>NW_026136714.1:19731100-21093600 GCF_905237075.1 Dicentrarchus labrax | reverse complement strand
TGGGGTTGGCTGGATATTTATCATCCCACTTAATAACTCAACTTTCAATGACCATTGTCAGCTTACTTAGGGAGAAACATTTAACCAAGAAAACATCCCTGGACACCACGTAGTGTCAGTTTTAGTGCTCCAGAAAATGAATTCTTGAAAACAAGAATTGAATTTGTGTTTAGCTTCAGAACAGTCAAAGTATTATCTATCACCAGAGTCTGTGCAGTAATGTTATAATGCAAAATCCCACATTAGTCAAACACTTGGCTATATTATCTGTGATAATTGTCTTCTTTCTTGGGAAATAATGAACTAATTTGCATCTTCCAGACTTTGAATTGTTAATGGAGCATTGTAGTTTGAAAAGACAAAAATGAAAACAATCACTTGGGTTTACTTTAGTGTGTGTGTGTGTGTGTGTGTGTGTGTGTGTGTGTGTGTGAGTGAGTGAGAGAGAGAGAGAGAGAGAGAGAGAGAGAGAGAGATGTTTGAGCCCTCTATAGCACACTATAAACAACATGAAATGGTTTTAAATGAGGTGTAACTATTGGCCTGCATTTGTAAATGTGTCAAAAATCTGTGATCTATGATTCTCTTTATATTGCTATATAAAGGTTCATGTTTTTGTTGTTTGTGTTTGCAAATACCCTGTGAATATGTGTGTGAATACTTTCATTTACAGGTGTGTGTGTGTGTGTGTGTGTGTGTGTATTGTCTTCAAAGATTAAGATCACATTCATATTAAACATGTTCAGAGCTGTTTAGTCAAACCCAATAGTACAAAGAGATATGTGCTACATTTCAATATAAATCTCTCTTCACATATATACTGAAGCACCTTTGAGTTCAAGTTATTGATGTTTGAAGACCGCTACAAAGTGTTTTACAGGGTTTTGATCTTTTTGATGAATGGCTGTAATAAATGTTATGTTGGTGAAAAATGTCTTCTTTCTTGTGAAATAATGGAATAATTTGCATTCTCCAAGCTTCAGTCAATATTTAATCGAGCAGTGTGGGCCTAAGGAGGAAGGATGTTAGAATTGAATCTGACAACTACAGGAGGTTGACCCCAAATTGAGACAGATTATATATTTAAGACCTGAAACACAACAGGCATGGATCTGCTGTGGGACAACTTCACTTCAAGTTAGTGCTCTGACGGGAGAGTGCACAGATGAATATCTTCTCTGTCAGGGACGATACACTGTCCATGGCTAACTTTAAATCCTAGCACTCAGTTAGTTTCGATTTGATTTTGTAGACCAAAAGATTTTTAGACATCTAAAAACTGGGCTAAAGTTGTTTGAAACATGAGAAGTTGTTTAGATGTCTAGACTGTTATTTCAACAGTATTTCAATGACTATATTCAAACAAATGGATATTTGTAAGAAGTAAAAAAAAAAATACACAAAAATATACAAATGCCCATTGCTCACATTTTAGATGTCGTAGGCTTTAAACAGTTAGTCCCTTTATTTGATAAATTACTTTAACAATTGATTATCAGAAGTGTAATATATTAACTGTCTTTCCAAATGGCTAATCAATTCACTGACTAATGTTGTGTTTCACACTAACAGCTCAGTACTGGGGCTCAGTGTGTATACTTCTGTGCAGATGTGTGTGCAGGCTGTACATTCACTGCTGCTCATGTTTTCTTCAGGTCTTCACACTTTGTTGTTTGACAAGTTTTATGTTGACAACTGAATGTTGGTATTTGCTCCTGACAGCTAAATGTGTGTGCCTGTGTGTGTTTGTATGCCATTCACAATGCCTACACATCCTTTCTCCACACAGAAAAGAGGACACTTATTGGATTCAAATGCGCTTTGAGTTTTCTACAAATAGCCTGATTCACTGTGTGTAAGAGGGTGTGTGTAGATTGGAGATGTCTAAGTGTGTGTATCTGTGTGTATCTGTGTGCAGCATGGCGAGCAGTGGCAGAAGAACGCCTGCACCACATGTGTGTGTGACCAGGGCCAGTCTAAATGCCACACACACACCTGTCGACCAATAGTCTGTGACAAGGTGGGTCTTGCACACAAACACACACACACAAGCACACACACACACACACACACACACACACACACACACACACACACACACACACACACACACACACACACACACACACACACACACACACACACACACACACACACACACACACACACTCATTGACATTCAGTTTTATTCAGAATTCACCTCATACATTTGCACTGTGTTGAAACTCTAATGGATGCAGAGATGTTTAACCATGCAAGACCACACAGATATGCCTTCTGCTCTCTCCCACACACACACACACACACACACACACACACACACACACACACACACACATACCGAGTGACATTTAATTGTTAAATGCATGCAAATTTTGGCTTGAAGCTTCCAATCTGTGCTGGAACTCTTGTTAGTGAAGACAGAAGAAACCATAAAACACAATCCAGACACACAATACAACAATAAAGGGCCATGCACAGACAAATATACTACCAGTAACAGTGACATGTAAAATAAAAGATAATAAAGATAAGATAAAGGTTTTCCTTGTCCTAATTTAATTATTTAAATATTTATATTTTAACAGCAGCCTGTTGAACCTGAACGTTTTAGAACCACCAACAAGGAGAGTGAACATTTAGTTCATGTATCTAGTTCAGTCTTAATAAATAACTTTTATATAAATATAAATAACTCTACTCTTTCACTTTCACAAAAACAAATACTTGCGGACTTATCGATACGATGGATGATGTATAAATGAACTCACTCCTCTTACTCTCCCAATGATCCTGGCCCTGCCTGAACCCACTGTATCTACCCCTGGTCAGAGAAGCTGTTAATCACCTTGCTTCTGATGGTGTCGGAGGCTGTGTTAGGTCCCGACCGTGGTCACTGGGAGGCTGCTGAGCCTGGACTCTGTTGACCCCTCACCTTACTCTGTGCTGCTCATTCAGGCCCTGCTCTGCGGGGGTTCTAAACTCCTTTGCTAGTGGTGTAAACAAAACTCCCCTAGTACTGGGAGCTTTCAGCTGACAGAACCGCAAGCTAGTTGCTCATACAGTTACAACAGAAAAGGTAATTTTTGGTCTCGGTGAAAAGGCGCAGCTCCCGTTTGATGCTGTTTTTGCTTTTCTGCTAATATCCAGCTAATTAAAAGTGCGTCACCTAAGACTCTTTTCGTCTATGAACAGTTTACTCGACTATTAGGGGACAGCCATAGATAATATAAAACAAAATAGACCAAAATATTTGAGAAAGGACTTAAAGCAGGAATCTAGTTAAAGTATGAACATATAAAAAAAAATAAGCCTCTAATTTATAAACACCAGCAGCACTTTAAAATCTATTGTACACCAAAGAATAGGAGTATGATAACACAGACGTCATTAAAGTGATACAATACAGACTACAATAATAAAGAGTCCATGCCAGTTGCAAGTTATGGTATATTTAAAGTGTGTTAAGTAAAGACAGATCTGTATGGGGTGCACCTAATTATTCAGAAATCCACAGTTTGTATAATCAGAGGGGAGAATGTGAAATTCCTTAAACAGAGGACATCGAGCTGAAAATGCTTTTAATCCAAAATTTTAGTTTTGTATTATCAAAAGCATCCATGTCACATTGTATCTAACATTAACTAATCAATAGCATTGCGTTCAGACCTTATTTGCTTATTATAATTATTATTAATTAAACCTATAAAAAGGAAGGGGGAAGAGCTTATCAGGCTTTCTGCTATAACTGTACAGCCAGTAAAAACCTTTTTGAAGCACTTTGCTCCGTCAGTTTCCATATTTTTTAAAGCTCTAGTGAAAAAAAAAAAGTAAAAATATTCTCAGCCGTCAGCCCAGCTGAGTATGTTTTAACAACCCATTCCCTCCACTGATGATAGCAGAAAGAAACTGAATCCAGCATTGCAAAGAGAGGATCCCAGTGGACTCATAACCACCACTCTAAAATAAGCAGATTTAAGAAGACAACAGCGGAGCTAATAACTACCTTACTGTTCTGTTAATGAATGGTGACATTATCTGGATAGGCCCTGAACACGTTGCCTCAAATATAGAGGAAAAAAGTTTTCTTAAATAATATGAACTGCCCTCATGTGATACGGAGGATCTGAAATTCCTCTTACATCTGCAGTGTCAGTAAAACCTACACCTCTCAGCACTTTCAAATAAAGTTATAAGAAATGTCTGGTCAAAACTGCTTAGTGTGTTTTCCCTTGATAATGTAACACACAAACACACACACACACACACACACACACACACACACACACACACACACACACACACACACTCTCCTTCATCCTCTTAGCTCTCTGCTGAAACACACACACACTTAAAACCAGCATTGTTATAAGCTCCTTGGATTTTCTTTGTCTTGTCTCACAGCTCAGTTTGCATTCAGTCATCCCCATCATCTGTATTGTACATGAAAACCGAACAAACCTAAACCCAAACTCACTGCGCTGTTTTCCTTGCAGGGTCAGACCAAAGTGAAGCGGGCTGGTCAGTGCTGTGATGAATGTGCCGCTGCCAAGGGAAGCTGCCTGTACGAGGGTGCAGTGCGTTACCATGGTGACATGTGGAACGGCACGGGATGTGAGTTCTGTGCCTGCAACCGGGGTCAGGTCCTGTGCCAGAGGGCAGAGTGCGGTCGTGTTGAGTGCCCGCAGGTGAGTCTGAAAAAAAAAAAAGTAAAGTCTTAATTATAAACCAAGGAGAAAATCTTGCCTAATCTTTGGTAACTGTAGTTGTCCGTTTTTGTTTTGTCACAAACATTTCCTGGGGCCATAAACTATCCTTAAAGAGTGGAAAAGGTTTGGTTGGTTGGTCTGATTAAACTTTGTTTAGCTGAGCCAGGGAGCTAAAATCTGGCTTGTGGTGGCTGTGGCTCAGGAGGTCGAGTGGTTTGTCCACTAATTAGAAGGTTGGTGGTCCGATCCCTGGCTCCTCGGTTGGCGGTTTGTTCCCTGGCTCCTCCTGCTGCACTTCCTGTCCTTGAGCAAAATATTGCACCTCAAATTGCTCCCAAAGCTGTGCATCAGTGTGTGAATGAATTAGTTTCTGTTCTGATGAGCCTTAGCCAGCAGCGTATGAATGTGTGTGAATGTGGCATGCAGCGCAACGCTTTGAGTGGTCGGAAGAGTAGAAAGGCGCTACATAAATGCAGGCAATTTACCATTCCATTTAAACTTTTATCACAGTCACCTGCTAACACACTGTCGACCCATCAGATATTCCTGGTAGAACATAGTACGTTGTGACAAGAATGGCATAGGTCTACTGTTTACCTTGCAATTACAAAGGCAGAGAGTAAAATAATTTCTGGCGTGACAGCTTGCCAGAGGTGTATAATTTTGTTTTATTATAAATTGCTGTGACACATTGCATTGACACAGTTATGGTGTCTGATAAGCTTTCAAAGCAATATATTGCTCAAACTAGACTTACTGTCACAACATATTCCCATTAACACAGCCCCGTGCTTAGACTGATGCCTAGTGAAAAAATGAAGAGGGAAATTATATAAATATTATTATTATAAAGCCTAATATAAAGATTAGCTGGCCAAATATTAACAGAAAAATATACATATCATATAATCTAACAATGCTCTTTCTTGCTTCTTCATTAAGTCTCTTCTAATGATCCACTAAGTCTTAAAAATGAGTGTGGGATCATCTATGGAGCCAGGGTTCTTCCCTCGCAATCATATGAGCTTTTCTGCAGGGTCCGCCTGCTCTAACCTTTTCTACCCTATTTGTTTTGCCCCCAAAATGCAACATGTCAGCACCCACAAAATCCAATTTCCTGGCCTTTAAATGGGCCTCTAAAAAGTTAATGGCATATGTTACAGTTACTTTATTCACAGTTTCCTACAGTCGGTATAATTTGCTGCTGTGAAATTGACCCGTTCACAAGGACTGCTGTTACTATCTTTATTGGTATTTTGGAGTAAATTCAGATTGGGTGGAGTGGGAGCAAGGATAATCATTTGAGATTACAAGGTTGGCCGCTTCCATCACAGATAATTCCTTCAGTTTAGATGAAGTAAATTGAAAGACATGATGAAACCGTAATGGTATGTGTGGAAGCAGGACGCAACAGCAAAAAGAGAAACAAGGCTATATAAAGCAGGGGGTTAAGGAAACCTCAGCTAGACTTTGCAGACGTCACACTTACTAGACTCTACCTGAATGCATCACATCTTTTAATTCATTAGTACTACCCCAGCGTCAAATGAGCAGAACAATCAGTGGTAGCCTTCATGTGAAGACATGCTTATCAGACCTAGCCCAGTTATGAATTTACGATGTTGGACGTGGGATTTTTTCGAGACAAAACAAACAAAGGATTCCTTAAGGTTATTAGCTGGTGTTGCCATAGTTACTTTTATATCCTTAAATGATCCACTTTGGGCTTGGCGCCGCATTGGCTCAACACCTCTTCCAGTTTTCTTACATCAAGTAGATTTAATAATATTACTTTAATATCCCCTGCCACGGCCAAATAAGCCCTCATTAATCATACAGTATGGTGATAATTACAGCTGGTAAGTGCCATTAGCTGTAAGTAGCATAATTGGCATTTGTCCAGCTCTGAATTGAGCAAGGTCACTCTGCCAAGAAGATCAGAGTCATGCAGTTTTCACCCTGTGTGTGTGGCAGTGTGCAGAACACAAAAGGGGGGTTATGAGTTTAATGACATGTGTGGGTCAATGGAGAAAGACACTGGGGTACAGTTATAATAAGGGGGTAATGATTCCTTATGGTGCCACCTGGGCTGAATATGTACTGTAATGGTACTGTAAGGAGTTCTTAATGTCATAAAATTGATCAGTGGCATATTGCCATTGTTATGTGCAAAGGTTATAACTCCAATTTAGATGATTTTCATGTTTTAATTCTTATTAAATGATTACAATGTTGGATTATTTAGGCTTGTGAACATTTTTTAAGATTAATTGGTTGACATTTAGAAATCAATCAATTCACATGCCTGCAATATTTACAACATACAACATATCCCCTATCCCAGCCGTCTCAACCAGTCGGCCGAGATCACAGTGTGTTGAATGTGGGGAAATCCTGTCACAGCCCATTTTTTCTCCTTTTTTTCTATCATGTTGCAGTATGTTTTTTTCTCATTTATTTGGGAAGCTATTCCTCTGAAATGTTTAGCATTCAAAGTTTGCCTTAAGTTACAGAAGGTTCCCCTACTCTATCCTACACACTTTTGTTTTATGTTTTTAATAGCTACAACAGTATTTTATTTTTTTATCATAAATATTGAGTGCTCTCTCTGTCCTCTTCTAATTTAATCCTCGAAATGTGGTTTTTAATTGTTTTATGTTATTTCTTGGCTGAAAAAAGAAAAGTCTACTACTTTAGTCTACTAAAAATCATCCCTCCCCCATTAATACTGAAGAGTTCTTCCCAATTGTTTGTCCAGTGTGATTACAGTGTTTTATTTATCATGCCAAATACTACTTAAGAGTATGAAATGAATAATCAGTAATAATGTTTTCAGCAAAGCTTCTCTGTTAAAATGAACTTAAACTGAACTAAATATAGTTGGACTGACTAAAATAAAGCAGCATAAATTAGATGTTACAGAATCACTGCTTTTGCTGTTTTATTGTGCGTAATATGAACAAAAAAATTTTCCTCAGTTCCTGATTCTAAAAACTACAACATTTTGAGTAAATACTGGTGTACTTCTCCTCTTATACTGTATTTTATGTCTCATTATGATTTTGTCTTTTTCTATTTTGTAGGGATCGGAGCTCATTCACCTGCCGGGGAAGTGCTGCCCGGAGTGTTCCTCTGTGAAACCTTCCTGTATGTACAAGGGGAAATCCTACAAGGTACTTCTGTCATACATCTAGATTTTGCTTTGAGTGTGTGTGCAAATAAACAAGAAAATTGCAAAATCAAGAAATCCAAAATGTGTGGGTGAGACAAAGGCACCTCAGGGCTTCTGTAAACCCTCTGTTCTTAAGAAAAAAAGGAAATAAGTGGCATTAAATCTTACTGCAGAGGAGGCTGCTACATAAGCAACTAAATACATCAATATTAAGCTGGATGAGATTTAAGGTTACACTGAGACAGAGTAAATATGTGTTTTAGGGCAGAGCTATCAGATTACTTTAGGCTGTTTAGCCCATATCTCTTCCCTATTATTCTGGCATCAACTTCATTATTCATAGGTTAGTCCTGGAAGCCCAGAAAGCAAGGCTTTAAGTTTTTGCATTTTCAGCCTGGGGGATTGCTCATGAAATGCTGGAGGATGGTCAACCAAGGCCAAGGCTCGAAGCGAGTGTAGAGAGTGCTATTATCCTTTTCAAATCGATTTTCCTTTGTCTCCCTGAGGAATTCATCTTACCAGTAGTAAACAAAGATAGATACTGCATACTTATTACACACCTACACACATCAATACATGCATTTTTCCATTCCAGTGTTTCTGAAAGGCTTGTCTGAAAGGTTAAAGCAGCAGGTCTGTGACTAGATCTAAGCTGTTTGTCAAGAAATAGTAACTCCCCTAAAACTGCAAACTTGTGTTTTTTAAATTTCTGTCTGTGTACACATTAAAGAAATAGTATAAAAATGGACAATTATTGAATTTTAGAGGTGTTTGTAGGTGTATTATTGAACAGAACCAGGCCAGCTGTTTTACCCTGCTTCTTGCTAAGCTAGGCCAACACTGACATGAGATTAATATTGATCTTCTCATCTCAATTTTGGAAAGAAAGCTAATAAGCCTGTTTTGCAAAATGTTGAAGTATTCCTTTAAATTCAAACTAAATACAAACTTCATTAATGATTACATATTGTAGTATGACAGCACTATAGGGAAGACGGGAACATTGTAACTCAAACAAATGAGATGGACTCAGTGAAAGTCACTGTCCTTAGGCTACAGTACAGGATCAGTGTGATCCAGCTTGGATGAATCATGAAAGTTTATGGTGAACATACATACTTACATATTGTGTCCTAAGGCACTAATTTGTACAAATTACTTTTGTTTCACCTGAGCTTTGAAAAAAGTTAGACATAATGCTATGATGGTGTATAAACTGTGTTTGATCCTGTGAAATTTCCCTTATGATCCTCACCAATGCATGAGATACAGACACTGAAGGCTGCAGATTTATTTCCTCTATCGCTCAGGTCCACAGGTTTTGTGCTCCTTTGATAGATCCTTGAATACAAGTGGTTTGTGAATGGGAGTTCTGCTATAAAAAGCTTGTGACGCTTTTTAGTTTCTGTTAGTCAGAAAAGTTTTGATTCAGTTTTGAGTCTGTCCTTGTCTGTGAGCTTTGACCTGCCATCAGATTGTTTGGAAAAAGGCTTCATGATTTATAAAACCATTTCACTTTTTGAAGCTAAATCAGTTTGTGACATTCCTACTGTTTGACTGACTCTTTCCTCGGTGGGCCTCTGTCAGTTCACTTATTCCGCTTTGAAAGTGTATATAAAAATCGTGACTGTCAGGCTTCTTTTATAACTGACAGATACTGCTTATTAGTATACAGCTTATAGTGCCTGGTCTGTGGGACTTCCTTTTTAATCGCAATTCAGCTTCCTCAAAGTTAAAAACCTCTGTTGTTTGGTGTTTTCAACATTCTGTCCATCCCCTGTAAATGTATTTGCCACAATCGCACTTTGCGCATAATAAGAACTCTGCATTCACCAGGTCTAGGTCTGATAAACTTTTTTTACTCTCTCCTCTACTTTTCATTCTCTGTCTCTCTACCTTCCCTCTCTTTTTTCAGGATCTGACTCAATGGACTGATAGCGATTGCCAGGAGTGTGAATGCCGTGAGACCCAGGTGACTTGTTATCTGCGTTCCTGTCCCACCTGCCCATTGGGCACCCTGGCCATCATCCGGGAGGGCAAATGCTGCCCAGAGTGTCATCAAGGTATGTTGCTGCAAAGGATGCTGGTTGCAACTGTGTGTGTGTGTGTGTGTGTGTGTGTGTGTGTGTGTGTGTGTGTGTGTGTGTGTGTGTGTCAGAAGTGTGTGTTGTGTCTGGCTGTGTACTTCTGTATTCACAAAGTATTCACTGTGCTGCTGTCTGTATGTGAATTTGGCAGGTTAAGGTCCCTGTTTCATTTTACATAGACCTGTTTTTATTTGTCTACTCATTTTTGTTTTATATATAAAACGCCTAGTGAAACATTCTGAGGCTGAAGGTCTTATGAATCACCTTTGAGATTCAGCTGACAGACACTCTCACGATCTGTTAAATCTGTTATATTCGAAGGTTATTTGGGGTAAAGTTACCTTTTAATTGTAAGCACATTACCATTTTCCACTCTTCCAGCAATGCCTTTCTACTTTCTCCTGAAAATGCCCTACTCAGTCAAATAAGTGTTTACAGGCATAAAGATTCAACTAACTAGTAAAACTAGCCAAGAAGTGTGTGATTGTCATACTGTGTCTATTCTTGTGCCCAAATCACATCGTTTTTTGTAGCTGTATTGTATTTTCCACTGCTCTGGCTGTAGAAATTGGTATCTCTGCCTTTTCTTTGATTGTTTTTCCATGTATGATTGTTGGTTGTTGGTACAAAACTGCAATTCAAAAATGAGGTCCTTTCTCTTTGATTTTGCTATCGGACTCTGCTGTTTTGATGGAAATAACATTCAATACAATATTGTCTTTCCATTAAATAAGAGAAGTACGCCAACAAACATGCAAAGGGCGTAAAATATGCTTCACAAACGCTGTGTTTTTTTAAGTTGTTTCCCTTTAAAACTCTAATCAACAAAAATCAACTGGCCAAGCTGCTCTCTATGTTTCAGCATGCCATCGCCTGAGGAAAGACTGGATCACACAGTCAATACAAGCTATCCTCAGTCTATCACTTTCATTTAAATCTTTATTTATATATATTATATGTACTGTTAATTAAACATGTGTCTGTAATATCCATCTTCATATTTACGTTCAATTCTACACAATAATATCAACATCAAATTCAGACTGTTTAAAAAGCAGTCATTGATGATGTTCTTTGTATTTTTCACACAAAGAAGACACCATTTGAAGCTGATATCTTTGCTATGCAGTCTGAAAATAGCAGAATGGTACAATAGTTTAAAACAGGTGAAAACTTTTTGAAAATAGCGTTGCTCCTCACCTCCCTGGGGCCTTAAAGGTACACAAAATGAAAAATGACTTCTACTTTGTTGGCCAGTTTTCCTTGGCAGAAAATACAGCCATTTAACAATTAATGACTGCAGAAAAGGCTTTTACTATGATACGGTGTAACTGTAATGATGACCTTGGTTGCTGTAGGTGCAAGTAAAAGTTCCAAATGGGGATTTCCCTTCAACCTGTTTCAACAGGAAATACTACCAATTAAGAAAGGAAACTTCTCTCAAATACATTAAATTATGGCTTTAAGCTAATTCCCTTCTGTAAACCACACAGTCACATCACAGGAGTTCTGTTTCACCTCCGTCCTTAAAAAAAGTGGATCCATCTGTCTTACTGACTGAAAATGCTTATAAAGACTGTCAGCAATTATAACTTAACAAACTTATCTTATTTTCTCATTTAGATAAATACCCCAGCAGGCAAACAGCGGGACAACATTGTTAAGATTTATGAAGACTTATAATTAAGTTTGGCTGCATGAGTGAATAATTACAGTTGGACAAGGGAGACATTTTTTCATTGCACCATACAAATGGACTGTTTGAAACAACAACAGTTTTATGAGGTTGGACTGGATGAAGTTATTTTGTTCACATTTAGCTTGTGTGTGTGTTCGTGCCCAACAACAGTCTTCTTGCTCTCTTAGGTTTTTAACTTTTAGAGCATTTCTCCGCAGCAACATATTAAAACTAAAAACACTGTATATTCTCTGGCAAATACGCAATCTAATTAGTCCAAGTAAACAACAGGGGAAACCTGTAAAATGTAATATCCTGAAGTAGCCAGTTGTTTTTTGCATCTTGATGGCCTAGTGTGTTCAAATGAGTTCCACAGTAATGTTTAATTCAACAAGATTAACAAAACACCACACTGGTTATTATTTATATCCACCAGCTTAAACACTGGCTTTGCTGATCCATTCACTTAATTTCCAACTCATTTAGTGCCTTAGTCTCCTACGAATTAAGTTTACATGCAGGTATTTTGTAATGGCGATGGCAGTTTTATGGCAGGGTTGAGTTCCAAAGCTAGATTTATTGTGATGTTCAAATTTGAATTTTTCATAGAAATGTGAATTTGTGCGTAGGACGGCCATCTGCATAGAGTTGATATGAAAATGCATGCTGTGTCTTTTGTTGTGTCACAGCTCATGGTAATTTTTTCAATATTTTAGCATTTGCTATACAGATGGCTGTTTATCCTTTAATTTTCAACAGTGGGAAGGTTAAAGCTAACCGTCTAGCTAGCTGTGTGAGGTACTTGTACTTTACTTGAATATTTAATTTCATGCTACTTTATACTTCTACTTTTCTACATATCAGAGGGAAGTATTGCACTTTTTACTCTACTGCAGGCAACAGCTATAGTTACTAGTTATTTTTCAGGTTTAAAACATAACATAAAACATAATGTAATCTTATAAAATACAACACATTGTTAAAGATTAAACCAGTAGTTCATCGACCAAAAAGCCATGTCTTCTTTGTCATGTCATTGTCACGTTTCAGATGTCTGTAAGTTGTTAACAGTTCCACCACAGAGACCATTTCCCCTCTAAACTTCCCATGTTTTTTTCCTAACTGTCCAAGGCTCAAAGAGGTAAAACAATCCACTATTTGAAGAAATAACAAAGATTAGATGTCATAGCATTTAGTTTTTTCTCCTTTTCACCCCTGTTAATCAACTCTTAGATTTATCTCGTGACCCTTTAGACGGGGCAGAGCCACTGGACTAAACTACCTTCCTTCATCTTTTTTTAATCTTTAATTTTAATTTAAAGCAGTGTTAGCTGATCAGGGCCTAATGAATAGTACTGAGTTAAGATTAAGAATGAAATGGAAAGCCCTTCACTCAGTCTGCAGATTTATTTCTGAGAACTGCAAGCTAAAACACCTGGAATGCTTATTGATGCTTATTTTTCCATCTTTTCGATGGCTTACATATTTAAGAATCCTCTCCTGAACTCCTTGCAGAAGTAAGACATTTCTCTCTTTGTTTTTACTTTGTCTTTATCTCCCAATTGGCCTCTTTCTACCTTTATCAGCCATCTCCCCTCTCTGGTTGTCTCTCTATGTTAACACACACACACACACACACACACACACACACACACACACACACACACACATTTGTTTATAGAAATTATAGGGTTGGAGAGAAAAACGTCAGAGCTGGGAATAGAAGATGACATTTACACTGTCTCTCTGTGCACCCTGTACATACTGTATCTGTGATAGTGCTAATAAGTGTGTATTACACAGGGGTTGACGTTGTGTTTCCATAATAAATGTATTGGGTGAGAATACATGGTCTGAGTGGGTCATGTGTGTTATGGTGTGTGCCTGAGTGAATTATATAAATGTGTGATTTCTATATTTGCACTCACATGTACCACACATGCAGCTGTCATCACCTTGCAGCTTGTGTGTATTAATGTAGGTGGGTTTAGTAATGGTTTTAATACCCCCACAATGCACCATAATGCACTTTGTGCACTTTCCATTGGGATACGTGAAACAAAGACGTGTTTTCACTTGTTAACCCAACATTAGTCTTTGAATGTGATTTCCCAACTGTGTGTACTTAGTTTGTGGCTAAAAACAAAAAAAGGGGGAAAAAAACATCTTCTCTCTTTCCCTCTTTCTTCTCCAACTCAAACTGTAAAGCTTCCTTTAAGCCTATTAATCACAGCTCTCTATAGGTCCAGATGTCAGCAGCCTCTCCTCTCATTGGACAGTCCACACCTGAGGACCATAACCAGGAGTAGCGCTGCATTCAGATGGTTCCAGTGGTGTCTGACATCCTAACCCTTTTTTGCAACAGGGAAAATGCAGCAATAATACATAAAACTAGGGATGTCCGATAATATCGGAGGGCTGATATTATTCACAAAAAAATGTGATATCGGGAATTATCGGTATCGGGTTTTTATAACCGATGTTTGTTCTGAAGGCTTCAGCATTTCCGAGCCTGCATGAACGCAGCATGGGACGTTTACCGACGCGCGCTAGATGACGTATAACAACAACAACTACACGCTAGACTGGTTGGTTGCTAACCGTGGCTAACAAGCAAACAATTTAAAGCTTAATGATTTTAATATTAACACAAAATAAGTGCAAAGCACCTTCAATATTTTACCCTGCTCTGAGCTGTTCCTTAACCAAACTAACAAATGGCTTAGAATTTACATTAGCACTCCTTCAGGTGCATAATACAATTAAACACATTAACCAAAACTAACACTTAGCTAGCGATTAGCGTCAGCGCTCTTTTCAGTATTAATACAATGAAAGTTGAAGTTGTTCTCTTATTTTGCACAGACAGTGTTTACATTTGGAAAGCCATGTTGCATTTATGTATGCATCCAGTGGGTAGGGTGGCCATTCCTCCGGCTTTTAAATGCCCTGACACTCATTTGTCCTCCTTTTGGGAAAATAACAAGAAAGGTTGCCTTTTGACACATTACCTCATTCGTTTAATACTTATTGGCTAAAAATGTGTGTCAAAATAAGTAATTTCATTGGTTACATTTTCCTGTCCTGACCTATCAACACATGGCTAATTTTAATATTCAAATGAGCCATGTGTGCTCACCACAGTTGCTAGGTTACCACCAGGCTGTCAATCAAGCTGTCAGTGACAGAGAACATAACATGAGCTAACATCGGTTGTTGGACTGAAATTCTGAAAATGCTCATACTCAGATGTAAAGGCAAAGCCTAGGCAAAGCCTATACATCTGAAACAGAATGTGCTGCATTTTTTTACCCTTTATCTATCCAGATAAAACATTAAGAACAGTTTCTGTGTGATGTTTATTAGACCTATGTAATCTGAATTGGAAGGGCACGTTGTCATCAACTGTATCTTGTATATTTATTATTAGCTATGTGGTATGTGTATGCACCTTTATGCAATCTGGTGGAAAAACATTAAAATTTAAACCGGATCATACCAAACAAATATCTGCTTGCGTGTCCCCATGTATACAAAGTGTCCTCCTTTTTGATGTGAAGGAAATTACCACCCTACCAGTGGGGCATCACAATGAAATTAGGCATAATGTGTTAATTCCACAATAGGAGATATGTTATGTTGTTACCTAACAGTTTTGGTGTAAAAAGCCTGCATATATCGGTATAGGGTGATATCGGTATCGGAAATTGAGAGTTGGACAATATCGGAATATCGGATATCGGCAGAAAAGCCAATATCGAGCATCCCTACATAAAACTCTTACAGCGCCTCAGATAATGTCCCGATATATTAATTTCCATAACCATAAAATCATGGCATAACAACAGATCTATTACATTGTTAAATGATTTGAACAACTGACTTAGAAAATGCCACACAGACATACTTACATTTCTTGATTTTTAATTTATATATACATTTATTGTCAGTGTTTACTTACAGTCTACTTTGGTCTAATTGTGAGATTTAAGCAAGATCATATTTTTGCCAAACTTTGGTAACATAGTTACTGAGCTGCCTACGCTTAAAGAAAGTAGTGCTACTTTCTGCAGCATTTGAAATGTTTCCATTAAACTCCAAACCACAACTATCAGAAAACTACAATACTTAATACTTTTCAACTAAGAGTGTCTTGAAACAGCAACGTCACACTCTCTCCAAGGAGTAGTCCTCTTCTTTGTAGGAAGCTTCATGAATAACGCTGTTTTTAGTTTAACTTTCAGTGTGATTCTCGGGAGGGACTGTGAGATGTTTGATAAATATGGGCCCAGATATCCTAAAATGTATGCATCTGTAACCAGATCCAACACACTCTATTTTTAGTTTAGTCATTTAATCAACAAAGTTTGGATGGATTAAATCCATTTTGATCTTACGTTGGGGTATATATAATAATAATATAAAGAGCATCAGGACTGAATATTTGGCAGCAGACTGCATATGTGAATTAGTGAATAGTGCAGTGCCTTTTTAGTGGGAATCAGGGTGTGAAATGACCATGAATAACCAGCCAAATGCTGGTAAATGTTGGCTGTGAATGTTAAGTTGGCTAATTCTCCAATCTACTGTGGCAGGTGGCCAGTCTCAGTTGGAGGTCAAGCTTGCGCTAACAGTAAAATTGGCAGGTGTTTTTTAAATTTTGTTAATAATACAAAACATTTATAATGACAGTGGGTGACAAAATAGCAACGTCCCCGCCAAATGTTAACACATCAGCAATTTCACAATTTCCTCATCAGTCATTTGTCTTAATCAGGTGGAGCTGTGGAGTTAATCGTGCCTGGATCAACACCTCAGGATCAGTTGTTTTCATACAACTTTGGCGTTAATCAGAGCTGCAGTTTTTAATTTTGTGCTTCAGGGATTCTGACTCGCTATGCTTGTAAGGAAATTAAAGTACAGTGTGCGGGCTTCAAGGCATGCCTTCTGTAAACAACGGCTTGTATCAAAGCGTGTGATTGCTGAACTTGTGCCTGTAATGTGGCTTTATCCTCAAGAGGCAAGAATCCAAGCCTAGATCACTCTCAGCTGTCAAAGCAAACAAGAAATGATCTTGTAACTTGTCAGGTGGAGTTTTGTATTAAAATATGCTCATTTGTTTCCGCTGTTTAACATTCAGGACTGAATTGTTTGCAGGAAGAGTTCAGGATGGATGCATGAAGGAAGACTTCCACTGCAGATTCCAGAATATATGCGAGAGATTGGTACATTACTGCTAGCAGAAGCATTGGCCACAGCTGAATAGAGAGATAAACACTTGACTGATATTCGTATTAGCTAATATCCCCATCACTGGGCCAGAACATACAGTGCAAAGTATCTCAATCTTCCACTTTTCTCACTCTACTTACTCTGTCTCACACTTTTATTTTTGCACACAGTTTTTCACTCCTGTCTTCTGCCAGAGAAAAGACAAGGGGATGGTGGGATGAAAAGTAAGGTAAAAGAGTGAGAATGAGTGGCGGATGGCAAGAATATGTATGGGAGAGAGAAAGTGAAGCTGTATGGGAATAATTAGAGGTGGTAGGGTGAGAAAAAAAGAGATGGAGAACAGTATGTTCTGGCTTTTTGTCTTATTTGCCATTAAGGTTGGAGTCTCACGTCCATCTTTCATATGTTCTCTTCAACTCTGTCATTTCTTCAGCTCCCCCCCAAGTCTCTCTAGTCTTTCTCCTATAAGTCTTCTCTTTTTCTTTTTCATTCTATTTTTCTTGTTCCTTCTCTTCTCTATGCCCTGTTCAGCAGTCCTCACATTAATCAGATCCCTCAGTCACATTTTTTCAAGCGCCAAGCACTTTATTTACTCAATACATTCACATACTGAATGGAGCAATCACAGTGCAATCAAGTACAAGCAGCCCCGCATACTGTTTGACAAGAAGCTGCCTGCATTCACTTGTTCTGCCTTTCAGATACAGTACGTGGAAGTGTTATTGCTGTCATCCTAGATTCTGTAATCTCAGACGCTGACAGGGTTTTCAAGTTGTGGGAGCTTCTAAAATGACATTTTTTAATTTTTCAAGATTTGTATTTCAGATTTTGAAAAGCCAGGTAATTCACCTCAGATTCTTGTTTTACTTGGATACATTTTTTTCCAGACCTCTGAATAACAAATTTGTATGGTATTGTGCTCATTAACTGCTATTTTTCCTGGTGGAAAAACAACTGACCAATGTCAGCTTTGTACTGTAGAAATACTTAAGAATGTGGATGCTGTCAGTGAGTGAAATAATGGTTACTGTCAACAGCAACTGTCCTCAGGTGGACATGACCATAGATTAAGAATTAAGATGCTAGTAGGTAATAAAAGCATTGTTGTTTTTTCAGTGAATAATGACTTTTAAGTGCTGTTGGTAGACAAAGTAAAGAAACAATCTTGTGCCTGTAAATTGTTGGTAAAATGGTAGATCAACTTGGAACCAGTGTGGGCAGCAAAAGCACTCAAACACTGCATCACAAAATGCATCAGCGAAGCTGTTGGCCAACAGTAGAAGACTGTGGATGTACTCAAAAACTCCCAGTAGGGAGCATTTAACATAGTGAAACTTCTCCACCACCACTAACACAGTCTGACTGTAGAAGCAAATGCACTGGATGGAATTTGTTAGAAAATTAAATGCACACACAGTATGTGTGCGTGTATGTGTGTCTGTGTGGTTTTGCAAAGTTAAATCTGTCTGCCTCCACTAACAGAGTTTCAGTGCAGAGCCAAATCTGTGTAGAATTTGCATAAAATTAAATGTTAAAATGTGTCATTGAGTGAGTGAGAGCAAGTGACTTCAAGTCTCCTAGTGGTCTTGCATCCACCAACAGTGTCTGTCCAGATGTATAGAATGAAATTAGCATGAAATTGAATGTCAGGATTTGTGTGGTAGTGTGTGCATATTTTCTGTTTGTAGTTTGTATGAATATATAATCTTTTTTCCATCCAGTATCCATATTTTACTGTAGATGCAGGCCTATTGTATTGAATTGTATAAATATGTAATTTAAATAAATCAAATGTGTGTTTTGCAGTCCAGTGCCATGCAGACTGCCTGTCATGTTCGGGGACACCTGACCAATGTGAGAGCTGCAGGGACCCAAAGGCCTTCCTCCATCTTGGACACTGTCTATCCGTCTGTCCAGCTGGCTACTACGCTGAAGGACGAGTATGTGCAGGTAGGACTGATATGTAAATATATCTATATATCAAAATAGCTTGGCAGAAAAAATAATAGCGGTCAACTCTCAGAAGTCAATACACATACTACTGGAATTAGTGCAAGTGCACGCTTTGACGGTGATATAACCTGATGTTTTATAATCTTTTAGATTATATTTTTCTTTGAAAGCTCAAAAAAGGGCTCCTTATGGTTTGCACACCACAATTTTGGCTCTAACACTATAGTTATCAGACCATTACCTGTACTTTCTGATGACTGTAAAGAAAGACAGAAATGCATTTTTATGGAACAGAAAATTTCAACCATGTTTTGAATTTAAGCTGCATTTTTCCTTGCAGCTAACCTTTACGCACCAGCTGCTGAAAACAGACAAAACCTTTGGCTCCACATTTAGGGGAAATACTTGGAAAAGTCAAAGTAAATCAGCACCGCTGTTCATGTGTTTTCCTCCTTATCCTTTTTGTCTGTGTGTGCGTTTGTGCCCGCTGTCACGTTTGCCCCTGACTGAAAAAACCAGCCATGCCACCTTGACCGAGCATTGACCTGCAACAGCCTTAATCTTCCTAGCATTTTACTGCATTGAATTCCTACCATCCCATTGACCTGTTCTCCTGGTGAGCCAGACATTTACTGCCCACAGATATTCATGGAGCTGTAAACACCAAACGCCCCAACGCTGTAAAGCTATCAGGCACAGATAAAGGTATTAACTTTGAAGCCTAGCTGCTAATGCTAGCGGCTGAATCTTTAACAGCATTTCCACACTTATACTTTAGAAACATAAAGAGGGGTGCTTAGGCCCTGAATGTGTGGACTGTGTACAGATGTAGCCAGTTATAATAGCTTTATTCAAGCAGGAAAGTGCCTCACTGAGATTAAAGATCTCTTTCAAAAGGGTTTTCTGGTTAAGATAGAAGAAGAACAATAGAACACAGAAGTTGCATATAATACTTAAAACTTAAATTATATCAAATACAATACAATAGTCACTGATCAAACGATATGAAATAGATGATTAATATATATAAAAAAATAGGATTATAGAACAGATTTTACACATTATACATTTGGATAACAATTTATATACCAAATGATTGTTAAATCTCAGTTGCATATCCCTTAAATAGATATATCTTCATGAATGATAAATGTTGTCAGTATTGGAAGTAACAAATTAAAATACATGACTTAATTGGCATTGTATGTTCAAAAAGCAATGCAGGTTTTTGCGAAATCATCCAAAATCAACATCTTGTTTGAAGGATATTTTAAAACCTACATTGTAAAACCTGATGTCATCAACATTAAACCATATACTGAATGATTAATAAACAGCTGTGATCGATTTTTGGGATTTTCCCTCAGAATAACCAGTTTCAGATTATTTGTCATTTTACTGCAACTTTATCAGTGCATTGGACTGACAGTCCAGAACATGCTCAATCCCACACAGCCTAATTTCTACATTTTTTTCAACTAAGTGTGTGGGTGACTGAAAATAAAGCCTCCAGCCTGAACTCACATCGACTCACATCGACTCTCCCTCCCCTTTTCCTTCTCCTTCCTTACCCTTAGACTTTTCTTCATCTTTCGTGACATCTCTTTTGCCTTTTGCCTTGAGCCTGTCGATCTGCCAATCTCTTTTTTTATAATCTGTTTTTGTCCTTCTCTCAATTGTCATCATCTTCATCTTGATCACGATCTTGATTTGTATTTTCTCTGGCTTCACTCTCCTCTCTTCCTCTTGCCTTGAGTGGGTGGCAGGGAGGTTTTAGGGGATTTAGCTGCTTTTTATGCCGTAATCTTGAGATTTCTCATTAAAGAACATCCAAAGTCTCCGTACTGCATTTTCTCTCCTGTTCTATATTCACTGGTTTATGGAGATGTCTTTAAGTACATTACATTGCACCAAACAGAGAACTAACTGCCAAAGTGAAAGATCTGTAACAGCATGAGGGTATGTTTAATCAGAATATTTGGATGAAACAACACATTCCTTATTTCTCTGTGTAATATACTTTATCACAACAAAATTTAATCTGCACTTTCGTTGCCACTCTGTGTTTAAGAGCAATGTTCTCACCACATTAGTCTCAGAATGTTTTCATACATTTTGTAGGTTTCAGATAACTCTGTAACTTTTGGGTAGTGAAATGATTAAATCAATAAAAACTTGATGCACTCTTGTGTTTTGTTGCTAGCAGCACTTACCTAGGTGCAAACAAACCAGATATAATCCAATTTTAAAAAGCAAAAAGTTTGTGCACAACTCAGAGTTGGCGATGGTAGATAGAAGATAAGCTGCAGAATCTTCTTCATATTTAATTTTCTGTTTTTATTTTGTTTCTTCCTCCACTCCCTCTGCAAGCATAAAAAAATCATCACTTACTCAGGAAGTCTAAAATATACCCATATAAAGGGCAGCTGACAAAAAAGTAAAAATTAAGTAAATTTGTGCCATCATTATGAGCACCTGGGCCCCCATGGTGGTCATAACAGGTCAGCCTTCGCTCCCCACATGCATCATTAGGTAGCATAGCCACCCATGACCCTGTCTCCAGTTTGCCTCTTTTCCTTCTTTGGAGCACTTTTGATAGGTACTGACCACTGCAGACCGGGAACACCCCACAAGAGGTGCAGTTTTGGAGATGGTCTGAGCCAGTCATCTAGCCATCACAATTTGGCCCTTGTCAGAGTCGCTCAAATCCTCACACTGCCTATTTTTCCTGCTTCTAACACATTAACTTGAGGACAAAATGTCCCATCCACTGACAGGTGCCATGATAACAAGATAATCATTGTTATTTAATCCACCAGTCAGTGCTCAGAATGTTATGGCTGATCGGCGTATATTGGAAGCAGCATTGACCTGCCATGATGTACCACAGTTACAGTACGATAGACACACTTCTGTTGTCCCAGGAGGGACATTTGCTGCTACTGATGAGAATATTTGCATAGCAATTTGATTATTTACATTTTGTTTGATTTTGATTTCTGTGATGAGCTGCACATCCAGGTTCTTGGGTTACTTTGCTAGCTGGCAAAGCTATGACAGGCAGCCCTGTAACCATGAAGAGAGCTCAGATAAGCAGAGACAATTTATATTGAAGTGACTGAAAGTCAGACTTTTTCCCTCTCTCCCTCTCCTCCCCCACAGCCTGCCAGTCATCCTGTGCCACCTGTTCCAGCAGGTTGGACTGTCAGTCCTGTGGCTCCCAGCTGCCCCTGCTGAGTGCTGATGCCGGCCAGTGCCTGGCCTCCTGTCCTCCTGGTTCCTACCAGCACGACCACGCACACTGTCGCCGTGAGTATCACAGCATATAATGTGACTTAATGTGACCTCTGGATGCCATTGTGGAGGTCAAAATGGTGTTTTGGCTCAGATTCAACCACAAAATTGGAAGGTATTGGGAAATGATAAGCAGAACTTTAAGTGCTGAGGAAGCCTAGCTAGTAGTTGAACGTGTAAATGTTCAAGATCATTTGTCACAGTTCATTTTGATTTTGAGACTCATAAATCTAAATATGCTCAATTCAGTTACTTGCAAGGTTAATAAACAGATGTTGATCTTGTATCTTATATCTTGATCTTGTATGAAGAGTTAGTTTAAATATTGTCATAATGGTCATTTATTGCAGATTATACAAGATGCCACTTTTTATAGATTAAATATGTGTTTCTTTTTTCCCACATATTTATGGAATAATATACATACTGTCATATTTTGAAGAAAAAAGATACAACTTTCATACAAATAATCCATTCTGCAAAATCAGAACCAGAGTATCTTTCAGTCAGCTGGTTTCAGATCAACCTCAGGGCAGTGGTGCAGAAAGTGCATCCACAGTTCTGGAGACCAGAGCTTTAAGTGCAGGTCCCCACGGTTGTTGCATCACAGTGTTTTGGGTGTCTGTGATAAACTCTGTATGACTTGTTGGATTGGTTCAGCATAACTTTGAGTGGATGCTCCAACTAAATATTTTACGAAGTGACGGAGGAGCTCTCTCTTGGGTCCAAGTATTTTTGCTTCAGTATTATGGCTTTGATGAATAAGTCCCAGGAAAAACCCAAATATAGTCATTTATGGGGGCACAGCAGCACCCAAATGTGCTCACTTATTGTACATATTGTAGAATTCCTATGTTTTATTGCATGTTTGCTGAGCTGTTGACTGCTTTTTGGCTCCCTGGCAGAATTGTTTGGAAAAGATAGTTATGTTTGGCTGTCTTTTAAAGCGGTTACAAAGAGTGCCAATATTTGTCCTTCTTCTTTTGTTACCATTCTTGGTATCTGCCCACAAAGTCTTTCAAAAGAACATTATGGAAACCAATTAGCACTTGAAAATGGATTTGCAATCGAAAATTTAATTGACTTCAGTCTTATTTTGGCTTTTTCAAAGTTCTCAGTTTTATTGTTATTTCACTCAACCGATGCTAAGTGTGTTTTAATATCTGTACTGCTACATTATGCTACGCTCCTGTCTCCTGTCAATCACTTGACACCCACAGGAAAAAACTGAAAGAAGAGAAAGAAAATAATTTATTTTAAAAAGCAAAGATTCTATTGTCAAATTCATCTCTTATTTATTTATGGTGTCTTGGGTACCTGTGTATGTTTGAAACATAGCTTACTAAAAAAATTTGCATTTTTAAAAAATGATAAAAAACCAAGTAATGGTTAAAAGAAAACAAGTGATGCAGGTAACAGGAGCAAAACATTCACTCACCACCAGTGTGAATGAACTGGGCAGTACCTCTTCCGAAGAAGAAGCTATATTTGCAGGAGGGAAGCTGTTGAGGAATCTGATTGTTATCAATGCAGTATCTATGCAGTGTCTTACTGGTTCGTCAGGCGCCTGCATGGAGGGAATTGAGAACTTCCCAGTCAGTCATGGCCTCTGGATGAATCTCCTTACTCTAAGATAAAAAGTGAATGGCGACATCCGTGTATCAGAGGAGACACCTGGCTTTCTACACTCTTGGGTCAACGAGTAGAGCTAACAATGACAAAGGCCACAACACTGGACTGATCCATGAAATGATTGGCACCAATAGAAACTAGTCACAGACAGAACTTAAAGTACTGTATCAACATTTGGCTTCCAGTGTCAAAAGTGCCAGTACATACTTTTCTTTCACCCTCCACACATTAGCAAGTAATCGTTTTAAATCGAGTAATCAAATTGATTTCATTGAGGGTCACTGCTGCATATAGTATGTAAGTTAACACAGAGGGCAAATAAAAGGTTTTGTCTTGATCATATTTTTGACTTGTGAGATGGTCATTGTGTCAGGCCACATGGCAGACTACACATTGGACCCTGACCCGGGGATGGACTACACTGTACCACCTGACAGCACAAACAACACCATTCCTCTTTGGTATCGCCCTGTTTACAAGTGTTTGCTCTGTGGTCCTATGGGTCTGAAGTTGTCAAACTAGGTGACAGAGAGCTTTATCTCCGAAGCCCTACATCTGACGGGTTGGGACAGTATCCTGGCTGATGTTGTGTACCCTGATCCCAGCATTAGCCTACTTGTTCTGATGGTGAACAAAATGTAATCATGGTGTGAATGTAGATGTGATTCATGTGACTGATTGTTAACACCATGGAAGTACTTCATATAGTCTTTAAACTCTCATTTCTTGTCGTTTGAGGTTTTAAAGACCAAACCACAGGAAAAAGAAAAGTAGTCACAGACACAATTTAAAATGTTTAGCTTACATGCATTCTTGTTTCATAACCTACCAAGAGTCTCTGCAGTCTTTAACGGTGGATAAAAGCCAGAAGGGATGCTAGATCCAACTGTACACAGTACTACTGCAGGATAAATGCACAACCAGGGCCGTCTACATTGACTGTTACTCAACCAATGCACCTCAAAGGTCTCCCAGCGCTCTAAAGCCTGGACCAATAAATAATACCATGGCTCAGTGAGCTTGGACCCCTGTAGGCATGCTAATATACTCTGAACAGTTTGGCCGAGTGCCTCCATTGAGTGGGGAAGACCTGCTGTGACTCCTGGGGATGATGAGTAGAAACAGAAGAGAGAGGGGGGTGGGTGAGAGAGCAGAAAGTAACCACAATGTGATTACAGTCCAGTTTCTGCTGCTCAATTTCACACCTTAATGAATATTGTCAGGAGGATTGGAATTCCAGACCTCCCAGTGCACAGGCTCCTTGGACGGCCTTAAATAGGATACACAGCAGCAGCCATTGTAGCCAGCTTTGTTTTATCTTTCCTCCATTCATCCAGCTTAATGCACTGTATACAGTTTATGTACAAACCCATTGTGGAAACCACACTTCATACATTTTTGCTGCCTCTGTCCTGTTTTGGTGCCATATACACCGACGGCATCCATTGTAGAATTCCTCTCTCATGCATTAATCCATGATCTACCCCGCATTAATGCTGCAGATTCATTCATTCATTCTCAAATGTTGCACAGTGAAAGCAAATTAAAACAGTGGTATCTCTTGTGCAAGAAGGCTCCTGTCATGCATTCACCCAGCATCTACACAGGTTTAATACTCCAGAAAATACTTTCTGCTGTCCAGCCAACTTCACAACCAAACCCCAAACCCTCTCAGCTAACTAATCAGCAGACCATTTCTTTTAACCTCCAACTGCTTTAATGAGAGCAAAACCCATTGGTTTTTCCAAAGGAGTTTCTCCCAGGGGACGGAGAAAAAGAGCAGCACTGAGAAGTGGGACTCACAATCACTGCAACTGTAAATCAGTAGGTGCTTAGGTCGAGGCTATTAGAGTGGATTTAGCCTGAGCGAACTATTCCAATGTTTGTTTATGGGGAAAAAAGGGGGAAGGAATGAGGGAAGAGGTAGAAGAGAGGTAGAGGAGATGAGAGCTGACAGCAGTAATGAGTGTGTGAGGTGTTTGGAAGGTGTTGGAGACATTAATGCCAGATTGTAGCATTTCTTGGCGGAGGACCAGGACCACCCAGAGTGTCCCTGCAGGCCTCTGTGGGTTTTTTGTTAATGCCTCAGGCTCATGACTGAAGGTTTTACTGCGTCTTCTTGTGCATGCATTCAAAGTCAGCTTGTTAATTATTATGGTGGGTGTTGTGCTGAAGATATTATTCTCTCTTCTTCCCCCCCTCCTTTTTTCCTCTTCTCTTTAACCCATTAATCCTCCCTTTGTTTTTCGTCTCTAATGGCTTGTTGCTTAAGGGGAAGGGATAAAGCAAGAAAAGTAAAGGCAAAGAGACTAGGGCCTTTTTTTAGTGTAGAATATGTCTTGTCCAATACATCCCACTTTTACCAATTTCTTTTTTTTTCCAGACACAGCAGCTACGCTCACTAATTTAGAAACATAGTGTGAAAAAGACACACACATCTATACTACACATACTATTCAGGTGCCAAGTCCAAAAACAGTTACTGTAATTTATGTCTCCCACAAGACTTGTAACAGTTATCTGCTCCCTGTAAAAGGTATTCTTCATAACATCATTTTGAATCCAAATTGGCTCTCTTATCAGGTAAAACAAAACCATGTAATAAAGCAGAATTTTTAAAGGGAGCCGATACATGTTACAAGTCCTTTGGGAGATAGGGACAACGGAACAGCACATCTACAGATCCACATATTAAACTTTAACTTGTGCAATTAACAACCCCTCGTACCTAAGCATCGAAATAACCCATGAGTGTATTCTGATCTGCCACCTGTATAGTTGAGGTCTGGTTTAGGAATCAAAGTTTACAGGCTTTAGCAGTGGTTCCCAACCTTTTTTCCTTTAGGGGCATATTTATTCATATTATATTCCAATATATTAACCCAAACATTGAACCCTTTGAACTAAAATTTTGAGTAGATCGTTTCCTGTTTTTACAGGCAAACTCACTGCACAGTGCTATGTCGTAAACTTCAGATCATTGACACAAGTTCATCACATTTCTTTGCGCCTTTTTTGCACTCAGACTCACCCGACAGTCATCACACCATCTGATGTGTCTAAAAAAAAAAAGTACCTACACAAAAACCTGACCTGAAGCCTATTTTTACACTTCAAGTCTGTTTTTTTCCTTCCCACACACATAACTAGAGTGACTGCATATTGGGCTTTGAGCACTGCCAAAACGCGGGTGACCTACACTCAATACTGTGCCTGAACTCATCTGTGTAGACACAGTTGGAGTTTTGAAGCTGCTGACTTGCTAGCATGCTGCTCACACTATGCCTCCTGTGTAGACACTGTTAGATTATTTTTTTTCATTAATTCACTGCTTGGCCAGCTTTGTCCCTTTTTTTGGATATGTGATGGCTTCAGAATGACCAAACAGTGGTAACAGGATAAAAAAAAGTGTTCATGTACAGTTTAACATGAGCCATTGAAGATAACAATGGTAGAGTTAACGTGCAACTTATGAGAGATCAGCTACTCTTTCTACTAACTCCTTTTTCAGTCTAAAAGGAGTTACTAGTGAGAATACTAAACTGTATTAAGCTGATCAACCTTTTGAATTAGTTGTCCAACTTTTTTGATGCTGAGAAACATCTTTAAAATTAACTTTTTTTCCCATTCATCAAGTCTCTTATGTTTTGTGAGATTATATGAAAGCAACCTTCTTTTAAGAACGCTAGTTTTACTCAGTACATCTCTGAAAATAAAGCTGCTGTTGGCTTTGATGCATAGTCTACCAACATTTTTATTCATGATGTCTTCACTGCTATTCAACAGTATCAGGACCTCTCACTTATACTTCACCTGAGAACAAGAAAAGCTCTTTTTTCTCTAAACTTGAAAAACTTTTGGCATTGATAACTGTTGTTAGGTGTGATTTTCACAGCTCCGAGTGTCATAAGGGTTTGTGAAAAGCTTTGTCAAATCTCAAGATAGCTGGGAGAGATTCAATCAATACTAGCTTGACTGTATCACTTCATTTTTTTCTCTTTTACATTCATTTTGCATTTTTTGTTTCATTGTGAATGTGGCGGGTCAGGAGTCGAGGCAACCATGACAACAGCACAATTTCACTGGCCCCTGTTCTCCCAAAAAACCTTGACGGTGGTATAAAATTTGTCCCCCTGTCTGGACCTACTCATTGAGCCTTTTTGAAGATCAGACTTTTCTTCTGCATGCTTGCTGAGCTAATTCTGCAATTCCATTTCACCAAGGAGAAGAAACATTTTGTTCTTTCTTCGTGCTGTTTTTAGAAGTTAAAAGAACTATGTTGGTCATTTTGTAGTTACAGTCATGTCTCTTCTCGTCTGTGCAAGTTTTGGACTGCAGAGATAAAGGCTTTTTGCTCTCAGTGACCAGGTATCAGGAATAATAAAAAGAAACATTCATTTGCATACCTGATTCCATTTCCGATTCCATTCCAATAATGGGGATTTTAATTTTTTTATTTTTTCATTTCACTCTTTTCCTCTTTGCAAAGCTCCTGTCTCTGCTTAGTTTAATTGCTGAATCTCTCATCCCATCTCGTTTTATTACTCGTGTTTTGCGGGGGGGCTGTGAACCACGGCAGCGCAGTAATCGTGTGTCCCCGCCCGTCCCAGGAGGACAGAGAGTGAAGATTATCTGCTGCACCGTGTGACGGTGCATTCATCTCAACCTCCCCTGGTTTATGCAGAGTAGGCTTTAGAGGTGGTTTTTGGCAACTGGCCTGCTAGGATTACATTTGCTGATAACTTTGCGCTTTGGCTGTACAGAAAAATAAATTGCTTTCCTGCAAGGGGCAAGGTAAAGGACGTGTAATCCCCTTGTTGGCCATAACCATTTTTGGAGGGGGAGTGTGTGTGTGTGTGTGTGTGTGTGTGTGTGTGTGTGTGTGTGTGTGTCTGTGTGTATATAGGTGTGTGTGTGGAGTGACCCAATCATATAAATGTAGTCCCATGTTGTGCTACTACTTTTGTCTTTTTGTTTCATCTGCAAGAGAAATTGTTTGGAAATTTCATCTCTTGATGAAAGGGATAATGGTTAAAATTTGATCAAAAGACATTAAAACTTTGTTTATAAATGTTTGAATTTTGCTGTGGAAAAACAGATGCAGCAGTTCAGTGAGGAATTAATTCACAATATATCCCAAATAAATTACTGAGTCTGTATTCGATTTTAAATTTTCTTTCTATTTAAATTTTCTGCAGGACAACATGTCATCTCATTTCAGAGAGAAGGTATCTTGGACCCTCTCCGGATTTTCAACACACTGCAGGAGAGGACAGCTAGAAAGAGGGACATTAAAATTGAACATTGGTGCAAACAAATGAAAAAAAAGGCTTGAGAGAAAGAAACAGAAACACACAGAGAGAAAAAGAGATGACAAGAAATCCAATGTGAAACTCGAGAGAGACCAGAGGGCTAAGACAAGAAAAGCCTGGGACAGAGAAAAGAGAGCATCATTGGAAGAGAGAGCGAAAGAGGTGCAAAACTTCAGAAACTGGGAGAGAGAAGATAGATAGGGAGATGATGACAAGGAGATAGGAAGAGCTGAGAAGCATAAAAAACGGTATGCTATTTCACCTGTCAACCTACCTGTCACATGGGGGGCTAGGTTCTAACATTAACCCTTCTCACACAGAACTGAACAAGGAACTTTACTCTTCTGTAACGTGAGGATATCCTGTGATTTTGTGAGTTTGACATCCATTTTAATCCAGTTTGCAGCAGCTTAGGGGAGTCAGTTTTGGTTAAACATGTTTTAGCTTTCTAACTACAGTACGTGTATACTGCCATCCATATTTCAGATCTTAATGTAAAATTTTAGATTGATTTCCTCCCAGGCAGCCACTAGTTTGCATGCATGTCAGTACAATTTGGAAATTAACTTGCAGAGACTTGAACCTGCCCGAGTTAGATAATCACAGAGAACATGTTGCTGTACTTGCCTTTAATTTTGAACATGCAACATCTTTGTCACTGTGCACTAAAGTCGAACCAAAGTTCTGAAAACTTTCGTTGGTTTCAGTTTCTTCTGGGAAATGCAGACATCTGAGAGTAAGCTGCCAACCAAATCATAAATGCAAGAAATAGCTGATTTTTTTCTCTCAGATCACAGCTCCGCTGATTGATAATCAGATTAATAATCTCAAGAAGCAAGAAGTCTTTTAAAGTTTATTTTCATGTCATGCTGACATGAGCTGAAAGCAGTGGCTGAAAATCTAAAAAGTGATGCTATACTTCGAAAAGTTATCCTCAGTAGTAATAAAAAGTGTACATGATTTGAAGTTAATGAGCTAAAACATGCAAAACCAAAGTAGTGTGGTCCTTTAAATCACCTACTGTCAGTGATTTAAATCCCATGCTGATAGAAAAGACTGATTTATCCACCCCCAGTAAAAACTGTGAAAAATTCGATTTGGCTGGTGGTTGGTGGCAATTTTTCATCCTGAATCCTGAAAAAAGAAGGGGAAAGGAAAGTTGAGAGTGAATGAGAGGCCAACAAAGAAACACAGTATGATTTGTTGAAAAGTGAAATGTGAAAAGTGCTGATGCTATGGAGAGAAGTTCATTTTATTTTGCACACATGCTAAATAATGTGACACAAACACAATAAAACAAAGAACAATGAATACTGTATCGACTGTATCAGCCATGCACAATATACCATATGCAGAGTGAACACACTTGGGGTACAAAGCATTTCATGATAAAAATCTTCATCACCTTATATGTAGTTCTTTACTGAAGCTGCACTGATAGAAATGAGGAGGAGTAGATGATGGAGATATAGAGTCTAAATTTACTGCATTTGCAGGAGAAAATGCTACAAAATAAAAAGGAGGAAAGAATGAGATTAAGTGGATGAGATTAAGAAAACTAAATTTAAACTGTGTCACTAAGAAGAGAGAGAATATCTCTTCTTAGGCTGCACGATTCCCTAAATTGGCTATTTTAATAATAGAAAGTGTTTACAAATTTTTAACCCATAGCTGGGTTTTAATTGTTTGCATTAAGGCTGATTATGATAGCAGTCGTTATTTTGTGCTATCTGGTGTTATTCACAATGAATGGCAGCTGCTGCACATCTAGTGTTTGCGTCCATATGTTGGAACAGGTGGCAGATAGTTGCCGTAAACTTCATCTCCATTTAGTGTGATATAACTTTAATGAGCTACCTGGACTTGAAAATGAATTGCTTTGTTGTGCGCCTGTATAGTGTCAACAGGAATAAAAAAAAAATATCGAATCAGAACCGATTATTACGTGCTTAACACTTAACAGACCCACAAGCTGTATGTAGTCTTACGAAAAGCAAAAAGCCCCTGCTACTCTGAGTCTGCATGTGTGATCAGGGAGTCACAATCGCCTATAGATGAAACACCATCAGATGCCAGGAGCTGATATTATCCATGTGTCATCTAAATTTGCACATTCAAGTTCTGTAACAGTTTAAACATCTCAAATAGGCCACTCTTTTTGGCTACTTTCTCTAGTGTTAAGTCATTGGCAAAGATTGGGTCACATTTGAGGTACAAGAAACAATTGAGGAAAATCATTTGGATATTGAAAGTGTGAAAATATTCAAGATCTGTGAAAATCTCTACTCAAAAATGGCCTTTATTAAGAAGTTAGTGAAAAGAATGTCATTTATAAATAGACTCATTGCTTTGCTTTTCACACCAACAGTTCTTCAGTTCTTCTTTGGCACATGGCCTAACTTAAAACCAAATTTTATTGAAATTTGTTTTTTGGTATCCTGCTAAATTAATAGACAAACAGGACTGAATACTGCCTGTGAGAGCTGAAATATTTAGATGACAGAGACTCCAGTGAATTGAACAGCAGAGATTTCGTGACACCAAAGCTCAGCACGTGGGAGGAGAATAAAAATAGCTAAATAACAAGGGAAATAAAACCTATTAAATGTGCGTCAAATTACATAACCCTGTTGGAAGTAAAGTGTTTTTGGTAGTGAGAGGAATGGGGTGTGTACAGTATGTTTGATTAAACAGAAGAAGTATGTTGTGTTCCTGGTAGGTAATGTGTTTTCAAGATGATAAAAGACAAGGATGCAGAGAGTAAGAGAAGATGAACATTGCTACCTGAGGAGAATCTGTATCGAGGAGCAGGAGGAATCTGTAGATTTATCTTGCTGCTTTCCAACAACTTTTGCGATGTTTGGATAACTTCTGGCATCTCCAATTAATTGAGTGAGATTTTCATCAGCATTTCCTAAATGGCACTGATTCAATTAATTATACTCTCCCCAGGTGAATATCCACTTGCCCTGATGTGTTTTGCTCGCTTTATATGCTTTCTGAATTCTCCTCACTTCCCTTCCTCAGCCTCAGCTTTTTTGTCTCTATCTTTTCACATATCAACCTTTGATCTCATTTGCTCTACTTATTTCCACCTGTATATCTCTGTCTAGCTTTCTCCTCCTCACAACACTCTGTATTTACAGGAGATGATGAATGAGTTGGAGGTTGTGAAGCACCTATCGAATATTTCACACCTTAAAACTAAAGACCTGCAAAGATTCAAAAGGGGGGGGGGAATGGTGTATTTGGGCTTCATACTAGATGGAATGACTTGAGGATTAGGCAGTTTTATTTAATACCACATTTCAGTACAGCTGAACTCAACTTTAGGTTCAAAGACGTACTGTCAGGTACATGACATGCCTTTGGGAGATCCACAAAGAACCTTTACTGGTTCTCCTGAAATTGAGTCCTCAAGCTCACTGAGATCTTGAGAAATTCAAGCACATATTATCTCCCAATTCTAAGTTTTGCCTTCAAACTCAGTCAAAGGGATACCCTGAGTTTTCCAAAGATCTCATGAATGTAACCACTTTATATCTGAAACTAAGATTCAATTTTATGTGGAGGACATGCATCAGAAATGAAAGCAAATCCAATGTACTGCTCACAAAAATGTTTTGCTTCAAGACAGGGATTTTTTTCTTGCTGTTTTCAGTTTTATGTGAACTAAAAAGGTAATAGGGCTGGAAGAAATCCTTTTGATCCACAACCATTACACATTGGCATTACACAGCAGGTTCATCTAAGAATCCCTCCACAAAGGGTCGTGAAATTTGGCAGTATTTCCACATGTGTCTAACACAGAGGGAGCTTGAAGACATGGATTTGGAAAAAGCCAGAAAAACCCCCCAGCTATTCACAAATAGCAACAAATTGTTATTCCTACAAGTAACTTCTGACCATCTGAAATGTGACGGGATGGGTTTATACATGTCTTCCCATTCAAAACCCTCAAAGCAAAAGGGTTTCAACGTTTCAACCCCAGAAGAGTCTGAACAACCTTTTAAGGAAGGATTCATGGAGGTGCTTCCACAACCCTCCACCAGTTCAGGGTTTTTTTCATTTGAAATAAGAACAGAGAGTTTCATAGTAATATTCTAAGGATAATATGAAACTCTCTGGTCTTATTTCACATGATCCTAGTTGTTCCCATTATCACCAAAAAAGATTGAATGGGTCCATCAGATGTTTGTCTATCATGCAGAAAATGTGTTCCTTTCCTCGAGAACCCTGTAATGGTGGAGGTTTGAAGGCAATCTGCAAGGAGCCCTTTTTGGATTGTTCATTTTATGAGTGTGGGCACCCTCTAAAAAAGTTCCTTAATGCGTACATAATTTTTGGAACAAAACAGCAACAGCAGCTTGTGAATGTGCATCAGAAATGTGATGCAAGTTGTGGAGTAAATAGCATTGTTAGTGCCAAAGTTAGCTGTATCAGAGCCAGAGTTTTCACAGCACCCTGTGTTTTCCTTATAGTTCTTCTTTGTGCATTTTTTGTAGCTCTTGCTCTGGCATCTGGCTCAAGTTGGTGGGCCACTGGGAAATCATGTGTAATCATACCAGTTGGTGTTGAAATAGATTTTTGGAGCTTCTATTTGTTCACACACACAGACACATACACACATACACACATACACACACACACACACACACACACACACACACACACACACGAACACACACCTACGCACATGCAAATAGACAGACAGACAGATGAGTGTACAGCTGTGTGAAGACACAAGGACACACAGGAGTGTACACCCACATTTCATCAAAAACAAAACCAGATTAATTCACTTGTGTGTCTCTTGTTCCTGGTTTGTTTTCGCCTCTCTTTCTTGCACACGCACACACACACACACACACACACACACACACACACACACACACACACACACACACACACACACACACACACACACACACACCACATTTTTAAAAACACACTTACACAGACATGCTGTTAAATGTTTACATGGACTCCCCACATAGCTCACCTCACTCCAGCCTCCTGCTCACACAGTGTGTCTGCACTGTTGTCAGTGTTGTTAGTGCTAGTTTTACCAGTGCTCATAAAATACAACTGGTAATGGCAGACCACACACACACACCCACACACACACAAGCTCTACAGAATACCGGGTTTTTAATTTACTTGCTGTACAATCTTGATTATCTCTTTTGTTTTCAGTGTTCTTTTGCAATCATAAAAGTTTCCTCAATGTGCAAAATGCATGACTGTATTATTTTTAGTTTAGTCTAGTTTCTAATTTTGATTGTTCCTCCCACCTTCCCGGCAGAGATTTGAAATGGGCTTGATTTAGGTAATCCATCACAATGACCATGATGTCTGATTTTATTGTTTTCAAAGCTACATTGTACAGTGCAGATGATTTGAAAAGCTTGTTTTACAAAAAAAATAAGGGTAAAGAAGAACTACTTGTCCAAAATCCACAACACAATGGTGATTTTTGGAAAGAGTTGTTTGTAATATACACATATGTTATATGTAGTAAGTAGGCTAAGCCCTAAATACTGGTGTGGTTATTAAAGTCAGTACAGTAAATAGGTACCTAGAGTAAATGTTTTTCTATTCTTTCCACCAGGCTGTCATGAGTCGTGCTCAGAGTGCCGTGGGCCAAGCCAGCAGGAGTGTGTGTCATGTTCAGACCCAGCTGCCTTGCTCAAAGACGGGGAATGTGTTCCCGACTGTGACGCTGGTTTCTACAGTCAAGAAGGCGTCTGCTACGGTAAAGTTGACACACAGTTGACTGGGAAAAACAGTGTGTGTGTCTTCGATGCTGTTATGGATGTAGCAGGTTTTACTTTTCATTGTTAGGATAATATTAATAAGACGAGCACTCCCACTGTTCCCCTTGACGAAGGCACTGGCTTCATAACTGGAGCTTGTCCTCAAGCCAATCTAAGATCAGGATCAAATGCTAATGACATTAAGGGATTAAAAAGGTTTCAGTTAACCTAGAACCACCACACAATCCTGTAGATCGGTGTCTGTGAGTGTGAATTACTACAAAATCACCTTGGTTTAAGGATAAATAGTGTTTTACTTGAATTGTCTACTTCACCAATTTTCCGTTTCCTAGAATTCCCAGAAAGTGGACATAAACACAATACATTCAGCTCCTTAGAAAACAAAACCTGTATTGTTTCTGCTCTGCATTTGGGTATATTTTCTGCTACTGTGGGTGCAGTAATTGGACTCTCTTCTATGATAGATTCTACCAAGTGATTTGGAACTTTTTATTTCTGTTTACCTGAAAATCTTTTCAGAAAAATTGGAGAAGAAAAAATTGCCAGTAAAGGTCTTACTGAAAATATTTGAGAATATGCCTGCATATTGTCTGCATGTTTGGCCATTATCAACAAATATAGGACAGAGCACCAAACAACAAAGACTTAATTTGAATTATAAAACCTTTTAATTGTCTGAAAATATAGGCTAGATTTTGGAGAAATTTGTAAACATGTAGTGCACAATTCATAAAGCTTCAGTGAAGTCTAAACAAGCAGATACAGAATGTACCATATATCAATCATTGTGAGTTTTCTTTTTTTTTCCTTCTAAATTCAAGGCTATATAAAGTAAAGTTTAAGAGGAAAAAGCTACTTTACTTTATTTTTGCTGTGCAGCTTCACCTCATGAGGAGTGAAAGCTGATAGTTAAACTGACAAATTAAATGTCACAGAATTTGCCGATGCAGTGTACGGTAAACAGGAAACGCCATATGAGACAAAGAGAGGTTTACTGTTAGCGGTAAACTGGCAGTGAAGCTTTGTTTGGGCTTGTTTTTCAATATCCCTGTGGAGCCTCTTGCCAGCATCCACTCCACGTGGTGCCAAAATGATAAGTCAGCAGTAGCCAGAGATAGCAAACAAACAATAAAAACAAAAAAAAACAATAATTAGCAGTTCTCTCTTGCACTAATGAGGATTCAGAAGCTCTCTGAATAAAGAGATCCTGTATGAATATGGATGGTTTCTATTTTAGAGTAAGATGAAGAGAAGCAAGAATAGGCTTCCCTCAGGGCGATGGTGAACTTAGCAGCACTAAGCCCTTTCTTTGGGGAACACTCTTCTTTTCCTCCAGCTCATATAGCAGAGTTAAGAGCACCCAGCAAGGAGCCCTCTTTTAGAAAATGTCAAAACCTGGGGAACTTTATCGAAAAAGGTCAAATCCATTAGAACTTGCCAGTTTGTGCTTTGAGGTCTGGTTTAAAATGTCAACATCTGGTGAGAGCTGAAAGATTTTTAACTTCTCCATTTTTCTCCTCAGGGCTTCCTGAGTTAGATATGATAGGTTTCCTGTTTTGTCCCCTCCAGGAATATTTCCTACTGATTTTAGCCTCTGTTTAGATTGAGGCAAAGATCTGTTTGAGCATGTATGCATGTCAAAGTGTCATGTCAATATGGAACGCCACACACACACACACACACACACACAAATGCACCATAAATTGGGAATTTAGCAATGTTTGCTTTTATGGACACATTTTGACTAGTTTCTGTCCAGACTTTTTCTTTCTTCTCAATTTAAGTTTTCATCACAGTTTAAATTACCACAATTAAACACATACTTGCCAACTACTGAAAAGATTTGTTGGATTAACCTCTATGGTGGGCCTCACCAATTTTCAAAGTGAAATTCAGTATATATCACAGACTCTGGTTAAGAAACTTTATTACTTGAGTATAATACATTCATTTTTAAATTCCGACCAGAAGCCATTAACAATTACAAGCTGTGTTTCACAGCCTGTGATTCGTCCTGTGCCTCCTGTTTCCCTGACAACCCCAAGTGCATGAGCTGTCTGCCGGGGACCGCCTTGCACCATGGGAAATGTATTTCCCAGTGTCCTGTTCAGCATTACCTGGACAACTACAGCAGATGCAGAGGTAGGCTAAATCCTCAACACCTAAGACATAAAAAAAAACAAATCCATGGTTTGAATATTAATATCATTGGACTTTGGCGAAATGGTGCCAAATGTTTGAGAAAATATCAGCAAATTATATCATCTGAAACCATCAGAGTCTCCTGTTGCTGCTTCTATCCTGACATGTTATATACACTACTTTTATTATTGAATTCTTCGTATTTTGGTGGAGATTGTGTCATTTAACTGAAGGTAATGGATGTTTTTTTCATAATAAAATGAAGGAATTTATTTATTTATAAGTCAAAATTCTGGGATTAAAAGCCACTGTCTCTCAAGCAACCTCCTTTCTTCCTCATTAAATAACATTAAGCTTTTGAGGTCCAAAGGCCTACATACGGCAGCTATAATGCCAAACATCTACTTAAAGCATTATAGTGCTCTTCAAGTAAAATGTCATGGCTGTAATGACCATCTTTAAACTGACAGATCTGGTTCAGTTCTTCACTTTTTTTTCCTTTTCTCTTCAGCCTGCCATAGCTCCTGCGCTTCCTGTTGGGGTCCCTCAGTATCTCAGTGTACCTTATGTCCAGGTGGGCTCCTTCTCCACCAAGGCCAGTGTGTGGAGGCCTGTGGGGAGGGACTCTACTCCCAGGACAACAGCTGCCACAGTAAGAGCTTCTATCACTTCTATCTAGGAGTTTTTCAAAATTATAGATGTCTGGAAAAAGTGCTGGAAACATTATTTCCACTCTCAATCTGCCCTTTTGACTGTCCGTCTCTCCTGCTTTTAGATTGTCATCCCTCCTGTCGTTCCTGCGTGGGACCATTGGCCTCAGACTGCCTTCACTGTCTTAAACCAGAGGAAGCCCTTCTGCTGCAGTCCAGTCACCTGCAGCACGGAGTCTGCACAGCTGGATGCCCGGCACACAGCTTCCTGGATTACATGCAGACATGCAGAGGTGAGTATGTAAGGTTTTAGGTTTACATTTCTTCTAGAGGATCAGTGCCGGCACAAGTCAGCTAGTGTGTCTATAGCTAATTACCAGGCCAATTAGCCAATCATCAGTAACTTTGGATTTCAAAACAGATCAGGTAATCACTACCCGATTGTAATTTGTTCAAACCAATTGAAAGCAAGCAAAAATCAATCAGAGCACAAAGAAAAATCCATGACAATGCAAGGAGTATTTTGTTTATTCAAGCAAATAGCTAATCTTGGTGTAAATGGTAATTAGTATAGAAATTATTAACACATTTGTGTTCGATAAAATTGCTTATTGATTTAAGCTCCTCCAATGTAAAGATTTTCACATTTTTTAACTGGCATCAGATAACATTTTAGACTTTGGAAACTCTTCAAAAAATGATGTTGCTGAATTTCAGGTTTGGTCCTGCATTTAAAAAAAAAAAAAAACGATCTAAGATGTCCCATTGCAAAGACACAACAAACACTTGCATCCAAAACAACAGAGTGCACAGAGGTGAATTGTTGAAATGTTTAGTCGTGGCCATCGTAGGTGGTATTTGCACTCCAAGTAAGTACTAAACATACAGTATGTTTCATTTATAGTGCACAGAGTTAGAGCAGCTGTTATAGCAACCTGCAGTATGTTAAAAAACCTTCCTCTCTTGGTAATTTTGCCACAGTACTAAATGTTTGGACAGTAGTTTGGACTTAATTTGGTGCTTGGAAGGTGTCTAGAATAGTGTGTTTTTGTGTGTGTGTGTGTGTGTGTGTGTGTGTGTGTGTGTGTGTGTGTGTGTGTGTGTGTGTGTTTGTGTGTGATGTGTGTGTGTAGACTCTGTGATTGTATTTCTGTTTTGAGAAGGAAGATAGTGTGTGGAGACACCTGATTAGGCTGTTTGTGAGTGTGAAATTGTGCGTGTAATGAGCTAATTTTTAAGGTGGGTTTTAGGTTCGAGGGGATAGTCTGTCAAGTGAGAATAATTATCACCCACCTACCAACACTCACACAAACACGCACCACTGCAACTAACACCTCCTTGCCAAACAGCCAGGGGGTATTTTTTGTGAAGTGTAGCAGGACAACAACGAAGAGGACAAGGAAGATGAAAAGACTGTACTCAGTTTTCTTCACCTCGCTCGTACCTCCGACTGTGTGCTGTGAAAATATATCCATTTACCGCAATCACTGCCCTGCTATCTTCTTACCTCCCAGTTCAGTCTTTGTGCCCACTGACCATACTGCGTTCAGTATTTGGCAGGGGGAAGGGTATTTGTTCTACCTGCTGTCTCTTCCTCAAGCGCAGCCAAGTTATTCGCCAACGCTGGTGTTTTGTTCAGCTCTACTTTCCTCTCAGCTCAATTTTCATCTGCCAGAGCTGCTGTTACCTGAAATGAGCACATACTGCCAAATGGCGTTTTTAAAGCTGTTGGTTACATTAAGGTTGAATTTGGGGTATTTACTTGGCAGAGAGAGACTTTCAAGTTTATCAGTAATAGTGGTTTTGATATCATAAGATGCAAAATATTGAGGTGATACTGATCTCATAGAGGAAGGATTTTGAACCCATTTCTCTTGGTTTTGATAAACCAAGTTTGTCTTAGTTTAATGAAATTTTTCTCCATTTTTTAAGTACTTTTTGTTGAAAAAATGTTGTTTTCAGTCATGCTGTTATGTTTGTATTGTTGTCCTTCATGACATTTGCATAACTGTGTACAACAGGTCCTCCAAACTAAACCATAAAACTAAAAAAGTAGAAAAAATAGCAAAATCTTTAAAAATTACTGATTTCTGATGCGGGCAGGGAAACGTTGTTTCTCAGTGCCTTTCAGAATATAGAAGTTACAATAAAATCCAAGGTTTTTTTTTTTTTCAGGTAACAACTTTCATAACTTGGCTATGAAATTAAGTCCCCAGTTAAAACCAGCAATCCAGTGAGACCATGTCCTAAATTTTGCCCTAAACAATACATTATGTGTTTAATGCCATTTTCTTTTTAGACAGTAAGTAACAGTAACTTTCATAAATTTGATTTCAAAGAATGAGTGCCAGTGGAGATAGTGTAGGAAATGAGTGACGTAGCAGATATGAAGAATTTAAAGACAAGGTAGGCATTCTGGGTAGGTTTGTTGGCATTTTCCACAGTGTTGTAGATAAGTCTTTGCCGTCTGTTTACAGTCACTCGGCAGCTGTGTTTCAAGGTGTGATTACAGTTTAGTGATCACGTCAATTACAGGGTGCCCTGTGGAATGTCTTCTATAGTTTCCGGTTAGCTGATAGTTCCTAGATTCCTAAGGCTCAGAAACATTGTAATTTATTGCTTCTGTTATTAATACTTATTCCCAACGTCCTGTGTTGTTTGCTATTTGAGGAAAGTGAGTGAGTATCATCAAGACTGAAAACTTTCTTAATGGTTTGCTGGCAGTCACAGCAATTGGAGTTTGCAACCTCTTTAGGAGTCACAAAATGATTCTACTTGACACAAAGTAGCTATCATGCTTTTTACCTTTGAATAATGTATATATGCAACCTCTGGGCTCCCTTCTATAATACATAAAGTCAAACAGCCTATATACAGAAAGTGAACTGGCAGCAATTTTATCCCTGCAGCAGGGGATTGTGAGTCTACATCATTTTGATTATAGGGATCTTGAACTTGAAGCCGTTTAGGTTGTAGCATATTTGTCTCCCCACAACAGTTTACTTTTAAGTTCAGAGCGGGCCAGCCACCAGGAAATTTTTGTTTACTTTACCTGAATTGAATAGCCATTAGCAGTATTGGATTCCCTTAATCATCCTGGATGAGACATTTACAAATCGATGAGTAGTAGTTGGATTGGAGTGTCCTCTAACAACCATTTATCTCTGTGATTGCATGGGACCAACACTGAGCCAATGCAGGGGCTAAAATTAGTTTTAGTTCAAGTTTAAGGCTATTGTCATTGAATGGATAATGGTTTGTCACAAGTTTTGCAAAGCAAATATTCCTCATAACAAGATATACAAATTCAAAGGAGCAGAAAATTAAGAAAAGAAGCAGCATGGGCTTTTAATGGACAGTTCATAATAAGTTCAAAAATGATATAAGCAGGAGTATTTGAACATCAGACACCCGGACTCAGGGACCAGGCTAGATCAGAACTGGTGTCTAAGTAGCACTTCTCAGTCTTTACATCATTTAGAGGCTCCCTCGCCAATGTGGTGATTAATGATCTATGGAGCAACTGGATAGCAAAGCCTCTACATCCCACCCCTATGGGTATGCAACTAAGTCTTAATCCCTTTGACACTGCTCCACCATTGGGCATCTTGGTGTGTTTTTCGGGTATCCCAGGTGCTCAAACATGATCACCTGGTTTGTGACCTCTGACTATGAGATCATGTCAGGCCTCAGTGATGTCAGTATAATGATGTTAGGGAACTTGGACTGACCCAGGTCCATATGCAACTGCCCGCCAGTCAGTTCAGTGATTAGGCCTGTTGACATCCAGGACTGTGGTTGGAGCTTCTCATCCACTCTTATTAAAGCAACATGCTTCCTGGGTAGGTAGAAGTGCTTGCTGCTGTTGTTGGCTGATGCAGTGTGCTCTGCCATTGCTTGCTGCACCTTGTCATGACCTCAGCATTAAGAGCCTTCTCTCAAAGAGCTTTGGACAGCTGCTCATTAGTCGCATTGTTGCTTGACCAGAGCAAAGAGGAGCCCGAACCTCAATCTTTCTCTATATGTGGAGGTTGGATCAACTCAGAAGCATGTTGTATACTATACTATAAATACAGTATGTCCACCAGGCGTAAGCCTTAGATCATGCGTTTGGGCATGTGTGTAATCTCACACATTACTGACCCATCAGCCTAATATTTTTTATGAACATTTACAGTATGACTGTATGCTCGAGGACCTCTCATGGATTTGGTGATTCACATTTTTTGAAAAACCTATTTTATTGACCCCTATGTTTTATACCGCCATTTACTGCTGCCTCCTCACTCCTCTTACTTGTGGCCCTTACCGGCTGAATCTCCACTAGGGAAAACGTATGTTGTGTTAGTCTGCATATGGCCTGTCTACTCTGGTTACACCTAATGTAACTTGTATATTGTCTCCCCTTCATTCTACTCTCACACATACATACTGGACACATGGCCTGCTCTGCACTTCCTGTTTCCCACCCACATGCCCCCAGACACAAATCATTTTACAATACTGCAAATTATTCCTGGTCTCAGTCTATAGTGTTAATTGCAACAGTAATTATTCACCTTCTTTAAGCAATTTTGTCCTTTGAAGATAATGTGTTCAAGCTAAAATGGCTGTTAGTCGTTAAAAATCATTTTCCAGTTGCATTGCAAAAAACACTTAAAGTCAATATTTGGGTGGGAGTCTACAGATGTCACGTCATGGTTGGCATATATCTATATTTGTTGTTCTGTGCTCAACTCATATTGGGTATGACTTAAAATATACATGTGGCAGGGGGAATTGGGCCATAAAAACCTCTGGATATGCATTTTCAGTGATGTGACTTGAATTATGTTGCACCACTGTCTAAAAATTAAATATTGAATTTCTGCTCATACTTTAGAAAATAATCTTTGTCTGGTATACAGAAAATTGGATTTGAACTGCTTGTCTCAGCATAGAGTTACATTGTACATCAGCTATTGTGTCTGACGGAACGCCACTTATCTAGTTCTCTTTCACTCTAAGCTTTCTAAATTAGGCTCAACACAGTGAGCTGAGGATCAACTCGATAAATGAGGTGTCATTAAAGCTCTATTCAATGTTAAATGTAAAGCAGTTGCCTCTGTTCTCAGTAACAAAAGTTCCCCTCATTTAAGTGTCAGCAGGTTCAGGTGTACAGCTGGCAACAATGGAGGCTATTGTACAAGTGTATAGGTGTGTGTGTGTGTGTGTGTGTGTGTGTGTGTGTGTGAGAGTGTGTGTGCGTCTGGCAGATACTCAGCCACTACTGTGCTGAAGCGGAGGAGGACGGCATGTAAACATGCACATGGGACTCACAGACACTGTTTACACACACACACACACACACACACACACACACACACACACACACACACACACACACACACACATGCACAGTCATGTACACATTAAGTGGGCCGGAACTGACGAGCTATCGGATGTCTCAGAACAAATTCCAGGCTATAAATCCCTCTCCTCTCCAGTCAGCAGCCCTTCTGTGCACACACAGATAGTTAATGTGTAGGAGGTTTAATGCTGCTTGAAAGACACAGGTTGAGCTGCAGTATGCTACAAGAAGGGGTTAACACAGACACACCTGAACTGTGTTGGATCACCTTTCATGATATCAGAGACATTACAGTTGTTATTTGTTTATAGGGTATAAGGGGAGAGTAAGGCTGACAAGCTAAGTTAATGCATTAATATTACAAATAAAAGTTGTGTGTTTTTGTTTTGTTTTTCAGTTTAGCCTTGTATGCCTAGCTTTTGCCACAATTACAACCGATTCTGCTAAATAGGTCACCTCTTGCTTTATTGTATCATGCTGGTCCCAGCATGACAGATAATAGTGTTGATGAAAGTGTACTGTCATCTTTGTGACTGAATATTTGCTAGTCAGTTTTTATTGCATTTTTTATTGTCTTTAAATCTGCTTTGAACTCAAGCTTTCACAGCAGGGGAGCACCTGAACCTTTTGTAGGCATTCAACACAAAAAGCAATACTCCTATCCATCAGCTCCTCTCAAAAGCCTGGCTTTTTCAGTGTGAGGTCCTTACCAAACATTCTGAATCTGAGTCATATTTGGCCTTTGAATATCAGTTTTCTGGACCCTTTGCCTGAGACCACTTTGGTTTGATGGCCCAACTTGGAGCCTCAAAGCCTGATGATGTTACTACTGAGGTCACTGAGGTCAAAAAATACCTCCAACATGTTAAACTGAATTATTGAGGAACAGAAGCTTACTTTAGTTCTGTCTGGGTCTTAACTTTGGGCTCAAGCTATAGTGATTGGAAGAATGAGACTACAGACAAGCAGAAGAGATGCAGTTTCCTGCAGGGTGGTAGGGTGCCAGTGTGTTTGAAGAGCTAAGCCATTCAGGAGGATCTCTAGATCAATGTATTGCTCCTTTTGCATTCCAAAAAAATGGCCGTGGTAGTTGTGGACCTCAGTAAGGGAACCTCTTCACCTCATAGCCATCTCCTTTTGAGGATTTCCCAGCACAGCTGACTGGATAGGTACCCTGGGTAACCCAGAGGGAGATGTGGGCTGTTCCCTTTTGACCTTCACCAGGATAAGTGGTTTGGTAAAAGGATGGAAACCTGACATCTATAGCAGAAATATGGTCATTAATTCAGCTTTTAGTTTAGATAGCAGTCAAGTCAGAATGGAAACAGAAATTTTTTTTTCTTGATGTATTTGTAACTTAACTACCTAAAAAGTTGTCTATTGCACTGCCATTTTCCTCAAAGTTGTCTCTCATAGAAGTGGATGGGCTTCTAACGTACCATAACACAGCATAATCAATGTGAATGACACTTTAGACTCTTCAGAGGAATGAAATATAACTCTACACTTGTGTTTCTGCTGTGTAGCAGGCAGAACTCTCTGCTGCACTAATGTAACAATCAGCCCTGTACTGTATCAGGAGGATCATTTGTGGAAGGCATCAAGGAGCACTCACACCCCCAAACTAAATCACAACCTCATCGACTGCATACACCTGAAATTATGACCCTATCAGCAGAAAACAAAGTAATGAATCCGATTCTCTGAGCGCGTGCACCAAGATAATGTGTGATGAGAACGCCTGCGCACATGAATTTGGGTATTACAAGAATCAATATGCGCTTTCCGCCTCGCAACAAATTAGATATCCAAGCTGCAATAAAAAAACGAGAGGCTGCCTATCATTCTTATTCTCTCCTCTCATTAATGAAATACATTTGACACAAAGCCTATTTAATATGGCTCTGAGTGTGTGGGCTGTTTTTTTTACTGTTGAAATTAAGGCTTGTGTGAACTGAATGCATGTTTATGTCATACAGATGTGAGAAAGATGAGTCTTCATACATGGACAAACATGTCAGTGGGTGGTGAACACAATCACAGAAGCATATAGTCTTGTCTTCTCATCTCAGCCGACCAATGAATTTGCCATATTCTTGCTGGAGAATAAGGGGATTATGGGTAGGCAGAAGGGAGAAGTTGGGCGATGATGGGACGTCAGATTGATGGTTTCGGCTGACACTCCTGTGACTTTTCAAGGTCCCCGCTCAGACACTGAGGTGTTCCCAAAGGGTAAATGTTTTTATAGGTTGAGACATACGAACACACACACACACACACACACACACACACACACACACACACACACACAAATAAACATTCTGCAGTGTTGGCTCAGGTACAGCACCAGTCTGCTCCTGCCAGTGGATGTCATGCGTACACAAGACAAGTGTACACAAGACCCGGATACAGCTGACAGCCCTCTGAAAGAACCCAGAGAGGAGTGATTATAAACACACACATACTTCAGTGAATATACTGTATACTAAAAAAGTCAGGCAGTTTATAGACAAACACACACACCTGAAGCACCTGGCCGGTTGGTGACAGTCCTTTTGTCTTTCTCACCACCACCATCAGCAGCAGCCGGTCAGTTCGTGGCTCATCTCAGCTACCAGAGCTGATAGCGTTGCTCCGCTATTTGTCTTCACGCTGCCAAAGTAGACATCAAAGGCTGCACAAAAGGCCTGTTTCAGGGCAGCAGGGGTGTGGAGTGAATGGTGTGGGGGCATGTAGGGGAAGGGTAAATAATCCAGGGACATGGAGGTTGTATGCATTTGAAGCCAAGTGTAAAAAATACAACAAGCGCAGGAATGTTGCAGCAGTGACCAAACTCTTCACACATGTTTAATACTGGTTAAATGTGCAACAGTTGATAGATTAAAGCTGCATTAGGGAACACTTATGTTAAACTCAAATGAGGTTACAGAACAGCAGAAACCATATCATATTCTGGTATCAGCTAAGAACACTTTAAAAGGAATCAAAACCCCCAAAAAGAAGATAACCCTCCGATGAATCTTTTTTTTGTCTTTATTTCTAAAATGTTCTGGTTTTCCTGTGCCTTTTATTGATTAATTCCAATTTATTTCCCTTTCATCAAATTAGCGTCATTCATTACTATGCTGTAACTGAACTCAACTATGTTCCTTACTCGGTTTTATTAATTCATTAATTTTTAAACATTGTCCGGCTGCAATTATTTTCCTTTTTTATAGCCTGTTGAATTGTCTCGGTTTGAAATATACAATTGTAAAAAAAGTTTTAAGAGTTTCTAAACATGAGTGTGATGTGTTTAGTTTACTGTTGACACATTTCTGAAAATTTCTGAAAAAATCACATGATTTCAGAGTAGTAAAGTTTCAAGCAGTAAATCCTTGCTGCCACTAGGAGCAAAGTTACGTGGTGTAGCTTTAACCTCCTTACCAGCAACTTCCACATATATATCCTTCAGATATAAATCACACTAAAATGATCTTGGTGGAGGTTTTATGTTTCATTATAGAAACTAAATAGTCCAAACTAAGCAGTAGAACATATTTCAGAAGTCTTTGCTGGCTTGTGGCCCTTTTGGCTCTCTGAGCTGGCACTGACTCTAGTGTTAATGCGTAACTTCTGATTGCTGAAGCTGGCTGCTGGCCTTATCTGAGTGTTACATTACTTCTATCTGGCAGAGCTGACTAAATGCTCTTGAGACTCAGATTCCAAAAATGCCAATAGGGAAGGAACAAGATACAGTAGAATGGCCGCAGGATAACAAAAATAGTGGCGAAAATTGGCTGCAGTTCCAGCCCAGATACATCGGCTGCAACTATTTTTAGGTGTATACCTTTACAGCAATAAGCGCAGTCCTCATTCATTCAGTTTTGATGCATTTATGCTGCATTACTGCTACAGAATTAATAATAACACAAGTACTCAGCTGACTTCTCAAGGCCAATATTTCAGTCTTCTATAATATGCAAATCTGCAAGTGCAACCACTGTATATGTCTGTATTACAATTGACCTATCTTCCAATGCTAACAAAAAGTGAAAAATAATTTGTGTATTTGTCCCACGATTTAGATCCACTCCAAAATTTAAAGGGTTCCTTTTTGGCCCATGCTACACCCTTCTACCAAGTGTCATGAAAATCAGGCCTATTGCTCTCCCATAATCCCACTGATAGACGAACAAATAGCACTGAAAAAAATCCTTGGCAGTGGTAATAATTGGTAGTCGACTCATTTTATTTTATTCTTCTTTGGCAGTAGGAACACAGTGAGGAGGCACATTTGGGGATCGGGCAATGGCTTTATATGTTTTTTGTGGTCAATATGAAAACTGTTCTCCGTGTCCTTTTCAGAGTGTCATCCCTCCTGCTGGCTCTGTACTGGGCCATCTGCGGACAACTGTACGTCCTGTCCCTCCCCAACCAACCTGCATGAGGGCCGCTGTGTCCCCAGCTGCCCGCAAGGCTTCTTCACCCAGGATAACCAATGCCAAGGTGAGAGCACACACACACATTCACACATAATGCATACTGTTGTGAGCTTAAAACCATAACTATAACCTCAAAACTCTCAGTCATTTGAAGAAGTTAGGAGTGGACCAAATATCTTCACTTTCCAAAGATCTCCTCATCTCAAGGTCAGACAGTGGTGCCCACAAAGATAGCAGTGCAAGAGCACACACCCACCAAATGTCACTGTGCATGAAATTTTCAACCTCTATTTTATAGCAAACCTTGATTCTTGGTGTTCATGCCTCTATAATAGGCTGTTTTATGGTTTGGCTATGCAACCGATCCTTTTAACTGTAGAACCTTATACTAGGCAAACAATAACTGTACTTATTGTCAGTCCCTCCAGAAAAACATGATTATGCGATCGCATAACTCAATACATAATCAGCATTTTTTCAAATACGCCGCACAAATTGCAGATTTCCGCACAATATATGGGGGGCTTGCATGATTTCATAATCCCCACATTTTTGTTGCAAAAAAGTCACATATATCTTAGCAGAAAGTTGAAAAATGTTGCGTTTACTACACACAAGAGCAGCCATTTTCCCCTGTTGCCATGGGAACATTATGAAGTGACGTAATTACGTGACGTGAACATCATCGAAAAGTTGCAAACCCCACAATGAAGCCATGATGAAGCCCGCAAATCAGTCTCATATTTTATTTATTCATTTTTACAGAAGTTGAAGCATATTCCTTTTGTAAAGCTACAGAACTTGTTTGACTCATCAATGTTTTGTAAGTTTGAGCCATGTGTTTATTAAGGTCTGAAATAAAACAAGATGAGAACTTAAATATTCCCAGCTTTTTCTATGATGTAGTATGCTTGCTTATCATAGGACGTAATAAGAAATGACTCTTTACATTAAGGTAGTAGCCTAGTGAGAACAGGGTGTTGGGGGAATCACTTTTTTTTCTCTTTTTCATCAAACCGCAGTTTTTGCAAGTTCCCGCAATTTCATTGTATAAAATTGCATAAATATCCCGCATATTCCATCGCATTTTTTAAGAAAACGTGCCGCATAATGAAGGATTTTTGCCCGCAACAATCGCAAAAAAACTCTTTTTCCAATTTTTCTGGAAGGACTGTATTGTCATTAATGGTGCCACTAAACCAATAAGACAATGATCAAGATGATTGTTATGCTCACACCAGTAGGATTGTTAGCTCTGGTGTTTTCCCAAATTAAAAAACACTGCTTTTGTGGACTTGGGGTGCCTTAAGCTACTCGTGCCTCGTTCACCCTTAATCAGGAATAAACCACAGAGGCTGTAAAGCATTGCAATTATTGGCCCACCTTCTTCGAGCCATAGAAACTTTATTCCACAGTGTGAGCAAGAAAATATGTCCAAAATGTTCTTCCCTCTCTGACAGGTGCACATGTGGTTAACACCAATAAGGCACTTTTGCTGGAAGGAACACAGGAACAAAATGGCCATAGAGAGTCTAATATAACCAAAAAAAGAATTGGCAAAAAGTTGTGATTAATGAAGAGTTTAGCATTTTTCATGAAGGTGGGTGTAATCAGTCTAATCACCCATAACAAATTGAACATTTTGCTTCTAATGTGCAGGAAAATGAGATGAAAATAAGCAATTTTAAATTTGGAGTAAAAGAGACAATAAATGAGCCAAATTGTAATTATAGGAGAGTGTGAACATTTTATTTTCTGTAGAAAATGATGATCTCCTTGGAGGCTGCTGGTGTTCTTGGGTCCAGATTATGGCTTTGAGTTTAGTCAGTGTAATGAAAAGCATTGATTTTACACAAATTTTATTTGGTGAGCCCCAGAGAGATAGGTGTTAAAAATTCTGTTTGTGTTCACCACAGAATTTGATGTATTTTCATGTAAGGCCAGTGGTGAAAGCTTTAACAGCTTGGTGCTGAAGTGGGATTGGTGAAGGTCTAGTTTATTAAGCACAATTATACCAATTTCTCAGAATTACATCAAGGTCAGACTTACTCCTAATTGACATCAAAGGCTATACATAAAGTATAGAGGTAGGGTGTTACCGCAGCACGTTAACCACTGTAAAGAGCATGGCTCGTCCGCCTGTATACCCCTCCTCTATAACCCCACTCCTTAATGAAAATCCATTTGCTCTAATCTTACAATCATTACATCGACTCAGTTTAGCGTCTGGCCTCATTTGAAGCAAGGCGACCCTTTCTAACCAACGTTTACCACCGTGGTCTTCAGGTCTTCTTAAGCATACTGAATTTTATTGTTTGTCTTGTGGAAAACAAAAACCTGTGGTAAACATCATTGAAATATTCTTTTTCCCTCCGAACTTTGGCTGAGTAATTGAAACGGCAGACGCAGACAATACCTCAACAGTTAAGAAGAATGATGGGCTCAGATTACATTTCCCCCTGGGATACCAAAATAAATGGGGTCTGTGGGCTTGCTTGGCCTTGTCTCCTTCAGTGTTGATTGGCTCATTAGGAGCTACCCAGATACCCCGAAGAAATATTGTATTTCTGTCTTAAAGAAAGTAAACTTTTACTATAAAGTTTTGGTGCTGGTGAATTTTTATGCTTGGCAATAAGACAATGCATGCAGTTAAAGCTCTGTTAATCGATGTTTTGTTAGAATGGCAATGAATCAAATGAGTATGAGTAATGTGAAAGGGGTGGCTTGTAGTGACAAAGCCACAAAGAATTATCATCAATTCTGCAGCTCTACGGCGCTTTTTAGCCTCCTTTATTTAATAGCTTTTTGTTTTACGGACATTTACTGTATGGTTCCTCAACTCTGTTTCTAACAGCAGCAGGCAAATTCTGATAAACCCACTGTATGCTACCTTCCCAGCACTAAAGAGCAGACAAAGCTAGAGACCAGCTGGTGAAGAAATTTGCACATTAAGCACCTAAAGGAACCAAATAATTTTTCTCAGGAGTTGGTGTGGACCAAACCAGAGAGTGAATATTGGATTTACATTTATCAGGTGACAAGAAACACAACTCCAAATGACTGATGTTGATATTGGCTGACATATCAGCAATAACAACTTTATACGAAGATGATATGTTATGGATGTTTTTTTATGCTTTTGTTCCTCCGCCCCCAAATAACCCCAAAAAGCATCAGTTAATGCAGTCTTAACAAAGTGTAGATGGGTGGCAGCTGTCTTTACATGGGTTTATTCCACTGTAACAACCTGCTTTTGAGTCTGTGGGAAAACTGTCATACATAGACAACAACTGGGTTTCCATACAAATACTGTATCCATTATACAACAAAATTCAGATGGAATATTGGTTTGGTGGATTTGATAGTAAAACTTCTTCCTACGGGAGAGTTTTTCTTGATAAAGAAACAATGTGGTAAATACTGACAGGAACAGAATGAATGACAATCTTGACTAAATGATTGTTTAACACACTCACTCTGCTTTCTCTAGTCGTTTTGCAGTTGTATAGCCATTTGCTAGTGAATTAGAATATTTTCAACAGCTCAGAAGCTTACATTGAGTTAATGTTTGGAAACACAGTTAGTAATACTTGGGCAGTACTTACATCATTAAAGCTGTGTTTATACCCTCTTCTTCCTCCATACTTCCTTTACTTTCTCCATCTCCTGCTCCTCTTCTACTCTATCCTTCTTTCCTGATCCTTCCCTTCCTCCTCTCTTCTCTCTCCCACACATCCCCTTCATCCCTCTCCTCTCTCTCTCCTCCATCTCCCAGCATGCCACCCGTCCTGCCAGACTTGCTCCGGTCCCTCCCAAGCCGACTGCACCTCCTGTCCCCCATTGGCGTCCCTACAGAGTGGCTACTGCAGGACGAGCTGTGAAGACGGACATTTCCTCAACGCTGTCACTGGAGAGTGCCTCAGTAAGTTTTCAGTGTGCGTCTGTTTTTAGGTGCATGTATGGCGTCATACACATTTGTATACCATTTGCACAAAGCCTTCATCAGATATGCTGCCATGAGTGCTTTTTTTTTTAACCTGTGGCCCCAGTGGGAATAGAACCTCCAACCGAGAAGGCTTAGTGCCTTGCTGCCTGCTTACATAAGTATTGTGTGTGTCTGTAGCTCCAAAACCCTGTGTTATTCATGAGAGATGCCAACTATCTTTGTAAAAGAGATGTTCTCCGGTTGTTTCACTTAAAAGCTCTAGAGTCTGTTTCTTTTAAAATTGTTGGGTCTGAAAGGGTCTGCAGAGCTGCACGCTGAAGTAGAAGTTAGTGTTTTTGTGTGTTTGTGTGTTTGCTGAAATAATAAAAATTTTTGCTTCATTCAGCATAAAAACGATGATTTGATGAATGATCAGAAGATTAGAGAGATTTGTTTCAAAGGTGTCGTATTAAAATAATCCTAATTTCTGGTGGAGTAACCTATGATTATACAAATTTAAATTAATATTGGTGGAATTTGGTATTGAATTTGAGTCAAACACTAAAATCAAATCTTCAAAAGGCTTGGATCATAGCTGTCCTGATTCATGAATTCAAGAATGGAATGACATGGAATCTCAAAAAGTCCTATATATTTTCTAATATAAATACTTAATTGACAGTTGGAGCACTTAAAGTCTTGGGTGGACATACAACTGGTTGAATCATTAGTACAAAATTGAGCAATGTGGTTCTTTGATAAAGATACATATTTACCACAACTCTCAAGATGCATTTCCGTAACAAATGTGTGATCACTGAGCCAAATCATTCTGAATTAGCTGCAGCTCTGATCTGCTTCTTATCCAAAGCAACAACTATAGAGGTTCATGAGTATTGTCGTGTTTCAAGCCATACCAATATGACGGCCATAGCGAGCCATAACATAAAGCTATAGAAATTTTAATTTGGAGAATCTTGTGTTTCTATGTTGAGGAACATTTCAATTAATCACAATAAAAGAGAGCTTTGAAATGGGACTTTGCAGTGTAAATGATAAAAAATACTTCTGGAACTACAGCTCCACCCTCTACACAACAAACTGGAGAAAAGTTTCTTTCTATAAACGTATCTCCAACTCTTAATGAGTTTCTTGCTCACAGTTAGGGTTTTCAGAGAAACTCTACATGAAACATCCACCGGGAAAAAGACGAGCTTTCTTTAGATCTTTACTAATATACACCAGCCTAAGATGCTTCACGTCTTTATCAGCTCACTTCTCTTTCTCATTGTGCAAAAAAAAATGTATTTGTCTTTGGCAAGCAAAATATGATAGCAGACGGGAGATAAATGGAAAAGTTAAGATAGGAATGTTTGTGTGTAAAGGTAGCTCCTGCTCCTCCTTCTCACTGGGTAATGAAATGAGTTTTTACCTATCTGGGCCGCTGGCTGTAGATTAAAAACAGGCGTGTTTACATGGTGGGAAGCCAGCATGGAAGAGATAGCAGGGGGGTAAACAGAATCTGAGGGAAAAAATAGACACATTGACTTTTAATTACAGTTTTTAATGACATACACTGTTTGGAGATTTGAAACTGCAACCATGTTTTAGCTCACACACACACACACACACACACACACACACACACACACACACACACACACACACATATACATACGTGTGCAGATGCACACTGCTGGCTTGCAAACAAACAAGCTGATAAGCATGGTTAGACACACATATCTGTTTGCAAACATACCCACACACACAACCTAATCTCAAATGGGTCAAGCTCAGCCAAACTCTAGTTAATAAAAGATGGCACTTCTGGGCCACAGAAATACTTGGGTCATCACTTCTGCATGGCCAGGACACTCACACACACACACACACACACACACACACACACACACACACACACACACACACACACACACACACTCTCTCTCACACACACATAGATATACGCAGAGCTCCCCTTTTGAACTCTAATTCTTGCAGATTTACACACATATTTTATTCCTCCTTTGTTTTTTATTCAAAGTTTATTCTTTTCTTCTTTCTGTCACATACACTCACTCATCATTCACACACACTTTGATTCACAAACACACACACACAGACTGGGATTACCTCTGTCCAACCAGCGGTACCGTTGCTGTTACATAATCTCTTAAGGCGATGAGGCTTTCACTCTCAATCATGAGTTCATTCGAGAGCAGCTATCAGAAGCGGATGTCTTGCTATTGGCTGTCTCCTCTTATTCTCCCCCAGTCCGTTTTTCTCTCACTTTCTCTCTCTGTCTCTTCCTTTTCTCTCTCCACGGGAACTCCCATTTGATTTGTATTTGACAGCAGCAGTGTTCCTGTCACATACTTATTACAGCCAGCCAAGTGATTAGCAAAATTCTACAAGTGCTTGTCCTTAAAACACTCCTATCTGAGGCTCTGTTGAGGGCCTTTATGCTCAGTCCTGAGCTGCTGCTCATTTGTGATTCATGTTTTTGCTGAAATTCCCACATCTTTTGGAGACAGAAAACTGTATCGTCTACTCATAAAAAAAGACAGTAATGGTGAATAGAAGTAAAAGATGCCGCATGTGTTGCTGTCTCACACAGAAACCTTTTTAATTTTGGCTGAATTGCTTCCTTTCCATAAATACCAGTTATTTGGCTCTAGTATCATTATTTTAATTTTCATGTGTCATTATCCTCAGTGTTGACTGAGCAAACAGTGACTCAGCCAGGCTGCTTAAATTATGAGAGCAGACCCAGTTTCAGGCGGGTGATCTGTATGAGCGGTAAGTTTTTTACGTTTCGCAACCTTTCGTAGCTTAATCTATTAAATAAAAAAAGGAAACTCCGAAAATGTCAAGAAAGGAAATATTTGAACACTTATATTCCTCATTAAACAAACTTTACAGCTGTACACAATTGAAGTTTACCAGCTTACTTGCCTTGTTAACTCAGTGTTAAACACACTGATAACTTAAATATAACTCACTAAACCAAGACCTTTAATCCTTCAATCCTGACCCCCCCTCCAGGTTGAATAGATATGTTGGTAGCTCCCAGCTGCTGATGGCCACTTGACTGTGCTCAGAAATAAGGCTTGGAATCAAGACCTCCAATGTAAACAAAGCCAATGTGATCAAAATTAGAATTGATGCAATGGTGAACAAGAGTTTCTGGAACACTTCAGTTCAAAGCTTACAGCTGCAAGAGTTTGCATCATAATTGTGTTGGAGCCATTATTTAACAACATATGAAGCTTAAAATAGACCTGCATGTTGAATAACAGGAATGCATCACCATAGCAACACTGAAAGAAAAGACACAGGATCATGTTTTTTTTAAATTTCTTTCTGGAGAATAAAAACCCACTATGGATGGAAACATGTTTAAGACACATTAGTGTCTACAGCAGCAGCTCCTGTCAATATCACTTTTCGTGCATTTGTTGTGTATTAATGCCAAAATTATCAACCTGAATTTGAACAGAAAAAAATGTGTCGCACTGCTAGGCCACTGATCATTATAACTCAATTTAGCTGAATGAGACAAAAAACATTTTTTATTGGGAAAACTGTTTTTAACATCTGGGGACCTTTAGCGCACTCTCACTTTAATGTTTTATCTTTTGGTTCCTTGTTTTAAATCAGTTCATCAGAGAAAATGAGGCAGAATGCTGAAGTCTCAAACAGTAAGATTTCAGTGTGACCCTGAGCTGAGGCATGATAATAAAAACAAAATTTGATTTGGCTTGTTTAATATTTACAGTGGTTTACATGATTGTTAAAGATCAATTCATTTATCGTTCTTCTGCCTTGCAGAGACCTCTTACTTCAAAATTATAGAATAGAAGAAAATTAATACAACATAAAAATATGGATGTGGAAAAATTTGCCTTCAACCTCTGATGGTTGTAAAGAAATTGTTGACAAAAAAACTGACTAGGAGTTAACTAACTAAAGATGCAAAGAATGGGAGCAGAGAGTACTTTTGTGTGAAGATATTTGTCGCTGCATCTTTGAAATGGTTAACTTTATTGGCCCTTGTTCGTTCCAGGGGAAGACCCAGGCACAGAGCTAATAACAGCTCAATAGAATGTGATGCACTGCTCTTTCTGCCATAACACTATAATTATCTTGAGCTTCCTCACTATAGCTGTGGTTTTGAATGTTCCACATATCATGTGAACATAATTTAATTGTTGTTGCTGAACAGCTTTTTGCCTATTTAAACTTCTAATTTAACTTCTCTTCACACATATTTGTTCTGAATCTATTCTCCTTTAAAGCATGCTTTTGTTTGAGTGAGGAGCTAAGTTAGAATAATGTACAACAAGAATCAAATGTCTCCCAACTAGTTTCCAGACCAGTCCTTATCCTAATTCTGACTTCTAAAACAAGAGCTGAACTTTTTCTTTTTTTTTGGGACCGAGCCAACAGTGATTCAGAACTGTGCATAAAGAGGAAAGTAGAACTTCTTTGTTGGGGCGACATGTCTAGACAGGGTGAAGTCAGCGTCAGCGGACCACACAGCTTTTCTTTTTTGTTATGCCTGTAACTTCAAAAAAAGATGATGTCCCACTTTTGTTCTTCTTGCTTTCTGAACTCCTGCTGCACTCAGGCTCTGTCCCTGCTGACAGAAAGAAGTTTTATTCTCTTTTCAAATGCACAAAGTTACAATGAAGCAGCTAATTGAGAGACATTAGAGTCTTGAGAGTCTATGACTCTCATTACAGAAGTTTCTGCTCTATATATTTCAGGAGATACAGGAAAAAAGGCATGATATAGGATAATGTCTGGTATAAATATGGCCCATAGGAGAATATGATCATCCAGAATGCATGCTGTGCATTTATAACTCCAGCCTACCTTTTTATGTGCTTCAAAAATGGTAACTATGCCATAAAGAGGGGCTCTGAGGACCCAAATCAATACCATTTTAGTTTTATATTCAGTTTTAGTCTGCACAGTCAATAATCCCTGACGCCTGAGTTATCTTATCTCCACCGTGGAGCCATTTGTTTAGCACTCGGAGCCGGATCGCCTACAGACGGTTGGCAGGAGGAATGCTGATACGTGTTTTGTTGTAAAGTGTTGTGATATGAAAGGTGTGGATGAGAAATGACCGAGTGGAAGTTCTTTATTTTCTTCACCTTCTTTTTCTCTGTTGATATTGGACCTGCTTCAGAAGGAGAGTGTGACTCACCTGGGCAGATGCCACGTTCAGGAGATTTGAGTCTGGCTTCTACAAGCATTCATCAGAGGAAAAGCTTCTCTGGAAGCATAAATAATCCCACTGTCTGAGTTAATCTTCAGCTATTCAGAAATATGCAAGCAGAAAAAAATAGCTGTCAGACACATGAAGAGAGATTAAAGAGAGATACACTGAGTTGGTTTTCTAAGCAAAAATATGATCAGACATTACCATAAATAACATATCCTCACTGTAAGCAACAAATAATCATATGTTTACCTATCTTTAACCCCAAACTGTACTGGTATTTATGACTATAAATACACTGTAAAAATGTCATGTTGCGATTGAAATGAGTGAAGCATTTTCCGCTGGACTCAGTTTGACCAGAATGAAACAAAACAAAAGCAGAGATTAATAATCAGGCAACAGGACAAAATGTAAAGATACACAGGAAAAATTTAAATATAATGAATCATTAGTAATCAGTATTCTCCATCTCTCGGTTCAGCTGTGTTGATTAAACATCAGGTCTTTGGTTTTTAGGACTTTAGACTAAAGGTGAACAGGGTTTGTTTTTTTTATTCTGCTGTTGTTGGTATTCAGTCTCAGCTTTTAAAACCTTCGGAACCTGCATATTTTTATATGAATTGAAACAATGGAAAAAGTAATCGTCTGAAGAAAGTACAGTGCATAAATAAGAATATTTCACCAAGCCATGGAAATGGTGAGTTAAATATAACATGCCTGTGTTTACAGGGCAAAGACTTCAGGAACAACACCTACTCATTTTTGTGTATGTGAGATAGGAATAGAAAAAGCATAGTTTAGTAAGTGTATTTTTTTCTTTTTTTGGTTTTGGTTTTCATTTATCCCATTAACACTTTAGATTCAGGTTGTTCCAAGTGCAGTTCTAGCGTCATTTGCAATGTGCTTGTCATTTTTTTCATGTATTTTAGTCCTTCTATTTAACTGTTAAAACACTTAAAAAAGTGTAATACAAGTGAAAGTTCCTCTTATTTTAAAGGATAAATCCACTAAAATAGTACTTTTGACTACTACTACTACTTCACCTTTAAACTCAGTTACCCATGGACAAAAACCTAGAAAGAAGACCACCTGTCACATTTTCAGATTGAATCCAGATTTTGTTGTCACATGGTTTGATATTCGTCTGCTTTCACCTTGTAATCCATCCAAACGTTTCTCATTTACCTTAATCCTGCACAAAGACAGAGAAGTACTTTCATGGTCTTAACACTTCTTTTCTTTGTAACACCCACACATGATCCACCTCTTTATCTGTTCTCCTCACCTGGCCAACACACAACTCTTCACCTGCAGAACCCTGTTGTTGGGCTTTTCACTGTAGATAGTTATCTGGGTACAGACAGATAACTTTAAGGTTCTCACCACTGTGCCACCTGGACCCAGATAGCATCAGATAACACGGAACAAGGTGTTCTTCATTGTTCTTCTAATCTTTTGAGGGACCCTGCTGCACTAAGTTCTATGGATATACAGGTCTGCACGTAGGGAGGAGGTGAAGGATGGCGTGAAAGATCTTAAAGAAAGAGGGAGAACACACCTCATTTTAGTATTTCTAGATGAGACATCTTCTTTAAAATCTTACTTTTATGCATGTTTCTTTTAGTAATTTCTCTTCACTTATTGCTTTTCTTTTGTATATCTTCCAAGAAGACTCTTTGAATCCACTCAAACATTATTCAAATATTACAACCACATGCATAAAGATTCATCAGCTCTCTCTCTGGCCTCAGTTTATTAGTTCATTTGTGCTCTACAGATTAGGACTTTTATTGTTACAGTAATAAAAATAAACCAACGTTTGTTAGCATGTCAAGTTTAGCATGATGCCAGAGTATGTGTTCTGTCTGATTTCAAAAATGTAGATTAAGTACAGCAGTAGTAGCAATGCATTACCAAGTGTGACTGTACAGTACGATGATGTACGAAATATAAGCCTTTCTTCCTGTGTGTGTTCTTCCTGCAGAGTGTAGTTCAGACTGTCAGCGCTGCACAGCAGACCTCCAGACGGGCATCGGCAGTGTTTGTCTGTGGTGTAAAGTGCCAAGGACCTTGCTGCTTGGCGATCACTGCGTCTCCCACTGTCCCCGTGGCCACTACGGCTGGCACGGAGCCTGCATCAGTAAGGACTTTTACTCCCCTGCCTATACATAGTACATTACAAGGTCAGAGGTCAGACAGTAGCTGTGCTGAATGTAAAACATGTAAGAAAAATCCCATCAAAGCTTTTATGTTTTATTGATCAGTCAAAGGTCTTTAAAACTGGGGTCTTTTTGTGACCTGGTAGGATTTTTATCTTGACCCTTTTATCCTCCACTGACCTTAAAACAACAAACAGAAGAACTCTTGGATTGAACGCCAGTGTTTAAAGAAATAGTGTGCTTTTTACGTAAGTCTTTACTCTGTCAGAGGGATATTGTGAGGTTTCTTTTTTTATTTTGCAGTGGAATCAATTTCAGTGCATGTGGTCACAGGCTATAGAAGTGCATAATAGTCCCAACAGTACACCAAATCCCCAAATTTCCTCCCAGCTCACTGTCGATGTTTTGAACTGTGTAGAGATTCAAAACAATGACTGGGCAGATATTTAGGGATTTGGAGGAGTTGCTGTGTTTGAGAAAACCTGTATTCATGTTTAAACAGTTACCCGGTTATCATTGATCTCATTCTGATAATCTCTATCATTATCATCCTCAACGTCTTCGTAGTCTTCATCACCAACCTTCTCATTAAAACTCCCCTGCCCATCATTATCCTCATCCTCGTTTACTCCATCATTATCATCTTGACCATTATCCCTTTCTTTTCCTGGTTATCTTCAGCATTATTATCATTGTTCACCTTATTATTACCTCAACCTTATCCTCCTCAATCTCATCAGTATTATCATCATTATCGTACTCAGGATCCTCGTCATCCTCCTCTTCTTTCCATCATCATCATTCTTATCATCACACTCATCATCTTCATCATCAGCAGTTAGCCTCTTCTTCCACACTGAGCTGCCGTGAATCTGCACACAGATTTAAATGCAGAGTGTGAACAGGAAGCTTTGGGCTATGAGAGCAAAAGAAACCTCGGGAGTCTCATTTAGTTGAGCCCCAGGCACACACACACACACATACACACACGCACACGCATGCACACGCACTAATATATAAATAAACAAAGCAAGAAAGATAGAAATAGCACTTGTAGATACATATACACCCCCAAACAAACAAATAAATATACAGACACAAAGAAATGTACAGTATTTTTATGGTAAATTCATATAATTCAAATATGATCACAATACACACTGCTTATATCCAGACTTTCCATTATTATGCAAGGCTAGATATAAGCAGTGTGTGATGGCGGGGACTGTGAGGAGCAGAGTAATCTGAGAATGATTAGACCCTTGATAGTGATTAGTGAGACCTATGAATATGTATTTTCAAACTCAAGAATGTGGCTTTAATCAGAATTTTTGCATGTTTTTTTAATCAAGGACTTTATATTTAAGCAGCTTTTAGGTATCCAACTTCTCTGAGAGTTTAACATTTTCACACTGGGCTCTAAATACTGTAAATCTAATACAGTGCTTTCCTTCCCTGTAATGGACTTTCATAATCATTATTGGTTCAGTAATTTGTTATTTCCCAACAATGCTGCATTGTTATATTATCATCTGTGTGCTTTATTCATAAGCATTCTAAGCAGTAAGTTTAAGTGCTGATATTGTTAATTTTGCATTGTTCTATTTTATCTCACATCTTTCTCTGTTGTATGTGTGTTGTTTTCATGACCCAATTTCTCCACATGGAATCATCTTATATTAATGAAGTAAAATTATATATAAAAATATAAATAAAAAATGTTTTCCCCAGGATGCCATCCGTCATGTGGTGCCTGCAGTGGGGCGGGGCCTCTCTCCTGTACTTCCTGCCCCACCAACAGTGCTCTTTTGCCCTCGGGTCTTTGTGCTCCCAAATGTCCCCTTGGTTACTATGACAATGGCCACAGGATCTGTCAGGGTAAGTGGGGAACCACCACTGCATCTTACCTGAAAGATAACATTTAACATATCTAAAGAACGCGAGATGTTACTTCAAGCAAACATCTATTTTAACATTTCATTTCATCTGAGATTACATTAGATTAGATTGTTGCAGGAGATCCTTAATGATTTACAGGAGATGAAAAAACTAATAAAACAAAGCTCAGTACAGTGGTTCTGTAGTAAGAACTAGCTCATTTTGTTTTTAAGCCTCTCTGAGGTCTTGATCCAACTGTCTTTTTTATTGTTTGTAATTCTGTCAGTTGCCTTATGATGCCTTTAAAACATTTAAAACACTGATTGTAAGGCGTTAATTCCGTCTGACATAGTTCTGCAACCTGGTACTCAAGATAATTTCATTCATCTTTTGGAATGGCTTTAATAACTAAAAAAATACTCAGACACTGCATACCTCTGCCAAGACTGCTAAATCCTCTGAATCTTAATAAAAAATAAACATCATACATGTGCCATTTTTTTCATTTAACTAGCTGATGAGAAAATTGTTAAAATGTTCATAAATGCCCTTACCTGACTCTTAAAAAGTTCACAAAATTAAAATTTGCCATTTTTGCTTTTGTCCTTAACCTGTCTTTGTACCAAATGTCCTTTTAAATATGTGAGATATCCTGTTAATTGTCAGATAAATAAAATCAAATCAACACAAATTTTTGGATGTAATAACAATTCCTGTAACTGAAAATCCTAAAAACTGTATGACAACAAATGTGAAACGTGATAAATCCACATTGTCAACAGGTTATTTAGACAATCCCTGGGTCCAACAAAGCCACATTCAGCCAGTGTTTGGTGATGGCAGGTATTATTATATTCTGTCACTGATCCGTGTCGACCTTTTTGTTTTCGGCAGCGTGTGACAACCAGTGCCTGACGTGCGACATGGCCGGAGTTTGTATGTCCTGCCGCGACCCAGCCAAAGTCCTGCTGTTTGGAGAATGCCAATACGACAGTTGCGCCCATCAGTACTACCTCAATGCCACGACCCGGGCATGCAGAGGTATGCCATCACCATGACAACCCAACACACACTGCAGTGGTACAGAGAGGGCGAGGGGAAACGCTGGATTAATAATGAGGATGTGTAGTGCACCCTTTATGATATTCATAAATTACTCTCCATCCATATTGCATGTAGTATAGTGTGCTACATTGAGTTTATGGGGTCCATTGATCAAGTAATAAACTGTGGGACCAGATATGCAAATTGTGTGTTTTAACTCAGTATTACGTCTTCCAGTGCAGAGAAGTTGATGAATGAGCCTCAGAAGATCCATGTCCACACTGAATAACTTGGCCTTTTTTCATTCTGCATGCAGTAACTCTGTTCATATATTTAATTACCCACTAACCAGCTCAGACCACATCCTGTCAGACTGAATCTGAATCCATTTTATTGCCTAACAAATAAGATGTGTGAAAATATGTTTCGCCTCTATTTTCCTTTGTGCTTATCTCAGAAGAATAATGACTAGATTGGATTTAGGTTCAGAATGTGAACCACTCAACTGTGTTGTCACGCTGGCTTAGCACAGATATCTACTTTAATTCACAGAAAGCCATTTTATGTAAAGATTACTTCCCACAAACATCATGTTGTAGACTTCCCTTTATCAGTGATTTGATTCAAGGTAATAAGATTTTTCCAAGTATCATCGGCCCAAAGGAACCGACCCCTGAGGTGCCACCCTAGCCTCCCATGTCTGACACAGGATTAGAAGCTAAGCTAACTTCCAGCGGCTGGATACACAGTTTGATTTCCTGTGAGGGAACTAATAGTGCCTCCCACATCGACAGGTGGTTTTAGCCATCCAGCCCATGACACTGTGTTTATCCCTTTAGCTAGCTGCATCTGCTACCTGGATAATCCACTGAACCTTGGATGAACCCAGAGCGTAAGCTCTGAAAACTAGAAGGTTTTGAGGAACCTCTGGGAGTTTTCACTTCACAGCCACAGGGGAACTTTCAAAGTTCCCTGAGAGAATCACTGATAAACCCTTCAGCACTTCTCACCAACAACCTACATTTGTTTCAGTTTATCAGTGATCTTTTTCCAGTGAGAATCCCCTAAATTACCTCTTTGGTTTTAAGAAAAAAGTAGATAAAATATGTAAAAACTTTAAAATTATTTAGAGTTTGAATGTCAACAGGAGAGTGATCAAAAATATTTTGTGAATTGAACCATTAAAAAAAGAATCTTATTTGTGACCTTCAAAATATTCAAAATATTTTACTTCATAGCGCCTCCAGCAGGATCAAAAACGAACATTGGACCTCGACTTTTATCCATCTGTAATTTTCCGTCCAATGAATATTACAGCTCCACAGAACCACTAATGTACCCGAAGACGCTTTGACTTGTCAGTGTTATAATTATACCTTTTGCATTAGAATTGTATATTCTGAATAATATACCTGCCCCCTGGTTTAATAACCATGCCATGGTAAATTATCTCTAAAATCCTACTGAACTTTGAATACAAATCTAGAAGCTCACACACAAACACATTGTTTTAATTTGTCCTAACTGTGTGTATAATTTTCTTGTCAATATTAATGGAGCACATCCCAAACACAACAGATGTGCAGGTGATAAGAGAGAAATAAAACACACAAATGGGTTTAAAATAAATCCCCTGCTGAAAAAGAGTTTATTAATCTCCCTTTCTCTCTCTCTCCATCCCTCTCTTTGGTTCTGCTCTCACCTTTTGCTACCACCTTCAAAATCCCTTCACTTCTAATCCCAATGTCTCTTCACACACACACACTCACACCTCCTCCTCCTCCTCTTCTGCTGCCCTCCATCCTGTTACCAGAGTGCGACTGGAGCTGCAATGCCTGTAAAGGCCCCCTGCGTACAGACTGTCTGCTGTGCATGGAGGGATACGTGTTGCAGGACGGAGTGTGCACCCAGGGGTGCTCCCCTGGCTCCTATCAGGAAGGAGACAAATGCCTCGGTCAGTCCACCAAGAAGCAGATAAGCTGACCCACATTACACAAAAGAAAGATAAATATGTTCAGCTATAATAGCCTTAGCTGCATGTATTTAATGTATTTATCCTCCTTTTATATTGTTTTTGTGCATTGAAGTTCGTATTAAAACAATCAATAGCAGGTAACTCAAAAGGTTGCTTTACAAGTCAGGAATTTTGAACTTCAAGTGTGTCTTGTGAGGAACCTCAAAGTCCTTTATAGCTCCAATTAATCTTATGAGAACTACCATCTAATAATAAAATCATAATATAATTTTAATAATATATTTAACACAAGTAAAATATTCTCCTAAATAACAAATCTTCAGCTTTAAAATCCTAACCTAATCCACAGAGAACTAGGAGTTAAGTAAATGTGCCTTAGATGTCCTGTCAGAATAAAAAATATTTCAAAAAGCAAATTTTGTATGTCTAAGTCCTTCCCTTCATGTCACTTGGATGCCATTTTGGTTTTATCATTGAGTTTAATACTCTCAGTGTGTGTGTGTGTGTGTGTGTGTGTGTGTGTGTGTGTGTGTGTGTGTGTGTGTGTGTGTGTGTGTGTGTGTGTCTCTCTGCCAGGCTGTGATGATCACTGTGTGGAGTGTCGGGGGCCCGGACAGTGTCAGCAATGTCAGCCTCCCTACGCCACCCTGCAGGGTCAGTGTGTGCTTGAATGTGGCAGAAACTACTTCCTGGACTCCTCCTCCCAAGTCTGCAAATGTAAGTTAAGACTGTTGAATACAATCCTTTTCCTAATCCTTCATATTTAAAATTATTTAAGGCCCTAAATTCAAAAGAGTTTTACTAAAAATTGAGAAATAAAAAAAGCTTAAAATTAAAGGATGAAAGCCTTAAAGTAACTTTTGAGGAAATGAAGGTTATAGAAACATTGTGTCCAGCAGGTTAAGAATTGAATAATAATAATAAATGTGTTGTGTAGTTCAGCAAAATAAGAGCTAAAAAAAATACAAGCACAAAGAAAGAGCAGAAAGAATTAATAAAAAAAACATGTGCAAGCTTTCAAAACATTGCTTCCTCATCTTCCTTAGCTTGCTCCTCTGACTGTGTGCTGTGTGACGGGGTCGGGCACTGCAGAGCTTGTCGTGACCAAACCTACCTCATGGAAGGATACTGCACACCAGACTGTGGACAAGGATACTACGCTGACCAGAAGACCAGGACTTGCCACGGTAATAATATGATGGCTGCCTGTTTGATGTTTAAAGTGAAAAATGGTTATTGTCCCATAGCACAAAATGACCACAATTACCAACATATTGACAGAGCAATTGGTCAGTTTCTTTGACTCAAAACTGCCTGCTCTCATTTACACTTCTACTAGAGTTTCTGAACACTGTTAGTTGAACCACCTCCAGGCACAACCTGGTTGTCAACAATCCCATTACCGCAGTTCAGTATTCAGCATTATGATATTTATGTGTAATAATCCTCATTAAATGTCTCTTTTTGTTTGCTGCACTAATTAGTTAGCTTCAAGCTCTTTATTTTGAAAGTATGAGTTCCCTGTGTTACATGTCTGTGCCAGTGACAGGTTGCATGCAGTAGGCCTGTTTTCAGTAAAAGTGAAGTACTGTTAAAGCTAAACAAGTCTTTTAGAGTTTAGAGTCTAAATGTTTTATACTGTGCAACGCATTTGGAGTCTTATCTGACAGAAGTCTAAATACAGTGGTGACGACATTTTATTGGTATGCAAATTAAATCAAGAAAGCCACATAAATAATGCAGTTTACCTCAGTACGTCACATAATAACAAATCCACATGGCTGATCTACATGGCTGGTTGCAAGGCAACACCAGGCACACAGCTGCAAAGCAAAACACCAAAGCCTGATGCTATGTATGATTGAGCCAAGCTGTTAAATGTTAGTGTCCGTATAAAGGTACAGCTCGTATAGTAAAATATGTGCTCTGTTCTCACTATCTAATGAGCAACACATATAACATTATTACTAATTCACAATTTATCTAGAAACTGATATTTAGTTTTTATGGTGACAAATTCAGTAGTTATTTAGTTTGTTCAAACAACCTTCAGCATTCATTTAGAATTGTGTTTCTGGCCACCTGAAGAATTTAAATCCAGTATTCAATCTTGTCTTTGTCTTCACAAACTTTAAAAGCTCTGTAGAGCTGTGGAGTTCGTGATAATTCCCTGCAGGTTCATTACTGCAGTCACCCCTTTCACATTAAAATTTTTCAATTTATTGTTGAGGTCAGAGCTGAAGAAAATGTATGAAAGATTTATACGACAAAAATGCAACTATTGAAAACCACTATAGTGACAGGAGTGAAAGTGTATTTCCGCTCTGTGGCTCCTCTTTCAACGAGCAGAGGTCTGCTATCTTTTCAGCCATTGGAAGAACAAACTACTAACATTAACTGCCTGACATTAAGACATTTCTTTTTAGTAATATACTAATTGGTTCTCCTGAATTACACTGAAAAGAGCATGTCTGTAGAGTCAGGTTGTAAGATGAGTCTTGTACTTTCATTTTTTTTGGCTTTTATGTTCAAACTGTGGCTGTCAACCTGCAGGCAGAGAGCCCGGAAGCATTCAGGAGGAGAGTGAGATGATTTATGAAATGTGACAAAGCATAATTCTAATAGAGAAATATATTATCACACACCCTTTTTGAGTGATAAATGCTTTATTTTTGTGAAATAATGAACATTTTTCAGCCTTTAGGCTTCAGCTAATCCATGAGTTAATAAAGTGAAATAGTCTGGAAAGAAACTGCTTTTCCTTTTTCTTTTTTTTTCCTTTTTTCCCCCTTTTTGCTAGCCAATAAAAAAAGTTGAGAAACTAGTGCTTTAAATTATAGACTTATTCTCATCTGTGAGTTTAATTACATGGCCGAAAGTTTGATATTTTAGTGTGCCTATTGGCATCATTAGAGGAGATATAATGAGATTACAACGTGGCCTCTCAAAAGAGCTGATCTTTAAAAAGCTCCCTAACAAAAGTCACTTCCAATTACAGCCAACTTCTAAAATGTCACGACAAGACCGAGGTGTCTGGCTCATATTTCACCAGCCATTTCTCCCACACGCATAAAAGAGAGATAAAAAATGAGCATACTTTCCTCTATGGTTTTCAGGCTCAGTTTAGCTTTGACAATAACACCAGAGATCATTCATTTTTCTTCCTCTTTCTGTCCTCCCTCCTCCTCTCAGTGAACACACACCCCCCTGCCCTCCAGGTCATCGGTTCTCTGCTGGTTCCCCTTGGTGGTTTTATCCCGCTGCCCCCAACCCTGCTGCAGGTGAAGGACCCTGACAGTCCATCTGACCGGCTGATCTTCCAACTCGTTCAGGGCCCGAGTAACGGACGGCTGATCCTGTTCAGAGGGAAGGAAGGAGCAGTGAAAGGAGGCCAAGGGAAGTCAGGCCGAGAACTGACCATGGACGACACGTTCACCTGGGCGGAGCTGAGAACTGGCCGCGTCCGGTTCAGCCACCAAAAAGACAAAGCCAGGTCAGTGGGTCTGACTATGAGTGAACTGTTAGTGATGTGCATTGAGTTTCTGGGTGCATTAGAGATGTTTGCAGCCCCCCCAGTTATCCAGGGCGTTTTAGATGGAGACAATGGGGGAGGAATGGTAAGAACGAACGAGGCTGAGGGAGTTACTAGCAGAGAGAGAATATTTAATTAATCTATGATTTTTCATGGAACGGTTTTCATTGCATCCGTCTTCAACATCCCTGTTCATTTGCACTGCAGTAGAGACTGTAGAACGATTCATTATAACGACACGTTTGATGTGCACATGAGCACAGAGCTTTCTGTGAATATTTTGCAACAGTCTTGTGCTTGTTGCACCAAATGTAACCAGCGGATCTACTGTGCATAATTGTGGCTTGACAGTGAACAACGTCAGTACAATTAGAGATGGAACCAATACCTGCTGGCTTCAGATGGCTGTAAAGGAAAGGACGTCAGTATAGGCTACTAACTGTTGTGGGTAAAGAGTTGGTAAAAATCTTTGATCTTTATACTCTCAGTAAGATCATTTTATTTGGTTGAACATACATAAATAAAAGGGTGTGTATGATTTGAGAGAGATTCATATGGGTAAGCATTCACTTAATAAAATTACCAAATTATTATACAACCCTGGATTGGAATCGCCAGCTCCACAGGGAGTCACCAAAATAGCAAACCGGGTGTTAAGGAAATGTAATGCACCCTTGGAAAATAAAGGTTTGCCAGTGTGACACTGCTTTCTGCACCAGCAGGAAAATATGGCCCATCCTTAAAAAGAGAGAGAGACACGGAGTGTCTTATAACAGTGAAAAATAGAGATCAACCTGTGACAACTGTCTCATTTGAATGAATCTACCGCTGGTAGAATGTGCTGATGTATAAAGGGGGTACAACACATTGCGCCAAGATTTCGCTGTAGGTGGGAGATGAAATTAAAGGGCAGCAGCAAATAATTCACATCATTTTCATCCTTCTCTTACCATTCAGTGAGCTCTCGTTTCCTGTATGAAAGCAACTGCATTTGTTATGATTCTCCACATATTTAGTGTATGTAACAGTGTAAAGCAATGCAAGGATTTTCCCAGACTGTCCGATTTACACCCAACACCTAAAATGCATCTGGTATTCAAATTAATTTCTCCTTTTGTTGCCACAGTGTCAATTCTAACAGTTGCCGTGTCTATTTTAATATAAAAGTTGACATTAAACGTCCTCTCCATCCATGAGTGTTCTGACATTTCATTTTTTGCTTCTCTTGTTATCGTCCAAGCTGCCTGCCGTCTGTTTGATTTATGCAGCTTCCTTGTTAGAAAGTTCATTTCCATTAACCTACACATAGATTGGAGATGCATTACATTTGCACATCTTAGTTAATGTGGCCAGATTTGCATATGCATTTGACTGTGTGAATTTCAACTGCCAGGGATCAAAGAGTGTACTAAAACTGTATGTATAGAAGGAATACCTGCAGCCTCTTAAGAGCTCAGTGTGGAGCCAGTTTTCGGTTGGCTGTGGCTTCTTCCTGGCCAGGACTCTGTGGCATTTTGAGTTTTAGCCTAATGTCTGTTCAGCCAATCAGAATTGACATATTTCACACATTAGTCAACCCTGACTCAGCTGGTCCTGCCTAAAATGGCAGCACGCCAGTGAATTAGCAAACTGTGGTCCACTGCCCAGTTTTGAGCCATTAGATTAATGGAGACAGTAAAACGTAAAACCCCAAATAGGATTAAATCTGCATATTATAGCCATATTTTTCAAATTATTTAGAGTGGAAGATAATGGCTACAGACACAGAGCCACAAACAAACACGCTCAGGTTCGATTCCCTCAAGAGTTGATGTGTTCAACTGAGAAAAAACATGTTGTTGAGCAAAATAATTATACACCAACTCACACACTACAAGTCACTGTGGACAAAAGAGACTGCAAAATATTAAAGGTGAAATATGGTGGTCTGTTAAAGATGAACTAAAGTAATTTCATTTTTCAAAAGAAGGTACTTTCATTCATTACTGCCTCAGCAGAACATGTCAAGTGTCACGACACAGACACAGGCTGTCTCAAGTGTCTCACTTTACCATTGAGAAGTATTTATACACAAATGCAAGCACACAGATCAAGAGCTGTTCCAGATTAGTCTCAAGGCTGCATAAAAAAAAATCATCTTTAATGAATTCAGCAAATATACCAGTCATTTATAACTTGCGCATAAAATAAGATTTAGAAGTACTATGGCATTTTTTCCCAAGAAATATCTTCCTTATGTTGCTTTAATAAGATGTCCAATACATCTTTAATGGGCCACAATTATTCTAACCATAACAAATGCTGTAAAGCTGTGGCAGATCTCACTTTTTTGCCAGAAATTGTAATTCAAAAAGAGGTTTATTGTTGTTGAAGGGCACTGTAAGAATTTGTTATGTGAAGGATGATTTTTAAAGACTCACAGTTGCAGTAAGCTAGTCTTTTGCTCAAGTGTTCAGGCAGCGAACAATCAAACATTCAAACTGTATAGGAGACTATGACAAAAGCAGGTAGTAAATATCCAGATACTTAATGGGTGACAAATGAAAGGAAATACCAACATAAAGTGTATTAGTATGTTCAGGCAACCACAAGCTTCCAGAAAAGCTCTAGTGTTGAAGTTAAATGTGTTACACTCTAGTCTTTCTCTACACTACATAAACAGTGCAATGTTTCTGGCATTAGCGTGAAACAGGATTTATGGGAAATGTAATTCTAATTCTGAGTAGCTTTAACAGTCTCTCTTGCTTTATTAAAATAAACAAAAGTGATATTTTGATTTTTAAAATGCTACCATAGTACCATTATGAAAGACTTAATATGGTTTGGCTTGTAGCCATAATTCCCTTTCAGTCAGCACTAAACCAAGAACCTGCTCAGTCATTTGGTCTTCAGCCACAGTTGGCTGTGTCCCAGCCTGAGCCCCAGGGAGTTATGGGTAATAAGCCTTGTCTTTGATGATGCTGTGGCGGCACAGTGAGAGGAGATATTTGTGATGACAAGTGTGTGGAGCAGGTGGACCTGAGCACCTGAGATCTCTCTGTGTGTGCATGTGTGTGAAGTTACTGTCCTCCACTCCCATAGATAGCACTCAGGTGATTAGATCTAATGACTACACACTAGGTTAGCCTCACAGGACTCATTTTCCCAGAAACCTCCAGGGGTAAGTAAAGGCTGTTTCTAGGCCATGTTCATTCAAAGTGAGTCAAGGAAACAGAGAAAGAACAAACTTTAGCCTCTTTAAAGCAGTTTTTTAATGATCTGCTTTCAAGTGATTTAAAAATATCCTCTTTCTTTCTTTCTTTCTTTCTTTCTTTCTTTCTTTCTTTCTCTTTTCTATAGGACTGGCGAGGTCACCTTGCGTGTCGCCGATCCCCAGCTGTTTTCTCAGCCTGAAACAATTCAAGTTCAAGCCTTGTCAATGCAGGTAATGTACAATCACTCTTTATCTGGTACTGTGTTGCATTATAAATGTAATCTCCCAGCAGAAATTAGCTACAAATACAGATATAAAGATGGATGTTTTTTGCTATGCAGGTCAATTCAGTAAAGATGACAGAAAATAGTCTGCCAAGGCATTTGTTTCTAAATTTAGTTTACTGTGAAGCAGTAGACGTTCTTGGTCTGTTCTCTGAGGGTAAAATGCCAAATTAATAGTTGTGTCCTTGTTGAGAAAGTTTGCCTGAGAGAGAAAAAACACATAAAGAGCTGCTTCCCTCCAGAATGAGATGGACGGCTGTTAAGATACATAGTTTTTCTCTTTTGACATCTCACAAAGCTCTTGGCATACAGACAAGTGGCCATTTTTGACTTCAGTCAAATCCATTTTTACTCTTCATGGAGTTTTTGACAGTCATAAAAAGCCATATGGGAAGACACATCATATTCCTGTGAAAACAAGTTAAGAGAGCCCAAAATTACTAGATACTGTAGTCAACAACTATATAGCTTATTTAACAAGCTAGATACATTGTTTGTTGCTTGCTACATGATTGCATTACGTAAATACACAGTCAAGTAGATGAATCAGAGGCTAAGAGGCTGCAGGATAACAATACACTGGTCAGCCATAACATTATGAGCACTGACAGGTGAAGTGAATAACACTGATTATCTTGTTATCATGGTACCTGTCAGTGAGTGGGATATAGCAAGTGAACGTTTTGCCTTCAAAGTTGATGTGTTAGAAGCAGGAAAAATGGGCAGCGTGAGGATTTGAGAGACTTTGACAAGGGCCAAATTGTGATGTCTAGACGAATGGGTCAGAGCATTTCCAAAAGTACAGCTCTTGTGGGGTTTTCTCGATCTGCAGTGGTCAGTACCTATCAAAAGTGGTCCATGGAAGGAAAAGTGGTGAACTGGAGACAGGGTAGTGGGTGGCCAAGGTTCAATGATGCACGTGGGGAGTGAAGGCTGGCCTGTGTAGTCCGATCCAACAGATGAGCTACTGTACCTCAAACCGCTGAAAAAGTTAATGCTGGTTCTGATAGAAAGGTGTCAGAACACACAGTGCATCACAGTTTGTTGGTATGGGGCTGCAGAACATTATGACCACCAGGGTGCCCAGGTGGTCATGATGTTACGGCTGATCAGTGTATATCCCAGCTATTTATTATTTATAATAACACAGAAACGCAGTCACCTGAGATCCTCCTATATGGCTGCCATGTTACCCAATAGTCATATACTGGCTAGCCATATATATATTATTTCGCTAGTCAACAACATTAAGAACAGAGACATATGTTATTGAAAACATTCAAAAACATATAAATGCGAGATATGGTAGCTTTACTATCACTGCGGCTGACAAGTAACACACAACAACAGTTCATCTGGTAAATCGGCTCATTTTTTAGAGTGTAGCCGTTTCTCATTTTGCTGCATCATGCCAGCTGATCTGCATTCCTCGCCCTTTCGAGGCTCTATCCCTATGGAGTCATGCCAGGGCTGTGTTTGGCTGATGTCAGCCAGACAGCTGACCTCTGATTTTGGCACAAATATGGAAAATAATGAGGAACAAGGGATTAAAGGCTCTCTGAGATTTGTTGATGGGTTAGTGTGACAATTCTGTTACTCTGCTAGTGTGTGTGTGTGTGTGTGTGTGTGTGTGTGTGTGTGTGTGTGTGTGTGTGTGTGTGTGTGTGTGTGTGTGTGTGATACACAGAGAGACTACATACCCAAAGGGACAAAGTGACAGACGGTTAATAAAGAATAGAAGAACTGAAACATGTGTAATGAATTTAAGTAATGAGTGGTAAATGTTCATTGGCCTTTTATTAGGATAAACAAAATCATCCATTATCACTAAGCACAGACTTCCAAGCAAAATGCCTTGTTTTTAAAAAGTACCTTTGGGTTACTTAAGCGTATTAGTATAATAAATATGAATTATAATAGCTGTAATAAACAGATAGAAAAATGAATAAAGTCTGCCCAAATGAGGAAACGAAAGAAAAAGAGGAATTTAAACAACCGTGGTAACCGTTTTTTTGTGCCATATCTTTGTGTCTCAGTGTTTGGCCAACATTGCAAACACTTACATTTCTCAAGGTAGTGACAAAACCCACTTTATTGGCATACGTGACTGCTTTCTTAAATTTGAGTTGTCCCCGAGTAAATTAGTGCTGCAGACGCAGAGCTCCGAGTGCTGCTTACGATGATTGAGTAGAGCTGCAGCATTTGTGTCTGTTTCGGAGGACTGCTCAATTACACCATCACTTGATTAGCTCAACTTTCTCAGACAATATTAGCAGAAGCAGCTGATAAGGAAAATACAGTAATTCATGCACATAACTCAAGCTTGGTGACTCAAGCTTGTTTTGACTGACAGTCATTCTGCCATTTTTGTCCACCAGTTTCCAGCTAGTTTTTATTCCAATAAAACTCTACAGCATTTGGCAAGAATTCAAACAGTAGGTTACTGTGCAATAGATTTGTGCAGTTTATGCATTTTCGGCTTGGTCAAGTCAGGCGATGTTGATGTATTAGTGCTGCAACACAACTTAATGAGGTGGTTGGGTGAATAAAGTTGTAAAGTGGCCTCCTTACAACATTGCAACAATCCCTTCCTAAACTTAACTTAATTAAGTAGTTTTAGTTACCTAAACTTAGTGAGACCTTAATTATTAAGGTAGCAGATCAGAAAACAGGAGCATAACTCACTTTGAAAGTATTAGTCTTATCTTTTGCTTGCATTGTCCAATCAATTTGCAGACATTTCTGAAAGCAAAAGATGGTTTCACTGTGCAGTCTTCTCTTCTGAACATTTTGAACATCTTCAATTCAAGAAAGGGCAGCCACAAACAAGTCACAAAGATAAATAAACAGCGACAGAGTCTCGGGTGATTGTGCCTTTCACGCAGCATCAAAGAGCCTCACAAACTACGATGTAACTTTCAGTGTTCTTGTTGTTTGCACTACTGTTACAAAGAAAGATTCCCATATATTCTCTCTTTTTCTTTGAAAATATTGATGTTTTTGGTATTACAGAAAGTCTTACATGTTTTTATACAATGTCAAGGTTCGTAGACTTACTTTGAAAGAAGCGCGTTCAAACCACAACCACTAAAGTGCAGAATGGATTCGGATGTGTACACACTGCACTGCATTTTTTTTGCTTTTTTTCTCATTATCAGAAACACAACATACTGTATGTAGGGAGGCTCAGGTATCTCTGAGTTAATATATATTCACACATACTACACAGTACAGTTTGTACCAGACTGTGAACTGTGCACTGTTGAACCAGTTGACTGTAATGCAGGATGACGTGCAGAAAAAGACCATTTGTGCTTATGCAACCCTCTCTTTATAACTAAAGGCTGAAGAAAAAAAAAATTGTTGATTGAAATCCCCATCAGGTCCCCAGGCAGCGGGCGCCTCAGATTGTAATAGCCTCAGGAATGAAAGATCTGAGCTACAGATAGCCTTTCCCCCTTCTGACAGGAGTGGCTGCTTCTTCTGAAAAAAGCTTCTAAAAGTCCGGTATCTGCTAATGGCATTTCTACAGAGGTGGTCTCACACACTCAAAGCATATAGTACTTTCTGTAGCCTACATTATCATCTTAAAGTGCCAATCTTTAAGTTTGTGAGACTTTTTACTTTGCTCTGATTGCTTTGCTGTCAATCAATACTAAGATCTTCTACCTAGACTTTTTGTTGATGAAGTTCAGAATGGAGAGTGTCAAGTCTAAAGTACAAAACTAAATTGCATATAAAACCATGATGATCATACTTCAATGCACCATCATTTTGACCATGAGTCCAGGTTAGCAATACAATGGTCTGTGACTGCTTGACACAAAAACAGGGCTGCAGATAAAAGGCATCGTTGCAAACCAAGAGGCAGGATGATATCGACTTGGGAAACACTTCCACTCCACCCGTCATGCCTCTGAATGCCATCAAGCATGAACACAGCAGGAAAAACAAAACAGAATAAAGAGCAAACAAAAAAAAAACACAGGAAGCAATACAAAAAAGCTTTTTCCATCTTCTTGAAGTGCTGCAGAGCCCCAAGGGCCCCATGGGTGACGACAGCTCTCTCCCAAATATGAACCTCACCTCTCCCTCACCCAGGTGAGGATGAAAGGTTAGCCCTCCTACCTGAGTGCGCCTGTGTTTGTTTGTTTGTTTCGCCTGCCTCGGGGGAGAGATTTTGCTGGTTGGTTTAGTGAGCTAGCATGTCTTAGCACGATTTAAAAGCAGCAAACACACCCACTTTCAGCCCCCACCAACACATCCAAAACCTTTTGTTTTCCTCCTACGAACTGCAGGAGTGACGACACAGGATTAAGGTGGGTGCCCGAGGGCCCAGTTGTCTGTCTCTTGGAGATAATTCCTCTGACGTTTAAAAATTTGTCACCAAACCGCCCACAACACAAAGGGCACGGGGCTGCGGATAACAACATGTTCCCTCTGTGTTTTTCAGCTTTGTTTCAGCTCTGTGTCTAGCAATTTCAGCCAGAGGTCACTTTGGCTCAAAGACGCACAGAAGGGAGAGAATGACTTGCCACAAGTTATTATTCTCTCTGACGCCAGCTTGTTTCATACGTCCCACTTTGCTTAAGCTGCTGCTTTAATGGCAAAGAGATGGAGCTCAGCCAGCAGCCATCCTGGGAAACGAATTGGACCCGAGCCCTGCGTCAGGCTGAGCGGCTCCGAGCTCCCTGCCTGACAACTGGTTTGATTTAGGGCCATGGTAGAGAGGCCTCTCTGCGGGGACAGCCCATGCATCTCTACCTGCGCCTCCATCACTGCCAAGCTGCCCTCCTAACAACGTAAAATGAACTGTATCAAGGCCGTTTCTTCTTTTTTTTTTTTGGCTTCTATCTTTCACTTTTTTCTCTTCCTTAGTTGTTTTCTGTGTCAGATATCCAAGTGTCACATATCCACAGACATACACACAGAAGATGCAAATGCACTTCAATCCTCATGACAATGTTTCATTCTTTACATAGCCAACACAGGTTCTGCCACATTTGCTATCTTATTTTGATTTGTACAGTTTGCTATTTGGTTATAAAATTAATGAGACAAAGTTATTCATCGTTGATGCATTTAAACTCTGCTCTCAACTCACATCTCAAACTCCCCTGCCCTCCCATATACTAATAGTATCAGGTCAGGTATATCTTTCCTTCTACATCTTCCATGCAATATAAAGTTTTCAAGGATGGATACTGATGTATTGAACGGCCCCAGTCTCCCAAATTCACTTCAAGCCCGTATATCAAAAATAAAAATGGACAACTCCCTCTTGTTAACTTTTACTGTGATCCCTCCTGTTCCCCCTATTCGCTAATGGGAAAAACTTAATACTAATTATATAATTCATCTCCAAATTCATATCGAAGGCAAGAAGCCTTATTTAAAACCGGAAAACTCTCCAGCGAGACAAAATTCAGTGAGGGCTGGACCTGCCAAATTTTAAGATCTAGTTCTTGTCCTCTCTGTACATCTTTCAATCCTAGTTCCACGGCCTCTTGGAGACCAATTGATGAGAATCTTTTGTTGCCTCATAGCCCCCGCCCCCCCAAAAAATTATTTATGCATCAATGTTAATATAAAAAATATAAAAATATATAATTTAATGGAGCTTAATCTCTTTAAAAGGAAAAATGCAGATGTCCTAATCATGTCTAGTTTTTCAAAGAAGGGAGGACTGGCCAAAATGGCCTTACTTTCAATACTCACACACATTTCTTATCCTTTTAACACCAGCATAGAGGTACACAGACAGAGGCAGACACATAGTGAGATCTGGATAAAGCCATACCCTTGGTCACAATAGGAGGAAACCTCCTGCTCCCACCAGAGCTCCTAAAATGACTTTGTGCTTGCTTTTCTCCAGCCACATTGAGGATTCAGGTACGGCTGAGTGCAGCTTAATGAGGCCCCCTGCTTAACCTCTCCCTCACCTTCATCTTCATCTCCCACAGCGGCAGGACACCAAGGCCCCCGTGCCCCGACCCTCTGGGATAAAATTCATCTTCTTCTTGATGTGCTCTCAGCCAGCCTTTAAAAGCATAAAAAGAATTCTCAGCAGTGTTTCAACACTGACACTTTTTTTTTCACATTAAAACAAGGTCTGTCTGTCTGACTGTCTAATCCATCTTTGTCATTTCACTCACTCCCAACCTCTCTTCCTTTTTTCTTTTAATTATTTCCAGCCTCCAAGAGTTGTGACTCTTGCTCCTTTAACCGTGGACAGCCGTGGCGCCCTGGCAACCATCACCAAGTCAGTGCTGCAGGTCGACGACCCCGACAACCCAAGCGATGTCCTGGTCATGCTCCTTGAACCTCCCCGCTACGGCCGGCTGACCCGTCTCCACGGTGATCGAGCACTCAGCCGATTCAAGCTGGAGGAGTTGTCACGGGAACAGATCCAGTACATCCACGACGGCTCAGACAGGATGGAGGACGGCATGGTGCTGCAGGTCAATGATGGCCACAGCTACAAGAATATTCTCCTCCAAGTACACATCAATCAGAAGGTAAGACGGACAGAGGGGGATGATGGGAGATTAATGGCTCAAGGCTGATGTTTGATATTTACAGAGCGATTTCATGCTTTCAAAATGTGCAGCTGTTCCTGCTGATCCTGCATATGACCTGCATTCGACCAAAATAATTAGTTTATTTCATGTAGTTCAGCAGGATCCCATTAGTTTATACAAGTCTAGATTATGTAAACCGACGAGTTTCTACACTAGAATGACTCTTTTAACTTTAGATTTTCTCTTAAAAGAGGCCACAGTGCTCTGCTGGTCGAAAACACATCTAAGGCTTACCCTCAGTATACAACTAGAGGCTGCTTATCAAAATTTTTACATGAAATAAATAAACATGACAACACACTCGGCGCTCAGGCGTTTATAGTCATCCTGCTCCTCACTGGCTCAGCTCAAACATCTCTGCAGAGGCAAAAGACCTGCATCGATCCTCTATTACAGTTTTTCTCCATTGGTTTGGCTCATTTCTCAAAACAGAAATGACATTCTCAAAACTCTAAGACATTTGGCAAAACAGTCCTGCAGTTCAGCACAACACCATAGTTAACTTGCAAAAGCTCATATCTCTCTCAAAACTATTCACTCATGCTTCAAAACTAAATTCCTTTCCCATATAAATAGTCAGTGCCACCAAAGGGCAAAAGATCCTTCTCAATTGCTTTTGCTCATTTCTCAAAACAGACTGGAAATTCTCAACATTCTTGGTGCTTTTGCCAAAATAACTTGGATGGACCAGCACAACACCATGGTTCACCTGCAAAAGCAAATTGTTTACACATTTTCTGAAAGCATGCCTCATAATCTCAGAACTCTACACACAAATCAATAAATACACACACAATGGGCAAAACCCCTCAATTCTCCTGCAAAAGGAAACTTTACATTCAAAACAATGTTATTTCTTTTTCTCCTCTGTGCCCTGATTATGTTGACTCATTTTGACAATTGAACAGACTATTTTGCATATGATGACTTATAGAATGAAATGACGCTGACATGTTTTGGAGAGAACAACCATTAGACTGAGAATCAATCAATCAGTTTAGATCAACAGGATCTATTCACTTGGAAGTTGTGCTAAATGTATGCTAACTGTACTTAATCATTTGCAAAGATGTACTAAGACATTTGCAATGTGATGAAATCAATGAGAAATACAATTCTGTTGGGAACAATTGCCAAGTGGTTTGGAGGTTTGTCCATGTTGTTTTGAGAATGTAACTTCTGTTTCGAGAAATGAGCCACACCAATGGAGAAAAACTGTAATACTGGATGAAGTTCTTTCCTGAATGTTACACAACTGAGCTAAATTAGTGTGTTGCACCTCAAAGCTCCAGAGTTTCTTCAGCAACTTTAGCTATCTCAGATAGTCAAGAAAAAAAAAGAGCAATTGATTTTTTTCCAAACAGATCGTCATGAGGACTGAGCCAAAGTGCAGAAGTTCACAAAGAATGTGGTAAGAAGTGAGACTGCAGTAAGTCCACACAGAAATCACTCCTGCTGTGAAATAACAGTAGAAACAATGTAACACTGCAACATGTATCTACAGTACTGTGTGTAGTGTTCATGCAGTGGTATAGTTGTAAAAACTTTTTCAGTTAAGAAACAGGTAATGTTTTACTATTGATTATAAAATCTGTTTCGTTTCATTCAGCTGCAGACAGTTTTATTGTAAAATATAAAAAGATTTTTGGGGACAATCAGCAATTGCATTTCTATCATTTTAGAGCTCACGTAGTAGAAATGTATTCTGAGCTGTCCTGGTAGCAGGAAACACTTTTGTGTGCAGAAGCATTAAATCCAAGTGAAAATATATTTTTATTTATATCTGATTTAAGATTGAATAAATGCCAACCCTTATGCGTCTCGGATTTATTAAAATAAGCTTAAGGACCAATTTCTGTGTCTGTTCTCTAGAAGTTTAAAGTTCAGTAGTTAGGAAGAGAAGAATGTTTAATGAATACACTTACAAGATCGAAGTGGTCAGATTCAAGGTAACTGCATTTCTGTCTCAGCTGAGAAGCTGATTTTTAAAAGTATTATTCATGTGTAGAAGTTGTAAGAAGTGGATGATATTGGATCCTAAAAAATATTCCTGTTGTTTTCCGTTTGCTGCACAGCCGAGTTACATTATTTACTCTCTGACTTGCTGAAGTGATGCTGTCTTAAAATGTTTGACATCAACTGTATTCCTCTAAACTCCTTTAATTGCCTCAACTTAAGAATTCGTCATGCTGACTCTAGTTGACGTGTCCACACAGTGTGCTCTGTTGGCTTTATCCCCGAAAATAGTTTGCTGGATGCACAGACTGATCCTCACATATTTAAACACTGTTATAGGTCAGGCTTTAAAACTGGCAGCCGTTATCCCTCCTCTGTCATCGCTTTTTCAAGTTTTTATGACAAGGACGCAATCATCTGGCAACAGGCGCGGGGCACTGTGACCGAAGGGAGGGAGGGTAAGGGGTGTTTGGCATGACACAAATTTGGCAACTCACTCCAAGCGTGAGGACACACACACACACACACACAACAAACACACAAATACACACGCACACATACAGAGTGGAAGACAAGGCAGGACCTGTTTCCAACAAACCACTTCTCGAGCATAAGAGACATAAGTGTGTGTGTGAACGCAGTGTGTGTGTGTGTGTGTGTGTGTGTGTGTGTTCTTCAGTCTTTGTGCGAATAAGTTTTAGACCTTGAGAGGACACTCTGTTAGGTCCTCACTTCTTGTGTTTGTGGGTTAAGTTAAAAATATATTATATAATATATTATATGTTTATAAATGATCAGGGTCAGAGATGTGGTTGTGAAGATTAAGGATAGGGTAAGGAATATGGGGAATATATTATGAATCAATGTATTTTTGTCAACGACAAGTATAGAAATAGTACTGCGTAACTAAGTATTGCCAATAACAAATCCTCTAAGATTAAGGTTTTTTGAGCCTAATCAAGTCTCAAGTCTTAAAGAGCAAATTACAATCAAGTTAGAGAAGTGAAGGCTGACAACCAATACAATGACACAGAACTGTTACACTACGTTCTATTGTTTTAGTGTTTATACACAAGCTCAGAGCAGTCCCTTCAGTGCATTTAAATGCCATTTGAACAAAAACGTGTGTTTCTTGCTTCATGGTACAATATAGAAATAAAAAAGGTATGAATATTATTCTTCAGTATTTGAGTCAAGTTGGCTGCGCTCAAAATATACTGACACAATCAAGAAAAATTAAACTCATTGTATTCTGTTCTAGTAGATTGTATTAATTCAGGCACAGTCAGGATTATAGGATTAAAAAAGTAAATGCATATCCTGTGTGATTCTGGTGTTCCAATGTTCCAATTCCAAATTTTTTTCCCCCTTCAAATAACAAGTCGAGCAAAGCAGTCAAATCTTAAGTCAATTCATACAGCAGTCCAAGTCCAAGTTAATTCTTGCATCTTTATCCTTGTTACTTGTCGGACTTGTGTCTTAGTTTTAAGTCTCAAGCCTAAGGTGTACAAAAACACACATGCTGCAGATGATGTATTTTGCTGCTTTCTGCTCTTGACAGACAGTAGTATCTTCACTTAAAAGTAAAAAAAAATAAACCTTTAAATGATACCAAGCAACACCCCCCATTGTGTGCCAGTTATACTTTTGTCCTGGCAGCAGAGAAACATTTCAGTGATGTGTTTTCTCAGTTTTTCTGCTCAAACAGGCACTACAGTTTGGTTTTGGAGGGCAGTTCAGTCTGTCTGGCTGCATGCAGATGGTCTGCTTCAGGCTCAACTCCTCTGCTTCTCCCCCCCCCCATCTGTAAATCAATAACATCCCACACACACTCTCACAAACCAGTGTCTATTTACTGTAAAATGTCCTGATGCTGCATTATGTCATGCGTTAGACAGAGCAGGATGGACAGCATGATGGAAAGCTGAGAGAATGCCCTTGATTCATGTCAGAGGCTTTTGGATGAGTCCCAGCAGTGTTGAGACCCCACGTCCTCCTTGTTGCCTCTCACTTGATCTGCATAGGTAAATTCCCATAGATTAGAGACCAGTAAGGAAATGTAGGGAGAGGAGTACCAGTTACTGCATTGTTATTGTATTCTTTCAGCAAGCACAGCAGAAGAAGAACAAGAGGCCTCATTTTACTGGTGTGATGGTGTTCAGTTAAAAGAGGAAGATTTACTTTTTGTAACTGCAAAAGACAAGACTTGAAAACACATCAATATTCTCATATTAAAAGACAAAAAGTTGGTGCATGTTAAAGGAGAATACATTCTGGTATTGGATATGCACTTTCAAATATACATTTAAAATCCAAAAGAGCCTTTTAAACAGCAGCAAGAGAGAACTCCAACTACTGTAAAGGAAGCTTCTTTTATTTTGGTATTCTTTTATATATTGCATCACAGAGCAGCTGTGTGTGGTATACAGTGGCAAGAAAAAGTATGTGAACCTTTTGGAATTTCATGGTTTTCTGAATAAATTTGTCATAAAATGTGATCTGATCTTCATCTAAGTCAAGGGTATTGACAAACATAATGTGTCTAAAAATAACAAAAAAAAATTCTGATCGTTCATGTCTTTATTGAACACACTCATTCAACATTCAAAATGGCAGTGGAAAAAGTAAGAGAACCCTAAGAATTAATAACTGGTTGCCAAAAATCAAGCTCCTCTTGTGGATAGCCTGCACATCGTTGGAGGAATTTTAGCCCATTCTTCCTGGCGATGCTTTAGCTCTGTCATATTCTTTGGCGTCTCATATTATGGCCTCAACCAGGAAACCAAGCTTCCTCTATTGGGAGGTCTGTTTTTTTTTTTTTTTTTTTTTTTTTTTTTTTTTTTTTTTTTTTTTTTCCTTCCCCCCTTTTTCTATAAACCGTGTCCTTTCTACACCAGATGTAGTGCTGTGTGTTTTTTTTTTCCAAATAGTTCAATCTTAGTTTCATCAGTCCACAAAACATTTTGCCAATACCGCTGTAGAGTGTCAATGTGCTCTTTTGCAAACTTCAGGCATGCAGCAATGTTCTTTTTAGTAAGCAGTGGCTTCCTTGGTGGTGTCCTGCCGTGGATACCCTGCTTGTTCAGTGTTTTACGTATTGTAAACTCATGAACAGAGATGTTAGCAAGTTCCAATGATGCCGTCAAATCTTTGGCTGTCATTTGGGGTTGTTTCTTTACCTCATTGATGAGTCTTTGTTGCGCTCTTGGTGTCATTTTGACTGGGCGCTCACTTCTTGGTAGAGTAGCAACAGTCCCAAAGTGTCTCCATTTGTAGATTGTTTGCCTAACTGTAGACTGGTGAATTTCTAAAGTCTTTGAAATAACTTTGTAACCCTTGCTAGCTTTATGTAAATCAACAATTCTTGATCGTAGATCCTCTGAAAGATCTTTTTGGCGAGACATGGCTCACATAAGCGTGTTCTTCTTGTGCAGCACAAACTCCAAAAGTTTGAGGGGTTTTTATCAGTCAAAGTACCTGTAGTCCACACCTCCAAACTTATTATCTTAACAAGACTCCAGGTGTGCTAAAACCTGACTCCAATTAGCTTTTTTGAGGTCATTAACTCAAGGGTTGACATACTTTTTCCACAAGCACTATGAGGTTTTTTTGGTTGTTCTCAATAAAGACATGAAAGATCAAAAAAATGTTGTGTTATTATTTTAGACACATTTTATTTGTCAATACCCTTGACTTAGATGAAGATCAGATCACATTTTATGACAAATTTATTCAGAAAACCATGAAATTCCAAAAGGTTCATATGCTTTTTCTTGCCACTGTATATGAACATGCTGTGCGCAGTTTACTGATGTTACCTCACAGGATTTTTGGATATTCAAGTTCAAACATCCAGCTCATGCGGAGCTACCAATGTGGCAAGTTGTCCTGCTGAGGAAGCTGCAAACCCACTGAACACAAAACTGTGAGGAGTGGCATGCAAGAGCGCAGTGCAAGAAAAAAAATCGAAATAAGGTAAAAGGCAATAAAGCCCAAAATCTACTTAAAGAACCCCTCAGCGAAGACCTTCTGAACCCTGACTGCTTCAACAAAGTTCAAAAATTAAAGCCTGAGTGATTATTGGCTCCGGCTGGATTTGAACAAACCTGAGCCTATGGATCCTTAGTTTTCAGAGCGTGGCACTCTCAGCGGCACTCTTTGTACTTCCAAGCCCACCATCCAGGCTGCAGTAGTGGCTATTGATGTGAGTCTGTGCCGGGGACAATAGCCTTCCTGATAGTTGGATTACTGAGCTCTAAAGCAGGAGACTAATCAGGCCCATAATGACCCCTCTGATGGATGGACTTTCTCTGTACTGAGCCTGAGCTCTGAGCTGAAATGGAGCTTGGCTGAATAGGAAGCAGGACCCTTGGCTTTCAATTACTGTCTCGGGGAGAACACTTTGAGCCTCTGAAAAACCCCTTGGGCTCCTCTGTTCCCCAGCAGAAATAGAAGTGAATTAGATATTTTTTCTGATCAGCCGTCCAGCTTGGGAAGGCTAATAGCTCAGCTCTGTTGTGAAGCAGATGGGAGGCTGGGTGCTTTAAGTTTAGCTCTCCTCCCACTGAGGACAATAAGCCCTCAGTGGGATTAGAAAATATAATAATTTGTTTTGGGTTTTCTTTTTTTAAGTAATACTCAATATTCATAGTCTGTGATAACATTATAAATTGATCTGATTTCTGTTAAAACTGGCGCCCCATGTCACACGACCCCGATGTTTACTTTTGCCACATGCTTTCTCATTTTAAGCACCATGTCTCATTGTGATTAAATTAAAATTTGTTGCAGATATGATAACAATTCTGTGACTTTCACTTACTGTTTGACAAGTCCATCAGCCTGGCCTGTTCAACCCTCCCTCAGTGGAATTATGGAAATATGAGAGATGACAATGTCATTGTCATTACAACAGCATGACCATCACGGCCGGCAGCTAGCCGATGTTTTATGGATGACGACGACTCTGTCTCGACAAAGTCATTTATTTCTGTTTTTGTGGAATGCAGCCAAAAGCTCTCAGTACATCATCAACTCTATTTACAGTCCATCTCAGACCTGCTGGCTCAAAGCCCTTTGGAGGTGTCTGATTATGCACTATTCATGCATTTGTTCTTAAAAGTGCTGCGGCTAAGGAAAAGAATAATGTTGTTTGCCTTTGTTTTTTTCCTAAAATATATTTTGGCCAACATTAGGGTGTGAAAAAATGATTTTCTGCAGCATCGGCTAATGGCCCTCACTTATCCCAACCAACAACCCATCGTCTCCTGTCCTAAATTGAATTGCCCAATGCATTGAAAAGACTAGAGGCATTCTGGTGGCAATTATACAAGATAGATCCAAGTCAATTCTTTGTAAGAATATACAAGATGCATTCAATTTAAAGTATTTCACGTCTGCATGTGTTGACCATTGAAATGGTCTATAGCATGGACCAGGTCCGAACTTGGGACTTGAATATTCAGACAATTTTCCAAATTCCTGCTGATTTGATGAACACTGATTGTGGGTAAAACTGGGAACTTTGTGTGCCATTTTATAAGATTGCAAAGGTTATTTTCCTTCAAGTAAACCAATCCCAGAATTGTTGATGGTGTTGAAGATATACAGTATATCCTTAGGAAGGTGACATTGCATTAGCACTAGGCTAAACTTTGCACCAGAGCTAAATCAAGAACTCACAGACCATCAGAAACTCTTACAATGAATCAATGAATTCAGCAACCTCCCTTCATCTCTGATATTTGTTTAGTTCACATTCTCAGTTTTCTCTCAACAGTCTTTTTTCTCGTCAGTCATCAAATAAATTCTTGCTTTCCCAGAGATAAAAAAAAGCAGAGAAATTTCCTCAAGCATTTCAATTTCTTTGCACCTGTCTGAGGGAGATGAGGCTGTCTGTCTATCTAATGGGGCAGCACAAATCTCACTCAGAAAAAACTCATTAGATTTGTGTGTTATTCAAGACAGAAAATTAGAAAATTACCAAATGTGGCTGCAGCTGCAGGATAAAGAGTCAGAAAAAGTTTGAAGTCTGGGGAAATCAGGAGTTTTGGCAAACTTGTAAATCCTAAAAGGTTCCTGTGACCTCCTTTATTTTGTAGAGTGTGCTGTGTTCAGAATCAGAGTGTCCTTGAGAGACCTTGGTGGTCATCGGGAGAGGTTAATAATCTCCTGGATGATGTGGTCCTCTGAGTAAAAAGCCTGCCATGCTGACTTATGTGTTTTCTCTTCCTGAGTAAACCACTGCTAGTCTGCGATTCTTTGCTTGCTACACTGACATAGTGTGATTTGGATCAGCCAAGCGCAGGCAGAAAAGCCACAGATGGTCTGCAGGTTGTTATCTGCAAACACAGACAGCCTCACATGCCCACACACTTATTCTCATACACCTGTGCACACTCTTACAATCTATTACCACCTACTGCCACAGTATTTATGCCATTGTATTGATCTCCTGCAGTAAATGGTTGGCTGTGTGTATATTGTGTTCTCCTAAAAAGACTGGCCTGATTTGAATATTTTATTTAAGTTTTGATACTACTTTTATTAAGACTTTATTAATGGTTAAGAAGTAATTTATGCTTTGTAACTAGTATTTACAAGTTCTGGGTTTCTGATTCCAAGGCAGCTTTTCTAAAAAATCACAATGTATGTTGCAAAAAAATGCATTTTTGTAAAAGTGAAAATTGCAAAAATGTTTTGGATACCTCAATTGAAATAGAAGGCAACTTGTTCCAGTGAGAACAAAATCTCACTGTTTGGAGGGTAAATGTGAGACAGCTACAAACAAGGAAGTGAGTTTGGTACGTATGGCATGTTGCACAGGAAACTACAATGATTGGTCAAGTTTGCGGAAAAATTGCTGTGATTAGACAAAATTGCAATATTGCACAGAATTCACAGGGATTGGTTGAATTCAACTTAATTGTTGCATTGCAACTTCCTGGAGGTACAGAGTTGTAGTGGAAAGTGTCTATAACATTTCTGTCTTGGAATATACTGTAGTAAATTACCTATGAGCTAATATTGACTTGGTTTCTAGTGCGTATCAAGAGTGTTGGTAAAATAGGCATATGATTGTTTTTCATGGATTTTCTTATTGTGTAGAGTTGCCCAGGCAATATCTGCCAACATAAACAGTTTTTTTTAGATGACCTTAGATCTTTTAACTTGGATGTAAAGTGTAGAAATTCTGTTTACAGAATAAATAGCAGGTTGGTTTTATAGGATGTCATACCTATTTTTATTTAGGCAACAGAGTGACTTGGTGAGTAAGAGGTCTAGTTTCAGAACCCTCACTGACAGCAGTCATCTTCCCTGCTGAAATGTCCTCGAGCGACACTGATTCATCCACTGGCTCTGTGTGCTCTCTGGAGCTGATCCTGATCTTTGTTCTTTGCTTTGGAGGCAGGGCAAGCAAAGCGATGAGTTACTCTGTCGCGGATCAATACAGCATCACAAAAATAAGTTTAATTCCAAACTTTCGCTGGCAGTTCTCAGACCGAGAAATACATTATTTCTGATTGGTGAAGCTGACTCCAGCTTTAGCACTCAGGTGACACAGCCGCTGATTGACAGAGCTTTACAACATTCTCCTGGGACTCACAAACCGGAGGTTACAGCAGATGTGGAATAAAACAAGCTACACAATCTGTAACAACACAAAGTGAAAGTGGCATCAGGCTGCACCTGAGGAACAAACAATCTGCTTCTGTTTTCCTTCACACATCAGTGCCTACATTTCACTGGGGTTTCTCAATTTGAGTTATACTTAACATATTGCTCAGTTTACCATGTTTGAAAGTAAATTTAATGTAAATAATTCTTGATTATGCCTACGCACCTATGGCTAATTCAAGCTAACATCTAGTTTACTTCTTTGATTGGATTTCACCAACAAACCATAGTCAATGTCACAGTGTTCTGGTGAAATTCACAGACAGATTTAAACTGCCAAAACCAACCACAGGTATGTTTCTGGAGGTTTTCAGTCTCACAGCAGATCTATGGCTGTGATGGCTCTGAAGGATATTGCTTGACAGATTTTATATAGTTTATAGTTACAGAGGTTTTAAGAGAAAAAGAGCTGAATAGTTGGCTGACAGCAGAGCTAATGGAAAAGTAGTGCAGAGAAACACCCCAGTATTTAGCACTAGTACCAAAGCTGGCCAAAGCATCTCAGAGATGCTTATTCATATTTATCTGTGTTGTTTTTTTCAGGTTGCTGACTCTCCTCACGTGCTGTCTGTGCCAATGACCTGGGTAAAAGAAGGAGGCATGGTACGACTTGACAAAAAATACCTGCAGACGGAGTACAAGGGAGTCAGCCTTGACGACATTGTCTACGCTATCGTCGCCTCGGATGGAGAACCTAAATATGGTATAAACTCATTAATGCTCACTCACATGTAATGTAAACAGATCACTTCAAAACAGACTCTTTAATACTTTAAAGATCTAAAAGACTTAATAGTCCTCAGTTTTTTTTTATTTTATTTTTCGTATTTTGGCTACAGTTTGGTTGACAACAGTTTTCTTAGGTTTTCACATTGTCTTTTCCTCAGCATATCATAATAAATGTCTGGGGAATTACAGTCATTATAATAATTGTGATGTGCTGTATAACAACTTAAAGAAACCGTTCATCCCCTCCAACTTCTCTGTCCAGGTGAGGTTGTGCTGGTGTCCATGCCAGCTGACGGCCCAGCAGAAGGGTGGCGGCCCTCGCTAACTGACGACAGAGGCTTCACACCCACAACTTCCTTCACACAACAAGATGTCAACGACGGCACCGTTTGGTATCGCCACTTTGGCAGCGGGACCAACGGTGACTCCTTCCAGTTCCAGGTCAGTGCTGATTCTTTTACAAAGGAAAGCTCAATTTAAAGCAGAACTTCAATAGAGAGGGTTAAAGTTTGTTCATTTAATTATTATTACTTGAAATACCACATGTATTTGTTTAACTTTAAAACTCAAAAGTAAACATATAGTAGATAGATTATGAGTTCAACTACAGTAGAAATTAAATAAAGAAGGAATACAGGAATACACTGTCAGGATAAACACATGACAAGGTTGTTTGTTACTTTCTGCTGAGTAGTAGTACTACTACTGTACTTATAATTTCAAAAAGCTGATAAAAGAAAATAAATTCACTGTGAGACGAGGAAACCTCAGGAGGCCATTTCTCTCAAAAGTAAAAAAAAAAAGGAGGAGATGGTGACAGAGACGCATGTTGGCGTCCTTGTTGTTTTTTCTTTGGTGCCCTCTTCTTCTCTCTGGAGCTTTCTTTGAAGTTCACACTCTTACTCATGTTCCCATGTTCCTTTGTGTTTGCCTCATCTCTCTCCTCTTTTCCAGTCTTCAACCTTTCCAACATCTCTCCCTCTGGCTTGATTTATTTCTCTCCCCCTCCTCTTCCTCTCATGTGTCTCTGTCTCCCCTTCTCTTTTTCACCTCTATCTGCCTCTACTGTTTCTTCTATTATTTTTTCTTATAACCATGAAATTGTGTGGGTATACATCTATAAAACTGTGTGGTTTATAGCAATCCATAAAAAATGTTCTTCAGTCTCTGTTTTTATTTGAAAAGTTACAGTCTGCTCATCACTCAGCAGTTTTAATCATCAACCACTTAACAGTTTTCTCTCTATTAATGCAGTCAACATTTTAGCATGTCTCCTTTTCGTCCATTCTCATTTATTTTCTATCCCAACTCTTCTTTAAGAGAGTTCACTGTGGATTTCTTGTCCTTCAGTCCAAACCTTGGCACTAAACTTCCTGTGTGACTCATAGGCACTCAAAATCAACCCATAGCGACTTATCTTGATTAGCGTTAATGGCACCAAATTACTCGCAAATTGGCTCCAAATCCGAGACAATCCCAGTGTAAGCGATGCAGCATTCATCATGCAGCAGTTAGAGCGCTTTCATGCCAGTCTCTGCTTCACCTCGACTCCATTAGAAAAACAACAGAGGCAGCCAAAAGCTTGTAGCTACATCTAATCCCTGTCTTTCCCTCCGTCCAGCCCCCTACGTTTTGGCTCCATCCATCAGGGCAAATGTGTTTCAATTACACAGTGCTGAATTCAAATTAAATTTTCAAGTGTCTCATCATTTTGATGGGAAGTGGGAAAGCAGAGGCGAGGAGAAGCAAAACCTGTCACAAACTGAACCGCTAGGAGCATTTGTGCTGGTGCCGATTAAACTTGACAGTTTGTCAGGGTGGTATTATTGTCCTCCGCTCATTTTTATTGAAGAGTGTGGCGCCTTGTTAGAACTGATTATTTTGAAATTCACTCTGTAGGCTGCACAGTACTCTACACCTAAATCTTCTTATGCACCAACATGTGATTTTTCTAATCAAAACCATGTTCAAATCAGACAGATTTGGCGTTCCTGCAATTTTGTCTAGAGGGAGAAGTGTTTTCCTCACACTTGGCTTTTTTCTATTGTGTGACTTCTTACTGAACCTACGTAACAAAGAAACTAGACACTTATGCTATAAATGGATCAGATTATTGAAATGTTATTAGATTTTTAGTTTGTATATAGGACGAGGGGCACCTTGGTGGCCTTGGAGTTCAGGAAAGCAAAATCCCTTGTGTGATTCTAGAAGGAGACATTTATTGCATGTTGTCCCTATTTTTCTCTCCCTTCATTTCCTGTCATCTTTTTATCCTCATATCTGTATTAAAGGCATAAAACAGCCTCGAAGGCCCAAAAATACTTGAGAAAAAAGGGATGGAAAGAAGAAAGTGTGCTAAGGCACGGTTTTTATTGCAACCTAAGGCCAGTTAGAGCCTGTTTATTACTTTGTGTCCACTTCAGAAACTGATAGAGCTTGAGGACTGAAGGTGGGGAAAATGCATTACTTTATTCCCAAGCCTTGCATTTGTCTTTGTTTTTACAGCATAATTCCCTCATAGATATATCACCCAAAAAATCTATATTTTTTATTTGTGTAAATCTTTCCATCATTGGGCCAAAACTATGACAAAACCGTGGTTGTACAGGATTTACCGTTAAAGCTGCTATAAACTGGCAAAACGTTGCCCATTTAAACACAGAGCAACATTATTATTAATTTGGAGTTGTGTTTTTGTTCGTAATATCAATGTATTTTTGTTCTCGTCTGGTCACAGCTTCTCTTACTCCTTCAGTTGTTTTTGTGCTGGGCAGCCTTGAATAATTGGTAATATAAAGGTATAAAGATAATTAGTGGATGCTTAATAAATACGTAGGCCTTACCCTTGTTTATTTGCCTTTGCCCTTGAAAGTCTATGCACATTCAGATTCAAGAGGTTTATTGTCACATGCCACTGTACCCCAACAAATTGTAATGGAAATCCAACAAAAGCCACACAAATTTGTGAAGCTGCACTGCACAACAAACTGTGATGGCTACAGCTGAAAACAAGAGAAAACAGCACACAACAGCCTCATGTTTACTAGCTTTACAGTGCCTTACACCATCTTCAGATTAAGACTGAAGTTGTTTTTCACTTTGAAGAACTTACTACTGTAGAAGTGCAGATGGGACTCTCCTTGTTTTTCCTTGACAAAGCAGGCATATTTTAACTTCTTGTCTCATGCAATTGTAATGTAAGATTTATTGTATTTCAAATTATATAACATATAATATTTGTAATTTATCTTGAATGAGATCAAGTGAATAATCAATCATTTTCTCGCTACAACACCACCTTCAATAAATCCAGCTGACTCAGCAATGACTCTCATGGTTACACAGTACTTGTGACTGGTGGCGCTGACTCCAGGCTTCATGCCGGTGTTACATTACTTCTGACTGACAGAGCTGACTTCAAGTTCTTGAACTTTCTCTCCCCCAAATGCCAGTGATGTGACAGGAACAAGCATCAGCAGCAGAATAAGTAAGTGGCGACAAATATTGGCTTTTAGAGTGAACAACGAGGCGGCTGCTGTTGTTTATGTATATCAGGGGACTAAATAAGTTACGGCTACATATTGTGGAGAGCTTGGGTAACAGAATAGAGCACTTGTGACACAGTTTAATATAAAAGTTTTTTTTATTTTAAGTAGTGTGGGCGGAAAGGAGCAAAGCCAGAAATTCAAGTGTATCTTCCTTCCAGACACGAAGGCAGAAGGGATTAGACTGATCCACCAGCTTCTCCATCACGTATCAGCAATTCAACTCCACATTATCTTAAATTCTAATTTAAATCATCAGCTCCATTATAAGCAAGCAAAAGTACAGAGGTCAAATGTCTTAGCCTCAGCACAATGCTGGAGAGAGACACTGTGCTGGGGAAGAAGAACTAAAAAAAGAGAGGGCAAAAGAGGGCAAGCTTTTTCTGTAAAGAAAGGTGGATTTCTTGTGCTGAGGTGGAGTTCTTTTCTTTGACTGTTCAGCAATGGTGGTTAGTAATGCTCATGCAGACTGTCCATCAGAAGAAAAACAATTGTATTTGATGTTTGTCTAAAACAATCAATGTATGTGTATGGTTACCTAACAAGGTAAAAATTACTTTTCTCTGTCAGCAAGAAAACAAACAAGTAAAGGTAGTGTGAATCTTCTAACCTTTTGACCACCGAATATTGAGAATTTGAAAAATAATGATATTTCCATAGTGTGAAATATTGCCTGACAACGACTGCTGCATGCCAACGTCAAATAGTTATTGAAAGGAAGGTTGCAGAAAGTTTCGAAGAAGGAACAATTTTGAGAGTGACAGAGGATGTCAGGTGTTTGGAAAAGAGGGGAAATTATCATTATTTTCAATTTACTTCACAGGAAGATCAGTATGAGGTGTACTTTCTGTCCTGGTTCAGAAACAGCTGCTTGCATTCAGAGACTCCATCTGTGTTCTTTTATGCACTTCACATTTTGAAATATATTTTAATGGATTTTAGACAGTCATTTAAAAGTAATCATGATTGCAGTTGCTTCTGTAAGAGCATAACTGCCCCAACACTGGACACATTAATACTTAAACACGGTCAGCTGAGCAATGAGATCATTATACTGAATTTTACTCAAATTGGCATCTCCTCCATTAATATTCCTGTGGTGTAGACAGTGATTTGTGGAAAGAAACTGCAGAGTAGCCTGATGCCAGGTTCACTTTATGCTGTCACAGTTATTTGATTGTTGCTTGTTTTCATCACATCTGTTGAATCTTACTTCTGGTGGTCCTCGAGAGCCTGTCATCAGCTCTGTCACTCAGAAATAATGCATAATACACAGTAGTCCGTTGGCAGTGGAAAAACTGGTGTTTATTGAGATAATGTGCTGCAGATTGAGACTTCTAACTCCAAGATAAGAGTAGAGGGTGCATAGAGGATGAAGATAAGGGAAGAGATGTATGTCTAGATCTGTTCAGTGTATTTTCTTGAAGACAAGTTTTCTTGAAGAGGTTTTCAGATATAAGATTTTGTGTGTCTTTTTGTGTCTGCAGGTTTCCACAGAAGCAGCCCCAATCATACAGAGCGATGCCCAGACCTTCACCATAGGAGTCCTGCCTCAGATTCCAGGATTCCCCCAGCTGGCCCCCGACTGCGACCTACAGATCACGGTGAGGGATCAAAAAATGGCGAACTTACTTCTGTATAGTAATGCATGCATGTCTGAGGAACAGATGGGTTGTATAGGAAAGGTTTTTTGGAAATATTATTTGTATCATTATATTTTCCCAAAAAGAACCACCAGAAATGATCCAAAGGAACAGTAACATATTAAACATACAGTTCTCCACCTCTGGCCAATGTCCCTTCCCACATCCTACATTATAACCTACTATCCAACCAAATAAAGCTGGCCATATATATATTTAAGTGAAATATAAACTATAATATAATAAATAAATGAACTAATTTCAATAACAAGTGAAAGGCTAAGAAAGCTAAAGACTTAAAAAGTCAAACAAAGTGTTTATAATGTATGCAGTATATTGTGAACTCGTACTATATCCCCATCTGAGTGGATCACATGTTTAAAAATCAGAAGTCAAGCTCTGAGATGTGTCATTAATATTTTATGTGTGCAGAAACTTTTACTGAAAACTTTATTTCTAAAATAAAATCAGTTTTTGAACCAGGAAATCCCAATGTGCTACATATGGCTTATTGAAGTCAGACTTACTTTACGTTGCTGTATTTCAGGCTCCCCTAATTACCATTAACTTACACCTAATTATTACTTTCCTGGAATCTCCTGGAATGATTTTCTTTAAAAAAATTTGAACCTTGAAACTGCTGCAGTTGCCGTAAGGAACAAAGAAACTGCTTGTTGTGGGGTTTGTTTTCTATTTGTTTGTGTATGTGGATCCCTCAGTCCCCCAGTTCTGATCACATGTGGTATAACAGGGAGAGAAGATATAGTAGCTCTTGTTTTACCCCTGTTCTCACCTCAGCATGTGTGTAACCGATGTGTGTACATTGGACTGTGTGTGTGTGTGTGTGTGTGTGTGTGTGTGTGTGTGTGTGTGTGTGTGTGTGTGTGTGTGTGTGTGTGTGTGTGTGTGTGTGTGTGTGTGTGTGAGCAGGCTCTGGAGGATCGGGTGACTGAGATAACACCTTCAGCTCTGTCTTTCGTTGACTCTGAGACTCCCAGCGAGAAGCTTATCTACAACGTCACTAAAGCCCTTCCGCCAGGACAAGGTCAGCCACACACACATTACACGTGCACACACACGGCTACAGCCTGTAGCGTGTAGTGTGTACTGTAGTCTCACTTATGTGTCTGTGAGTAAGGCAGTGTGATTCATAGTTTGCTGGGATAAAGCTACTCAATGATACAAAGTTTTTATTAACATTTTCCTGGTATGAAAGTGGAAAAAAGAAGGAAGAAGATATGGCGCCCTGGTAGCTAACCCGGTAGAGCACAGCACCATAAGGCCAAGTCCTTACCGCAGCGGTCTGTGTTTGATCCCAGAACCTTCGCTCCATGTCATCCCCTCTCTCCCCCCTTTCTGTCTCTCTTAAGCTTTTCATATGCAATAAAGGCAAAAAAGAAAGAAAAAAAACAGGATGATTTTAAATTCTTGTATGAACTTTAGCCTTAATGCCTTGCTTAATGGTTTAGCTTTCCCCACTTGGGAATATGAGCCAGAAACAAACATTGTGTTGTCTGCTTCAGGGCCATTATCACCCTCCAGAATTCTGTAACTCGAGCCATTAATTTCAGCAGTGGACCATACGACAGACTGGTGTATCGTTTTCAGCTCTCCGTCTAATGAAAGGGAAAAACGATTTACAATGGGTCATATTCATCAACTAATGGACTGATAAATCTGTGTGGAAATCATTTTGAACAGAGCCAATGAGGAGGAGGACAGATTCAGATGAAACAGCAACATTTGTCATGAGCGTTTTATTTTCTGAAATTAGATTTGAACTTGCCATCCAGTTTGTGTTATATTTGTTCTGAGTTAAATGTTCATGTTATGTTTAGTGTGTGTTGGCTTTGAGTTTACACTCTCTGCTGCACTAACGTCCCTGAGAAAAAGTGTTTATCAGATTCTGCTCAGATTTTGCTTTTCAGTCATTGGGATGTTCAGTCATGTTAAATAGGTAATAATTGAGAAATCATTATACCATTAATCTACATCCTGTTTTGTTCTATTTTATTAGACTTTAACTTGAACACTAATATTTAAATGTTCTCCTATGAAATGACAAATGAGTTAAACAAAAAATTTTTAGGTGTGCAGCTGCTTGGGAGACATAACCTCATTGGGTTATATGTTAATGGGTGAAACCTTTTTTATTTACTATGGTATGAAGCTATGACTGGCTTCAAAACCCTAAAAAGAAAGCAGAATATAGAATTTCAATGGAATTTCAAAATCAAGATGTCAGTGGCATCTTCTTTTGAATCATTCCTAACCTTGGTATATGTAATGATCAGGTCAGCAGGTTAGCTAACTAGGTTACCTAGATAGATAGATAGATAGATAGATAGATAGATAGATAGATAGATAGATAGATAGATAGATAGATAGATAGATAGATAGATAGATAGATAGATAGATAGATAGATAGATAGATAGATAGATAGATAGATAGACTAGTGTGGCAAGTTTATATTGATTATGATTATCAGGGGAGAAACACACCAGCCACGCACTATTGTTTTCTGTGTAAGTCCACACACCAGTGGTGCAAAGACACAAATGTTAATGGGTTGACACCCATTAACACAGTTGTATCCCAAATGAGCACACCCCAACTTCTGTACCTTCACTTATTTTTCTGTTTGTCCAATGAGTGCCACATGTTGATTGCTAGTCTTGAATCTAGAATATTAGTCTTCTCTTACAGCCTGTCTTTTTCCCCAGCCTTTAGTATAGTGTTATCCATTAAAAAAACTGTGTGGTCCTTTGGCTCTGTCCCCAGATGAGATTATTTTGACCCCCCGAATAGCTCTGCCTCTGAGAAACAATTGTGAATCTAATACTCCAGCGTAGGATAAATGTTACAAGTGAATTTCTTATCCCACTGCTTTCCCCTAGGTGCAATCGAGCATCGGGACAGACCGTACACACCGGTGAAACATTTCACTCAGGCCGACGTCAATAATGGCAAGATCATCTACAGACCGCCACAGGCCCCTTCACACCTGCAGGAGCTCTACCAGTACTCCTTCATCGGTGAGATACACACACTCACACTCCAAGAACATAATATAACTGTGATTACAATGATGATGTGATTAATACAAGTAGTCTCACACACCAACTTTCAGCTCCTGTATAACACTCTGATGATTTAATGTAATTTGGAGAACTTGCCAGCTGTGTCTTTGTATAATAGTGTAGCTTTCGGGAGACAGGACAACTTGGTCAGCTTGGCCATTAATGGAGAGATGCCTGCAAGCTAGTTCAGGCTTGATGAAACTTGAGCTGAATTGCTATACACGCATGGCATGCCTCACTCTCCATAATGACAAACCAAACACACCCTTCCAATCTGGCAGTCTGTTTAAACTGCAAACATTTCCCAGCTCTCCCTCTGCTCTGTCAATCGTTCTGTAAGCCCAACCACCACCCTTGCATCCACCTGTAGGCTCCGGCTAGGGGGTTTAAGGTATTTGCTCATCACTTCCCACAGATATGTTTACATAAAGATATTGGGGAGTGATGAGCAAATACCTGAAATCCCCTAGCCCGAACCTAGACGCCATAAACTAAGTATGCTATACTGCTGTAATAAACATTTCAAACATGAGTTTGAAAGTATAACAGAGACTTGGTTTCAAAAGTTAGAAGGTTTTTGGGGGGTTTTGTTTGGTTAAATTGTCTGATGTGTACATTCAAATCAGCAAATACAATTAATCTGTAATGGCTGCAGTGGTTTATGTTTGAACAGTTTCAGCCGAGCAGCCACATATTGATCTGTAGCTGAGCACTTCCTGTGGAAACACAATAAACCATCCTAGCTTGATAACGCTCTATTAGTTTTCTAGTTCTACAACATATAACCAATGGACTCAGCCACTGCCTATTATTTTCTGGTAAAGTTCTCATCATTGAATGTTTCACCTGCTGTCACTCACTATAGTGTTTTGTTAAAGGGGCACTCCACTGATACTACTGAGTACTACTCAGCCTGTGGAAACACTTATGTTGTGTCCTCTATATTACTTAATCTTGGCTTTAGACTTGGAGTCCACCATGCCAAATAACTAAAAGCATGCTGGGTAGTTTACAGTACCTAGAGTAGCTTGAGTCTGCACCATTGTTAATTTGGTCAGAGCGTTTTCACTTAATGTGGCGACAGGGATTGAAATGATCTCCTTGTAATGTCTGATGAAAATGCTGCAATTTCTGTACAAATATCAACAAATATGTAACAATATCAGTTTAGAAAACTTGTATCTTGATGATGATTCGACTCATTTGGCACATGTCATTATTGGTTTTCCTGCCCTACATTATAAAACCCTGGCTCATATACTTTCACCGAGTTATCAACAACAGCCTTAGCCTGCATGATAAACATTTTAACTGGAAGTTTTACTGTTTTGAAAACAATCTGCGGACTGGCGAGACATTTTCAAAGTAAATCTTAGCCTTTTTTAAGAGACGTGCATTCCAAAAGATAATCCATAATCCAAGATCAAAGTTTACTTTAGTTTCTCGTAATCTGGGTTTGTGGAGCTCCAGCAGAAAGCTTTGCATCAGTAAATCATCCTCACTGCCTCCTAAGTTTTATGCATTATAGCATCATCCGTTCAGTTTTTATGTTCGCTGCTGCACCCTGTCAACTCTGCCTGAATCCACTGTTTTTTACTTTTATTACCTCACAGCTCTTTACATTTTTTTTTAAAAATCCCAACAGGCCTGCCGGAGTCGCTGAGCGTCTATTTCACAGGTAAATACTTCATCTTCCTCAACTCTTCCCCACATCCTACATATTTTTCTTCCACCTCCTCTCATCTTTTCATGCCAAATCCTCTCCATCCCCAGTCCTTTTTTCCCTCCACCTTCAATCTTCCTGGGGCTCCCCGGTAGCTCATAGGGTAGAGGGCATACCACATATGAAGGCTCAATCCTTTCCACAGCAGCTCTGGTTCAGCCTGATCTCTTTGCTTCATTTCATCCTCTCCCCTTTCTCTCTCTCCCCTGCCTTTCCTGCCTCTCTCTACTGTCACTGTCAAATGAAACCAAATGTCAAAGGAAATGTTAAAAAATAAATAAATCTTCTCTGGCTACTCCCTTCTATCCTTGATGTGTCTGACTGAAATATTCTCTTTCCTCAATCTCCTCTCCATCTCTTCTTCGCTCTCCCCTCCTCTTTTTTTCTTCACCGTCGCTCTCTTCCTTGTCTTCCCTATTCCCCTCTACTTTTATCTATGTTGTGTTTTCATCTTTCTTGTTGTGACCTTTTTTCCTTGCTTAATTCTCTCCCCTCCTCTTTTCCTCCGGTTCCCTCGTTTCCTGTCCTCTGCACTCCCCACCTTTGATTTCATCTTTTGCTCTTTTGCTGTCCTCCCTTGATCTCTCCTTCCACGTCCTTTCCTGTTTCTCTTCCCCTTCTTTTAATCTTCACTATAAATGTCCTTTCTTTTTCCTCCCCTTGGATTTTCTTTTTCTCCTCTGTTTCCTCCATGCTGTTGTAATCCTTCCCCAATTTTTCTCTTTTCCCATCTCCTTCTCTACACTTAATCTCTCTCGTCCTTCCTTCCTCTTCACTCCTATACTTCTCTTCCTGCATTTCGCCACTGTCACTTCGCTCTTTGTTACTCTTATCACTTTGGCACTGATCTGGATCGACTGGGCTTTCAGATCCACTGTGATTTTCTGTTCTGGTTCTTTGACCTTCAACCCGATAAGACCAAGTCTCCTCTGTTTACTTCTAGTTTGATGAATCACTACTGCACTCTAACTCCATCCCCAACAGGAGCTGTTTGGGAAATATGTGTTTACCGGTGTTCAGAGGCGTCGCCAAAGTGCTTTACACTTTAGTGAAGGCCTTGAGGCACAGACACACACACACGCACACACACAGTAGTCTCTGATGCTTTTATCCTCCATTCATCCTACTTCAGTTTTGCCTAAGACCCAAGTGTACTGTACAGTTCTGAGGTATTTATGCCTGACTTGAGTATTTACATATTGTGCAACTTTATGTATCTATAAATTAAAACAAAAATTATTTAAATGCAGTTTTTTATCCTTAAAAAAGTGTCTCTCAAAGATTGTGATGTGCATTTTTCACCATGTTCTGACATTTTAAATCAAAGTTTGAAATGATGTATCATTTATTTGAAATGTTGAAATGCTCCTCAGTGCAGCCCTACTGTACACTACGTTGATGGCTGTCAGAATTAGTTCTGTGGAGATCAAGACTTAATATATAAATCTTATTGAAAGCATAAACGACCTGAGAACATAATGAATAAATTACAAAAAATGTAAATAAAACTGTAAACGCTGCTTACATGTTAAAGCATTAGTGCACACTCTCACACTTTGCAAGGGGCCATTCATCACAATCAGTATTTTACATTTAGATTACATTTTGAAACTTAATTAAGTCTGAATCAAGTTTATCGCCCAAGTGTGTTCACGCATACAAAGAATATCCTCCTTTTTTGTGTGTGTACATATTGTACATATACTACTGTGTATACAGGTCAGCAGTTCAGCTAGGCAAAGAGAATGTGTGTGGGTTGTTCAATAAATCATACACAGGATAGCTATAAGATTCCTTGAGTACATTTTCAGCTTTTTTACAGCTCCAAATACTTTCACAAATAATGATGTTCACATCAGAATAAAATAATCTAATGAAAGCAGAAATGTCAGAAACTGACTAACCCAATTGTTGAGTCCCTAAAGGGATATTCTACTGGCTACTCTATTTATTTTTTGAGCATCAAAATACTCAACTCTGTATGTTGAAAATGCAGTTGTACAAAGTTTGTTGTTTCCTTTGCAGAGAACAGTGGTTGTGTTCAGCTTGAATTCATGTCTGTTGCTAAGGATTCTAGTAACAAGACTCCAGAGTGGAAAACAAGTCTCAAAGCATCCACAGCTCCTGCAGCATAATCTCACACAAACGTTTAAAATAGGAGGTCATTTGAAAGTCAGAATTTCCGTGTTATAAAAATGTGATACAACATTTTTACCCACTCTGTCACTGTTAATCCGTCACACTATCGTTTTATAACTGAACGTGATAATTGGCTTTTTGTACTTTCTTTGTTCGATTATTTTTTTCATGTGTAGAAGTGACAAGCGGAGCCAATAGAGCCAATAATCCCCCCAAAACGTTTAATGAGTGTAACGAGTTTCCACCTGAATCCCTGCTAGACTGTTTCAGCCGTTTGGTTAATTGATTCTGTGTCTTGATTCATGGAGATTTTTAATTACCGTCTTTCTCTTATTAATAATCCTGTGTCTAGGGAGACGACTCTTTTCCCCCTGTTCCATCTTTTAGAAATATTTCCCAGTAAAAGAGGCGTAGAGATAATTAGCATTCGACGAGTGTGCTTTTGAATTTTCTGTTATTTCATGTTTTATGGGTTCCTCATTGTTTTCTGTGTGCTGTATGTGTGTCTCAGTGTCAGACGGTGAATACACCACTCCTGAGTTGGACTTTGCCGTCCTGCTGCTGTCGAACCATCAGCAGCCGCCGGTGTTTCAAGTTCTTGACCCGCTGCTGGAGGTCAGCATGGGAGGACAGGCTGCCATAGGTAAGAGATGAATACACACACACCCACACACACACACACACACACACACACACACACACACACACACACACACACACACAAATATAACAACTCTAATACTAATTTCCAAGAAGAGGGTCTGTGGTGAAGAGGGTCCAGTAAGTGATGAAGTGGTCTGTGTGAGGTAATGAGCTCTGAAGTACAACCCTGATAATCAACAATACTTGAGAGAGAGCTGTGTGTATGTGAGTGTGTGTCTGGCACAGACATTTATTTTTCTCCTTTTCCTGCTTCATGTCTCTTAATGCCTCTTTCTTCTTGTGTATCTGTGTGTCTGTGTGTGTGTGTGTGTGTGTGTGTGTGTGTGTGTGTGTGTGTGTGTGTGTGTGTGTGTGTGTGCGTGTGTGTGTGTGTGTGTGTGTGTGTAGGCGGTCAGCAGTTGGCAGTGAGCGACGCTGACACGGCTCCAGATGAGTTGGAGTTTGAGCTGGTTGAGGCTCCCATCCATGGAGAACTAATTAAGACAGACGGCAGCGCACACACCAGCATGACCAACGGTGAGATGATACACACACATATAACACAAACATATGGAACGTTGATGTCACAACTATTTACTAAGCACAGCTATCGTCAGTCAGACATTAACCATTATTCACCAGCTGTTGTAGATTCTGACCACTGCAGGATGTGAAGGGGTTATGCTTCTAATTGTTTTGGCCCACACAAACCCAAATCATGCAAACAAAGTAACATTCCTTCTGTTTACAATATATACAGTATATCTATCAGAGAAGTATGTTTGTATCTGCTATTGTCACTTTCTCCTAAACTGTCTTAGCTTAATTATATATATATATTTTAATAATATCAGAAAGAGTTAAATATCTATGCCTCTACTATATCTATCAGTATAGATCACAGTCACATTCAGGATAATTATACCTGCAAAAATGTATGTCTTTTACTCCATTTTTTATAGTGTTCTTTCATAGCTCATTTAATTTAGAGGTCCACTGCATGGACTTAACGTGTCTTATTACAACTTCTTTTTATAAATATGCAAATAAATCAAATCAAAAGGCACTTCCAAATATTTTTTAGCTAAAAGGTTTGACCAGGACATGTCCACATCTGGCTGTTAAGGGCCATGTCATTTTTATTATTAAGGTTTTTATACTTTTAGTTTGAGTTTAATTGCAAGGGATACAAAATGAATTGGTTCCTGTGAGGGTTTTGTCCACACTCACAAAACTTAGTCTCTAGTTATAAATCTGTCCTTACATACTCGTCAATCTTGACTTGAGATTGGTAAACACATGCAGTAGAAGTAGTAACACAGAGAAATACAAGGACTCAAATCAACGGTCAAAACCAGAAACAGGCAAACACACACCACGGTTCACACCTTCTCCATCCCCTCAGGTGACACCTTCACCTTCAGCGACGTCACCCGCAATGTTCTGCTCTACCGACACACTGGCCTCTCCACCCAGGACGACGCCATCACCTTCTCTGTTAGTGATGGCATCTCAATGGCAACCACAGCGGTGCAGGTGGTGGTGTTGGGTGCTGGGGATGATGGGCCGCAACGGGACCCAGCAGCCACACTGTCAATGGAAGTGGGCGAGAAAAGCAGCACTTTGATCAGGCGCTCGCACCTGGCTTATACTGTGAGTAAGGAGAGATATGCGCTAACTGGTAGCATCTTCAGAGATAGCAGTTTTCATGTGGTCTTTGTTTGAAGATTAGAGGATGTTTTTTTGTACACTTTCCTCTGCAACACGTGAAGTCACGAAGGAGGAATATGCTGGTGTAGGTTTTGTTTGAGTGTCTGCTTTGAGGTTTGTTTTAAAAGGTTGTGTTCTTCAAACTTGTAGCTGTCACTGTACACATCACAGTGGTTTTGTCTCTCGCAGGACAACACGTCCCCAGACGACCAGATTCAGATCCAGTTGGTGTCAGTACCGATGTACGGCATCCTGACTAGGAGCCAGTCTCAGCAGGAACACCAGGAGCTGAGGGAGTACTCGTCTTTCACCATGGAGGACATCAGCAAGCACAGGATCAGGTAAAATGGGCAACATGCAGGCTGTTGGTACTTTGAACACTGTAGACCATAGTGTAGTGTTTCCACTGCCATGTTTCTTTAATTTCAGGGGGAATCTGACCTAATGCGACCTGGTGGCAGGCCTTAAGAATAACTACATAGAAACAGCCAGTCATGTTGCAGATGGTCTTGTTTGTTTATGTAGGACATAGAGAGGCAGCAGTATTATATTTAGACATATTTCATAACCAGTTATAAATGTAGTGTGTTTAAGCTAACATGAAGACTGCTTCAAATATAAAGTCAGGAAGATTGTATGATTAGCGTATCATGACCTTTGGTTAGGTTAGAATGGTCTCTCTGGACTTTTCCTGGTACGTCATGATCCATCCTAAGAGTGTTTTGTTTATCATATAGCGGAGAGAGAGAAATCATTCCAATGTGATTTGGAAGTATTTTTACTTCACTTCAAAGACAAGAGTCTCTAAAAAAAATGCCCCAAAGAATATCCATACTCTCAGTACAGGGTTTTAGTTCCCCACGATGGTTAACATGCTTCTTCAGAGGCTTATAAAAACAGAATACCCAAATAAAACCTGCAGTTAGCTATTAACCAAAAATGACTTTCAAAAACCCTTAGTCGTTTCCAGAAGCTGCATTGTACAAGCAATAAAGGTTCATGAGGATCCATGGGAGAAAAGAGAGCGAATTAGCACCTTTTCAGTTCTTCAATAAAAAAAGGTTTCAAGAGTTCTGTTAACAGCTCCCTTATGATGACAAGTTTTTTAGAACTATGAGTAGTAAAAAGTGTATGCCAGTTTTTCAGGACTACGTTTTCACCTAAACCTGCAGACATACTGAGTTAATCCAGTGTGTTTTAAAAGAGATTGAAAAGCGTTTCATAATATTAGCAATCCACAGAGGAGTAGTAGTATCCTTCAACAAAAGTCAAAACCACTTCGATTAAAGTCAAGAGGTTTTTGCAGGACAAGAACGATATGGTTTTGGTTAGCTGAGGTAATGAGAGGATCTGTGAGCCTTCAATAAAGAGGCTGTTTTAAAAGAAAAGTCTGGTTTTGATTCCACTCTGTAAGAGATAAAAGGGCTTCGAGGGTTCTTCATGCTGCAGTCGAAGTCATGATCAATTTCTCCGACTGCAGTTTGAGTCGACCGGGATCATTTTCCCCTCAGCATCACAGCAGAAGAGAAACTGTAATAGCTTGCAGAGACATTTTGTTTTTCTTCAGTCTAACTTATCTTCTCACGAGACAAGAGCTCTGCCAACATTATTGTTACCACAACGCAGTAACAAAACAAATGAATTAACAGGAAATAGTTTAGTTGACTTTTCCCCATTACGTTCAATGGCTCAGCCTGTTGGCACAAGCAATGCCAATTAGCGTCACTCTCATATTACCTGCAAGAGGCGCTGAGGCCTCCTGTGAGAGGCGCTAAGATGAAATATAAATATTCAGATACTAACTGCTTCATTTCCATAATGCAGGCCCTGATTAGCTTTCGTGCAGGACGATCTCCGGGGGCAATCTTCAAATCGGCTGTATTAGTTTTGTCTCGGTGGCGTTGGCTCATACAAACAAGAGCCGGGAATTGTTTTATGAGAATTAAATGGGATTAGAGAAGATTATACTGGTATGGATTTCAATTTTATTAGTGCTTTGCAGAGATTAGCAGCTGTATCATTGTGGGAGGACTAATGCAAAGCTTTCCCAAGTCCGCTATCAGTCCCGGACTAGACACATAAGCACATATTTAGGCACTAATAATTATTGTATCAAGCAAAAAAGTTATTGAACAACAAGAAATGAATTTACCAATTCTCTTTTTAGACAATAAATCTAACAAATATCTCCATCTACAGGTACATCACTTCCTTAGAGACGGGCAGCCAGCCGGTCACCGACATCTTCCACTTCGTTGTTTATGACGGCGACAACAATCGTCTTGACAACCAGATGTACACCATCACCATCACCTCCACACCCAGACAGCCGCCGGTGGTTACAGTCCGCAGTGGCATCAAGGTAGTCACACACACTCAGTTACAGTATACGTGAAAAATATTGTTTTCATTTTCATTTTTTTTGTTTGTTACCTCTTGCATTTACCAGAAACACACACAAGCACAAAAACCTACACACACACAGGCCCAGTTCTAAAATTACCCTACTATATAAAAGAATTACAATTTTATGGATGATACAGTACATAAACAGTCCTGTACACACAAACTGCACATTGTTATTATCTCTCCATTACCCTGCCTGCTCATACGAGACTGAAATCCTAGAGTTTTTTAAAGCAGCTGCTGTATTTAGAAACAGTCATTAAGGAGACAAATGAAGCAGAGGAAACCATCGCACACTGTCACATGTTGTCTCTCAGATAGCGAGAGACCAACCCTGTTAGTAAATATCTCTGTGCTTCTCTGGAGATGGTTGCTATTTTCCACAGTTTATCCTGAAGAGAACACGTGTTTTATAAAAGTGAACACAAAAAAACCCCATCATCATAGTTTGAGGTGGACTCAAGATACAATTGTTCATCTTCTCAGATTAATCTTGGGACGTCTCTTTCCTACTTGCTTATCAAATATCCATTGAATGTTTCAGTTAACTACTCTTTCTGTCCTCCATCACTGCATTATTTTCCTTTGGCAGTTAAAAATGTGAAATATGTCTTAAACACACAAGACACACTCCTAGATCTAGCTGTGTAGGGCATCTGGTGGAGGAGGGGAAATGTGATGTAAGATCTATTGAAGGTTACACTGATGCTCCCAGTTGAGCCTTCTTCAGGGATGAATCCTGAATTAGCGCTGCAGAGCCGCCACTCCTGAAAATATAAAGTGACATCCCAATGGTCTCTACTTCAAAATCTCTCTGCTGGGAGCCCTTTTTAGTTTTAGACAGAGAAAAGCCTCAAAATACATCACAAATTGCAACATCTCCAGTGGTTAAACCTGTTAACAGTTTGATTTGTTTTGGGTAACTATAAAGAACATAAGAAAGGTAGAAGCAACTCCAAGAACTCAAACCTAATATATATAATAATAATAATAATATTTTTTTGGCCCTTCAAACCTCCTCTTTGATTTGAAAGTCTCATACAGTGTATGTTCCATAATTTCTGCATGGCAAAAGAAATCCCAGATCACGAGATGGGAGTAAATGTACAGTAACCGTCTGTTACAGTTATTGAAAGGAATTATTCAAACGTGTCGTTGGTTGTGTTGGGGTTATTGATTCACTTGTTGGACCGCAATGGTTCCCAACCCTATCCTGCAGTAAGAAAACTATTATAATAAAATTATTTTCACTTATTCTTGTGACAAATACCTTGTATGTCATCAGTACATAATGTCATCAGTCAGCCGTTATTCCATCTGTATGTGCTATGTTCGTACTACAGTAGCAACCAACTAGCTGTAAAGTTGTAAATATTTAGAGAGATTTGAGAGTTTTGACAGTTTCTTCTGAGGAGGTAGGGAAATAAAATGTGTTATAATATCCAAATATTATGATAAACCAAACCCACCCCTTGTCTCTCTGTATAGCAAAAAAAACATTGGGACCCACTGGATTTATTTTAGTATTTTGTTATTAAGGTTCAGGAAGGTGGCCGAGTGCAGCTGTCTACCAATCACATCATAGTGTCGGACCTGGACACGCCCCAGAAGGACCTGCTAGTTTGGCTCGTCAGTCCTCCAAAGTATGGCTTCATCGAAAACACCAACACAGGTGAGACAGTGCGTGAGTTTTATTAACATTGTGAGGTTTAGAGTCGTAGACCTTTCAGAGTACGGACATTGTTGCAGACCAGTGGCTTAGTTTAAGCCAGTCTGTCTGTCTTCATGAGACTCATGTATGGTTGCAAATCAGAACTTGAACAGACAAAACATACTGTACATGTATGAGTACATGTGACACAGTTGTACTTTTGTGTGTATGTACAAGTACACACTTGCATTCCTCTGAATAATTTCCACATTTCTATTTATGTCACACTCATACGCACACAATGCCGGTTGAATTCTCTGCGGTGCTGCTGCCATCTGTCACAGCCTGATTATGTTGTGGATTAGCACTGCCAGATAGCCCGCTACAGATGGGGCCATTGTTGAAGTCCCAATTTTGACTGCATGCTTGCTCAACCGCCGCTGTACTTTTTCTGTCCCCGAGAGGAACTGTTTGGAAAAATGAAGAAGGTGAGATAACTTGAAAAGGAACTGATCCCCACTGGGAAAATGTACAATTTCAAGAGCAGAATGGATGTCAAAAATCAAATGGCAAAAAGAACAAGAGATACTAACAGTAAAATAATAAAGATGAGGATAATAGTGTATGTAGCATATGTGGCCAATTAATAATTATTCAGAATGGATGAGGGTGCACTCCGCATTTCCAAGGTATTATGATCACATGAACAAAATCCTGCCTAACAATATCAGTTTACCTTTAGCCTCAAAGGGGAACAATTTGACACAAGTTCAGTGGGGAGCAGGGGTGGTCTGTCAGAAGAAGCTATTGAGTTGCATCATGAGAAATGTACAATCCAGTGTGTCTGGAACCTGACCTTTCCTTCTGACTAAATGTCTGCCCTGCTTGTTCGATTTTGACCATTCAGTTTTGTTAAATCTTTTTCTCTCAACTCTGTGTAAGTGTAATATTGTGCTATTTTAACAAACTTAACAGCAAAAATACCAAAAGCAACATTAAACTTTTACCAAAGAAAATCTGAACTCAAGGTTAATGCGCTAGCTTTTGTCCCAAGCTGGTGAAGTAAGCAAACTCCATTAACTGAAGAAGCCTGTGAGATGCGGTTGAAAGCCCTAGAAAAAGGTGATAAGTGGACATAAAGTTAAAAAGCAACTTAACACCCTGTTTGACCTTGAATATGCCCCCTTCAATTAAACAGAAGGGACATACAGCTCACGAGGTCAAGAATGATAGTTCACGCTCAAGCAAACTCAGGCTTGCTATCCTCATGTTAAATCACATTAACACCACTGAATTAATTGCTAGCTGTTTGCTAGCAACATGTCTAGTTTGAACAGTTAAGCAACAGCAGAAAATTAACATACAGAGTTGATATGCAAAGTAGCACTTTTTATTTTTAATAATAGATGTGATGCCTGAGTAATACAAATTAGGCTCTGCCGTATTACATGCAAGACAGCGTTATCTGCAGATGCAATGAAGGATGTTTGAAGATATTTATATTGTCTGCTGCTGTAGATTAGCAGCTGGCACCAGTCGTCTCTCTCCATGTCCCAGTTGACTGTCCTTGATGGCTGCTGGAGCAGAGGGACAGTCGTTGGTATTCAGCAGAGTCAGTCGGCAGTGTGAGGTGACCGGATTGCTGCTGTCACGGGGGCACAAGGGAGGCCAGCCGGTGTCACTGTCAATGTGTCGGCCGTTTTCCTCAACAAAACCAACGTGCACGGTTGTCGTGTTGCTGTGCAGATGCACGGACACACAAAAGGCATTCACTGACGTGTTGATGTCCTCTAACATACACACAAAAATACACAATAGAATACACACCTACATACATATGCTGTATTTATATGCAAATCAGCTTCAACCAAAACATTTGCATTCACATTTGGCTGTGGTTAGCATAAAAAAGACACACATACAGACTTTCTCTATTGTTATGCATTTTAATTTTAATAGCTGAAAAATAATAATGGACCTCTGGCCTTTCCTCTTGTGTCACCCTTTCCATTTCCACACTTCAGTGTTGTGAAGTAAGAGAACAGCCTTTGGAGCTGCTAGTGGGGCCTTAAAGTTTTTATTAGATAAACTATCACTAATTCATTCATTTATTTCATTCAAGATAATATACAGATTGTGCATATGTGTGTGATCACATTTATTTTTTTATTTCATTAGTTTATACTGTGTTGGAGACCCAAATTAAGTTCCTTCAGCAAAGGTATCCTTAGGTCTTAAAAATATTCAATACAAAGGTTTTCACTAAAATATTCCTTTAAAACCACCATATACTTAAAATTCAAAGCCTACAAAATATTTAAAGGTGTGATAAAAGTTATTAGATATATTTGTCACTGTGAGATGACAGCATTCTTGGATTAATATTAGATCATGTTCCCTATCTGCCTAACTCAGCACACTTGTGTCCCTGAACTACTCATTTCCTGTTGTTTACCCATATACATAGTTTCACAATTTTCAATCAGAGATAGTCCGACATGTCAGCAGTGTTACTTCTCATTTCAGTTCTGAAATCAACAGATACCATATGTGAAAACACAACAAAAAATGACTCTGCCAAACTGTCACTGCATTTCTGTGGTTGCTGCGGGTGATTTCTCATCCTGATTATGATTCTGCGAAGGGTTCCCATTCAGATAAGAAACTCCCTTCACTCACCTTATAACAGCCAGATGATGGAGATGTGGTGTGATTTACTGTTGCTGCTGAAACACACACACACTAATACACACATCGGCTATTCCCTGCGGAGCCCTGACTCAGCTCACCATGGAGTCATCCATCTTCTGTGATGAAGACACTCACACTTTGTCTCAAACTTCAGAGATTTCAAGGTTGATTTTGTACATTCACTACTACTCTCCTTCGATGCCATCAGCGCCAGAATTATAGGGAACTGTAAAAATGTCTTGGTGCATCTGTCCTACATCCAAACTGTCAGACAATTCTTACTAATGGGAAATAAAAAGGCTGTTTTTTTGGGGGGGGGACTTTTGCTGTCAGATATTATAAGTGACAGCCTGGTAACTGGTCGCCTGAGAGGTTCATGAGTTTTGTGTTACAGTATGGTAAACATTGCAGTTCACAAAGTGCTACTGAAATGTGAAGTCAAAGCTGGAAATAAAAATGAATCAGTTTCACAGTTCCATAATCAGTAACAAAGTGACAAAACCAGGAAAAATAACATTAGAAAGTGACTAACACAAATATCAGGGACTGGAGATCAGTAAAAGAGACAGAAACTTCATTCTTTTTCTCATTTCTTATAACTGTCTCTCTATCCTCCCGTCCATCAGGAGGTTCAGTTGGCGGCTCGCGAGTCGTCACCCCTGATGTGCCATTCTCTGTGGAGGACCTGACGTCAGACCACATCTTCTACGTCCAGGACAGCCAGCAAAAATCTCAGGCCAAACAGGACGTCTTCAGCTTCTACATCAGCGATGGACACAGCCAAACAGAGGCTTTCAACGTCGAAATTGACATCCAGGTAATAGATATAGACTGTATAACTACAGTATATACTTTGACGTCACCAGGATTCAAATAGGATTTACAGCCCCACCACCTTTTAATTTTATATCCGCCTCACCTGTCAAATCACACAGACACATTCATGCTTCTGACGGGAAGAAAACTCCCTGACATTTCATGCAATACCTCCATCAGTCCTAATTATCACCATAATCCACCTCCTGCTGTATAAATAATCATTTCACGTCAAGCAAAGCAAACAATAAACCTCTTAAACAATAAACCTCTTAATCAATAAACCTAATAAACTTAAAACTTTGCTTGACTGCATTCTGGAAATCAGATTTACAATCACTTTAATTTCTGGTCTTCAGAAGTACTCAATAAGGTTCTTGATTTTATTCAAATTGACTTGAATTTAAATTATGATTTTATATTTTTTTTACTTATTATAAATGTCAACTTATAAAATAAAACAAAATAAAAACAGCTCTGTCTTCCAGCCTAAACAAACACAGCATCCAAAATCCATCACTTATGCCTGTTGTAAGTCTTGAGTTGAATTGATGAGGCTGTCAGTGAGCTGTTTTGTGAGTGTGTGTGTGTGTGTGTGTGTGTGTGTGTGTGTGTGTGTGTGTGTGTGTGTGTGTGTGTGTGTGTGTGTGTTTGCACGTGAGCTGTATGCATACAGTCTTTGAGCGTGTGTGTGTGTGTTTGTGTATGTGGAGGTGGGAGTATATAGTGTGTGTTTATTAGCGGACAGAGAGTGATCTTATATACAAATTTAAATGCAGGCTGTCATCTCACTTGACTCAGTTGGATCTATATCTTGTGCTAGACCAGCTGATGAACAACAAACATGTAGTTATATCACATATATTAATGCAGTTAACTTATGAAGCGGTTTACTTTTCCTCTCTCAGCAGAGTAAAGAGGACAGAGAGCCTGTGGTGTCGGTCAGCAGCATCCACGTGGAGGAAAACTCTGGAGTCGTCATTACCAACTCGTCTCTCAGTGTCCTCGACCAGGACACACCAGAGAACGAGATCCTCTTCACCATCATCAGGAAGCCTTCCTACGGTGAGTGTTGAGAACAGCACTCACACATGCAACTGAACTGCCAGTTTATTAAATCTACCTAGCTAATGAGACATTCTAATGACAATAAATCCTACCTTTGTTATACTTCGAGTTTTATTATATAATAATTATTTGATTATTTAGTGTACTCCAGCCCTATAGTACATCTGGTAACAAGTTAAATGCATATATGAAGATTTTCTGCTGCAACTGTAGGCAAGAAATTCACATACACCAATCAGCCATACCAGTATGACCACCATGGTGCCCAGGTGGTACACAGCCCCATACACAACAAACTGCAATGCACTGTGTGTTCTGACACCTTTCTATCAGAACCAGCATTAACTTATTCAGCTGTTTCAGCTGCAGTAGCTCGTCTGTTGGATCGGACCACACTGGCCAGCATCACTCCCCACATGCATCAATGAGCCTTGGCCACCCATTACCAAAATGTTCACTTGCTGCCTAATATCTCACTGACAGGTACCATGACAACAAGATAATTAGTGTTATTCACTTCACCTGTCAGTGCTCATAATGATTTGGCTGATTGGTGTATATACATCCTGTACTGTATTGGTTAAGATCAAGGTCTCTTTTTCAAGCATAGAATAAAAATATTCACAACCATAGCAGTCAAATAGCAGCACACAGATACATTCATGAAAACTAAGATGTTGCTTTGAAATCACTGAGAGATAAATGGAAATGCCTTTAAAAAAGGCTTTTAATTCTCGTGTTTTCATAATGTGCATTTATTTAGGTATTTTAAGTGTTTTCATTAAGTATTTACAATATGTGGTTTATTTTTAACCAACCATTGGGCAGTGATTATGGCATCATAATTACTGCTTTTAAAATATAATGGATATGTCAGCTACAGAGGTGCTTCAAAGGCAGATTCTCATGTATATTTACAGATCTACAGATAAACACTGAAAAATTATGCAAACAGATGTGCAGTCTACATTTTAGTATATACACACACACAAATACTCTCGAACATAACACAGATACTATCAGCCTCCCTCTACACACACACACATACACACACACACACACACACACACACACAGCCTCCAAACTAATAAAGATCCCAGCTGAGAGTTATGCTGAGGAGTATCCAGCATGTTGATAGTAAATTGTTCTGAACGTGATAGAGATGAACACACACACACCCACACTCGTAAACACATTACTCTCACTTCCGACACCCGAACAGTTTAAAACAAGACAAACACACCGGTTGTCCGCTGCAGCGCCACACTCTGACTGCAGCCATTCCTCACACACTCGCCAACAACGACACACACTCAAATCAAGTGACCTCCAAACACTCTGTTTCCCTGACTTCCCCTCACCATCCTAAATTGAGTTTTCTCTCCAGCCTGTCAATGGCTGGTAGACTAAAAGAAATTGCTTCACAAAAAAATCATTTTTACTGGACGAAAGTATATTTTTTACGCAGCAATATATCATCTTATCCAATTTTAGCAACGTTTACAGAATGAGAAACTGGGTGAAGAGAAAGGTGAACAGTAATAATAAGTGATTGTCTCATTGGAATAATGTCAAAGGAGAAACACAAATTTAAAAATGTAAGTGCTTGAAACTTAAAAGACCAGTATTAAGGATTTAGTGGCATCTAGCAGTGAAGTTGCAGGATGCAGTAATTTCAATACAGCTCAGCCTTCCGAGCGTAAAACTACAGTGACTGCGAAAAACACAAAACACCCTATCTAGAGCCAGTGTTTGGTTTGTCCGTTCTGGGATACTGTAGAAACATGTCAGCCTCAGTTGTAGAGGACCCGCTCCCTCTGTAGAAAAAGACGGCTCATTGTAAGGTAACAATACCACGATGATTCTTACTTGCAGGTGATTATTCACTAATGAAAACATACCTATGAGTATTATATTCCATTTTTGCCAATAGATCCTCCTAAATGCACACTGGACCTGGACCTTGTTGCTTTCACGAGCCAACAGACACATCCCCACTTTCAACTCATTATAATTATCATTTGGCAAAGATGAGGAGGAATTCCAGCTCACAAAACAACTCTAGAACATTATAAAACATTTTCACCGGTATGAGATTTCTGATCTGTCTTAATGTCCAGTTCTAAAAGACGGTTCAGCAGATGATCCTAGTGGATTATTTCACCCAGAAATGTCCATCTGGGACTTGCTGGGTGTTATTTTCAACCCATCTACCTCTCTAATCTGTCCAGCCCCCTGCCAGCTGCTGGACACCTGCTTGGGGATGTTCCTCTTAACAGCCCCTCCCCTCCTCAGTAAAAGCACCATAAAGCAGCTGGTGAGACCGAGTGTGCCACCGCCATAAAACCAGCAGCATGTAGGGCTGGTGGGACAGAGAGCAGGAGAGGAGTGATTTCGTACAGGACAATGAGTCCCAGGCAGCTCGTCTTTTTAACAGGCTGCCTCCCCACTGCCTTCACATCTTACACTCATACACACACCTACACACACACAGATATATCAGAGACTGAAAGACAGACCCTTTCTAATGTAATAAAGATGTCAGGATGCTGCAACACACACACACACACACACACACACACACACACACACACACACACACACAGTAACCAACAATGCACATGAACAAATATAATAGTGGTAGAAACTACAAAAACTGCATCACATCATATAATGTAGTAAAAACAAAAATGTAGCTCATTACAAACATATTGGAATTAATATATTTGCCAGCCAAAAAGTAACAAGAAATGTCAGTACAGAAAAGCTGAAGACATTTTTCAACTTTAAAACATTACGAGCAGCACATATCTTGGTAAGCCTTTTATATAGAACCTTAGCACAAGGGTCAAAGTCTCTATGACATTACAAACACGTTTTTGGCCATAACTCAAGAATTGACCGTATTCAGACAATGATTGGCGACAGATGTTAAATGGAGTACAACGAAGAAGTCATTTTTCATCCAGAAGGTCAATGGTCAGCTGGAAAAAGGCTTTTGGCCATTATTCAGCACCATAACTCAGGAATAAAAGGGGGGATTGTGACCATATTTCACAGTTGGTCAAACACTGAATTGGAGATGTTTTTGACTCAAAGGTCAAAGGTCATTGTGACCTCAAAATAGGTTTATCCATAATTTAAGAATGAACTGGGTAACTAGCACAGTACGAGCTTTCATCATCATCTTTCCATCTCATCCATTCTGCCTTTCACTTACTGCCTGTACTGGAGTGTGCCTAGCTAATGGTGATCCTGTTAGTGAGTGAGTTTCATCTACTCATAGAGGCTTTGCATCTAAAAATGCAAGGAGAAAACAAAAGCACCACATTTTGTATAGCTACACTCTACAAGAATCCATCTTTAAATAATAAATCCATGTGTACCTGTTTATCCAATACATCTATGATAATGCTTCATTAATCAGTTCAAAGACTTCCAAAACTTCCATTTAGCCAAAGAATTTACTTTATACCTTCACCACATATTATATGAGTCTGGACAGACATGGATGTAAAGTGTAACTTGACTGGTTGGCAGAGGCGTACAACCACAGGGCTGTATTTCTAGTTTTTAAATCAGAATTTTGCCAAATTTAATTATATTTGAAATAAATTATTTTAATTCTATTTTTTGTGTTCTTGCTTGTGCCAACATTGCTTTGCTATTGGTACCAGAACTCTAGTATTGGCCCTAGAATTAAAAGTTTTAAACAAATGCTGAATTTATGTGTTTGAGTTAAACGCAAATTTCAGGAGGGTGACATGATGGCCTTGAGGGTTAATGCATTATCTCTCCACTGTCGTTATCGAAGGCATAAAATGCCCACAGGCAATATATTGCCATCTCTTTTATATCGATTCACTAACAGCCTCAAAAGTACACAACTGGAGGGACTCTACTTTAAAACAATGCAGAAACACTTACATGTTGTGTGTATATATATATATATATATATATATATATATATATATGTGTGTGTGTGTGTGTGTGTGTGTGTAGGAGGGAAAAGGAGAGAGTCTCTATATATATGTGACTGTGTGTCTTTGTGTGTGTGTGTCCTCTCATTATGTTCCAGGATTTAGGCTCAAATCCCATTTAAACCTGGGCTTTGATTTAAGGATCGGTGTAATTTAGTGGAATCTAAAAAGTCTCATTAGTTTCTACAAAGACCTTTTCTTGTCTTTCATGCACTGCATGAAAAACTCAAACGTCCTCCGTTTGACTGAGATAATCACACTACTTAACCACATGCAGTTCAAGGTGCTGCTTTAGTCAACTACAATTATCATACGCACACATGCACACACCTGTACCCACTTCACAAAATCAGAGGTTCATTAATCTCGCTTTCCCTCAGGCAAACTCCGCAGACGGCTGTTCTACTCTCAGCCACTGGAGAACGGCCGGGTCCTCACACAGGGCTCTACCTTCACCTACCAGGACGTCCTGGACCAGTTGCTGGTCTACACACCTGAAACCGTCAGCGGGGGAGCCGATGAAATGGGTTTCACCCTCACCGATGGCATCTTCACGTACACGGGCCGTCTGGAGTTCACCATGGATGTCAGGAGGAGTGAAGGACCCCGGATGAACGTCAACAGAGGCCTGCAGCTCCCGGCAGGTGAGAGGGGGAGGAAGGAGGGTCGTATTAGGACTTTATTTAATGAGGAAGAAAAGAAACATTTTGTGTCAATACAAGGTTTCAGCAGAATCTTAGAAAGTGTGAGAAAAGTCTTAAAGTAAGTAAGCTAATGTAGTGCTACATTTACTGTACTTTTACACTTATCAGATAAATACATTGAGTGCTCTGAATCATTTCAGGATCTTCATCTAAGATCACAGAGCAGAATCTGAAGGGTACAGACATTGACTCAGACATCCTGAAGCTCAAGTACATCTTGACCAAAGACCCTCCAGCCGGCAAACTACAGCTCAGCAAGAACGAACGTGTGGAGAAGATTTCTGTTAAAGGTCCCGTTCAGAGCTTCACCCAGGACGACGTCAACAAAGGTCCCAGCTTGTTTTTTTTTTGTTGTGTTCTGTCCTAACTTTGTAAAAGTGCTTTTTAAAATGTTCTGTAAATATTTGCTTCAACCCCAAGAAAAACAGTTGGAGTTTTGTTCTTGTTGGTAGAGGTTACAAGACAAAAATAAAAAATATATAACCTTAAATTCTACAACTTTATAGTCAAGAAACAATCACCCTAGTAGTTTCCCCAGCGATCTCAGTTTAGCCACTGTTGTTCTAGAAATCTCTGTCTCTGACAAGAAATGTCATGTGTCAAAAAAGTACAAAGGATTACAGGTGGTGTCTAACCTTTTTAATATCAATAAATGAACTATTATCCACCACATACAATATAATAGTAAAACACCAACAGGGACCATTTTACTGCACAAAGAGTACATTTTGTTGATAATACATACTTTTACTTAAACAAGGTTTGAATGCATGACTTTTAGCTGTAATTACAGTGTGGTTTGATACTATTACTTAAATAAAGGATATGAATACTCACTCGGAGTAGAAGATGCTGCCATTTTCCTCTTTTATGGTCTAGTTTGCTTACAATCATTTTGCTAATATCTGTAGTTTAATATGATAATGACCTACTGATGTTGGAATGCTTTCATTTTCCCAGCAGTTAATGTTTATGCATGCAGCTGAAACACAACATTAAGTTCACACTGAGTGTCCTTGTCTTGCAGGCCTACTGCAGTACAGCCATGAGAAAGGGGAGAAGGGAGGCAGCCTGTCTTTCAAGTTCAACCTGGTCGATCCAGAGGGCAACAAACTGATCGACCAATCCTTCTTCATCAGTGTGCTCGGTAGGGTTTCTTCCATCCTCTGTTACCTGCAGCACTAAAATAAAGGCTCGAGTGTTCCTTCACTTGGTGGAGAGAAGAAGGCAATTACTACAGATTTATCCCTTTGTCCTGCATGCTTACTGATGTTCCACTGCACCCTGAACATGTCCTGAATATGAATTGTAGAGCCACCCTCTGTACAAGCTATTGTTCTTACATTTCACGCAAGTACATAGCGCTGATATTTACACATGACAGCTTGTTAGTTATTACTTTAAAAAGCCACTGGCTGTTCAACTTAAGTTAAATAACAACTATCTCAAAAGGATAGGTTCAATATATATTGTACTGCTGATGATCAGTCAAGCAATAGTAAATGGATCTATGGCTATTTTGATAATTGACCACTAATTTAAATTGTGTATTAAGTTAAAAATGTTAACATTTGGTTAGAGCTTATTTATATTCAGGACTTGCTTGTTAACTGGAACCCAGTCAGGGTGGTTCTGAATTATATTCAACACCCTTTCTTTGCAGCAGGTGATCATGCTGCTGCCAGTGTCTGTGGTTTCTCTCTGTTTGGGTCTTCTTAAGTTGACCACATTTAGGTCTTAAAATCCTCAAATCCAGAACAGTTTTGGGTAGGCTTTCCACTTTTGTTTTGGCTTGTCTCCAAAACATATAGTATTATATAACTTTACCCATGAAGACATGAAGATACTTTACATTAAAAAAGTATAGCTTAATTTCAGAGATAATCAAAAATTGGTATAAGTAAATACATTCTTTATTCTTCTAAATACACACAAGAAAATGTCACGGCTGTTTTGTAGAATTCAGTTCATGCAAACGTAGTCCACTGTATACTTTAGCGTCTCTTTGTCGACAAGAAACTACCCCGCTAGTTTCTTGTCGTCTGTGATGGCTGAAAACACACCAAAACTTTATTTTTTCTGCTTACTTCCTTTTGGGGACTCAGCCAAACTATTGCAGTGGTTCAACAGTTAAAAGTCAGACTTCATTACAAGCTGCTGGAGACTGAAGGATTGTCTGTCCCTCACGGCTGAACAGCATCCTGATTTTCTCATATCTTTCCCAGCTCACTTTTGATCCTGTTCTGTATTATTCCCTCTCGTTTTTCTCTCTTCTGCTCTCTCAGATGTGACTGCAGTGAAGCCCTCTGTTCATATCTCTTCCTACAACACTGCCCTCTGATTACTTCTCTGCCCTTCTCTCAATATTTCCTAATCCGTTTGTCCAAATCTCTCAAACCTATATCACTCTTTCACAACCCCTGATATGCCATACTCCCTCCTTTGCCATCACCTGACTTAATCTTTACCAGGTTTTTTTTCTTCCCTCCTTTCCCTCTCCATCTCCAAATCAGTCTCAGCTTCTTTCTGCTCCACTTTTTCAATCCATTGTATTAATTTTTTACCAGGATGAGAAATTGACCCAAATTCTTTTTTATCTCCTTTTGGATGAAGTTTTTCATAAACTCAGGAAATACAAACAACAAATTTTTTGCTTGGAGGGGTCTCTTTTTCTTTCCTTTCATGATGTTCCTCTCCTCTTCTTCTATGATTAACCTCCTTCTTCTCCCCTTCAGAGGATCGTCTTCCTCCGTCTGTGGTAGTGAACAAAGGCCTGGTGCTGGATGAAAACACAATGAAGAAGTTGACCACCCTGCAGCTGTCAGCCAGCGACCAGGACAGCGAACCAAGCGAGCTCATCTACCGCATCACCAAACAGACGAGCCTGGGTCACCTGGAGCACGCAGCCAGCCCAGGTAGCAACACCGGATTTGTGTTTTAGGTTTTGCAACTAAACTTTACGGGCTCCATGATCCCTAAGATAGTGCATATTTATGCCTTATGGTGAGAACAAGTGACAAATTCACATGTTACATACATACAGCAATTATTTTGTTATGAATAATTATTTATTTGAGGTGTTTTCGAGGAGGATAGAATAGCACCAAAATAACCATACACCATACTTTGTTTGGTAGAGGTGGAGGCTTTATTTATTCACATGACCTGCCTCATCAGAATTTCTCTTACGTGGGACTTTTTATATGAAGAGAATTTTTCCAGAAACTCAGGCTGGAATTCAATAATGTAAAAAAGTTTCTAACTTTTGACTTTGGTAAAATATATCATGAATGTAATGACAGTTGGTTCATGGCTGCCCATTTTAATGCATTTAAAGGCCAGTATGTGCTGAATTTTAAGATTTCTAACTGCTGCCCTTCAGTGGTGGCATCAAAACAGACACTAGTAATGCATACCACTGGCTTTCAGAGGCTAGTAGTTTATCTTGTTAGAATATAATATTCACTTAAATTTCCCTGGACTCTTGTGTTTACTCTTCTGTACTTGTTTTCTACAAAGAGGCCCCTGTGAGGGAATACAGAGATAAATATTAACGTTATTTATAGGGCATTTAGAAAATAGATGCATACAACGTAGCTAGTGAATGTGAATGTGCTAATTCACATATTGATGATTCAAACTAATTTGCTGCAGACCTGTGGACCATTATTTCACATACAGTAGGGTTTATTCAATGTCTTTGATAATTAACTCAACACATACGCACAAAGAAGAAAGTGTATTCATGATCTTGCTCCAGTTACTCTCTAGTGTCTCTCTGATGTCCACTGCCAAATAGATACACTCTCTCACTCTTTCATGCTTCTTTTGACACTCGCGCACACACACACACACACACACACACACACACACACACACACACACACACACACACACACACACACACACACACACAAACTGATATTGAATGACTGCAGCCTTCACAAAATGTCTTGTGTGTTTAGTGTATTCCCAAACTCCTCCTCCTCTGCACCATCAAAATCATTGTTTTTATTTCCACTGGGAAATAAAACATTTTCTCTTACATTATGTCACCTTAAATGGTTTTAATGGAAAAACAGAATGGAGAAAAAAAGAAATTGATGCATCTTCCAACCACAAAGAGGTGATTATTCGCTTCCGTGCTATTGAACAATTCTGCCCCAGCTGAATGGATTCCCCACATCGCTGAACACTCTTGCAGCATGCTAATTAGCTGGATGTTAACACCGATCTTCGAGCATCAGTTCACCTCAGAGCCGCAGAGCAGCTCCGATAATTACCACTAGCCATTTGGCCAATCTGTCATTCCATGCTAACATGCACAGCTAGCTTCCTGCACCTGCGGGATAGCTTGTCAGCCTACTTGGTACTAAGGTACACAGCACAGAAAGATGAATGCTCTTTTTTGATGCCCACTTTCAAGGCCAAAGTCTTCAAAAGGCTTATTAACTGGCTAAGGTCATGACATCCCTCTCAGGTGGAGCATTTGTCAAAAGGACTGTAACCCACTACCTCACCCCAAATTCTTCTTATGTTCACTGCAACTTCTTTTAGAGACAAGTTTGGGGTAAGATGTGTAGCTCAGACTTTTTGTACAAAAGTACAAAAGAGTCCATAGCACTGATGTGTATGCAAGGAAAAAGATCCAGCTTTTGCTGTTAGCTCTTAAAGTGCGGCTTTTCATTTTTTTCTGTCAAGACTTCAGTTGTCCTGCATCTGCCATGTCATTCTAAGGCACAGTTGTCAGCTCCACCAATCAGAAGTAATGTAAGATTGCTTTCAATTTTCAAAAGGAAGTATAAATAATAAGTCAGGGGCCGCTAGACAGATCAACTAATCCAAAAGGCTTCATTAGTCATACGTATTTGAACAGCTCTGGGTTGTTCACCTTGGTTGTATGAGATTCACTGAGGTCAGACTTTAGTTGTCAGTCACTCCTTACCAGCTCTGCTCTGTGGCATTTGTTATGTCCAATGCCATACTACATACTGATTATTTAATCAATACAGTGTATTTGCTTATCTTCATAGTATACCTCTTTTGCATTTAGCATACAGAAATCAACATATTTTGCTGACTACTAACAGGAAATGGTACAATTTCTGCCAATAGATCCTCCTAAATGTTACACACTGGACATTTAAAAGCACTGCCCCCTTAAATTCAGACATTCTCTCAGTCAATTATCAATCTCATCAAAAACAGTGCATAATAAAAGCTTATGCTGACAACACATCAAAGATGGTGAGGCTGCTGTGTGACTGTTGAGCCATTATTTGGTTTTGAAGAAAGCAGTGAAGCCTTACCAAGTGAGGGGTGCAACTACCAATGACACACTCTAGCTTAAGCATAAACAGCAATAATTTCAAAGTTAAACTGCACTGCCCCTAAACACCTAGTATTTGTTCTTGTAAGTTTTGAATAAATAATTCTTAAAGACTTCTTTGACTTAAGAAAATAAGGAAGAATTTTACATCATTACACACAGCATTCAGAATGTGTTAAACAAAAGCGTGGTATTTCCTGCTCCTGTCAAGTCAAATGGAAGAGAATGGAAAATGCCTTTCTGTCTAATATGATGGTGAAAATAAGCCGGTATTTTCATCACTGACTGAGAATATTGCCTCTGTATCCCTGTGTGCCTGTAATGATTACGATGATGTATAAACTTCCAGCTGGGGGAATAGATGGCACAAGCTAGGACCATACACTTCAGCAGGTTTCGCTGTGTCAAAAGTAGACGTGACGAGGATTGATGTTGAAAAGCTACATTTCCATTTCCTTAAGGCCCTCGGTGACATAGTAAATGAGGTATTGCATTCCCTGTATAATTTTTGACCCGCTTCATTGGGAGTTATTTTTTATTTTGGAAAATTCCACCTATCTGCACACAAAAATAACTTTTCACCCATCCCTGTCTGCTACCTTCACATCAAAGTCCATCTATAGATCTTTGAATATCCCTTCATAGAATGGCAGGCCTAATTTAAAATGTAGCATCAGGTAATGGTAAAATGCTGTTAGCTTTGAATTGAAAAACCTGTCTACACCCAGTATTAATGTAGCAATTTATATGGTAAAATTTTTGATTTGTTAAACTGTCTGCTGTAAAAATGAAATATAAGAAAATAAAGGATTGGAGATTGAAATCAGAGAAGATGGCAATTTGGCTCAACTTATATCTGTTCTCTCGTTTGCGTTCATCATACATAACTATTTATTTTATGCCAGTGTTACACACTTTATATATCTTATGTAAACGTAAATGCATTAACGCATGCAACTTCGGAAACCTTTGTTTTTTTATCTTTAAGCATCCAGCCATAATAAATCAGCAGAAATAGAACTATGATGAAAAATATGTTTTGTTTCTTTTTTTAGACCATTGCCTTTAGTTCCACGCTGAGTAATGTTTGATCATTGTAATCAAACTTGATTACGTTTCCCACTGAGTTTCAATCCGTGGAGGCGTCAGAGAGTGAAAAGGAGCTGGAGTCTCGTTAAATAGATTTTTGCTTTAGTTTTAGTTTAGTTTATTTGCTCATTAAAATGATAAAAGCCAAAAACCAAAAGAGAAAAGGAATACAGTGTGTGCTCTGAGATAAATGGCAAGGGGGGCTTGTAAAACCATTTGATGCCATAATATAAAAGATAAAAAAAACAAAACATACAATGATCAACAGACACAGAAGACTTACACAGAACACAGTTGACACTGAAATTCAATACAGGAAGGATTGGTAGAAGAACAACAGAATGTATAAATACGTTAAGTGAGTGTGGCAGCATGGGTTCAAAGAAAAGGAAAGAATGGATGTCCTAATTATGTTTTTTGTGTTTATTTGTGCATTTGTCCACAACAGTATTTGTTTGTGTGTAGCCTATAGGTGAGTCAGGATGTATCACTGATTGTATGGGTTTTCAAAGAAAGAGAAAGTAAATTTTTTCCAACTCGACTAAAAACTGTTCTTCTTTCTCCAGGTACCAGAATCAGCACATTCACCCAGGCTGACCTAGCATCACGCAGCATCCAGTATGTCCACACCAGTGAAGAAGAGAAGCATGCAGATCAGTTCTCCTTTGTCGTGTCAGATGGGACAAATGAGGTGAGTGAGGGGGTCAAATCTAAAGATTTTGCTTCAATAATGTAAAAGAGCAAGGAGGTACCTTGAAGAACATTTCATGATACTTGCTTACAGACACTGATGGACGGGGTATCGGCCATCACATAACCAAGGGTTCCCAACCTTCTTAACTTGAGCCCCCTTAAAATGAGGTTGGAAATCTTGTGAAAGAGGCTTCCAACTTCAGTAGGAGTAATTTTTTGAGATCTGAAGAAATTAAAATATTCAATATAAGAAAAAAAATCATCTTGCGTGTCCTTACATTTGTCTTAGAAACTGACCTGATAAATTATAACATTCAATATTGTGACATCAATAACTTTGATTCAATCAAAACTGGTGAAAAGCTAGTGTCAACAATGCCTGGACTCATGTTAGATCACTTATGAGTTCCACAAAGTGGGGCATACTAATTTTATTTAATTTGTGACAAAGGGAGCACTTGTACAGTTGAGATATGTTTGATCATCGCATCCCTCACTCTAGGAGTTGATTATAATGAAAATAATAGGGGACCCAATAAGGTTCCATGGGGAATGCCTTTAAAAGAAATATTAAATACAGTGGCTTTTTTGTTTTGTTTTGAACAACAAGAAACATAAACCAGATTCCCTCCCCACCACACACACACATCCAGCTAGATGTTGGTTCCCCTTCAGTTTTGTGTTCAGGGCTACAGCTGGTAGGCTACAACAGTATGGGCTGATTGTGTCAGTAGAAACTGAATTTGAATAATTTAGAACTGAATATGAATTGCTCAACTTGAATAATTGCATTAAAAAACTGAATTTGAATTGGATCATTTGAATTTGTATTGTTTAACTTGAATAACTGTATTGAAAAACTGAATCTGAATAGCATAATTAGAATTTTAATTTATTAGTTTGAAACTAAATTCCAATAAACTTGAACTGAATATAATATCATTAATCTGAATTCACTTGCAACTGAAACTGTATTTGAGCCTCACTATAAATTCAACTTTTTATGTACTTTCACTTTCACTCTCAATTCAAATTCAAGCCACAAGATTCACTGTTAAGGTCACAGACGGGTCAAGGTTGTTCGGTTAGAGCAATCGAGTGCAGATGCACAGAGCTCCTTTTTGGCCAAGCAGCACGAAAAACATGCTTTAAACAAAATGTACTAACCGGAAAAAATTAACAGCTGACTCCTAATAAGTTTTTCTATGTCAGGCCTCAAATTTACAGTGCAGTAGATAGAGTCACTCTAGCTTGATTGATAGGTCGCCACAGACTTGTCAATCTCAAGGTAGCCCCGTCTATTTTCCTCTAAATAGGATCGGAAGTTACACCTTTAAATGAACATCATGCTGTGTTGAAAAGGACTTGAAAAGGACTTGAATCTGACGATTAAGATCAAAAACTCATAAGAAAAATGTTTAATGAGATAACAGTCAGGTGGGAAACTTATTTTGCCATTATTTCTGATGGAACTGGGCCTCTTTATCCAGTGAAGTCGCCCTCTGCTGGCTGTTGGAAAGAATGCAGGCTTACTCTGCAATCGATTGCAATTATTCAAGTTGATGCAATTATTCAAGTTGAGCAATTCAAATTCAGTTCTAAATTATTCAAATTCAGTGTCTACTGACACAAAAATCACAACAGAAATATACAAGCTTTTGTAGCTTTTTTGTCTTTTAAGAGCTGCATAAGTTATAGACAGGTGTGAAGTTAAATGTCCAGAGCTCAATGTAGACATTCTCCATCATATTAACCAAATGTTTACTATAAGTCAACTCCATTGCAGTATGAGAGGCAGACAAGCATGTATGTGATTCACGTTTGAGCACCATTTCATAATGACGAACCCCATTTGGCATGGCTGAGTCTCTCAGTTCTCATGATAATGACTATATAGACATAGAATAAAGACAGGCAGTGTTGGTCTTCCACATATAAAGCCCTTCAGACTGCTTTGTCATTGACTTTTTGGTTTGACAAAAAGCTTTTTAGTCTGAAATATCTTGCAAAAATCCTTTCTTTAAAGGTTCTGTGCTAGTTTTATGACCGATAGGACACTAATTACATTGTAATATAAGGCATAAAGGATTTTATAACATATAAATATATCAATATATATACAATATCTAATGAACCCCAAGCTTTTAGAGTGGTGAGGTTGTGGCTCCCCATCCCTTTGAGTTCCCCCCTAGTTTGCCTCATGCATAAATCTGCCTTGCTAATCCAGACTAATGAGGACCGCAAGGACTTGAGTAAACATGTGAAAAAGGTCATTTGGCATTCACGCCTGGCTGACGGCAGTGTGTGGACGCTTTTGTGGCTGCTGTAGTGGTTCATGTTTGTGAAGTGGTTTGGTACTTTTACTTTTGTTAAGTCTCCTCTCTCCAGTTGGGAGGCCTGTTTAGTTTTATATTAGAAAACCATTCATATTAAAAAGATGTATTTTTTATTAAAGTTTTTTTTGCATTTTAAAGTGATACATATTTTACTTAATGTGTGGTGAGATAGGATTGCTCAATGGCATACCAGTGCAAAGTTTCTGTTAGGACTACAGTTTATGCTATTTGGGTAAATATTCTGGGTTTTACAGAATGTTCCATTTGGGCATACAGTAACAAGACATCATATAGTTTTTCTTACTTGTAATTTCTTCCAGATAATCCAATGGGCTTCAAGGATCAGTCCATACTTTTCAAAACTGTCTCAAAATAATACATACGTGCCCATATGTATATTAAAAGTATTGAAAGAGCTATTGGTCACTGTAATTGTCTGTCCCATCTGTATTGGCCCTTCCAAATGTGATTCCCTTGTAAGTGACGGGGGACAATATCCACAGTTCTCCTTCTGTGCAAAAATGCATTCAACTGAAGTTAATATAAGGCTTCAGCAGTGTGAATAAACAAGTGGGTGCCAAAGTTACTCTGTTTTTATTATAATATTCATTCTTTACATGTGGTACATTTGAGCATATTGCTTTAACACTTGAATAAATGTGAACATATTGAAAAGGTAGGAGTCAACCCATAAAGGAAGACTCAATCCTTCAGTTTATATGAGAAATTCTCAATCAATAAATTTGTAGATACATGGTTTTCATTAGTCTGTGACGAATGTGATCCTAAACGGAAGTCTTTGACACATAAGTGATACTTCCTGGTGAATAATATTAGTTGCACATCTAAATTCAAAATTGATTTATATTTTCCTATATTTATGTTGTCTCCAGGTTGCCCAGACATTCTACATCACCATCAAGCCAGTGGACGACTCCCTGCCTCTGCTCCAGGTTCCTGGCATGAGGGTCCAGGAAGGGGTGCGAAAAACCATCACTGAATTTGAGCTGAAAGCCACTGATGCAGACACTGAGGTAGGACACTGACTACACAAATTCCTGAAATCTTCAGCAATTTCTTAATTACTTAATTATTTTTTAACCAGTTAAGAAAAAGAGCAGGACCACCAAATAATAGTTGGTACTCAGTATTTAAGCCGGCCAAACTAAGCTGTGTAAGCTGGCCTCTGTTGCTTGGAAAGCCGGCTGTTCTCTACAGCTTTATTTTCTCTGGCAACAACATTACAAAGACCATTTCCTGTTGCCTAATGGACAAATCCAGCCTCAGGCACTCTTACACTGTTAATCCCATCAATCTGCCATCATCAGTGTACTCCAGGAGTTATTTTATGATTATTGCAATTTCTTATTTTAATGCATCTATTTTTTCTGAACAACCATGTCTGCATCTATCTGTTAGCAAAAAATACCTACCTGTTCTTCAAGAATAGACAGTATGGTTGCTAGATAATAATAATAAACAATATTTATAAAACATGAAAAACACCATAAACCAACTCTCACCATAACAACCTCTCATTCAAAATTTCAGTTTCTTTTTTCACCATTTCTCTCCCTCCATTTTTCCTGCTAAAACATAATTTTGTCCAGGCGGAGTCCATTGTCTTCACTGTTGTCCAGGCTCCTCGACATGGCACCATTGAGCGCACGAGCAACGGCCAACACTACCGGCAGACCAGCAGCTTCACCATGGACGACATCTACCAGAACCGCATCAGCTACAACCACGATGGCTCCAACTCGCTCAAGGACCGCTTCACCTTCACTGTGGCTGATGGCACCAACCTGCTCTTCATGGTGGAGGAGGGCAGCAAGGAGGTAACTGTGTGTGTGTTTGTGTGTGTGTGTGTGTGTGTGTGTGTGTGTGTGTGAGAGTAGGTGTGTGTGTTTGTGTGTGTGTGTGTGTGTGTGTGCGTGTGTGTGTTTGCACACTGACATTTTTACCACAGCAGGAATGCTAAATTTGCAGTTAGATTGTGTGTGTGTGTGTGTGTGTGTGTGTGTGTGAATATGTGTGTGTGTGTGAATATGTGTGTTTGCACGTGAGCTGTATGCATGCAGTCTTTGAGCGTGTGTTTGTGTATGTGGAGGTGGGAGTATATAGTGTGTGTTTATTAGCGGACAGAGAGTGATCTTATATACAAATTTAAATGCAGGCTGTCATCTCACTTGACTCAGTTGGATCTATATGTCTGTATGAGGCAGCTTCCTGACATTTTTATTCCAGCTGGAAGATTGAATTAGCAGAGTTAGGGCACACGTGGGTGCACGTCAATGTGTGTGCATGTGCGCTCATGTCTGTGTGCGTATGTGTGTATGCTCTGCCCTTTTTATGATGGGAGGGGTGAATCAGCGGTTGGCGTGTGTGCTTTTATACTTCTATCTGAGTACCTGACTGAGTGACACTTTTGAAAATTGAGGATATTTTTGCAGAGTGAGGCCATTTTTGAAAAGTGTGGACATCTTTGAAAAGGTAGGACATTCTTGGAAAGTGAGGATATTTTTTGAAATGTGAGGACATTTTTAAGGGATTAAAATAAATAAATAAATCAAATAATACAGAAGTAGCAGAACTTAATTTTGTAATTTCTTACTTCCTACCTTATCATCTCATCTTGCCATTCCTCCAGTGTTTAGTTTCTGAGCTAGATCAGAAACCAATGGTCTAGTATGCATTAAATGAGGGTCCTCACAAGTATAGACATTCAAACATTGGTGTGTGTGTGTGTGTGTGTGTGTGTGGTGTGTGTGTTGTTAATGTCAGCTTTATGGTGGTAGTTATGAGCAAGCCTCAGGGTGAATTGACTCCTCCGCTTGTCAATTTAGCGTCCCTCTCAGCCGCCCTCCACCACCTGTCACTACAAATAGTCCACATGATTAAACTAAATGGCGGCAGCCAGGTATTGATATCCCTAATCACACACACACACACTTCTCAGGCTTGTGCTTATTATATTTCGATCGCCTTGGGACATTTGGCTTAACAGTCACACATGTTCTTCTGCTCAGGAGACGCTTTGCTGCCTTACTGCTGCTGGTGTTTGAGGTGAATTTGTTCCCACTGGAGCTGCCCTGTTATTAAATAATGTATGAGCTCCTATAACACCCTTCGGATGAATGCATCCTTCAAATGGCACATGTCAAAGTTCACCTGAACAGCGTCTCTGTGATGGCAGGTTGCACTTTCTGTATTCCCTCTTGCACCTCGGACACAGCGCAGTAACTAGTAATATTGGAGTAGTTCATGTGATTTAGTCAATGCAGCTTGAAGGAGCACAAATCAATAAAACTGATTGTTTTCAAATTAATAAAGTTGATTGTTTTTAGCCACTATGAGATTCAACCTGTATCCAGTACATGAGAACTTTTCCATTTCCTGTTTAAATGATTAATTCAAAACACGAGATGGTCCTAACTTTTGTCTGTTCACACTGATGTCTATACATTATCGAATGCACCCAGGACATTGGGTATTGGGATTTAGGCAGCAGTCTGAGGGACAAATAACTCAAACCTTGGGTAAAATAAATATAGCATATTTTCAAAAATGTATTTTCAACCTTTTCCAGATCATCACGGCTGCTCCACAGAAGTTCAAGATCGATATTCTGCCAGTTGACGATGGCACGCCACGTATTGTCACCAACCTGGGACTGCAGTGGCTGGAGTACATGGAGAACAAGGTACAAGTCTTACTCTTGTAAGATCATTTCTTCATGAATGTCTGCAAACATACTCTATAGTCTCTGCTCTGTTTCATGGTAACATTTAATAGCTGTAAATGAAGTAATGGACCCAGTGATGGACCCTTTCAAATTCATAGGACGCTTTACAGACAAAAAAGTTTGAATGAGCAGGAGGCTGGGTTGTTGCAGAGTAGTCTACATACTCAGCATGCTCTCCTTGACTAAATGCAATTTTTAAGACTTACTTGATTGTGCACACATAGCTCTGTGTCTTTGCCGACAGATTGTATCACAGTAACATATTAAATGTGTCTTTGTGACTGACGGAAACACAAAGAGAAGCTCAATCACTGTTTGCTCACAATGTGTAATTTACTTACTCCCCCTGCTGGTTTAATCACCTCAACACAATGCAAGCACTAGTTTCTATGGCAGACATTGTAAAAATGTCACTTTGTTCATTCATCCTGAGTCTGTGCTGTGTTTGCACTGTAGGTAATTAAGTCTTGGATGTTTTATCACTGAGGAAAATTAGCATACAGTGGTAAACTCTTTCTTCAAACAGCTGGAAAGATAGCACACAAACAGTTCCTCAGTAAAAAAGTTGAAACAAGCCTGTTCAGCAGCAGCTTGTAATGAATATATTTTTATATAACAATGCTGAATGCAAAAATGTGTGTTTCTCATTTTTATAAACTTAATACAGGTTTGTATCCCCATAAATTATTCACATTTTAAGAAAAAATGGTTTGAACATAAATCTAGTATACATATATATATGTATACATGTACGTCCTTCAAAGAAAGTGCTCTGGATGGCTGTAACTATGGGTGTACTACTCAATCTGTGATCTCAACTGCACATTTGAGTACTGAAAAACAGATTGTCCAGGATCGTAATCGGCATTAATCTTATGACACAGATCAAACAAAACAGAGTTCACACTGTCTTTGTGTTAATTAATCCAGAATCACTGCAGCAATATGAAAGCAAGAACAGAAGCCAGAGACACAACCATAATCAATAGTAGTTCATGAGGGAGGAAAAAGGCCCTTATGAACTCATAAACCTTTCCACAATAATGTCTGTGGTGTAATAACTTTAATGTTCAGTCTAAGTGGGGCTACGGTACAGGTACATTTCAGTCATTTCTGTTTAATGTCCACCAGGCCACCAACCTGATCACCAAGAAGGAGCTGCTGACCATGGACCCGGACACAGATGATGGACAGCTGGTTTATGAAATCACCACAGAGCCAAAGCATGGCTTCCTGGAGAGCAAGCTGAAACCTGGCAACACCATCACCACCTTCACACAAGGTAAACAGATTCCATCTAGTTCTTTGTTTCTTTCTGGCACAAATATTAAGTTCATTTTGTTTTTCACTTTTTGAACTACATTTACAACAGCTGTTTTTAATATTTGTTAGTTGTAGTACAGTAAATGACATTTTCTAATGTGCTTCAGAACAATCATTGGTGATGTCAAGGTTTCTGTTTTTTATATATACTGATACAGATTGACTGGGTGCTCCTTTTCACCATCACCATTGTGTTTTCCTTTTAGAAGTTGTTTCTAACACTTTGGCTTGTGATTCCTTAAAATTCATGCGTATCTGTTTGTGACCTCTAATCACAAGTGCTGGTCTTTTTTCTTCTGAGATTATTTAATTTGAAGGATTTTTCAGTATTTAAGTATTTCAGTATTTCAAAAGATGTTGATTCCTTTCTTAACCCTTTACTAATTTTGTGACCTCTTAATTAATGTTAGTATGGGTATCACCAGTCTGAAGGTAGAGCTAAACAGTCAAGGACGAGACAAAAGCTTTGCTATATGTCCAGTCTCTGTCTCTTAGTCACTGAAAGTTTTGTTGAAAGGCACCTCAACAGCCGTGGGAGTGTTTTTCCTCCTGTTTCCCCCATCCCGCATTTCCCAGCCTATTTGCAGTTTGAATCAGCAGTGTTCTCATCATCAGCCTGCTTATCGTCACCTCTACACTACAGCCAGGAATCAATGTCAGCATGCTTTTGTGAAATGTTGATCCTCTAGGCTAGAGAGCAACTCGAAACTGTCACTTTGATATGTTGCATTCTCAGGTTGGAGCATGTAAACATCTTTTTGATGATAATAAATATCCAATAACTAAAATCAACCCTCAACCTGAGAGAGGGATTTACTAGTACAAACTGTCTGCCAACATTATCCCAACTGTCAACATTTGCTCTCTTATTCTGCCATATGCTTGCACTGTGTTTCGCAATATTCCTGTTCTGGATAGTCATGCATACATTTTTATCCTTTGCGTACTAGTTTCTGTCCCCCACTTTGTATTTATTATTAAGTGTTTATTCTGAACTTCCTGAAGGTCATTTGATCTTTTTTCCAGCACTCTCATCCCTCAGCCTATTAGCCCTCATTTACAAGGTATTTCCTTTCTCCAACCTCCTCTGGAAGGTATAAATGAGCCGAAATTGTGGGCCAATGATGACTTTCATCTTCATTTTCAATTTTTTTTATTTCTCTAAAGTAATGGAAAAAGCCCGGAGGTTGCAAATTATGAAATCATTATTTCACAGTAAATGCATTCTTCACAAAGATTTTTATTAATATTCAGTTCCTGTAGGGACAGTCTCTTTTTTGGTTGTCTCCTCACAGTATGGTCAGAGTGACATGCTGGGTACAGTCCTAATTGTCTTATATGGATACCTGCTGCAATGTCACATTTTTTGTCACATTTAAACATTATTTTGATAGCAGAAACATATTTTTCTGCAATAAACAATTGACCAACAACAGCTCTTTCACACAATGCATGATGTATGACAGAGTCCAACCCCCTGAAAAGAGTGTAAGAGATGAGAAGAAACAATTATTGAATCAGTGAAATGAAGGAATACAGTGTTTGAGCTTTATTGATCTGGCCTTCTTCCTTTGTAGCTGATATCAATCTGGGTCTGATCCGCTACGTGCTGCATCAGGAGAACGTTCAGGAAACCATGGACAACTTCAAGTTCCTGGTCAAAGACAGCAAACCAAATGTGGTCAGCGACAATGTCTTCCACATCCAGTGGTCACTCATCAGCTTTGAGCACAAAAGGTCTGTATTATGTGTGAGGCATTTACAAAAAACAACTTTGTAAATTTCCCGAAGTGTCATAAATGTACCAATTTGCAATTTTTTCAGTTGTTTTTGAAAATGTCATACCAGTTCCTGTCCAGAATCCTTGCTTTTCTTTGTTTAAAAAGCAAGTAAAATAAGCTCTTACTTCCTATCATGCTCCCACAGCTACAATGTGAGTGAGAAGGCAGGCACGGTGGCCGTGACGGTGAAGCGAACAGGTAACCTCAACCAGTACGCCATTGTGCTCTGCCGTACTGAACAGGGCAGCGCCACCTCCACCAGCAGTGTCGGATCCCGTCCAGGCCAGCAGGACTATGTGGAATATGCTGGACAGGTAACCGTGCTTTACTAATGTCAAATTCTTCTCATTCTATTTTCATTGTTCTTCAGCATATTTCAAAACAACAAACTGTCTGAGCTTCAGTCTTCTTCTTCTACCTACTTTGACTTTATATTGGCCTTAGAAAACAATGATCCTTAATTCTGTGCAGCTTTGTTTTTCTGTAAAGCTTTTTTAATTTAACATTGGTATTACATTTAAAAAGTAATAGACTTAATTTGTTTTTTTTTTTTTCCCAGTTTTAAAAGTTTTGTTTGAAGTTTTACTCTTGATTAAGACACCAGGGCTTCTATCTCTTTTAAATGTTTCACCCCACTAGATTGGGTATATTTGTGCCACCTTGTATTGACATGCACTGATCTTGTAAAGAATATGTGCTTCCTATTATATGTCCGTCATTAGATCTTACATCCAATTATAAACAAACATACAAACTGACAAACACTGTTTTGTCCCGTTAATTCACAGGTACAGTTTGATGAGCGCGAGGACACCAAGGTGTGCACCATAGTCATTAATGATGACAAGGTGTTTGAGGGAAGGGAGAACTTCCACGTGGAGCTGAGCATGCCTGTGTATGCGCTGTTGGGTGGAAACACGCGTGCCATCGTCAACATCAACGATACTGAGGACGAACCAACTCTGCAGTTTGATAAGAAGACCTACCACGTCAACGAGAGCACGGGCTTCATCCACGCACCCATCGAGAGAAAAGGTAAAGAACACCTTACAAACTGCAACGGGGGTTTCTAACATCACCTCTATTTAATTCCCCCCTTTTAATTTAAACTGTAGGGACTATTATTACGCCTATTAAGTTTCTTATTAAATTTTTGACATATTTGCACATACAGTGTGTTGTTGCAACACTTTGTAAAGGCCATATGATGCATAATGAGTGCACCCTTGTTCCTGTATGAATATTTGAGGATTTTAAATTTTAAATTTAGAGATTTTGTGGATGACTTTGTATTCATTTACTTGTCAAGTTCCACATTTTTTGGTATCTTTGTGATCTTGACTTGGCATACTTGGCCATAAAATATCAGTTTGTAAAGATAAATCTCGTCAGTGTTTACAAGGTTAAAGAATTACCAAGTTATACAGCAACACAATGAATGTACAGCAGGGATGAGTGTAAAAGCAGGTCATCTTTCAAGGTCAGATGCCAAATGCTAAGTCAAGAATCATTGTTTTATTTGTTCAATCACTTATCAAGCACTAAATATTATTAGTATTTTTTATTAGTTCCAGTTTTGTAGCTTGTTTTTTAGCTGGAATGTTTCAAATAAACATGCTTAAGACAGCATGGAGCACAACAGATACCAACCAGACTTTTATGGTGCCACATAAATCCAAGCAAACCTGTCTACAGTTAATAAAGTGAACAAAACCCCAAAACAAAACAAAGATTCACCAAGCTACTGTCATGTTTGACTATAAAATACATATCCATTTCCACTCAGGTGACACCTCCAGCACCGTGTCTGCTCTCTGCTACACCGTGACCAAGTCGGCTCAGGGCAGCAGCCTCCACGCTCTGGAGTCCGGCTCTGACTACAAGAGCCGCGGCATGAGCAACGACAACCGTGTCATCTTCGGCCCCGGCATCAGCATGTCCACCTGTGACGTTAAGCTCATCGACGACAGCGAGTACGAGCTGTCTGAGGAGTTTGAGCTGGTGCTTTCAGATGCTTCGGATAACGCTCGCATGGGGGACGTGACGGTGGCCAAGGTCGTCATCGATGGACCCAATGATGCATCCACTGTTTCTCTTGGGAACGCCACCTTTACTTTCAGTGAAGATGCCGGTGTGATTCTCTCTATTTTTTCAGCCTTTTCATAGAATTACATTTACACCAAGAGAATTTTAGGTTACGCTCTGTTTTCTAAAGCCACAGCATGGTGATACACTGAGATAAATGTGAAACTTTAATGATGTCCATGGGGAAATTAGGAAGGTGCCAAGGAGAGTTAGAAATTATCTTTGGAAAATGTTATAATGGCTACATCCACAGGTGTACCATTCATTTCTTGCCAGTAGTGCCAATGTCTGTGGACCCCCTACCCTCTTCCTAAATCTCTTTACAAAATGACTGCACATGAAACAGAATGTAAGCATACCCCCCGAATATGTATACATCGCATTTGTAGAAAAAAGATTAGATTTAGTCTTTTCATGTAGCTTGGAACAGAAAACATATCTGAAGCGGGAAACACAGGATTGATGATTCTTGTAATAATTAGCACAACAGGGTACTGCTTTTAAGTCAATGTGTTGCTACATGTAATTCTTTAGAATCACTTGTAGAAACATTTTAACTTGAAGGCTAATGTTACTCTGTCTAAAGATTCATGTTAATAGACGTGCTTTAAATACCCCTACCACCCTCATCTCTCTGCCTCTTCTGCTTTCTTTCTGTCTCTGTCTCTTTTTTTTTAAACATTGCTTTAATCTTGGATAAAGGCATCAACCATGCAGCTTGGAACAGCTAGCATTAATTAGTCCCAGCAAAATAAGCTGCAAAATTAATTTTCTCTGTCAATTTATTATGTTGCTATTAGTTCATGACCTAAATTTGCAGACCAAAGTAGACTTTTAAAAGCAGGGCTATTGAAGGTCACCCAGTATCTGACCTGGTTGTCATTTGTTTGCCTTAACAAAATCCCCAAGGACACATCTGTAGTTTTATGATACAGAAATCCTGATTCCATCCATCTTTTCTAAACCGGCATTTCATTTTCATCTCCACACTCCAGGCACAATTGAAATACCAGTGCTGCGCCATGGCAGTGACCTGTCGTCTGTTACCTCTGTGTGGTGTGCCACCCGGCCTTCAGACCCCCCCTCAGCCAGCCCGGGGGTCGACTACATCCCCAGCTCCAAGAAGGTGGAGTTCAAACCTGGTAAAACTGAGGAGGTAAGGACAGACACTTTTCACCTGCAGCAAAAAAACACATTTAGTGTAGTTCTTGTGTAGGTGTTGTAGTGTAGTCTTTACACAGATATCTAAATGTTTTAAGTCAAAGGCAGTTGGACTGGAATGGAAACAAAGAAGCCTAGTAAGTAAGTAAGTAAGTAATAAGTAACATGACTGTAATTCTTTACAGACCTGCAGTTTAACCATCATGGATGACATCCAGAACCCGTCCATTGAAGGATCTGAGTCTTTTGTGGTGTTCCTCAGTTCTCCTCAGGGTGCTGTCCTCCAAGAGCCCTACGAAGCAAACGTTGTCATCACTGACACCTTCCAGGACAGTACGTACACACAAGAAAGTCACAAACTTTAAGGCATTCACTTAAAATCAAATATGCATTTCTTTTTTTTTATGTTAGGCTTCTCAGATCTCATATACTCATATACTATTAATATCTCAATTGCATAAAATGCTAGGTTTTTCAAATTTAGTATCAGCTGTCTCACAACCATCATCCCCCTTCTCAGTTCCCAGCATGCAGTTTGAGAAGAGCGTCTACACTGTGAAGGAGAAAGACCGTGTCCTCCACATCCCCATCTTCCGCACAGGTGACCTCTCCTTCAAGTCATCAGTACGTTGTTTCACTCGGACCATGTCAGCCATGGTGATGGATGACTTCGAGGAGAGGAGGAATACCGACGAGTCGCGCATCACTTTCCTCAGAGGAGAGAAGGTAAAATTTAGTCCAAGATGTTTGCCTAAAGTAGATGAAGTCAGTTAGTCTGTTTGTATCTCACCTGCCCAATAAAAACATCTTTTGTTTGTTTCTCAGGTGAAAAACTGCACAGTTCACGTCAATGATGACTCTGTATTTGAGCCCGAAGAGGAGTTCCAGGTGCACCTTGGGACACCGCTGGGTGACCACTGGAGTGGGGCCATGGTGGGCGCTAGCGACATTGTCACCATCACCATCACCAATGATGAAGATGGTAAGCAGGAGCCTTTAGAAGTCACATACAATAAACTGTGACAGACGTAGTCACCTCAGTTTTGTTTTAGTAAGAAGTTTGCCCTTGGCTCACATATTCATTCTATTCTGATCAATACATTTTTTTTTTTTTTTTTTGACTTTTTAAACTTACTAACTTCTAAACTTAAATCTGATATTATTTTGTTCACTGTAAGAGGAGATGAAGGTTCCTCCCTAACCACATTTATTTTAGAACTCTACAGAAATGTAGTTTTCTGTAATATAAATAAAAATAATTTTTTCATTTGAATGTGGTAAACAATATTTAGTTAAATCCCTGTGCACATACCCATTATTTTTCTTGATTGCAATTATACTACCTTTATGAGATAAAAAATGGAGTGGATAAAACATTAGAAACAGCTTTTATTGGAACAAAATACAATTTAAAAGTACCACAAACTACAGTTTCAACAAAAACGTTTATTCATTTTAGCCTTCATGAAGGGAGGCTTTATTGCAGGACTATCTAGGTGTACCTGATAAACTGGCAACTGTATCTCCTAATTAGCAAATTCTTATATACAGTCAATGACAGATAAGTCTTCTCCTGTTCCTGTAGCGCCCACCATTGAGTTTGAGCAGGCGTCCTACCAAGTCAGAGAGCCTCCCGGTCCGGATGGCATTGAGGTGCTTAACATCAAGGTGATACGTAGGGGGGATCTGGACCGGACCTCCAAGATCCGCTGCAGCACCCGAGATGGATCAGCCCAGTCTGGAGTGGACTACAATCCCAAGAGCCGAGTGCTTAAATTCACCCCTGGTCAGTTACAGTTTTCAATATATTTTTTGTATGTTTGTAAGTTCAAACATAGTATGAATGGCAGAGAAAAGCTTAAATATGGCTTAAACGTCTCCCTTTGCTTCACTTTGTAGGGATGGACCACATCCTGTTCAAAGTTGAGATTCTGTCCAATGAGGACAGGGAGTGGCACGAGTCCTTGTCATTAGTCCTTGGCCCTGACGACCCTGTGGAGGCGGTGCTCGGGGAGATCACTATGGCGACGGTGACCATTTTGGACCAGGAGGCCTCAGGCAGTCTCATCCTCCCTGCCACGCCTATTGTAAGAAACGTTATAAGGATTGTCAATCTAACTTTTTCAGTGGGCTTTAAATGAAATAATGGCAGCTATGACATAAATAATTCATAATTTGATAATAACACACAAACACAGACAAGCATAAAGATGTAAAGCAGGAGCAGTAGGACAAAAGTACAGGATGTATTTTTAGCAGCTTTTTGAAGAACTTTAGTGACTTGGTTGATTGTTTGAACCTGAGCTTCTGTTTGTTTCAGGCAGTGCTGAGAGCTTAACTTGTTTTTAGCACTTAGAAACATCTCCACTCCCAGCAAAAGCACTCCTCTAATACATGTTCAGTAACTTCACAACAGCAACAGGAAACATGAGCAACATTTCCCTTGAGGCATTAGTTTACAGGCTTTTAGATTTCTTATGTATTTAACCAGAACCACTTACAATAAGTACTTCAGTTTAGCTATGCTCATATGTCATTAAAATATTATATGGCGGCTGATTTGACCCCAAATGCCTTTAGTTCCTCAGCAGGAATCTCATCTTGTGTAGTGTTAATGTTCTACCAACCTCGTCTTTACCCATCCTCCTTCCTCCTCAGGTGGTCTCTCTTGCTGACTATGATCACGTCCAAGAGGTGACCAAGGAAGGCAGTAAGAAGACACCCTCTCCAGGTTACCCTCTTGTATGCGTCACCCCCTGTGACCCTCATTACCCCAAGTACTCTGTGATGAAGGAGCGCTGCGAGGAGGCGGGCATCAACCAGACCCAAGTTCACTTCTCCTGGGAAGTCGCGGCGCCCACCGACACCAGTGGTGCCCGGTCCCCCTTCGAAACAGTCACAGACACCACCCCATATACCAGCGTCAACCATATGGTGAGTTAGGATTTCTAAAAAGGAATAGATGAAGTCGAGGTGATTGGTGCCAAAACATCACCTACAAACTGTGGTGTCCTCGATCAGTCAGAACAGAGCACGCCTCTGACCCGAGCCAACCACAACCAGCAGTGATGCTGACTGTGGTCGAAACAGACTTGAAACTTTCAACCAGGGAAGGAAGTAAAACACTGCTATTTATCCTGATCCTGATCCTGATGATCTTTTTTTTATTTTTTCATGACATAATTCTTCCTTACTTTGCTTGAGTCAAGTGCCTATCCAGTAGAAAAGAAAATGTAATGCTTTAGTTTAAGTTGTAAGTCAATCGGAGAGGTCCCCCCAGAATTATTGAAAATCGTGCTATAAATTGGTGCTATAAATGATGCTATAAATGAAAAAAAAACACTGCTGAAACATATCAAACATGCTGTTCCTCTGTTGTCTCTCTCAGGTCCTGGACAGTATTTATTTCAGCCGTCGCTTCCATGTCCGCTGCGTTGCTCAAGCTAGGGATAAGGCGGGTCACCTTGGAACACCACTGAGGAGCAACATCGCCACCATTGGCACAGAGGGCTCCATCTGCCACACGCCTGTTACCACGGGAACCGCCAGGGGCTTCCAGGCTCAGTCCTTCATCGCCACACTCAAATACCTGGATGTCAAGCACAAGGAGCACCCCAACCGGTGAGCATAGACGGGCAGGTGGTGGCTTTTTAAATTGGATAAAAGCTATGTAGTGTTTGTTAATGTAATTTATTTTCTGCTCTCTATGTCCTTGTTTAGAATCCATATCTCAGTGCAGATCCCCCATCAGGACGGCATGCTCCCACTGGTGTCCACCATGCCGCTGCACAACCTGCACTTCCTGCTGTCAGAGTCCATCTATAGACAGCAGCACGTCTGCTCCAACCTGGTTACCCTCAAAGACCTGCAGGGTGTCTCCGGTCAGTCACATAACAACACAATCTCATAAACACACACCCACACACACAAATCCCTCCTGGGAACATTAAGTTCCCCCTGAGAGCTGAAACACCTGCAGGATATTAAGCAATATAATTTAGATGACATTTTACATTTATAGCATTCATCTAATATTCACAACAGTGGAATATTCTGTAATTCCTCCATTTTCTACATCACAGGCAGCCAGATGTTCTCATAGTTTCCTAGTTGAAGCCAGGATTTATGTAGGTGATAATACATGCAAGGTGTCCTGGTCGATGAAAATATGGAACAAACGTAAAGAACAGAATCTGTTATTTTCTGTGCATGAACACCAGGCATACCAGTGTAATAGAAATTGTGCAGTGAATTAACCTTAAACTTTTACCAAATGTTTTTAAATCGGAAAATATTTTTTCCTGTGACCATGCCACTAAGATTTTTTAGATCTGTTTCAGCTAATGCAAGCTGTGATGACATTCTCCCACAGAGACAGGTTTCCTGGACGATGTATCTTATGACAGCATCTCTCTGGGGCCGGGTTATGACCGCCCTTACCAGTTCAACCCCAACGTGCGGGAGGCCAAGAGCATCCAGCTCTACAAGCACCTCAACCTCAAGAGCTGCATCTGGACATTTGACGCCTACTACGACATGACTGAGCTCATCGACGTCTGCGGGGGCTCCGTCACCGCCGATTTCCAGGTGCAGAAGACAGTCGATGGCTAGACATGAGTCATGAAGAAAATCTTTGTCTCACTGCAGTTTACCAATAGCTACTGGCCAAAATGATCAATTATAACTACTAAACCATGTAGCAAACATCTACACACTAGAACCAAGATTCAATACTCACTTGTTCTGGGCCTCTTGACCATATCATTTCTTCATCGTCAGATGTTTTTTTCAGTTGTCATAGAAAAGTACAAACCTTATTATTTGAGCACTGGCCACTTCTAACTGTTCTTGTCAATGTTTGTCTAAAAGATTGTTTGGACAGTCCACTCTTGACCCTGGAAACAATAAATGACATACAGTAGCAAAAGCTCCAGAACAAGCAGACGTTGAGTGGATTGTATATTGATTGTTCTGTCAAATGCTGTCTCCAAGGTCAAGAAGGACTGTCAAGCTTAATCAGATGTTATTTAGCTTAAGGCCCATTTGTCAGCCAATGCACACAGAATTCCAGTTTCCTAGAAATTGATTTTTAAAAATTTAACATAGGGTATACCATCCTTGGTGGATAAAATTGGAGAATTTTTTATTTTTTTTTAATCTGTGACTATCAATCATAGAGCATGACTAAGTGCTAAAAAGTATTCACAGCAGTTGCTCAAATCCTGATATGACCCTTTTAGGGATCTCAGCCTGCAGATAGAGAAATAACATTAAAGCATGCTGTTGTTCTTCCAGGTTCGGGACTCGGCGCAGTCCTTCCTGACGGTGCAGGTTCCTCTCTACGTGTCTTACATCTACGTGACAGCACCGAGAGGCTGGGCCTCTCTGGAGCATCACACCGAGATGGAGTTCTCCTTCTTCTACGACACCGTGCTCTGGAGGACAGGTCAGGACTAAATCCATCAGAGACCTAATAAACTCTGAGTACAAATCTGTGAACTACAAAACAAAGAGTCTACATACAAGGGTCATAACAAGTTTATTGCAGCTTTTAAAAGCTGATTTCTTTTGGCAGTTATCATAAAAACTGAGGGTTCAGCACACATAAATATGAAATGGGATTTCAACATTTATACAATTGCATTATGTTTATACATACAAATGTCTGATTGAGTGTTGCATTTCTGCTGTAATCTTGATCTGACCTCTGACCCTCATGGCTGGTGTTTTATGTCTGCAGGTATCCAGACTGACAGCGTCCTCTCAGCCAGACTGCAGATCATCAGGATCTACATCAGAGAAGACGGACGACTGGTGATTGAGTTCAAAACCCACGCAAAATTCAGAGGTCAGTTCACAACAGCCACCACAACATTTCAAATGTTAGGGTCCAGGAAAAGTGTCTGTTTAACTTTACAAAGTTGTCTTATACTAATACAACAATACCTGTTGTTGTTGTGGACTATGAGATGAATAGGAACAAAAGGTCTTAGGGTTTGAAAAAAAAGATGTCCGCTTCCACTTCAGAGCAAAAAAACTAATTTCTCTGTCTAATTTTTCTTCCTTTCTTCCTACTTCCAGGTCAGTTTGTCCTTGAACATCACACTCTGCCAGGCCACAAGTCCCACCTGATGGCTCCTGACCACCTCGGAGGCATCGAGTTTGACATTCAGCTGCTCTGGAGCGCTCAAACCTTTGACTCACCGTACCAGCTGTGGAGGGCCACCAGCTCTTACAGCAGGTCAGTCAGTTCATTCACAGCCATAATCAGAGGGAGAGAAGGAAGACTATCATTTATGTTGCCTGAAAGTTTTGCATCAAAATGACATTTTACAGCTGGGTGGGAATATTGATATTGGATCGTTTTTTTAGTAAATGTTGATCCTTTGCTCAAGATACGCAAGATAGAAACAAGCAAACAACAGATTTAATGTAATAACATTTTTACTGCAAAGCTGCTGTAAGATTTAGAAAAACGCCTTTGCAGAAAAGAAAGATATATTTAATGTTTTTTCAAAATGCAATGTCATCAAGCTAAGGAATAGAGTATTCAAATTTTAAACTACATAAGAAGATGTTAGTTGGAGGTTAATGTCATGTTTGCTGCAGGGAGCCTCAGAAGGTTCCTTGTGGAGTATCCAAAACGGTCCTCATGTGATTTGTTTGACTTTTTACCTTCTGGATTTCAGAAGAATCCTAGATCAACTGTTTTGTTTTGTTGGGGTACCTCACTGTGCCTCAGTAATAATCTTTTTGCGTTGTCTTGATGTGTATCCTTCAACAGGAAGGACTACTCTGGAGAGTACACCGTCTTCTTGATCCCATGCACTGTCCAGCCCACTCAGCCCTGGATCGATCCCGGCGACAAACCTCTGTCCTGTACCGCTCACGCTCCAGAGAAGTATGTCCCTGCTTAAGTCCTTGGTTTGATTAATGACATATTTTAAGGGATCCTGGTGCATTGTGGGAACAGGGCGACCAATGAAAGTATATCAGGTCACTTCAATCCTGAAATGTCTTGTTGTTCTCTGACAGGTTTCTAGTGCCGATCGCCTTCCAGCAGACCAACCGGCCTGTTCCTGTTGTTTATTCCCTCAACACGGAGTTCCAGCTGTGTAACAATGAGAAGGTGTTCATGATGGACCCCGCCACAACTGATGTCTCTATGGCAGAGATGGACTACAAGGGAGCGTTCTCAATGGGTATGACAGGAGAGAAACAGAGTTAACTTTATTAAGACAGCCTTTTATAAATATATATGGATGTGTTTACTTGAAACTCTAAACATTTTTATGCACATGTACAAATAAAATAAAACCTTTTCCTCTGCTGCCCCCTGCAGGTCAGACTTTGTATGGAAGGGTGTTGTGGAACCCCGAGCAGAACTTGAACGCAGCCTACAAACTGCAGCTGGAGAAGGTTTACCTCTGCACTGGAAGGGACGGATATGTTCCCTTTTTTGATCCCACAGGGACGCTGTACAACGAGGGGCCACAGTATGGCTGCATCCAGCCCAACAAGCACCTCAAACATCGCTTCCTACTGCTGGTACAAATATTTGTTTTCTTTTGTTTACTCTGGTCTGTGGTAAATGCTTAAAGAGCATTGTTCAAAATGCATGTTATGAATACCTACCTGGGGCAAAATATTACCAAGGTCATATAAATATTAAATACAAACATATTAAGGATTCAGAACTGTTACCAATTAGCCTCCCAAGAACCAGTGTTCTCGCTTTAGCTATTATGTGAAACCTGCTCATTATTTGAAGGTCTGTTTAAACAAGTAAAGGCTGTGAAAAAAGAAGGATAAAACAAAATGACTTTCACTAAAACGGTTGTCATGAATATAATATACATTTTAATAACCTTAATTCCATCAGTATAAGAACAGTTTGTGTATTGCTCTGGGTCTGAACAGCAAAACTGTTCTCGCTCCTTGCTGGAATGTGAAATGGACACAGCAGATGTGGAGTTATATGTAAGAGCATTTAAAGAAAACAGCGAAAATATAAATAGTTTATTTATGTTACAAAATATGATCAAATATACTTTATATATATATATATATATATATATATATATATATATATAAGAAATAATAATAAGAAACTATCCACTAAATCTACCTTTTGTATGAGTCTAACCTTCAAGTAGAAAAAGCACCTCAGGTTTTCTTTTGATGTACAGTATTTGCTTCACATGTCTTCCTGTATTGTTATGCCTGTACACAGCAGGCTAACATCCCCCCCATGCACACACAAACACGCAAACCCATATAGATCTTCCCACTTCTCAGTGGGATGGGACCAGGTTTTTTTTGGAGCTATTCAAAACCTGTGGTTTATTTAAATCACTGACATTCTTCACCATGTAAATTGTCTTTAACAGACCATCATTATGTGTAGCAGAAATACTGCACTGTGTCAGCAGCTGAGAAACTGCACTTTAATGCATATGTCCTGCATCTACACTGTATTGCAGACAATTCTTTATTAAGTGTCACACAATGTCTTGAATGTACAGCCATTGGTTGAACTTCAAAATCATTTGTAACTTCCTACTTATGGAAACAGAATCAACGTGACTTTCTTGGGAACATAAGTTCAGTTTAAAGTGCTCTGATTATTTTCTTTTCCAGGATCGTAAACAACCTGACGTATGTGACAAATTTTTCCACGATGTTCCCTTCGAGGCTCACTTAGCCTCAGACATCCCAGATCTGCAGTCCATGACAGCCATGCCGGGTGTTGATGGCTTTACAATGAAGGTTGATGCTCTCTACAAGGTGTGTAGAACTACCTGCACTTCATCTGTTCCATGTATTATTACAGTGTTGCTGTTGTGAGATATTTGGTCTCGTTCAGTCCCTGAGTGATTTGATGGACGTAGCTCTAAACATTTCCTTCCTGAATTCGGTTCCATATAGATGTATTTTTCATAGGGAACTAACTGCTAAAAGCTCGCACACCTTTTATCACTAACTTCCCACTATTTATCTATTCTATGAGATCCCACCAATCAGAGATATTGCTGATGGCATAAAAACCTTATAACCTAATTTAAAGTCATGGGTGGCAGTCAGACCAGAGCAAATGAGACAAGTCTGATTCAGATATAAAAGTATTAATAAATGTCCCAAAGTGTTGTGAGTCAGCATCAGCTGGGTTGGAAGACTACAAGTTTGAAAATGAATAGTCCCTATCTCTGCTGCAGGCCAGCGGCTCAAAGCTACATAAGTTGCTACTAATGGAACTGTCTGCAGTCGAATTGCATTGTGGGTAAACTAGGCGCCAGGCTTTCTCTGATTCAATGCATCGATTTGTATTATTATACTGAGTCTGACAGTATATTAGGAGTGCAATGCTATGGAGTACTATCTAATACATCTAATGTTGTTATTCCATTAATTTAACAGGCAGATGTCAAAACATAAAGTCTTTAGCATGACTTTTAAAAGAAGAATTCAGTTGAATCCTGGTTCCAGAAATAAAGGGTACTCTCATTCAGTACAGTAGCTAATGCCTTCATTCTTTCTCTTTGTTGATTGACAGGTGGAGGCGGGTCACCAGTGGTACCTGCAGGTGATTTATGTGATCAGCCCAGAGTCACGGTCCAGTCCCAGGATTCAGCGCTCGGTGACGTATGAGCTGAGCCGCCCTAAGCGTGACCTGGTGGATCGCAGCGGGCGCCTGACGCTGGATGAGTCGCTGATCTACGACAACGAGGGCGACCAGGTGAAGAACGGTACCAACATGAAGTCGCTCCGTCTGGAGGCCGGGCCCTCTGCCACCTTTAACGCCCACGTGGGCAGTTCGGTGGGCGGGGGAGTGGCCGCCGTGACCCTACTGGTCCTGGTCCTGCTGGCCTCCTGCTTCCTGTTCCGCCGCTGCCGACGGTCGGCCAAGAAGAAGAGCAAGAAGGCTCAGAAAGTGTACGAGGAGTACCCGCTCAACACCAAGGTGGAGGTGTGCATGGACAAGTGTGTGGAGAAGAACTTCAGCACCAAACACTGCACCGTGAGGAACGTCAATATCCTCAACCGCAACCAGGAGCCCAACGGCAAGGCCAAGGTCAAACAGGTCAACCTGGAGGTCAAACTCCACAACAACCTCAACGACGGCACTGAGGTCTGAAACACTGGTGAGGAAGAGTAGGAGAGGAGGAGATGGAGAGGAGGAGCAGGACGGAAAAAAAGGTATTTTCTAAAAGAAAGTTTGTACTTATGGAACGAGATGTTTGTTAATGTATTTTTATACCACTTTGAAAAAGGGAAGAGTGAGACATGCAGAAAGCTACGCAGAGTTTTAATCATTTTGCAACTGGGCTACCTCAGGAATCCACAAAACCACTCAGCTGCGTGAAACCGCCAAAACATCTGCATCTGATCATCCAAACTCCATCTGAAACTGCTGTCCATTGCATTACTGTGTAACTTGACATTTACGTCCTTTTTAGCACCAAGATGGTGACTGGTAGCTCAGACACTGGTGATTGTTTGACAAAAACACTTCTCTGCTGCATTGAGTCATTTCACTGCTACTAAATGTCACTACTATAGAGTGGAAGCCAGTGTAGAAGTCCTCCTTTTCTGCATATATCTTTATCATTTACTGTTTCTGCTGATAAATTAACTCAAAAGACTCTGATTAAACAGAACAAAGTTGAATTTTCCTGTGGAGCGACTTGTACACCAGCTACAGCTGCTTCTGACTGCTGTGAAAGTATTAAGCACATAGAGTGTGCTGCTATCGCTCGAGGGCGAATGAGTGCAGAGTGTAAATAATAACAAAAATGAATGATACCTATTCAAGTGCAATTATGCCATAGCTTTTGTTAATCCTTCCCTCATGAGCAGGAACTTTATTTGCATTTAAAAGAAACTTGTATTTCAAGCCTTACATAGAGACATTTGTACTGTCAAGTTGAACAAACAGATAATTATTCTTGTTTCAACACAAAAACATATTTTTTTGTTTGTACTGTACACACAGCTGCCAATATTAAGTGCCATGCAGTATTTTTCCTCATGAATTTCAAAACTAATCATCCAAAGTGTTTTTTTTTCTTTTTCAAGAGTGAGAAAATTTCCATGTGATTGTAATAAACCAGACGCCACCGTTTGGACAACAAAGGTTTCGATCCCGTCCACATGACTGAGTGCATTAGCCTTACTACTGTTCTAATGAAAATAACCATTTTTTTAAATGATGTATTTTTAAAGAGATGTGTGTCTACCTGCCTTCTTTCCACCCAAAGACACAAAATTCATCACTTATTTTTTATTTACACGGGCTCACATCTCGCTCAATTTTCTTTTTTTTCTCATTTATGTATTATTATGTTACCCTCTTATGATGTATTATGTTACGCTCAGCTACTGATGTACCTATGATGTTAAAGTTACTGTAATTTTTTGTAATAAGTGTATGACATTGGTTGGAGAGCACTGCAAAAGAAAAAAATGTTTTCTCATGTGAGATGTTGACATGTTTCTCTCCATTTGTCTCTCTGATCCCAATTCCTGTTCTCTTTCAACTCTGTGCCTATCAAAACAACACAAGAACAGGAAATTATGGGAAATAACAATATATTTTTGGTGCTATCATTTTGTGGAAAATAACTACAATGCTATCAACATGATGCCTGTATTTGGTGCCTTTTTAGTAATAAAAAATGCTGAAACCCACAATTGTTCTGTATTTCATGTTTATTATTTATGATTCTTTTCAGTTAATGTATTTAATAAGATTGGAAGATAAGATTTTTTACAAATATTTTAACATTTTTGTACATGTGATGTACATGTGGAGTGTCAGTGTTTGTGGCACTTGCTAGTGTTGCTAATCTAAATAGGATGGGATGTTCTGGAACAGAGAAAGTTGACACTCAATACAATAACAGTGAGCACCACTTTAAGGTAGTGATATACGCTAATGCATGATAACATGCTCACAAAGACAATGCTACCATGTTGATGTTTAGTAGCTTTAGTGTTCACTAGGTTGACCATCTTAGTTTAGTGGGTTAGCATTAACATTTGCTAATTTGTACTGCAACTGCAGCTGAGGTTGATGGATGCACAAAGACTGCAATCTAGTAAATATGGATGTAAACAATTTCAAATACGAAAAAGAATTGCCTTTGCAACTCTTTTATGAGGGTGGAAACGCACTTGACTTGTGTGTCAGACCTCAAAGATACAGTAGTGAGTAAATGTCAGGAATCTATCCAATGAGACATTTCAGTCTGGACCAACATGTTGGACTGGTCAGAAAACATGCCACTAGAAATGATCGTAAAGTTTACAAAACGCATGACCAGTTGAAGCAAACAGTTCAAGTAAAAATAAGAAGAGGAAAAAAAGCCCCATACCTTTAAAAAGAAGAAAGCCAAATAAATCTGATGGGTGATGTAAAACTGGATGGGCCAACAGATAATAAGAAATTATACAGTTTCTCATTATATTCAGAAGCAGGCCTTCTACACGTTGATATGTGATAAATACGAGCCGCCCCTGAAGGCAGCACCTGCCTGCACAGAGTGGGCGTGGTCAGATGACTCTTCAGGTAGATTTCCAGTGTCCACAGAGATTGAAGGTGTGGAGGAAACGCTTTTCCGGTTCAGAACATAATCCAGGTGAGCTTTTCCGTGGTTTCTTTAACTCAGTTCTTATCTTTCAGTGCATTTATTTTGTGTTTGACTGTTAGTGTAGTAATGTATTATTCTTTGGAGTAGCAGAGTTAATAGTTTAAAGCAGAAGTGGAGGATTGATTTTCTCATGAACCCGTCATTACCTGAGCAAAGCTTTCTGTATTTCATTATGCTCACTTAAGGAAGTGTTGATCTGTGATGTTTATTTTAAATTTCACAGCAAGTTGATCATATTTAATGATATATTTTATTTGCAAATCCCAGTAGTCTTCCTGTAGGGAGTGTGCTGTGAATCTGAGTCCTCTGGGATATGTTTAAATCTCCTCTGGTGTCTTTACTTCTTTATTTGTCTATGATATCAAGTTTACAGTTTGATTATGTTCAGATCAATTAAAAAGTAGTTCTTGATTTTATTTTTCTGTGTTACTTTTTGAAAGCGATATAAAAATGCAGCTGGTTGCAGTAATGAGGCTTCACTGAGGCTGAATGGTTCATTTACTTTACATTCATCAGAACAGCTGATCAAATAGGCAAATATAGATGTGTCAGCATTACAAGGATGTTAAATCCTGTAGTACATTTTGACAGGTGCCACACAGACATGCCAGTGAGATATTGTTCAGCTACTGTGAGACATCATATATCCACATCCTATAAAAAAGAAAATACCCAAAAGTGCTTTAAGGCCACGATTTCAGTAACTTACAGCCGGACAGAGTTGATTGAACTTCAGAATGTAGACAAAAGAATCAGCAATAAACTTGACGTGATTACTCTGTTTTTTTATTTGTAAAGATTTCAGTTTTCATGTACCTGCCTCAAAATCTCCAAATGTCCCAGCAGCACAGTTAGGCTATATTTTGAAAAATTAGCATTGAACTGAGAGTAAATTTGGGGATTTGGGGACCCAAGAACAACATCAGAGTTCTGACTTTATTCTCAAGACTTCGACTAATCACCAAATTTTATTTCAACACTTCTTCCCTTTTGTGCCCTCTTGTGCCCTCTTACTTTAAGTAATCACACAGGACATTAGATTAGAACTAGGGAAAACTGACACCATAGTGCTTAATAAACACAAAAGATTGCTATTGTAAAGTCATTATAATATGTACACTTATATGTGTGCTTTTTAATGACATTAGTTTGGTGAGAATACCTTGAGAATAGAGGTGTTCATATACCATAAAGGACAAAACAACAAGAACGTTTAACTGTGAATGTGTATTTGCTTTTCTTCAACAGAGGAACTTCCTGTTGTCATCATGACGTCTTTATGGGTAAGCCATGTTCTCTGTTTTTATGTTTATGATAACGCTGTGACTGATCATAGATTTTAAACACAGCTGATAAACATTTTGCAGGATGACTTGGACAGTCTTGTGAATACCCCTTCCTCTTTCTCAGCAAAAGTAAGTCCAACTGAATCTTCACACTGACTTGAGGCTTTCTGTGACATATATTATTGCACAAATAACAAAATGAGAGGAAAAACCAAACAAACTGACCGACGGACGTCACTGTGTTCTTCAGACTGGAGAGAGAGGAACCATCAAGCCTAAAGCTGACTTTGATGCAGGAGACGATGCTGAGGCTCTGAGGAAGGCCATTGAAGGACTTGGTACAAATAGACACACACACACACACACACACACATATCATAATGTATAAAGATAGTCTCTCCAGGATACACTAATGAACATATATTTAGATATCTCTAAAACTAACCAAATTACCTCCAGTCTCTGTTGTTGAGTTTAACACAGTATGTTAGTATGCATACGATGCTAATATTCTAAATGTAATGATAATAATAATCATACATTTTGATTTGGGGCACTTTTTTAAACACACAAGGAAGCAAAACTGAACAGCTGTCTAGATAAGTAACTAACCCTAATGCTAATTTAGCAACGTTAGCCACATAGCCACCTATGAACATGGTAAAATCTTGATATTGTAATGCTAACATGCTAATTGTTAATCGTTAGCTGTTAATTGAACATCAAATAGCTGTTAGCCACATTACAGTATGTGTAGGGATGTTAACGCGCTAACATTAGCTCATTAAGTAGCTACACATCCCTACAAAGCCAAAACACAGTAACAGTGAGTACATATTTGGTCCAAACTGAGTTAAAACGGAAGTCTTTGGCATCTGTTTGCCGTATGAAAATTTATTATAACCTAAAATTGTGAGAGAGCGTGTAGTCACGAAGAGACAGCTAACGGTAACGCAGGAGAGATAAAACTAGAGAGATAGCTATAGCTATGGCTAGCCTAGGTGAAGGTAAAACTACATTTACTAATCTTTCCCTATCTGTAGTCTGTAACTGAATAAATGATATATATGATTTGTACATTTTGATGAATCATCGTCTTATCTTGATATAACGTTAACTAAATGAGACATTTGAATCATAATGGGAAATACACAGCTCGGAAACTAGCTTAGCTGAGTAGTTAGCGCTAACTGCCATCCTAACTTATCTAAATAAAGTCACTTAAGGTTAAGCTTCTTTAAATCCCAAATGTAACTGTAATTTTATTTATTTTAGTGATTTAAATGTAAATATTAACAGTACACAAACACACTAGACAAAATAGAATTACATTGAATCCCCATGGGCCATAATCAGAAATGTGTGTAGTCCTGTTTTATTTGAGTTCTTATTCAGCATATAAAGAAATAATATAATGGCATAACATCAAAATAACATCCTTTCTTTCTGTTATGTTTTTGCCAGCCAGACAAAACAAGGTTTTTCTTACTTTTACTGCATCAGTAGTTTCGACTCTCTTTGTAGGGACACGTTTTCAAATTCAGCTCAAAGCACATGTTATGACTGTAGACAGAAGTTTAGATTGATGAAAGCTGGAGTTAACGTGGCAAAAATGTCTGTTTCTTATTTATTCCGTTTGTTTATCCCTTTTGTTGTTACATTTCTTTTATGGTGTCCTCTTTCATGTTTATTAATGCACCTCCTCGTGTTTCTTCCTAAAAAATGTTGCAGGCACCAAAGAGAAGGTTCTGATTGACATTCTGACTCATAGAAGTAGCGCTCAGAGGCAGCTCATCTGTGAAGCTTATCAGGAAGCCACTGGCAGAGTAAGATCACCCCTGTTGTCAGAGAGTGAATTACAGTACACTAGCGTCATAGCACTCTTTCAAAGTCTTTCATAAGCTCAGAAAAAGAGTTCCTTGCTGCTTCATGAGAACCTTTTTGAAACAGGAGCTTGTTCTCATGGGAAATATTACAGTGGATGTGATGAGGTGAGGTCTGCTTTAAGGTTAAATAATTACTTTGGATTATTATTTATTATTATTATATAAGCCAGAAGCCTAGTTTTTCTCTTTTTCGTTGCATGTTTTACTGATTTGTTACCATTGAAACACAGCTCTTAGCTTGTTACTGCAGCCAGGGTTTAGTCTTGATAAATGTAAGGCGTAACATGAGTCTTTCTTTTTTTATAAACTCTCTTACTTGCATAATCAGTAGTCTAAAAGACAAAACTGAGACTGACCTACCTCAATAAAAGAATCTAGTTTGCATTTACAGTTGCAGCTTATTACTTTCTGTGTAACTGTAATTATTTTTATTTGTGAATCTTTCAACCATTATCTGTTGCACATTCTTTGATTTAATTTCCAACAGATTCTATATTAAGATATCATCTTGTGCAGCATTAACATGAGAAATAATTGCCACTGTGTCTGTGTGACTCAGTCTGGGTTTGGTTGTAGGCCAGAGGCCTGGGTGTATTTGCATGGGTGTGGTTGTGTGTTGCATGAAAATGAGTATGCTTTGTTTACGTTATAGACATTACTGGAGGACTTGGAAGGGGACACCAATGGTGACTTTGAGGAAGTGCTGGTGGCGCTCGTCACCCCTCCTGCAGTGTACGACTGCCATGAAGTGATGCGGGCAATGAAAGTCAGTTTCTTACTTTTGTCATTTTCTCTCAGATTTTATTTTATAATTTACAAATAAATGTTGGTATGAGAGGAAAGAAAGATATTTATAACAATATGTTACATTCAGCTTGTAGAGTCGAACTGAAATAATATATAACTTTGGTCCAGTCGAGTTCAAACTTGAAATATAAATTTATTTACACTACCACATAACCCTACTTCAAAAATCCCTTTAACCTTTTGGATTAAAATTACAAGCTCCGAATATACTGTACGGTTAATATTCAGGCACACAAAACAAATTTTCATGTACAAATGAAACAATATAGCTGTAGTTAGTAGAACTGAATCCCATGATTTCCATTCAGCATTTATTTTGTCTGTTTATGTATATATTTTTTTAAACCATAGATGTATTTTAGAGTGAAGCAGAGCTCCATGTGGCCTTTCAGTGAACTCTTGGTTTAACCTCATTGTTGGTTTGATGCTGTAAATGCAGTTCAGTGGTATATTAACTGTGTGACGATGCTGCAGGGAGCTGGGACAGAAGACAGCGTCCTGATTGAAATCTTTGCCTCCAGATCCAATGAACAAATCGCAGCTCTCTGTGATGTCTATTTACAAGGTAAACAATGTAAACAGCTTTAATTCCTAAGAATGTAATGAGGATGACAGTCCATCCAAAAGCATTGGTCGAACTGGCCTTTTGAGTGTGAATTTCTTGTTTTATGATTTATAAAATTTTCAAACATCCGAATTATGAGTCTTGGATGTTTTCCTCCACAGAAACGGAGAAAAAGTTGACCCTTGACCTGAAGGATGAAGTTTCCGGAGACTTTTCCACAGCGCTGCTCCTCCTGGCTGAAGTTTGTCATTACAATATAAAAGAATATACATATACAGAATGAACTTAACTGACATACGATCTGTGATGCACAATATGAAGAGATGAGTGCATAAAAATGATCAAATGAGTTACTTGGAGAGATGATGAAGTAAAACCTACAGTACTATGAGTACCGTCTGGATTAACATATACATATAACATATCACATTTCCTTCCCTTTTTAATCTTTTCCACAAAGAGAAATAGAGGAAAATAAATAAATACGTAAATATTAAAGGTGAAAAATAAGGTAAAATTAAAATAATCATTAAGAAAGAAAGAAAAGGTGGGAAAGCAAACATGACAAAAATAAGAGCACCTATCTATAGTGGTGAGGGTAAACCGTGCAGGTACAAAATAAAGTCCATTCACCACATCATCATTTCAACTGTCATCACAGTCACTAAACAATGTGGGGAATAAACAAGTTCTGTTGGTTTGAACAATTCCTGTCTGCACAGCAGTATGTAAATGAGTGTGATGTTATTTAAATTAAGATTTTGCTTTTGTTTCCAGGGCAAGAGGGACGACGGCACCACAGTAGATACTGAGCAGGCAAAAGAAGACGCCAAGGTGCAGTATGACGCATGTTTGAATTTGTTTCATAGGGAAAATGTTTGTTCTTACCATAAATTGTATCTCTTTATGGTAAATATATTTTTAACCATTTTATTTTTTTCAATACCCAGACTCTTTATGATGCTGGGGAGAAGAAGTGGGGCACGGATGAATCTAAATTTGTTGACATCCTCTGCCAAAGAAGTATACCTCAGCTGAGACAAAGTACACCATGCTTAATACACATTGTCTTAAATAAAGTTCTACAAATGATGGTCAGTTTGGAATAACTGGAAATGTAAAGTGAGACTTTTTCTTTGTTTTGTTTTGTGTAGCTCTTGTTGAATACAAAAACATCAGTGGAAAGACTCTACAGCAAAGCATTGAAGGAGAGATGTCAGGGGAGCTGGAGGAACTACTGGTGGCTATCGGTAGGTTACTGTGCTTATTACTATGCTGTTTAGAACTAATATAGTAGTATTGTGTGTGTGTGTGTTTGTGTGTATATCAGTTAAGTTCAGTAACAAAACCTGTGGAATGTCTTTACAGAAGAGTGCGGATATCACTGCCCATGTTTTTGGAATTGCATGTTCAACAATCACATATTGGAGTAATGGTAGCGTGTCCACATACTTTTGGTCATGTAGTGAATATTCCCATGTAAAGAGTTACTGTCTGTTAGATATTTGAAAACTGTTGACTATGGCTTTATAGAATGGTATATAATAAATATTGAGCAACAAAACTGTACATTTTAAAATGGATTTCTCTTTCTCTGCTAGGAAAAGATAAACTTCAATCTTTTGTATACTGTTTTAACCACATTGTTGTTTCTCCTCCAGTGAAATGTGTGAAGAGCGTGCCGGCCTACTTTGCAGAGCGCCTGTATGAGAGCATGAAGGTGAATATACAGTTTCTATTGCATGTGCTCACAGTTGCAGATCATTGTACAAACATGGAAAGCAATAAACAATATCTAGTTCATGTGGATATTTTAACTGTAGGGAGGTGCAGCCCATAATATGAAGCTGTTCAGCAGAGAGAATTTTAAAAGAAATGTCTTCCTTTTGTAGCTGAGCAGTATCATTGCTGAACTATTACTGAACTTCAACTGAAGCGGTTATTTGGACATTTTAAGCCTCAACACTTAGAATTCCCTCCCAACGATACTACCCCAAATCCCAAATCCATAATGCATACATCATCATACTGTTGTAGCAGTTAGTATACAATAATGTCAAAATACTTAATCATTATATATGATCAGGAAAGGACTTTGGAACGCTACTGTCCATTAAACTTCACAAGATTTGAAGGTCCAGAGTGTAGGATTTAGTGGCATCTAGCGAGGTAATTGCAGATTGCAACACATTCGCTTCTCTACTCGCTACGGTAGAAACATGGTAGTTCAATACCCACAGTGTAGATAAACACAGCTCATTCTGCGGTTACAAAAACATAATCGTTCCTATATTCAGGTGATTTTACACTAATGAATACATAGCTATGAATATTGTCCATCAACGGCGCACTTTACAATCAGCCTTTTTTAGTATGCATACTTTCTGATTTGAGTATATTTCATTTTGTCACTTTGCCAGTGTGAACACGCTACATACTGAAAACGTGCCTAGAATCAGTACGTAGTATGAATTTGAGACTCAGCTATTGTTGCAGACAGCAATGTACGCTGGTCCCCCACTCCAGCCACCCACCCCATAGATCCTATCCAGGAACACTAATGAATGGGTTAAATACAAATGTATTTCCTCTCAAATAAACCCTTCACATAGTGGTTTCTTCCTCTGTTCACCGACTAGAAATAGCTAATGTTTGAGGCAGAAGAGTTTAGTTTTATATTCCAGAGCGAAAAGTAAAACGTAAGATAAAGGCAGGATAAATTCTGTACGTGATTTAAGTGTAAAATGTGTTATTGCCCTGTGAGCCCGGACCAGTAGTCCTTGAGGTTAGGGTAAGTGGTTGGGTTAGGCTGTCCACAATGAATGTAGTCAATGGAATGTCCTCACAAGGATAGCTGCTTGTGTGTGTCTTCACTGCCAATTTCTTGGTCAGGGTGGTGGAACAGATGAGTCAACTCTGAACCGGATCATGGTGAGTCGGTCTGAGATTGACCTGCTGGACATCCGAGCCGAGTTCAAGAAACTGTACGAGTACTCACTGCACTCTGCAATCGAGGTGAGGAGCTGCTTTACTTGATAATAATTTAACTTACAAGAAAGATAATGATACTCTGCACCTTTGGTCCCATGATTTGACTTTATTCTACTTACTCTAAACTCTAGCTTTATCCCATTACATTTCAGTAATAGGATCCTTGCAAAGAGTTTGTCTATACACAGTTTGCAGCAACATAAATTCACTAAAAATGAAGTGTGATCAGAGGATTTGACTGACTCTGAAGCCTGACCTGTTTTGTTCTGGCCTCTGTAGATTTATGAGTCATCAGAGTTTGAAGAATAAAGCTGCTTTGAGATCTGTGAAGCCAGATACATTTGAATAATGGCAGAGCCAGGAGGTCCTCTGAGACACACAAAGACTGTACTGAGACAAAAAGACTCATGTATGGGATAACCAGAGCTGTTCCTGAATGTCTCTTCATATTACACAAAATTAATCTTTCACTAATATTTGATGGGATTTTATTAATTCTTTTGAAACTCAATAAAACCACTTATTGGTGAGGGATGGGTCCGTAAAGAACGCCGTACAGTATACGTAGGGTAAATGTTGACTGTGTGTTTTTCATCTGTTGCTTTATTTTGCGTTGTGGTTGCGCAGGTGGGTTTGGCTTCCTGTACTGAGCAAATTTTTTAGAGATTTGAAAAAGACAGCACCTACCTGTTGTTAAATATAAAAAGGCAGTAAATTACAACCCACATCCAGCCGCTCTGACAAGTAACCAGCCATCAGTTGGCGGTCACACAAACCTTCAGAGGCCAACTGCTGATCCACTAGCTTCAGTGTAATTTCTGATCAGGCTTTGTTAAGTGACTACAGGGTTTACTATCCATATATTATAAGATAAGTGCTTATCTTTATAGAAAATTAACCCCTCCATGTATTAGGACATATACAAATAGTCTGCTTGGAATAATAATGTGCGTCTGATGTGTTTTTTCCACATAAAAAGTATAATTTCCACATTAAAACCCTAAAAAAACATGTGAAATTCCATTAGAACTGAAAACTAGTGGAACAGAAGCTAATCTGTGCTGAACCTCAGCTCTGTAAACTCCTAACAACCCAGTGAAATCACCTGCTGTACTGGTCAATGCGGTTGAAAGACACTTTTCTCCTTGCTTGTGTTACTGTGTCCTCCAGTCAGATCTGGGGGGCGACCACGGGGACTGTGTGAAGGCCATCTGTGGAGGAGAAGACTAACACCTGAGGTCTACCTGAGGCCAAGAAGAAATCTGCTTCCTCTTGAAGTCACACTGTAGGCCCGCTGTCGTTCTCTCACACTTCTACTTTACTTTCATCTTCAAACTACCAACTACTCACTGGTTTACAGTCTTGTAGCAACAGGCAGCTTTGAAAGAAAGACGTCATATATAAAATCATAAAAGCACAGCGAGAAGTCTGGAGACATGAAAACGTCAACTGAAGTTTTGATATAAAATTCTGTTTTGTTTCAGTCGGATTGCAATGGGAATTATGAAAAGACTCTGCGGAGGAGATGAGTCCTAACATCGACATGTTCTCATCTCACCATGTCTCAATTTCCATTTCTGTCATCTTATGCACTATCCTCTCAGCAGTGGTGGAAGGTACTATTTTGAGGCACTTGTGCTTTGCACTACAATTCTCAAAAAAATATTCTTTTCACTTTACTACATTTATTTAAGATCTATAGTTACTTTTCAAATGAAGATTTTACAAGCAAAACACATTATTAGTTTATTAGAAATATGATCCACTGTTACGTAATGGATTTGAGTTCTTTGAGTACTACTTCCTGAACTTGCACGTGGAAAATCTCCTATGAAAAAACGTTGTATGTGCATTTGTTGCGTCATTCATGCTTTATTGGTGCTATTTTTCTTCTGCCTGTTGGTAACTCAAATGTAGAAGAGTCTTGGAAATCATTGTTACTGTTTTATATTATATATCAGGAGGCTAAAAATTCACCAATGGATTAAAAATAATTGATAGATATTTTGACAGTGAGTTTGAGGTTTTGATAACTTTGTGTTTGGTATTTACCATCTGTTAAGTGAATGACAAAATCCAACTAATTAATAAATATGTCAATAAAAACTCATCAAAATTCAATAATTAAATGATGGCATCAACTGTTTATTGGGGTGATTAAGATTACGTCCTTGAACAACAACAACAACAATGATTCCAATTATTTGATAGCATAAGCTCTGCTCTTTTATCTCCCTCTTGTGTCTCTGTAACTTCAAGAAATAATAAAATTCTCCTGAATTATTTACAGCCAGGAATATTGTTTATTTTTACTTGCACTGTCCAGCAGTCTGGTAGTCCACCGATGTCGCCAGCAGGGGGCACTACTGATTCAGCAACAGTGTTTAAAAGCTTTTTAAATGTCTGCAGGTATACAGAAGTGTTATACTCCTCTTAATGATTGTAGCAGTAAACAAATACCAGCACTTGTACTTAAGAGTATTTTAAACTATACTACTTTATACTATTTTATACTACTTTGTACTAATACACCGCTACATTTAGAGGGAAATATTGTACTTTTTACTCTACTGCATTTATTTGACACCTATACAAATTTTCAGATTAAGATTTTACACACAAAATGTGTATAAAATATGATGCAATGCTTTAAACTAACCTGTAGAGTACCTATAACGTGCATTAGGAAATAACATTAAGTAATAATATGCAATGATGCAATTTATTTTGAATGTAGTATTCATAATAACACTCTCAAAGGGAGGTGTGTTTCTGCATAATACATATTTTTGATACATTGATAGACTTTTTATTAGACTATCGTATTTCCACTTTTACTTAGTAAAGGATCAGAATACTTCTTCCACCACTATGTCTCTATACACAAATAGATATTGATATAGCCTCACACTTTTACATTATTTAATATTCCACCCATTTTTGTGTGTGTACCTTTATCTTCTACTGTTTATACTTAAAAGAAGTGTAGAAAAATGAAAACTAATAACTTTAATGAAGATGGAGGAAAGGTGGTTATTATTTCTTTCCCTTGATTACTTTTTGTAGATATTAAGCTATATAATGATAATGGTGTTAAATCTACAGGTTGTTGTAATAACTCTTTAAAATATAATAAAATGTCAAATGAGTGGCTAATCCAAACTGCTGAATAATGTAACAGTCCTTTCGTCATCAGGGATGTAACATCTAATTATAAATTAAAATGACTGAATGTCATAAAGTTCACAAAACTGTTATGTTTATATTACATCATCAATTACAAATATGGTAAATTCCTATTAACTATTTTAAATTAACAGACAAATGTATGTTTTTATTCATGTTATTACATTAACAGGATTTGCTACTTTTTTTTATCTGATGTGCCGGAATCCCATATGACTTTTCACATTTTATTTCATTGTTTTCAGACATTATTGGATTACATAAATCACAAACTGTCTGACTTTGGCTAATTAGAAGAATAAATCCGTAGGTAATATAAAAGAACATAAAAACAGCCAAAAGTCACACAAAGGTCAGAGCTGTAGTTTCCTGACAATAGATGGATATAAATAATCTATAATAAGAATGAAATACTGAATGTTAAAGACCTCAGTGTTGTTATGGTTCCTTTACTCAGCTCATCTAAACAGTATGCTAGACTTGCAAATGGGAAACAATGCACAATACTGAAACAGGATCATCCATTAAGAAAGAACAGGTCAATCAAAAGGAATCAATAAGACTCATTTGCAGCAGCCTTGGATTTAATAATGCAGGATGTCCTTGTGCAGAGAGAAAGATTCCACACACACACACACACACACACACACATCACAGGCCTTTCTAAAGACTGAAATCTCCAACAAAACAGTGAGGTCGAAAGTATCATATTTAGTTGTAAGATATGTTTGAAAGGCTGGTCATCAGAACAGCAGAAGCGCTGCTCAGATGGGTAATTTAATTTCAAATGTTTGCTCTGTTTCCAATTCGAAATAAAATGCATCCACAAAGTAATTTAATTCCCCCAGAAAGGGTCTTATACTGGAAACATTGAGCAGAATGACAGCATCCTGAGGGGAGGCTGAGGCTGTGAATCAAACTCAGCTTGTTTCCCTCTTGGCAAATCAAAGTTTTGTTCCAAAATGAGGTCTTTCGCTGCTAAAAACTGTGACGTAAGTAAAAAAAATATCTGGTTCCCTTTAAAGGAAAGAACATAACTAAGGTTGTTGTTTGGCCAAATAAGACCACCTGTAGGGAGCAAATCCTTAAACGATTAAATCATGAACTTTCACTTAAAATGATGAATATCAGATGTCTCACCCCCAAAGTGGGTTCATGCACTTTTTTAAATTAAGTGTCATATGTTGTCCAAAAAAACAGAGCTCATACTTCAAAAAGTGGAGGTCTTTCTCCTCTTTATTTATTGCATGTAATGTTACACAGTAATAACAAAGTTATTGTTGTTGTAAATTATTATTTCATGTCTCATATATATACTGGTAACTTTGGGAATCTGAAAAATCACATTTTCAAACCAATTCTTCCTGAAGATGGAGAAAAAGTGCAAAAGGCTTTCTTTCAATGAAAATGCAGTAAAATGTGACTTTAGTTGTGCGCTTTATCACAAATGTTATTACCTCAGTGGGCAATCATTGTATTTTTTATGATAGTTTGCGATCACAAATACATATAAACAATGAATTCTAAAATCTAAAAATACAAATATGACAATATAAGGAAAGAACTGATATACACAAGGGTTAATGGCGGTGGCCAGTCCATAGCAGGCCAACAATATCCAACACCACAGAAGGACAAGGACTCCAAATAATGGTTTGAACATCTGAACTCGAGCTGCTGATAAAGACCACGTAATACTGTCAAGAGAGTGGACTTGGAGTGGAAATCATTCCAATATAATAGGTCGTCTGTCCATATGAAAGATTCTCAAGGACATTTTCTGATCTGCTGTCAGGGTTTTGGGAGTCAGTACGGCAACGTCAACAAAAACTGACGTCACAGCTGCCAGTCACTGAACAGGGTGAAGTGAAAAGTCAAATCACACCACAACTTTCTCCTCTGCATTTCCCTTACTCAGCTTTTCTGCTTTCAGTGTCAACAAACTAAGGTACAGAGTGAACTGCCTCTTAACCTCGAGGAAGGCAAGGCAAAGTTTGTAGCACATTTAATACACAAAGGCAATTCAAAATGCTTTACATAATGCATTACAAAACAAAGAAAAACAGCAAAAGACATTAAAATGCAAATTAAAATAATATATATGTTAAGAACAGAGATATAAACACAGGATATGAGGCCAGTGATAAGTATTTAATGCTCAGTGCAGAACATTTTTGCTCACAAAACATACAAAGAGCCTATAAAATAAGATTTCTGTTATAAATTAAACTACCCAACAATTTATACAAGTACAGCTGAAACAATTAGTCAGTTGATCAATTAACTGGCAACTATTTTAATAATCATTTAAGTTATTTTTCATAAGAAAATATTTTGTATTTCCAGCTTCTCATGAGGATTAGCTGCTTTATGTTTCATTTTATTCAATTTATATAACTTTTAATAGTATTCAGTTTTGTACTAATGGTTGGACAAAACAAGCATTTGGGCTCTGGGTAAGTGTAGTTTAAAATGAGTTCCATCACAATGAGCTCCAAAAATCCTGCTTTCGCATTTATGCGTATGAGTAATAACAATGATGTAACAATAATATAATATATAATAGTATAACAGTCGCAGGGGACATTTTTCTGCATTCTGAGTACTAATGTACAGTTTCCTGATTATACACACATATTTCTTAAAGAATTATGAAACAGTCTCAATTTAATCCTGGTGTCTCTATATGACCTACATAAGCCAACAAGACCATCAGTGAGAAGACTGGCTATTTGTAGTCAGTCCTAATGCCTGCCACTGGGTTGGATTCAGTAGATTTAGTACTTTTATCTGAAAATCACCACTGAATAAACTGGAAATGAAAGCCTGGACTAGTTTCTCCAAGGCCTGGACTTGGACATGAATCCTCTGAAAGGAAATATAATGTTTCATAAATACCTGGGTGTGTTCTTATGCTGTAGAACACATCAGCTGCAGCCTCCAGATGAAATCCACAGACCCTATTCATCGTCATTCTGCAGCACCTCATGTCTTCATGTCTTTCAGTCCTGCAGGGAGCCAACAATTAAACTCAGGCCAGACACACTCACAGACTATTGAGGTGGATGAGAGCCTGAAGGCAAAGACGTTTTCCTCATTAAAGCCAAAGTAATCACCCAGAGTCCCTCGCACTGCACTAATCCCCCCCCCAAAAAAAAACAACCCCCACCCTTCCCTCTTTATCTGAACTGAATGAAAACAGGAAGAGAGGCTGCAGGCCTACATACATCTTTACACTCTGACAGCTTCCACTCACATCCCCTGTGTGTGTGTGTGTGTGTGTGTGTGTGGCTGTGTTTGTGTTCATGCACGATAGGTTATCAGCACAAAAGATATTTCAAAAACACTGTTATTACAAGCCATGTTTTGAGACCTATTTAAAGGCAGAACTGCTAAAATGTTTTCATTTCACAATAAGCCATTATTTCTACAGCCTTGTCCCATTAAATAGGGTCAATGGGAGGATTCCTTCCTGGTTAATTAAAGAGCTGGCTGTAAAAACAGATCAAACAGTGTTGGAATAGGATATACACCCACCAAAGTGATCCTTCACTTCAAGGATGCACTCACTTTGTTTCACCCAAGGTTTTATTAAAATGTGGTGTACCATTGCTTCAGTTTTGTAAAACTAGACCCTCTAATGCAGCTTTTACACTCCAGTGTTAAGGCCTCAGGAAAAAAATAGAGAACTTGTAGTCTACCCTCAGACACAGATGTTCTATCAGTAACTACCGGTCACAAACCACACTTCATTTCTGTATTATTTTTGAGACATTTTATGCCTTTATTAGACAGTAATAGTGGGGGGATGACAGGAAACAAGGGAGATAAAGATGCAGTTTCTGTAAAGGCACTGAAAGTAATTTCTCCTATACTGAGTTTTTAGTGACCTAATGCATTTTTCTCATGCCCTAATCACATTCTCTCAGACATCCCTACATGGACTGACGTCTTTGTTATCATACTAATAAAGACTGTTGTATAGCTTTGCTGTAGTTCTTTGCATCAGGCTGCATGAAGCCTCTAATTTGTGAGTGTATATTCGGTGACAATGTGTGCTCTCAGAGCTGTGTAGAAGCACAGCAGTGCTCCAGTGAAGAAAATGAAACTCACAAGGGAAAACTAAGAAGAAATGTAGGCCAAGTTCATCCGTGCTCGCTGCGCTCCAGACTCCAAACTGGTGTGTGATGCCAAGTGTAAAGTGTAACAGACCAGAATTCAAGAGCAGAGCTTTTATCCCTCCTGACGTGAATCCAGGAAATTTAAGCTTGTCTATGAATTTCCCCAATTATATTCTTCCCTCGTGAAAAGTCTCCATTCATAAACTGGACTGCCATTCAGAAGTACAGTATAGAGCAGCACCAGTCTGCCTCACCAACACTTCAGTGCTTCACTGTGTGTAAGGAGGAATGTAGACTGCAAGCAAGGCTGTTAGTGGGATGTATTGGGGACAGGGATTTCATCAGTTGATTTCCTCCCTAAATGTTTCCTTTATGTTTCTATCTTTTCTTCTATCTAGCTTTTTTGCTTGTTTCTTTGAATTTAGAAATAAGCCTATCCACATTGTGTCACCTATAATGTTCCAAAATCTCCACCAAGGCTCAAGATGTCTTGTGCATAGTTTTATATACATTTCCCTGGTAGAATTCTTCCTTAGGTTCTGTAGAAATTCTGTGGGTTTAATCCCTTGACATAAAGTTTCCCCTGTTTTCCCCTGAAATAGCTTTAAGGCTGGAAAGATTATGTTAGTCCACTAATCCACAGTATGAAACCTATTATGTATCTGCATGCTCCAGCTCTTCCATGGAAGCAATACGCTGAGTTAAAAAGTCAGACACCAGGCTACAATGTTTTAATGGCTGCACAGTGTAATCAAATGGTCTCAAATCAACATGTTCACCTTGACATACATTCTATATGTATATATTTATATGGGATCTTCAGATTTGTAATGAGGTGTAAACAGGGTTTAAATACTTCTAAGTTCACAAAGATGAAAGAGGAACGTGGTTACTGGTGCTTTAGGCTTGTGACCCTTTAAAATTAAGCTTTGTCATGCATCGGTTATAGTCTTAGCATGAACATTAACTGTTAGGCCCAAAGAGGTGAATGGAGAATTTTGTTTAACAGGTCTGCCTTTATTATCCCTGTAATTTTCTTGTGACCTTTAAGATTTATCCCGGGACCCCAAGCAAAGGGCTTGATAGTCTATGAGTATTCTTTTGTTTTTGTTATATTGAGTGAGTGTACGTGAGTGATGTGTCCGAGGCACACTTCCTCTCAAGGTCCAGTAAACTTGTTCTCCTCATATTTCATCTGGTGTTTCCGGTCAGGTCACTTCAGCTCAGCTCAGCTCAGCTCAGCTCAGTTCAGCTCAGCTCAGTTCATCACTCTTTAATTATCACCAGCATCAAAGCATCACTGAAGTCCCGTAAAACATGGCTTCAAATTTTAAGTAGCTCTCGAATATATATATAAAAAACATCTTCAGGGTATAATCTATTCACTGCCTACTTAAAACCAATGGGAAGAGCTCAGCCAAAAACACAAATACAAATACATGTAAAAAACAACTCTTCAAACGTTGGCAGAAAATAGTGTGCTCATCCAGGACCAGATCACTCTAATTAATTAAAACTGATTAATTGTTGGTATGACTTGGTTTGTTTTTTTAAACGTCCATTGGGAGACTGTGCCCTAAACTTCCAGGAGGTCAGAGGTCATCCCTTGAACCAGATCAGTTTTCTGGAAGTTTGTTAATAATTGTTGATCTACTTGCTGATTGGTGATCTATATGTTCTGTATGTTTTTGTGTTCATTTGTGTATTCACACACCAACAGGTGGCAGCATACACCTCAAACACAGGCTGACAACAATAAGTGTGTCAGAGAGGAAAGATTCCCCCCTGCAGAAGCAGGATGTGTCCAGACATGGGGGTTTATACAGTCATGTGATCCTCTCTGCTCCTCCTCGTCTCTTATGTAATCCCCATCTCAGCCATGTGCTCCCCCTATAACCACTGACCTGAATATGGTAATTGTGACCAGTTACCCGCAGAAATAGACATTTTCCACCTTAAGCAACTGAGGTATAGACGACAGAGGTGACTTTGGGTGACATTAGACATGACCATGAAGGAATGAAAGAAATGAGGTGGATTCTCCAGCCTACACACATGCCTTTGTTCACAAAGCCTGTAGTTCACAGAGGCAGCTGTCACGCCACTTCCTCATTGGCAGTGTCTGGTGAAAAATTACATTGTTTTTCCACCGCGGATGATCATTAAAACTGAAGGGAATGACATGAGATCAATTTACGTACACGGAGGAACTACCAGCCAAATCCATGCCCTAAAAAAGAGCAGCAATGCTTAATGGGCAGAACAAAGACGCAGATGAAGATAGAGTTTTGATCAGGATTTTTAATAATGGACAAGATGATAAATGTGATCGAGGATAACACATTAGTTTAGTGTAGCCTGAGGTTTGTTTATTTCTCCATGCACTGCATTCTTTCCAGCCTGTTATATGCTCTCCTTCCTCAACCAGACTGCTCAGTCTGTCTGCCACTCTCTCCGCCCAGTTAGAGATGATCATTGTCTGGGCTCTTCTTATGGAAGCCCATTGCCACCAAGAAAAGAAAATAATACAATAAAGAGAAAAAAAAAATATTCACCATAAGTCCTGATTTTGATGACTGATTTTGACTATCTCTTAATTTTGACTCAATAATAAACAGAAAAATTATTTACTATCAAAGTATTTTGACTTGGTAATTCAAATGTATGTCTTTCTGTGCCTGTGTTCTTGTCTGTATATTTGTTCTTGGCACCTGTGAAACATCATCAGTTTTTGCTCTGCCTGTTTTATCCAGAATACCCTGGGAGCTGGCTTAGGGTAACGTAGTATCCCAGGATATATTTTATATCAACCTGAGGTGAAGGCGGAAAATATGAACCAGGCTCAAGGCTGTTATAATTTTTGTTTACCAACACATTAGGGATATTGTTCACAAAAATATCTGTATTATTTTTGATATGATAAAAAAAAAAAGCAACAACAAGCATGGCAGAAAGAAAAAGTAACATTGCTATTGGCTCCACGGTGGAGGTGTTAGTTTCTGAGGTAGCGTATAAACTGTGCAAAACAATGCATATCACCTAATGTGAAGTGAAGTCTAAGACAGCCTTTAGAAAAAAATCTTTTTAGGGGCTTTTTCCCTCTCATTATCAGACAGGACAGCTGAAGATAAACAGGAAAGGGGGGATAGAGAGAGGGGATGACACGCAGCAAAGGGCCCCAAGTCTGATTTGAATCCATGGCCGCTGCAGCAAAGACTCAGCCTTGGTACATGGGGCACCAGCTTTACCAGGTGAGTGCCTCAAAAGTCTAAGGCAGTCTTATCTCAGCAAGCCCTTTGGTAACTTACTGGTAGCTCTATGATATAATTTCTTTTGGAAGATACATTTTGGTCTCAGAGTTGAAATCTCATAGTTTTTCTGCCAAATTGGTTTGTCTGAGGGTAAATTAAAGGTTCATGTTTTTACTGGACAGTTAACACTGCCTCTGTGTACGTTTGGATCTATATAATGTACATATCTCAGTTGACCCGTGAACATCTGGTGCAGTCAGGTTAGAACACTATTGCCTTAATTGATACTGCGTCATCCAATTTTAGAAACTCCCAAAGTCAACTAACCCAAGTTTCTATCACAATGATTCAAGTACAAACATGATGTACTTTGTATTAAGAAAGAATGTTGACTTATTATCTCATCATTTTGACAAAATAAGTGTATATTTTTAAATTTTTATCTCATCATTTTGACTTACTAGAGTGTTTTTTCCATTTATATCATGCAAGACCGTGCATAACTAAATTAATTCATTTTTCTCTCTTCCTGGCACCAACAAGCTTCTATACCTTCTCCACTTACACCAATCATAACAATAGGAGTGGGCGGGGCCACGTCAGGTTAGGTTGTCACTCTCATTGGGTAAATAACAAACCACCCACTTATGTGGTAGCCTACCGTTGGGGAGTCACGAGAAGTTTAACGTTAGCGAAGCTCCACGAATATGACCCAGAGGTGAGTGGAGATGACACAGACGAAGCTAATGAAAACGACTCCACCGGGTCTCTGATAAGAAGTGGACGCTTACGTGTGTGTGAGGTTGTGGGCTCCTACTTTGTCAGCCCACCTGCTCTCGGGGTGGCTCGTCTTGTAGAGGAGCCGCTGTGGCAGCTAGCGAAGATCGTTAGCCGCTAACTACCGCAGCTAGCGGGCTAACTACTAACATTAGCCTCTTGCGAGAGTGAAGTGAACTAGTCGCGCCGTGTGATGCTAACGACGCCGAGGCTACTTTTGGAGGCTTGCTGAGTTGGATATATTCCCGGGAGGGACTCGTTGCCACCGGAGCTGGTGTTGTCAACGCCGGTGCCAGCTACCTTGTTGTGCTTCTCCCCTGCCCTCTTGTCATTGTTGGCGGAGCGTCCTGTGACTGCACACCTCTGCTCCCAGTCCATGCATGCTAGCAGCCGCTGCAGCCAGCTAGTGTTGTCACATTAGCTAACGAACCGATCACAGTTTTTGACCATTTGTGAGTGGATGCCATCACTGGTACGAGCTGTGGGAGACAGACGGAGTCGTATCATCCCACCGTGACGCCTGTATATGAACTAACTGTACTTTGATGTCGTATCACCCGACAGCTAGTAGTCCCTCCAGAAGAACCAGGCGCGGAGCATGCAGGAGAAGAAAAGACTTCAGATAAGTAGATAGGGGACGTCGGACACAACCGAGTTAAATTGGACTGTGTGGTTAATTTACCACCGAACAGGGATTGCATTTGGTGGCCGGACTGACAGAGAAAGTAAAGGATGAAGAAGTTTTCCAGAATGCCAAAGTCCGAGAGCGGCGGGCTCGGAGGGGCGTCCGGGTCCGGCTCCAGCTCCGGAGTCAGCAGCTACTTCGGGAAAGTGTTTGCAGTCGGCCGGTATCAAGTCACCGTGGAAGAGCTTGTTGCAGAGGGTATGTACAGTAGCATAGCATTACAGTTTGTGTTTTCAGTAACACTTTACTCACAGTGTAGCACCATGACATTATCTGGGACACACCCGTCATCCCCTGTTTGGAGAGTAGAAGTCACTCAGACACAGCAGTGAAGCAACTCCTCCAGCTCTGTCGCTTTTATGGGTTGGTAATTGGTTTGCACTCTACAGTAAAAGCTCCGTTTTTTCCCTGAACATCTGCTTATTTCCTAAGAAATTATACACGCAGTGATTGAAATAGGTCGCTCTCCTCTTCCGGGCTGTGAACGCTTTGGTATTTAAACTGGGGCACCGGGGATTTGGTACATAGCTGGAATTAAAACTGGTAACTTTTCCCCATACAGCTATAGTTTACATCCTGCTTCAGCTGCTCCACTGTGGGGGTTTGCCCCCAGGATAACAACGTCCAAGCCTCCTGTGTCAACATACAACATGTAAAGATCCAGCCATAAAAAAAAAGCTTTTGTCCGACATGTTCACACAAGTTCTTCTGCAGTTTGCTTTTGTCCCTTGTGGATTTTCTTTTTAGGGAATATGAAAAGTTTTGCAGCTGTTAAAATGTACAAAGACTAGTTTCTCCATAGGCTGGCTGAGAGACAATAATGCTTTGAGTTGGGGATGTACCAATTTGTTTAGATTGCATAACATTGAAACAAGTAACAACAGTGCTTACATGGATAAAGACATAAAGGATGATTTATGCAATGGCTGTGGCTCCCCATTACAGCTCTTGAGGATGTCGACAGGCTTCTTAGAAATGTTCAAAATTTCCTTTATGGCTTTCTTCACAGAGCCCTGTGTTCAAAAATGTTGAAATGAGAATCTCCTCCACGCACAGTCAGACAAACAGAAAATGAGGAAGTGTGGAAACAAACACATTTCATAAAGAGCTTTAACAAATGGCTCGATGCTTATCACAGTGTATTAGTCTGATTTACAGAACTACCCAGCCTAGTTGTGCTAGGAAGTAGTTAGTCATATTTGTATGCTCTTAACAACAGAATAAGGTGATGCTAATTAGCTATTACTGGAAAAGTGCAGTCACACTTCACCCATTAGAGTAATATTCACAAACATGCTTTAGTTTGGTTTGAGCACTAGATTTTAAAAGATCCCTCTGTAAAACTAGGTTCTTATGTAGAGGGATGATAGCACTGGACATACAGTGACAGATTTTCCACATAAGTCAACTGATTACTCAAATTCTGTCTCAACTGTCTGAGGATTTACAAAGTCAAGGTCAGCCTATATAATAGAAACTTGGAAGCGTCCTGGTAGGTAAAAAGGCAAACTATGCTCACAGGCAAAAAATTGAGGAGCGACACCCACCTGACTTTCATATCGGAAATCTCAAATGTAACATAATGTTAAGAGACATTATTACATACATTTTGCATTTGTACTAATATTATTGAAACCATAATCATTCTTTGTAACTATGAAAAAACACTAAGTAAACATTTCAGACAGGAAAAGCATGTCTCTTCAAGTAACACAACACTGTAACCATGCTTTTGAGTCAAACTGTAAACCTAATCTCAGTTGCCAGTCGCCACCAAAAAAAAGGGAAAAAAGCAAGCAGTCATGAGTCTGTGTCATCATATAATCATGTGAAGTGGCTGTGGTTGGTTTTTACCAGAAGCATAGTGACCTTTGCTCATCATGCTGTCCCAAGGTAAGAGCTGGGTGTCTGCTGCACAGTTAATCATATCATTGTCTGTTTCATTTTACTTACAGTGTGTGCTGCATATTAGAAATAGACAAAAATGTTGAAGTGAGACTCCAAAGGTGAAATATGTTCAACATGCATTAAGGTGGAGTAAATTGCTAGGTGTAAAATCTGCTTAAGTAAATAGCCATTTGAAGACTTATACAGAGTGAACCTTATCAGAAACAAAAAATAAAACAGTAATATTTAGATATTAAAACATAAGTGAAGTTGAACCACATCTCTAAAGTGATTTCAGTTAAGTTAACTATTTTTATTGTATTGACTGACAGCATTTTTTTTAACTCTGCAGGATATGATTTATAATATAATGCAATACCACACATCAGCTTTCTTAAGTAGAAGTAAAATATTCCAGAAAATGCAAGAATACAGAAGGCTACTAAATTACAGTAATGCCAAATAAACAAACTGATTCCATCCCTACCAAAGTTTCACTTGCATTCAAGATGTAAGTACAGACTTGCATGGGCAGCTTGAGGATGCTGTCATATGAACATAGCACTTTACAGTGTCATGAGTACACAGGCAGTAGAGCTCTTTACTGTGTCAGTGCTGGGCCCATGTGCTGCCTATTCAGTAACACGGGACCTCTAACCACCAACCAACTGCTGTTAATTCTTTGCTGAGGTTTGGGGGTTTGTGGTTGGAACCGCTTGGCAGGTAACCAGCCATCATTTGGAGGTCCCGTTCTATTTAAAGACTTACTATGCTGCGAACATGGTAAAAGTGACAAGGTTAATTTGGGGGATTTACCTGCCATTATGGCCCAGAGACCACCAAGTAACTACACTAGGCACTTTTGCAAGAATGTTTTTAAACTTTGACGTGTTATTCATTTAGATTATTTTTTTTTTGGGCCAGATGTGAACAATGACATTGGAACTTCAGTATCTTCATTAGTAACCCTGGGGTGCCTTGGTAGCTCACCTAGTAGAATGCAGGTGTCATGTACCAAGGCTCAGTCCTTACTGCAGCTCGTTATTTAGTTGGCTTCAAATGAGACTTAACATTCACACAGTTTCTTTTTACTGTACCTCAGTATTACATTAGGTCAACATCGCCCCAGCCTGCTAGCAATATGCAAAAAGTTGAACAGACTAACCTGCAAAATAAACAGCAAAACAATATAAACAGGGCAAAACTTACAGCTTCCAAGTTTGTAGTCAGGTCACGGACAGTCAGTATTGATCCATCCTTGAACTTGAACCGTTACCGGGCTCTCGTTGATAAAGCAGTGTGCAGTAAAGCGCATGCAGTATAATGAACCATTACACTCCAGTTTTTCCGTTGTCATGAGGATATTTCTGTAACATTTCCACTGAAAATAAAGTGACTACACTGGGTCCTCAAATGATGGAGGACAAAACTTTGTGCTGGATTGGGCAGCCAACAAAAGAGCAGTTCCCGTTATCTCTTAGCTTTGTACTGGCCATTGTTCACTAATTCAGATGGCGGGAGTAGATGAAAACTTTTGTGTTGGTTCTTGCAGCCAACAAGAGAGAAATTGGCATGCTTTGCGCATGTTTGTGCTACTGGAGATGCGTTAACAAGGAAATTATAATAGCGGACAGCGACGTAGATTCACAAGGTTTCTGTAGGTGGGACTGGACTGTCACCTACCCTATAGGTGATGTCATAGAGAAACGGAAGAAAGGGCTCAAGACAAACGAGATGTGTGACAAAGTGTGGGAGCAGTGTTTTCTCTAACTCCCTTTGGGGTGGACTTTGGGGGGATGGTTTTGTGACTTTTCACACAGTTTACGTGCACAAAAAGATCTATATAGCAAAGGGAGAACCCCAAAAATATTGCCTTTTTAACTGCAGAATGTATGCAGTATGCGATGACGTGTTATATCGATCTGCATTTAGTTTCCTGTGTCATTCCTGTCCGTCTTGTCAAACAGCATTTCAAAGGTGGTTCATCAGTGTGCACTGGGTTAGATCAGGCTGACAAACCTGCAGCTGGACACTGTGGCACTTAGGTGACTGATGTTTAGGTACTGAGTAGATCATGTGATGTTTTTGAGAAGCTCATCTCCACTCCCTTATTCAACTGTGATCCAGCAGCAGTGCCAGTTTAATGAAACGCATGAGACTCCCCTAAAGCAAAACATAAAAACTATGGTTTGCTGGAGAAGAGAAACTGATGAAAACACATTTGAATGATCAGGTATGTTTGCTCAATACAGCGCAAAGAACAATATTTCCTTCAAATATATTCAAAATTAGAATTCTCTTGATGCCATGCGGTAAGCTATTTTTTTCCAGGGGTATATCTACAGAGCTGGACTGTTCCTACATTGAATAGGAACATAGTCATTTCCCTTCACTCCCCTTTAGCCTCTGTGGTTTCTCTTGAGTTCTATCTATGATGCAGTCTCCAAGAGGAACACAGAAATGACATGTAGGAACAGGATGCATCTGTGAGCATGTCCACCATTTTCTCCGCTAACTCTTATAGTTTGGGGTTCCTTGTCAGGACCAGGAGGGCTCAGAAATGTGTACCAGTTAATTTTGGGGGGTTGTGAAAGTTTGGTAATTACAGAAAATGCCTGGCAAAGTATGGGTGTGTCATACTAGACAGACATGAACTGTTGTTTTGAAGACTGATTTTAAATTAGGGCTGCACAATTAATGGAAATATTATTGAAATCACAATATGGCCAAGTGCAATATTCAGATTGCAAAAGCTGCAATTTTTTGATCCAAATGTTTGATGCATTGAGCATTATAATAAAGTACTGTAGTGCTGCAGGGCCTACAAATCTTGTTCTCCAGGTTTAAAAACACATTTGTTTGGTACAGACCCCAAAAGATTATAATATTGTTTTCAGTGTTGCAGATACGTCTTTATTAAATATTTTCTGTCAAAACAAAAGTCTGGAGAAGTATATGGTGTTAAATTGGATAATATGTAGGGGACACCCCTACTCACCTACACTCAGTTGCCAGTTTATTGGATCTACCTAGCTCTTACTAATGCAGTCTAATACAACTGTCAATAAATCCTACCTTCATTAAGGTTATAATACGTTTTTTGTTGGAACTGCTGCAGAGAGGTGATCATTCAACTTCATGTCATTTTAGGGGAGATAGTTTGTGGTGCTGCATTGCCTTGTACAGAGAGGTGTTTCTGTTTTCTAGACCACCCTCACTGATCTAAACAAGGTGACTAAGATAAGAAACTGTCAGTATACAGTTCAACAACACCACAAACTGCAGCCTCCAACATTACCGTACAGTTGAATCAACTCCTCTTAAAAACAGCTTCAACTCAATCTGAGCATTATAACCTTCTTGAAGGTTATTCATTGGTTTTATTTAGGATGCTTAAAGTCACTGATGAAGAAGGCGAAACAACATATCTGTACCTGCAGTCAGAATATTTCAAGGTATTTGGTGAACAGTCCCTAAACAGATAACTGCCTCTGGAACACGTCTTGTTGGCAGCTTAACTTGCATAATGGCCCGTATGTCACTGAGTTCTTCACTAGACCATGATTGTTACATGGCTGCTGTACTGTAGGTGCAAGGTAAACGATTCATGTTTACATGTGTTGGTAAATTCTTGTTAAATGCCACTGCTGCTATCTAATTAACAGGAAGACATTGGCTCAGTGGTTTCTACTTCCTATGTTTGCAGTTTTACAAGCACGTTAACAGCAAGGTTATAATTCATCACTGCCTCATCTAATCAGGGTCACCTCCATCTTCCAGACATCAGGGATTTGCAGACTTTGTGCTTGATAGTGGTTTCCTTCTGTTTTTCGAGCATCATTTTAACCTCCTTCATATAGAAAACTGGAATATAAGCTTGGCTCTCAGTTGACTGCTCTTCTGAGTATTCTCTGTGCATTTTAAGTGGCACATGCCTGTCACACAACAAAAAAACTTTCTCTCTGAACATGCTGACTTTACCAAATTTGCCCTGTTTGGTTGCTGTCAGCAGAATCTTTACAGGGGTTTTTGGCACAATGTAAGTCACGGGTTGAAGAGATGCGAGCAGTCTAAGTCTTTCAGCCTTGGTTTCAGGGACTCCCTTACCACGACTAGCTACAGATCCTGTAAACAGAAGATACGCAAACACTGTTTCCATGCAAACAGCTGCTGTTTTCACAGTGAACATGTGGCTTTTTCACTTTGTCCTTTGCCACTTGTGATCTGGATAGACACCATGTGTTCACCAAACAGGTTTTTGGCCTCTGCACTGCTAGAAATTTGCAGAGCAAATTTACCAATGCAAATGCAGTTATATGCGATTTTCCTCATGTGATATGCCAAAACAGTTTATAAAATACATTTGATAAGCTCTTTGTTGTGCATTTATTAAGAAGTGTTTGCTTTGTTACCAAGAATATGATAAAGCTGAAGCCAAATGTTAAGTAAATAAACTGTTAATATGTAGAGAGATAGAGTTTAGCTAAAATGAAAAGCAGCTGGCTTAGGGATGAGTGATATGGTTGAAATCAGTATTGTGATATTAATAACAATATTTTTCTGAGATGAAGCAAAGTCATTTCAGTGGTAGTCATTTCTTCCGTACATTTTTGATTGGCCAACACAGTGCCTTACTAGATAACATCCCATCGTGTTGTATCAAAGCTAAGCTACATTCAGCGTTTCTGGTGGGTGATCTGTGCTTTTTTTCTCTTGTCCATTTCAAATGAATAATGGGGCTGCGTTTTTTGTAGTGCTGTTATGTGCTTGAATACGTCCTATAAGGACGCATCTGCAGTTCTTTTTTCCCCCACTCTTTTATTCTGTTTTTTCCTGTCATTTGTCAACTGCGCATACAACAAATGTATTGACAATAACACAACCAAATGTTTGGCCTTTCCAGGCTTATGCCTGACAGATAACAGCCATTGGATGGAGTGCCATGAAATTTGATACACATATTCAAGCCCTCTTCAGGATGAATTCTAACAACTTTTTTAGTTTATTACTATATACCTGCAAACCTCAGTTGTAATTTGTGTTTTAAATGCATAATCATGAACTGTGTAAACATTATACCTGCTTAGCATCAAAATTCATTGCTGTTTTCAGTATGCAGCATTTACATCCTTACAGAGTCACTAGCATGCATATAGTGGTTCTTGACTCTTAGCCTTTAGTTTAATGATACTTTGCTTGGACAACTGAGCTTTATTACAATATTATGATACACTTTCAGTGAAAGTAGATAAGTGAACCAGTGAACGACTGATTATCAGTCAGCCACGAGTTGAATTAACGTCTATTGCAAACACAAATGCTTTTGATTTGCAAATAGTTACATACACAAAAAATGTTGTTATTTGATTGAAACAAGTGCAGGTCTAATTGCTTTCCTTGTCTTTCTTATGGTTTAAGAGGGGCTTCATCAATCATTGCAGTGCAGGTCAAACTGTTCCTTTTGATAATGTTTTTTTGAATGACCTATTTGATCCTCCCTCTCTGCCAGGGGAGGGTGGTGAGAATGCATCCCATCTACATTATTAGCATACTGTACTGGTGATGAATAGGCACATTGTGCCCCTTTGTTGTCTTATTCTAGCACCCTAGAAAGAATGCTGGTACGATGCAGCACTTGGTCCCGTGATGGGTATCGCTGCCTTTGTGCTTGCTCATTGAGGCCTTCTATATCTCCCTCTCTGCATTGCTGTCCTTCCCCTCTTTGTGAAACTACAAATGCATTATTTTCTACCAATTCATCATCACTTGATCTGGGTAGGGTACCAAGCCTAATGTGGGAGTGAAGTCGGGTCATATGGAGATGCCAAACAGAAAGACATTGATTTGATTGTGAAGTCTTCTACAACATTTTACTTCAGTGCACTTTCAGTTATCAGCATATTGACAGATTTTTAATTTATCAGCACTACATGTTTGAGACACGTGTATCATTAGGATTCAATTTAGTGTCTTTGAACATTAATGCAGATTAATGACATTAAAATCAAATACAGCAGTGTGGCCAGGATACCATATTGCCTCTTGTGTTTTTTTTGATCAAAGAAATTCTTTAGACCTTGAATGTGTACAACTTTTATGAATTTGCTTGCAGATTAATGTTTGTGAGAAGCTGAAAGTTTTCCTAACTCCTCATTTTAAGTTTGCTTCGTCAGATTGTGTATCTGACAATAAAGAAATAATTGTATGTATTGATTTGTAAATAAACAAATCCTGCCATTATCAAACATTTACTATGATATGAAAAACAAATGATAACTGGAGTCTTCCAAGTCTGTGTAACAGAGGACAGTTCCTACCGGTCCAAGGTTTTTTTGTGTGTGTGTGTTTATTTTGTATTTTGCCAGTTTACTCAGCTCTTAGCTTTCAGTCAGTTCTTATCTAGCGGCTTGAAACTTTTTCATTTTGATGTCAACATGGAAATGAATATTCTGATGACCTAAAGCTTTTATTATTTGTGAAAAATACTAAATATACTACTCTGGCCAAGTGTCAATAAGCTATCATGCTCTTAGTCTAGGTCAGCTTTCCGGAGAATCTGTACAAGTTGGAAACTGATCATAGGCCTATGTGAGTTCTCTTGACTCCATGAGTACGCTTGATTGGATGGCGAGTCAGAAGTGATTGCCTCCTAATGACTGTGGACACTGTAAACATGTTGGTGGTAACATGTCACTCCAGTCTGCCAAGGGATATATGGAATCTGAAGTAATCTTGTTGTTAAACATTTGTTTATTATGGAAAATTATTGACAGACATCCATCCATCATTATCAAATTAAATAATTTAGGAAAAGAAAAACCTGTTTTAGGGCAGCCTGGCTCTGAGTCTTCAGTTTAGATCACTATGATTTAAAGTCTTTGTGGAAGCTGAATGTGTGCTTGCTGGGTGGCATACACTGGAATATGAATTATGTCACGTACAATGTTGCTTCTATAGGATTCAACCGTTTGATCAGTTTGGTAAAATACATCTATTACTGGGTGTAATGTCAATCAGAGCAATAAAAAGTTGTTTACAGCTAGATTTCAGTTTATATAGACATTAATGAAGTATCCTGCAAGACATGGACATAGTCTACGTCAGTTGGTGTTGTGCAAGACTTGGTTCATCCTTGTCAGCTAATCAGCCACGCCTGGTATGCATCTGACAGAGTGGGTGTGGCTCGTCATAGTTAAATCTACACTGTATCATACAGTAAAAAACGCTGCTGCGCTGTTATGAAATTGCACTGAAGTTATGAGGTGATGCTCTGCCTACATTGTAGGTGCCTATGGTGAGTCATTTCTAGTGCTAAAAAGAGTCTACCTGTTGACTTTCCTATGAACACAGCACCATTGGAGATACCTTTTTAGCAGTGTTCACATATTGTCATGTTTACTTTTTATTTTTAAGTGGAATGGTTGAGCAATTAATCATTTTATATTGAAATTGTGCTTTGGTTTAGATTTTTTCATATAGCTAGAACCGCTTAACAAGCCGGTAAAAAGTTAATTAAAAGTTTAGTTGAGCAATGGTTATGGTACAAACTGGAAACCGTATTTCAAGATGAGAAAGTGCTAATTTGTGTAGAATATAGGTTGTGCAGCCTGCTCTATGTCGACTTCAGAAATTAGAACATGGAATACAAAGTGGGCCAAGCAGACTCATTTTTGGTGATATTTACAAAGCTTCTTTGTGTAACTTAAGGTGCATGTAAACTGTGGGCCCATGGCATACTCCACTACTTACCTAGACAGCCACTAAAGACTGTTGTTTAGTCTGAACTGACCACATATGGCGAAATGTTTGAAGCATTTCATAGTCTGACCCTAGACTGAAATGCCCATCCTGGCATTTGTTTTGCTTGATTGCAGTCTCTTTGATTCTAAATTATCTCCCAACCATTTGTTATGTTACTGTAATGAGACTGAAGCATTTTTTTCTCCCAGAGAATAATAAAGGTAGACAGGATTGCCTAAGGTCTTTTGGGTTTTTTCCCAGCATTTCCCCCACATTTCCAAAGTTGCTCTTGTCCTTCTAACCTTTTTGACAGTTTCTTTATATCAGGATGGTGTTAGACATGGACTGACCCTTTTGTTGTAATTTTTTTATCCTCATGTATCCTTTTCATCCAGCAACACCTCTTTCCCAGTTTTATCATAATGCCTCCAAAGCACAGCCACTTACATCTGTCGTTTAAGTTGTAAACACTGTTGAGGTAAGATGTATGAGAGCTGACTGCCAGAACCTTCCAGCTCACTAAGCCTGAGAGGAAAAAACACGCACACTCACCGCCGCACCTCCTCATATTACCTTTTATGGACTTGCTTCTTTGAAAGACTTCTTCTCACTCTTACATCTGTCTTTTAAAGTGCTTTGCATCGTTCACCTGAGTCAGGGTAGAAAGGAGATTGGTGCTGATTGGTGCTTGACACATGGGTCAAAGTGAAAGAATAAAAACTGATAAGGAGAAGGGATTTGTAGTCCATGTTGAAAGTTTTGTGACTCGTACCACAGCAGTGTTGTTTGCTGTTCTCACTTGTCAGTTGGGAGTTACTGTGCACTCCAGAATTGAGGTGTGTGTTGGGGAGATAGGTGAATTTGATTTGTGGTGGTTAGAACAAAGCTGACAGGCTATTACACAAAGTTGTTCTTGTGGCTTTTCTCTGCTTTAATGATCAGCATTTCCTTCATTGCCACTGAGCTTTACAGTTTGATTTTCTTGTGGCTCTTCTCAATGTGCTTTCTTCCTCAGACCGGATTGATTGTAGTTTTGACCCATGGTTATTATCTGAGACTGAGATCCTTGGTCACCAGTAAAGTTAGATTGATATGTTGGGCTGATACTGATTTTATATTGCCCTGACAGCAGTGAGACCTAAAGACAGTTTAGTCAGTTTGTCTAACCTTTGTATGTGCTAACTGAGTGTGACATAGTTTTGATAATTACTAGCAAGTTTTTGATCATTCTAAATATTTTTTGTAACCAACCATCACACTTACCTTTCATCTAGCACCAAATTCCCCAAAACCAAATGGCTGGATTTCCATGAAACATGCTTTGGTTCAGCGTATACTCAACCAAAGGCTTGGTATCAAGCCTCACTTATTTGGACTTATTACAGATTTGTAATCTTGTGTACTTATTCTTTGATCAGACAATTTGTGATCAAAATTTTGACACTGTTAGACTGTATTTTCTTTAGGCAAAGTTGTTGTAATATAACATCTTGCATAAAACATAGTGTGTAATCTAGAAAGCAGATACCATGAATTTTGCTTACATTGTGTGCATTCTAGCAATATGTTGAATATATTTCCTTACATTTTCAAAGCTGATTTTATAAAAATACTTTATATGCAGCATGGTTTACATCAATGTTTACTATCTTCCAGTCTTTTTCCTCCCTGCCTTTGTTGGTGCATTGCTGCATTTCTAGGCATGTTATCGTCACCTGTTGATTAGTGGAATTGTGTGAAACCATTGGCAGGAGTGTATCACGTCACCCACGCGTTTGCATCTGCGTCCTTGTGTGAAAAACCACTCTAATGTTTAGAGCTCAAAAACCCCACAGGGACTGTTTAGGTGCCACGCCTGGGACAAACTGCTCTACATATTTTGGATAGTACTTCATAGGAAAGAAATATAGTGTCAAAAGCTGCCCATGCATTGCTGTCATGCGTGATACTAAGTAGATGTACAAGGAACTTGCCGGCTGAAAGTGACCTCTCCATTGTGAGGAAGAGCAGTGGGGTGCTGAATACAGAGCAGATGTACCTGTGAGTGTGATGAAGAGAATAAGTGATTGTACTTAAACCCTTTTGTTAGAGGATGCTCTAAGAACTGGGTACCCTTATGAGAAAAAAAATGTTCCTCGAAGGTTAGTTTAAGGATTTTCACACCACAGAATTGCATACTGATAATTCATAAACCCCTCTCTGTCTGAGGCCCCTGTGAATAATCTAGATTCCTCCAAATTATCTTTTATCTCTTTCAATGAAGATTTTAAAAAAAATCCACATTGACCACATTTTCTTGCACTGACGCAAGCATATTTAGGATATATCCTGTCCTCTAAAACTGGTAACATTGAAATGTGATCAGCATGCTAATGCTGTTTATGACCAAGTCACACTCCCAGATGTTGGAAGAGGTTCCAGATTGAGGTTTTCAGCTGTTTCCCCCTCTGGATGCACCTTTCATTCATTCTAGGCCACTATGCATCCCACTATCTGCTGTGTTTTGGCAGAGTGCCACCCCCATCTCCAAAAGTTTAAAAATATCTGACCTGCAATAACCTTGGTTATCTCCTTGCTATGTCCATGCATACGTGACTTGGCTGGAAGAAGAAACTTAACAACAGAGTTTATGTTAACTGTGGTAAACGGACAAACACGTGGATTGCACAGAGTGCATTGTTATCTTTGTAAATGTTTATTTATTGTTTTGAATTTGTCCATTTACAAAGACCTTCCTCTACCCAAAAACCAAAGCATGGATTCTACCTTGAAAGGTCCAGAAAAGATGACATGGTGGTGTGGTGTTCTGTCAGGAAAAAGCTCACAGAGTGCAGAATCTGTCAACTGCTTGCTAAAAGCAAGTGCATGACTATTTTAGGCCGACAACCTATGCCACTGATGCTTTTCTGAGTGTCGCTATGGTGTAACTTTTGAGGACTCAAGAGAAACAGATTAAGCAGTGTTCTTAACAGATAGTCGTCAGCTTAAAGTGGGTTACAAGGGCTTGATGTTTGCAACTGATATGTCTGTCAGTGCCTGGAGAACGTGACAAATCTCAGGGTGCATGGTCTGCGTTTGGGCTGCAGATGAAGATAAGGCCTCCTAACCTTTATGTGGAGACAGTATGAAACTGACGGACATGTTTTCCTCTTACATTTTGAAACATTTGTGACTGCCTTTATTTTCAGTGCTGCAGACTCATTGTAACTCGGTAACCAAAAGACGTGTTTGTTTACTACATTACCCAGCCAAAGAAAAAAAGTCCTTCCCGCATTAGTCTGTATAATACCAAATCTCAAAGGATTTGCTAAAGCGTTGGGGATCAGAAAGTCATGATTGGTAATTAGCAAGAGCAGCTGGCACAGCATGGCAAACTGGCAAAGACCTCGAAGCTTGTTAATAGATCTCCGTTTATTGTGGAAAAATGGCACCTGTTGGTCTACAAGAAGAATTCAGAATTGTAGAAGGATGGTATTGACTTTTGCAACACTTGAGTTCATTTCATGTTGAAGTTTACAGCCAAAGAGAAGTTATTGAAGTAATTAAAAGGCAAAGGTTAGACATCTTTAGTTAAAGAAATGTTCACCGATATATATCCTCTTTAAAAACCAACTGAAAATTACATTTCAGATTAGGTTTGAATTCAGCATCTATTTTGTTGCACTGTATTATGTTTTTCTACATAATTAAAGGTCTAGGGGCGCCCTGGTAGCTCACCTGACGGAGCTGGTGCCCCATGTACCATGGCTGAGTCCTTGCAGCAGCGGCCATGGGTTTGACTTTGACCTGTAGCACTTTGTTTTGTGTCATCCCCTCTCTCTGTCCCCCTTTCCTGTCTATCTCAAGCTGGAAAAAGCCCCCCCATAGGTATAAATATTATATTCCATTTCTGCCAATAGATGCTCCTAAATTTTACAAGCTGGACCTTTTTTTAAAGTAGGCATTTTGTTTGTTTTGCTGCAACCTCTAGGGTAGTGTAGTTTGTGTCTTTGGTGTGACTGTATCCACTGTAGTTTTTAATATTAATTGTGAGGCACATTGTATTTGTGAATGAACAGTACCATTGTCATTAATGTCAATAAATGTCAAGTTATTCTTCCACAGTGGCAGATGATTATAACACAAACAGCCTAAATTCTTAGGTCAGCATTATGTTTATTGACGATGATTAGTGCATCTTTGCATCAAAACACAAACCCTCTCTTTCATTCTTTCATCTACCTTCTTGAAAAGGTCAGCGTTGCAATATTTCCGCTTATCCAAAACCTGTGGATATTCAGGCCCTTCATAATGTTTAAAAGTATTTGTTTGTTTCTTTTTGTGCATGCATCTCTACTCCAGCCTTAAACTGTTGGCAAGTTGGTTTGTTTACAACACACAGAGCTTACGTAAACTGTGGTAAAATCCCCAAATGAGATGTATATTCTCAATGCACTGTATGCACTGTATACATGTCCAAAAACTTGGAATAAGACCTAATTAGGAATAACGGAATATGCTGTTTACATGACCCTTATCAAATGTGGAATATTGACATATTTGGAATAATAATGACATATAAGTGCACGTATAAACAAGCAAAATGGACTTTGGATTGACTTGTGCTTGTAACAGAGTATTTCTACATTCTTCTTCCACCACTGCATTTAAGTTTAGTGGACAAATTTACATCTTTTTAGGGCTTGTGTTCCTTTAGAGAGCTTTTCCAAAAAGGGGATCCTTTTCCAAGTTTAGTACTTACGAAATAACACTCACTTTAGGGGAAGTTGGGGAAGAAGGCCAAGAGGCCATTTGCAGGCAAAAGGAGGCACAGAAAACGGTGAAAAGCTTTGCAAAGCTCAACTCTTACTTTTCATCTGATTTCATCATCATTTCCAGTAGAACAGTTTCATCAGTCACATAAGAGAAAAGACATACAAATATTCAGATACCACTTTTACTTGTTTTAACTTTCTTCATACCTTTTTTGTAATGCAGTGCAGTTACAGGCTACCTTAAGTTGTTCAAAACTTGTTGGTTTCATCTTCAAGCTTTACAACTGTGAAGACTTATAGGGTGAGTGTTGTGGGCTCATGTTTGGGGATGGGGGCCTCCAGGAGGAAATACCTAAGCCTGCTCCAAATGTTCTCCAAAAGAAATGGCATTCTCCCTCTTAAAAGCAGTTCTATAGCTGAGGGAGGCACTCTGAATTGAACTACATTCTTACTTTTTGAAACAAGCTAAGATGTCACACTATCTTAAGTGTAAAGCTGTGGGTTGGAATGAGTGACACCAACGGCGAAAGACAGAGAGAGGAACAGAAAGACTGTCAATCAGAGAGTGGTCTGTTATCACAGATGACATCATGCTGCAGAGGAAGAACATCTGTGCCTTGCGCCTGAGCAGAAACTGTAAACGTATCATCTCTGTTTGCTGCGTGTTACTAAATCCTCTAATCTGTTTGAAACACTCCTCTACCACTTGTGAAGTTTTTTTTCTTCTTGCCTATATCATAAGGCATGCTGAGTATCTGTTTCGCAAAGGCTGTTGAGATCCTCTTTCAAGCCTCTTCCACAGGCTGTCATGTGGGCTGCCTGTGACTGTCCTAGTTAGTCAGGCTTTGCAGTGATGTCAGGGTCCCTAGTGCTGGATGCAGGGCTGGGGAAAATTCTCCAGTAATTACAGCCCTCACCCAGTACCAGGCTTTAATGTCAGCAACCCCCTCCTTTCTCCTTGGCCTGTTGGATTCGGGGTTTTCCTTCCAACTGTCACTGACAACTGACCATGTCCTCATGGTGAAGTGCTTCCATCCCCTCTCCACAGTGCAGCCAGCTAACAGTTGAGCAGGAGGGGAAGTACAAGAACAGCAAGATGTGACTAATTGGCAATAAGTAACGGAGTTAGACATGTCCATCAGCAATGCTTTAATACATTAAAAGATTTCAGTTCCACTTCTGTTCACAAGAACCTTGCTGTGTGTTTTTATGAGTCTGTCTATCAGTCTAACTTGGAGCAAATCATCTTTCGATTTCCACATCTGTCAACAAAACAGACGTGTCACTCTAAAATCTGTGTGCCTTTAGTGAGTTAATTAACATTTAAGAGATGTGAGGACATGATAAGGCAGATGATTCATGAAATATGGACATTTTTAGGCCTTCTTTTAAAATTTGCTAGATCCTCTTGGCTTGGGTTGGGGCTCAAGTTTAGTCTAGATCCTTTTTATATTTTTAAACAGTGATGACCTGTCTTGTAGGAGGAGTCTAACTGGTGGCAGAAGTTGACCGTTCTGCAGTAGCTAACAGTGTTGCTAGCCCGCACCATCATAGGCATCGGCCAGAACAGTGTCATGACATACACAAGTTTAACGCTGAAATTAACACTGAATGCGGTAAAATAAATGACTTGAATACTTAGAATGCTTTACTATATCTGTAATGTTCCAACACCGTTGCTCTTGGCTAGCAAAAGCTTTCTACCGGTATAACATTTATTGTTGACTACAATCAACAACCTTTTTTTGACATAGCATGTTACTGTTTGCATCTGTGTAGCCCCTGTCAGTTGGTTACAGACAGCTCTGTTGATGTCATTGGTTGAAGCCAGTCTTCTGTACAGTGAGAGACCTTTTGTGTTGTTAAGGGGTCCCTTATTTGTCCAGGAAGTTGGTATGCTGGGCACAAAGCCCCTCTAAAACAAATCATTCCATCCAGAGCCACTCAGGAGAATAATACACTCAATAGCGTACCACTTCCGTGGCTGGCATAGTCATGGGAGGCAACAAAAGCCTCGGGGTGGTGATTTAGTGAGAACCTGATCCTGGAGCATATGGCCCCAGACAGTCCCAGAGCAGGCCAGCAGGCAGACATGAGGTGTTTGGTAGGATGGCCTGAGCAGAGGCCTCTATCTTCTCTTAACTTTCCAAAAGCCACCTCCCCTCCACCGGCTGCCAAGATCGGTGAAATAATTGGTTTCTAATGACAGAGAGGTAACAGCTGGTGTCAGGGAATCTCACAAAAGATTGTCAAGAATTCAGTGTAAGGATGTGACCTTATTGTGAGCTGTCCCAGACCTTTACGCCTTTGTTTTGTAGTGTATTGTTACAAAAATAAGATTCTTTTAGTTGGAGCTCCTTAGATATGGGTCCAAGAAAAGAGATGAGCAGATTATTTGCTCCAGCCGTGGTTATTTCTCTCACTTGAATAATCTTGTAAACAGTACACCTGATCTGAGATAATTTATGTTGTTTGTGCACCTCTCAGTCAACATGACAACTTTTAAAACATTTCTGCTCAGACACAACTCAGTGTGAGCAGGAGGATGTGTAGTGTAGTTTGTTCAGTTTTCTGTTTTTGAGTGAAGGTTAGCTGCTCTTTTGTATCTTGTCCATGCATGCTTAAACAGCCTGCTCTTTTCAGCCTCTTGGCCCTTTGCCTGAGCAAATGGATTTTGCCTTGTAAAATCTGTCATCTGGCCCATGCAACCCCCACATCTTCTTCCCTCCATTCTTGCCTCAAGTTTGATCTTTACTATGTCTGCATCCTACATCCTTTTTGTCAAAGCAGTACATAAAGCATAAGATTTGCACAAGATGACTCACAGGTAGCTTTTTCTTATACAACAGGGTCATAAAGCAGACTCTGCATCACACATGATTTGGTTTCAGCATGCACAAAGTTTTCATAAATGAATGCATCCTGGTGTTTTTAAAAGTAGCTCTCTCTGGACTATGTCATATGATTCAGTTTTCTGTTTAAAAGTTCACTCCCACTCCCCTCAAGTCTCCGGATGGCTCTGCACTCAACTGTCTCGTTACAGGAAATCAATTCAAGCTCGCCACATTGTTTGGAGTGACCATCAAGCTAACCTTAGCACACAGAGCAGACCATGGCAAATCGATGAACCGTCTCCAGCAGGCGTAAACAGCTTTGGCTATTGTAACTTGTCTTAACAATATTTCTGTCTTAGTTTTTTTTAGATGGTTACAGGTCTGCAGATAAAACTGCTGGGGCCATTCATACATGCAGCAAATAACATCATTTGTTTTATTCAGTTATGTTATTTTAATCATAATTCAGATTCTTTTTGCCCTGCATTAGAGATATTTTAAATTATTAGTCCCTGATACATTTCGGTTGTAGTATTTTGTTTCATTTGCAACAGGTTTTTAATATCATTCTGTGTATGTTACCAAGGCATCAGCCTAATGTTTATTTGCTGCTTGTTTTGTTGTGTTGTCAGCAGTTTGTATATTTTCTTGTGTTTGCTCCAGTTTTCAATCATTTGTCTATGCAGCGAAGCCTGACCTTGTGGCTGTCAGCAATAGACGTGCTAATCGAAGATCCTGGTGATTTTTGATGCCACTGATCCAAGGATGTTTTTGAAATGACGCAAAAATAGATGAGACAGAATAGACTTGTCCAGTCCAGTCTCTCAAAAACGTACCATCACTTTGCTGATTGTTTCTGATAGTTTCTCATCTACACTGTTGAACACTCTGCCTCGCGTTATGGTCAGCCTCAGCTTTGCTATAGCAAGTTATCTTTTGTCTCATTAGCTGCCTGTTCATCCCTCTGTGCTGCAGAATGGCATCAGTCACCCCTTCTAATCTCATAATGTCTACTACAGTAACTCTGTTTTGTCTACATATGAGCAAACACTACACTTCAGTTTGTTTATGTTTGCTTTGCCTGACTGTCTGCAATCTTCTGTTTACTGTCTTCATGGTGACACACAGGTTTAACCTGCATGAATTATTTGTACTTGGGGATTTTATGTTGCACTGTCTTCACAACAACACAAGAGGCGGAGATCTGTTTAAACATAGTGTTGATGGACTCTTCAATGAAGGCCTTTGTGCCCACTGGTCACTTCAACTCCCCTCCCCTTCTGCTCATTCTCAAACCAAATCCATGCTGTTTTTCAGCTGACCTAAGGTAACTTGTTAGGCAACAAGCACACCATTGTTGATCCTTTCTTTCTCTTTCTCGGTCGGTGGACTTTGATGCCCACCACTCAGTGACTCAGTGAACCCCTCCTAATGAGACCAGGGACTGTCCCATCACAGTGTTGGTGTCATTCACCCAGAGAGACACACAGCACAGTGACAACAGCTACTGGCACTACAGCTAAACACCTTCTCCCTGTCAACACAGTCTACTCCCAAACCAGAAACCCCACTTCCCACAAAAAATGCTATATTTTATAAAGCTTCATTTACTCCAGGATTACAGCCAGTGGGAGTCAGGCCAATGCAAGCTTAGCCTTGTTGCTCATAAAATGATCGGTTAGCTGCTGTTAAAATATCAACTTTTGGAGACCTTTTAATAAATCCTTGATTACACACATTTTTCTATATTGACTTTTAAGATAAGCTCTGAGTATGTTTGATCTCTTTTTCAGCCCTGCCATATTTTGCACTCCTGTATGTTCCACATTCACGCCTGGCAGCACCCACAGTCCTCCACTGTTGTCCACTGAGCAGCATAACTGGACCACTTGAATGCATAAAATGTCTGTTCATGGGCAGTGTAGCAGAAATTGAACGTCTAAATCAGATATAAGGTGTTCAGGGAAAAAAGGAGTTTGCAATGGACATTTAATTGTAATGTTCGATTTTGACACAGGTGTTGAATTTAAAATGTCTTTGTCTATCATGTAAGAACATCAACAAATTATTTTTAACATACAAGGGAGAATCAAGTCTTATGTAAGCATTGCCTAATTTATCCTTTATGCTCAATGAGCAGTTTTTCCACATAGTATGCCTCTGTGTGAACCCTGATAACCCATCACCCTATAGAATAAATTTCATGTGTGAAAAAGACATATTGCTAACTTGTCATGTTTGGTTTTTCCAGGAGGCTTCTCAGTGGTATTTCTGGCTCGAACACACAGTGGCGTCCGCTGTGCTCTTAAAAGGATGTACGTCAACAACGTCCCGGACCTAAATGTCTACAAAAGAGAGATCACTATCATGGTGAGAGCAGCATCACAGTGTTAGAGACGTTATCTCTCAAATCAACTGAAGTCGTCCTGTTTGTCTAATTGCAAGAGCTTTATATTAAATATTTTCATTCATTGTACATTAGCTTCATAAATATTGATCATGGAATAGGAAATTAAGATTCAATTTAGTTATTACCTGTGCTTAATTATGCCGCTGTAGGTTGTAGTAATGTTTGATTAGAACCGTTTACCAGAAAAGGAAATTTGCATGAGTTGAGAACTAAACACTGCTTATCAGTTGAAAATAAGTATGAAGTCATCATTTTGCTGATTCTGCTGCATTTCCCTCCAATGCTTCTCTGTCTGGAAAACCGATTCCTCTCACTTTTTGTGCTTGGAGGGCTTAATTTGCACTTGAAGACACTGTTCATTATCTGAAAAGTTCATGAGGGCATTCTTAGTTTTCAGGTATTTAATTTAAGCACATAATCCTGTTTCAAATGGGACACAAGCCCTCATAAAGACGTGTGCTCTTGTAAACCAAGGTGCCTATAAATGGCTTCATTCCATCTTCCTAACTCATCTTGTTTTCTAGCATTTCCAGTCTGGCAAGAGCAAAGGGCTTTTGGCTGTGTGCTGGGTGACATTGTATAAATGCACCTGGTCCATTGAGAGATACTTTTGATGTATCACACAGCTAGCTCTCACATGATTACAGAAAACAATTCAAGGTGTTTAATGTCATTCAAAGTTACATATTCTCATTTATTTAGTTATATACCAGACATGTACAACTTGGACAGCAGCAGATGTCTCGTCTTGAACGTTTGACCCCAGTGTGTCAGTGAACAGCTCACTCTGAGCTGTTTGGCCAGCTTTGTGTGTCTGTTCACTGCCTCATCCGCTGTGTAATACTCACCCACACAGACCCACACACAGCTGACCTTAACATTGACACAGTCCTGGCCTGTTGGGACGTTGCCTTAGGTGTGTTGGTTTCCACAACACACAGCAGTCTCTCTTCTCACACTGGCATCTAACAACCAACGAACACAAACACTGATGCTTTAAGCCAGCGAATGAATCAAGTGGAGAAAGATTAGTGGAGTTAGGAAATCAGCATGGCGTAAGAACACTAAAGAATACAAAAAGCATTGTTGCCACACACATTGATGAGCTTGATTGCATGATTGCAAAGATGAACTGGACTATTATACTTTTGCAAATGTGCATGTGGTTTTCCTCATGCGTAGTAAAACCAGGAGGTAAACACATCATAGGACTCACATGTAGCTTGTTTATAAGGCATACGTTTTTTTCCCTAAACAAATCTGCAACTTTTTGGCTAAGCTAACTAGTTTGTCTGTAACTTTTCTAACATTGACTTGTCTGAACCCTTTAATGCAGTCTACAGTCTTTTCATTGTTGCAATGCCACAAAGAAACAGCAGCATTATTCCAGACTGCAGATTTTAATACTTAATTTTGAATTGTACATTAAATATAGCAGAAACACTACATAAGTCCAAACATGAATATTAAGCAGCATTCACTGAAAAGGGCAAAACTGTGTACATAATACAAATATATCGTTTCTAATTGCCTAAATAGCTACCTTGTATATTTTGTTTATGTAGTAGGAGTAATGGCCTTTTAAATATTAAATTCTGGTTATGAATATGTTATGGAAATCTTCCATATATAATACAATCTTAATTTCTTCTTACATAATACTTGTGAATATTTGTGTCTTTCTGTCCTGACCGTTTTCACGTCTTTTCATCCCATATGTAGAAAGAGCTGTCGGGCCATAAGAACATTGTCGGCTACCTGGACTCCACAATCAATGCAGTGTCGGACAGTGTGTGGGAGGTCCTGATCCTCATGGAGTACTGTAAAGGTACATCCCTTCTGTTCTGAAACAATGACATAACCACCATGTTATGTACTCATGCACAGTTCAGCTTCATTGAAGTTGTGCTTTCTGTTTATAATATATAACTTCTGATTTTTATTTGTGTCAGGGTTGGTTTATTAGCCAACTTTATATTCTGCACACTGGGTAATAGTAATAGTAATACAGTGTAGGATTCACCAACTCAACTATAATAGGCTGTTATTTGTTATTTTTTATGTGTCTCATAGTTACATGCTCTGTTGCTGCCTCTGTCCTTTGTGTGGCCCCTCTATTGATTGTGGTAGCTCACTGACTCAGCTTGCCTTTTTAGGGCTATTTTGAGCAGTTTTGCCCTCATTGGACAAGTTTACATCCAAACTCTACTTTGGTTACTGAGAATAATCAGATAGTTAGGTGAAGCCTTTACATGGTGACATATTTTGTTTACTTAGAAATGGATTGAAACGTTTATCCTGGTCCAAAGACCTGATATTGCAATAGCATTTTGGCTAAATTTTCTGGCACACATTTTATTGGCTGTAAAACATTATGCTAAAGTTAGCTAAAAGCAGAGGATACTGTGATGTACTTCAAACATTTGAAATGTTAGTGGTTTATTGTTATAACACAAAATATGACCTTAGCCAACTTGTATTAATAATAGCAAAACATCTATCTAGATCATTTTGGGACCAATTGCTATCATGTTAATATTAGGTTTTGATCAGTCAAGTTCAGCTTGAGGGTGTGAATGTAAGTATACTTATACAGGACAACTGAAAACTATCCCAGTTGGTAAATATAGTTTGCAATAAAGTTTGCAACGGTTGAAACACCAAACATTGTTATTGGTTTCCCAGCCTGACCTGTGTTATGATCTAAAGCTGTCTTTCCACCTCTCTCCCGCAGCGGGTCAGGTTGTGAAGCAGATGAACCAGCGGTTGAATGTGGGCTTCACTGAGGCTGAGGTCCTCCACATTTTCTGTGATGCCTGTGAGGCTGTGGCTCGCCTGCACCAATGCAAGACACCCATCATCCACAGAGACCTCAAGGTGAGATCCGCAATCGTCTTAATCGACTATAACCCAACCTGCTGGAGTTCCTCTGGCCAAAAAGTAACCATGCAGCACGATATTAATAGGTTGCACATGTTAATTCTGGTTGAGCTATTTAGTTAATTCCTACTCTGACTGTTCTTCCCACTAAGTCTAAAAGGTCTTAAAAAAGGAAGAAATAATATTCCTGGAAGCAGCAACAGAATCAGTAAAAGAATAACTGGGCAGTTACTATGAGTACTTAAAGGAAAGGGTTTGACCTACAAACTTCCTCAACAGAAACCAAAAACTCATCAGAAAAACCAGCGCTGTTTGACAAATATGAGAAGCTTGGTGCTCTGCACAAAATGTACAGTGAGATGTCAACAATATCAAAAGGAGGAACTTGTGGATGGCTGCTTGAACAGTTATTTATTAAATTTAATGTCAGATGATGTTTATAAACTTAAGTGATGTAAATCTGCTTGGTCAGCAGAAGAAAGAACGCCTTAGTTTCACTTCACTGCTTGTTCTAACCCCTCTGCTTCCTTTTTACGCTCCCCCACTTCCTTTGCCAGCTTGTTCTTATTTCCTCTGCCTCCTCTTCGTCCTGTTAGTTACTCATCCACCTCCTTTTCCTCCTTCTCTTCCACCAAACATACTCTTTGTACAAGCCACAGTAGCCGGTACATCTTGAAATTCCTCACTAACTTAATTTTTAGAATAGATTTTCAAATCAAGCGTGGCAACGAGCCAGATTTACCCTCTTCTTGCTGATGCCTGGAGTCCGGCTGTTATTTCCCACCCTGGTTAAATTCTCCTCAGTGCCCCGTCAGTGGGCCACTGTGCTCTGTCCAGTTGGACAAGCCTCTAAACAGCGCGGTCCCTTCAGCTCCACAGGCCTGTCCTCTGTTTGCTGTCTGCATCTATCTGTTCAGCCTACATGGCTTACATAACATCGCAGGGACACAAAAGACCATGGAGGCCCAGTCACACATTGCCAGGGGAAGTGAGAGTGCAAAAAAAGCCCCTTAACCCTGAGCTGTCAACAGTATTGAGACACTCTATGTTGCTTTCATTAGCTCAGTTTTCCCTTGGACAGTTTGAAATTGTTTTCTCTTGGTCCTCCTTTTGGCCTCTTCTCTGTCACAGCTCCTACAAATGGCTTACTGGCTTTCTATTTTCAGATGTTCACTTTTCACATTTTACATCTTATGCCTGTGTTGCACTTTCCCTGTTGCTACTTGTCTCCAGTCTTTTCTCCACCTGCCTTTGTTACTTTCTGTTAGGTGTGTAATCTCTCTTTGGCCCTAAAATAAAAGTATTATTTAGAAACTGAGGCCTGAAACTGGAATGGAAATGGAAACACGTATAACATAAAAATCTGGAAAAAAATATCTGTTTTTCAGACTAACAATGTTTGTCTACCAGTAAACAAACTATAACAAGACTCCTGTGGCAGAATTACTGTAATGAGGCCTTGTCTCATTACTCCATCACTGTGTATTAAAGCAGTTTTGTGTGTGGGTGTGGGATTTGTGAGTTTTTACAAGCAACTTTATCCACTAATTGTCATCCTTGCCCATTACGATGTAATTAGAGATGAGATTCGGCTTGGTTGCTTGTTTATCTGTCTGCCACAGTTATTTCAGAGTCACAGCTGATGGAATAATGCGTCTCAATCACGACCACAGTCTAGCTTTAGCTAGATTATACAGGATGTAGCTTGCACATTGGAAAGGAGCTGTTTGGTCATTTTCAAACCAGTATACTAACAAAACAAATAAATAGCATTAGCAGTTTAAACCTGCAGATGTTGCTGACATGTTGTTTGTGCCACCTACAGGTAAAGAAAGTTCCAGCTTCTGCCACCTGCAGGCAGTGTGTGTTATAACTGAAATGTCCTCCTTTTGTTTTAATACATACTGTTTATGTTGTGTGACTTTTTGAGGATTTACATTAAAGATGTATACTGATTACCTAACATATTTTGTTTTGGTTTTTAGAACCCACTCCCCTAAACCCCCAGTATTTTTTTTCTTTGCACACACACAGTGACTCTCAGCTTTGTTATTGGTGTTCAGATCAGCCAGTCAAGACAAAGTTACATTCACCTGCATATGTCACTTCATAGTGTATGTTGTTGAGTTGTCATTAGTGCCTTTGCAATGTTTTAGCTATGTTTTCCCCCTGTTGTCTTTTCCATTAAAAGTCTTTAATCTTGTCTTTCTTTCTTTTCTTTATTTTAGGTTGAAAACATCCTGCTAAACGACCAGGGAAATTATGTGCTGTGTGACTTCGGCAGTGCCACTCACAAGGTTTTGCTGCCACAAAAAGACGGCGTGACTGCTGTGGAGGACGAGATTAAGAAGTATGTTTTTTCCTAATTGAAAGCCATGTTCTGCATGTCACTCAATACAACAGTTGGTAAAACCATAATATATACCTGTCACTTATATGTTCTGGATGCTGGAACAGTATTGTTTTCCTTGTCAAAGTATCATGTAAAGTTGACACTGTCATGTAAAATAATTTAAAAAAAAACCAGCATAACAGGCCTTTTTCACCACAGGAACGTTAGGAAAAACCCATGAATGTTTCTGAAAACTCAGGAGCCTACATTTCCCTGCAGGAACATGTATAGGTTCAGTTTATTTCCTCGTCCAAAAGACCCTGCTACTGAGAAAGTACTTAATGATGGCACAGGATCAAGGAAGACTTTGCCCTATTAAATATCACTCACTGACTGGTTAAACTAGTTTTGAATCAGTTTAACTAACTAATTTTCAAGATAGCTACAATAGGGATTGTGCTATAGAAACATTTCGTATTGTTATTAATGTTTTAGGAGTTTTATGCTCATTGTTTAGATTCGGGTACTTTCAAAAGCAGAAATATAACCACTCAGCAGATTTTGTGGCCGTTCCTGTCTAATATCAATGCAAACATCACACTGTCACACAAGAGAAAATTACATAGAACAACCTGACAACTCTGTTTCAAACAAAGATGTTGCCATCTAATTGGTCTAATCTGTCTGATCTTTATCATCATCTTCAAATACAGTATAAATGGAAGCAGGAACTTTCAAAAGGGACAAAAATGACCATAAATTAACTGGTAGGTTTATTTGAGGGGAAAGTTACCTGTGTCTTATCAGGGGTAGTCTTATGATGAGCCCAACAAATGAACCTGCTGTATTCCCACTTAACTCATACCACTGTTAGGCCGTCATAGCACTCCTATCTAAACTGTATTTGCCGTATGGCCAGATTGCTGTAAACCTGCTACATTTCCAGGTGTGTTTATTTGCACCCACAAAGCAAATAAGTGAGCATGCAAGTCACAATGGAAGTACATCAGAATAGCTCTATTCCCCAAACATAGAACTGTGCTAGCAAACACTCTCATTCTCTGTGCAAGTAAACCAAAAATACACATGCTACTGAAAACAATCACATTGTTGTTGTAATGGTATGTTAGGAGGTGGTAAATGTGTTGCTCCTATGGCCACAACCACTGTACTTTTGCTGTGTTAGTCTATGCGTTCTATTTGTGTCGTGTCAAATCACAGCAGTCCCTTCAGATCTGTCCTGTTGACTTTTCCCACATTTATTGCTGCAATAAAGTATAATGTGTGATTATTGGCTGTATATGACTTTGGTAAACTCTCCTTCTTTGTGACACAGGTCATACAGAAACCATCAGTCCTCTACACTGTGGTGATTCTTACAGTCTTTGCATTTTCATAACACAGCTGGGTTTATTCCAAACACAACCAGCTGCTCTGATTGTTATCCAAGTTATTGAATAGAAAACAAAATAAAATGTCTGGCTCTCTCTTAGCCTGACAGGTGAATTAGGCAGCCTTTGCTGGCAGATGATTTTTTTATTTTATTTTTTTTGTTTGTTCTGTGCATCAGTTAACAGAAGCACACGTGTCAGTCAAAGAGAAGTGTGCTTGACAGTATTGAAAGAAATATTCTAAACCTTAATAAAAAAACTAAAAAGTTCTCCATTACATGTAAAAGGCCTTCTGTAGCAGAACTACACAAGTAGCAATAAAATATACTTGAACTATTAAAAATATATTGTTTATATTATCTATATGGTATTATTGGATTCAAATTAAAGTGGCTATATTAATATTTTAAAATAACAATGTATCAAATGCAACATGAAATGAATGTGACAATGTGAAGGTTGTTGCTCTTAGTGATCACTGAATCTGCATCTTTGTAGTTAGTTTCAGGTCATTGTTTAGTCATTCGGCACGCAACCTTTCTGTTATGGGTCACCCTTACTGCTCTCGCAGAGTGATTTTCATGATCTGTCATGTTCACAACTTGTTTCAGCTGCCCCCAAGTGGCCAAAACAAATGAGAAGTACCTGAAAACTGTGTTTAGGTACAGTAATTGAGTAAACCTACTCATCTGATCATTGACCTGCCATTGACTACGTCCTGTTGTTGTATCTCACAGGTACACGACCCTTTCATATCGCTCGCCGGAGATGATTAACTTGTATGCAGGGAAAGCCATCACCACTAAGGCTGATATATGGGTAAGGTCATACTTTGTATGTGTGTACAGTACCTGTACTCTGTGTCTCTGTGTCTCTGTGTGTGTGTGTGTGTGTGTGTGTGTGTGTGTCTGTGTGTGTGTGTGTCTGTGTGTGTGTGTGTGTCTGTGTGTGTGTGTGTGTGTGTGTGTGTGTGTGTGTGTGTGTCTGTGTCTGTGTGTCTGTGTGTGTCTTATGCACCCTGCAGGGCTGGTTTGTCCTGGCAGTGTCCTGGGCGTCACTCTGCCCCGACAGGTTCCTCCTCCCTTCTCTCTCTCTATCTCTCTGTCTGTCTCCTGGCTTACCCCAGGCTGTTTGCCTCCACCAGCTCTCCAACAGTGTTTTTCCCTCATAAAACATTAAGCAACATCATTCACAGCGAAGCCAGGACTCTGCCTCGTCCTTTTCCTCTCTCCCTGCTGCCTGTCCTTTTCTATTTTCCCCGTTTCAGATAATTATGCCCAGTTGAGGACCTTGATAAGCTTGTGTGAAATAGGTCTTGGCTGTTTTTAAAGGTGTGAGGTAGAGAGGCAGGAACAAGGGCTTGGACAGCAGCCATTTTGAGGAGTGGTGTAAATTGATGCACTAAAACCCAGGGAGTTAAAACAGCCAGCATATAAAGATGTGGCTGTTGATGGGACACATGTATAAAAATGTGTGTGCTTGGTTCAACTGTGAATCAATTGTTCTAGATGTTTTTATTAAGAATGTGCCTATGAGCATATTGTATGTAAACCAGTAAACCAGTGCAAATTCATTCTGCCTTCCATAAAACAACAACAAACAAAAAACACTGGTGTCTATCAAAGCTGTCAGCCAAAGTTTTGTGCAGAAGTCATGGGAAATGTATTGTATTGTATTTCCATACGCTTCTCTAAGATGTGCATTGGATTATATATAATTCAAATGCCAGACAAGTAAAACAACATGAGTATAATCACTGACACATGTTAATACATATCGACCTCCCAGCCACTTAAAACAGTCTTTTGCCCCTGTGGCGAAATGTGTCAATTTGCACTGGTAGTTATATATGTGTGTACATTAGCAGATGAATAGACGAATAGACATAAGCTTTAAATAGGCCTCTGGTTGTAGGAAGACAACTACTGTGGGACGTTCAACAAAAACACCAACTTCCTGTGGACCACCCCCTGCATTTTCACTTCCTGTTCTATGTTTAGCCATGTTTGAAACTCTGCTGTTTTACATACATGTACATTGGGCCTCACTCAAATGTCATAGGCATTTATCCGTGCATTTTGGGGTTGTTGGCGAATATGCTGTCTGACTCAGATTAGGAGTTTAGTATCAGACTGGATTAGCTCGTTGAGTGGAGAACTGTGAAAGATATCCGTCTTCAGATGGAGAGCTTAAACGAGAAGATTGCATACATGCTGTCGCTAATTCCAAAGTCCCTTTCATCTCCAACGGCATCAACAAAAAGATGCCGGAGCCAAATATAGCGCCAACTGAATATATGATTTTGGGAGCAGAGCACTTTTGCATGTGGATTTGTTTGGACAGCCACATTACCAGGGGAGCAGACTCTAGGCCTGTTTTTAAAAGCAGCTTTTTAGCCACTGACATAAGGAACATTAACTCTTTGCTAAATAGGCCTGTGCTTCTCTGTGTAGAGAAAGGCAACAACATTGTCAGGGTTCTTTCCTGCTAGGATGGACTGTACTTGACACATTAAGTGGCTGTCGAAGTCTATTTGTCATGCGTATTTCCGATATCTGTGGTGAGTACTGATGAGTACTGCAGATAATTCTCGCTCGAGCGTTATAAAAACAAATCAGTTAGTTACATCTCAAATCTTCTTGTTTCTCATTTACAGACTTCTTGTATCTTCTGGTGGTAATCTTAATGTTTTTCACTCAAAACAACTTGAACATTAATGGCTGTATCCTCATAGTCTTAAAGCAGTGAGGGAAGTACCCAAGTTCTTACTACAGGGGGGGTTTACAACTTCACTTTTGTGTGGTTTCTCTGTTTGAGTGTAAATCTTCTGTAATAATACTTTCAAGTTCCAAACAAGATGTGCCTGGAGCACTAAGCATCAAAAACTGTCAAGCATTCAAAGTTGGCATCAGATGCTTTGTCAGATTCATAGTCTTGTTTACTTAATCATCATAATTTTTAAGTTTTAATCATTATTTTATTTAGGTTATGTTAAAACATTAAGCCGTGATGCATTTGAGGTTTGTCTGTTTTGTAGAAAACATGTTTATAATTCTCAAAGAAAGCATTTGAAAAACATATGTTGCAATACGATGCCAAAACTCATGTATCGTGTTTGCACTGGCATTGAAAATTTCAAGTGATACCCAGCCCTAAGAGTGACTGGGTTCAGGTGTTTTTCAGCACTGTTTCTGTTTTCTCCACAGGCACTTGGATGCTTGTTGTACAAGCTGTGTTTCTTCGCACTTCCATTTGGGGAGAGTCAAGTTGCCATATGTGACGGAACCTTTATTGTTCCAGATAACTCAAAATTCTCCTTCAAGTTGCACTGTTTAATCAGTAAGTTTGTGAGTTAATATGAATTAATGTCATAATGTGCATTCTAATGATACAGGAGTATATAATTACTATACGAGAATCACTTTCTGTCACTATTTAGTGAATCACTATTTAGTTTCATTGTTTGTTTTTTAAAACCAATGCATGCATGTATATATGATATGTATATGATGATTTATCTTTACTCTAGAACTGCTCTACTTGTACTTTTTCTGCCTTATTTTCAGTTTGTCTAATTATGAAGGACAACTGTAGAAAAAACGCGTTTGAGGTGGAAAACTTTCTCCCCATAATAGAACTTCACTTATAGTTATAGTTACCAACACAATCACACAAAATGCAGCACATAAGTTTCCAGTTTTCATTCTATATATTTTCTGCCAATAACTAGATTGTAATTTGCACCCACAATCTTGTTTTGCAGTGTTACTTTGACTGTTTGCTGGCTGTGTTCAACCCCAGCGTGATCTATAATCGACTTGAGTTTTGTTGTTATGCATTTACTTTAGCCTGTTTGAACCAGCCATGGACTGTCAGTCATGACAGCCTTGTTTGCTTTCAAGTTTTTTCACTTCCTTAAATGCATCCTGCAGTAGACCTTCCTTATAAATTAATTTGACCAACAGCTCCGCCAAGTGGCCAAAGACAGAAGATGCACATTAACCACAGTAAATCACACAGTGCTGTTCTGCACAGCGTGCTGTTTAAAGTGACCTGTTTGTCTTTTCCAGGATATATGCTCGAACCAGACCAGGAGAAGAGACCAGACATTTACCAAGTGTCCTACTTTGCCTTCAAATTAGCTGGAAAAGACTGTCCAGTGCCAAATCTCTTTGTAAGTCCCCACAGAATGAAGCAATCACTGTGGCTTTAGCCTTTACAGTTATTTTTATATTGACATATTTGTCTTTCCCTTTTTACAGAACTCTCCCATCCCTACGTCGCTCCCAGAACCTCTAACAGCTAGTGAGGTTGCTGCTAAGAAAAGCATGACAAAAGCCAGGTACTGCTTACTGCAGGGAGCAATGTTTTCTTATTTTTTGTCTCAAGATTCAGACAAGCACGGACACTGATCCTCAGCTGAATCCTCTTAATACATACTTTAAACAATTGACTGCGTTCAAGACATCTCATCCACATTATGTGGCCCTACTATTTATTATTTTCCCCATAAAACGGGTTTGTAAGGAAAATAAACATGTTTAAAGTACATTTACATTTTTCTTTCATTCCTACCACCATTTGCTACAGCAGAAACACTTTAGCTAAGTCTTTCTTTGAGAAAAACTTCCTAGTTTGTGCCATAAACAAAAGAACATACAAATTGCAAAATGTAATAATTTGTAGCTTATTTAAGCTAATGAAAAGGAATCCCTTTAAATTGCTGCTGAATTAAACATATATCTCAACAGAACAGCACATTAGACACCAGGAAGGTGCACAGCGCAAACCCTGCTGTACATACACAAGTTATTGGTATTATTAAAGGAAACTCAAACCACAAGTTTTGACTTTTTCTTTCTAGGATAACAGACTCTGTGGGCCCAACGGAAACATCAATAGCTCCCAGACAGAGGCCAAAAGCGGCAAACAGTAACGTCTTGCCTCTCGCCAACACTGTCACCCCTGTCAAGATGACCGTGCCTTCAGCACCCGTCAGCAACGGCCAGAAAGGTTCGTTAAACATTAGTGAGATTGCTATATCTATAGAACTTTCCATCATCTTGAAGATATGTTCATATCTCTATAGAAAAAACTGAAAAAATAGAGAAACTTCACATTCTGTATATAATTGCACAAGTTGTTTTACCACAGGAAGATACAATGTAAGTATCAGAAAACCGAACACCAAATGCTACAAGTTTGTTTAAAGGTGGACTAACTAAGTTGAAAAATGGCATTTCTGCAAAGTTAAACCTAGAATAAAATGAAGTTTATAATTGATTGTATTTTCAAGTATTATATGTTGTACATTTATTTTGTTGTGACAATAGTGCATAGGTTTGTATTCTCTAGCATTCAAGCTGTTTAACTTTTACTAGAGTACTTTGGATTTTTGTGTTTTCAAGATTTCACCAACTACAACATTTCCTTGAATTACCTTGAATTCTGAATAACTGAAAGTGATAAATTCACTTTCAGTTATTCAGTTTATTGTCTTTTTCAAACTCTGCTCAGTGTTGTGTTCTAAGTAATAAATCTAAACCTGTCCACTCAGCTCCCACTCCTGGCTTAGGGCAGCCATCCGTGCAGGCCCAACCCAGCAGTCAGCAGCACCGAGTCCTGCAGCAACTACAGCCTGGTGACCTGCGTCTGCAGCAACTACAACAACAACAACAACAACAACAACAACAACAACATCATCACCACCAACAAGCAGTGCAGCAACAACATATAAATGCACAGCAACTCCAATACCTCCAGGTACATCCACCAGACTGACATACATACAACACATCATCGCAGGACTCAAAGTCATTACTCAACACTTTTCTGGGAGATATTTAATGTCCTCACAACATTCCTCAGTACCAACAGGCTGTGCAGCAGTCCATCCAGCTCCAGCAGCAGCAGCAGCAGCAGCAGCAGGCCCTCCTCCAGCAGCAGCAGCAGATGATGATGCAGCCGATGTACCAGCAGCAGGTTGCCCAGGCCCGGGCTCAGGCTCAGGCTCAGGCTCAGTACCAGTACGCAGCCATGGTGAGTTCTGTCAGAGATCTAAACCTGGAACTAAAGCTTCCAAGGCGAGAATTAGATTTGTGGTCTGCGCTAAAATGGACATCTATCAAATTGAATTTGCTTTTGTTCGCGTTCAAGCCCATTCAGGCATTTGAGGGATGCTTCTAACTCAATATCGTGACAGAATTTCAGAGCAGAAGATTTTATCCAAAACTGCAATAAATAGTTTGAGCAATTGACAGGGAAACACATGGAGACACAGCATGAAATAACACGGAGCTGAATATTTCATTTAATATCAGAATGCCCTAAAATTGCTCTCTCTGTTCCAAACACTGGCAGCCAGTTCTCTTCAGTCGAATCGCTTCATGTCTGTGCCAAGCCGCATTGGAAGCAGACGCTCAAACTTCCTACTGACTCTGTCCAAATATTCAGAAAACTAGTATTTACGCAGATACTGAATCAAACACACAAACACAGGTCCTCCAAATGCGTACTGTTAGGGCAGTGCAATTTTTAGTCTGTTTCCCACCGAACGCGTACCATCTGTTTTATTTCAGAGGCAATCTGGTCTGAGCGAAGCCACGAGGGGATCGAACAGAGGGTGAAATCGAGCAGTTTCCTCTGTGTTGCATCCTGACATATGAAGCAGTTCACAAGCAGGGGAAGAGAGCACCTCTCAAAATTACTGTTCTTATTCCCAAGATACCTGCTGTTTTAAAATCAGCGTTTCCTCTGTGATCTTAGACCTGCTTCTCATTGTGGTGAGGAAGCTTTGCTAAGTGACAGCAAATTTGTAATATGCTGTAATGACATCAGATCAACTTTATTTGTACAGTACTTTAAAAGCACAACAGTGGTGTGTGCAGAAGTGTTTTACTAATATGGTTTGTTAAGAAAACATGGAAAAAGCAAGCAGAGGATGGAGAAAAATTTAAAGAAACAAGAACTTGGTTAGAAGCAGGAAATAATAGCAACAGATAACAACAACAATAAGAGAATTCACATAACGATTGTTCTTATATTTCAAACAAAATGCATTTCACAATTGAATATGTGAGTTTTAGTCACTGAACAATACTGCTGGACCACTATGGTGTTGCCAGGTTTAAGTTAAAGTAGTTTTTTTGTGTGGCTGCAGATGCTTAAATATAAGAGATTTTAAATGTGAGCCTCTTTTGAAGAAGTCAGATCCATCAGAAGATGTTACTCTGGTGATGAAGCTGAAAGGAGTGTGACTATTGGAATCCAACTGAATGCTCCAAATTAATGCTAATCCTGCTCGGCTTCTGCTGAATGTGTAAATAGTTACCCATACAGCTGATAATACATTAAGACTGTTTATCAGTCGGCTTGTTTGGGAGTGTTTCTGCCCTCAAGTGGCCCAAAAATATTCAATTAAGATTGTCAGCCAGTGTTTGAGGTGATCCGTCATGCATTTGGTGCTTAGTTAATTTGTTAAGTTTGGTGTCCGATGTGCTGTTTGACTTTCATTCCTTCATCCCTCCCTTCCACTGTGTCCCCAGCTTTCCAAATCCAGAACTGGTTTCTAACAACATTTCATCATCTTGTTGCCATCATTGTGCGCCATGAAATCAAAGGTCCGTCCCTCATTCCCTTCCCCCTCTTCTCCCTCTCTGCCTTCCCTAACAGCTGCACCAGTACCAACAGGCTTTTGTCCAGCAGCAGCAACAACAGCAGCAGCAGCAGCATCATCCCGCTCAGCAGCCTCTCCCCTATATGTCCTCCCCTCTTGAGTTCCAGATCCCGCTTGGTTCCTATAATGCGACCACGCCCACTGCTGGAACTGTAGCTGGAACTGGCCAAATGGGGGGACCGTCACCTGTTGATTCCTCATACACTAACCCTAGGTAATGTCCCTTCAACTTATCATATTGTGGGACATGTACTTGTTCATGAGGCAGGCAGGCAGGCAGACAGGCAGGCAGACAGGCAGGCAGGCAGGCAGGCAGGCAGGCAGGCAGGCAGGCAGGCAGGCAGGCAGGCAGGCAGGCAGGCAGGTAGCTAGACAGACATTATGGCCAGCCAATCAGCCTGGCTTATTACAGGCCTGGGACTTTACAGATACCAGGTAGAGCATTTGATTTATTGATTTCTGGTGGGATGTAAAAATAATTTCAACAAATATAACAGAAATGCTTCTGAACTACATTACCTAGCCTTACTTGGACATTTGTTCCTTCTGCAAAGATTTAACTAACTTTGTATGTTTACCCAGCCACTATTGCCTAATTCAGTAATGAGATTTTTAATTTTTTTTTAAATCAGTACAATATGGTCTAATTTTAAGCAATTATGTTATCTGTCCATGTTCTACGGGCGGTTTTGGAAAACATCTCTTGCAGACTTTTACTTGGGTCTTTACTTGCAACTTAAACGTCTGGATTTAGGTTTTGGGTATCATCTTACAGCCTTAATACTGAAATGTGTGCCAAAGCTGAATACTACCCATAACAGGTTATCACTGTTGTACTGTCTCCACAGTAGAAACTCTCTGCTTACTTCAGATGGGATTACGCCACCCTCTCAGAGCTGCAACAGTACAGTCAGTAACCCCCCCGATATGTCCGGTTGGAACCCTTTCGGAGAGGACAACTTCTCCAAGTTGACAGAGGAGGAGCTGCTCGATCGGGAGTTTGACATGCTCAGAGCAAGCAAGTGACCCCTTCAATGATTTTGTTATAGAGTTTGTCAATTATTTATATCTCGGTGAAATTTAATGGAAGTGATTTTATTTTTTGGAGCAGATACATTTGGTATTTTCTTATGAACAACCCAGCAACAGGTTTTCTTGAAAGAAAAACATTTTGGCACTTGTAACTATGATTGTTTATTACTGTCTTTCTTTTGCTGCTGAACCAGATAGAGATGAAATATTTCTAAAGATTTTCTGTCCGTAAACTTTAGAGGATTTTTTTGTCTTGGACTCTCTTAATGCTTTCTAGTTTAGTATATATTGTCACAACCGTGAGCGTTTGTCTCGGGTTCAGTAGAAGGAGGTGTTTGAAGAAAAATCTCCTGTGACAACCGAAAAAAAGCATATAATGGAACCATTTCTTCAGTCCATAATTACAAGAGACTTTGTGTTGATGTATCCAGAGGTCCATGTATTTAAAAAAAAAAACCTTGCGTCATTAAGTGTCATAGCTGTAGATGATCTAAGTATCTTCCCGTCTGTGATCTTCAACATACAGATAAACCAGTGGAGAGAACAGCCAGTGTGGAAACGGACCAACCGCAGCCTGCTGCCTCCACTGCCAAGCCCCTCCCACCACAGGACCTGTTCGGCTCAGTCCCGTTTGTGGCCAGCGCAGGCAAGTCTTAGAGGAGTCTCTACCATGAGGACCCAACACTGTGGAGCCACCTGCCCCCCTCTCTGCCCTCTCCTGCCCCCTGTCCAGCTCTGTTCCCACCTGACCTCCAGTCAGGAGCTCCTATGCCACACAGACCCCCCCAGTGGGGCATTAAAAAAACAATGATTAGTCAGATTATTGTTTCGTTTCCCAGTGTCCACTTATCAGAGGTCGATTAGTTGGCTTCAGTCTAAAATATAATGATAACCTGAGCCAAGGCTCAGCTCTTCTGTGACTAAATTTGGAAGAAAAGCAGGAATAGCAGGTTCATCAGTGAAGTGGTAAAAGCACTTTCTGAATTCACTGCAATCAGTGGCTTTTACTGTGGGGCTTTCTAACTACCCTGCTGTAACAAACCTTTATGCAAGTCAGCTGGAAGAAGTGTTGAGTCTCCTCTTTAGGGCACTGGGGGATGCAAGGCACCTACTCTGCAATGGTTCGGTGTTACATTCCTTGTGTAGATCAAAATGGCTGGAGCAAGGTACTAACATATAGAGGTCTGACTGTGCAGGCTAAAGAAATATGTGCTTATGCTGAGTCGATTTGCGTAAAATTACAATTTTCATTTCAGTGCATTAAGAAAAGAGCAAAAACTTCCAACTCACTGTGTCCAACAAGGACAGCTGGATAAGGTTGCTGTAGTTCCATCAACACTAAAAGCAATATGAACATAACAAGGCAACCTGTCCATGTAAAGAACATGGTTGGTACTAATTTGGGCTGAGTGATGTCAAATTCCATAACGATACACACCATAGAATGTAGTTGTCCCTTACTGGTTAAAAAAATGAAAACATGCATAGGCCATCTAATTAAAAGCCACGGCTTTGAACAAATGTCAGGAACCATAAGCATTGAATCGTATGTTTGTTGATTTCTAATGGCTTATCATGAATGTGTATGGTTTCGTAATATTTGGGAATAGAACTTCACAGAACGTATTAGAGCACCATGTGGAGCCGACATTGATGGAGTCCTGTTCCTTATTGAGTGTGCACCCGGTGCTAAACACTTTATTTGACTTGCAGCTTCTGTCTTAAAAATGGTAGACTTTGTTTCTAACAGTTCCCCTCTTTGGTTGTATTGTGCTTTCATTCCAGCAGAAGTGGATGTACGTTTTAGAATCCGATCATTTGTGCCCACTCCTATTTTCCCTCCCAAAGTAATTATTTCTCATGTTTACTAGCTATCTCACACTTTCTACCTGTGTTGAACCTATTTCAGGTGATCTGGCTCCATGTCAGGCATGTGATCTTTGAATGATCATATATCAAACTAAGGTGACTCCAACATATGAAATGACTGTCATGTGATTCCTCCGCACACTCATGTCTCAACCCAGCCACAAAGTCTAATAATTCTACATTATATCATTTATAGTAAGTCCCAATTCATTTGGTAAAAAAACCTACAAAATCATCTCTTACATCACGTTGTCCACATCCACGATGTCTGTCGCATATCATTTAACCCAAACATCGCTCAGCCCTGGTACTAATAAACCCTGTTCGGGGGGGAAAAGACAACACTTGAACTTCCAAAGTTGTGGCTCTTTGCAGTTTGTTTACATTAAAACACCATCGACCCTCTTCGGCCATTAAAACTGCAATGCAACGAATCCTCACAAATGACAAAATTGTTTTTTATTGTTGTGACAAAGCCTCAAATGTTCTTGTGTGGACTGTGCACTTTACTGTGGAGGCCGATCTTAACACTCTTATATAACCTGATTAATTAGTTCTCATTTGGCTTAACTAACCAGTCAGACTGCATGTGGTTTAACCCCAACACAGATCATAGTCTGGTATAACATGTGAATATCACAGTGCAGTATTTCTACATATATTACATCAGTGGCAGCAATAAGCTTCTGTGCCTCTGTACTCTTCCTGCTCCTTAAATGTGAATTGGTTACATTTTGATAGGCAATTTAGAAATGCTGTTTGTAACTCATAGACTAATGATACACAGTATCAACGCTAAAACACTTACAGATTTTCTAGAGGAGAGTAGTGTTTTTGTTTTTTTCTACAGTAAATTCATCTCGTGTCCTTGAACATGCAGGCTTAATGCAAGTCCAGTGGCTACAGTTTAGAGTAGAATAAGACGAGATAATGATGCAATATATCCCTCTAAGCACTTGAATGTAGGTGTGGAAATATTTTATTGTCTTCACTTGTTACTTAATGAATATGTAATTCTATTTGAGTTCAAATTGGATCAAAGGAAAAACCAAAAAAAAAAAAAAAAGAAACCAAACTGATTGAAGGGACTTTTGTAACGAATTTAAAACCCAGAAAGGTCAAATAAACCCACTGTGCTGGGACTGGGTGTCATTCCTGCAGGCTGGCATGAAAAAATGTGCAACTAATTTTTGATCAGCCTTTTAGCTTCCTGTGTTTGTGCCATCACAGTGTGTCAGTTGGTTATTTAGGTTCCGGGTGAGTTTTTTGTTGTTGTTGTTGTTGTTGTTAAATTTCATTGTGTAAACGCACCGCTAGCAACTTTTAAAGACCACCCTCTTATTAGCATAAATGAGCTTTAATCAGCTTTTATTTTCTGTCGTAGTGTCTCTGTGTACTTATGTGGAGGAACTTTGGTCGACATGGCAACACCAGTGTTTGATTAGCAGTTTTACTTTAAGTGATGGCAGATTTCACAGAGACTGAGCTGCTGTAACAGTGCTTTAGTTCAATAATTTAAGGCCCATCCTCTCAAACCATTTCCCCTTTTTACTGTGCTTCTGTTTATAAAATACTAGAGTCCTACACAGTATGACGTCCCACATCTGCAAACCAATCAGAGTGCAGCATGTCACAGAATACACTGATGCAACATTGTAAGTGCCAAAAAGAAAATCTGTGCCAGCACCAGGGATGTATTCTAAGACCGTTCCTAATTAATCCTGGACTTGAGTTGGAGTTTCGGTTTTGTTTTGCTGTATTTTCAAAATATGAGAGCAGTGCAGATGGACTTTTCTTGTGTATTTACACAGGCTTTAGCCAGCTCACAGTGTGACATACAACAAACCTGCAAGATGGCTGTTGAAGCATGATGTATAAGGGTCTTTAGACAGAAACACATTCTTAGGCTCCACCCACAGAGGCTCTGTCTCTGAGCAGTATCTGGTTAATGGGTAGAACTGAACTATTTCTGACTTTGGTCCTAGTGGTTGTGGCAGTAATGCAGCAATAAAAAGTCCCATTTTCTTTTGCCATTACAATTGTCAACTAGCTACCATGCAAGTCAGGACAGACAGTATGACAGCAGTTAAAGTTGCTGGTGGTGTGGCTGCACATTTTTATTTAACTCCTCTTTTTATTTCAGTTAATAAGCATCAACCTTTTTTAGAATTGCAAAGGTTTCTTTTATAGTGGAAGTCGTTCGGTTTCCATTTCTAGATTCAGAGTGCCTTTGTGTGGCATTTTGATTTACCTGACCAACAACACTGAGACAGCTTTTTTTTCCTTCTCCCACAGTGATTACAAAATGACACTTTTGTGAGCGTTGACATTAAGCTGAAGCATCAAATGTTTAGTGGAATTGAGCAGCAGTTGTGTTTTCCCTTAGTTCCCAAGTTTTGTTTAGAGGAAAGACATTATTCCCACTAATGTAGGTCTGCTTAATGGGACTTTGATGACACAACTTGGTACTCTAAACTGCGTCAGTTTCTCTTTTTTTTTTTTTTTTCAACTGGTTGATGGCACATTCAGTAGTGTAATGTAAATTGTTGTGCTGAAAGGAATGCTTGTTGAGAGTGTGCTGATAATTTCTGTCAAAATGGGGAACATTTTGATTTGTTTTTTGAATCCATACAATCCTAAAGGGCTGTATGTTTGTTAATTCTCACTGTGCTGCGGTTATTCTGCCTTAGAGCAGCAAGTGAGAAAGTGACCCATCTTAGTCATCCATGCAGACATGAATCAAAAAAAAGATATATATCTAAACAGGTAAAATGTAAATCATGTGTTTAGCTGAAGGTAAGTTTGGAAAAGAGTTAATGTTACTTGATGCTTCTGTTCCGCTCATATCACCGCCTGCTTTTATTGGGCCTTTGTGGAAAAACCTTGCTTCATTTCAGTTCAGTTTTGTTTTTATTATTATTTGCTTTGTTTCTTTTCATCTTTCATTTAGTAAGACAGCCATACTCAGAAACATCTTGTTCATGTGTATTGGTGGATGGATCTATAGTTTGAAAAGGCGAACCATCAAAGCCAAAAAGAAAAGTGAAAGGGACGACCAGAGCCATTAACTGCACTTTATTTTCTGTTTTTAAAGTGCGAGAAAACGTGAACCATTATCCCAGGATTCGTGGGATGAACAAGCAAACATAGACATTGAATATGTTGTTATATATTGTTTACATTTGCAAGTTTTCTGTGCTTTTACCTCTCTGTCTCGGGGTCTGGTTTCTCCCCCAGTCTTAGAATTTTGTTGTCAGCTTTATATCCTGCTAGAAGCCTCAGAACACATCAGTAAAACTTTGGGAACTTTTTAATTTAGGTGATTCTCATTAAAAGTGTTGAAAGATGCCACCACTCTTCAGTTTTAGCTATCAGCAGCTCCTGGTACCGCTCCTGCAGAAAGAATAAAACCTATAGATCCATAAATTGTCTCATACATATCTTGTTTTTGCAACAGACTATGTAAAAGGTCCTGTATCATACTGTGAGTGTGAATGTATTTCTTTATAGAATGTTACTGGTAAATAAAAAACATTCAAAATCAATATTCACTTTGGTTCCTTTTTTATAACTCTTTAAAGTATTGGAAAGTTTAGAGTCTCTCCACCACTACACCACGTACAAGATGTTCCTGTTGTGAACATGGCTGTCTTTGTTCTCTGTTCCAATCAAACTCCAACAAAACCAAACAGGTTTTATTGGACCATAGGGAAGGTGATGCTAAAAAAAAAAAAAGCACAATTATGTTGACAAACAGATGTGTGACACCTTTTAACATAGCAGCTTACTCTGAGATTGTTTAGCATCCACTGATAAACCAGTTCATTGTGGTATATAGTTTAAACTGTTTTTTTTCCTCCAAATATCGTCTAACAAGGAGCCAGTTCCCGGTTTCATGGCCTTATTGAGATGATCTCAATTTCTTCATGTGAATCTCTAATTGTACCCTCCATTGTCTCCTCCTGTCTGTAGTGTTATTTCACTTGTGCATGATTTATGACACACAGTCAGTTTATAGATGTCTCATTCAAATAGTAATATCAGAAGCTCATTTTTAAGACAGTAAAAATCTAAAACGCTTCAATTATGTCTGCGAGTACACCTCAAATTTAGATTGCAACATATTGCCAACTGGGCTTTGAAATATACATTTCCAAAACAATATTGAAGCAACTTGCATAAATAATTCACATTCTCATTTTGAATTTGAATAGTCATTAGAAGGACATTCACGTTACCAAGCTGTAACTTAGCGAGTGATCAAATATACAGAGCAGCTTGTTAGACAATAAGATGAGATACAGTAAAAAGCCTAAAAAAAGATTGTATGATGTACTGTAGAGTGACAGGGAGAAGTGGTAGAGGTTCAATATTTCTCTCCTTTACCAGACCTTATGTAAGTATGAATTCTGTGCTGTGACCTCAAACAGGCTCATAATTCATTTTATATTTAAATCCATCTAATCCTGTTATTCAACCCTGAACAGACCGGGATTCAGTGTGTTTGTCTCAACCACTTAATGTATACAGTGTCTTTATTAAAATGATTTTAAATTGGGGTCAGACAGTTTTACAATGACTGGCTGACAGGGAGGAAAACTGCTAATTTAATGCTGGAGAAGCTGATAAAAGGGATGATTAGAATTTTCTGCTTGATTATTGACTTGGTCTATTTTCTGCTGACTTATACAGTATAATTCATCATTTTGACCAACTACATGATTAACATTTTACTGTGAACAAGACTATTTATGTAGTACATAATAGTGCATATTATTTTAGCAGTCGTGTGTTTTGGGTAACGATTTGGTTCAGAGTCACTCAGTATTGTAAACGTTGGCCTTTCTGCAGCTTCATCAAATCAATCTAGGTTCAGTAGTTGTTGCGTGAGGGAAGAGACTTCTGTAAGCTCCAGCCTGCTGTCAGGCATTTCTAACAGATTTTATCTTTCATCAGATAAGAGAACAATCAGACGCATGTTTTCACCACTTATTTGTATCTTTAAGAGATCAGACGCAGCATGTAATCCTTCAGCTTTTACCCAAAGGAACATCGACAAAACAAATCTGTGTGTCAGTCTGTCATCTTCTCTCGTGATTAAAGATGTGAGATTGTCTCACCCTGGTGAGGTGATCATGATTACGAGTTATAATCTGGGACCAGTCGTGTGGAGCGAACAGATGCAGAGCACCTCATGTTTGCTGTATTAATATGTTTTGTTCCAGTGACTTTCTATCTTTTATTGCTGCCTTGTTTCATTTATCAACAACAAAGCTTTTGGCTAATCTGTCATCACGTCCTGCCAGTTTGGATGGTTGAAGACGCGGAGAGGTTTCCATTTTCGTGTTCACAGCAGGGGGTCCTTTTTCTGCTTTCTAATGTAGAGCTTCCACTAATAGGGAACAATAAATTGGCTCATTGTGCATGGCACAACTTATTTTCAATATAATTGGAGACTATCCACTTGCTAATTAGGCTAATTTCTAAGTTGTCATTATGCAAATCTCTTGGAAATACATTTACACAAAGCAAAGTTTTCAGCAAATGCCAAATATGCATAAGAATTTATAGAAATGTTGAAGTAAGGAGTAGTAATTGTAGAACAAAGCTTTATTTTATTTTTTTAAGTCTAAATGAGGTGACTGACAGCTTAAATCTTTTCACCAAGAGATTTAAATTTAAAAGCAACTTAACTTTGTGAATCTTTAAAAGCTGGGCTGGGCTGGGCACATGTCTTCATCCTCTAAGCCTGCTCCTCTTATTGCAGGGTCAGAGTAGAGAGGTCAGAGAAGCTTTAAGACCATATTGAGTTGTGTGAATTCTCCTTCACTGCTCTTTCTGCTTCAATATTGGACAAACTGTTTGGAAGTCCACAAATCCAAATCCTAATATAAGCCAAGTAATCCACATATTACAGAGGTCAAAGAGGCCACAAGACGTTTTTAGGAAATGAAAACTTGTACTTCTGGCATCAAGAGCCTCCCTCTGTCACTCATCTTGTTATTTAAAACATCCAAAATCTGCAAGAGTGTGAGGTTAAAACTTAGCTTCAAACAAATGTCTACTAAAATGCACATTTGTTTGAGAATATTAAAAAGAGAAGAAGACTGGGAGCATCTTTAACGCTCGCATTTCTGTCGTTTCTGCAGGCACCGATGTGATAAAGACTGAGCAGACCAACGACGAAGTCAGCATTCCTACCCCCGTCTCAACCACTGCACAAGATCTGCAGCCGGCGACGGTCAAGGAGCACAAACCAGGCAAAAAGAGTAACTGCAGACCAGGCGAAGAATCCGACAGCGACTTCGAGTCTGACCCTCCTTCACCAAAAAGCAGCGAGGAAGAAGAGCCGGAGGAGGAAGAGGGCCTGAACAGCGAGCACGGTGAAGACACTGAGCCAGAGAATTTAGGACAGAGGCCTCTGCTGATGGACTCTGAAGAAGAGGGAGAGGAGGATGAAGACAAGCACAGCTCTGACTCGGACTACGATCCCAGCAGGGTCAAGAGCCGCTCAAAGAAGGCTCCGGCAGGTAAAGCAGCTTTGGCCGCCACCAGAAAGAGTCCTCGGGAGGATTCTGGCATGACTCTGATCACCCCTCCTGAGTCGCCCAGTGGAGCGAGAGCTGCCCCAGGTGTGGATCCTGTGGATGTTTTCGGTGCTGTTCCTTTCCTCAAAGGAGCCTCACCTGTCGGGCCTCCAGAAAGCTCAGACATCTTTGCCAAAGCGCCATTCAGGCAAGTTAGCCTTGAGCAGAAAGCTGGGGACGAGTTTGATGTTTTTACCAAAGCGCCATTCAATCGGAACCTCTCCAAGTCAGGCAAGAGTGGCAGTGATGTTCCCATGGGGCAAACACCGCCCATTTCCCCCGAGGGCATTGATATCTTCGGCTTCTCTCCCTTCCAGCCGGGCCCCACCGATCCGCCTCCCACCACCTCTAGAAGTGCAGAAGATATCTTCCACACGTCCTTTGAGGAGTCAGCCAGCCCTCAGCAACAGCGGCTGAAGCAGCGCAGCCTCCAGAAGCTGTCATCACGCCAGAGAAAAACCAAGCAGGAGTCCACAGCAGGCGGCAGCAACGGCAAACGCCACCACGGTACGCCAACTGGAGGCCGCAAGACCAACAAGCCAACTTACCGCACACCAGAGCGAGTTCGCAGACACAAGAAGGTTGGCCGGAGAGACTCACAGAGCAGCAATGAGTTCCTTAGCACCTCTGACTCTAAAGAGAACATCAGTGTTGATATAACCATGGCTGAAGGGAAAGAAAAAGGAGCTTCTCTGCCGGTAGATGAGGCCCTTTTAGACCCATTTGGAGCCAAACCTTTCCATCCTCAGGACGGCAGCCGACACGGCCAGTATCAAGGACTCACTGATAGCAAGAGTGACATGGGCACAGCCAATGGCAAGTCCTGGACTGGTTCTCTTCACGGTGCTCTCGGAGAAAGCAAAATCATGGATGATTTTGGGGCGGTGCCCTTCACAGAAATGGTCCACGGTGGACCGCAGCAGCAGCAGCAGCAGCAGCAGCAGCAGCAGCCGCCACCGCCCTCGCAGCTGGTGGAGCTCGACCCTTTTGGACCTCGGAACCGTTTGGAGCTAGACCCGTTCGGAGCTGCACCTTTTCCCTCGAAGCAGTGACTTCTCCTACTCTGCCAGTTGCTGTTAAATAACCCCTAAGCTTTTTTCGTTTTTGTTGCTTGGGAACAACCAATCATAAACCAAGAAGCTAACAATGCCCTAACACTTCTTTTTTTAAAGAACATTTTAATACATCTCTCAGTTTCGATAACAAAAATCCCGAATCCTGTGGAGTTTGTGATGTTTCCACATATCTTTCAGCTGTACCTGTTTGCTGAGAAGCCTTTAATGCTGCATCCTTAACGCTTGTAAAGACGTTTGAACCGGGAGAAATGGAAAACCCACTCGAAGTTGTACTGTGATTTTAAGCTTAATGTTTGACTGCTTGACTCTCTGCAAAAAGCTCTATGGCCTGCCTTCTGATCTACCAATGTGTTTTTTTTTTAGCACCACAAAGCCTTACTTGAGCTGGGCTCTGCCTTGCTGCACAGTACCTCGGAAAAACCACAGCACAACCGGCCTGCGTCGCCTTTCATGTCGGTGGAATCGATTGGGAGTCGACCTTAACCACTTCGTTTTGTCCTTACTAGACCTCCCTCTATGCATAATTTCACAGTAGTCTTTACGCAGCCAGATGTGGCTGTTTTTTGTGTTGCATTACACTTCGAATACTAGAAGGGATCTCATTTTATTGTACTTCCATAAAAAGTTGGATCTGTTAATTTGGTCAGGTTTAAACTTAGGCTCTTAACTGTTTTCTTTTTTTCTAGCTGTAAGCTTCTATGTAAGTACTGTTAACTTTCTTTTTTATTGAGTTACAACTCAACACATTCTGTTAGAAACAAATAAAACACAAGACACAACACAAGGTTTACTAGGTTTACGTTTTAAGAACTTCGACCCTTACAGAAACTGGCAGGCTGTACCACTATTTTCTCAGCAATGTACATGCTCCTAACATTAGATGTCATAATGTTTTCAGAATAATTTGTGCTTGAAAATATTTCATTGCACCATTGTTAAAGGATGAGGCTGGTGGTGGTCCATATATTTTGTTATTGTCAACAAATTCCATAAAATGACCAAACACAACAGTGTGTTAGTCCATCTCAATACTTATAAACAAATTTCAATAACTTAGAAATAGTTTTGATGAATCATGTTTACTGAACTATGCTTATTTCAGAAAAAGAAAAAGAAGTTATTTTACCCGCCCAAGAAATAGTCTACTGTAATGGATTTTGTTACCCTTGTCAGAGACAGGCTAGCAGTTTCCCCCTACTTTCAGTCTTTATGCTAAGCTAAGCAGCTTCATAGTGAAAAGATAGACGTGAGACACGAATGGTTCTTTTGGATTCACACACAAAATACTAGTCACAGAATTGGTTTGTTATTGGTTTTGGTCTTTTCATGTGATTTGCTGACAACAACAATATGGGATACCATCAGGTATTCTTTGACACAGATCTTTCCACTGCAGAATGTGAATTGGCGTATTCATAAAGGGAAGAAACATTGAAGAGTCTGTCATACAAATTCAGGTCATTTGTCTTCAGGAGTGCAGTTTTCAGTGCCGAATTCTTCCATGAACTTTTCCGTTGTGCTCTACATTGGCGGCCTTAAGCACTGCATATACCTACACACCCATTGGCACATTTGTTTGAACCTGCAGGTTGCTGTGTTTTCACCAGTGGAACCATTTGATCCAACTATTTTCCACCCCTACCACCACCACAAGGGTAAATCTTATATTGTATTTATCATGCTATACTGCTGTTTGATGCAATAAAAAAAAAAAGAGTCATCTCAGTTTGGCTTGAGGTGGATGCTGTTGAGTGGAATTTAAAACAAAGCAGTTTTACACTTTTTAAACATGGTTAGTTTTATTCAAAGTCAAGTTCAGCAGTTTGATTGCTCAGGTATGAAAAGTCAAGATACAAAATTTCCACTGCTACAAAATGAGTCTTAGACACAGCTGATGTCTCTTAGAGCTTATCAAAGACAAAATGTTGTAGAGAATCTATCACAGACCGTACAGAGCAGGTTCATAATGAATAATTTAAATACAGAACAAAAAGAATCTTAACACCAGAGAACACTTCCGGTCTAAAACTTAAAAACATTAAATATCACAGAGAAAACAAATTACTTTCATTCCAAAATGAGACTGCTACCATTTTACTGGACACCTATTGTCATTCAATGATGACACACAGAAATGCTGATGAGACATTATGAGACATTAAGACTCTTGCTTACAAACATCTATATTTGAGATTCACTTAAGATTTCTGTCCAACATGGATGTGTTGCATTTTGGAATGAAGACAAGTTAAACTACAACAGTCGACCTTTAACATTGCACATCACCCTAACAGAGCAGGAGAAAAAGTACTGAGTTATTATGTCTAAAATAAATAAATAAAAACCGTTTCAGTTTACCAACAGTGGAAGAATCTCTTGGTAGTTCAGGCAGAAACAGCAGTTTCCAAAAACAAGTCTAATGTAGTTGGAACTAGTTTAATTTGAAGAAAAAAAACCAAAGTAGTGAAGTGTAAATGTATAGTAGATAATAACAGGGCCACACAGTACACAGAAATGTTGCAGCTGCAACATGAATTGCAATGCATGCAGATTTGCAAAATGTTAAATCAGTGTTTTGATTCTTAAAAACAAGGTGTCCTGACTTTAAACTTATTTTAAATTGACAGTATTTACAGTAATGTACACTTAAAATTGCACATATGTAGAAAAAGATCGATTGATTTTTGAGCACAGCGATGATGGGCACTGTTGAAATGGAAATGTTTCTTACTGCTGTAAAAAAAAAATTAAGTAAAAAACAGGATACAGTAAATGTATGCAAATTAAAAAAAAGTTTAAAGTTAAGAATTGGGACACAGTTTAAAGGCCTAAAAGTCTCGCTAGCAGCCCCTGGAGGCCAAGCTGCTACGTAACACCCAGAAAATCACGACTCATCGTTTTAACAAGCCTCAACTTCCACTGGTTAGTGCTGGAATTTAATACAATAAAGCTGTGCGGGACAATTTTATCTGTTAGGTCATTCTGCACAGTTCTTAATAAACTACATTGCTCTGATCTAAGTGTCAGTTTGAACACAGCGGCCGTGCTGCCCAACACAAGACGACATTCCTGGATCATCAGGTACTAACGTGCAGTTCATGAGTCCTAAGTACATTTCGCCTTCCTACACTAACACAATCTGTTTGTCTCACTCAGCAGTAAGAAACAGAAACACCAATACTGCTCACACTAAAGGACAAAATGAAAACTGCAATAGAAACTGATGGAGATAACACTGAGCTTTGCTCCAGAGCCCCGGCTCTGACTCTTTGGTTTTTCTATCTAAACATGAATTGTGTTGAAAAGATACTGGTTCGTTTTTGCTTGTTTTCAAGTACCTCACAGTTTCACCACAAACAACTTTTAGTAGTTTTTAAACAAAAGAAGAAATGATCGTTCTCGGCAGCTCTCAACACTGAACAGATTTGTTAACTCACGTGCACACATACTACAGCATATAACTGTGCACATTGGGGACACCGACACCTAAAACATTTCATTTTCCCTTTTAAGGTCATTTTACTTAATTACTTACTGAAGGAAGTCTAAAGGCAGTTAACCTAATTTTTTCAAAGAGCAAGCTGTCTGTAAAAGCATCATCATAAACTGGAAATATATTTAAAATATACTTTTTGGGGGGAGGGGGAGGGGGCACTGCCTTATAAACCTTAATAATAAATGAATCAGTTGAAATCTTTTGCATTCTAGGAGAAATGCACAAGTTCACACAAATGAAATTAATTTAACAAGTGCTACATGATGTTTCATTTACAGGCACTTAAAGAAACGTAAAAATGCTACTTGATTAAACCTGCCAGCCTTGACTGAGTCTTCTTTGTGGCTACATCTGTGATGAAGAGGAGGGTATGGAAATTTGAACGCAGCGCAGTTGCTTCAATTTCAGGAGATTTTCTACTTATAACTGCAGAGTTTGTGTGTTTTGTTGGTGACTGTGGTAAAGATGAGTTTGAGCCACTGTGACAGTTTACCAACAATCACTCAAGAGGTCCTGCTCTAACAATATAGACTCGCCGTGTGTCATCTCACACCATGGAGGTCACAGGTCTGATTCCCGCTTCCAGAGACACGGGTGTACTGAAGACACTTGCAGGTAAGAATATGTCCGTCTGTGGTGACACTGAGATGGACTGAAGGCTTGTCCATGGTGTCTCCCTGCCTTCCACCTGTACATGCTGGAATATGCTGCAGCCATCCACCAACCTAAAGAGGAAAAAACCGGTTTAAACTGAGTCAATCAACAAATACATTTATCACATGATCATCATGAGAACCAGGGCTGATAATACTTTGTTGGTACCTACGGAGTGTGTTCTTACATGTTTTATCCCTTTGATGTCAGTTTCTATGTGACTTTACCCAAACTGATGGTTTGAAGCCTCTCAGTCACTATCATACACATGCATATGAGACAGGAGACTCCCCCATACTTCCACTAATCGTCCTATTTTCTCTCTAAAATCTTACTAACAACTGTTAATCTCCTCTGTGGTTATGTACACGACCTTTGAGTCACAACCCAGTCCAAGTGTAAACCAGTGCAATACAACTGATCAGCAAATAAAACCTGATTTCACTAAGGTACAGCGTTGAACTGCTGCCCTCCACCAGGAGAAACTATAATATTTAGACAAAGTTTGTCCCAGAATAGTTGAGAAACAGGAGAAATATGAAATATATTCTCATAGCTTTAAAGTAATAGAGCTGCTTACACTTCAATACAGTCAGGGATCCCAGCATGCAGAGCAGCATCCTAGGCGTGTTGGGGGACATCGGGGCAGGGCTGGCTGTGTCTGTACGCCATGATGAAGCACGCCGACTGGTGCCACCAGTAAAACATCAGCACCAGCAGTAGGTGCCACACCTGGTGACTGGAGCCCAGGTAGTTCAGCTGACCTGCAGAAGCATCAGAGGCGGAAAAGAGCGAAAATTAATCCAGAGTTACTGGGAACGGGAGGGTGAAGCGAGGGAGCTCTAATCTACACCACTAGATGGCACTAAAACCTAAACACTGGTCCTTGAAGTATGATTTGATCATTATTGTCTATAATGATGATGTACAGATATTTTGTGCAACCTAGAAATTTTAAAGACCTTGAAAACACCAGATGAGACGCACACACGCACCCCCCACACACACACACACACACACACACACACACACACACACACACACTTTTTAGCTCTAAAGATGCTTAAAATGTGAAACAAAATATTAAACATTTATGAAGCTGTTTGAGATCCATTTCCCTCCAAAAAGTAAGTAAGGACAACCATGAGCCTTTTGAACATTTCACTGGTCAGTATTACTGTGAGTTCTAAAGAACAGAGGAAATCAAGAAGTAGTCTCACCTGGGAAGTAGCGTTCAGGGACTTTTGAAACGTAGAAAATGAGAGCTAATGCAGCGATGAAATACATCCCCAGGACTCGAGGAACAAAAGCCTACAGGAAATAAATATTTATTTATTGTGTGCAACAAACATCAACTTGAATCAGTGACTCCTATCTGTGCTCAGTGAGTTATTAGTAGAAATAAAATAAGTAGAGAAGGGTGGTTCAGCACTATGTTGTCTCAGTCGAATTATTGCTTATCTTTTCCTAACTAAGTTTGGGAAGAAAACGAGGGCATAAATATTATTGCAGCTAGCAGTTTACTTTTAACACTGACATCAGTCAATAGAGATACTACACATCAATGCATCCTAGATTCTTTCCTCTGACAAATGATTTCAGCTTGCAGATTAACTTTGGTTAAATAATTAGGTTCACACAGCTCAAAATCAAATTTCCACTCAGACATACAGATTCAAAGTAGTGATAATTAACATTATTGGGACAACAGTGAGCATGCTCACCTGAACGAGCTCCGAGGAGAAGCCTCCGGTGATGCAGATCCAGTGGACAGTGGGGATGAGGCCGTATCCGGCCACCGAGCAGAAGATGAGCGAGCGCAGCTGCTTCCACTGCTTACTGAGGTAATGAGGGTGGATCTGAGCGAAGAAGACGGCCAGGATCATGGCCAGGACCGTCACCAGGTAAACCTGCCGCCAGTACTGCAGAGACAGGAGGGTCAAAGGTTAAATCACACCATCCACACATTTACAAACACACACTGCCTGTTTACGGTGAATACAGGGACACTTCTCTCTGTCTGTTTCCTTTACATGATGCAGGTATCTGCCAGAGGAGACTATAATATATACACAAACAGACAGACACACATTCACATTGTGTCAGAGTCAAACTGAAACCTTTCACTCTTACAAGAAGATGAATTCAAGGGTTCAAGAGTAGAAACAGACAGTAAAAGGAAGTAAATTCTATTACCTGTATTTAAGTCACTTTCATTAGGTTTTTGGACTTTTTAAGGACCTTTTGAACACCATGTGTATTGTTGTATTGATTTCAGCTTCTTTTTTAGTGCTCAAACAAATACTCAGTTTATCAACCAAATGAAAGTAATCACTAATCCAGCAAAAATAACAATTGTTGGCTCGGTCCATTTTCTGAAATGCTGCTTTTCTGTTTTATATTATTGTATTTCGGGGTTTTAGACTGTTGTTCAGACAAACAAATTAATAAAAGCTTTGGGCTCTGGGAACTTGCGATGAGCATTTTTCACTATCTTCTGATCTTTAATTAATCAAAGAAATAATACAAACTAATCAAGAATAAAAATGATTGTTTGTTGAGGTCCTCTGAGATCCAAGTAGTAACTTGAGGATTTGTTTGTCATTTTCACTTTTCCCACTTTTTTTGAAAATGTTTAATTAACACCTCAGGTTGTCTGACCTCTATCATTTCATATATGAATCTACTGTATTTGCACATTATGATATAACAAACTTCCTAGATAAAACAGTGAAGAGCTATAACCGGTCTCCAACTGTTTCTTAAACATATTCATCATTATAAAACAAATGTACAGTCCTCACTGTTACTTAAACTTCTATAAGTAACTGTGCACAGTCTGGACAGCCTCGTCTCAGTCCCTTCTGTCCATTTGTGTGGATGTAGGCCTCCGTCCAGTCACACGTCCTCATGTAACGAGTCCTGCTGAATTTCACAGTGAATAAATTTGCACCAGGAACAAGGCCCCGCTTGGCTCCAGCCAATTTTTTTAAAGCTCTTCTCCTAACAGACACCATGTTCTCTTCTCCAAATCTGCATTTCTAAAACACTCTGACGAGACAAGAGTTTGAATGACTAAATATAAAAATCAGTTTTTCTTTAGGGACTTGGCTTGCCACAGGAGTGGAGCCACCCAGAAGCGGAGCCCTAGTCTTGGCAAGGATGGGGGGCCCCCTTCGCTGAGACAGCTCCCAGACTTGCGAACGTCATATGGTGGGGAACAGGAGTGACGGACCGCTCCGTGAACGCAGCCATCTGGTTTGGTCTGGAGCAGATTTCAGCTGCGTTCTGGGGGCAAAATAACCCAGCGCTTCCAATATGCGGGGGAAAGCGAACAGTAAGGAGCACAGCCAAAAACTTCAGGAGTAAAAAAATAAATAAAAAATGAAAAGAGAAGCAACCATGAAAGCAAAAAAAAAAAAATAACATGGTGGTGGGCGGCTGGAATAAGGAACCGAACAGGCTTGTGTCATCAGAGGCTGTTTTCCAAGCGGCGAGCGCAGCAAAGGTGTCGTGTTGCTTATTCACCAGGAACAATGAGTCAATCGGCAGAGCCAGATTGTGGGCTCCACTTCAGCTTTATTCAATTACTGCTTCTCAGGCCGAGGATTTGAGCTAAAAGTCTCCAGGGAGGACCGTGGTAAGACATAAAGAGCTGACACGCGCAGAGAAGCTCACATAAGCATATTTACATTATCTATAATGTGCCTGAAGCAGCACTGATGAGCTTGATTCACCGATGAGCAACAATCTCAGCAGCAAACATGAATGAGTATCAGAACTCAGTACTTTTTAGGTTCCAGTCAAAACGTGTCTGTGCTGTAGCTTCAAGTTTCACTAACTGTCCATCAGATAGTTCCTTCTCTAAATCAGTTTTTCATTTAAAGCTTATTCTTGTCCCTGGAAATAGCCGTCTGACACAAAGCCCTCTTACTCAGCAGTCCTGTTTACACCTAACCTGGGTTTTGGGTGATCCGATCACAAGTGGACAGCTCTAAGTCAGCTCATACTTAGAATGTGTCTTGAGGGACCACTTCAGGATCTCAATTCGCCGCTCTATATGAAAATAAACACCGACATCATTTCTGGTTTCTGGTTGGATTTCTCCAAGCCAAATGGAAATCAGACAGCATGTTTTGTGTGTACTCCATCCATGAGAATCCCTTTTGCATGTTGTGGCTTCTTCTTCTTGTTTCACACTTTAATATGAGGCTGTTGGCGCACAAATGAGTATGTACTTCTGCTTTCACAGAGCATGTCAGTTGTGTAGGCGGTCCTTCAGTGTGGCCCAGGACACAATCACCTACACACTGCTAGAATAATGTGGCCATATGCGGCCCATACCACCTCCAATTGTGGTCTGAGCGATTAGATCTCCATGCATCCTGGGTGCATTCACACCTTTACCTAGAGCTGCCTACTTACTGGATCACCCAAGAAGCTTGTTAATGCCAGGTATAAACAGGACCAGTATGATGTGCCCACTGGTGGCAGTTCCCCAGTTTGTGAAAGAACTGATCAGTCAGAGCTTTGTGGGAGGCATTAAGAAAGTCAGTGTTATCCTCCTGCACAGTTTGCTAGCTAATCTACTACATCCATCTAACATAGCAACAAAGGTTGTTGACTTCAGTGCGCAAACCACATCCATCAGCCATTACTGACTGCTTAAAGCGGAACAAAACCCTATCAAAAAAGTAGTCGGCTAACAGGAACACAAAGTCAGGCTGAATTTAGGCTGATCAAGCTATTTAGTTGAGCTTATTTTATTGTATCAAAAAACGGTTTTGTAGACAAACACTTTCATATATATGTAGGTATGGTATCAAAAACAGTAATGCTTTGATATTGGTAAGCAGTATTGAAAAAATTCAGAATAAAATATGAACATAAAGAGAAGCAGATGAAGGGGAAACAGTAGCGAGTACAGGGGAATTACATGGAAACGAGATATGACACAGTGGAGCGGTTTGTAATTTGTGACTGACACTCCACAAGAAGAATAAACCATTTACAACTAAACTGAGTGCAACTGAGTCACAGAGGACTGGAGGGCGGCACTTCACATTTAGCATTTTTTAAGGATTTAAACTGACACTGTTGGATGCAGTTCCAGAGGGAGACTGTAGTATGCCGCATGAAGAGATAAGGGTTCAGATGACAAAGCAAGTGACTAATCTGTCCGCGGTGTTTAACTTTGACCTTGCTTCTTACTTTAAAGCCTAACGCTTTTTCTGGGGAATCCGTAACCGAGTAAATTTAATTATTTTGGCAGAAGGAAACACAGTCACACATCAACTCTTGGAAAGTCAAGCTCAGGACAGTCAGATGATAAGTTAAACTACACATTGTTCTGTCAATAGCACAAATATTTGAGCAAATGCTGATAATATTTATATTATATCAAACTGAACTTTTGCAGGTAACTAGAAATCAGTTACGTCAATACTTCATCTGCAATTTCTTTATTTAATTATTTAACTTACTTCTCTCCTCATTTTAATTCTGATTATTTGTCTTTAGTTAGCTATCTACACTACGCATCTATTTTTGGGATCAATAAAGTCTAACTGATCTGATCTGATCTGATATGTTTAGGGCTGAAGAAGCCTTTGTTTTACCACCTACACTGTCAGCACAAAGAAAACAAAATCCCTGCATTGGCATGCAGATATTGGAGACTGAACTGGAAGCGGAAGATTAACTTACATTATTGCAGTAGAAGGTGTAGAAGACTCCGGGGACGTAGCAGCCCAGGATGCCGATGGAAATCCCTGCGTAGTCCAGCGCCATCCAGCGGCGGCTAGTCTTCTCTGAGCGGTGGCAACAAAACAGGTGATACCCCACCGAACACAGCATACACAGCTGAGGATGGAAAGATCCAGAGGAGACGGTGAGGGGAATCAGGCAAAGAATGTGATACGCACGGCAAGATAACAAGTAGAAAAATATTTGTGATTGAACAAGAGGTGTCCTAACCATTTTAATCTCTAAATTCAGCTTATTTTAATAGACTTTTTTTTTTGGACTTGAAGACTCAGGCTGTCAAAGCCTAGTCCAGCCTACTGCTGGAATAATTATTTTTATTATCTGTTGAGAATAACTGCCAATATTTTGGATAAGGTCTGATGTCCAACCACTCATATTAAGGTAACACCATGCAACTGCCATATATTCAGTTTCCAAGATATCTGGCTAATTTCAAATCACATTGCTCAACACAAGGAGGAACCCTTGTTGAGTTGTAGTTGAGCCTGGAATGCATTACAGTGTTTCCTCTATGTTGATTTTGGAGCGGCAGCCCGCCATTGTTAAATTTCTGCCACCACGGTATCAGAAATGGGGCAGACGCACAATGTAGTCCCGGTTGCCTTTTAAATGATCCTGCCGACATAATGCACCCCCGTTGGCTGCCGCTCACATTGCAATTTAACAACAAGTAGAACTATTCAGAGGTTATTGGGGCTGTCCAGTTTAACTCCACATACTGTTGTGTTGATGTAGCTTATTGTCAAAACGTTCGCTTTCTTCCAAGTCGACTATGAAACTAACAGCTCCACCAAAACGTCACCTGGGGGCCTGCCCCCACTGCTAAAAAAAAATCCTAGAGGAAACACTGCATTACATAACGTAAAATAAGCCCTGCTCTGGTAAACTTGGCTGAATGTAAAGATAAAGGAAACAGACCTAAAATATCTTGTGTAATCATACCTTAATAGTGTTTTATTCATTGAACAACAAATTGTTAGAATTTCATTTCAAAAAGTGACCATTAAAGATTTATACTTAAAATCTGAAACTTGTGACAAAACAAAACTTTCTCTGTTTCACTCTCCAGTCTATTTTCAGAAGTGAGAGGTATTCAATGTGGTGTTGACATCAAAGATGATTTATTGAAGAATCCATTACAATACTGGGAAAATCTCAGTTATAGACATGACACCACTTGTTCAGTCACTCCCTCTTGTTTCTATATTGAACTGACAGCGTTAGGTACACAGATCTGACACAACGAGATGATCAACATTTGAGAATAGCTGACTGAGGAGAGGCACTATTACTTTCCTGATTTTTGCATTGTAAAATAGTCCACCATACGAATGGGTTTAATAACACTATATGAACAAAAAAAAACACTGTGGATGCCAGCTGTCATCTTAGCACAGCTTTACTGTAATATCAGCCAATAATTACAATAGTAACCTACTAATGGGTTTGAAAACCGACCAACAAGTCAAAATGTAAGGTGAAATCATAACCACACATTTCTACTGAAGTGTATATACTGAAGTATACGGGAAAAGTTGGTCCTGTACCTGGAAGCAGAAGAGTCCAATGGAGTAGATGACATAGTCTTCTCTGGAGGCGCCGACGGCCGGCAGCACCGAGGCCATGTTGTACACCCCAACACAGAAGAAGAGCAAGAAGCCCAACAGATGGCTCCAGATATTCACCGTCTCATTGGATAGAATGAAGAGGCTGCAAAGAGGATTTACAAACTTTAAAACGATCACTCAGATAAAAAAACAAAATCAACCTTTACTACAGTCATCTTCGGTTGTTTCACAGAATCAAAATGAATCTAAATCCTTGACTGTGTCAGTGGTGAAAGGCAACTAAAACAATAGAGGAATGTACCAGCCACTGTGTCCATGGAAAAAATAAAATGTTTGTTTTAAATACAGTAAGTCTTCCACCTCTTATTATAACAGTGTTTAGTGTGGTCTGAGAAGAGAAAATGCTGATTTAAATTTAAGTTCATAGCATGAAATATGGAACAGCTAATCAAAAAATGAGTGGTGAAGAAAGACAATAAAGTAACTATAAATGTTATACCTTCCTGCTAATCACAAACAATATCCAGCAACATAATTGCTCATCATATTAGCATATTCGTGCAGCATTTCAGCCTGTATTCAGAATAAATCTGTCTTATACAGTGAAAGCACTGCTCTGTTCTCTGCTTCCCACCTTTTGATGCACAGTCTGGAGGGCAGGTAGGCTCTGTATCCATCTGTGATGTAGGGGTTCTCCCTCAGAAACACTGGGATCTGTTCGTAGGTGTACAGTCTGATACCTCGGGGTACCAGCACGGGCCAATACTGATAACCTCCCAGCTCAATGTAGTGTGACGTCTGGGCGTTCTTTTGGAGTTTCTGAGGCATGGCTGAGCTGGAGGAGTCTGCTTTAGTCAGACCTGAAGCTGAGAACAAAAGTCAGATCCAATTAAGGCTGCATCTCACATAACAAGTCAAATCAAACATAACAACATGGCTGACAATTAACTGCGGTTAAATTGTGGCTGAGGCTTGTAAAGTTTGTCTCAAATACCACCACCTTTTCCGTCCAGTGGCTAAGGAAAACTAGTGACCCACTTACTGAAACAGTATCTTTAGTGGTTTCAACAAGTGAATACAGCAACAATTAACGCCAGGGGAAAAGCTGGTTCTCTCAATACTGTCTTTGTGAAAGAAACTTGAGGTGCTAATATGTGTTAGCTTACATTAGTTAGCTGCTTTAAAGGTGCAGCCACCGACTTGTCTTGCATGTAATCTCATTCTACCCGAGCTAACTATACCCAGCTTATCCCTTCCGCTATAACTGTATAGAGAAAAACTAATGCCAAACTCAGTTTAGTAATATGGCCTTATGTGCTAGTAAACAGTACCAATGGCTCAAGAGTTTTTAAAGAAGCACCAGCATCTTAAATTTAATCCAAATAAGCACACAACAGACCGAGCAGCACTCATTAATAAAGACTAGTCAGCATTTCTACAAACGATCCCACTCCCAGTCTTTCCCTTCCAACCCTTTACAGGTCGGCGGTGAGCTTTGTATCACTGACTATATATAAGTGTGATTTTGTTGACATAACGTGCTTGCTTTGTAAACTATTATAAGCCGACTATGCCCCAAGAACCAACGGAACTATAAACCATTTAAAGTTAAGTCTTACCATGTATTTAATACTATTGTTAAGCAAGTCAATCTTAAAATAACACAATTTTCAAAGCAATTTGGCAGCCAGTGGCTAATTAAAGCCTGAGTATGTCTGAACAGCCTACTAGAGGCTAGCTAACGTGCCGCTTTGTTTAGAGGTAACAAATGTCAGACACTCACCTTTCAGTTTGGTATATGAGCAATTTGTGCCATTTTGGGGCTTATAATACGGACTTCGCATTTGTAAACATTAGTTAACATTAATGTTAAAAACAACGCAACGGTTCAAGTTTCGCCTACAACATCTTCCAAATCACCAGAGACGTCATCAGTGATGGACCCCTGTACTGTGCCCAAGGACTGCCTGAGTAAAAAGAACCTAGAGACCATGCAGGGCAACGAGCCCGACGTTTTCTTATTGCCAACAGAAAGTGACTAAGTGGAGTTTTTGGAGTGAATTTAGTTTTTATTTAACTACAGTTTCCAAGATTAAAAAAGGGATTTCGGACTCAACTCTAAATACAGGCGTACTGAAAAACTAAAAGTTATTCACTAACAAATACAGCACATAAAAATAAACAATATTTGGATATTGATTGTACATTTCCAGGGCACACACCTTTACATTAGTTTTTTATAGGGCAAAAAGACAACATTCACAACACTCTCAAACGCTAAGAGCAACAATGTAAACTTTACGGACTGAAACAGTTCTCCACTCTGTCCTCGCTGCATCAAGTACAAGATTGTACAAGATTTGTCAGACAAGCAACAGCGGCACTCCAAATAACACAAAATCATTTAAATGTGCTATTAGGGCTATTCCTCTTCTCTTCCTTTTCCTTGAAATGATAATTAGTCATAATCACTGTAGTATGAATCAGGACATCCTAAATGCATTTGCATGTTTTATATTGACATATTATTTGTATGTACTAGTGGTATTTAAATGTACCTGCACCTTTAACTTGTGGTTTGTTGTCACCTCTGTTGTAAAAAACTACAACAGGAGCACGCATTTTTATTTGTAATATTAAAGTAGCAGCATTATCCCAATTTATGACCTATGACCTTTTTTTTCCAGATTATCTGTTACTCAAGGGTTTATTAGTAATTTTTGCATTTCTTTGACAAAATACATTGGAGAGCTGTTGGACAATGAAGGGGAGATGCAGCAAAGGTTCCCAGCAGGTTTGAACCGGGGACATTGCAATTAAATAGTCAGCATTTTAAACCCTCAGGCTACGAAGTCACTCCCAGATTCCTTCAGGCATAATGGAATTTATGTTTTTATATATATATATATATATATATATATATATAAGTATGCTGAGATATGCAGGTATGGCCCATGTTCAATGTAGGCCGTTCTCCACTCTCAGTCTCCTGGCTGTCATCCCGCTGCACTGTGCCACTGTGTTACATCCTCCTGTCGCTAACTGTCATCAGGAATCTTCATCAGAGCGAGAGCGTTCTCCACAGACCTCTCAGGTGTGAGAGATGTTGGAGGATTCCCTCAGGAGGGAAGTCACACTCAGTCCTCCCTCTGCTGTTTACACCCTACTTTAATTGCCTCATTCTCAACTGGAAGTGTGTTCTTCATTATCACTTCTAATACACCTCTCAGCACATCCACTCTGGCAAAGTGTCAGCTGCCAAGTTAAGATAGTAACTCGTGCATACAAGGGCAAACAACAAGAATCTCCCGCTGCTGCAGTCGCTGCTCAGTTATTAATTGATTTTGTAGGCTTACAGTTGGCTGTGAAAATGATTTTGGTAGTAAAAGGAGCTGAAAACAGGCAACACATAGAGGAAAATGTGCGATATGTGTTTTCCTTGTACTTTATTTGCCTGAATCTTAAAACATCTAAACATTTTTCCACTTGGTACACACTGGCTTCAGTTGTTTTTGCCCCTGGCAATTAAGAAATGGGCACAGTTAAATTGTTTAAAGTTTAAACCTTGAGTTTGGGTTTCTTCTTGTAACCATAAGGCCTAAAATCCAAATCTTGTCAATGGAAGAAGGAAGCAGCAACTACCAAGATTGTCTTAGACAGGCTGAGTCCCTTGTCAATCAAGCAACTATTTTGCTATCTCGTCAATATCCTCTAACTGGGAAGTTCTCAAAATCCCCCCATGACAAAAAAGAAAGTTAACTTAAAGGATAATTCCAGTTTATTACAACTTATTTTCATAGTTTTATCAGCTATGATTACATTGTAATCATCAAAATGAATCTGGGAAAGATCTGGGAATATGGTCACATTATTACAATAAAGTCTCATGATCAGTTTTGTAAACAAACTAAGAGTTAAACCAGATTTTTGGAGATAAAACCAGAAATGTTGCTAATAATCCTTCAGTGCACAGAAACCCTGTGTGCACACGGTAAGTATGATCAGTCAGTTTTTATCCTAGACACTTTTCCGTAAAATATAATGGATGTTTACAATGTTTTTTACTATCGGATTACATTTTTATTTGTTTTCCTTTATTAGATAGGATAGCTGAAGACAGAATGGGGATGACGCGCAGCAAAGGCCCACAGGTCGGATTCAAACCTATGGCCGCTGCAGCCGGGACTCAAGGACTCTTGGTACATGGGGCACCAGCTCTACCAGGTCTTTTTTTTTTAACAGTGCAACCTCCCTCCTCATAAATCTATTTAGTCATAGGAATGATGGCAACTACTACTGGAATTTACTTTTAAATATTAAGACCTTAATATTTTCATGAAAAGACTATATTGACTCTGTAACATTAACAACATTAGGAAAATATGCCTATTCACTTTCTTTCCTGCAGTAATGGGAAAGAACAGGAAGGCTTGATACCACTGTCTTTAAAAAGTGTTAAAAATAAAGTGTAGTTCATTAGTGAAGCAGCCGTACAAAATCACAACATATTAAAATACAGCACAATGTGCGCCATCCCTGCAGCTCTCTATCGGACTACGTTCCCTGGTCTCTGGTAGCAGTAGAAAGGTTCTTCAGAGAGAAAGTGCTTCAGGTGGTTGTTGAAATGTTTCTCCAGAGCGTTCTTCAGAAGGTGACTTGGGTTATAGGTTGTCTTGCTGCAGTAATGTGCTTATTTCCTGCACTTTGAGACAAACTGACAGGATGGTTATTAATCTGTTCTTTGTATGTGGCCTCGTTTTGTATTTATTATCACAGGAACCGACACAGCACGCCAAACGTCTGTAAATGCTTCTCTTTTTTTTTTTTTGTGTGTTTGTGTTAAGGACTGAGCCACACCAAGGATGACATTTGTCCATCTTAGCAAAAAAGCAAGGCATTATCTGAAGATTAGAAAATTTCACCTACAGTCCCAGCACCTCTAAAGCTCTCTAAAGGTGCTTTCAGACAATGAGCAGTTGCCGCCGCTGCTGTTTTCAATGTAAACAGGTGTTATATTTGCTAATAATTTCCTCTAGTTCGAGCTACAAGCAACATGATTTTGCTTCATCATGAGATTTTACCCAGCAGCAACCTATGGTCTAGCATCAGACGTAGCCGGGAGCTTGTTGTCTGAAAGCATCTTAATTGTTACGTTGTATTGTGTTTGTTTACAAAATCAGAAATATTAAAATGACAATTTCTAGTTTTAGAGGGGGTTACAAGCTGGAACTATTTCTTCCCAGTACTTTTGTTGAGCATATCCGCTGGTTTCCACTGTGACAACAAGACTCTGTAAAGTCACTGCAGCCTGTAAAACCATAAAATAGTTTTTTAAGTTTCTGTTACTGCACTGAATTAACAAATGACAGAATGGTAATTTGTGATATTAAAATGTTGGTAGGTACATTTCTTAACTTGGGACAGAGCCAGGCTTACTGTTTCCTTTATGGTAAGCTAATAGCCTCCTGGTTCCAGCTCCAATCTTAAAAAAATGAGTATTGATCATCTCTTCTAACTCTCAGCAAGAAAGGGAAGAGGGCTATTATCCAAAATGTTGACCTATTGATATAAAGAGGAAAGTTGGAGGTTTTTCCATTTAATTCAATGCAACGTCTCTTGGAGGCAGCATCGAGTGGCTATTAAAGGAAGTGCAGCTTACAGTGCTTACTTACTCAGCAATCAGTGGTGTAACCTTTGGTCTAAAAAAAACCCCAGTTAATTTGTGGTTTTAAGGTTTAACCATTGAGATCAATTTTGTTTTCAGTGCAGTTTTGTCTACAAGGAATACACACATACTGTACAAACATCCAATCACACCAAAATCACATACAATCAGCACGTCCCCATTCGTTTTTCACAAAGGTCATAAACGGTTTAGTTTTCGGAGTTTCATGGGTTTCTGGGTGTTTCCTTTATGACAGCACAATGGATTACAGTCGTCACTCCAGCTGTTCATCCAAAAAGGATTTGGGGATCAGACCCTAGTACATTCATGATATGGGACACACCTCTCACATGTACTGAAGCCTGTGGATGGAGCTTTTTCATAAGGACAACTCCCCTTCTCCCGCCCCACCTCCTCACTGATTCACCGTGGCAATCTGTCATTGGCCCTTTTTTCATTTTATGAATCTTTGTCTCTGATTTCTGTCCTCCATTTTTCTGTCAGACTTAACGTAGAGAAATGTGCAATGATGTAATTGTCCGCTTAGACGGCGTGTAATGGAACATGAAATTAAAGTGTTCCTACTCTGAATGTTTCTTATAAAAGGAGGAGGTGATTTGTGTATCGGCCATTTTATCAGTGTCGAAATATCACATTTGTGATGATTATCACAGAGATACTGTAAGTGTTCCATCTTATGGCCGACTTGGGATATTTTCCTTCAGAGCGCTAGCTGTGGATGCGTCCTACAATGAAATGTGCAATAAAATGACACTGCATTACATCTTAATTGAGGGTGCCTACACTGTCTTGGCAAGTGAAAGTCTCTCCTTTCCAAACAAGGCGCTGTTAGACTGGTTTAAATAGAGACAGACAGGCCCCCAGGCTACCAATGTCCTTTGGGATTGTCAGGGTCATCAATGAAACACAAGGCTACACTGGTGTGCTCCTCTCTGACTGTTGCACAGCATATAATGGCACATTACGTTATGGTAAATACATTAGATGTTATACTTCTTCTCACTGATGTTAAACGCATGCTAAATTGACTATATGCTACTGCACACAGAAGAAATTAACAATGCATGACATGTTTTCTGCTGCATCCTCGGTTTTGTTTCCTCAGGCGCCTCGCTACCGAGCTTTTATTGTGCACCTCAGCTTCCAACATTTCCTCTCCCACTTGCCCCTACTTTTATAAAACCTCAAATCTAGGGGCTGGAATCTTTATTTTCCTCTCAAACCCTGAACACAAAGCTCACAGGCATCACAGGCTTCGAAGTAGGGCCCGCCAAATGTTAGCCCGCCTGCCGTGCCAAGACTAGACAGGCCCTTTGCAAAGCTAACACGGCCTTGCGGCGGCTTGTGCTCGTCAGCGGCCGGCTGGTCTCATTGGCTTTATTTATAGTCGGCGCCACAAGACATCTGCTGGAGACGAGACTCTGTCCTCTGTGTCCACACAGCACCACACAGAGGGAGCTTGTCAACGTTTTTTCAAAAGCAAAGTGTTTGCGAGGACCTCGGTCAGAGGAGGGGAGAGACGGCTGCAGCCTCCCCTAACAAGGACGGGTGTCCCCTCCGATTGCTTTCTCCGCAGCTCTGATTAACGAGACCGGAAGACAGAGGGAGGCTTCACAGTTTGTCGTGTCTTGTGTATTAGCCGATGTTTACTTGATCTGAGAGCTGTTGTTTATTTGGTGTCTTCAGTCTGGTCATTGCTCGCCACTATTTTGGGATACTGACACTTGGATGTAGCTCGGCAGTCGTCTGATGCGGCCTCGCCTTTTCCTCCCCCCCTTCTCCTCCTCCTCTCCCCTCTCAGTGTCACACAGAGTTTCTCTTCCTCGCCCATTCTCTTCTCTTCACATCGAGGACGTCTGGATGTCTCTGGCTGACCGTGCTTCAGGCCTTGACACAAAGTGCCGGGGACAGCTCTTTGCTCTTCCCACAGAGCGGGGGGTGAAGTCAGACTGCGACAGAGGGAGGGAGTGTGAAAATACTCTGTTTACATGTTCCTGAAAAGAACTAACCTGAGAAAGAGGCTCAGCATGAGGAAACAATAGCAAAGATCATGCAAAATCGAATTTGTACTGACTCAGTGAGCAGTAATTTGCAATTCAAAAAGTCTAGTCTAGGTTAAAACTGAGCTAAATTTAGTTGAAAATTAAAATATTTTTTTGATTACACATGACAGCACTTCAGTGTCTACACTTCAACAAGTGGTTAGGACCTGTTTAATACTGAAATATAGTAATTTTATGCATTTAAAACAACAGTTAAATTTAACCAAAATGTCAAGACTCCACATCCTCTCATCAGAACTTTAGTCAAACCCTTGAAACCCGTACCTAACTCCTACTTACATGTAGCTAAACCCTAGATCTGTTTTGTGTTTCCAGCTCAGACAGTACTCTTTATGTAGTTGCTACCGGGGCATCGGGGTTAACCCCTTTCAATTTTCCAGCCGACTTTTCTTGGTCTTGAGAAGCTACAGCATTTATTAACCGACACTGTAACCTACACTGTGCATTTACTGCTCGATTGACAACTTACTGCTAACCTTTTCCTTCGTTCGGTTCCTTTCACCATCACTTTTCTGCCGCTCGCTCTCTCTCTCACACTAAGTCAACCACACACTTGCTACACACACACACACGGTATGTGGTTGTATATTAGCCTACAGCAAGGAGGCAAGCTTTGTTGAGAAAAGGCTGCAGGCAGAGAGACTGCTGATAAAACACAGGAGAGTGTGGGAAATCTTACATCAGAGTGCAGCCAACAAGACTACTGGTTGCTCCTATTCACCAATCAGTGGTCTGCAGTGTTTTAACCCCACCTTTTAGTGTTGGCTCAGCTCGCTTGGAACCTCAACAGAGGGGTAATGAAAAAACAGGATGGAAAGGAGTGGTTCTACTAGTACCGTCCACAACTTTTGTCAATGGAAACGCGAAAATAACCCTTCTAATGTGCAACAAACAGAACTGAACTGAACCGCCTGGCGGAAACGTGGTTTGTAATGGAGTTAGGCTTCCTGAGGAACTCATTTCAATTTCATAAAGTTCTCCTAAGGCTATGATGAAGTGAAGCAGTGAAGCAAGGGGGTTGCAATCTGCAACTCCATCACTAGATGCCACTAAATCCTACACACTGGTCCTTTGAGTTTTGTTTTGAGTCCCTTTACTGATCGCTGCTTAATTCTTCTGCTTCTATTACTGTTTCTGAATATCTTTATTTGTTCGGTGCCTTTTTATTATTATTTATTATTACTACAGGACTGTAGGTGCAAATTAGTTGCTGAGCTGAAACATTTGCGTTGATGTTTCCCAAAATGCCCATGTTGACTAATGTGTATCCTCCTATAAATAATCAAATAATAAACAGATCAAATATAAACCAAGCTGCTATTAGGCAAGAAATATTATATAACAACTTTATTTTTCAGCTTGGGTGCCATATGTAGAGCAGTACATCACAAACTGGGGGGGAAAGAAGTAAAAATGAAATGTTGCATCAACAAATGTTCCAGCACTAATGTCTGAATCTATCCTCGTAGCATCTGGGCCACTGAGCTCTTTCTGGGAATGAAATGGCATTGTTGCTAAGTCTCCTTGTACTTTTTTTTTTTTTTTTTGGGGAAAGTTTCATCTGTATAACAATATTGAAAGGCATTAGTCTTAATCTCCGTGCTTCCTTTCACTTTTTTTTTGTCTTAGAAGATACATCTGGTTCCCTATCTTGTAATTCCTGCCAGGATTCCAAAGAAAAGCGAAAACAATTTTTACAACAGCGGAGGGATTAAGGAGAAGGCAGGGTGGTTGTTTTAGGACATTTAGCTGCTGCTGGGAATGAGATTAATGCCTTCGGACAGCAACAACTGCTGCAATGTGTTGCACTTTTTGCAGCTGGACGAAACTTCCTGGTAATCCTTAATGGATCAGAAATTGTAAGTCCATCCTCATCACTCAGATAAACTGTTTAAGCTTTTTGACACTAAGAGTATGTATGCAGGGTATTTTATTTTTTATTCTCAGAACAATAGCCTACCAAAATAAGCCCTTTAATATACATCTGACTGTAGATTAGACTTGCATATGCGCTGTTGGTTATCCTCTTTTTGCAGGGTTACATGGAACACAGATTGGTTTTCTTGAAGATTTATATTTAAAAAATGATGTAATTGTGTATTTTTCATATAATCTAAAAAGCTTTTTTTGTGATTGTGACCTGTATTCATCTATCTCTCCACCATTTACAACAACTCACCTAGGGTTGGGGCTACATAATCGTGCAGCTTGGCTCTGTGTTAGCTCTTTTTGGCCTCTTTTAGTATTGTTTTAACAACTTTAGTATTATTTTGAAAAAATTATTTCTGTTATTTGTCTGATTTTATATCATTTTGTCTCTGACCTCCATTGGACTTCTTTGGCTATAGTTGGGATGTATATTTTTATATTTACAAAATAAAACCATCCGTGCAACAAATCTGAAACTATTTCAGGTAAATGGAGTGTGTTTTGATGACAGGCATAAAAAGTGAAAGAGAGTAGAAAGGGCACTGAGGTCCTGTCTTAAGTATTGTTTTTGGAAATGTTTTAATAACCCGAGAAGGCCTTTAAACTCTGACATTGTTTAGACTGAATATGTTTACAGGTAACACATTTGAGGTCAACTGACAGGTGTGTGTGATTTACAAGAACTTTGGTTCTTTCTCAATACTTAGTATCTTTAAAACTCAATCAAATCATATCAAACCAAATCAAATGAATTGATAAACTATGTCTCTGTCAGAATTATATTCCCAGTGGTGTAGAGAAGGCTTGGAAAAGCATGTAGGCTTAGAGAAATAAGCAGTAAATTGAAAAAATCTAATGTGGAAAAACAATTTATTGCCAGAAAATCTTAGGTTTCAATCAATATTGGAGTTGACTATTGTCAGAATGTGGACTCATGGCCTTATAAAATCATGGCTACAGCTATTTTTAAATCATACTTTGTGTAGTATCAACAGAATTATGCGCACATGTTGGAGATTGGCTGCATATAATTCAAAATTCTGCCGTGGAGATGCTGCAAGATTTAATTCCATTAATTTGAGAAACATGTAAGCATGTAGCACTGGAGTCAAACATTTGCATTTGGCATTTATGCCAAATTATAATTTCACCAATCTCACAGAAATGTATTATATTCTGTCTCAGCTCCTTCACTACATGCTTCAGTGTTAAACTTCCAGTGTACTGCACTGTAAAATTAAAAGTGTTTTTATTCTGTAACTATTTAGCCAAACTATACGAGAAGATTCATGAGACAATACAGCAGCAATTTGTAATGTCTTTTATTTATCACTTGGCTTGGCTGCTGAAGAGAGATATTACTTATGAGTATGAGAATCTAACTTTCTGAGGGTGGGCAATAAACAGCAGCCTCTTCACTGAAATTTATCAAACTTGTGGACGTTAATCGCTGTGTAAATCTAACTTGCATATAAAATTAAACTAATGGATCTCGTCAAAGTAAAGAGAGAAACTTGTTCAACTTATCAGACACTCATTCAGTGCCACTCTATCTTGTTCATTAAATACACAAGATATTTTCTGAATATGAACTCTTTGACTTTTGTAGTTTTGCTGCTGCAATAAAAAGTAAAGTAAAAATAAATGAGCCACTGTTGGAAATCAGTAATCATTCTGTGTTTCTCAGATGTGGTTTGACTGACAGACATCAGGCTGCAGTTCAGTTTGTGTCCTGTGGAGGTCACTCTGTACCTGCTGTGGACATCAATACAACAGCAGAGCAGCAGAAGGACACACACTGAACATGAGCTGCTTCACATAAAACAACTGATGACTCGAATCTGTCTGTCACTGAGGAGACACTGACTGTACAGTATGTGGGCATGTAGGATATAATGCTAAATATTGTCATCATTAGAATTCATATTTTAATGCAATTGTGCTCATTTTATGTGGCTCTTCACTTCCTTAGATATGAAATATACTAAATCATTAAAAATATTTAAAGGTAAAGCAAAACATGAAAATAAATCCCTATTTTTTTGTACTTTTTGTACTTTGTCAGATTATGGAAAAGATAATAAAATATGAGAATGAAAAAATGTAAATAATCCTTTGTTTTCATGGTCAGCCCTGAGCAGCACAAGATAACCTTGTTTTTTTATGGCACTCAAATTTTCAGTTTCTTTGAATTCATAACATCATTTTGTTTTGTATGTATTGTATGTATATGTATTTTTTTGCTTTCAATTAAAAGCAGAGAGCTGACAGAAGATGAGGGGGAGAGAAAAGGGGAATGACATGAAAAAGGTGGCCAGACTCAAACTGGAGATCTTGCAATTACATGGTCAGCGTCCTAAATCACCACATGGACTGCCTCTATTTTTATATTTTCACTAAGTCTGTGGTTTTAAAGGCCAGTAAAAAAAACAGCTAAACAATGCACATCTTAGCAAGAACGCATGTCTGAAAGAGCAGCTAAGTGACTAACATACAGTGAATCACAGACTAAACCCAGTTGTTACTTGCTGTTTCACTGTGTGGCTACAACAAAAGACTCACAGCTGCAGAGCAATGAATCAGAGTCGAGACTGAGAGGAAAATGAAGCCTCTACTTTCCTTTACAGGCAGCAGGTGGCGCTATGGTATCTCTGTCTGAGTCCTCCATAGAGACATCAACTCTCCACATGAGTTTAAGTGTATGAGACCCCCAAAACTGGCTCCTGCATCAGGCCAATAATAAATAACATACCAATTGGGGGCTGTTTCAACTGGTATGATTTATTAAAAGTTGGTGCATTAGATCAGAGCAATAATTGAAGTTTGATTAAAGAAATGACAGGATTGGGACCCGAGGAAGATGAAAAATGGATGTGTGGATGGACAGACGCACACACAGACAGATCTGATTCGATAAATAATTCACAGTTGGATTAAACCAGATTGAGATACAAGCCGAGCCTTTTTGGAAGTGGGTTGTTTAAAAAAAAAAAAAAGAAAGAAAAAGAGATTTTTCTCATGGGATTCGCTCCAAACGAGCCGCCAGGAAGCTCTCGAGCTGGTAGCATGTTGCTCTGAGGATCATCATTGTCATCATATGCAATCCAGTATTAAGATGGATGCTGCCTGATCCCATCAAGATAATGGGTTTCATATCTCCTGGCGTTAGGGGGGAAGGTGGTTGGTGGGACAGAAAAGATCTCTACGGCTGATTTCTTTTGTTTCTTCCCTCATCTCTGCAGGCATCTCGACCCTGTGAGTCTACAGCACATGCTGCCACACAGGGAACATTACAGCTCATCTTAATGCAAAATGAATACCTCAGAAGTTAAGTCCTCAGGTCGGAGGCATAGATTTGGGGTTTCCAGCCAGCGAGGCGGCCCAGACAAAAGAGAGACACTTTGCTGACAGCAGAGGGGTTGTTCTGTCTCTATAATGGAGAAGAAGCGAGACACACACACAGACAGAGAGAAAGGGAGAGAGAGAGAGAGAGAGACAGTGGGGGAGGTTATCCCTCAACCTGTCACCCTAGGAGAGGTCACGTTGGATCTGTTTCAGGCACTCTGGCTGCATTTATACCAAATACATCCATGATTATCTTCAGATTTTTGGTCCTATCTGAGTTGTGTAGATGTAGATTTTTACAAAACAATATAAACTGACTGTGATGTCAAAAGTCCACAACAATAACAAAGAACAGTAAATTCTCCTACACTTGTTTCAGTTGTTACAGTATTATTACAATATTGAACTAAATATGACAATTTAAATTAATCCATTACAAGTTAAATAAAATTAATTAAGTAAAATTTTACTCAGTAAAAGGACAAAAGTATTAGCAGAAAAGTGTACCTGTAGTAACAAAAGCAAGATTAGCAATCATGCAGATTAACGTACTGTGTTTTGCATTACTGATGTAAGCAGCATTTTAATGTGGTAGCTAGCCTACAGTAGGTGGTGCAAAAACAGCTCCTATACTATTACTACTATATATTTTATGTGGTGAAATATTTCGCAGTGTATCATGTGTGAATTTACTGCATGTGTATGTGAAAAACGTGCAAAGTACCCCATGACTACAAATACATTTATGAGTACAGTATAAAGTTGCACAAAATGAAAATACTCACGTGAAAGTATCTAAAAAGTGTGTTCTTGTAAGCATAGTTCTTAAGTAAATATACTTAAGTTTGCAGGGTTTGGGTGACAGTGAGGGGGGCGACGGGAGCTGAATGAGGCTTCCTCCACACTTTAATTAAGTAAATATACTTAAGTTAGGGTCCATTAACACCATTCACATATAGGCTGAGTGAAAAAGACGGTTTTCAAATCCATTACTCATTGCATGTAAAATAAATTTCCCTTTAAAGCCTTATTTTTAAAGTCAAGAAGTCCTTCAGTGCAGTAGAAATATTCCAGCTTTCTGTCAACGATTCTTAATACAACGTCTACTTGCCTTTCTCAGTGAATAAGCTCTGTTTAGTTGACATTACCTGGAATTTTGGTCACGTGATAACAGGTGGTCACATAAAAGACACCATCCATGACAACCTAGCAATCTCCATCAGAGGAAGGCCATGCGATGTGGCTGAAAGCTTCGGAAAAAAACAAAGACTTTATGATAAGACGTTTTGGTCATGTGCTATCTCCGAGGTCAGAATGGACCCTCAAGCTCAAAAATTTCAGCTAATTGTCCCGCTAACTCGTTTCAAGCATTATCATTAGTACTCTATTTTAGGATACAGACAATCATTTCTAGAAAATTCTTGATACAAGCTGATTTTTGTGGGTTGAAATATTCCACAGTGTGGAGGAAGCCTCATTCAGCTCCCGTCGCCCCCCTCACTGTCACCCAAACCCTGCAGTGTGATTCACCTAAAATAGGAGACAGGGGGTGAGGGTGGGGGAGTGGATGGTGGGGGTGAGTGGGCAGGGCATGGAGGGGAGTGGATGTCTCAAGGTCAAAGCCTGAGCGGCGAATTGGGGTGGAAGCAAACTAATGAGTTTTTCCGTTTTCTCCCTGCCCCGGACCGCTGGCATCACCTCACGCTCCTGTCAATCCACCTCACCCCCACCTCCCCCTTCTCAACCAACCAACCAACCCTTCTTCTTCTTGTTCCCCTCCCATTTTTCTCTCTTCCCACCTTCATTGAAAAGAGAGAGAGAGAGAGAGAGAGAGAGAGAGAGAGAGAGAGAGAGAGAGAGAGAGAGAAAAACAGGAAAAAAACTGTTTATTTCTGAACAGGCCTCTTAATCTATTTGGACTGGGCGTAATAGGACATTTGCATGGCGAGCACAGCGAGGTGTCAGCGATAACCACGGGGTTGTGACATCCCCTCCGAAATATGCTGAGCTTTCGCTAACCTCTCATCAAACACGCTGATCTTTATGGACTGTATCATATTGTGCCGTAATGTGCTTTATTGTCCACAGAATAAGCTTTTCTTTAAGGTAATTGGAAAGCGGGAAATGGCCGCTATCGGCGGACTTTTTAAATACATTATTCCTGAAATGTGGCTTGTGTAATGACCCTGTCGGTGTAAAACGTGAGATTTATCTTGGCAGCAGAAATTGATCCATTTCACCTTTGTCTAATGGAAATTTTTATCAAGTATTATCTGTTTATGTAAATGAGCGTGGCCCCTGGAACGGAGGGGATAAAAAAGTCTGGAGGGGGGAGCAGTTAATCTAGGGCCTCTTTACGTGTCAGTCTGGACATAATGCATACAGGATTCATCTCTGTGGGGGTGGTGTGTGTGTTCCTGTGCTTCTATCTCTATCAGAACCAGGCTGACTTGTAGACCTTCATTGTGAAGACATTTTTGCTTGAAGAGGATGTTTTGGATGGTCTTCAGTTCTTTACAGGGCTGTTTTAGGGTCAGGAATTAAAATTAAATGCTTTTTGATTAGTGGTTAAAGTGGTGTACTGTTGATGTTTTAGGACCCCTTCAAGTGGTGACTTTAACATCCTAAACGTACGTCTAAACAAAATAGAGCCATCAGGCATTTTTCAGCGTTCTGTTCCTCTGCTTCTCAAAATTAAATAGAGAAAATGTTTTCTCCACAACTGATATCCCATTGGTTTTCCCTTTACATATATTTCTCATGGTGTTATATACTGACTTAATATCTTGTTAACATCACATGATGAAAGTAAAGTATGTAGATAGATGTAATTTCATGTGGCCTTTAAGGTTAGGATTAGAACTTACTGTAATATTGTCATTGATGGGGAGTACTACAAATGTGTGTGTGTGTACGTGTGTGTGAATGTCTTCATACAGCAGCGAAATCTTTCAGATGTGGCCTATCGGTAGGACGAAGAAACAAAATTGTAAAACAACTGTAAAACAAAAAGGAAGATAATAAAATAAAGTTTGTGTTCATAGACAATACAATATGGTTACTTTCTGGTTAAGTTTCGGCAGATAAAACAATTTAGTCAAGGAGGGATATTCTTTAAATCTAAAAGAAACCAGCGTTGACTGTTGACTGCATACTGCTGAATGTTTTTGACCTTAAAGTAAAAAGTCCAACAACTAAATCTTAATACAGACACTGACTGTACTTACAATGTCAAGGAGTAACGCTGGGTTTGGCACAGCAATTAAAGATGTATATCATGTATAAGCATATGTCACTCAAACATTATTGTGATGTAAAAAGGCCTTTGAATGCCCACAACAAAGCATGCACTGAGCTTGTGTTAGTGTTATTTCTGGCCCCATAATGTCTATTCATCACAGAGGCTCTTAACATATTTCCATATCATAAAACTTTTCACAGACAGCTCCGTTATGTTCGGCATTACACGGTAACTCAGACATTTGGACATGTCAGCTGCAGAATAGATGGCACATTTTGGATCACCGACTGCGCAGCATGAAAAATGAATGAATAGCGTGGAAGCCGTGTGTAGTGGCGGTGGGCTACAGTCACTTAGAAGAAGGGCTGTAAAGATTGACAAGGCCCCCCTCACTTGTGTTTTCATTGCAGCGGACGCTTTTGATGTTTTATGGGAGAGGCCTCGCCTTGTTGCCGGAGTCTTTGCCGTGACAGCAGTGCGACGGTCTTGAAATACAGCTGGTGGGGGGGATTCTCCACGGAGGGCAGCAAATGGAGCTTCACCGGGAGCCAGCGATCCCCCGGTGGCCCCCGCTGTCATCTGCCATCCTGACAGGCAGACAGAGAGGGAGATAGAGAGGGGAGAGTAAGCCGGGCTAAGTGACAGACTTAGTGATGTGACCCAATCCACCAGAGGGAAGGCTTCATCACTGTCTTAAACGCCCTGATGTTCTCAGAGGCCACAGACTGAGAAGACCGGGTCTGAGCCCAGGCTAACCTCGGTCCGCGACCCCCCTGCTGATCAAACAGCGGCCATGATGCATCGCAGCAGCAAGAGTTCAGCTACAGCAGGCTGGGTGGAGGGAGCAGACAAACAGAGACACAGTGTAATACAGAGGATGATGTATGGCATCAAGCGTAATGCTGCTGAACAGACACTGCACTCAAAGGTCTTCTGGCAACAGCAAACACTTTTACTATCACACACTGAAGAATTCTCACTCGTCTTCTGTAAATTCAGACATTTTACAACCTATTGTCTTAGATTTGTCTTCAAACCTTTTTGTTTATTCAAAAACTAGCAGTTTATTTACTGAGATCTGTGGGCAGTGTCCAGAATATTAGGGTGAGAAACATCAGCAACTAGATGTTCAAACAGGTTGTAAACATTAACCATACTACTGTATATAAAATAATTATTTGAAAGAAAAAAACAAAGGATCCATGTCTACAGATCCCAGCAATTAAACCAAATTAACCAAATTAATTAAACCCTTAATCAAAAAATGAAATAATAGTGAAAACATTATGAAAATAGTGTAGGATCGCCCTGTGCAGCTTCAGTTTTAGTCCCCCAACTTTACCAATGTCCAAACTTAATCACTGGATGGACTAATGTTGTGACGTGTACAATCCATGGCAGTGCTGAAATATATTCTTTGCCCAACACAAACCCAAGATAAACAGCCACTATACTCTCAGCTCAAAAGATAATCCAAATTCTTCACAGAATGGTAACACACCATGGACGCATTACAAGAACTTAATACCGTGTCTCAAGCTGGCACTTCATTCAGAGTAATGTTGGTGTGTTTGTGAGAAACATTTTATCATCATTTTAAAGCAGTTCCCTTTGTAATGACTGTGTATGGGAAAATGTATTTTTTTGGATGAGTGGCCGGCAAGTGATCCTGCAACACCAAGTGCGGCCACTACAGCAAAATCACCATCAGAAGCAGATAATGTAAGTATTTGATCTGTTTTTAAAATGGGAACCATGTTTACATAAATTCATTTCTGTTTCCATTTCCAACACAATAAGTTGTTATTCTGAAGCCTTCAGCAGGCCTGCAGCTCTATATGTGACTTCACTGCACCCTGGTCCCTGCAGGTAAGCACCTGAGAGGTAAAAATCCACCTGTGTCAGCATCTCTTAATGTCTAACAGTCTTGATCCATCATGGTGATCCACTGGTGGGATGTATGTGAGATGTTCTGCCTCTGTAATTGCAGGAAAGTGCTTTCCCAGCCGGTTCAGTCCTGTATCTGTCCCTGAGAGACACTAGTGGAGACCATTTCATCCTCCTTTCAGGCACCTCTGGGACTTTAAACTTCTTTAAACTCACAGTGCCGAGGTCAGCCGTCAACTCCAGCATCTCACTGAAGTCCCCAGACCCGAACCAGAGCACCTAGGAGGCCAGTGAGCCCTCAAACACTTCCCATTCCCTCCACCCATGGCTTCTGGTATACTGGGGCCTATGTGTAATTAAAAGGGGGCTTTCAATTGCCCCCAAGCATTAAAAATGGATCCTGTTGGCAGCAAATGGAGCATTGCCCTACTCATCTCCCACCATCTTGTCTGGTCCTTGAGGGCTGGAGGCCCAGACAGATGCTCCTCCAGGAGGCAAGGGCGATTTGCTTGTGCCTCAGGAGGAAGTGGATGTCTGTGACCGGCTGGAGGCTTTTTGGAGGATCCTTGAAGGCATTAAGTCAGAATATTGTTGCTGAGGGAAAACAGCAGTCCAAGAACGACAGGTTGTTAGTTAACGCAAACTAACTCTTTTAGATGGCAATGTGTGTACATTTTACTATGGACTGCTTTCTTAACAAGGACACAAGGACTAACTGTTCAAGCTCCATGTTGGATTGATAACATTACAGCTGTCCATGACCTGACTTCACACTTGGAAGATGGAAGTTTTACCATGTTTTCAGGGTTTTTTTGGTGTTAATTTTGTTGTTTAGCCAGCTGAACTTTGCCTACGATGTTGCTCAACTAAGTGGCTACTGCCTCAGGAGGGGAGATTTTGGACTAATGTTGTAATATTGAGGGACCATTTGTGACTAAAGCAACTGACTCAAGATAATTCATGGGGAATTAAATGTGCTATTATCTTGTGATTGCCACTTTTGAGTGGCTGCTCCTGCAAAAGTTAGTCTTGTGCTCAGTTTACAGTAGTAAAATAAATAAAAGATAAGAGCTCCTAATAATAAATATAACAGTACGTCTATGTCTTTGTATTGTTTGTTTTGTGGTCGGCATCTTTTATTATCACTTTTCTTCTTCTGTAAAGCACTTTATAACCACTATTTGAAAGGTGCTAATGGGATTTTTCCAACTCTTTTTGCTCTTCTCTGTGCACATGCAGAGCTGAGCAGACATATGTGCAACTTTGGGAACCACACAAGGTCCCTTGAGGAACACCATCACAAAGAGTGAGATATTTCCACCTCTGTAATGTTCTATTTAAAGGCAGTTTTTGGCTTTTTTCTGTTGTTGAACTCACCAGTCCACCTTTGAAACTTCTACTGGTGAACCTTTACTTTCTACAGTGTGTCTTTATGGATCAACCACAAACAGAAAGCCACAGAAATAAAGAGTGCTCCCTCTCCACCAATAAGAAGCAGCTGCTTGTGTACTCGTTGCAGGAAGGCTTACCATATGAGCCCTGGCGTTTTCCCTCCGCACTTATTACATTACCATGAGCTTAGTGGCGAGGGCACCGCTGCATCATAGACACGGCTATTACTTTGAGTGTATGCGGGATGTCTGACTCTGTATGTGTATGTGAGGAGGAGGAGGCCCCTGACTCCTTGGCAACCCCCCTTCTCCTCCACCTCTTTCTGCACACACACACACTCTCCAACCTCTTGCACCCGGTGTCAGAGCCTTCTCCTGTCAGTAATTTGTTGCTAATCAGCTGTCAGCTCGGAAGCGATGATGAGGTGATCATCGTGGGCGGTGGAAGGTAATGGCCTTAAAAGTCACAGAGTCAATGTCAATGGGATCACTCGGATTCAATCAGGGGCGGCCCGATGAAGGATGGCGCCCGCTGACATTACCACTCATTTTGAGCCCAAGCATCTGGGCCCTAGTAAATAACCATCAGTGGGTGGGTCCGGGGGACAGGTCATTAGCCCTGAGAAAAATAAATATCTCCTCTCTCGTGAAGGCTGCAAGTCATTTAGCACAGACTAGGAAATTTCACCCTAGATTAAGTATGATGAGCCAATATCAGTCAGAGGAGAGGCCATACTGAGCGGGGGGCCCTGATGAGACGCAGGGAAAATTTATACGCAAGCCTCAGCAAATGTAATATGATTTTAAAGGCGAGGAAGTGTGTTGGCACAGGGCTGGAAGGAGGGACAGGACCACTTGAAACTAGAGTTTGACTGATGGGGGTTTTTAAGGGCTCATGTCTGGATTGAAGCCGCTCATTGCGGGTACTTTCTGCTGGTAATTCTACATTCTCAAATTTGCCCAATTTAGTGGCAGGTATTGAAAAAGATTTACAGGTTCCTGTTGATTTATATTGTTGTCAGGGTGGGAAAAGCGTCTAAACACCAAGTCTGGCATACATTTGTGTTTAAAAATGAATTTACAAAACCAATTTCATCAGTAAATAGATGGAACATTTTTGCATAGCTGCAGTCAGATTACAACCTCCATCAGGAGGCAGGAGGCGATGACTGGCTGATATTCAACAAATAGGCAATATTGACGTAATTTTATCAGAAAACCAACCTAACCTTCTGACCATACTAGAACCATATGAACAAACTGAAAATAAAATGTGCAAAATATGTGATTAATGCAAATCTGAAGTGAAGTAAAAATCCAAAATAAATAATGAAACATCTTTGCTCCCCTTTAAGCGGTGTGTCCCCTATCATACTGCCTAACAGTCATGAGTGGTCAAAGCTCAACGACTAGTGACCTTGACAGGAGAAGGGAACAACAGAAAACATGGATATGAGACACATAATGCTGTTGCTAAGTTAAAGAAGGTGTCTAATTGGCTAATTAATGCTGGGGCTGCTAATGCAAGTCAGGAGCTCACAGCATGAACCACAGAGGATGTTGCAAAGTTGTTACATCACACAAGCACAGAAACCCTCTTGATGGCATTGTTACTCGTGGCTAATTTTTTTTTTCTTTTTTTGGAGGGTGGGGGGCGGTCCAATGTTTCTTTGTCTTAATTTAGAGATAAAATCAACTCAAAATGTTAAATCTACTCAAATAAATGCTGTTTCATGAGCAGTCAAGAATAGATTGCACTACTGATATTGCACTTTTGCAATGTTTGATTCTCTTCTTGAACAAGGTCCAGTGTGTAGAATTTAGTGGCATCTAGAGGTGTAATTGCAGATTGCAATTCCCTCGCTTCACAACTGCAAAGTCATAAACTACAGTTATCAACTTTGCAGCCACGGTCTGTAGATATAAAAGGCTTATTCTATGATAACGAAAACATAACTATTCTTATTTTCAGGTAATTATACATAAATGAAAACATACATCTGCCCTAAATGTTACACACTGGACCTTTAAAACAGACAACATACAAGATTACAAAACAAGTAAGCTAGCAGTAGGACTTCAGTGTCAGCAAATACTTGTAATGACAACTGTCTGTTGAAACAGATTATATGACAGAGGTCCCTATTCCTGTTGACTTGCTGATTTGCTGGTCATCTTTATGGAGCCAGAACCAACAAAAGTGATTAACACTTCAGTTATATTTGGTTATGTACTTGTCTGAAGACTTCACTTACTTTTGTTGGCTTTTTGCAGTAATAGAAAGTTACAAGGGATTGCACAGTTTGTTGAGATACAAACTAGGTTAAAAACCTAATTTGGATTATATGTGTAATGTTAAAGACTGTTATTAACCTAAGCTATGGTATTAACAAAGGACAAATGAAGGCGAATTTGTGCTATACCTCTATTATGTGTCATCCTTTCATTCACAGTGTTGGACTACAATAGAAGGAGACTTTGGCATCTCCTCTTAAGTCATGCACACGCTTCATCCAACTTGACTTATGTAAAGACTTGATGATGCACAAATGACCCTGGCGGCTTTGAACTGTCATCAATCCAATTAATAGGAGCTGGCTCTGAATCCATTACAGCAAATATAATACAAACATTATTATATTAACCTCAAAATCTAGTCTAATTCTATCAACATAATTAATTTAATCCATTTGCAAAGTGCCAGTTTTATGAATAATTAATATCAACACTTAAATATTAAATATTCATATTTGTTCATGTATCTCAATTGTGCCGGAGCGCTGCTGAGCTGCTCTCAAGTTGACTGTGGATGTGTGTGTGCGTGTGTGTGTGTGTGACCTCCCTAAAATATGACAGTATTATAAGTTTTTATTGTGCATAAACTTGCCAAACTTTAACCATAGCGGTGTCAGATGAAAAAAGGGTTACAATGTCTCGTTCTGAAAGGCAGTTATAGAAAAACTATGTTTTTTTTTTTTTGAGTAGTTTCTTTGACTTTTGTATATAAATACCTTAGTCTGGGTTTCAGTGGCAAGTTTCAAGAACCCATGATGGTCTAAAATATTGTCTCAGAGGTGAATCCTTGTGCGGTTGTTTGAAAGACAAAGAGAAGAAACCCATTTGATCACACCTGAGCCAAGTGGTTGAAAGCTCTGAAAGCTAATAAGTGGACCTTTGAGCATGAAACAGAAAGCAGAGCGCTATTTGCTTCCGTAAATTTACATATTTCATGTTTTTTTAGCGGCAGTTAGCTACTTTTAGAAACAAGTCCATCAGAAAACTGAGGGAGGGAGGCTATGTTCGGTCCAGGTCTGGCCACTTTCACTGGTAGTCTGCTGAGCCTGTTCCGTTTACAGGCTATGCGTTACATTTTGTTTTAGAGGAATTATTGGATTTTGATATGAAAATTACAAAGAAATAGACTTTTTTGGCATACATTGTAGGGGGGTACAATATGGCTGGACATTAAAAAGGCACTGACTTTAAATGGCTTTGTGTAATATACTGTTCCCAAAGGTTCAGAATAAATTTTTCTTTGCAAAAGGAAAAAAAATATGTTATCAAATTTAACACATTTTTGGTAAAAATACAAAACTCAAAAAGCTAATATTTAGACACTAGACTGTAGACCGTGAAATCTCAATGTCAGAATTTTGTCACAACATTATATATTTATTTACAGTGTAGCTCTAATCATACTTAGATATTTTTCCTTTTCATACAAGACCAATTTTTAGGGATATAAAAATCCCAGTGTATTGTGGATGTAGTGCCAAAAACCGAGAAAAATATGTGTTTTCAAAGACATCCACATTAGTGTCTACATCTAAATCTGTGATATGTTTTTGACATGACATGGGTGGAAATTAGAGAATATTTTCAGAATAATATTGGCAGTAGTTCTGATGCAAAAAACATTCGTACATAGACCACTCAGACTGACGACCATGGAAGAAAGTCCTCACAGTTGGGTTCACCAACTCTCTCTCTCCCCTCACCCCCTGCCTCCCTCTCTCACCTCCTGGGTCCTGGCCATATATCTCCCCCTGTTCTCTTGCTCGATGCCCAACACTCAGCAACTCTTGGCGAGGCATCATTAGGTATAATGTACTTCCACTCTCTCTCTCCCAGGGATATTTTGGAGTGGGGCGAGCGAGCTGACCTTACTGAAGGGCTCAGACTTTGTTGCCAACTGTCTCTCTCTCCCTCTCTTTCTCCATTTGTGCCCCCCAACACACTCCCCTCATCTCTACCAGCATGTGGTGGTCGTACATGGCAAGCAATGTTACAACAACCAATCAAAACCATGTTGTAACTCTTGTTATTGCCATCATTAAGAATCAGCTTGAATTTGAACTACTCAAAGACTTTGCTCTGATCGGCTCTTTAATTAGTTACAATAAACCAGACCTGAAAAATTAGGCCTGACCCGACCCCGGGTCCAAGCCCATATCTAGCTCTAGGAAGAAGGTTTCTTATCTTACTGAAGACTGGTTGGGTTTTAGGACACCCTAACCCATCCATGCTCCTCATCCTGAACAGGTCATCAGTTGGTGTATTCTAAAATTCCTGAGCAGAGGACTGGATCAGCCAATACCCAAACAACAAATGATTGACAGGTAGTCCCTTTCACTAAAATATGGACCATTACTACAACCAATTGTTCAAATGCATCACTAGCTTCCCTCGGGTTTGTTTCAGGCTTGTTGTAATTTCTCTATGAACAAAAGTTGTCCAGATTATTTGACCCACTGTCAGTTCAAAGTTAATATATAGCAAACATACATGTTTTTATAGCTTTAACGTTTTTAGAGTTGTTGGAGATGGGGTGATGAATATTGGACTTTGGAAGTTTAAATGGGCCACTTTCACCAGTTTTAGGAGGTGATGATATGCCATTGTTGTCAATTAATGCTGCTTTAAAGTTCAAGTTCTAACTGGCCATACTAACCAACAGCTACCTATTTATTCTCACATAAAGATTTATCCTTGTGCAGCTTGAGTGATTTTTTTCTAAGGCACTTATAAATAAACAAATACCCTCCTCCCAACACTCGTCACCCTGCCATGTCCAGTGACAGAAGCAGGTGCTGGGTCCAGGTGGGCCTGCCAACACACAAGGCTGGCACGGACCAACAGGGGATCCGAACGGGCCAGGAGTCCTTCAGGACTGATATCATACCTCCAGCACCGCAAGACCTGTTGCCAAACTCCCTCCACAAAACACATAAAGCACATATACTGACTGAGTGCTTTAAAAGACAAACAGGGAGGGTGTGCATGTGCGGATGAGCTGATTGTTATGGTGAAATGATAAACTAGAGGGACAAATTAGCCCCAAGTTTGAATCTGAGTCTGAGTGTGTGTGTGTGTCTGCGTTGAAGCTGATGAACCCTGCCTGGAAGACGATCATTAGTGAGTCAAATACCAGCACAAATGGCCGCCCGCGATAATGGCTGACATTCATCTATGTCTGAGTCTTGTCCAACTCGCCGCTTAACGCTCACACAGCGAGGGAGCTGAAGTCTGACGAGTAAAAAAATAAATAAAAAACTTTGCAGAAAGTGCAAACTCATCTCAAAGTATCAACCTTTGTCAGTTTCTTCACGTTAACATTTACATTTTGATCTGATGCCACTTAAAGTTGGTGGAATTACCTCAGATTAACCCTAAAGGACTTGGTAGCACACGGCTGCAGGTGAATAATGATGGAAAGTGTTAAGATCTGAGCTGTGGGATCCTGAAAATAGATTTAACAAAATATTCCTCTCACTGTAGAATAACCATGTATGATGAGGTAGTGCAAGGGAAGGAAATAAAAGCTTGTTGCGTAACATTTTAACACTCACCCACTTTGGTGTGATCAATCAGGCGCCCGTGCACAGTCCATCCCTCTGCCCCCCCATCTGTTATTGCAAGTGCTGTCCATATAACAGGCGCCTGTCAATTTCGCCTGCTTTTTATTGACTCATCCTCTGAGCCACGGAGGGGTTTCGATCACAATTATCATTTTTTATGAATACATTTTCATGAATATATTAGCGTCCTCCCCACCATCGCCACCCACCACACACATACACATACACATTTGGTGGAGTGTTGTTTTCTCACAGTTAATCAGTGGCCAGATAAATCAGAGGCCATATTTGCAGTCCATCTGCTGGGAAGGTGCAGTGGGCTCCAGACGCCATTCAAACATGCTGGACAATAACAGGAAGTGGAAAGACAGCATGCAGACGTTGCAGGCATCACACTTCAATGTTCACTATGTTCTGTCGATACAGATGTCAGGCCAAAAGGAGTTATTTTTTTCTGGAACAGAACACAAATAACTTTTTTGGGTTCTGCATCTAGAAACTTGTGTCTAGCTCAGATCTCTTGATTTCAGTAAATACTTTACATTTTTACGTCTTAGACGTTTAGCTGTTGGCAGTACAGCACACTATCGGATGTTCTTGTTCCATCCATCAGCATCCCAAAATCAAAGTTTCCTCCTAGCTCACAGCTGATGTTTCAGGTAACGTTTACAAGAGGAACACATTCTTAGATATGAGAGGCTGAATTCATGAGCAATAAAAACACACTCACTTTTTTGTATAAATTCAATTTAAGATCTGTTTGTGCTACTTTTACACTACATTTTAACATTCAACATTATCCTGTAAATGTCATTTGTGGTGACAGTGGTTCCTTTTCAGCAAAGTTACATAGTCTCAATTGAAAACTTAACCTAGCTTGTGTTGAGTTAAAAAAGAAAACAAATATTTTCCAATCTTTTTCAGATGCAAAGCAACTAATTAAACGGCTTGTTACTCACTCACGTTTAGCGGCATAAGATTCTCCAATAGGGGGAGCTGTTCAGGTGTTGTCATTTCTACACCTGTCAACCTGCTCCCCCTATAGGAAAGGAAAATGAATAGCAGCAGCCCTTCAGACATACAGATGTAGACATGCTGATGTTGCCACCTCCTCTTGTAAGTCTTTCACCACCTGCAGGCAAAGTTTCTTTTCGGCCCCTGCCACCCCTCATGCTTTGTAAATTTCATTTTGGATTAAAACAATCCGTTAGGACCTCTGTAAATCTTCTTTGGGTTTACTGTTTGTTTTATGAATTATTATTAAGTATGGCAGTACAATACAAAATAGAAAAAGCATCTTATGACAGAAAGTTGCAGAAGTTGCACAGCTGCTTGTCCACCAAATTCCAGCTTTTAGATATTGTTTATTTAGAGACATTTACTGTATTTATAGATATTTGCTAACAGACAGAAGTACAAACATGACTTCTTTCTAGCCCTTATTCACAGATATATGACAAGAGGCAACAGAGTTAATAGAAGACAAATTAAACAACCAGGGAGTCAGGGACAAGGCAATGTCACTTAAAATAAAAAAGAGCAACTCCACCGGTAACTCTCTGAAACTCTGAATAAAGACCCAAACGGGAGCTGGGTGCTTTGTTATTCCAGATGGCTTTATGGGTCATGAAAGAGTGATTCACGCGTCACTTTAAAAGTGCTTGTCGCTGGCCTGCCGTCTAACTGCTCCTCTCCTTAAAAACCGGGAAGCACCCCATCAATTATTTGCTAAGCAGCCATACTGAAGATCTCACTTTGAACAGTGTGTGGGGACGGCAGCCCTGTCAGCGTGATGATAGATGCACTGGAGGCTCACGCTGCCCCCAGCACGCCTCTCTGAGGGTCGGCAGCTGTACAAAGCCTGAGCTGTCTGTGTGTGTGTATGTGTGTCTGTGTATGTGTGTGTGTGTTTGCAGAAACACACACACATACACACGCACGCCCTAAACTCACATGGATGCGTGCACAAACACACCTGCACATATGCAAACCCACATTTGCATAAACACCTTGTCTTATACACACATACTGACACACACATGATACATACACGTGTAGGAAAACTAATAACAAGCAGTGGAATGTAAATACCTAAATACATTTACAGTACCTAAAAACAGTACTTCTGGGCAATTCTGAGGTACAGAAGTACAGTACGGTTCAGATGTACTTTTATACTTTTACTCTTGAAGTTGCAAATTAAGATTAATTGGTAAAATAGGATGAATTGCCAAGTAAATAAACTGTTAAAATGACGTCCTCCTCAACTAGCTAAAACACTGTAGTAAGGTATAAAGTATAAAGAATAATGATTTAATAACCTAATAGTGTAACGTTGTAGGATGCAATTCTGGAAAATAAGTACTTTTGACATACTTTGAATCCTTGTAATGGAGTACTTCCATTGTGTGGTATTATTATTGCTATTTAAGTAAATCATTTTTGAGATGTCTTCCACTACTGCTAAAGCATGTACACACACACAGGAAGACCCAAAAAGACACATTACTGTAATGCATGCAGACAAAGTTTACACAGTACAATAAGTTCATTATACAAGCAAACAACAGAAAAATTGACAAAGTTTACCATCAGAAGAACATCACAAGAGGAAATTTGGGTTTAATTTGTAAATCATCTAAACTCCGCACAGCTGCACACCCGCCAGAGCCCGGGCTGCCACTAATTACACCGTTTGCCACTTTAATGTCCAATGTAGCCACTGAGAATTCAATTGGGTCAGAGGAGAATTAATAGAGCATTAATCAACATGCGCTAATTAGCTAATAACATGTTAATTAAATCAGGTATTTAAAGTTCTGAGACGTGTAATGCTTATTCTACCGTATACCTGTCGTATACCTTCGGGAGAGACAGTACGTCTGTACATGCATGTTGTAGCAGAGACGACTGCGAGTCAATACAGATGTCACTGTGTTAAATCTGACCCTCGTTGCTCCATTGAGATTTTCCTCTTAGCACCATTGTTATTCCCCTCTGCATGACCCCTGACCCCGCCCACCTCAACCCTTAATAAGTCTAATTTCTTCACCCTTATTTTCAGCTGTGACAAATTTACACACAAAAATGCTTTCGGATCAGTGTCGCTGCTCAGGCCAGCATACGGCGCACGCTCAGCTGATGTTCATAGATTCTACTGAGCCGGATCGAAAATGGCAGAAAGCCAATAGCTGAGCTTGTCTTTGAGGTCCAGATCAGTGAATTACTTTGATAGTGTGGAGCCCGTCCTGGTGCTCTTAATGTGAAATCAATACACCCTCTTCCACTAACCAGTGTAAAACGCTTGACCTGAAGATTGACTTTTTTGTTTTTTCCCCCTCTCTTTGTCTTCTAAGGAATGGGTCCGTAAGTTTGAGGACAGCTTTTATTTTGTGATGACACACTTAATGCTGAGGCTGCTGTTCCTGCTATATCAGGCACTGTAGGGCCTTGGCGCTGGCTACTCTGGGACTATTACCTGCCTTTGTGCAAGGTAGAGCACATAACAAAGTGTTTTAAAAGTCAATTTGTGTATGTGTAGATATATTTAATGGTGACATTAATAAACTACAAGGACTGTATTAAGACACCTGAACATTACACCTGTATGTGCCTGCTGAACATGTCATGATATGCTGCTATAACAGCCTCTACTCTTCTGGTTTCGGGTTTTCCAGCAGATGTTGGAACCTGACTTAAAGGATTTGCTCCCATTATTAACATAAGTGACTGATGCTGGGGGATAAAGTCTGGCTCACAGTCGGTGTTCCAGTTCATCCCAAAGGTGTTGAATCAGGACTGTGCGGATCAGTCAAGATCTTCCACACCACAACTGGGAAAACCACTTCTTTATGGACCTGGCTTTGTACATGGGGACACTGCCATGTTGAAAGGGCCTTCCCCAAATAGTTTCCATAAAGTTTTAAGCGCACTCTTGTTTAAAATATTATTGCGTGCTGCAGCATTTTGATTTAAAAAGGGGTGTCCACAGACTTTTGGTTATATCATATACAGTAATGTGCTATGTTAACTTTATACAAAGCAGCTGATTAAATTAACTACAGGCTCCTATATGAGCATCCTACTGTGAACACTGTAGCTTGACATTATATTTAGTCCACTTTGTTATTTGCTAATGATTAGTGCAAATAAGCTCCAGTTATTATCCAGTTGCTGTGTAGGTGTATAAAGGTATGTGTACAACTCTTTGTTCTAAAATGTTATATTCTCCTATTCTCCTAGAGCTCAGCATATTTGTCAAATCAGAGTTTTTGTTTTCAGATTTGGTGTAAAACATGGCAACCTGTTTCCACTTATGACTTCACACAAAGGTGTGGACCTTTTCTGTAGTACTGAAATCAGGAGAGGTTTTAAATGAAATAAGCTGTGTATTTGTTTGGAAGTAAAATCCTTTAAAAGGTGAAGTGTGAACAGATTCCTGAGAGACCACAGACATAACACCATGTGATATGAAAAAGCTGCTTAAAATCAATTGTTGATTTTTTTCTGTTCTCATTCACATCTCTCCTGGTGGATCATGTTTTAATAAACCCTCCGTACATCCCCTTGACCCCACCATGTCACTGTCTCCTCCTCCTGTCTGTCCCCATACTCCCAGTCACCTCACCTTAAAGGAGGAGGCCACAGATCAATACGTTTGATGGGGAGGCAATAAGCAGCCCTATTAAGTGACAAAGGTTTACTCTGTAACAGCTGGGCTGGCGCGAGAGCCGAGCTTGTCTGACTAATGAATCGTGAAACAATCAGGCAGTAGCCATTTGTGTTTAGATCTGTAAATATGGCGCGGTACAAGTGCCAGACCATCGCTGGCACTCCAGCTGGGGCCACAGATGGTCTGGATTGGAGGCGAGGCGCAGGCAAACCGTTAGCTCCTCCGGCCCACACTGCACCGCACCTCCTCTGTCTCTGAGTGACAACTTCACTTTCGCGCTAACTTAGCCCGCCTGCCCCACATTGAGAGCCAGGATTTGGTTAAAAAAAAAAAAAAAAAAAAAAAAAAAAAAGGGGGAAAAAAAACCTGACAGCTCCTGAATGGGAGCCCAGCCGATGAGCAGTCTTCCTGCAATCCGGCAGAGGGAACCAGGGGGAGTAGAGAGCCAGGCAAAAGAGAAGAGCAATGATCATCCTGCTATTTAAAGACATGATCAACCTAATTAACCTTGGGATGCCAATGACTAATTCTGAGGTGGCTGGTCCACCACAAGAGTGGAGACGTGGAGGCCTCATAAATCTCACTAATAAGAAGCACTTTCTCAAATAGGAGGAACAAGCTCACCCAGGCTGGTCATTATTTGGAAGAGGATTGAAAATACTGTATGTGGTGTTCTTATCAGTCAAGCTGGGGAAGGAGGCGGCTGGTAATGTAGCGGAGATGGACTGTATTTCACCCGACGACAGCTGAGCAAATACAGAAACATTCAAATAGACAAATAAGAATTCATTTCAAAGACCTTTTGTCATTTGCCCGCACAAATGATTGAAATAGAGACAGAATATATTCTGCAGTGAGGAGGGAGGGGGTTGAGGGGTAGGGGGTTAGCAGGGGGGGCGTCCTTGAAGATAGAGCTATGAAAGAGATGAAAGGTTTATTTAATCTATTTTCAAGGTAAAATGATCTTCCAGCGCTTTACTCTACACATTTGGTGCAGTGAATGTGAAAGCGGTACAAAGCCATTACAATGCCCCCAAGTCTATTAAACTGAATGACAGACGTTGTTTACAACCCCAACTGCTTCTGCAACCGCACCATTATCGCTGCATACTGATGCAAGCATCAACAGCAGGATTGGCTGTCATTACAAAAGGACAGCAGAGCGTCTTAAAGCAACATTTATCAGCGTTTAGAAAGGATTTGTAACCTGCTAATCACTATATGGCAGGTTACTTTCATTACTTCCACCAGCATATTGACCTGTGAATGCCATACATTCAGACGTGGTGTGTCCATTTATTCCAAAGATGCTTTTGTTTGTCTCGATTCAAGTTTTTACGCATACTGGAGGTAGTCAAACATGTCACGATAGAAGACTTTAAAATAGCTAAATCAAGTATGCATGTTTGCATATATGTTTGCATATGTTTTGCAGTTTTTAGTCTGTGCCTGCTTTGTTCAGTCATACCTTGGTGTGTGTCTACCCAAGGTCCTGTCTTATTTTTAAAAACTCACAAGTGTATAAATGAAGATTTCCAATGAAATCAAATTTGGGGCAGCTAGCTAACCTCTCCCATCATATTAAACCAATCAGTGACTAGTTTGTGTGTCAGAGGTGTGTTGGGATATCTGTGTGCACAGCACTTTCTTGGAAGTTATTTCTAGTGCTATGATTCTCCAGAGACTCATATTATCTAAGTCCTGCCTACTTTTGAGTGATCAAAAAAACAATAACAATTTCATCAAATCCATCTAAAAATTATATCTGCATATTCCATTTCTCTTGAAAATACAACACATTATGGAACCTAAAAATGCTGTTTCACTGTAAACATGTATAATATTGTTAGGATTTTACAGACTGTTCATGAATGAATTACTTCCACAGAGGTCAGGTTCATGTCCTGTTGTTTGGATGTATCTGCGGGACATCTCAAAACCGTTATTGAGGTAAACCTTTATTTCAATAATATCTCATAGACGAGTGAGTAAGATAGTGGAAACAAAACAAAGTAAGTGATTTGTCTTTGGTACAGATTTCTAACTTCTAAAATCCATTTTCTTTTTTTCTTTAATTTTCCAATAAGCACTGAGTAATATAAATTCAGGATAAAATGGATACGAGACCCAATAAAATATATACATAGTACCCACAGAGTATGCATATGTACATGTAATACAGCACATGTATCCCATAATTGTCACTTTAGGTATTTTGATCCAGATCCAAATGCAGATTGAACATTTTCTATTTATGGAATAACATATTGTGCTTAAAGTTTTGAGTTTTAATTCAGTATTTTGTTCTTGTATATTCCTTTAAAAACTCAAAATTAAATTGAAGTTGCCATATAACAAAAACAACACACATTTATATGTTTTAAATTAATTCCAGAAATATTTTTTACATTTTTGAGATGTTTACATTATTTTGTTGAACCCAGTTACCTCTTCTACAATAATCACGTCCAATTGACATTCAGATGCTCTCCTTAAACACAACACCCAGTCAGCTCCAGTGTCTGGATGTTCTGCTCTGCCATGTGCTGGAGGGATATTTATGGGCATCTAAATGTGCATGAGCAGGTCTGCAGAGCCGTTGTTTCACAGAGGTAATAATGCCAGGCCCAGACCTACTGTCCTTGCCCCTTCAGTCCAGTGAATATAATCCTAGGCAATGGAACTTTTTGCGCAACGTTAACTGTCACGACCCGCGGCGGCGGCGGCTGGAAATGGCTTAACTAAACTGTCAGATCTAATAAAGCCAATAAAGGGATCAGATAAATGTTTATTACATAGTGGGAAAAGATCATTTCTGGACAGAAATTGAGGATGACCTTTCCGGATAATTCCTCTCTGCCTTCGCCCCTCCTCCTTCTGCTGGATAAATCACTGGGTCCCTTTTGTTTCATGGCTGATGGAGCCTTGCTGACGTGGGATTGTTAAAACCTAGCTTGCTCTTCTTTCTTTGTCTCCCCAATTACAGGAGCTGTCTGAGTCTGAATGCCACCTCAACATACAGACAGGGGCAGACTGCTGTGCTCCTGCTGTTACAGTCAGTTGAGATAATTAAGTATAATACCTAAGTCTAAATGCAGATAGAGCCTTTTTTAATTGAATATCTGGTGCACCAGATGTTACACGTAATGTTCTTGTTAGGACAGTAACTGGTTTCCTTTTGTGTTTTGTTAAAATAAACCCTCATTTGGTTTAGGGTTGGTAACAGATATTTACATATACGTATCTATTGACACCTTAATAAGTTGTTATGGCGTGTTCGCAAATAATTGTCTGATTGTCTCTTTAGCTGCTGCATGTTCTACATTCTTCCCCAGCTAGCTGCTGTGTTCTTTTGCTGTGCTAGAAAACAGATGACTGCTGCAGGAAATTAGGTTGATGCAAGCTGAGTCTGTAAGCAGGAAAACCAAAATAATGTGCTAAAAGAAGCTAAAATTTCCCTAGAGCTGAGAAGAACTGCATCATGATAACTTGATATTTTATATCAAAACAATAAATAAGACTCGTTTGATGACGCTGTTAAGTAGTGTGGGATCATGGGAGTTGTTTTCATTGTTTAAACAACCACTATTGCTTATGAAAATTTGTCCGATGTGACTCACAGACAAGGTAATGTATTCAAGTATTATTTATGTCAGGCTTAATTACTCTCTGAAGTATCCGGCTTAACGTGATTACTCGGAAGTTACAGCAATGAGAGGCAAGTAGGAAATGCAATTCTCTGGGTTTCAACATTGTCAGAAACATCTGGGAAAATGTAAGTACACAAGTGAAGACAATATGTAACTTTTTTAGACATTTAATGCTGAAATGTTACATACTATACCCTAAAGCCTTTATGTCTTATGTTAAGTATTGCCTTATTAGTATTGCCTCTTGGTTTAAGTCTGCTTCATATTTGCAGTGACTTATTAAACAAACCAAGAAGTGTAAACATGAAGTCAGAAATTAACAGGTAACTTAAACATTGTACAGTTTTGGTGATGATTTGTAGCGTAATATGCTTGGGGGGAAGTTACCGTGTTGCTACGTTTCACTACTTTTTAACAAAATACACAATCTCAACACACGTCTAATTGAACATCGTTGCATTTTCTGACGTGTCCCCCAATACATATTCACATGCTGGTATGCATACATGATCTTTGAACATTCCCTCAATCGCCAGATTGCCTAACTCTAAGTGAACCAAATCAAACAGACAAACACACCATTGTTTGTTCGAACCGCACCAAACAGCTTGGATGTGAAAGCACCCCTTAAAAATCATGACAGGATGACAAATACATGATTTTAAATATATATATATATATATATATATATATATATTTTTTTTTAAATAGCTTCTCATATCACACCAATTGTACAAATTGACAAAACACTGATTTAGTTAATTTGACTTCCTCCTTAACCAGTTTTGTTTTCTTTTTGTCGTATTTATGCACTATTGTGGTTGTCTGCTTTGGTTTTATGTTGTTTGCATTTTATTTCATTACTCATAAGAAGACATAAAAATAACTGCTATAGAAACACATGATTACTATTATTATTATTATTGTTATTATTATTATTATTATATGACAGAGCCAGCATCTAGTGGCCATTAGGAGAACAGCATTTCCAAGTTCCAACAGTCAGCCTTGGTGATTTGGATAATATGCCTTTGTAGTGAGTATTAGAGAGATCTGCCAAGTTAAGTCCAAGTTCACAAATTCATATGCATAAGCTCAGTGTTCATTATTAATGTAGAGGGGGGAGGTAACTGGAGTCAGTCTTATAGTTAAAACCAATGTAAAATTTAAACCTTACACAGAAAACCTGCAACACTCATCAAATATGGATGACGACACCTACCCACGAGCACCTGCACCTCACGGGTTCACAGCTGAACAGATGTGGCGTGATGAGATCAGGTTACGGGGTGTTCGAAGATGCTTCCTTACTGCCCGATCCCCTTTATTTTCCTCTCAGACACCCCCTCCCTCCTCCGCCCTCCCCCCGCCCCTCCTTGGCCTGTCCTCTGAGCTACATGTGGCATGGCTGCCTACTGCTTCCTGTGACAAGCCAAGCTGTCCGCTGACCACTTCATTTTTGATGTTGGCAGGCGAAACTCGAGTCGTGGCTGCCAGTGTGTGCGTGCGTGCACGAACGCGCATGAACACACACACATGCACACACACTGGGTTCAAGGGAACATCATCCAAGAAGAAGAAGAGTTTCCAAATGACCAAACACAGGCTGCTTGATGAGTGTTTGCTTCGCCTCGTCTTTGTTTTCTCTCCATCTCAGAAGTCCATCATTGTATCTCTGTTTATCTTTCATTCCCCTTCTTCTTTGTATTGATATTTATATTTCTGTCTGTCTTGGCTGCTGTTTTTCTCTTTGTTTAAGAAGCATTTCTATGTATTTTTTCTCCTGCTATTTTCCGTCTTTAGTACTGTTTTACTTTCTTTTACTGTCTTTAAGATTTTACTTTTTCTTTGCATTGTCTTTCTGTTCTTAGGGCCAGTCTTTCTCTTTCTTTATAATGTCTGTCCATGCAGCGTTTGCTTTCTTGCTCTATCTCTCATATATTGTTTATTGTCCTCCCTCCAATTTTTGGCTCTGTGTCTCTAATTGTTTTATTCTTGTTTTATTTTTGTCGTTTTCTGTTTTGTTGTCTATCTTCCTTTTTTGGCAGGTCTTGCTTCAGTTCTTCTAGTCTTTAATCTTTCCCTTCTTTTAATCACTGAGTACAGTATGTTAATGCTGGCCATCCATATCCAAAGTGAGTAATAACACTTGATCACTGTTGTTGTTTTTCTTCTCTGTCTCTGTAGCATCTCTTCCTCTTTTTCTTACTTTATATAGTCAGTCTCTATAGTCTTTGTCCTCTTCTGATACTCTTGTCTTTTTTCCTTTTTATGTTTTTTTCATTGTCTCTCTAATTCTGTTCTAATTTGTTTATTTCTCATTTCTGATTTTGTCATGTATGTCTTTTTCTACTTTCGTTTGTCTTACGTATCTTTCTTTTGTGTTCTTTCCTGTCCCTTGTTTTCCAGTGACTATTTCAGATATGATCATCCATATCCAGACTGAGAGAAATAATACTGCAATTACTTTTGTTGTGTTACAGTGTTGCTTCAAACTTGAAGGACTTCTGCATTTTAACCTCAGCTGAAGGTTTACTTACTAATAGTTGAGATGAAAAATATATCAATGAATGATTATTCATCATATCACAGTTAATTTTGACAGCAATGTTTACAGTTCCTGGTGACAGAAAATGTACAGTTCCCACATAACAGCACAGTGTTGCTATATACTTCTAATATAGACCCATTGGATTATCTTAAAAAATGCATAGTCAATAAGCTGAAAACAAAGCTGTTTTTCCAGGCTATGGAAAAGTTGTTACTTTGGAGATACATGGTTTTCACAGGACAGATGAAATTCAGCAAAAACTGAAACTTAGTTTTACATTATAAAACTGAATATTTGACATCTTCCTCTTCTCTTTGTCTTGCTTATTTCTCTTATTTTGCACACCTCTGTCTTGTGCAGAAGACAACATGTACAAATCAGTGCCACGAGACACCAATAGGTATTCTCTGTATCAGTGTAATAGACTGATATGAGCCTAAAGACATGACAAGGCCCCTGTTTAAGATCAGATACACATTAGATGTTGAGGTCAGGATAAGAGGCTTTGATATCTGTTACCATGCTGGGTTCATGATCTTCGGAGGCAGGAGGATAGCTGTGTGTGTGTGTGTGTGTGTGTGTGTGTGTGTGTGTGTGTGTGTGGTCACAGCTATAGTGTGAGAGTATATGAGGCAGGAGGGCCTTACCCAGCCCATTAGATGTGTGCAGTGGCCTGTGAGATGTTGTATCACTTTAATTAGCGGGGGGCTGTGGGCCACGGCAGCGTGAGGAGATGGGGAGAAGGTTGATTGTGTTTTAGTCATTGCCTAAAGCCACGGACCCCCCTTCACCCTCCTCACCCCGACCCCTAAACCACCACCCCTCCCCACCCTCATGTAAAAAGTTTTATCAAGCCTGGCTTCCTTGCTGGGCCTTTTTGTCAAAGTGGTTGATGACTATTGATGGCCACACATCTTGTACTTTTTAAGTTTTTTTGTTTGTTTTGTGAGTGCGAAATGTATATGTTCTATTCAAATATTTCAATTTATAGTACCATAAAAATATCTCTCTTTCCTTTTAACCTCAAAACATCTTTAATTGCAGCCCCATTTCCATATTAGCCAATCTGTGAGACCATTCATTTAGCCATTCTGCCTCTGGCCTCATCTGAATTTGAGAAAACCGGGCAAAACTTAAAAGCTGTCACACCGTCTGAATAAATTGCAAAATAATGAACATTTTAGATAACTACGGCGAATCAGAGCACGCTGAATGCACCCTGGCACAGAGCCAGCCCCCGCAGACGGTCAGAGATGGAGCCATAGAGAGCAGGAATGGGGATTCTGGGTAATTGGACTCATTGTCCCATTGTAGAAGCTAATGAAGTGATGCAGTTGAAAGGATGATTCTTTGGGATTGTCTTAAAAGTAATTCAGCAGCTTGTAGCACTAGACAGTTTATATGAATAACAATAATTAGGTGATGTTTAAGATAATAACAACAAAATGATGCATCCTTCTGTTTAAAAAATGAAATCAAGCAGAAAATGAAAACAAATTCTCACAATTTTGATGGATAATATTTAAGGTTCTTATTTGAAGCACCCAGAATTCACCCTGGTACCTTACTTATTTATGTTGCAGAAATAATTCAATTGCATGTAAAGATTTTCAGTTTTTCTATTTTTTTTCCTACATTCTGTGAATTAAAATTGAATGATAAAAATGTATGCTGAGGAAATAATCAAAACATGTTATAAAAGGATTTCCTCTCCTACACTTAACAATATATATAATATATGAAATACAGTAAACTACTTCCCCTAAAAGCGGCTTTCATTATCAAGTGACCGAGTCCTCACAATGGCAGTAACACGCTGTAATACATGTTACAATAATTCCCTGTCAGAGGTCTTTTTTAAAAACACAAGAAAATAGTGAAGATTGATGTCAGAGGTGAAAATCATTGGACAATAGTCTCCTAATGGCCAGTGTCACATCCCATGTTTCTCTCTGTTAAGGCTGGGGTGAAGGGATGTGGGATTGGATGGGAAATGGGGGGTAGTGATGATGGGCGGTGCTGCGGTTTTTTATTGCTATCATAAAAGTTTACACGACCGCCATCTCTTACAATCCATATTGACAGGAGTTTTCAGAGAAAAGCTTCCTAAAGCTCAGGAACAGAAAAAAAGAGGGCCATATCATCTTCCAGCCTTAGGTGCAACATACCCTTGTAATAGGCCAAGGAAAATATAGACTTATGGAAAATGAAATGAGGCATGAATGACCATAAGCGTGAAGACAATTACACCCTTCGGAAATCGTATATTTGTGAAGATAATTTCTGGAGGAGTCTGCGTGCTCAGACCCGGTCGGGTTACAGTATCTTCTCTATGCTTGAACTCTCCTTGAACTTGGGATAACCGTCGTTGGAGTGGGACGTGGCTATCTGCCCCTGCATCTGGTTATTTTAGTTCCAATTTGCAGCCTAATGCCACAATTACCCTGATCTATGGCTCGAGTCACCCCTTTAATGGCTCACTGTCAAAATCAGCACATTTGCAGAAGCAAGGGCCTGAGAGGAAGATCTGACTTTGCTTCATTGATGGCTTGATTCATTTAGGAACTACTTTTTTGTTCCATGAATGGCTAGATGAACCAGAAGTTAAGGGCAAACCAAATAACTTGACTGATAAAAGTGAATAAAGACTGAAATAAAAATTCTACAGTACCCTTTACAAATGTCATAATGTTTGTAATAATAGCCCAATGTATTAGACTGATTGCAGTTCATAAAACTATAAAACAATGTAGAGAATGAGATAAAAACCTGAATCACTTCACTTTCTCCCCCTGCATTTCCCCCATTACTGTCTGAAATTAAACAGAGTTTTGTACTCATTCTTTTAGGTATTTCTCAGATTTTATTTTTATATGGGGCTCAATCATAAATTATAATTCTAAGGTGACAGAGATGTTTGTCTATACCTGTTAACATGCATTGCTCTCTACTGGTTACTTGGAAGAATATTAGGTTACAAGTACATAATAAGGTTCAACTACATCTTCACAAAGTGGGCCTGGAAACTGTAAAGCTCATTACACACGGGAAAACAAAATGGTTGCCATGTTAACATTCTTGCTGTGAGAATGCCTTAAAATGTGGTCAGAAGGATGGTTGGATGGACAGACAGAGGGACCTCACGATCATGATCATCATAGAGCTAGATCAATAAAAAATAATAAGTCATCTTGTCAGTTTTGCAAACCATACAGACCCATTTATGGTAATAGCTACCTAAAAGTTTTACTTAGTTTAAAATGCTTTTTGCTGCCAGGAGAACAGTTTACCTTTGATGGTAAAACTGGAAAGGCCGACCGATGAAACAAGGTTTTTAAACAAGCCCGGAAATCTGCCATTTTACCTCGTTTACAATTTTGAAGTAAGTCTCAGTCTCAAGTCTAAGAAATGCATCAAATTAAGACAAATATTCTCCAAATTCTAACTGTTTAAACATCCAGGGGATCTGTAGTTTTAATCTAGAAGTTCAGAAATAATAAAAAGCTATGGAGTCATAATTGTTCGGTCACTGTTATTAATCTCTAACCCCACTAACACGCTGACATGTAATGGTATTATCCTATTATGCTATTGAGCAGTAACTTATTTCTCCTTCATTTGTTATTGTAGTAATGTAACAGTGAGCAGTGTTGTTTGTGATTTGGAGTTGTATTGACATCTAAGGGTGAAATTGGCCTACATTTAGCTGAAATCCTTTTGTATATATTTGTCTACATGTTGCAAGGTTGCATATAATCATTGTTTCAACCACATTGAAACGATTACAGAAAGGTGACTGCTACACTTAGTACATAAAAAAGCTAGGTAACAATCCTTGGATTTTCCAAGTGGATGTAGCCTGTTTAACCAGGTGCATGTATGTTTACAACTGTAACTCACCAAAATAGTGTTCACCATGTTAATGCCCCTAAAGCTTAACAGACTCTGCAATCATGATCTGAATATGTCTCTGTGGATAAGAGTGTAATGATGAGGGCCTAAAACGTTACATTACAAAGTAAGATAAGATGCAGCTCTAATAACATGATACGGAGGGGAGATACTGCAGTGTGTGGAGAGAGAGTGACTCCGCTTTGGCTGCCCAGAATCCTCTCACAGCGATGAAAAGCAGCCCCCTGAAGTCCACTCCATCACGGCATGGCTCTCTGCCCTCGCTGTGGCGTGACTGGGACAAGGATGAGTGGCGGTAAAGGACAAACTCATGGACACCAGTTGGGCTCCCAGAACCAGCACACATTATTACCCCCAACAGAAGCCGAGTGAGGGCGGGAGCCAGGAGCCCGTCCCCGGCACAGCTTCGGTGGGAGATGCAAAAACAGATGGCCACCCCCAGCAAGACATTAGCAGCAGAGATTTGAAAACATCTTGAAGCCCCTCTCGCCACACAGAGACTGTGGTCAGGAGGCTAATGTGAGAATAGTAAAACATCGCCGTAAATGGTAAAACGAGCTGTGATAAGAACAACAGCTGTCCGAAATTACAAGGAACTGCATGCTACAGTGTATTTATTTGGGTCTACGGTGTAACATTCAAAAAGCCATTGTCTGTCTGTGCATGACCAAACTGCTGAGGCTTTACTTCATTAAAGGGATAGTTCGGGTATTTGTTATAGTTGGGTTGTATGAGGTGAACAGCTGATCTGCGGTGTAATACAGTCTGTGGTGCAGTTGGGCTTAAGTGTATCAATACGTAGGCTGTCTGACAGCAAGGTAAAGTGGTGAAGACATTCTTAACTGGATCTCCCATTATGTTAAATGTCTACTGAGAGTATTAACAAAGAAATTAACTCAAGATCTACTTACTAGCTTTTAACCAGATGTCACTGCCACCCCCACAAATGTTTGCTCTATCCATTTGATGTGGTTGAAAACATCACAAAAAGCTAGTAAGTGGACCTTGAGTTAAACTTACATTGTCCAACTAGACAATATATATATATATATAATAAAGGGGGAGTCAGTGTGATCCATCTCTGGCTATCTAATTTTTGTGATTCAGATATGTTTTTGGTTGCTGTGCTTCACCATGTACCAAACCCACTAAACAACATAAGCTTCAGGTTTCTCCACCCTGACATGAATAAAACCATTGCAGAAGCAGTGAACAGTTGGAATTAGGGTTTTTTACATTTACAATACAAGCATTAACATGGCTTTGTCCTTTTCTGATTGCCACTATCACCCCCACCTCTTCCATGAGGACTTTATCTTACTTGTGAAAATGAAAGGTGAACAAATCACTACTGGTCTGATGCAAACACCCAAACAAATACTGCAGCAGGAAGCACACAAAAAGACACGAACCCAAGGTGACACGTATCATTGTCTCCAGTCCGGCGGTTGTTCAGCGTGGGCGATATTTGTCGCAGCGGTGTCATGAGACTTGTGAACAGAGGGTTTGGCTATTCCTGGACATTTTCTCCACACCTGCGCCCAGAGTGCACTGGGTTGGCATTTCAAACTTTATCACCTGTCACAAGAGAGACACCGGCTGCTCTGGAGATCACTGCTCCCTGCCGCCGCCCCCCTCTAGTGCCTACCCCCCTCCGCCCTCCACCCCTCCACTCGCGAGACATCACACCCGTCCTTGGAAGTCGTGCTCGGAAAGAAAAGACGAAGATTTCCCCAGTGGGAGGCTGCAGCCGCTGGCCAGACGACGTCCATATTGTCTTCTGGCTCCTAATTGATTTGAGGGCTGTGAAATTATCTTGATCATGTAAAGCTAGATGCCGCCTTATACTATATCGATCCATTATGTTTAAACTGCACTGCTGGTGCACAGTACAGTAAGTGACCTATGCAGCCAGACTGCCCGCACACACAACCAACTTGTTGAACTGTTTTCTGTCACACTGTCTGTTTTTTTTATTCTATTTACTTGCTTTGCTTCTAGAATCCTTTTCACTTTTACTGTTGCAGTGACAAAATGTCCTCACAGGGATAATTATCTAATCTGTGTCAATATTTACAGTATAATCATCCTCATTATAACATGCTATTATCCTGATAATTAGTGAAATAAGTAAATGTAAATCCACTAATAATAATGAACTACATTTTAATGACTAGAAAAACTTGCGAAGAAAGTTAGTAGAAAGATTTTTTCTCTCTGTTTTGCATGTAGAAGACAGTAAATAAGAGTAGTAAATAACAAAACAGTGCTCTCTTAGCCTTCCACCAAAACAACAGTGTATTTTACAACATAAGCAGCTTTTGGCCTATCCTCTGTTTATCTTCTGTTACTATGGCAATATAAAACTACTGCTATGTGATAACCTTTGAAACAGATAATGTAGTCATATCCAATAACATCCAATATCCTCTTCATAGTATAACTGGTGTATGACCTAATGCAAAACAGAGGTGAAGGAGGTGTCCTCACAAGGATTGACAGGTGAGGAAACTCTTCCAATGTGAGGGAACTGGTAGTGGATTTAGGGTTTATAGCAACATTACCAGTATTATTATTATTAGTAACAGGTGCATGAAAGATGTGGGGTTGAATGAAGTCAGTGGAAGTCCCCACAACCATAGTAATTTAAATTTTAGTGTGTGTGTGTGTGTGTGTGTATGGCGGGGCAGTCTCCTAGGGACACAAAGATCAAGGTGACACGTCTCTCTGGTCTCCACAGGGGGTGTCTGGGATCCAGAAGGCCATGGGTGTCACAGCAACAAAGCCCCACACTGGATGATGTCATACCACACACACACACACACACACACACACACACACACACACACACACACACACACACACACACACACACACACACACACACACACACACACACACACACACACAGAGGGACTGACACCACTGGAGATTGTGAAAGGTTAAGTCTACAGTTGAGGTTTAAATGAGTGTCATGACTCACATGTGACATTAAATGAAATGCACATATTCTCTAAAATTACTGGAAATTACATGAAAAAGCTAGCTGGCAAATAAAGCAAGCAGCTATAATTGATCTTTTTAGAATAGCAAATTGACAACATCATAGTGATGAGTCTACAGCGAATTATCACCCTAATCTGCAGCTTTTTAGAGAGTTTCAGCTCTTTGTTTAGCTGTCCGGCCCACAACTGCTTTACTCACCAGTCTCATAACACAGCAGGCAGCTGTTTTCAGAGAACTTCAAAAAGCCACTACACACTACCTGCTCAGCAGCAAACAGCAGTGTTAGAGACAAGCTGGTGAAGATAGTGGAGCATTTAGCAGCTAAAGAGACAGATATTTTGCTCATTTGGTAGAGACCAAAGACAGAATAACCATGTTGGTGTATAACTTTGCTAACAAGTTCACCATATCAGCTTAAAAGGTAATGATATGTCCACATGGTCATCGATTAGGTGTAAGAGATATATCTGACTTGCTATTTTACCCACTTAGTTCAGTTTCTTCTGATTTTTCACCTCTACTTTTTTCTTCTACAAACAAAAATTAATGGGTTGGCAATGGCGGTGCAAAGCAAAACTTTACAGTGCCGGCCACAACTTTTTATCAGACATACTCTTTTAATTCATGGTAGCATGAAATGGTTGGTTTCCTTGTTGCGTTTGTCTTTCTGTGAGGTTTTTTGGTATAACAATTCCATGATACTGACATTTCCTTTACAGCTTGTACAGCCATGGCTGTCTTTGTGGTGTGTTCAATATTAAACATGCAATTTAAGGTGACGAAGAACAGTTGATCAGTCTGCAGTTTTCTAAGATCGGCTTGATGTGATTATTACATAAACCTTTTGTGTTGGGAAATGTATTCCTCTAACATTAGACTTTTAAGACATTACGCTCTTTTAATTAAATTTCTTCTTCTCTGTGCCTCGGTAGTACACCGGGTAGGCACGTGCCAAATGTACAAAGGCTGAGTCCGTACTACAGTGGCCCAGGTTCGATTCCTTTGCTTAATGTTATCCCCTATCTCTATGTCCCCTTTCCTGTCTCTCTTCAACTGTCTCTATCCATAAAGGCAAAAAGCCCCCAAAAATCACAGTGAACAAAAGAGAGACAATCTACCATTTTGTTAGCTCGAACTGCACTCTTAAGCTAGTACTGACACTGCAAAGTCTGTATTTTTAATAAAATAAATCTTAAAAAGTTCAACATTATACCACATGCATTGTGAAATGACTGGGGGAAAGATGATATCTTTTAAGATGAAGACTGGGCAACTGAAGGGGGAGGGTCAAAAGCCCCCACTGTTCTGGCGTTAACGGCTATTACAGTACAAGTACTGGTCATTATCTGTCCTACTCCACTACGCCCACTCAGTGTCTGTGTCTGCGTGTGCTGTACGATCATCAAAAGTGCACGCCGGGGGGGAATTAGGGAATGAAACATAATGTCAGCAATAACACAAAGGACCTTGGTTTAACATTTCAGCCTGTACTGTGTCCCTGCTACAGCCCAGAGCAGAGCCAGCACTGGCTGCTACTGCTGCTACGCTCTGACCCGCCCATCCACAGGCTCTGCTTCACCATCTGAGGTTTGGAAATGTGTTTGCTGCACATACACACAAAGATACACCATGAGCTGCAAGTACTTTACTGTCCACAAACAAGCACTTGTTAATGTGTGGTGTGGAAATGGATATTCAAATGAAGTACTTTTCTTCTACATAATGGACAAAGGATGGAGATATATGAACAGGATTATATTTTACACTTGGTTTTAAATACTGTAATATAGATCACAAAAAGAGGGCGAATGGGCTACACTCACACATTATCGTTTGGATGCCTGTGTTCCAGTTCTTGGAGATCTTAATGCTACAGCATACAATGATATTTTAGACAATAGTGTGCTTCCAACTCTAACAGTTTTTTGTTTAGCCCTTTCCTATCTCAACACGTCCCTGTGTACAGATCCAGTAAGAAATTATTTTCCAAGTTTGGTGTGGAGGGACTTGATTGGGCTGTATAGAGCCCAGACCACAACCTAATCCAACACCTTTGGGATGAAGCGGAGCACCAACTTTGAGCCAAACCTTATCACCCAACAGTAGTGTTGGACCTCACTAATGCTCTTGTGGCTGGATGGGACCAAACCTCTGACTTACTTTTGACCTTTGTTAAGTAATTAAATTATTGACTAAATACCCAAGGAGTGACTAGAGTCATGATAAAATGCTCTAAAAGCGAGTTTTTCACACAGTGTAGGACGCTTTCACAGTACCTGCATGCACAAAACCACAGGTATACATACACACAAGTGTAGGCAATAGCAAATTATAAAACAAAATCTCTTTATCCTCTACTCAGATGAAATAAGTGCCATTTCAGTTTTATGATAATGAAGGATGGAAGAACTAAATTATCTGGTTTTATCACTGCCGATCGTAACCGAGCAACAACTTAGTTTCTACCGTTTAATCAATTTGATTCAAACTGAACACATGCACACACAAACACACATTCATAAACAATCCCACAGACACAAAGGTAGTGTATGAGAGTGTGTGTCTGTTGCATGTAGAGTCCTGTCATGTTACTGTTATGAGGTGTGTAATGTGCTCTTTAGGAATAAACATAAACAGATATGCCTGCATTCATTTGTACATCGAGGTATCTGACATTTCAGAGAAATAAGACTGTGGGAAATGTTCTTGTTTAGTCTTAGTTTCAGGCCCACTTTGAAGGCAAACATATGGAAACAACCATTAAGAAAATACAGAACTTCTGAAGTCATTTTTGTGTACTATAAATATGCAAAGTAAGAAAAAGGAATACACTGTCAAATAAACTATGCTTAGTAAACAGATTGCACTTTTATCCCATTCTGTATTCATTTAAAAGCAGACATACTGCTCAAAGAAACCCATCAAACTCATTATAATCTGAAAGTAAAAATCACTTCATTCAGTCCAAATTAAATGATTGAGCCATTGTGATTGACTGAGAGCAGGCAGATATTGCTAAAGCTACCGAGCTAGTCGCACAAAAATGTATAGCTCCACCTTTACCTACAACAGCTTGCACTGCTGAACAAAGCAAGATAAGAAACACAGAAGTAGAAAAGTCTGGATAAAGCAACAGATCAAACCAGAGTAAGCATCCATGTGGCTTTTCAATGGCGGTGAGAACTGGGGGACAGGTAATGGTGTTGTTTTGTTGGGGATTTGTTATTTTCCTGAACTATGTAGTATGTAGAACTGTGTATGAATGACACATGAGGTAGTTGTTTATGGTAAGTGATTACAGTGATACACTGTGCTCCTCTCGTGCTAGTTTCACTAATGTTACCTACCCTAGCCTTGAGACATTTTCATATTTTTTAAAGGACCTGCAGATTCTCTTCTGCACACACACATACAGTGAAACACACATATGCTACAATGCACACATGCAAACACACACACATACTGAAAAGCCATGTCTTCTTCATCTTCACAGTTCTCAGTCATAAACCCATCCCCTTTCAACACTCCAACACACACACATTTTCACCCTCTGCTTTTCCAAATTTTTCCCCTTCTCTCGCACAAACACACACACACACACACACACACACACACACACACACAGACACACACACACACACACACACACCTCCTCAACCAAACTGCTTGAGCCACTTGCCTGCCAGGGAGGCAAGATGGCCCTCCAGCCCTCCAGCCAATCAGACAGCTTGGCTCGCACGGGAGATCACAGGCCAGCTGATCCAGCCTCCCGACTTCTTTCTTCGTCTGCTCTTCTGGAAATATTTGGACATGAGCGCAACATCGGCGATCAAGTTTCATGGGTCTCCTGGAGAGAGAAACAGAGAGATGTTCGGATGTGTGGTGTGATTTAAGATAATGTGATTATGTAGGACTAATGATATATTGAGTGAAGGGTTAAGATGGTGTGAATGTTTCTACTGCATACGCTTGAGTACATGTACTAATAGGAATACTCATTTTGGGAAAGAGGTTTGTTTTATTTCTTCCTAAAAATTCATTTAAATAATGTATTATTTCCTCTCTGCGATTTCAGTGAAGAGGTAGCTCTGGGTCATATTAAGTTAGGACAGCACAAAGCTTGGAAAAGGGAGAAACAATTGTGCTCCATTAAAGGGCCTTATAACAGCACATTAAAGGTGCCTTATAACAACTATGTTTTGTAGCTGCATGTTTAAATAGAAATGCAGTCAATTCTACAATAAAAGCATGTATTCAGAGGTTGGTCAAATTTAAAACAATAGCTGCACAGTACAAATAAAGGCTAAGTGTTTAAAAGGGAAGGTTCGTTTATACTAATAGTATAGGAGCTTTGGACTGCCCGGGAGGAGGAGGTTTTCAGGCCCGGGATGGGGGACCCAGTGGGGAATGCTGCTGGGGAGTGGGCCCGTAATGAGCACCAGAACCAGAGCCAATGTAGCGGGCCATGGAACAGGGTTCACAGCCTCTGCGACTTATGGAGGACAGGTGATTTACAGCGGCTCCAACCAGGACTCTGAAACTGGGAAGAAGCATAAAACAGGAGGGGGAGCTAGTTTGTAGCAATTTATTTTGTAAGTAACTGCTAATGTTATACATCATCCATCGTGTTGATAGGTCTGCAAGTATTTGTTTTTGCAAAGTTGGAAGTTATTCATTCTGTTTTTTGAACAGCAAGTTATCCTGTGTTGAAATCAATTAAAAAAAAGTTCATTCTCCTTACTGGTTGTTCCGACACATTCAGAATTCATTACCACCTTTTACGCATTTGATTCAACAACTAGTCTACTATTGACTTGAAGTAACAACTACTAGATGACTAGAGCCCTATCACTGGTGGTACCTGAACAAAGGTCAAAAACAAACAGCAAAGTAAAAGTGACTGAAAATAGTTTATGGAAGAATTTCTCCTACAAGTGAATAAAAACAGTATACAAATGCTGCGGAAATATAAATTATATTATCAACACCACATGCAAAAAAGAAGTAATAAGACTGCATTAACAGCAATCTGCCTAAACAGTGAATTAAAACAGGAGCAGATCAGAAACAATGACTCTTACTCTTACATGATTAAACATACCAAAATTAGAAACACAATCCTGCCGCTAAAGAGATCTTCCTCTCAATAAAGGCATGTTTCACTGCAGTTACTACAGACCCTGACCACTATTTGGGAATTTGGTTAAGAAAATGTAATGTGTAATCACAATGTTAAATGCAGACTGGAGGCCACAAGAGATTGATAAGTCTTCTGAGCAATATCATCAACAATGTCTCAGAATGTACAGGTAGCAGCATTAAACAATCCCTCGGGGTCTCTCGAATTGTTCCTTTGGTCTTGCGTATGGAGAACACGTCACAGGATATAAAATGGTGTCCACCCTTTCTTTCTAGCATTCTCATCCTCTTAAATAAATAAATTGCTACCGTAGTGTGCAAAGTGACCAGACTGCATGGTTATTTCCCCTCTCAACCGAACAGAAGCATTTTGGCACTGTAGGCATTCAGCTGATGCTTCCATCCACAGCGATTTACAATGCCTGAAACAGCAGAATGAGCTTCATCTTACAGATCACCAACACTACAAGCAGCCAATAAGTGAGGAGTGCACGCTCATGCTCGCCTTGGTTTGTATCCGGTGTGACACACTCGCCCTGTTTGTCTTCCAGCCTGCATCTGGCGGTGGAAGTGCTGATCATGCTAAGTGGCATGTGGCTGAGATGCAGAAAAACACGCTCGGATTGTTTTACCTTGAAATTTGCTTTTGCTCTTTCAAAGAGAAAAATTAGACAAGGGAGGAGAACGAGATTTTCCAAATGAGAGGAGTTGCAGAAGCTCTATTCTTAGATTTTTATACTTTCACTACGCATACATCAATGATTAAGTGTATAATGGTGAGGTATATAGATTGTCTTTATTTTAAAGACATTTTTTGCAACCTAATAACTGAATCTTTTTTTGCGACTATGCCATATTTTGTTCTAAAATGCTGCTAAAATAACCTTTCTCTGTAACATCCAATATATTTGTTATGTTAGTTTGAGGTTATGTGTGGGGGGGTGATGGTGAAAGTATGGTAAAGTGGTTTGGGAATGTCTAAGTTGGGTTCTTACAGCTGCAAATTATGCATGTTAAAACGATGTAGACAAAATTTTGATCGTGAAAAAACAAAAACTGTGAAATTTAAAGTGGTAAAAGAAGTAGCAGCTCCTCCCACTTTGCAACTCCATGAAAGGAGTATCTGTCAGTGGTCAGTTTACTTCTTTAGTGTTCTGACTCTGATGACAGATTCATATTGAACAAATATGAGAGCTCTTTTAAATAAACTGTTATTTGCAGAACCTCATGAGAGATGTGTTTTCCTGAGTCATAGAAATCAAATATTGAATATAACCATGACTTAACTATAACCAGTTAAAGACAGTGTTAGCCTGTAAAACACACCCTTCTGTATGTGTCTCGAAAACAGCCATCGGCACACACAAACAGACTTCATGGCACACGCTCTGAAGTGAAAATCACATCCCTGTTCTACCGGGAGGGGAAACTGTTGGGTGATTATGATGAACTGGTTAAACTGCAATTACGCCGGCGAGCGATGGGAGAGGAGACGACAGCAGTTTAGACGACAATTTGGGAGGCGGCTGCCGTAGCTGCTGCAGCTGGGGCCTGTTTTAATGCAGTAATTGATAGACTATGCCAGTCACTAGTGGGTTCAGAATTAAAACTCAAATTATCATCATTAGGAACCCCCCTAATTGCTGCATCAAATGCACATCAGCGTTTTTGTTTTTCATTATAAAATTACACTTTGTGTTATCTAATTTCATCAGCTGCATTGACGGCGTCCACTAAGGCCTTGTCAGTGATTTGAGGAGGATGTTTTTTGTCCCTCGTCAACCTACTCACACACTCCCGGATCATCTTACAGCCAGTCAATAAACATGTGATAAATGTCTGTCAGATGGGGCCCCCAAAATCATTTTCTAGTGTTGATGCAAACCATAAACACAGTGCAATCCTACTTCACATGAAGGCAGTACACCCAAGCTGAAAACATTCTCGTTTGGATGACTTATGAATCACTGGGAATGGTAGCTGTGCCCATTTAATGCCCAATAAAGTTCACTCAGTGGTAACGTCTGCATTCATTGTGGTGATGGCTCTGAACATTTCCAGATCACGCTGAAAAATAAAATAACTTGATCCACATTGGTCAGGAAGGTGAACTTCAGAGATTCATCATTCATATTTTTATAAACTTGAAGAAGAAAGAAAAATGCTGCACAAAAAAAACTGAATGGCAATAAGGCTAAAACCTAAAACTTAAAGGACAAATTAACTGGTGCAGTAAAATAGAATAAACTCAGACCACATGCAGTGGAAGTGAGACTAAGTGGCACTGACCAAAACAACTGTTAAACATTCTGCTGTCCAGAGAGGAACAAGGTTACACGTCACTCTGGAAATACACAAGCTAAACAGTTGTGAAAGCCTATTTTATCCTACAATGGCCAGAGTCTCCTTGCCCCCAGCTAATTCTGTCTGTGTGTGTGTGTGTGTGTGTGTGTGTGTGTGTGTGTGTGGTTAATACAATAACCATCCACATTGAACGTACATACTGTAAGTATACGCTGAGCAAGCTATCTTTCCTCGGAGCGTCAAGAACTGGGTGTATATGTAGTTTTTTTTGGGTGTGTCCACGTGTGTGCCCTTGACAGCAGACTTGACCTGCTGTTATCCAGCTGTAACGCAGTCAAACACTGAATAGATCAGCCTTTGCAGTGCTGCCAAGCAGTTAGCAATATGTAAATTAGCATATAGTGTGTCACACAGTAGAGCTAAATTGGGACAGAAGCATGGTGTCTCCCTACAAACTACACATCAGGAATAAATGGACAGAGCTTCCAATGTAAGAATAGATAGTTTGAACCTATTAAAACTGCATTTCATATATTTGTTGTAGTTTGTCAGGACCCCAGACTCCATCTTCACTGTGTCTCCCAACGTCATATGAGGGAAAGACAGATGTGGGATGTTTGACTTTTGAGAGTAATGTGTGACCTTCATTGTGTAATAAGCAGGAATAAAGGAAGCATAAAAAAACACCGGCAAGTGAGACACCAGTTTCAAGTATCGTTGACACTGGTGTATTGTTTGAGAGAAGGTCACCAGGGAACCACATTGCAATGCTATTTTATTGTCTATAACATAAATCTAAGCTTCCACAGTAAATCACAGTTCACAATTTGACAGCAGCACCTTTCAAAAGCTTACTGTAAGTTAAGTTGTGGCGTGTTCAGGGTGCTGCAGTTTTACACCAGTAACACAGAACTGTATTTGGGAGTGCTATGAACAGAGTCCTTCTTCTTCAAGAGTATTTTCCTCACTAAAATTTGGCCCAATTAGAGAATATTAATGATTGTTAAATGTGCATATGCTGGAGCTGGAAAATGGGAAGGTTAATAGACAGGCAGCGTCACACGATCACATTTATCAGTTTCTATTTATCTCTCCTTGGGAGGTGGCAGGTTTACAGTAAATACCTTCTGTCCCCCTAATTTCCTAATGATGGTGATAATGATGGAGAATGGCGCAGTCATTAGCAAGGACAGGCTCTGTGCATCACTCTGTCAGCTACGTCTCTCCCAGGCCCGCAATGAGAAGTGATGGGGCCCAGCTGTTCCCCACATCCTCTCCCCAAACTGAACCTCTCTCAGAGACTGAGAGGAGGGGGGGGTAAGAAAAGGACACAGTGAAAGTACATAATATCAACAGACAAAAGGAGACCTGAATGGTCTGCCAACCAAGAGAAGACACAAAATGTCACAGGACTGTTACTAAGAAATTATCCCATTTGCCAACTTAGCTCTTAATTGAGAACATGGAGAACAAAATCATCTATTTTCCTCTTACTACGCTGGGCACACAGGTGTTCTATGCAAACGCTTAAGCAAATACCTTGTTCACTGAGAGTCTACATGAAAACACTTTGGAAATATACTGTGTCGACACCGGTTTGATTGTTAACACTGTGCTGAGAGCCAATCAGCTCAATGCAGTCATTTTAGTATACGCCCTATTGACTGATAGTAGCCAATGAGCGAACACTAAAAAGTAAGCTGACAAATGCATCCATGCAAATGCTTACACTTTAATAAACAATACGATTAGTAATTATGAGACTATAAGCTAACAGTAGCATATGATATATTTAGTGATAGCAAGCTCATTGCTAACACTTTTGCATACCTCAGGGGCAATTTATAATTTTCGCTTCCATGTAGCTACAAGGGCCCTTGATGTTAGCTGCTCATATTGGCGATGGTCCACGCAAATATCTGTTCCAACAACCATGTGCAGCCCAACATTTATGACCATGTGGACTGTGCCCACCAACTGCCTATACGTGGCATATATTCACATGCAGACACCCACCGCAGCAGGTAAAGAAATGCTTGTGCAGTCGATGTCTGTGCTACTGTCCTCTTTTGCATCTGTTTTGGAGTATATTAGGGATCTTTCTAGTCTGCATGCTAACCCATTAGCATGCTGAGTGACTGTAGGCTTCATACTAACACTCTGGAGTACACTTTGTTTACACTCTGGCATACCAGATGCAGTAGGATCCATGCTAAGAGTTTAGCATACCTCATGTCGAGAGGAGTTTTTGCAGTGCCTTGAGGTTAAAAGGTTTTGACACAATCAGTTTGCCTTAGGCTGCACACTATCACTTTAGCATCTATTGTATTGAGTAGTAGTAGGTTTGTACAAATACATTAACATACACCGTGTTTAGAGACATGAAGCACTATGCAAATAATTATAATACATTGACAGTATATATAATGGACAGAGCTTCTGGGTATGAAAAGTGAAGTCAAAGCAGAAGTGTCTTAAAACCTGCATTCTATGTAAAAGCCAGTAGGGGGAGCACCATTGGCTGCAATAACACACCGATACCATTCACTCTAATGGAGAATTAGCCAACTTGTCACTTGACTTATGAGCTCAGTAAACAGTTTCCTAGTCTTCAAGTCTTCTTCTAAACTTTATGATGTTCATTTAGTAAAGTGGGGTCCAATTTTGTGTAAAATATACGATAAAGCCATGTATGCTTTTGGGCGTGGATAACTTATGATTGACCAGTGCTTTGCTGATCAAATATGAAGTAAGATTCTGTTACTGTGTTGCCTATTTCTCACTTAAAATAGTTTCAGAAACATATTTTAGTGTACTGTTTAGCTGTAATATGAGATTGTGTGTGACCAGGCCAGTCGTAATTGTTTCCTGCTGCGGGTGGGTCGAAAAAGCACAGCCAGGGCGCCCGGTTAGCTCAGTCGGTAGAGCTGGCGAGCCATGTACGGAGTTGCTGCAGCGGCCTGGGTTCAAATCCGACCTGCTGCCCTTTGCTGCGTGTCATCCCCTCTCTCTACCCACCTTTCCTGTCAATCTACAGCTGTCACTATCTAATAAAAAAGGCCCAAAAAATAACTTTAAAAAAAAAAGAAGAGGAAAAAGCGCAGCCAATGAGAGCAGCTCAACTCGCAGTACGTCACGTCAAGCCATGGCGACGGCCAAAGCGGTTCCACAAACCAGTGGGTGACGTCACGATAGGTTAACACAGATCTCAGAGGATCTGCAGGATCCCAATCCCAATGCAGAGGAGTTACAATTAGAGCTGATCGCCAAATATTCACCTTTTCCAACTGATTAATTTGGGAGTGAGGCTTATATGGCAGGCCTTGCTTATCCTTTGTAGAGATAGCTCTCAGTAAAAAGAATGCTGGTATAAAGTAATCTGAATCAGAATTAGTTAAACACTCGGAATCAGGACATGTGAGCAGAGTGATGATAATTTCCACTCCTCGCTCACAGATCTGTTTGTTTGCTCTGCTCCTCGCTCAACTCAGATTTCACCCTGCTCCACTAAAACCACTCGCTCCAAAAAACCTGAAAAAAGCTGTGTTGTATTTTAATTTTAGCCCGCTTAAGATGATGATAAAGCTGTATGTGTCACGGCGGGGACACACAGACACACATAGGCAGCAGAAGAAAAGCCACTCCCAGCAGATCCTTTTTAATTTGATTGTTGCAGAAGAAGTGACCTCACATATCCATGAACACATAATTCATTAGGTTATTTGAAAGATCAGATGCACGTGTGATTAGAAATGAGCCGAGGAGCAAAATCGCTTGTTGACCGACGTGGGCAAATACGCCTCTCATATACACAGCCAGGCTTGTGCTGACATGCAAATTAAGAATGAATGGAAAGCGTAGTAATGATGCTGTTGACAAACACATACGCATTCCGGAGGGAAAATTGAGCAGGTTGGTGCGAAAGATAAGGAGAGAACTTTTAAAAATACCACTCACGATCTTACATGCTCCACGCAATTACATTCAGAGACTCAAAATGAACATTTTCATTCTTCTTTATTTCTTTCATTAACATTTTTCTTTTTTTGCATTTTTTGACCACCCACTCCTGCCCGCAGCAAGGTCAAAACCGTCCTCTTCCGCAAGATTTGAGTTGGGTCCTACGTGACCCAGGGGATCCCACTCCCAATGCAGACCTCTACACCACATGCATTACTATCAGTCCTGCAGAACATGTTACAATTAGAGCTGATTGCCAAATATTCACCTTTTCCAAAAGATTCATTTGGGAGTGAGGCTTATCAGACAGGCCTTGCTTGTCCTGTGTAGAAAAGAACACTAGTAAAAGTATTTCAAAAGAAAGGCTACTATTATCAGAATGGAAGTTAAACACTTCGAAAAGTGTTATAATGCAGAGGAGACAAACAATTAACATTTTAATTTATCTTTCTTTCATTCCCATTTTTCTCTTATTAATCTTTGTGTGCAGAGTATTGAATCCTTCAGAGGTATATGTTTGCAATTGGATGCCAAGGAATGGCTGTGAATGCACTGTGTAAGCTCAAGATGAATAATATAATAATTATGCCCTCAAAAATCAGTCTGGCTGTTTAAAAACAGGCGATGTTAAAAATTTCAAAGTCACCTCTGATGAATAGAGCAGGGTGATTAATTCATGATGGGATACGCCACCTTGTCAGACCGAGTTCTTCACTGGGTAATGGCAACACATACATAATAGAACAGTGGTTCTCTGCCTCCCCTCATTGTCTGAGTGACTTCAAAGGAATTAAAAATGGAGCCATCAAATTACATCTGTTGTGTTACTTTGTTCAAACATTTGTTTCTGAACAGGAAAGTGGATCGTATCACTTGGATTGTCTCTTTAACACAGTGAAGGGCCAAGATGAATAGTCAACAAGTTTGTGAAAAAGGCTGTAAAAGGTAGAAATATGGGGGATTTGATTTGTTTTTTATGATGGGCTTGTGTTTTTTATCAATTGTCCCTACATAAGATCCCACTGAGGCAGTCTCTGTCAATACATAATAGATCTTTCCTGCAAAAGTAATGTAGAAATACTCTTTGACTGAAATAAAATTGCAATAAAACATCTACTCTGCATGCTGTCTGATGGTTGATAAAAGAGGTTAAACCAGACTTTCAGAAATTATTTAAAAAAAAAAAATCTTGGGAAATGAGTTGAAACTGCAGCTGTAGTGCAGCAGCAGCAGCAGCAGCATGCAGTAATGACTGGACTCCTCTGTACGTCTCTCCTTCACTAAAAGACTGAACAGTCAGTTCAGCAGTGGAGTGACCTTTTCTCTAAACCCTCCAATAACTCTCCGGCTGACAAGCCGAATGAGCAGATGATCCCGGGCTCCTTCATGGTGTGTTGCGACTGCATTCGGTGCAAAATGACAAGTGAATCAAGCTTCTATTTTTACCTCCGGGTAGGGAACTTGTGTCACTCTCGACCACTGCACCCAAGAAAATCAGCCATGAAGTTTGGTTTTGGGCAATCTGACCGCTGACACCGCGGAGCTGTCACTGCAATGCCCTTCCCCTCCATCAACCAATCCCCCGCCTCGACCTCGCACCACTCCTCACACCTGACTGGCACCAGGGGTAGCGTGCCAGGCCAAAAGCGTGATTGACACCTCGCCCGATCTTCTGTAAACACCTTGAGATCTCGGCACCTCCAGCAGGGAAGATCAGTGACTTGTGTGAAAGAGGCCTCTCCTCCTGGCCTCAGCTCAAGTCTGCTGGCGCTCGCTATGATGCAGCCTGACTTGTCAGAGGGAGTAACAAGATGCTGAGTGACTTAGCACCTCTGGAAATGTCAGCCCCTGAGCCGGCGGACGCCAGGCTGAGTGGAGTGGGGAGTGCACAGACCCCACTGTGACTGGCTCAGCTGCTGCCTGTAAGAAGCAGGGAGGACACCACATACGCTCGACGAGATAAGACAAGCAGCAGAGATGAACCGGGCCCTGACGACGCATTCTCGCCCCATTCCCCCAGATTTCTGCCACACGTCTTACACTTGCTTCTCTTTTCGGAGAAGTGCATCTGCTTTCGTCCAGCTGCTGCTGTGGCTGAAACGGAAACCTTTGCTGCCCTAGTGCCCGATGTGCAGGGAGGACGACAAAGTCCATGTGTGATGATGATGTGGGCAAGAGCAGAAACCATAGCATGCCTAAGTGCCCCATTATTGCTCTGGTGAATCATGTTAAAGGAGACAAGGCGCCAAAGAGACACCCAACACAGAGGGGAACTCAGTCACGGCACAGTCTGTCAGACCGCAGTTATTTACCATGCCGACAAACACATTTTTTCTCTCCCAGAGGAAACTTGAGGATGTATAACGCAACATATTTAGTGCTACATATTTATAGAAGTCAAGCAGAAAGTCAGTCTGGTGAAGCATTAAGGAATCGGGAGATGCAAAAAAGAAAGCTTTTAGAAAAAGAGGAGAGAAGAGAGAGACTTTGGAGCGTGATGATGCTCAGTAAAATCTAATGGGCTGTTTACTCACCGCCTGCCGAGATCCACACTGCTACATTGACTCTTGATTTATATTTTCTGATTCATAGAGGCGCATGCATCTTACTTTAATCAAGGTTCTCCCTATCATCCCCCCCTCATCCCCTCCATCTCACTGGCTGCCATCCTTTTTTTCCCCCACAATGCACATTAACAGCAAAAAATATAATCAGTTTTATGACAGACTATGTTTTTAGCACATGATGGGTGAATATAGCATTTTGAAAATGGCCCGTCCCTATCCTCAATCTCCAAATAGATCCGCTGGGATGGAAGGCAATATCAGCTGAGAGGACACAGTCTCAAGGGTGTGTGTGACCGAATGGCTGCAATTTGATGCCTGCTATTTTTCATGTTTGTTAACAACATACAATTTGAAGGAGTATACAGATAAGGACAAAAGCACATTATTTGGCTGAGCTGACGAATAAAGTAAGAAGTCTGCAGTGTGTCTGGGACTAAAATGAGGACAAGAGTTTTTACAAATAAGCAGAAATAATTACTGCTTCTACTGGGGAGTTTAAGTGTCTCATGCATTCAAGTGTATTCTTTTAATTCCGATAATTGCATCATTCATTCACCTTGGTAATGCTAGTGTACAACACACTTGATTAGACTGTAATAAAGTAAAAAAAAAAAAAAAAAAAAAAGAGCTTTCCACACATCACTGCCCCTAAAATAAATTGACAATAAAAAAATCAACCCAACACAAGATCCCAGTACATTTGTCATGAAGTCGAACAATAGCTGATACCCTTTCTCAAAGAAAGCAAAGTTGAACTTTTCTATTTCAGGGGTTAAGTTTCAGTTTCATTTCTTGTTGGCTGCTATTATCCGATATCAGAGAGTGCTAGAAGGCACAGGTTCGGCAGATTAAGACTGGGGATTTCTCTTGACCTTTCGGCCAAATGCCATGCTGTTTGAGGTGTACAAGCTTAATTAGATCCGATCGTCCTGTTGCTTTCTAATCTTTGCCCAGCCAATTTTGTGCACCACAAATCACTGTTGTTCATTAGCAGCGTTTAAGATGTGGAGAGCATAGGCTAATGACAAGAGCTAGTGAGGTTGAAATAATCCTGTTGTTTCTGACGATTCCACATGATGCCCACAACTGTTGCATAGCTTGCTTTCAAGGAAGCCCCACATTAATGAGGAGGATGGCCTTCGGAAGGTCCGTTTTAGTGATGTACATACATCGTCTGGGAGGAAAAAAAATAAAATTACGCGCTCTCCCAGCTAATGCAGCCGCCAATTCACTGTGACATTTGCCATTAGCTCCATGCTGAATTCGACTGGCGACAAAAGCAGAAGAAAAAGCTCAAATCATGCCCAATTAACGGAGGCATCAAACAGTGAAAATCCTAGCAGGAGATTTTACGGGCTGTGCACGGAGAAAGGTCAGGCTCCAGTGGAACAAGGCAAAGTCACAGGATTTATTAGAACTAATGAGCGCTTTCGTTAGACCGAATTAACGCCGGTACACAAGAAAAATAAATAAATAAATAAAAGAGTCTGAGCATAACATTAGTTTAGTGACACACAGACGAACGCACATACTTGACTGGCTGACAGACTGACCCAGACACAGACCTAAAATTGATAACGTCCCCTTAAATGTTACATTTGTCAAATTAAGCAGTTATACCTGTTTTTAAACACACTATTTTCAGCCCTACAGTAGATGCAACAAGAGACCCATACATCTGAATGTAAAATGTAATATGTCACTGACTTATAATATACTTTATTAAATGCTGCTAATTTTTACATTATAAATTGAATGGAATTTTCTAAATCTAATTTATTTCAATTCAATAGCCAGGATATTCTGTCATGTGTTAATAGGCACAATTCATAATCCAAAATTAAATAATGGTACCTGCTACCAACATAGCATCATTTTCACATTGACCAACATCTCTCTTATTACAATGTCAAACACAAGGCAATGTCACCAATGTCAAAATCAAAGTTTTAATGTTTATAGATGCTGCAGAGGATTTTTTTTTTACATCAGTAATGTCAGTAAACATTAGTTTTGCTCATATTCCCTGGTATATAAAAATGTCTTCACACTGTCTCCATCGACCCCAAACCACCTGAGCCTCCTTTTACAATCTCCTCATTCTACTAATGAGCCCTGAGCCCTCGAATAAAGGAGAGAGTATTTATGGAGATATTCGGATGGATTCTCCTACTCCTTGTCTTTCTCCCTCTCTGAAACGATGGAGGTGGAGAGATGTAACAGAGATTGGCTGTGACAGCGCCAAAATGAGGCTAACGAATATCCTAATGAGGAAATGCCAGCCATGTTCCGTCGTTCCAACCCCACCAGATAGCTGCTGGCCTGGAGAGAAAGGAACCCAAACTGCAGCACAAACTCACCAAATAACTGACCTCTAACTGAAACAAGCATGTTCACTATCACAAATATTTCAGCGTGTTTAGAACATATGTTTTATGTGGCTGTTTCTGAAACAATGGTGTGTTCAGAGGTAAAACTTTGGACATTTGTGGTATAGATTTAAATTTGAGTACTAAACTGGGTTTATTGGTAGACAGGGCCAAAAGGTGAAATTTAGCACAAGCAGCTACAATTAAGTAGCTCTATGCTGTTATTGTCAATAATGTAGCATCAGTCAGCATCACTGAGAAGAGGGCTAAACAAACTCTAGGAAATGTTCTAACCAGATGATATCTAAAACTATACAAATGTTCTGATGTAAGGTTTTCCTCTAGTGAGTGTAGTGAGTTGGACCAAAATAGAAACCCTCAGTTGTAAGTGTTGTCAAACCATAATACTTTATAGTTGGCTCATTTCGTTCATCATTGGTTAGGTACACTGAAATACTTTCCTGGGGACCCTCAGGAGTCACCTCAGGGACCCCTGGAAGTGCCCAAACCCCATCTGGACAACCACTATTCCACTCAGACAAATCAAACTCTCCTTATATCATCTGACAAGGCTTTTTGGATTCAAGACGAGGCCCAATTGTGACGAGAGATAACATTGCATACGCACGTCTCTGGGATCTCTGTGGAAGCTGGATTCCATTAGAGAACAACAGGGACGGGCCCCTCAGTCCCTCAGGTCCTAAAGCAGCATATGACACAGAGCCTGAGGGCAGAGGAAGTAACTCAGCCTTACATAATCCACTGGACGAGCTTCACAGGAGACAGACTCACTTAATGTGGGGGGATATATTAACGACAGTCCACTGCAGCAGTGATGCCATAATGATAATGACTCAATAACTGACTTCTAAAGGCCAACAGCAAATTCAGACTAGCGCTAAAGTTGATTAATAGATTCACTGATCAATGGAAAATGAATGGATTGTCACGCACTCTTGGCTTTTCCATTTCTTAAACAAGGTGTTTTGGGTGTTTTAATCTAATCTTAAATTGGGCATTTGTCATAACTTTTGGCAAATTTACTTCTGATTGATAGATAAGTTATGAAAACAGTTGCCGCCCTGGTGAACATCATGTAGTGATCAACAATGTCAAGCAAAATTCCGCAGAAATGTCATATACTGTCCATTTTTTCCATCATTCATAGAACTGGCTGTTTATCATGAGCAGTAATATCTATCACAGGTTAACAAAAAATGAGTGCCACATACAGATACCATTAAACTATTAAAAGAGAAAGTTCAAGGTAGACTGATTTATGGGAAGTTTTGTTGAGTCTCATGTAAAAATGTGATGTATAGTTGTTGCAATGCTATAGCTCTCAAGTTTTGTAAGGCCTGTGAGCAACCCTCTTTCGAGGAAAGTTTATATTAATTCAACACAACAATTTCTTGTTGGCCTATTGTAAGACACAGGTCCTAAACTTGATTGGGAATATGAAAGTCCTCATGATATACGTTTATTTTGTTACTGCTTGTTTGTATGACAAGGCAATTGAAACACGTCCGTATTATTTTTACTTTCAACATTATTCATTTTCCATTTAAGAGTTCCCAGGATACAACATCTGTATGACATGAATGTGAATGTACTGTAAACTGTCTTTTTTTATTTTATTTTCCTTCACTCATTTATTTATTATGATGTTATGCCTACATATCTTGTGTTTTGTAACTGCAGAACTTAATGTTGGTCATGCTGTAGATGTGTGTTACTTTCTTGCAAAAACTTTGAAAACAACATTCTTACTGAACCACATTTAGCCAAACTGTTCATTGATCAGGTTTGATCAGAAAGTCCTGATTTGTGTGAATGAGACAGACCGTACCAAAGGAAGCTGGAGGGTGTTGTACTTGTAAAACCTTCTTCTATAGCATGTGTGCATCTCGATGCAAAGACAGACGTGTTGAGGGATGATGAGGTTGGTTAGGGTAGTGTAGTGGTAGTAGTTGGAGGAGGGGAGGGGGATGGAAGTCTTGGCATATGGTCACATGAGAGGCACTATCACGAGTTTGAGAGCCAAAGCCCTGCCTTGTGTATGATATGCATTGTGGCAACAAACATGTATTGCGTGTTTATGAAGCGTCTAGGTTGTATGCACGGGTGGTGGATGGGTGGAGGGGTAAGGAGTGAGGTGCGAGGGGTGGTGGGGGGTTACGGTTTGGGGACGTGTGACGATGGCCTGAATTGAAAAGAGCCACCTTTTGATTTTGGACGGGCCCTGTTCCTGGCAGGCTGGACGGCCATAAGGCGGGGTGGGGCCTGAGGATAATGGCAGCAGAAGGGAGAGGAGGCCGACAGCTGGCGAATTCTGCCCCAATATGTTTCCATGAAAGAGGCGAGGAAATTTCAGAAGACGTGATGCCCGAACGACACGCTCGGCGGCAAAAGGGAAGATTAAAAATAAAATTAGTTAACATCTTGCCCGTTTCACCCCACGATGCACATTTCAGCGCAGGAGGGGGAATGATTGCGACGGCCATTCACATTACAACAACCAAAAGAAAAAACCTTACAGTTAATTAGAAGAAGTCATGTGTCACCTCCTGAAGCTCCTTCAGCACACACAGATGTGGCCTGGAGTGTTTTAAGCCACTTTCCATCATCTCCCTCTTTCTTTCCTCCCTACATGCATATCCTGTTTTCCCATCCTAAGCATATTGTGAATCTAAAATGCAAATTACTCTTTTTTCCCCCTCTCCTTTCTTCCTTTTTATTTTTTTTCTACCTCCAATCACCATGCCTCTAATGAGGTGTAAAATATGTGCATTAATGACAGAAAAGTTATTTAGATCTGGGGGAGAGTTAATTGGTTTTAATCACAGCCTACATCCATCTGGTTATGCGAGACAACAAACTACTTCATCCTGATGCCTCATTAGACATATTGTGAGTTTCTACGAATAAAGGAGATGCTCGTCTTCAACTACCTTCCCGTATACACAAGCATTGTTCAGCTGATCAGGATGTGCAGATAAAACGTAGTCCATCTGCTCTTTGACCAAAAGAAGACAGACTGGTACGATGTTAGTTTGTTATAGTGCGACTCTTATCATTTATAGTACTACCCTTCATCTCTTTCTTAAGGCAAACGGCACTATAGCCTTTTACTTTAGTGACTCTTAATTATAGTTAATTAACAAAGTGTGTCATGTTTTGGTATTGAAATGTTTTCCTGTGATTGGTCCAGAAAAACAAAACCGGGCCTGGCTTGAAACATTTAGGCAAGTAAGAAAACCAATCGATTACGTTGACACTGAGTTTCTGTTGAGCAACACTGGGAGATTCCATTGTGAATGTGTATAGCTGTATGAGATTAAAGAGCATCTAAAAAACAGTCAGTCAAAAACAGTCATAGCCTCAGCTTTGTCTTTCTTTGTTACAGAATAGGGCCAAAAGTAGTTGACAGCAAAGTGTGCAGACCTTTATAAGATATACCATATGTTTTGATCCTTTGCTGTCATCCTTTTGGAATGAGAGATTACATACTACTGAAAATATGTTATGTGTTTCAAGTCAGCATTGACATTCTATATATCTAACAACCAACTAACAAACTAACTAACTAACCAAATTGGATACACTGACAAATACATTAAAAGGTTTCCCCATGTTGATGGAAAACTTACAAGAAACGATCCCTTTTGTAGATTAGCTGTTTATGATTATTGTTTTTAGGAAACAGGGTTGCAAAAAAGTTACAATATAGGTTTACTAGAAATGGGATGTGTTAAAATATAAAATATAACTGTATTTTACTTACAGAAACAGCTTAATCCATTAACAACAGTACAGTAGTATAAGACATTTTATTTTAGAATCTGATTTTTAACAAGAGAAACTACCAAACAAAGAAAGTAGGTTTTCTAATTCATGTTCTGAACGCCACTAAGTGTTGGCTTCATCAACATCATACCTCCATGTGTTATCTTAACCCCCTTTGAGGTGAATCTCATCTTGACTGTCACCAAGCCTGCCTTCATATGTCTCAGTTTTCCTTTAGTAACCGATGAAAGCTTCATCTGCACGACATCCCTGAGTGGTCACATAAGTTTAAAAACATTAATTATGCCTCAGGGGAACATACATTTCATGTCACTGTCTTGAAGAGTTTCTTTTTGGTGGGGAAGGGTCTCTTTACCCATCTTTATGCTATCTGCTGTCTGTTTCCATCCGCTAAGCCTTAAGATGCTCTCACCATCTGTTGGCAGTGTGACCATGTCCAAAGGACCATGTTTCTGAGGATCCTAACAGGCCGAGAACTAAAATGTGTGAACTGCAGGCCTGCTAATCTGAAGTGTTGATAAGAGGCATGAAAACATACCACGTGTGATTTACACGATAAAAACTAGAAGTTCACTGGGGACTCGGCCAAGATCCAGAGGGACTCAATATGCACCTTAGGGTTTTTTAAACACATGAAGCCCTAAAGAATTTCTTGTTGTAATTTTTACAAGTCGCGATACAGAGTTTTCTGAAAGCGCTTCCACATTTTACAGTTGACAACGTCTGCTTGTTAGTTTGAAAAACTAAAACTTGACCTCACACAGAGAGAATCATGTCATACTAAATGTTTTTTTTTTTAAGTTTTCAAACTGAAGGAGCAAACTTTGTTGCAGATGACACTTGCACATGGGAGAAGAAGGAATCTGCAGTTAGGTTTACCCATGTGCCTCATTAATAATTAGCATTTGGCTGAGGGGCTGCTTTATATGCTCCTATGATTCACATTGTCACTTACTGTAGTCCATCTTCATTTTATGCTGTGGGCTTCTAATGGGTTCTGTTCACATGTGTCAACTGAAATGGTTTTGTACGGGTGTTGTCTCATCTTCGGTTATACTTGTTTCTCTCTGAACTATAGTGAAAGTTACTGGGATTTTGTACTCACGCTACCCAACTAATGGAATTGCATTAATGAATGAGCCATTTATTTATTGAACACTGTGTAATCTGTTATTCAACCAGGACGACAGTGCAGGATCACAAAAAATCTGAATCCAGTTTCTGTAATTTTTATGTAGGACTGCACTTTATTACAAAACAAGACATAGCTGAATAACCTTTATTTTTCAGTGTGACATTGTGTGGAATAAAAATACCAACATTTCCTGGATTAGAAAACTATTTGCTTGTATTCCAAGCAGCAATTATGTTTAAACATATTTGGTCAAAATAATTGGTAGTATGTTCACGTATTTTGTAGTAGACAGGGTTGCTTCTTTTGAAAGCTGTCTTTTCTTCCCCTACCAGGGCTTTAGGTGGGAGGAAATCTATGATACAGTAATTACCTGTGAGGATATTTAAAGGCAGGGTGACACCAACATTTTAGTTGGAAAAAAATCACCTGCTCAGAAATATAATGACGGATGAAATTCAAAGATTTCATGACAGTTAAATACGTCCATGAGTGTATTTTATCAAAAAAGAAACAAATACCTTTATGGGTGTATATGGTCTCTTGTCAGCTGTTGTATTAAACACAGACACAAATTAAACATAGATATACTGGAGCAGTTAGAAACTGGGGTGATGAGAACTAGTTTTTGTGTCTAAATAGTAAAGAATACTGCATGTATTAATCAGTACAAATGATATAGGAGCAATAACTATAAACAGCATGCCCCCACAAGGTTTCTGTATGATAAAAGACCAAATGAAAGCTACTGAGGCAGAGGGAAGATAAGGAAAAAGAATTTGGTTTTCTATATTTTCTGTAATGCAGCTACAAGGCCTTCTGTTAGTTGTTGTCCAAGAAATTCTGTCTGATTAGAAAAACATACATGTTAATTATAGAAATCAGTATAGTTGCAGGCTTGTGTGGAATAAGAAAAGTTGTGCAATTTACTGATTTGCAGGATGCCACAGTGAAACCAGCAGCAGCAGTGATGGAAATTGCTGTGGTAATAATTAAGAAGACCTTAGCATATTTAGCTAAATTAAGCAGCCAGATAGGGTCCACATTTACAGCATCGTTTCCTGGCTAATTTGCCTCGTGTCCTTATGTGTGGTTTCAAAAATACTCTCTCAGTGTTTACATTTGGTTCCCGTTTCCCTGCTCGTTCATTCTGATTGACATTTCTAAATCTATAGGGCCTGAGTGTACTGATTCCCAACTAACCACCAATTGTACAGCCAGGAAACGATGTGTGGTGGCAATCATTAACGAGTTCTGAACTTTGACACCTAATCATGAAAACAGTATGCAAGTGGGACTGATAATTATCTGTGGGAGTGTCAGTGTGTGTGTGTGTGTGTGTGTGTGTGTGTGTCTGTGGTATTTCTTTTCTCAAATGCATGTTAGTGCAGATCCCATGATAATCGTCCTTGACTGTAAAAGGCAACTGCGGTTAAGGAAGCATTAATAATGACCACATCTACAATTGACATTTTTGTATGGTAAGTAAAATAGTTTCCAAATGCTATATATTAATTTAAAGAAATGTAAAGGAAACTGCAAACCTTTTGCATTAGTAACTAAAACTAAACTGTTGAGCTTAATTATGACTAATTCATTTAGCCTCTTAGTTTCATTGTTTCAGTCCTTTGGTTGAGTCTCCAATTACACATCACCACCCCCCAAAACAAAACCCAGCTGTGTTCACAAAACAAGCAAACAAGCAAAAAGCAGGACTCTTTTTTTTCTTCTTTTTAGCCTCTTTTAGCTCATTATTTTGGTTTCATGTCACATTAAGTTAAAGACTAGCTGGTGAAGAAAGTGGAACATCTAGCAGCTAAAGATCCAGATATTTAAACAAACACAACTCCAATGGAATAATTGTTCTGTCTGCTGGAAGCAGTGGTTTGCTATATTAAGAATAAGAACTTAGTAGATAGGACTGTTAGAGAACCTCTTTACCTCTTGATAATAAATAGTCGTGTGTTGTGATTGAGTGGTTATAAATAGGTCTTCAAATCTTAAATGTATTTATTATTTTATAATGTAATCAAAATAAGAATTAAACGTGCTTTTTGTAAGGCAATGCTGTCTATCCCTGATTTATGTTAAAGAACAATTAAAATCTGACTTATAGCCTTTACGTAAATGTTTTGCTTTAAATAAAAATTCACGAAATACACAATACAGTTGTATCTGGTTTTCACTAAGATGGTATTTTGATGTGCGGTTTTCACAAATGTAGACCAGTCATGCCAGGGAATATACAAATTCTTTGGATCATGGTGAAGGCCTCCACTCAAACAGCATAAATGTGCCCTTGCAACAGTGTTGCATCATGGGAATGCATGTGTTCAAAAGGTTGATGGGGAGGATCCAGGCAAACACACAGAGAGAGCACTGAGGCTGTAAAACCACAGTGGATTTTTACATCTGTCTGGCCTCATTGCTATGCATAGAGCCCCGAGCCACATTTCTCTGCTTCCACTGAGGGGTTGAGCACATTGGCTATGCCACCGCCCTGACAGATTACCGCCCTAAACAGTGGTGCCTCCGCCAGTGAGAAAGAGGCCTGCCAGCAACAGCTGTCCTTTAGCATTGGAAATGCTAAGTTCCCCTTTGACGAAGACTGAACGGGAATGAGTGTCAACAATGCTTTGCCCTGGAGTGGTTGCTAACATCTTTTAACTTTCTGTGCTCCGAACCACTTCTGTTGGATACTTTTAGATCAACAGAGCAGTTGAGTTGTAATATGTATGGTAATTTTTCGTTTTTGGCCCCTCTGCTGCCCGTTGTAGAGCATAAAGAAAAAACCAAAAATACAGTGTCAACAGCGCTCTTGAACTTGAGCTGCACGTTAGCAGGCTGCTATGCAAATGAGGTCGGAGGAGAGGAAAGCAAACAAATCTGTTAATTGATACATCCTGTTGGTGAAGGGTCTCGAGGATTACCTGGAAGAGCTGGAGTGTCATCGTCTGATGGCTGGGACACACTGCAGGAGTTTAAAGTGCATCTAATGGGGATGTTAGCTCCCGTCCTCTACAAGCTAATGGCAACCATTTTGTTGGCTGTGGAGAGGTGCCCGAGCTGTCGAGGGCCAGGCATTCGGAGTGACCGCGGTGACCTGCGGCGACCCCAGCATACAAGTGTGCGGGTAAGTTCAACAGCCTCTTCAGAAAAAAGCCATCCGTGGCAAGAAGACACTAATTAAGGTAACACGTGCGGCTAAGTCCCACAAGTGTAGCACACAGTTGGAGTGTATACTGAACCTTGTCATGTAGGTCACTTTGGAGCTTTTAGCAAAGCTATGCATATTAATGGACCTCTGCCACAGCAGTCACTGCCTCAGCGCTCATGGGGGGTTTTGTGTACTAACTGTGGGGCTCTTTTCTGAAACATATGCATTGCAAATTGAGATTACGGCTGGTTACAGTTAGCACAGGTCCCTGTGGCATTATTTAGCCATAACAAAAATAAGAGTACATGATGCCGAAAGAATTATGAGTTAACCATGGATGAAATTATTACAGTATGAGGTGAGAGGTAAGAGGTGTAGAGAGATGACCATATGTTCAAATACATCTGCCATATGATTGAAACTCAGATGAATTCAGGGTCTGTTGATGTGTTTTAAGCAGCTATTTACCTGAACATCAGGTGGCATGTTGACTGCATGTTAAAAATATAAGCCACTGGAGATGTATACTATTCCATATGGTTTCACATTCTCAAAGGCTTACAAGGCTTCTGTCGTTTGGCTTTAGAAATCGTGTATCAACACAGAAGGCAGTTTGAGCCAGTGAATAATTGGTAACTTTTTACCCAAAATAGTTTGTACAGTAATATATTCATTACATTCATAGCACCAGAAAAAAAGATTTGTAACAGCTAGATTGCAAATTTTTTGGTGCCTGCCTATGCTATTCGAGGGTCAGATGTGGCACTAAGTGCTAATTTTACATGAAAATATCAAATTAAAGTTTGGCAGCTGTCAAGGGGATAGACAGGGGACAAGGACTGGCCTGTTGGAGTTATGTGGTATTTATCCTAGACCACCAGGTCATCTGGATGGCTTCAACTCTTTACATTTATGCCTTTTTTTCAGCGGACATACAGCATATAGCCAAATGTATGTGCATAAGAGTATGGTGTGTACTTTTGGTGTTGGGCTGTTTTTCATGTTTTGGCCTACGCCACTTGGTTTGAATTAAAGGAAATCTCAGCGCAACAGAATAACGTAATATTTTAGACAATTGTGTGCTTCCAAACTTTGTGTAAACAGTTTGTGTTTGTCCCTTTCCTGTTTCAACAGGACAACACTCTCATGCACAAGAAATGTCTTTCCCAGTTTGAAGTGGAATGACCTGACTGGTCTGCACAGAGCTCTGACCTCAACCCCATCCAACCCTTGAAGTGGAACACCAACTGTGAGCCAGACCTTATCACCAAACATCACTGTTGGACCTCACTGATGCTCTTATACCTAAATGAGTGCAAATCCCTGCAGCCAGATTATAACATCTTGGCAAAAACCTTGCCAAAAGAGTGAAGCCAGGATGCTCATGGTTTTTAAATGAGTTTATATTATTTCTAATTTAAAAAATTGCTAGCTCTATTACACAAGGCAAGTGTTAAAATCTACAATGATACATTCTGCATTAATCAGGACTTTTTCCTATATGTAAAAAAATATAACCATAAAGCTGCATATGAAGCTGTTCATCAGGTGTCGTATGACTGCCGATTTGACCCACAGTGTCTTGTTGTGCGCCTGCCTTTAGTCTGATATCCTTCAGTTCAGTGGCATGCATGTGGCACGGATCTTCAGCTGAACCTCACAAATCGTCTGCCGCCACGTCAGTCAAGCCTTGTTTACAGATATCCAACATCCTTTCCTTCTCGCTTGGCTGTCTTGCTGCGAAGTCGGTCGGGGATGTGTGATGTACATCATCGGTAATCAGATAAGTTGGGTACCATCCTCCTGCTTTCTCTCCAAAACAACATGTCCACTGAACTGAAAGCCAGAGTGCAACTGTCACATTAGCTGCCAGAGAGTACTCACTCTGCTACATGCCTGGTAAACAAACCCCGAAAGATGTTTTGCATGACAGACAGACTGACGGCTCTTTCAGGCGAGGCCAGAGCGTCGCCGGAAAGAGCCGCCATCCTTCTCCTCTCTGTTGTCAGTTGAAACTCTTTAACCAATTAAAATGGCAGCGCAGGGTGCATATTTGAATATGCATGACAGAATGTTGCATTTATGAAAAAAAGGGGTTGAAACTGCTAATTATGTGGTCAACAGTGTATCACTGAGCTGTTTTACCTTCTATTTAATTTGCACATGAAATCTCCCCTCTCATGATGGCAACCTGCATTTTGATCTCACGTCGAATTGTGCAAGCTTTCAAGTGTGCCGCTTTAATGAGGCATTTCATATTCACTGAAAGGGATTCTGTCAGAGCATAGTGATAAAGCCTCCCCGATCCCAACTAACTGTTGTTTGTCACTTTTCATAATGAGCCTCGGCCTTGTTATATTTCCTTTTCCTGTAGCTCATAATAGAGTTGTCAGAGTTTTTCACCTCCCCATAGCTATGTTCTCCTGTGGAGGCGACACTAGGCGGTTAAAGTTATCACTTGATGAGTTTTGCTCTGAGCACTCTGGCAAAGTTGGACAATTATTTTTGATTCCCTGGGTTCTCAGAGCAGCGAACATGAGGGAAACGGCCAATTATGGAATGTGATTTATTAAAATGTAAAAAAAAAAAAAAATAAAAATGTCTAAAATGTCATTAGTCCAAATAGGAAATGTTTATGAATGCTTGAAACAGTCATGTGGTTAATGTCATAAATATAGTTTGCGGTCACTGTACACTACATTAATGTAAATATGTAATTTATTCTACCAAAATTCAGAAAGTTAATCGAAATGTTTGTGACAACAAACCAGCAATCCAATCCAGCAGAAACACAATGTATGTGTATGTAGTGTACACAATGTCAATTCCTCAACCACAGGGCATCCCACAGCCCAGCCCAGCTGGGACACTGAAAAGCCTTCTTCCCCGTTTCTGAGGTACGTAAAAAAAAAGAAATTCCAGTCAGTCCCTGCGCCTCTTGCCAAAAACACTGCTCATCCAAAGTCATTTGCAGCAAAGTCCATTATCATCATCACTTGTGGTGATGAATTCCCTATGATGGTGGCAGGCCCGCAGCAGCCTCCACTCATAATGACATTCTGCTCTTGTTGGCAGTCACTCCCCGTCAGATGGCTCATTCCCAACAGCCAGCGTGTCAGACAGAGCACACACACAATACTGGGCTGGGCCTTGCCGCCAGAAACGGGGGGACAACAGGAATGGCGCTTGAAAGGCAGACTTCATTTGTGGGAAGGCCACAGTGTTCAGTCTAGTCAGCATGTTACTTTTAACGTAATCATCTGTGACATTCTGATATTAATATGTTTTGTTGCACTGGTTTCTTTTCATATTATTCTAAGCTTTTACCCCAGTTATGTTCACGTACAGTTCTAAACATTCAGTGATGGGCAGGAAAAATCCTCTGGTACACAGGAAGTGACGCAAATGATATACACATTTACTTCCAGTTCATTTACTAACTGTGTTTGTATAAGCAGCAAAAGCCATCATGGCTGAACAGAGAAATACAAAGGCATCAGCTACAAGAAGAACTTCATAAACAGACACATTAAAAGGAGAACTGCTAATTAGAACCTGTGCTGTTAGACTGAAAGTCATTGCTGTTATGTATCATACTGTGCCTCAATCAGATAACATAAGAAGCACTGTAGATGATGATGAAAAAAAATTTAATAAATATAACCTAAACTACTTGGCACACAACTTCAAGAATATTTATCAAAGCTTCCGATGCCCATCCATGTAAATGTGCCTAAGGACGACATGAGTTCAGACAGAAGGCTAATATTGGATGAGTGTCCGATTAACTTAAGTGAAAACATTTTTAACATGCTACGCCAACTATTTCTACATTATCTGCAAAAAGCAACTATGGCATAGTTTGGGTTAGAGAATAATAAGAACAATGTGGTTCTAAAATAAATAAAATATTGTTAAGGTACTTTCAAGATAGACAACTAAAGCTCCAAGGTTAAAGTAAGAGAAAGATTGTGGTTACGGTTTAAAAACAGCAAAACAAACTGTTGATGACATGAGAACTACAGTCTCTGACACGTGCTGTCATCAGCTCTTAAAACCCACTGCAGTACATTCAATTCACATTTAATTTCAAATCCCAAATGAACACTAAATATAGACAAGAGATAATAAGCATCTGACTTAATATTTTGAATTGTTATGGAGGATGACTGTGACAGATAAAAGGTTAAACTCACAGGTGGATGCTTCATAGATCTGTGTTTGACAATACGATCAAAGCATTAAGAGAGACATCGTAGATCTTAAGTTCTTTCAGTAAAGTGAAAGGGAGGGACAATGATGAGCTTCCCTGATTTCACTGCTGGACCAAATTAAGGTTGATGCCCCATGAAAAGAAATGTAAGAGGAGCTGCAAGGCCAATAATATTCAAAGCACCATGCAACTAAGTCATCACTTCAGGAATAAAACAGCTCTGTGGACACGCAGTGAGCCTGCTCGCTCCAGCAGTTCGACCCAACAACTCGGTTTAACAAATGAGGCAAAAGGAAAAGTTGTGGAACCAGCTGCCTACTGTTCCCCTTCAAAAAGACCTGTAGATGCACATCAGATTGGGTCTTTTAACGTCTGCTTGTTTGCAGTAGCGTACATAAACTACAGCACTCACAGTTCTTGAAAGAGTGGTGTTGTGAGCTCCAAGGTTTGTCAGCACATGATAGTGTACGCTGAATATAAACAGGAGTTCATATGCAAAAGTGGTCCTGGTAAGTCCACCTTGATAACAGTTGAAGTTCAAAGCTACATTCATTTACATATTTTGGCAGAAGAACTCCACGTCAAGCTGAGAGACTCTGACATATTATCACATTATGAAACTGTCAAATGGCTAACATCTTAGCAAATAGCAACCAGCAGACACAGAGCAACATTAGCATTCATTTGGAGTTGCCCACCTAATGAATGCAAGTCCTATACATATTCACTCTTTTTTAAGCTCTGGTTTGGTCTCCACCAACTCCTGAGACTCCTTTATCTTTAGCTGGTAGATGTTCCCCTTCACTTACCAGCTAGTCACTACATTTATCTGCCTGTGTTTGGGGCTGGGCAGTTAGCGTACAGTATGTTTATATGAGCTTGTTTTTGAAAGGCTGAGCACTATGGTAATTGTGTCAAAAGCAAAACAATGACATAAAAAGGACTAAAAGCTTCAGCAGAGTTCGTCACAATTCTGTGGGTTTGCCACTACCAGCGACACTTTTTCACACGTAGTCATGTGATTCATTGGTAATCTGACCAATATTAGGAGGAGCTTTAAGAATAACGTGTGAAATTCCTGCCCTTTCTGATATAACCTGGCATAATAACAGCGCAGGGTATCCTAAAAGAACAAAATGTAATTTTCCTTCCTTATTTAGGGTGATAATAAAAGACTGACTTGTAAGATAAAACAGGAAATCCTGGGAGGTGCAAAGCAAGATGGCTGAAGGTGACTCTAAGCCCAAGCTTATCGGGGGATTCGGTAAACAAGAGGCCTGGCAAGCGCAGTGTTCGGCTGTTGACAACTGGTGATGGTGACCAGGTGGGATATGTTATCCTAACAGTCTGGAACTCTTGTGAATTATTTGCTGATAGATATAAACAGCTGTTATTCTTGGTAATGGAAAGCAATTAGAAACATCTGCATACTTGGCTGTGAGCGATGCCTCCGAATGGCGGCCGTGGCTCCCAGGTGCCACTGGGAAATAATTACATCATCAGGACGGGGGCTGGGGCTGGAGGACTGCTAGTGATCTGTGAAGAGCAAGGAGGAGAGCCCAAAGAGGGACACAAACACACACACACACACACAGACAAATTTGTATTAGTCAGACTTGTGAGGACTTTCTATGGATTACATATTAACGTCCAACCTTCAATGTTTCCTTTGGGACTAGCTCAAATCCTTAAAGTCCAGTGTGTAACATTCATAGGTATGTTTATAATCTTAGCTCTTGAACTGAATTAGTAATCTTAAAGATACCACAAATATAAATTAATATGCAAATTTTGTTCATTTCTAAGTTTTCCTGCTGGACACAAGATGTCTACTACTTCACTGTAAAGTCCATTCTCAGTGGATGTGCACTGGTGGCTTCAAGCTTCTACAACACACTTATAAGTATAAGTTGCAAAATGTGATTTTCAATGAGCACAGAGAAACTTCCCACTTTGGGCAGGTGGATGTGAAAACATCCTTCTAGTGTCAAACTCTGCACGTACATCATTCCCTTGTGAAGCACAAACATCACACTGCAGGAGCAAGAAGAAAAACAGAAATAGAAATAGAGTGGAGGGGGACAGCTTATCCTAAACTCTTAAACAAATTTATAGTAGTGTCTTCAGGTAGAAAGAATTTCTGCACATATAAACTGCATCAAAAAGATGATGGATCATCTAAAGTGTTTGTGAAGTGAGCAAATCCTCAAAAGACCATCTGATTCAAACATATTATTTAGTGAAGAGATTAAGTTAGACAGCATTGGCACTGTCAACGGGACAGGTGCGACCTGACAAACCTGATCAACATTTCTCAATAGCAGAAAGCATCTGCAGTAAATCCACACTTACTACAGTACATTCAACCATAAAGATAGATGCAACAACGACACATTCATTTAAAAAAAAGTTATACATTTCTGCTGTTAAGAAGTGAGAAGGACTCAAAATAACCCCACTAACTGTCCTCTCACCAAATGTCTGAAACTCAAACTGCTTCTCACAGGCGAACAAGTACAAGAACACACTTATAAACACATACACCCACAGATGAAGACAGCAGACATTTGTTATGGTGATAATTAATTCTGTTTTCCAAGCAATATAAAAGATCTGTGTTTCTTACAGATATTTTCTGAAGTATAAATTCCTTCTGAATGTTGTTGACTGAAACTGTTTAAGTCTTCTAAAACAAAATGGAGAACCCGAGTCAGTGGCTGACACAAAAACTGCTACGTCCTTGGTGTGGCGTCTTTGTAGTTTATTTCTACTATTCTTTGTGCTTAATTTACAATCAAATGGAATTAGTCCCATATCCCATATATCGATATAGTTCAAATTTGCGCTGTGATCCTTGCTCCAAGTAAGCTGCTGACCCGGAGCTCTCTGCACTGCTCCCCGCGCCCCCGCCACCGCCTCCTCTTTCAATAACCTAACGTAATGTTTGTGTTCATATCCATAATTTAGACTGTAACGTTGTCAAACTGTTAGGTTAGCTAACTGCTGAGTAATTAACTGATGTTACAGGTAACTTAACGTGCTAACGTTAGCTAACATAACGTTGGCTAACGTTAGCTTGTTAAACTCGGCATGATTCATTGAATGTGGTTTTAGTCGGGATGGGTTGCTTGTTCTGTTTACAGGCAGCAAATCTTTATAATACCATTAACGTTATGTTACTAACGTTACAGACACTTGTTGCTGAGTCAACCTAATGGACAGCTCAGTAACAGCGTTAACTTACGTTACGTTGTTTTAACGTAATTGTACTTGCTTGTGTAGTAACGGTAGCAGTTTTGGTCAGTGGTAACAACCAGAGAGAGAGACTGAACATTTGCTCTCACTTTGCGGATAAAATATTGGGATATATATATATCGTATATCGATATTCAGCCTAAATATATCAGGATATGACTTTTGGTCCATATCGCCCAGCCCTATCATGAATATCAATGTTCTGACTGGTTATGGTGGTAGTCGCAAGTACTTGATCCCTCACCAGCTTCCCACTAACACAGCCAACAGTTTTCAATGAGGCCAAAAGCCAAAAGCAACACTAGCAGGGATTAAACCCTAAAGCTGGAAAGCATAAATTAAATTTTCTCAAATAACGTTTGTGTTTTAATTTTCTGATTTTAATTCAGAGGTTATGTTTTGCCAATATATTGCTAAGTATCTCTGAGGACTACAATAGTATGGCACAGATGTTGTGTACTTTGTCATATTTTATGGTGTTCCTGTTTAATGGTTTATTGCATAATGTAATGCAACTATAAAGATTTAAATGACAGCATATGTACTGAGCACATAATTGGATAGTGCAGAAGTTGATTATACTACAAGAGTGGTCTGTAAAGTTTCTGTAGAATTTTGATCTTTAACTTTATTGTAACTGATTGGATTTATGACTATGAGAAATTTTTTGTTCAAAATTCAAAATACCATTCAGTCATGTCATGTATCAGATCTGTAATTATTGGTTTTCATTCAATCTAATGTCCATTTACTAGCTTTCCATAACATTAACTGCATCTCACAACCAAGAATGAACTTCCATGCTCAAATTCAGTAAATGTGGAAAAAAGTTAAATAAAGCTAAGACTATTTGCAGATGGCTTGTAAAGTGTACCTTCCTTACCAATATAACCAAGACAATCTGAAGTGACCTGTTAGCTTGTCAAGTAAGTGAGACAGCAAAGGGAAAACTAATAAATTCTACAATGTATTACGCCACGTGAATACATTGCAACGATTTACATTTGTTGAACTTAACTATCGGGGATAGTCAGTATTTTTATAGTCATTTGATACTATTATGATTTTTCAGACAGCGTATCACTATCAGAAACTACTTGTACCTTTGTGGTGGATGCATTCTGTAAATCTGGGAAACATTTTCAGTTATGGAACAGCTCTGAAAATTTTACTTTTCGGTACAAAAACTTACTTCTCCTTTCATGTTGCGTCTCCTGCCAATACTTTCACTGAGCCCTTTACTGGAAATGTCCTCTGTGATACCTGATGTGCAGTCAGTCACGCCACAGTGTGTCTTCCTCTAATTGTGTTGTGTATGAAGCCGCTGACCTTCTGCCCCAGCCTCTTTCTCTCTCTAAACAATACTGCGGCTGTGAGAGCCCCAACTGTGCAATGCCTGTGAATTTACCCCTGCTAAAGCATGACTGTGACTCTCCACATACATCAACGTACGGGCCCCTACTGAGCGTGCTCATCAGCTGTAAATACCAACAGTCTGCGCTGCTGTGGTGAAATGAGCAGTCTGGGGGATTTGACCATGTTGTGAGGTGGCAGGTTAGGCCTGATGGTTAAAGAGAATGTCCTGTCAGCAGAAGGTCACAGGCCTGATCTGCTCTGCATGCAAAGAGCCCTGACTAGGTGTCCTTGACAAAATATAAAGGAAATACGTATGTGGTACGGTTGAAAGCTGTATGTGGAGCTTGAGTTGAGTTATTTTGTCACACGTGAAGGAATAATCTGTCCCGGTTAAAACACGGATAGCAGTTTGAAATGGAGAAAATATGTGACGAGTGACAGTGTGGATTTTACTGTGAAGTCGCTGCAGCCAAGGCAAATACATGGAGATATTTTTAGTTTAATAAAAGTCGGACTAAAACCTAAAGATATTCTGTGATTTAGAGTGTGCATATTATTGTACTGTGTATGATAAATACACTGACATTATGAAGGCAGATAAGAAATATGTTGCAAGTACACTATGCTATGTTAAATAGTACAAGGTACAATTTGGTTACTTATATTGTTGGGCAGTCATTTCTATGTTATAAGAAGCTTAGTAGTTTTTAAGTCCAGTGTGTAACATTTAGGAGGATCTATTGGCAGAAATGGAATATAATATTCATAGGTATGTTTTCATTAGTCTATAATCACCTGGAAATAAGTGTGTTCATAACCTTTGAATGAGCAGTTTTGAGTCCACCATGTTGAACTTTTTTACAGCCACCATAGCTTCTCCTACCTGCTGGGAATGGGAGGGTGAGGGCGAGGGGCTGTAATCTGCCTATAAACCACTAGATGCCACTACATCCTACACCCTGGTCCTTTAAGTAGATTTATACAAAGCACGTTTACCAAAAGTGTTAACTTGGTATTGGGATGGTTTGGTGTCAGATAGGATCTACAACTTCCCTTATAATTCAGTACAACCCAGATCACATACTGTGATTGCAGATGTCCAACTTGGTGCATTTCTACTCTTAGCTTAAAGATTTTTTTTAAAAATTGTGTTTAACCCGTGGAACCAATACTGTATGACTGAAGTAAAAATCTAGATGGGAAGTAGATGGGCAAGCACTAATTGCAAGAGCTGGAAATGTTTTACAAATCCAGTTTATACACAATTCCATAAGTACAAAATGTCCAGTCTGTTGGAGGAATATCTCTTCGATCAAGATCTACACAAAAACACAACACAGCAAAAACAGACAGGGAAAAATCTCCTTTTTCTACTGCATAGTCTCTGCACCAGACAGGAGATAGAAGCAGCTCCAACACAAAACATTATGTTTGTGCCTTTGTTTCATCGGGCCTGTAATCCCTCGGGCAACAAACAGAAAATATCCGTCAGAACGCATGAACCTCCGGGTCGTGAGTCGCGGCTGTTCTGGCTGGATATGTTGATGCCGACTGGCGTACCTGTCACAGAAAGCTGCAAGCGCAGTTCAAAAACGAGGTGGCTGGTGTCACGAGTCGGCTAAGGGAGTCGTTGACGAATATGAGCACAGCAGCGCAGCACACAGTGAGTTTGTATCAGTCAGCACTTCCTTATTTTGACTTATTTTTCCTACATTGTAGTGTGTTTGGGTTTTTTTTCATGAAGGCTAAATGTTTCCTACTCTGATCAAGTGCTGACTAATAATATCCTTTTTGCTTTTTATTTGCCTCCATATTTGTTGATAATCTGTGTTGCTACATAGTCAAAGCATGATGTTTCAATACAGAGATTTAAATACACACTACCGTACATGGATACACAATGTAGCCCCGTCTGTTTCCATTTCTTCATGTACCCATTTTTAGCATGCAAATGTGTGTTTGTTTCTGCCCAGAATCCCTAGGAATGAATATATGTGCCATTCTGACACCTCATGATTTACGTCAAGTGCCGACGCCAAGTGTCAGTGCAGGAAGCAGTGTGCTCTTTCTCTAGCAAGACAGAAAGTTAGCGTTTGAAAGTCAGGGAGGCTGGGTGTGTAGCATGTTTGATGTCCATGTGGGAGACCGGAGTCCACCTTTATTCACAGACAGCAGCGACTGATATTAGCATTCTTTTAAATCTTAACTACAATCGCTCCCCAGTTACAACTAAGATTCTAGTTGCTAAAAATTATAAGCATAGTTAACCATATTTATTTGCCATAACCTGAACCAACAATGCTGTTGTTGCCATACGCAGATAATATAGACATAAAGATTATTTTTAAGGTGGCATTGAACATGTTACTGAATTGTCCAATATTCTCATTTGTTGCATTGTTTAAGCATAAATGGAAAACCTGCACTTGTGTTTTCATTGCCTATCAGTGACATTTCACATCAACAGATGCACTGGTTAACATACAGAGAATTGCACTGCTGCTCGCATTGATGGGACATATAAAATCCAGGTTAAACCAATCCAAATGGTACAGCACAGTCCGTATCCTGGTGTTTGTACCGGTGTGCCCTTTGTACAAGTTAAGCCTCCCACTCCTACTGTAAAACCATTGTACATGGTGAATAATGTGATTCTGATATAACTCAGACTAGTACAGTCTGTTAATCTATTCATAGAGACTGCGATGTCCTCATACTACAAGTCAAGTACATGATCAGATATGCTTTTGTAAATGCTTTTCATTTAAACTAAGCGGGTGGTCTGGGTTGATGAAAAACAATAATAATAATTGGTGTATGGAGGTACAGTACAGAACAGTGCAGTGGATGAAACCAAAGTACTTTCCTCCTCCCAGATGGTCCGTTCAGCCTTTTAATAATGAAATCTGCTTTTGTGTTATTTAAAAAATTACAATAACCTTTCCGCTAATCCCCCGACTTATGACCCCGTACACCTGGATTTCTGCGCTGCACGTACGTCCGAAATCCCCCCAGCTCTTGATAACATATTAGGATTATATCTCGGATATGGTTCTTTAATAAATAGTTTAGATAAGCATATCTGTTTAATTTTATCCACCCGCCCTCCCTCCATCCAGGATTACAGTGAAAGGGTTGGTTTTGTTGAGCGCGTGTACTGCAGTCTGCAGACAGAACATGCAAACATCTGTACAACAATTCATCAGAAAGAATTATGTATGGCAGACTGGAGGGCTCTAAGCTGTGTGTATTTCAACATCCCAGTGTCTTCAATGACTGAGGCAGATCATAAATAATGGAAGCAGAATAAATTGGTTTATGCTATGAGCATGTGTTATATATATTGATGGCATACCGTTGGTGGGGTGTGTGCTGGACTACACTTGTATACTGAGGCCTCTAATTTGATGAATGATCTCGATCTGGTGGCGGGATTTATATTACTGCATAAAAATGATTGAAAACGAACAAAAAGGAAATATAATCAATGCAGATCATAAAACAAGTGACTTCTGGAAAAGTAAAAACAACAACACCAAAAAAGCGAAATGTCTAACAATTTAATTGTCAATTGTCAACAGAGTTTACTTATACAGTACAACAAGCGTAGACATGCTTTTTTCAGGGTTAGGCCATAGCCCTTCCCTTCAATGAAGGAAGGAAGAGTATGCAATATTTTTTTCCAATCAATAGTGTGCTACCAACACTGTAGCCACAGTTTAGGGAAAGCCCTTTCCTGTTTCAACATGACTTGTGCACAAAGCCATAAAGCTCCATAAAAGAAAAAGGTTCTCCCGGTTTGTTGTGGAAGAACTTGACTGGCCTACACAGAGCCCTGACCTTCACGCCATCTAACACCTTTGGAGTAAACTGGAATGCTAAGTGTGAGCCAGACCTTGTGTGTCTGAATGGGAGCAAATCCCTGCAGCCGGGTCTTATAGAAAACTTTCCACAGTTTTGGAAATACATTTTTCTTACTGTATCATATATGGGTATAACAGTGAGGCATCCACATTCTTTTGGCCTTATAAATTATTTAAGATTCTCTGATATGTTAAATAGCTTCAAATAAATGTCAAGTAAAGTGGATAAAGTGGATCATATTGTAGCATCTAAAACAAGTACAAAGCCAGGCCAAGCCTGTTTAGGGAGCTAAGCAGAATTTGCGTCACCCCCTGAACACACCCATACATAGTTAAAGGCACAGTATGTAATTTCTGCCACAAGAGGGTCACTCACATAAAAAAAAAACAATCATGTTCACGGACAAAGTACTGTTTTAAATTTACATCTCGTTCACCATCTTCCTTCTTCACTCTGACATATCCTGTTTTTCCCCAGGTAATAAGGATAGGACAGTGGCAGACAAAACACACCGTTATATTTAAAATAATGTTCACAAAGTTGGTTCAGATCTGAGGTATGTATTGTCTGAGGCATGTATCAATACAGCCATCTTTACACCCCCACTGTAAACACGTCACTTTCTGTAAGCCAGAGATTTTCCACCTGGAATTATGTACTTGAACAAAATTGTATTTCACCAAATATAATTTGAAAATAAACTAATGATTGACTATTTGTTGTGTTTTTAGCATTAGTGTTAGACAGCAGGAAAAATTGCCATTTATTTATAAATGTGTATATTCTAAATTATAAAAAGTATGAATTAGATATGGGTTTTACAGATTACCATCTTTAAATACATAACATTAGCTTGTGTTTCATGGTCAAAGTGGAAAAAAAGTGTGACAGACCTTTAAATTATGCATGCTGCACTTGACCATGAGGTCTGAATTTTCTAGGCCAAACACCCCACTCTCTGTGGGTCGTGATCCCCCCCACCCCCTGCTTTGTTTTTTTACTTTGCGTGCTGGGGTAAATACCTCAGCACCTGCATGTTGCACTGATTTCACCCAGCCCCGGCAGATGGTCCTCACCCTTCACTGAACACACACTCCGGCACCTGGGACGCTGGGGAAATCCTTCCGTGCTTTTGCCACTCTGTCAGAGAGCACATGCACATATTATTAACACAGATGCAATGGCATGTGTGCAGGCATGCGCGTCCGCAAGCATGCACAGGCAAACATAAACGCAACGACGAGTGGGTGCGAAGACGCAAACAGGCATACGCTTCTCGTTTCCACATATAAACACAAAGTCATTGATGTGTGAAGAAAAATGTTTAGCAGCATAGATATAATAAAAGGCGACTAAAATAAATGTACATCAGCTTTATGGTTCGAGTACAACACACATAAAAGGAAAGACATTAACACACGAAAAAGTGGATGGACAAACTTGCAGAAAAACAAATATGCTCTTTTTTCCCCGCTGTAGCAGATCAGTAAATCACAATGATATACTAAAACATGCACAAAAGTTTTCAATATTTGTGTCTTTTCTAACTGTTTATACCAGCCTGTTTCTGATGGTTTTTTTTACTAATCTTTACTTGGCCTAGGTTTAGGCTCTATAAACCATGTGGAACCTGGTTGCAGGAATTTGCTCCCATTAGGCCACAACTCCTTTAAGCTGCGTTTCCACTGCATGTTACGGCTCGGGTATATTTTGGTACCAGGAACTTTCCTTAATTTTGTTTTCCACTACAGATAGAACCCCCTCAACGTTGGCAGGATTCTTACTTACTAAAAATTCTTACTAAATAATTTCCTTAGACATACATAAATACATACATTACATTATTCCTTTACTTTTATTTATTTTCCCTTTTTTAAGTCTGTTCTAACCAGTTTTATTTTTTCATTATTTTACGCTGTGTACGTTGTTTTATTTGTGTTAGACGTTTGTTTTTTGTCCTATTATATAACATTTAACATATTGTATTGCCTCACTCTGTTGTGTTATCGTAAAGAAGGTGCTATATAAGTAAAATTATTATTTTTAACTTACATTTTGACTGTAAAATCTAATATTACACATAAAACAGGGTTCTGATACCAGCAAAGTCAAATACTACACACACATACACAGTTCACACACACACACACACACACACACACACACACACACACACACACACACACACACAAGCCAGCAGCACAGCTCCAGAGATGCAGGCTGTGTAAAAAATGCTGTTGTTGTCCCCTCACAAAGAATCACACAGTAAACAAGCAGCTGTGCTCAGATTCGTTGTGATGAGGAGGAGCTGTTCCTTCCTTGAGCTTAATGTGAAAATATGCCCCATAACCCCATGACTGCGTGCCTGGACGAACGCGACCGCAGGCACAGTGTATAGACAAATAAACGCCTTATGGCGACTGTTGTTGCACTCCTTGCTGATTTAATTAAAGAAGCCTTCTGTGCTAGCAGTGCAGCACAAAGGAATGTTAATGATGGAACTAATGGCTGCTGTTTTCCACAGTGAGCGCCGCACCAGCCAAACGTCGTCCAAGAAGTATCCCTGAGCTGAATTGCAGACCGGGATGAGCTACTTCATACGGACACAGACTTCACTTTTCATATCTGCGCTGTCAAAATGAGCAGCAGCAAATTCTTTTTGTTTTTAGCGTTAATTAATAATCCCCACCACGCTTAATGCGATGTATCACTTAAACCAAAGTCAGACTGTTGAGATGGATTTAACGAGCAGAATATAAACAGCTTTTGTCAAGTGGAAAGCTAGCTTCATCTGGGTTTGAGGCTATCATTATGTTGTAGATTTAAGACGTTATTCAGCTGACACTTCTAGAGGAACTGTGCAACCCACAATGGGAATCACATTATTTATAACAGATAAAGAAACCAACAAGCAACACACAATAGTAGGAAAAGTTTAGTGTCTGCCTAAACAAGGAACCATTTTCATAATAAAACAAAAAGGTTTTTAAACAATATCTGAAAGATCAGTCCTGGATTCTCAATTTAATGTTGGACCTCGAAGATCATCTTCAGCTTTTTGTGGGTATCGTTAGTTTGTGTACTTGTTTCTTTTATACCTGTATGTACAACTTCAAATCTGCCTCCTAAGTTCAACCAATCAGCATGTTTCATGTGCGGGTGTGCATGACAGTTACCAGTTTGTAAATTTGTGGGATGAACCCCTTTCCTGTCTTTCTTCACATGTCCTATCAAACCAAGGCATAAAATGTCCAAAGAATATCTTTAAAAAAATGTAAATGTAATGTAAAATTTGTTCCACATAAATTGTGCTACATAAAGATAATCCTAACAGGTATTCCAAACAAAATCGGTCATTTGTTATTGCGTGTTCGAGTTGTCAGGATGACTTGGTCTGATTTATTGCTCAGCTCTGATTTTTTTTGGTTTGGCTGTTCACATTATCTTCTAAATGTGGCCCATATCAGATTCCAGTGTGAACCCTAAAGTGACCTGGCATGACAAATGCTGATCTAGAGTGACATAAAAGTCACATGAATTCTCATACGACTGTTCACACTGAGGTCACATTGCAAAAAATCTGACGTGTATCTGATTTGGACCACGTCTTCAAGTGTCCCAATCACAATTGAAAAGATCAGATTCCATGTAATTTGTGCTGTTCACACTATCATACAAAAAACAGATGTGAGTCAAATATGAGCTAAAAAAAATCTGATTTTGGCCACTTTCTTGAAGAGGTATTGTACAAAAAAGTAAATAAAAATGACAAAACCGGCTAGTCAGGTTTTGTCTTTTTTATTTACTTCTTTGTGCAATGGAGAGCCCATATTCACCTATATTTAATGGGTAAACGGTGGTGATTTCCCAAAATGAAAACACTATTATTGCAACCAAAGGATTTCCTCTAAATTGACGCTGCTTTACATAATGCAGCCATTTTCCAATCAATCTGGTGAATGCATTTACCCTTGGTCTGTCTGAGATATTTACACACAAAGTACTGCCGAACTTCACTTCAGCACAGGTATCATTTTTGTTCAACCTTTTGGATATTAATGAAACTACCCACAATGTTTTTTCAAGAACTTAAATGAATCAGAAGCAATAAATCACCCCCACGTGTCTGAAGCCCCCGGACACAGTCAAGGGAACTGGATAATAAATCACTGGAAGAAAAGGTAATGTGGCCTTATACTTCAAAGTTTAATCGGCACGCAAACAATCACTCTCTCCACGCAGACGACAGAGTCAAAGATACTTTGAGGTCCGGACCTTCACTCCTGTCCCACATCAATCACATCTGGGCGTTTTTAATTTTCTGACTGTAGATCTCTCTCATGCTCAAGATATTAAGGGACAAGTTATTTTTTGACATTAGCTTGACACTTACCAAAGCAGCTGTTTCGGGCACAGCACTGTAACAAAAAATACCGTTAAAGTGTTTCATGCCCTGTAGGTGAAAGGTGATAGGATAATGGAATGTAAGTACTGCTATAAATGCTAAACGGAGCTTTGAGAAAGTTCAGAGAAGGACACGCACACATCCGTTCGCTCTTTTCATTCATTCACTTCTCTCTCCAACCATTCTACATTTTTTAGTTCTACATCAACCACATCCCTGTTTGATTCAGAAAAATCTCTTGACTTCACTGCTGCTGCTTTGTGGTATTCTCATACTTCCTCCTCTATGACCAACTGTATCAAGACTGTAACGATATCATAAAATCATAACAATGACAAAAAATCAGTGGCTCTTTAATCATGGGATTCTCTGGGAACTGACATAAGCCCATAACAGTCTGATTCATTGTGGTTGAAAAGACAAGTTGTTGCTGATACATGTTTAATCAATAAAGTAATGAATTACTTTACTAGCTCTTCTTTAAAACACAATTTATGCATTAGGCGCATACTCATCAAAACTTAAAGGCCCATTTTCTAACTTTTTTCCTTTAAAAATCATTTTAAAAAATAATTTTGAGTTGTAATAGGGCAAATAGGGCCTCAGTCATTCCCACTCATAAGCTCCCTCTGGGTCTCTTTGTCTCACTAGCACAGATTGTGGTTTCTACACTTCTCTTCTCCTTGGTGCCCCCCATTTAAGTTCAGTATTAAAACATGATCTTCATTGACTTTTGGCCTTATTGAAGCTTGTAATTTAAAAATTCTTAAATCTGTTCTGTGTAATATCTATCCAATGTGGTATTAGATTGGATTATCTGGTTCACCATGCATCCAATCATGACAATTCTCTTTTGTTTGGAAGGTACAGACACAGCAGTGATGGAAGCTGATTTGTATGTGGTGAGAACACGCAGATTTCTGGAAAATGTTCACTGTGGCAAGTCATATGGTGTCCAGGAAAGCACATTTGATTTCCATGACAGAGAACAAGCCCACAACAACCTCTAATCTAAAGTTATAATAATTATCTGAATAGCACTTTTTCATAAGCAAAAATTAGAAATGAATGGCTTTAAAATGAAAAAAGAATATTTGAAACCTGGTAAGCAATATAGTCAAAAAATCTGACAGTGATATGTATTAATTTGGCTTCCAGGAGTTTTAAAAGCTTGCAGCCTGTCTGCTGTATTTCTTTGCCTTGTTGTTTTTCTTAACAATAAAAGTGTAAACAAAAAAAAAAACAGTAGACTGTTCACGCACAGACTTCTCATTCTCAACAACTCAACCCATCATATCTCCAAAGAGTGCTGCAGCTAGCTCCACTACTAACCAAGCAGGTGAAAATGTTAGCAAGGAGCACGCAGCTTGCTCTGTGCAGGTGAAAGCCATTGTGTTGACATCAATGGTGGAATACGTTTGAGTCTAGCGTGTTCAAATGTGTTGTAGGCTACAGTGGATTCATGTTATCTGGACTGTAGTGACAACCTGGAATATTTGAAAATATGGATAACTTGTTTCACTCATTATTAGTGGTGACAGGCTCGCTAGATGCTGGCTATCTGGCCTTTTTCAAGACTAGCAGGGTTTGTTGCAGCTTGCTTGCGTTGTAGGCCACCATGTCTGCTTGGTTATTGTAGTAACTGCAGGTCACACAGAGCTTGCTCACTTGTAGTTTGTTTTCGGCTGATTATGTGGCTTCATTGTGTAGGCTATATGGCTGTGTGGCTGTGTGGCTGTATGGGCCTCCAACATCACCGAATTCTCTTCCATCCTCGGCTTCCCGTCCTGCTAGTTTTGTCATCTTTACTTTGTTATCCCTTTCTGACTGACTGAAATAGCAAATCAGCAGTTGCTGCTTAAATGGCACTGTCCATGGTGCTGAAATAGCACACATGCCTGTAATCCACATCTCCCTCCGTTCTGCCCCTCCAACCCTTCCAGGCCATACAGGTCTTCGGCTCTACACCTGACTGCAGTTTCTAACTTAGAGAGTGCACACACAGCGAAATGCAGACCAGTGTGAGCTGGCAAAAATCTTTTGAAAAGTTGGTTGCAGTTTTATACATCTTGTATTAATGGACATTTTTCATCTATCAAGAGGAAATGTTTTCCGTAAAAAGGTTTTAAAAGATTATTATGATGTTTTTGATACCATGTACCATTTTGGAAGTTGATGGACAAGAAACCATGTATGCAAAGTAGCCAAAAACATTTGGGCATTTTATGTTGAAGAAGAGTTGTGCAACATGTTTCATTTTGATGGACTTCCATTGAAAAGGTTTCCAGCATATTCCATTACAGTGCAGTCTGACACAGACCTCATCATGTCTGAATAAAATATGCAGTCGTGATGAATCAGTCCTTATCATTAGATCCATTTAGTTTCCCCAGTCAAATTAAATGCATCACATATTCATTTAAATTTTAAATTTTAAAGTTTTAAAGCTTTCAACGATGACATTTCTGATGGCTCCCAGTTGAAGTTGAAGATCTTTAACTCCTGATGAACTGAATAACAGTTATAATCACACGCTCCTCATCCATCTGAGGCTGCGGTTGCTACATCTGTTTCATCTTGTAAATCACAGATTAAAACTTGGTTTTAAAGACTTGCATTTTGTGTAATGACCTTTTGTTTGACAGATTTGTTTTGCTTTGACTTCCCTTTTTATGACTGTGCCCTGTTTATATCTCCCATTGTTGATTTTATGTTTTTGAATAATTATTGTAGCCATCCTTTTTCTTTATTCTTATTATAACAAACTGTTCACTGCACACTGGCTGCAGATGGGAGCCGGGACATCGAGTGAAAACAAACGATAGCACGACAAGCGTTAGATTAGTGGACAATATCTCAAAGTCCACGTTAATTTCACACTAACATTTTGTGTTGCCTTACACATGACTCAGTGACAGTTTAGTATGGTACTCAGTGAAAGTTTCTCACATATCCTTGTACAGTCCATGCTTTTTACATATTTCCCTGCACCCTAAAGATTAACCACAGACATCTGTGCCAAAGTTCTGATCCCCTTGATGATGATGATGATGATGATGATGATGATGATGATGATGGTGCAGTTTGGGGGCCAATAGATTAAAACCCTAAGCTATTGACCCATAACTAAAGTGATGTTTGAGCTCATAATCTTTTCATCTCGTGGTAAGTGAAACCCGCTTTGTTGGATTTTGACTGTCAGCAGACAATAGGATCATTTTAACATGGCCCCATGCTGAGTAGGTGGGGGGGAGGGATACAAGCAGAAAATGGGGGGAAGTGGAGGTAGGCAGCAGAAGAGACCAATATTAACCAAATTGTATCCACGAGTGTTGTTATGCACTCAAGTATTACCACTACTTCCACCACAACAAACTGATAAAGTCGCATCTCATTTCAAATCTTCGCCAAAAAACGCGAGTGCCGAGAAGCATCTTCAACATCCTCTCGGGCTTTTCCCATTGTGCCTGGCAACGCGATTGTTCCAATACAGCGATGCAGAAAGGAGGATGCACTTGGGATCCAGGCAATTTCATTACACCGAGTCAAGCTGTTTCAGTTCAGGATCCAGGCCTTTGTGCCGGTTGCCCAGCACTGAGAACTGGAAACATGGCACAAACAACATTATGTGTTATAGCAACTTCGCGCCGGGCCTTGTGATATGTCCATCTGCCATAACTAGTGTTGCAGATCGCGCTGATGTCCCTGCCTCCCTGCCTGTGTTCCCTCGCCTCCTCTCATTGAAGCTCTCCAGGTTGCATGACCGCTCAGCCATAGTCGCCCTCAGTGCAAGATTTTCTCAGTGCTGCTATGCTTCTGTATAGATCTAGAAGTTTTCACTGGCAAGGTTTAGCCTCCAGTGTGCTTTATGGCTGCATTCTGGCATGATCATATCAGTAATTACAACTTATTCTGCAGTACACATTGTGTCCAATCTGCACAGAGTTCACATGATATGTGAAGGATAGGACATCTAGGTGCAGATGGGGCCATTACATGCAAAGTCCAACCTTTTGCTGCTGTCAGAATTTAGACAGAAATGTTTACATTGACATTAAAAATTTAAATAATAGTTTTGTAGGTAATCTTTCATTTTGGCTTCAAATCATAAACTGATTTGTTTAAATGTTTTCCAACTTCTTCAAAGTTTTTTATCACTTCTCTTTTTGTGCTTACCATAAAGATATCCAACAAAATGTGTTCAAAACATGACCTGATTCCAACTTCCAATAAAAATGATACATGCAAAATGCACAGAAGGAAAATGACATCAGATATCGCTGTAGGATCCAAAATACAACCAACAGAATGCATTGACTGCCCAAAACCAAGCAAATGACAATCTGTCCCGCCTCTCAAGCTGTCGTCATAAAATACAAGAGCAGATCTTCAGCTTGTCACCTTCCAACAACACTTTGATCTGATCTCATGTTGTTCCCCAAGATTACAACACCAAAGACTACACAGAGCATATTGACGCACTTTAAAAGAGGTGGTTTACAGATGCCTGATCCTTAAAACCCAAAAAACGAGACGGTGCTTAATGAATATCATGTATTTATTAGAGAGTATTTTTTTTTGGGGGGGGGTTGCAAATGAGTTTCCAGGGTCGAGCTGCAGTGCGTTACAGGCTAAGCTCATACTGAGACATATTGGGACACATTTTCATCTTGTGGATTATTCCTTCTTGGGGAGGGCTGGACAGACGTTTGTGGGCAGATGATATTTTGAAATATAAATAAACAAACACATGTCATCGGGTGTGATGGGGGTGGAGGGTGGGGGAGGAGTGAGTGGGGGAGGAGTGAGTGGGGGAGAGAGGGGTTCCTGAAGAGCCTCCAGCTAGCTGCAGAAAGCTGATTATGCTAAAGTAGGGGATTCAACTAGACAAGTTTATGTCTGTATTAATCAAGGGAGAATAATATGAAAATCTCAGGCGCAGCCTCTGTTCTACGAGCACTTGGTACATAATCAGATAAGGTGAATCTTAGAGGGAGAGTTATCTACAGTATGGTGGCACATGGTGATGAGAGCAGTAGGGGATGTTCTGGCTGAGTGAATACAATAGTGTTCTGATATCACTGTTGGTGCTGTTTTATGGGTTTAGTGGTGTGTGCTTAGTCCATGCAGCCCCAGCCACAGTAAAATTAGTCATGCATCAACACTACAGAGAATCCTCTTTTTAAAATTACATAGCAGTTCTAAATTAGTATAACAAGAAATCCTAAATGTTATCGGACCTTTGCTTGTACCCTCTGATAACTGAAATGAGAGCTGTAATCTGCAAATAATTCCTTTTGGGGGTGGAGACAAAGAGCAGCAATAATGTTTTAAATCATGCAGAAGAAAGACTTAAATAGTGGCCATATCTGTGTCATTTCACCACTAATTAGTCCCTACAAGTTATAGTGGCATGAAAGAAGCAGACATTGACTGCTGCATACATCAGTCCAATAATTAAGTGCAAACCATGTCTACTTGGTCAATTGTAAGCTCCAGTGCTCTATAATAGCACTTAACATACACATAGTAAGAATTCTGACAATTTTGTGATAAAAATATAAGTTTTTTCTTATTTAGAAAAAAAAGAATACATCAGCTAAATATAATAGGTTTGGAAAAGTTTAGTAACTGCACTTGTCAAGTAGGCAGCCACAATTCAATGATAATATTGTTATTCAACAATAATGAGGTAGGTCTTGGTAGTTCAAAATAGCACATTATTGTTATTGTAAGTTCCCACGCATTTTTGTCCTCTGTAGCAGAGAAAGGCAACAGCAAAGATGGTGGATTTGTTTGTAGAAGAACTGTAAACTGTGGAAGTCTCTCATTTATTTGGATCAGCCATCGCAAAGTTGATGCATGGGTAGGTCTTATCTAATTCTATTGATTGATTGATTCCAATGCATAAAAGCACAAATATTGTGTGAAAGTGCATCATTGCCAACAGAAAATAATAATTATGTTAGCACATGAATGGATTTCATTGGCAGTGTCAACCGGGACAGGTGCAACCCCACAAGCCATAACAAACAAATCTACATTTCACAGCATCAAAGAGCGTCTCAGCCCAGACTAATGTGTTGGCTTGTTTTCCACCGCAAAAACTGAAAAACATTATACCGGTAATAATATATATGATGTAAATTTTAACTATTAAACGTAACTGCCATTAGTGAGTGCATATCAAAGTGTTACTCTGAAGTCCTTATCTCCACACCTTTAACACAGGGGTGTTTAAAGATCCTTGAGCATGTGGATGGATTACTGTTAAAAAATAATTTAACAGACAGTTTCCTCCAGCTTTCTACTTTTTAAAAACTGCACTTACATGGATAAAGAAAATCAACCATGTCATGCTATGTCAGGAAAAAATGCTATCTTAAAATTTTGGCGTTGGAAAAACTGCCTTGGTCATTTTTTTTTGGCGACACTGAAGTTACGGGCAACAGTTCTAGTCACTGATAGCGGTCGATAGAAAGCAAAGATTCCTGAGTATCTGTTTAATACACCAGAAAAGTAATTCTAAATTGCTACTGCTTCTGTGATCGACAAATTACTTCCAACACCACCAGTCAAAGTAACTGAAGTAGGTACTCCTTCATCAAGAAGACCCCCACCCCCCAAACCCAGACTGTCAGGTAATAACCACTGCGTTCTTCTCCCCAACTTTGACTCCAATGTATCTCCAATGTCATCAATGGATGAAGCTAATTTCAGCTTTATGTTGGAGAGAGGAGAGAGGCACATTTCATTCGCCGCTGTAATGACATAAACATCAATCTGTCTGAACTGCTGCTTAAATGACTGTGTAACCTTTACAGCACTGTTAAAGAAAGATGTATAATTTCTGCATAAAAAAGAGAAGCAGAGGTAATAAAAAAGAGAAGTCTAGCTGATGCACTTTCACTTTACTGGACTTGCAGTCTTTTTTATGCCCAGTCAAAAAGTCGCGCCCCGAGAGTCACTTTGTAAAAGACTCACTGATATTTCCTGCTTTTAAAACCGCACATTAAGATATTCACTGAATTTTAACAGATTTAAAAATTGCTGGGAACAACAACAGATTGAGAGCCATAAAAAGTAGAATAAAGCCTTTATTACCCACTGACATTCCCCACATAATGGAAATATTTTACAATGCCTCCCATTTATAGACCTCTATCTACTATAAATTATATTATGCAAGAAACATCATCATGACTGGTGGCATTAACTACCTTTTATTAAATAGGCTTCCAGAGGGAAGGATTGACTTGCTATATGTAGCCTGGAACAAAATTCAATCTGCCGCCATGTTTAATGCCACATTTTTTATTATCTTGCAAGCATATGTTAGAATGGCTACAGATGATGAAGCTAGCTGCTGGGCAAAGTGATCATCAGTGCTGTTTTTTCTTTTCTTTTTTTTTTTAAAGCTCTCTTAATAATAGGATCCTGCAAATTATTTGTGACCTTTGTCAAGGTTTTGCTGGAAACACAGAGGCTAGCAGCAGCAGCTAGCCCGCGGCATGTGTGAATATGCAAAGGTTCTGTTTTTTTGTGTTTTTGTTTTTTTTATCCGTGCAAGGTTTCAACATGAAAACGTGAAATTGTTTGGAAACCTTTTGCCTTGCAGGGCCCTTCATGAAGAGAAGCCACATAGAGCTGAGCTCTGCAAGAATGTTTGATGCCGCTTCCTCAGTTGAGCATATGCCACATTCAGTTTTGGGGAGGCTGTGTTTGTGTGGTGGCCTTTTTCACAGAGCTGCAGCTCTGGCCATGGGGAGGAAGGGCTGGTCAGGGACAGCAGCTGTCCAGCCCTCTGTGAGCATTATGACATGCATGACCTGACCAAAAACCCAAGGTAAGCGAAAACATACCAACAATGCTGCTCTCCTCACAGATTTTCCCTCATGTTTCCGTATGTACAGCTCTGTTCACATAAAACCACCACGTCCTTCATGGTGTTACACTAGAATTGACACTCCTGGAAAAACATGTGGGTCAAAAGGGTCAGACAGAAATGTATAAGCAGTTAAACATGCAGTAGCCAGGAGGGAAGAGGCTTAATGGAGAGATCAAGAGAAAAGGCAGCAGCTCTTGGAGGAAGATAGGAGCAAGGAGGAGGAGGGTGAAGGAAGGAGGGATGGGGGGGCAGGTGGTAGGCATGGGCAGGGGTATGCTGGTGCATCTGCCTGCGGCGATGGTATTGACGGACATATTTCCCACAGCTCCGTGTCACGGCGGGATCATCGCACATGATTACGGGGGGGATCAGCATGATCGGCTGTCGCTGATTTCGCTGACATCTGTCGGTGAGGTGATACAAGCTGTGACAAGGATTGCCCCAGACATGAAATCTTGAGCGGCTGTTGAGTGACGGTGGCCGAGGCTCCTTGTAATCTGAGCCACAACGACTCGAGTCTCCGTGCAACGTTTTACCTCTGAAATGAAATGAGAAATGACTTCTCCATCTGCTTGCACAAGTCTCCACATTCGTCCCAAAAACTTGGAAAAGTCTCTTTTCGGTGACAATTCTGTGCATACTTAAAAGAAAAGAACTTTGGCATATCCATATTCACGTTATGTGCAGACTTGTCATTCATTCCATCTGTATTTTATTATATTGTTTTGCGCAGGACAGACTATTGGTTCATACATTTAAGATTTTACAATCCATCACTTCTTGACTGAAGATAAGGATTAGTGACACATAAAATTGTCGTTTTTGATCAAGAAATTAACTTGAAACGTGTCAAAAGAAACTGAAATGACTTTAAGCATGGGATTAATAGATTATTCAAGAACTGAAAAAACTTTCAACCACACCTCTTGATCTTCATCAACAGATGGAGTTTTGTATGAAGGTGGTTCAGTTGTCATTATATGGTATATACATTGAGCCATCTCATGACAACAATCAATATTTAATATATATATATTATGTAAATACTGATTTTCAGGGTTATTTTTATCTTGTGTTAGACAAAGCAAGAAGGTGTCACTGAACAGAAGCAACACATCACCTTTTGTAAAAACACAATCGACCAGTGAGAGTGAAACATTACAGCGAAAGCAATTTACACATAATCCACTGATTGAGCGTCCTTTACTAGAACCAATACAGTATCTGTCCAGCTTTAAAAGATGGATTATTTATCCCTGGGCAAGTAATTGCACGGTTCATAACAATGAGGAATTCGGATTAAGAAATTCATTACGGGTTTGAAGCGGAGCACAGCTTGTATACAATTACCTTTAAGTCCAGCCCAAGAGATAAAAATCATCTCCTCAATATGGAACACTGGGACCGATTTGATGTGACCCTCATCACAGCGGAGGCACAGAAAATTATCTCCTGGCTAAATCCTTTCTTCATTTCATCTTGGAGATTCGAGGGAAATTCTTAAACATATGGCTTAAATTGTTGGTAATGGCTGGGTAGCGAGTCATCTGGGGCAAAAGCCTGAGCCCTTTCTCATTTGTTCTATCTTTGATTAAATGTCAGACTTTCACTGTCACATATGCTGCAAGAAATTTTTTTTTTTTCCCCTTAGAGATTCCTTATTGGTCCGTTCCAAGAAAAAGAGATCTAAACTGCGCCCTGATGATGCCTCATGATGAAGACATCAAACATAATGCTGCCATTCTCGTGATAATTTCATTTTGCAGGTTGCATTCAACAAACCAATGGACGGAAAAGCTTTTATTTCTGATTTAGCTGGAACATGTGCTGTAGTACATTCAAAGAAATGATTTCCCTTTTTACACAACTCAAATTCAAACATCTTTGGGACTTTAAATGTGCAATGATTGTCTCAGTTCAGTTTCAGAGACTTTTTCATCCATACAAGAAAAAATGTTTGAAGGCACTGAATACAAGCATATGCATAATTTCAGTCTACAAACATGGCTTTCAAACGTCAATTAAATCCCATATTTCCAGCTAGGGGATGAATAAATTGTGAAAACAATGACACTTTTGTAGAGAAATGAAAAGTTATTAAGACTGTAAGATCTGCGGCACTGACCACAACCTGTGCTATCTAACCTAGCTGTCTAAGATGTCTGATTAGAAATTAATCTCTCCATTTAATGGCTCATTTGAACATATAATGAATAAAGATTGCCATACATGGTTTAAAAAACAAACAAACTGACAATAATATTTCTTGACAAGAGAAACTTGGGAATAAATACATATTTCTAAAACATGTCTACAGTCATTAATAGTTGGTAAAGATGCACATTTCCCACTGTAGTATGTGCTTCGTGAGAAATTCGAAGCTAACTGAAGGCTTGTTTGCGGTTGTTTATTGCGTATATGACCAGTCATTTACATGAGTAATGTCACCCTGCTTTACCACCAGAAGTGTTTATGACAGATTAGAGGCCAGCATCCAACTGCATTTTCATTCCAGTTATTTTTGTTTTAATGCATGTGTGAATCAATTAATTCTGTCATAAAAGGCCACCATAAACTGTGTGCAGAAGTTAATGAGTCCGGCATTACCACATCATTACACCAGCTGGCATAATGGAGCATGTGTTGTTTGTCATAATATATGCTGCCACGCTTAACAGTCATAAATTGTTTGGATTGGTAAGTTTTGTTTTTTGTTTGATGACAGAGACAAAAGGCTTGTGCTCTAAGATTACCATATCCTAACAGCAGGTACATACTTACATACATGTGTACATACAGGTGAATTTAAAGCTGCTAGGATTTATCAGGGTGATTTTCACAGATCCAGAAGCCTCTTAGGATTCCAAATACAGTAGTTGAGATTTGATTAGGTATTGATAAGGCTCAAAACCCTCTTTTATCAGGGACATTTGGAAAATGTATTATTTATTATTTTCATAGTAACATCTCTAACACACTGCTTGGAAACTTAACATAGTTTTTTGAAACAACAGCGAGCCAAAGGAGTTAATTAACCGTACAGAGACACTTTATTGAGTGAGTAAGTCTTCTTGAATTAAATATATTAATATAATAATAACCCCAAACTTTGCCAGAATTCGCTCCTCTAGTATTTAGTCCAGTTAAAGATACATGAGAAAACCAAAAGTGAGTGTTTTGGGGTAGCGTACTGTGGTTCAATCACATAATGTTCTCATGCCTACAGACATTGTATACAGCACAGTACTTAGCCCTGACAGGACTGAATCACCATTTTTAGTCCCCTTGGTCCTTGTTTTGCAGTGTCACCTGTATTTAAAAGGTATTATTCTTCTTAACATGCAAAATCTGAACATAAGGAAGAACTGGCATGCATCCTAATGTAAATGCACCCTAACCGTGTGAACTGTTAAAGGTGGGTGGTTGCTGATAAACAGCTTTTCCAGCACACTAACACTTTTACTGTGTGCTCAGTCAACCTTCCGACAATAAAAGCAGGTTAAAAATGCATCACAGTGAGTTCCACTCATGCAGCACATGTTTCGTTCAGTCACAAGCCGTACAAAATGTGCCCCATCCATCCTCCCATAAGCAGTCTGCAGCACAGCGAGGGGGAGGAGCCCGGCCTGTCTCAAGGTCACCGGGCCCTTCACCACTGTGGAATGATGGGTAGCTCCTGCTCGTGCCAGCCAGCCAGCCAGCCAGGAACTGCCCGGGTTCGTGTGGCCAGCGATACCTTGACTGAAAGGAGGGAGGAAGGCACCGACGCCCCCCTGCCGCTCAGTAACTGGTACCAAATGGTGCCTCCCCTCTGGGGTCCTGACCTGCGAGCAGGCAGAGTCCCAGGACACCTCAGAGCCGATCTGGAGGATGGGCAGACAGCTGTCTTCTGTCAGTGGGCCCGTGGACCTCAAAGATCATCTTTCTCTGCACACACACAGTCATTTAGCAGGAGACTTGGTCTAAAACCAGGGACGTACAGGGATGTACAAAACATCTCAGCACGGATATTTTGGGTTACATTCACACTGCAACAAAAAATGTGATGCTATCTGATGTTACCTGGTCAGAATGACTGCCATAATACTGCATGGAGTCTATTTTTAATGCAGAACCTGATTAGTATTTGAGAAGTTCAAACATAATTATGTTTTTTAAACAAGCTTCAGAGGAGTGGGTTCAAAGAAGGATGTAAAAAATAATTCAGACGCACAAAGAAAAACACAACCTTTTTGGAAAAAGAATGTGTGCTGTTAGGAATCTGCACACCTCACACATTGTTATTGCTTATTGGTCACACATATGGATGCCTGCAAGAGGAACTGCGATTCCTTGAAATTACACTTTCTGCTTTTCCTTTGGAAATTGGTGAAGACATAGGTAGCCTAGTCACATGCAAACAATTGATCAAAAGCATGTTCATTTCCATTTATGTCTCATGAAGATGAGACCTATGAAACAGAACCATGATTACACTATGCAGCTATAAATTTGCTGAAAAATCAGATGAATAATGTGTATTCATATTTCTGCCTTCGTTCATACTTTTCTACATTACACAGCGTGCATAGTTGCATCTGGTCTCAGAAGGAGTACAGTATCAAAAAAGGATCTAGGAACTGGCTGTCAACGAACTGGTTCTATATCAGAACAATTATACTCAGTTGAGTTTCCCTGGATAAGGTTAAAAACATAATAATCATATTGAGCTCTCTGAGTCAGTGTCTTGAATCTGTTTAAATCTGTCCATATAGTGAATCTAAAAAGCGTTAGCGAAACAACAAAACAATAAATAACAATAAATTCTCTTTTAATTCAGTGGCAAGTTTCTTTTTAAAGAAATTGAGAGATGAAACAGAAGATACAAACAGTCTTACTTCCTGCTCTCCTATCTTTACCTCTGAAGCCAGTGAGGCTCTGAGGAACAATGTTATATGGATCTTGATGGGGAGAAGCTGCATAATTAATTTGTATATTCTAGCATGACAGATGTTTGATTTTGGCCGTAAAAGTAATTAATAAGAGAGTGTAGGGAGAGGCAGATTGCTGGAAGATTATTTATGAAGACTCCTCACTGAGCATGTTGGAGGTGGGGGGAGCGAGAGGCCGTGTGAGTGAGTGTGTGTGTGTGTGTGTGTGTGTGTGTGTGTGTGTGTGTGGGGCGGGAGTATCAGTCCTTGCTCATGCCCCAACATCACCTGCTCCCATGGCTGTCCCAGCTGTTAGCCTAGCTGCTACCACTGTGATCTCCAAACATTTGTTTTAATGTCCCTCTACACAAGGTAACAACTGAAACGACTAACATACTTGGAGAGAAAAAAACAGCACCTGTGTTTACCTTGAAATTTCATACCATAATAGAGCCTGAAGACTTGATAGTGGGAGTAGAAAAAAAATAAACAAATGTAAAACATACTCTTCTGATTGTTCCAAAGGGGCAAACCAGAACACCTGTTTACACATGGAAGAGGGAGATGAGCAATTCAGAGAATTCACCTCAGACAGATGTTGACATCTGCCTCACACAGAGGTAGGAGGGAAAGTATGTGGTGGCCTAGGACTAGCGCACATGTACATATGTGATACGTTGTCTTCTGTGTTTGAGGGTGTGATAACACCTTCAGTTTGGTTTCTTGGGTATAGACTACAGCAGAAAAGTTAACTGCCACACTTTTTATAGAGGTTAATGCCTTGTATCCAGTACAAGTGAATACAACTCAACAAATTTTATGGCAACCAGCCACTAGTTGTTGTAGATGTTTCTCTCTGGCTAAAAATAAGTCCAATATGAAGCCAGGCTGAACAACTTTGGTCAAACAGTGTCTCTGGACTTATGGAAATACAGGCCAAGGGGAAGAAAGAAAATAATTAGATACAGCCAAGTGTTTTGCAACAGCAGGGACGGGACAATTTATGCCTCAATCTAGGCACAAACTTCCGCTTTTCTTTTTTTCCCTTTTTATTACAGAGCTGTACGGCTTCAGAAGATAATAATGAACTGTAATGGATGCCAAACAGTGAGGACCGGGAGTGAATGTAATTTTCTCAATGAGGGCATAAATCTCACACGGAGGCTGTTACTGGAAAGTCTTGTGGATATTCAAATCTGCTGCTTTGATTGAAGCAGTCACAGTACATCACAGGCATTGTAACACGACAGAAGGTTAGTGCAGGTGATCTGCCACAATGTGATCCTGTGTATTGCGGGTCTGGATGCTCTGTGTGGTCTTATTAGTCAGCAATGATTAAAAAAAACAAAGCATTGATAGCAGTGCACAGGAAGAAGGCGATTTAATCAACCCCCTCCTCCTTGCTGTAATATATATACACTGTTGTGACAACAATAGGGTCTTGTTTCATTTAGCTGTGAAGTCTATGGGCTTACATTAATTCAGACCATAGCCAGGGCTGTGGATTATGGGAATTAAACATTATCTGAATAAGAATAGAGGTGGAAAGGAAGGCAGGCATGGACAGCTATGGAGAGATTAAGGTCTGACTGATCTCTCGGTTAAGGCTTATAGCTACAACGTGATGAGACCCTCTGGTGAACAAATCTCTGTACTGGCTTCTGCAGGTGTCACCTGCAGTGGTTTACTGGAAACTGCACCAGCAGCTCTTGATCATTTATACCTCAACAGTATATCTACAGTAGTATACTCTATATATTTGTAACATTTCAATAGTCAGCATGTGACTCACTCAGGTAAAACATCTTGTGTGGCCTCTGACAGGGCTCTTGAGTCCCAGTTTGTGAACTACTGGTTTAGTTTGCTATGTCTGCTTTTTTTAAATTCCAAAGAACTCTGGGAAGTACTTTATGTGCATTAAAAAATGCTTTAGCCAACTAAAATATCACTTCAAATGCTTGTTTGACCTCCACTAGGCTGTCAAATTAATGTCCTTGATGGGAAATGGGCAAGATTACAGAATGGCAGGTAAGTTCAGCCATTGGAAACAGAATTCTGTGCACATAATTGTTCAGATGTGTCTGATTAATGGCTAATGTATTTGAAATTAATTACAGAGCAATAAATTAGCGCTCTAACACAAGACAAAGTGAAGTGAATCTTCCTCTTTCTTAAAAGATAAATAGAGAGATGAAATATAATGAAGAAAGAAGGAAAGTGATCATAAAGAAATACATTTGCATACTAATTAAACCAGCGTAATAATCTTCCCAATATTCTTCAAAAGAGTGTACTCAACTGAAGTCATTGCCATAATTTACTGAATTATTGTCCTACTGTCCTACAGTACTGTGGAGAACTTCTACTAGGTAAGCGTTTCTTATCGTTTTAAACTTTTCTTATTGCTAAACTTCTGCGTCATTCATTGTAATTCACGGCACATCCTCAACACAGGGTTAAACGTCCTTTCAATCTGTTAATTGCAAGACTTTATAATTCAAAGGAAGGGATCCAAGACCTGCTATAAATCAAACAACTACTCACAGGGTTTTAATGAATTCCTCCCCGTGACATTGCAGGTACTATCATCTAACCTGAAGACTCAAAGTATTCAGTAAGCACACTCATCACAAAGAAAATCTTATTAAAAAGTGATCCACACTCACACATCAGATGTCTTCTCTGCAGCACAATGGGAATCACTAAAATACTACATTTACGAAGCAGGTGCTAACCTACATTCAGCACTGCACTCTCCCTTTAGAGTAGAGGAAACATATGGCCCTCCTCGACAGTTTCCTCAACACAGCCTATCACCTCCAAAAGGCTCAGCAGCAGAGAGCAATGATACTGAATATCACCTGATCAAAGAGTGCAAAGAAGAAGTAACAAAAGATGTTACCGCAATAATGCATGCATTATATGTGGTGTTTCTTGAACTATATGTTGTTATCAGAATACTCTATGTCCTACATTTCAACAATGTCAGATACACCTTGTCAAAACACGTTGTTGGGACTATTTTACGTCATGACATTTATATTAAAGAAACCCTGTTAATGCCTTCAGGGGAGGGTGGTCCACCTCCCCCAGCCTCCACCTTGAGTGGGAGTCTGTGAAACCAGTGCTCTCATTTTCAAATGTATACTGATCAAGAAGCATTATTTACAGGAATTTATGCTAGTTTTTGGTAACCTTCTACTATTTTTCCATTTTGTTTGCACTTGTCCTTTAGAAGCTCAGCCACAACATGCCCGCTAGCTTAGCCACAACACAGGTGCCACGCAGAAACTTTTACAAACAACATCAAAGTGCTTCAAGTGACTATAAAAGCCGTAGCAGACTCTCTGTGTTTCTAGTGTGGACATAGAGAGAGTCTGAAAGTAGCAGCTCACTGCTCCTGCTACACTGCTGTTGCCAGTCTGTCACTCACACCACTCAGTGTCAAGGCCACGCCCCCGAAGTGGCTGTCTTTTGTAAGTCTCTGATGCATTTTTTTTTATTTGCGAGAAGGAGCTAGCAGAATTGAGGGGTGTAGTTAAACAGTAAAATACAAAAACTTCACAAATGAACCTTGAAGCTAATGCTGCACTGCCCAGTGAGCAGCTTCAATTTCACAGTAGTGACAATAGTGTCAAAAAATACAACAACACAAATAGGTTTATACAACAAATACAAATATGAGATTGCAACTGGACAATTATTTGTATGAAAATTCCTGCTCTAATAAGACAAAGAGGAAATAACTAAGTGTATACACTAGTGAGAGTAGGCGGGTCTGACATCATATGTTGTATGTGTGTGTGTGTGTGTGCACAGATGTGTGCATGTCGTTACGTCTGTCTTTATAACATATACTGCATGTAGGCCTGTTCTTACCCTAACTCTATCCACATGGCAGTGAACATGGATGCATTAACACGCAAAAACTTTCACTAGTTGAGATTAAATAAATCCTTCTGTTAATTTTCTGGCCGTCTGTCCCTCATCTGCAGTAACCAGGAGCGGCAGTGTGCCTCTCCATCCCAGCGGGGTAAACCTCTCAGAAGCAATATGTAATTAAACTCAGAGAGCATATTCTTTAATCCTAAAGGCTATTATAGATTTATGGTCAGTGCATTGTCTGATCTCCACAATGGCTTTTCCTCACTGCACTCTTGTGGATACCGTGAGCCCATATATGTTCTTAAATGGGTAGATAAAGGTTTTGTAACCCTTTTAAATCTGGCTTCGTAATGGGAGTGCTACAATGGCTTACTGCCCTTGTGGGGTAATACGTTGGCTTTTGTATTCATGCTCAGGATGGATAGAAAAGCTTTGAAAGGATAGAGGAATCTGTAATTATAATGCACCAACCGTCATCAATGACATATTTTTGAACCCACTTCCAGTCACATTAGAAACAAGCAGAGCTGTACATGTGAAATTGTAATTATGGTGTATTCATTTTATCTCCCAGGGATTAAAGTATTGAGTATGTTTAATTGTAAGTGTTCTACATTTTAGAACAGTGGATCACTGATTAAGAGTGACCCATCCCCACGACAGGATGCTTTGAAATGCCATTAATACTTAACTTAATTGCTACTTTTATTTGCAATATTTTGACTCAATCTCCATTCTCTCTAGCTCTGAGGATCGCTGATGTAATGTTTCCCTTTTGTCCTAGTAAGCATTGGTGGAGCAGGGTTTTTTGGTGTGCAGTTTCCTCTTTTTATTCAGTGTATTTGGGCAGATCAGAGGATCATTTGTAGAAAAAGCATCTTGAAACTCACTTCTTTTCATCAGACTTAGCGTGATAACTTATATTTGGTGTTTGTACACTTTGTTGATAGTGTTGGATACTTGCTGTCCCTCCTCATTTGCTCCCATCTGTAAAGCACTTCAACCTGAACTTCAAATTGAAAAGTTCTACATAAACGATATGTTAAATAATGGGATTGTGAATAATAACAACAGGAAAAATTCTCATATTCAATCTCCTGTGCTCTTGTCCTCAAATAACTGTGTAAAAGTACCTACAAATGAGCAAAATGTCATCTTCCAAACCAACTACAACAACCCAAAACAACAATCTCGACCAATCACACCTCTTATGACACACTCCACACAGAAAGGACCAGGGAGAAGAAGTGAACCAAAGACCTCAATGAAGACAATGAAGCAGCAATACTACAGCCATTTAACCACTAGACTACCTATAAAGTTCATAATTAACCATTTATGTCTTTTGTCTTACAAAACCAGAAAAACTGATCTACAGCCAAAGTCAAGTGATTTTCTTGCTTTTACCAGGTACTTTTAGCTGCCTACACCTACACTGATGAAAGTTGGGGGGCGGGGGACATCTTCTCTTGTCTTCCTCTTGTGTTGAGAACAACCTCCTACTCTCATTATCAACTGTCTATTACCTATGAAGCAGCAGATAAGAAAACACTTATATAAAGGGGTTTTGGAACAGCTGGAAATATCAGAGAATCCTTTAATTCCCCAAATTACAAAATTGTTTTGTCTGAGTCTTGTTGGTATGAAAATTTACCAGAACTCAGTCCAATAAACAAGCCACTTGTGAGTTCACACAACTTTTGTTTACAAGCCGTATCTTACAACAGGTATTTGTGAGCTGTAACAAAACAAATTCAACAATGCAACAGTTAACTTTTCCTCTGTGAATTGCACAAAAGAAACAATACCAGGTGTGATCACACCCTGTACGTGCCACAAACAAGTAGTGACTTTTTGTCTTTCCCAAGCAGCAGTTGGAGCCCTTCGTCCTTCTCTGTCACACACATAACTGAAAATCATCAGGTCCTGGTGCCTCAATGATAATGTATTCTCTCTTATTTGACTTTTTAATGGGCTTTCACCTAATTATCATCACATGGTTCCTCAGATGTGTGCTGGAGAGGGAACTCAGGAGTCGGGGAACAAAAGGAGGTCAGATTTGGAGGTGTTGGCACATGGCCTGATCCGCTCTGGTACCCCCCTCTGCCCGCTTTTGCGTGATGATAAATTTTCCCCTTGAACATGATGTCAATATGTTGATGTGCCTTCCTTTATTAAGATACCATCCAACTGATAACAAGTCCTGCTGTGTGTTACCAACATAAATAATTAGAACAGAGACCAAGGAACGGCAGGTGGCTTTTGGCACAAAGAAATAATCATACTTGATGTGGAAAATAAAGTAAAAGGACCCATCTGTTCACGACGGGGGGAGGCGAAAAAACACGTTAACATATTGTCAGTAACATTATGAAATACACAGTTAATAATTTAGTCATGGCACATGACTCTGGACACTTGTTTGAAATAATCTAACAGAAGTGAGCTAGGGGCTGCTTCAAGGCTTCAAATTAACTGCAGATTTGCGCACTCATGACTTGTCTACCGGCCATTTTGTCACACGTTCTGCCAATTATTTACCCAAAGGGTTGATGAAGAAAGAGCTACCAAAGTCAGTAAGGCTGAAATAATCATCTCTGATATAAGATCAGCCAAGAAGCAGCAGCAGAAGGGAACTGTTGAACCCTGAATTGCCTGTCTGTCCAATACTCCGATTCAACACCCAAGATCTTAATTGTCTCCAAGGGCAAACTCCATAACCTGCAATTTATTGAATTCAGCAAAGTGATGATGATGTCAGCCTGTTTAAAAGTTGGAGATGAATCACAGAAAAATCATCAAGTATTTGTTTCAGTTATGATTGATGGGAAAGGGATATTTTAAAACATTTAATTGTTGTTTTTTATGTGTCAGAAGTTACAAGGAAAGCATGGATGGATTATGAGACAACAGGCACACTTTAAGAGGGTCTCCCTTCTATCTACCAGAGCACACTTCTATCCCCTAGCCCCTACCCCAAAGACAGTCTGTCTAAATCCCATCCAAACCTGAACCATATCAGATTCACACTGACACTCTACTATGTACATTTAAACAAATTACTATAGCATAATAATAATTCCGGATATTGGCAGACACACAATATATTGGAGATATATAAGAGGTAATTTACTTCAGTCTGTCAATCACTCCGGTTGCAAACGAGGCCATGCAAATTTTATGGAGGGTGCTAGCAGAATTGCCCATGCTAAGAGACTGAAATATAAACGTTGTGAATTAATTTATGCCACGGAAAATGCTATATCTGTATGCACACAGGCTTAAAAGCCATTTTGGACACACTGGAAGACTCAAATTACCAAAATGAAGAGGCCGTCTAGTATGGCCACTTGAGCCAATCAAAGTTCAAGAGGCCTCCTATCAAGAGCTTCTTGACTGTTATGAGGTAGCACTGGCACATTAAGGCTATCACAGGAGCCTGCGTTGATATAATTTCCTCATATTCTGTTGTGTACCAACAGGTTCATCTGTGGACGGTCGTTCTGCAAATGAGATTTATTTACTTGCTTGTTTGAGATGATCAGTTTAATATTTGCTGGTGTGTGGAATCATCCTTGGTATATAAATGAGATGATTAAGGCCGCAGGGCTTCCCCGCTCAGGGAGTAGAACAGCCGCCTCTGAACACAGCGGTGCCTCCACTATGAGACCAAACTTCAACACACATCATGTGCTTATCAGCTGGTGCCTTATCACAGCTTTTTCTCTGTGAGTCTGCATAAAGACACGGTCATTTCAGTTTGAGAATACTGCAGCCTGCAGCCAAACCACTGATTAACAAACCTCTGCAGATGACAACAACTATTTGGACTGAGAAGGTATAATCCACTCCTCGGGATTCATGTATGTGTCCCTGCAGTATAGTTAATGTATCCATAGAGTAAATGTAGGTTAAACAAGAAGGAGGGGAAATAAACAAAACCTACAGGATGTGTGTCTGTCTGAAAAGAAAATAACATAAGTTCAATTGATAGCTCTCAGCTAAAGTTAATGCACATTCATCCTCCTCTCCACCAGTGGGACTATATCATAGTCGGTTGTGGCTGTTTTTTTCTGCTCTATAACTATGAGGTTACTGGGCTACTTGGTGGTCACATGGTCGCAACTGTTGTCGGTTCAATACTAGTCGGTGACCTTTGTTGCATGTCATACCTCTCTCTCTCCCTGTTTCCTGTCTGCTTCTTCACCTGTCACTATCCGATAAAGGCAAAAAATGCCCCAAAAATCATTTAAACAACAAAACAACAAAAGGGCTTCTGAAAGGAATATAAATGTCATGTACCTCCAGTACGTTGTCTCTGTCAGATGAAAGCCTCAAAACTCTGTTTAGGTGAATCTGATGCTCAACAACATGCTCCTATATGCGAGAAACATTTACAAACACTGGGCTGATGCAGAATCTCACAAGCTTTTCTGGTCTCTCTCACAATTTGATATCAAACTCTCATGACCTCATCAAATTAGCACCTCCAAATTGATTATGATGAATTTGAGCTTGTTTCAAACCTATTTAATTAATTTTTCACTAAAAACATATCAAACTAATGCAAAATAACACAATAACACTTCACAATGCACAGTCGAGTTGTTGCGATACTGGAGGAAACAACAAGGTCCTTACGTCCATGAATGTTTAGAAGACTCTGGTTTTGAAGATATAATGTTTTCAGTGGGGTCGGATCTTTACAAAAATCATTTGGGGTCTTAATTTTCTAAAAAGAATCACAATATCTGTACCAGATCCTTTTAGGGAAGAACCATTGATTCACCCTCTAAACCCCTATACAAAGTTGATGAACCTATAGGCTTTAAGTTCAGATTCAAATTCATTAATTATTACATCTGATGACTGAAAGAAGCAAACGCCTGCAGTGAAAAGTGCTGTAGGACTTGTATAATAGCTACATCTCTAACAGGAAAGTTGCTATTCTCATTTAACTCCCTATAATTCATTTTTTAAATTCCCATTTAACAATACATTCAACTCAAGGCTCTTTCCAGTCTTGTTTCAATTAAGGGTGACATGTTCAGACAAGATGCTGAGGTGCAACGGCAGCAAAGGGGGGAAAAATACCCACACATCTTCCCTAAAATGGCTGCTCCTGTATCCCTCGCAGGGAAACATTATTCCTAATAAAACTCTTTAATAAATACTTCAGGTCCTTGGAGAGTTCCTTGAACCTGAAAGGAAACACTGTCTATACCCAGGAGCAAAGAAGGCCATTACAGCTTGTAGTGGAAGATTTAATAGGTGTCATAATTTATCATGTAAACCGAAAAGTGTTTCTTAATTAAGTGCGCCCGTTAATGAATTTTTTAATTTGATCCCTGTAAGTACTTTGCCATGCTAATTGCAATATTCCACACATTAGTTATCGGCTATTGCCCTTGGCTATTTGCTGTCGTGAGGATGGGAGCCCTTTTTCCCCTCAGCTTAAGTTCATTAACAGAAGAGTCTGAGCCTCCAGCCCAAACTACAGAGGCAGTGAGTGAGCACACATGTATTTGGGTCTTACATTCTGGTCAACAAACAGGAGTTATTCAATGTTATCTGATAGTCCTCACACTGATTGAACTGACAGTGACTGGATTTCAGTGTTTTTTGTATTGCTAAAGTCCAACCAGCAGTACTTCTTTTAGTAGTTTGAGCATCTGTTAGCTCGTAACACTACATCCCTGCACCTCAGACTGAAATTGTACATGAGAGTAATCACTGAGTGAGCTATTTAAAATGACTAATGCGAGCCGGGCTTAGTCTTGATGACTGCCTTTGTATCCAAAGTCTCGCTATCACTGGTGGCAGGCTCATATTGTTCAGTGCAATTAATCTGTTTGAGAAACATAATAATGAAGTTGCCAACTGCTGCCCGCGCTAGTATTTTATTAATCAACTGCAATTAGGCAATGTCCTTAGGATGACTTTTCATTCACTTGCTAGAGAAAACAGTGCGCCAACACAACAGTGCACTCAGTGAGAAATACTGTTAGCTGCTACAGAGATCACAGATGGGCTCAGACAGACATAAAGTAGCAACAATGTGGGGAAATTATCGTCCACCACTAACCAAATGCTAGTGCATTTTGGCTGTGGCTGTTAAGTTTGTCTGCTTTATCAGTGACTTCAGCAAATAACAAATGCCATTTTGAGGCTGACTTACACTGCAAAACTCCAGCTGGCTGCTGAGTTCTAGAAAGTACACCAGCACTACAGCTGCCTGCGGATGAAGCAGCTTCACATCCCACACTGCTGCAGTCTAACAACAGCTTACAAACATGGAAGGATTATAAATTGAAGGACATCTGGGCAAAAACACCTGAAAGCCCCCCCACAATGTTTAGTAGTCAAGTGATTGCACTGTTGGGGAAGTTTATGATGAATAGGCCTATATTACGTAATGGCAATACTGACTTAGGGGATAATACCTCCCTTTAAAGATGCTATAAATGCTTCTTTCTTTTGAGAAGCTCAAAGTAAATCTTTAGGACATTTATTTAGTTTTTCAGAGGGGCATTTTTCACTTGCAACGGAAACAGTGATAACAGTCCCTTCACACCCTGGTAGGGCTATTTAGTATTGCATGCTTAAATAGGTCTGGAAGATGTGTAACTGAAGGTGCTGTATGTATGGTTAGAAAGCACATTCAAAACATTTTAATTTTAAAAAGACGGTTTAGTTTTCTAATAACACCAGAGGTTTGTGTTTATTTACAGTGATTTGGAGAACTGAAAAAGGAAACTGACAATATAAAGTTTTTAAGCAAAGTTCTGTTTTTCTACGTGAGCAGTAAGCAGTCTTCTTTATTTTGACTCACATAGATTTTCAAAATTGTTTTGGTTTTCTGTTGCTGAAAAAGAAACAATTAGTGTTAAAGTTATTCAAACCAAACACACATTAAATTGAATTAGTTGATACTGCTTCAGTGTGCAGTATCAGACCTTCTGAGTGACCCTACTTTATTCTCCACAATGCTGCAGTGAGTTTCTCCTCCCTCCAACCCGTTGCAGTACAGTCATGGTTAAGATGGATTTGCTAAGCCCTTTAATTTAGCCAAAGCCAAAGGAACACAAGGCCATTAACACAAATTTTATCCTCAAACCCCACCCCCTTTGTGTCATGACATTCAAGCATAATGGAGAACTCAGCAAAGGCAAACGCTTCCCCATAAATGTTTCATGAAGTAATTCCACCCATATGAAGAAACTCAGAAAAAAATCTGTTGACATTATCCCGCCGATGCTGTCTGAGCATCTGCAGAGGAAATGTATTTAATATTCACAGGCCATCTTACGCTCTGACATTAGCCGAAGAAGATAATCCCTCAAAGATTAAATTAAATGTAGGCTGGAGTGTTTAGTGCTGCTATTGTTTTCATTAGTGCAAAAAGGAATTGTACTGACTGCATATGATATTAAATCGTGCTGCTGGGCGAGCACTTGACATCCGTACTCCCCCACCCCTCTGATAAAACATAATGTCATTCAGGGTCCATAATCTCAGCAGCAGGTTAGCATTACAGTTTTTAACTCGACTTAGTGGTTACTAAATATGCATTTGTGGTATTAAAATAAATCTCCTGTTGAGATAAAAGCAGAAGGTGCACTACACTCCCTGCCTGCTTCGAGCCATTTGTTCATCTTCACTTCAGAGAGGTGAAGGGGGTGGGGGGGCGAGGGTGAAGTTGGATTGTGAGGATGATAATAATGCAACATTTTGCTATCTATTCATGTAATCAGATGTTCTCTGTTGCAAGGGCTTTTTGGGAAATGTCAACAGGTTGCAGGAAACCAACATCTGCGAATGTTGATTAATTATGGTTTGACAGATGTTACTGAATGTCTGCAGAGTCTGGGATTTGAGAAAACAGTAGAAAGCCTCGTCCAATCCTGTTATCCACACTGAACATGTCGGGTTATAAACGGACATCAAGCACAAATGTGCAACTTTTCAACTATGCTACTTGTTAGCATGGAAACTTCTCTAAGGTTTCTGTGCAGAGTTCACATATATATTCCATTATTTCATTAAATATGTTAAAATTAAAGATCTAAAATCGTTCCCTCTGGAAAATAAGGGTAATTAGAGCAGCAAGTAGGCACAGGATGCGCAAATTGATAAAAGTAGTCCCAGTCGACAATGTACAAATTAATAAGGTTTTAAAAATGATCAAATTGTGTTGAAAATAATAAATATATTAAGATATTTTACAATGTAAAGAAGGTGAAAGTAACTCCGCATAACTACTGATACATAACTTTCTAGCACTTCAACATCCCTGGTATTCATTCCAATTTTAAAGATCATTTGACACAACCAAAAGGATTGTATATTGTATATATAGATTGGCATATTTGACTATAAAACAGCCCAAAAAAATAATGTCCTTCCCTTCTTCCTGAAGACGCTCATTAAAGCGTATCTACTGGGGACACAGAGCGTCTTGATTGACATCTTTGAGAATGCTCAAGGTGCTGCACTGCAGGCCAGTTTCAAGGTAATGTGCACACAGAGCTTTGATACTGAATTTAGGAGGAGGCACAGAGATCCCAGCAGGTCAGAGCATGTAGGTGGTTAACTTCAATCACATTTAATAAATCCATGGTTTCTATTTATTTGTTTGTTTGACCGTTTACTTATTTGTTTCTGTATGTCATACTGCAGTTTTTGGGGTTTAATCATTTAAGATGCACTGACTTTAAAAGTCAGCAACACATATGTCCACTATCGCAATTCTCATAACTTTCTCTCACGTTTACTATTCAACTTTCATAATCTTCTCCTATATTTCCATTTCATCAGAGGACAATGTTTTCAGAGGCATTTCAAAACTGTAGTATACTTTTGTAGATGCAGTACTAGAGGGTACTCTTGTGTTTTTGTCTCTGTTCCCACGCAGTGCAGTCATAAATTAAGATTAAGTTAGTGATGCTGATGAGCGAGTAAGAGAAGAAGTGGCTGAGACATGAGACAAGTAAAAGTATGTCCAGGGTAAATATACTGTTCCCCATGCAAGAATTACACATGCTAAAACTCTTATCTACAACAGTGTATTTTTATAATGATGTTATATTTGTTTAATGTTAGATAGTTTATTTGGTACTTTAATACTGTTATTTTATTAGAGTGCATTAGTTTTAGCTAGGTGTTCATAATAAGTGTATACATACTTAAAAGTTATGATCAATTCCATGTTACCATAACAGGTGCCAATTTTTAAAAACAAAAAAAAACAGTGGCTTCCCTTTTAACATCCTTTTTTAAATTTGCCCTCGTAAATTGGGGCCAAACTCATGTGGCCCCTGATGTTTCCACCAAACACAGTGCCTCAACATATTTCTCATGCAAAACCTTGTGGGGGACACTCACCTTGGGTTGGTCGACTGTTAGTCCAGGCGAGGCACTGCAGAGTCCACCCCTGCACCAGGGTCGGCCTCTGCCACCTCAGGATCCCTGACACGGAGGGCTGCCCCCTCTGTCAGCCTGGCGTGGCTGATCAAGCTGTTCCAACAACTGGAAGACATCACAAGTTAAACACTCATTATTTTAATTTGATGCTAATCATGTGTTAATGAGACTAATCCTCGCAATGATTCAGGTAATTTGCTTAATGGCTTCAGTCCAGATTACAGCAATCAGTCACGTTTGATAAGACGTCTGTTGAGGGGCAGGGGGGAAAACTCTGTGGAGGAGAGGAGGACAGGGAACAGGTGAAGGCCAGCAGGCCTCCAGGAGAGTGAAGACATGCTAGTTCACCAACCCTCTGACCTCTGAGCCATTAATGTCTCAGCTTTGTATCAGGGGAGGAACTTTTTGATATTTTGCCTTGTTACAACCCAGAAGGAACTAGTGATGAGGGAAGCAAAATAATGCAGATGTAATCAGGCATTTACCACCATTTGTTTAGAAAACGATGATAATCAGGCATTTAAACTTAGATATCCAATACAAAACGACACAATTAGAGAACTGACATGAACAAACAAAGGAGAGGGCCGCGGGTGTAGCCAAATCAATCAAACAAATATAAGCACAAATATGACTTTTAGTGAATGCAGGATCATGATTGGCAAATCAAAACTTAAAACCTAACTACGCTAATCTTAAATTAAACACAGAAGAGGCCACCACCCCTTGTGTACTATCTATAAGTGTAATTCTCTAAAATAAAATCATCCAAAAACACTGCCCAGTCCCAGAGCCTCTACGAGTTAACAATTCACAAAGGTTTCGGTAAACTGAAGTCCAAAAGCCATTCATCATTCCCACAAAGCTGGACGAGGAACATATTGAGAACTCAGAACGACCTCCTCAGAGCAGCGGCACAAGTCATCAAATGTAATGCATCTGAAAGTCTGAGTCATCAGTTTACTATTGTCCATATCTGGTGATGAGAAATACTGATGGCACATCATACAGTACTACTTTCATATTTAGTTATTGTGCCTCTTTGTTTCCAAAGATATTTCTTGAACATTATGTACCCACTTTACTAATAATTCACAATTATATGAATTGTTTTGATTTGATTGATTTTTCACATTGTATTTTTTTTAAAACATTTTTCAGGCACAGATAAGCTCTAAAATAAATATGAATGACAATCACCGAGTTAAGATTTAATGGGCAAAGCAACAAGATAACAGTTAAGAGTGCAAGTTAGCTCACTTATGAGTTTATGAGCATTCAATATGTGACGCTACAAGGTCTTTTAACAGGCTTATGCTTGCTGTCATACCGTGCTAGCTACAGGCTAGTGTGGCTAGTTTTAAACTGAGTTAGTCCAGTAAATATTATGACGTTAGCTAGGCTAACTAGCTAAATATTTTATTTGGCTTGATACCTTTTTTTAGTTACTAGTCATAGTATTACCTCCGTTATATAATAATATTACCTCCAAAATATAAGTTTCTTCCTGTCTTACCTTTGAACCTCTTCCATTATGCTTTAGTCTAGGCTTCAGACAGTATTTTAATCTGACTGGAGCTTTTAAAACATTTCAGCCAGCAAAACCAAAACAGAGCAAAAAGTTTTCAGTGTCGTTTAGCTAGCAGAGGGGGCGGGACTTCTGGACTGGGAGGAGTCCCACTTCCTCGAAATCAGTCAATATATGTATGGTCTTATATGTTTTACGACTTCATATGTTCTTAATGGCCAATTTAATATATAAATAGGTCTTAGTGCCAATTTTAAACGAAAAAAAAGATGTAGGTACTTTTCGTTAGTGTGTTAGATTGACAGGTGTCTCCTCCTATGACGTGTGTCACCTAAATTAAGATTTTCTCACCCCATCATCAACCACCAAGACAACAACAAGGTGCAACCACAAATATGCGCCACAAAACTGTTTTGGTGGCAAATTTCAAAAATACAGTTTTATTTAAAAGTGATTAAAGCTTAAGAAGTATGCACATTAGGGACTGTGTTTGTTTGATTGACACTGCTTTCAGCCAATGGCTTTCTATGGTTTGCTCAAACCACCTCAGCAACACCATCGTTCCCCAAACAATATTATTAGCCTATATAATAATATAATATTATTGATCCCTTTCAGATTACAAAACGTGGTTCGGAGGTCCGCACATTGACCTATAAATAAATATATAAATGTATGTGATGATGGGTCCACACATAATCAAATCCACACATAGTTGAAAAACAAAAGGCCAAATATAAACATCAGAAAATATCCTAGTTAAACAATTATGAAATATGAAAATGTAGATAATAAAAACCCCAAAACAAACCTTAAAAAAACATTTTAAACAGCACTACTGAGATGGAAGTGAGGTGTAAAATCATACCATAGTGAATAAATAAATAAATAAACCCTAGTCCTCTTAGAATTACAACTGGACCCCCGGTGGGAAGACACATTGTCGGGCAGATCAGTTCATCCTGAGAGGAGAAGTGAATGACTGAGCTCTCTTCCCAACTCAGATCAAGCAGGGGATGCTACGCCCCTGACAAATGGCTACAGCATAATGACCTGTGAGTGCTAACAAATATAAATCGTTTTCTCTTGCATTTTTACTGTCATCAAAACAAATGCTCATTAGCCTTTTATGAGGGATTGTGTGAATAATAAATAGATCCTAATTACCCCCTATCACAAATGCAAATGTGTGAATTAAAAGCAACGGGTAGTAAAACAATAGAGCTCCTGTCCCAGCCTAATATTATATGTACAGTTAGTGAGTTATTGAGCAATTAATGGTTTAAATTATTTTTTGTGCCCAGTTGCTTTACTTTACGTCATTGTATCCACTGATTGATCTTTAATCCTTCCTATTCCCACTTATATTATATTATAACCATTTTCTTTACTTCTAATATAATTAAATGCTATTATCTTTCTAGAAGTTCAACCAAAGATGATTATGAAAGCATTTTCTATTGCTCTTGACCTTTGACCCCCTGACAATTCATATGACAAATGTTATTTTATTCAGTTTTGTGATACATTTAGTTCATGAGTTGTGTGCCTAGACATGTATTTACTTTTTAAGAAAATTGCTTTATGATATTTGGACTCTACCCTCAACCACAGCTATTTGCATATTGTTCACTAAACAAACAAACAGCATTAGACAGCATTGACATGGAGGACGCTATAAAACAATGGCACTTAGTCAAATCGCCATCACATTTCTATGAAGTGCATTTGTCACCTAAATCAGAGGATAACCTATATTTTACACACTAATCTGAGCTAAAGCATGTCAGATGCATTTACAGGGGGCCCAATCCATTGTTCAGGCTGAGGGCTTATCCATGTTCCACATGCTGAGAGACAATGGACTTATGAGTCAGCCCAGTTGTCCTCTGCAGCTTCTGACCGCACAGTCACCAGGTTCTTTTCAATGGCAGTTAAAGCTGCTGGGTGTGTTAATGCACCCACACCTTCTGCTGATGCCTTGTCCCACTGTGACAGCTAAATTGAAGTTCACACCCACACAGAATTAAAGCAGGCGCTGTACCAACCAACTTGGACTTGAATCTACGTGATGGGTTAGGGGTGTGTTGGGTTTTAATTTCGTGATGACTGGCCCCCAAACGGGTCAGAGAGGTTTGAGGGTTAAATGTGGAAAGCACAAAAATCTACTTAGGTTTTAAATGTAAGGGAGTTTGATTTTGAATGTAATAATCATGCAAAAGTAAGTTAAAACATGGGTTAAAGCATATAAGCTATTTGACATCTGACAGCTTTGTTATCAAAGTCTAAACAAGGTGGACGGATATTCTGTAGCCCGACTCATGAATGTTGTTTGTCTGTGAAAGGAGAATTAATTTCATAATTGAAACCAAAAACTGACATTCATTTGATCTAAATGTGATGAAATTGTGTTGTGGTGAAAGTAAAACCTCTTTGATTGAGGTGATAAATGCTTGTGCTATAAGGTGCTTTAGATTAAAGCTGGTTCAAATTCCCTCAGAGACAACGGGGAGACTGACACTGACTTGTAGCAACCCCCACCGTCAACTGTAGATTACGCTTTGTTCTACAACAAAAAGCTCTTTCTCTTACACTTGAACTCATCATGGGGATTACAAAACAAGGTAGCTCACCACAATGACTTCCATTTCTGTTATTGTTTGTCAGGCAGCTGCATGTGGATTTAGCAGCCCCCAGCTCAACTGTAACTATGTGTGGATTAGATCTGCCTGATCCATTAGATGGATTATTATTATTACCACGCCCCAATATCATTTCAGTTGTGACACCCTAATACTTACATATGGGTGCATGATTTGTGTAATGGGCAGACCGAAGTTCACTAATATAATGTGCAGGACAGATGTTGCTGATGTAGACATCCCACAGTTTCACTGCATTCAGCATTACTGCTATACTTTTTCATCGTGCCGAAAAGGAAGGCCACACAAAAAGAGGGGCACTCCACCAGTTATACACAGTCATTTTGAAGGAAACAGTCAATTTTATCCTCACTTGCTGTCTATTTTCGTTTTACACAATTTGCAAATTAACTGTAACTTTCACATTTAGAGTTAACATTTTGTTATGATGGTTGTTTCTTAGACTAGTTTATTCCTGGGGTCCCTGGTACCCCAGGAATATATATGTTAAATATGTTGGTAGGATGAGGGTAAAATGTTTCTCAACCACACAACTTTAAGTACAATACTACATTTCTGAAGTTCCCATTAAATTATTGATCTGTTTTCACTTGTCAGGAGTTGTGCTAATGGTTTTAATTCAGGAAGTACATACATGGTGAAAATAAAGCAATTAAACAAAGGTCACGAATGGTCATGAGGTAATGAGACGGAGATCTCAAGAAATAGACATTCACCGTATAGTCTGGATTCTAACAGATTAAGGAGTGGGAAGAATTGATGCCCACAGTGGCTGGTAAGAAGCCATATTCATTCATTCATATTCATCTCAAAATCTCAAATTATTAGTCTTTAAAATATTAAATATATTGGAAAATTTCAGCTGGAAAAAAATTAACAAACAAAGCTGCTAGACATAAAAAAAAATACTCCTGCAAACCCTAATATGAGTAAATAGAAGGGAGAAGAGATCATCTCTCCCCAACCAATCAGTGCCAAAAGTAAGCAGTTTTTAAACAGAATATAGCCCTCAAATGATGGTTGATTACCTTTAGAGGCACATTACTAACATCCCCCCTGTAGTTAAACCCCAGACACTGAGAGGCAGAAACACATTCCCCTCAGAAATGATCCTCTTGTTGTGCATCTGACACCACTCCCTTCACAGGTCTCTGCAGGAAATGCTCTGTAGCGACTGTACCTCTGATCACTGGCCTGATTAATAGGGGGCTGAATTGGAAATTTAATTGGATGTGGTTACAATTATAAAGCCATGCTCTCCCCGGAGCAGCAACTATGACTGTCGGACGGTGCCGACGGGGGAACAAGATATCAGCGGGGGAAACATGTTCTGTCACACCACCACCCCCACGTTATTCCAATAGAGAGGGATGTGAGGTGTGTCAGATCAGTGTCGCCCACAGTGGAGCCGTTAAAACACCCAGAATGCTCTCATGGTAGCAGCCATTGACCTCCATGATGGTCTCCGCTGAATGGCCAATTTATCATAAACGGCCTGCGTGGACGTTTGATTTTGACGACTGCACATGTGGTGCCAGGTTTTTACTACAGGTGACTTTTGTGGATGTTGAGGTGGAAACACTTTCCTTCAGTTTTACTTATCCAGAGAACACAAAATGCTCTTTTCCCAGCACATTTAAACACAACACACTCAGGAGCTGCATAGTAACATAGAGTTTAATAGTGATATAGCTCCATTGGAGCAGTTATGGACTGTCCTCACAGGGAGCCTCACCGGTAGCTAAGCAGGGCTTGTGCAGACATGCATGTTCTTTCCCTCTCTGCATCATTCTCTCTCCCTCAACATTTCTTCAGCTGTGGGTATTTGATCCATCCATTCAAATTTTCCAACCGATAAACCCTCTCAGAAATCACCCTCTTGCTTGCTCACATGGCCCCCTCTCTGCAGTTGCAACCCCCTATCCCTAAGGCCTCCAGAGGTTGAGAGAGCCCTCTTTTGGCCGGAGTCAGTATTACACCATCTCTATACCACCACAGTCAAATCTCATCAGTGAAATGAAAAGGGCTCTGTCACAACCCAGGGATCATTCCACCCAGTTCTGGCACAACCATGCGTGCTGTTAGTCCAGTATACATTATAATCTCTGACATATGTAAGATCCGTGTCATGCTTTTTTCCCCATGAGCTAAGAAACTTAAAGAGGATGAATTTGAAGCTTCCCCCACCTTTAAGCTGCTTTTAGCAGTCTGTAGCAGCAGCCACCACTGACGTATGAAAATGGAGCAGTTTTTAGATTGAGGCCAAGAAGCAGTGATTGTGTACCACTGTCTATGTTAGGCTGAACCTCCAGCTTGTATTGCATTACACTCTAGAAATTGAAATGACTTCAAGTAAATTGTAAAAAGCTGATCAGACTACAAATTCTTTCATCTTGGTCTTGTTTTAATTCACATATTCCCATAACTCAAGGTGTAGGTCAACACATTTTTAAAGAACCCAAAGGGTGTAAGTTCTTCCTGATGAGCTGCAATGACCTACAAATATTTTGTTTTTGTTTTTCTACTTATAATAAAAATAATTTCTTGCCAGAGAACCATTCCATTATTTGTCACTTCTATATTACCTTTTCATCCTATCATATTCTTAATTAGTTAATTAGCTAATCAGAAGCAACATCCTGTAATATAAAAGAATATACATGAAGCCCTCAGTCTTATATCATTTGTTAATGACAAAATGGACAAATGCAACCTCAGAGCTATCTCTTACCAGATCAATTAGTTCAGAGCAAATTACATTTGTAAGTGAAATTTTACAGCATTTTTTGGAAAAGAAAAAGAAAAGGAATTTGCTGAAGTTGAGAGAAACACGTTTTGATCCTTCTTCTATGACTGCATTAATAATATTATGTTTACATGGTGAGGGCTCTCCCTCCATATGGGCAGGGAGAAGCTTCAGTGTCAGTCAGCACAACATGAGGCTAAAGCAACAGTGTGTGTGTGTGTGTGTGTGTGTGTGTGTGTGTGTGTGTGTGTGTGCTGCAGTGTTCACAACCATGTGTTTGCATGTGTGCACATACTGAACGTGTGCATATGTAATTTCAAGTGAATTCTCTGACCAGGCTCATGGCTAGTTAACCATGTGTGTTGATCTCTCTCTCTAGACCCCTCTCTGTACTCTCTCTCCTGTCCTCAATGATTGTCTCTGTCTCCCTCACCCCTCCCTAACCCCCTCCCCGAATCTTTGTTGACATGCCAGGTTGATAAAGAGAACGTTTCATTTCATGCCCGGCATCGGCACCATGGCTGCTCTGCATGAGCGGGTCGTTCGTCAGTGCGTACGACAAGCGAGGAAGATCCTCGAGGAGCCAGCTCTGCAGCACATAAAGTGAGATACAAAACAAATGGGCCAAATACAAAGGGAGAGAGAGAGACAGAGAGACAGAGAGAGAGAGAGAGAGAGAGAGAGAGAGAGAGAGAGAGAGAGAGAGAACAAACCAAACATATGTGTGCGTTGGAAAGTCATGTCCCATTTAAGTGACTATTATTAGAGCGGGTCACCATCTGCAAGTCTAGATAAAGCGAAAGGGAGGAGGGGGGTGGTGACTCTGCTGAAGATTATGCTCCAAAACAAACAAATATATTAGTGTATGCTAATGCTAGCTTGTCAGCAGACAGGCTGAAGTCTAACATATGTCCTACACTGACTTTTCAGAGGCAACTGTTGCACAGGGTCTCCTGCACATGTATCCATTCATGCCTCCTGTTTGGAATGCAGGCTTTCAATACGAGATAATCCTGATGACATCACTATGATTCAGTAGCCTGTGCCAGATGGTTTGTTACACAGAACTGTCTGGGAAGTTGTTGTTGGAAAGAAAAATGAAGGTACTTTCAAAAACTTTCAACCTATCAGATCATGAACTCTATAAGGTAGTCTTACCAAAGCCAGTTGGGAGAAGAGAGAAAACACCTTTTCCACCAAGAAAAGACTTGAAGAGCCGTTCTTTGTGCATCTTTCATGAAGAAATACCCATCAGTTCTGATTTAACTGATGCCTTGAGCATCTACGCCAACCTCTATTTGTTCATGGCTCACCCCCGTAGCTGCCAGTACTTCCTCAAACCATGTTGATTGGTCCGGTACCACACACACGCCAGACTGAAGCCTGGCAAGATGGATTCTTGCGAGATCTCATGATTTTGTGAGTCCACCTGCCTTGCAAGATTATCCCTTCAGGGCTACATTAGATATTAAATAAAAGCTGACTAGCACTGCTCATGGTAAGTGAACCAATCTCCATGTGTAAAAGTGGTAGTGACCCTTTATGAAAAACTGTATGTCAAGATTTTTTTTTTTTATTATTGCCCTTTGAATCTGTAAAAATACCAAAGTCTGTCAAACCTCAAATGCAAACAGTGTTTGTCCAGGGAAGTCTACCTTCATATTCACATTTAATTTATTCTGATTTCTGCTGATATGAAAATTAGTGCATCAACAACCTAAATATGTATATTTTTTTCCCAAACAATAACTCTCAGGCATGGAGTCAGAGTGCAGCAGCAGTTGAGCAACGCTGAAAGTCAGACCTCTGCAGTCGCTCCAGTGTGCAGCTAATCGGAGTGGGTATGTTGTTCTCAGAGCTAATGTCACCTTGCTATGAAGGCACATATTGCGCAGTGTGAGAGCAACTGCTTTTCAGCCCACACAAACAAAACAGATGTTGTGGGTGTCAGGGGTCGGTGTGCAAGCTGCACAGGCCTTAATCAACTATTTAAACAGCTGAGAGCTAATGACGTCATGACAAACACAGATTTACAGGCACTTTCAGCTCCCTCTGGTGCGACTGGACAAATTTTCATTTGAATTTATCTCATTATTTCTCTAGTGAGGTATTTTAACTGTGCATCATGCCCACAGTGGCTTAAGGTTGGTGTGTTTGAGTTCATGTCAGTTACTATACAGTGCATCTTAGCTGCTGTGCTTCTTCCTGTTAGGTTTGTGTCAGTCATTTGATGTGACTCACTTGTGATGTGTCAGCACCCATTAACCAGGTCACCAGGTCAACTCCTTGTACTGCACACATTGTTTTCTGTTAAATATGTTTAGGATTCATCCAGTTTAGGAATATTTCTCCACATAAAAAACACAATTGTCAAGACACAAATGAACTAAAATCACTTCATTGGTGGAATTACAAAAAATAAATCAGCAATCTTGGATAGTACCATCAAATGGAATATGCTATATTAGAGGAAGCAAGTTGTATGTGGTGTATCTCAAGTATTCTATTTTCTCTAAAATAAATATTTTGTGCAACGTTAAGCTACAAAGCCACTCATTTCTAATATGAACACATCTCAATAACTAAAAGTGAGATTATAATTCTGTTATTCCCTATTCTGACTTTTGTTTCTTCACAAACAGAATATGTATTATATTTCTTACATTTTGAGTTGCATTACCTGATTTTTTGGCCATTTGGGAGCAGGGTGTGCTTGTTAACAATCATCTATCAGGGTACCCAGTTAACTCAATTGGTAGAGCTGGCGTCCCATTTACCGAGACTGAGTCCTTGCTGCAGCGGCCCAGGGTTCGAATCTGACCTGCGGCCCTTTGCTGTGTATCATCCCCTCTCTCTGCCCCCCTTTCCTGTCTATCTCCAGCTGTCACTATCAACAAAAAGCCCCCAAAAAAGCGGACATGGAGCAATATTAGCATTAATGTTTAATATGTTTTTTAGCTGCCTGCTATGTGTGGAAACGATGTTGATGCTAGCTAGTGAGAGTAAACCAAAACAGTAAAGATTTTAGACCAGAAAGCCAAAACAATGAAGTGAAAAGACACTCCAGGTCAGTTTGTTGGATCCACTGAAGTTCTGGTGGGTCTTTATGTAGCAGCAACTATGATTGAATTCTAAGTGGATCCGGCGAGACAGCCTCTGTTAGAATGTATCACTCTCAGGATGCTTGTAACCCCAGCGTATACACCTCCTTCTCCTTGTCCTGCCTCAACTTTTATTGTAATTGCACCCTCTTCTCCTTTAAAGCATACCGCTCTGATCCAGACTGATAAATGCTTACACAGCACCCGTGTAGGTTGTGTTTCCCTAAGCATCCCAACCTCAGACAATTAAAGATTAGATTGATGACACTGACAGACCACTGTATGTTCCCTGAGCTTCCCATTGGCTGCTACAACAATGATGGCGCCGGCTTCCCATCTTAGTAAATGACAGAACAGTGTGGCGGTATGGCGGAGGGGACGTCAGAGAAGTGAGATGGACAGAGAAGACTGCAGAGGGAAAAAGAGCCTGGGGGCACCGCAGTCAGTTTGTCAGAGAAACTTAACGGCCACCAGAGCTCCAACCTGCGTCACATTGAATTCCTGGTCTCGCCACATGATATCCCCCCTCCCAAACCGCCCTCCACCCATCCTGTCCGCCTGGAGATAGAAGATAGTTGCCCTGGCTGTGAAGTAAGGCCGGCTGCAACAACATGTAGGCCCCGACAAATGATTGATTCCCTCCTAATTCTTTCAAATAGGATGAGGAGGAGGAGGAATGGGGAGGGCTGAGGAGGCTGAGTGGTGGTGATGGTGGTGAATTTGATGGGTGGGGTTGTAGAAAAGGGGCGAGAGACAATAAGTAGGCCACCCTGTGTCAGGTAAACTTTGGGCTTGTAGCTAACTGGACGTGTCAGGGTGGCTAAATGTTGAGCTGTCGCATTAGAACAATGGGGTTAAAGATATGGCCTAAAAATCTTATGCTAGCATCCCATTAAGAAAGACGTGAAGAGAAAGTGGACGATAGGGGTGGAAGTAAGGACCATGAATCATGCAGAGGATTGCTATGTTTCAGTTTTTGCTTTTATAAGTTGAGATGCATAGGTTATGTGTTTTGTAACCTACATTTTAAGCAATAAAAAACCATGGGGTTGTTATTTTCGCCCAAACCACCGTGTGCTGAATCCTATTTGTCAATGTCACATTGTGGTTTTTGGGAGCAGTTAACTGTTGATGATGTCTTCTTGATTAATCCTGCCTATAAAGCTCTGATTGGCCCATTTGAGCACAATCAATGAAAACATTTCAGGGGTGGACAGCAAGTCAGGGGTCTGGAACCAGGAGTACTGTAATTGAGACCTGATGGACTTCTGCTGATACCATGGATATATAATTAATCACACACTAACCGAATGAAAGGATTGTTGGTATGGGATGTATGTTATATAAAAAAGAGATTATTCTGATAACAGCTGGCAAACAGCTGTTTTTCTGTGGCTTTGTTAGCTACCTAACAGGCCAACGTGCTAATTTAGCAAAGCACCCATAAGTGCTGCAACCAGCACATGGAAATGCAAGTACTCATTCCATTAGAATGAATCAACTGATTTGAGAAACACTTTTGTTCAAAGAGACTATTGCTGTATTTAGTGTATTTAGTACAGATATCGTGTTTTGACTAATTAGACACCAATTAATTTAGTCTGTGAAACACATTGCATTGCATTACACTTTACATTGCTTTACACACACATCTGCCAGATGTTTATTGGACGCATTAAATTGCTGAAGCATAACAGACATAGATCATCCTCAACCATCTGTGTCAATACCAGGTTGACTTGCCACAATTATTTGATTGCTGCAAGTTAATGGCAAAGTCACTTTCTTATCAGTAAAACTTGATGTCTATACATCATGTATCAATCATCATATATTATAAGCACGAGGGGTTAACCCACTGTAAAGTATAACTTTTTTAGGTTAATTGTTTTGTCTACAAAATAAAAAAAAGTGAAAAATGCACAAGTTCCCGTTCCTTGTTTTATTCAACCAACACTTCAAAAACAAAGAATATATATGCACTGATATAAAACAGACATTTGAAGCGGTTGGAACTAGAGAATATTTGACATTTTTGATTGATAAACAACTTAATGAACAATTTAGTATCAGAACTGTACTGATCTTTTGACTATGAGGGTATTTATTCCCCTCTTCCTTCCAGTCAGCAGTCTCTAGCTGTTCTAATAAGTCATGTAAACGTATGGGACAAACAACAGTGATCCAGAGCTCCTCTACAGAGACTGGGCATCTGCCTTCGTTAATCAATGGCCCCTTCCCCCTCCCTGAGTACGAATCGGAATAATGAGTCAATTAATGTGCTAAAACGTCAATGAGAGCCAGCCGAGAGAGAGAGAGAGAGAGAGAGAGAGGGGAGGGGAAGTGGAGAAGACAGTGACAAGAGAGACAGGCACGCCACACGAAAAGGAAGGAATTGAAAGGGTAACAGAAGAAATAGGGTGTTGTGCCATTTCATTGATAATTGACCGTGTATCTGTGTGTGGGTGTGTGTGTGTGTGTGTGTGTGGCAGCCAGCAGTTGTTTGCTGTGCAGTGCTTTGGGTTTTATTTATATCACATCCACAGAGCCACACCGCGGCTTCCATGCATGACTGATGGTCTCCGCTGACACCCGCCTCCCCTGGCCTGTCTGTCTTAAGTGAGGAACCCCTGGGTTTAATTGCAAAGGGCACATTGGAAATGAATCATGAGAGAAATGAGAGAGGGGTAGAGAGAGGAAGAGTGTGAATGAGAGAGTGACAATAAAGTGAGCAGAAATGAGACTCTGCAGTGATTATATGAGTGCATCCTGCATTTTTTAACCTCTCTTTCTATGTGATTGTGAAAATGTTTTATGTTTGATTCATACATATATTGTAAATCAATTGCATGTACTGTACAGTGGGTTATTTAATAAGTGATGCATTTAATGTGTTTTCTCGCTGCGTTGGCACTCTGTTAATATGTGAATGTTAGAATTATACGTATTTCTGCACCATTTTTATCTTTTTAGTTTCAGAACCCCTCCACTCAAAAATGTTGTTCCTACAGTTTGATGTTTGAGCTTCACTGTGCAGAATGATGTATGTGCAGAGTTTGACACTAGAAGGATGTTTTCACATTCATCTGCTTTCTCTGTCATTGAAAATCTGACATTATTTTGAATTATCTGCATTGTCTGCAGTAGCCAAAGCTCAACAGAGTCGGTGTAATATTCTTAAAACACTCTCAACAGGATCACCACACCCAGCCCAGTGTGACTGACAATGAGTTTAGCACTGTGAAACAAGAGGTCATGCAAGGCAGTCCTCTATACAGGGATCTGCCAAACAACATCGACATTAATTCAGTACCGAGGAGATTTTACTCTGTAAAAACACCAACAAAAATATCATCCTCACTGTCAACGATTTGAATAAAATCAGCAGTATTATCCTTTACACTAAGATTAGCTGAACAGTTTTGCAGCCAGAAAATATGTCACACTCACACACAGTGAGAAACACACACCTAGCTCCGTGTGACCCCCAAAGACAATAAATTATTCAGTTAACTCCAAACAACAAAATAAATACAAGTTCATGTCCAGCTGTAGTTGTCCTTCCTTGTGTCTCACTGGCAATCTGCCAATGAGTTTCAACTGGAGGATACAAGAAAAAAAGCTTATTTTAAAATGTCTGTGAACTGTGAACTTGATTTTTTATTACATTTTTTGCCTTTTGTATTTTCAAGATTTTGTCTTGAAAATATAACCAGAGTGTAGGACTTGTACAACTGCTGTGTTTCAGTCTCATCTGACAGTGGTGAATTCCTGAACAGGCCATACATTTTCATTAATCACCTTCTCAGCAGTGACAAATTATGAGGAGATTCTTCTGATTCAGTTCATCATTTGATGTTACAATCATGGCAAGTGGAAATGAGGTACTAATTGGTCATTTCTGAGACATTTAAACAAGGTGACCAATCAATATGGAAATATAACTGACGTGTCAAACCATGAGAGAAGGCAGTGGAGAGAAAGGATTGTATCCAGTATGCATTAACGCTCAACCAACTCACCACACGGCCCTACAGCAGTTTGTATAAGACAAGACAAGGTGCACAAACATTTTAGCATTACCTATTGCTTTAGTGCAAGGGTGTGTAAGTGCTTTGAATATAACAAAGTATTCCTGTGAGCTGTGGGGGGCATGTGAGACAGAATTACTGGCAAACAAACAACCTGTTCACCTCCAGGGAACTAACCCTAACCCTAGGTGCGTTCATAACAATTTAAAGCATAGAAAAGAAGAAAAATGCATTTGTATTTTAAATGCAAGATCACACAATTGTGCTGCATGTCACAAATAACAACAGCAGCACACTGCACAATAAAGAAACATTAACAGTATTAAAGGTATACTCTAGCAATTTATTATTGCACTTTCATAAAGTTGGACTCAAAAGTGACAGATTTTTTTTTTTTATGCCAAAATTGCAGTAGCAAAGGCTACAATGACCTTATCTTTAATTACTAGTATAAACCCCTGGATCATACATTTCCCAAAATTAAACTTGGTAATATCTTACACCCCTATGCCTGGTGATTCAGTTTTATAGCCAGCCTCAAGTGGCCATTAGAGGAACTGCACTTTGGCACTTCAGCGTTGTCTTCATTTCTCGGCCACGGAGGTTGCGGCCTGCTCATGGCGAGTAAACTGACCTTAAAGAGTGTAGAATAAGAAAGCAGAACAATCAAAAAAGTCATATCAATAAATCATTAGTGATTAAAATCAGGATGAGAATTAAGACAAGGGATCAGACAAAGTAAGTACCACCCACTAAGTTAAACCTATATTACTGACATTATCATTTTGTTCCTGGATCACATTGTGTCCCATTTGTAGTTATTTACAGTATTTACATATGGAAGCTGCTCAGTAAAACTACATTCTCCTGCTGTTAACCACTGAATGACTGAAATCACCACAGCTCTCTTTAACCTGGAAAAAGAATTTGTATGGTTGAAGCATGATACTGCATGTCGACACCAGAGTACACATGTGGCATTAAGATAAGCTGGTATTACAAATTGGCTGTAAGTGTAATTACGCCTGTTGCTAATTGTCCCCTGTGAAAGTGCCACTACCCATGCCATTACAATCCACAGCCACTTCAACCTCGCTGATCAATTATTTCCACTCTTGAATTATTAATAACAGCTTAATTGTCCACATTGCTGGCGATGAGTCAGGGCCTCATTTACATAGACGATGGCAGCGTGAGCTCTGCAGGTGGATTCTTTATTCATACTGTTGTTGTGCACATTTTTTTACTTTCTGAGATGTTGTTTTTCATTACGGCTAAACACACAGATGGAAATCGGAGAGTGTTCACATGGTTATAAGCCACAGCCACAGTGACCCGACTGATCAATTATTCAAAGCCATTTGCCTTTGAATCAGTCACTGACACACTGCACGGACGACAGGAGCTTGTACAGCTACTAGGAGAACACCAGGGGGTCCGGGCCCCAGCGGAGCTTCAGGTTCAGGCGCCTGCACACTTACTTTCAGCCTGTCACTAGGAGTCACCGACGACCTTTAATGCTCTCACCCCCCCACCCCACCCGAGGCTGAAGTAAATTAGCATGTGTCTCTGAGGAGCTCCTTTACAAGGCGAGGGTCTTTTAAGATACAGCATGTCTTATGAACGTGTGATGTAAAATGGAAGTAGAGTCGCTGTAGCGTTCAGAGTGATTCAGGAACAACAGGCAGGCGGGTGGTGATAGCTACAACACTGCAGGGTGGAGGCACCTGAATGCAACATCAGTGAGAATCAGTGTTTACAGCTCCACATACTGAATATCACCATACAGACAGGTGAGAAATTAAAGGGAAAACCTGAACAAATGAGTTGAGAAACATAACAAATGCAGCTCACTGAATGGTCTGATTCATATGACAATGACATGAATCATGCTGTGGCCTTCACAATCATCAGATCTCAGAACAGTGGTAACCTTCATTCTGGGTATATTTTGTCTTTAAAAGAACAATGCCTGACATTTCATTTCGGTATAATTTCTTTGTTACAACACATACAACCCATTGCAAGTTCATGATGGATTTTTACATTTGCAGTCTGAAAGATTACACACTACATTTCAAATTTTCTTAGAATAAATAAATGAACAGGCCAGGGGCAGATCTAGAGGGATGGCAGCCGAAACAGTGCCTAGCCAACCCCACTGCACCCCAGTTTGGAGTCAAATGCTGTCAAATTAAACACATTAATTAAGATTAAATAAAAAAATAATGTGTTAAAAAACGGAAATTCATGTACTGATCTGTTTTTTAGACATAGGCTTAATTTCAGTTAAAAAAAGACAACTATTTGGAAAAATGTCTAAAGATTTGGAAATAAAACAATGTATTAATTACTAATGCCACCTTTATATATTTCTACTTAGTGCTTTACTAATGTGCCACAATAATGTAATGTTTTTGAGTTAAAATATCTTCATTCTGGGCCTTTTCCGAGCATATATTGATATGATGGTGATTAAATCAGCATATATTTCTGCCACCCCTTATAGCCTCTATGCCACTCTCATAACACCATGCGAATATGTCTCTAGTGATTGGCTACACAGGCAACACATGTCAGTAGGATGCATTCATTTCTGGTTTTTGTCTTTTCATTCGATTCATTGTTGATAAAATAAGACTTTCTTTCATCTTGAAGAATACTCTTCAAGTGTATACAGTATATTTTTGCTCCCTCAGTTCCTACTAGTTTACTGTTTAAACTTTCAATAGTTGGGCTCCTTACAAAACACATCACTGTCCGTACCCTTTCGGCCTTTACTCAGTCCATAAATAACGCTTTCTGTGTCATTTTCTTTGATTGCATTCAAACGCACACAAACCACTGAACAGCAAGACAGAGAGGCCTTGAAAGCACTTTTCCACATCCAGATGTTGGTGACATCTCCAAGGCCATTCAAACCTCACACAGACAGCCTAAGTTGCCCAGAGACCGCAGTCAGAAGGGAAATTACATGAGGAATAAAAGCCAGTTTGTGTGCTTTTCCATGCAGGCTTAAGGGAACAGTGGGGAGGGCGCTTTAATAGACAGTGCGAGAGGTGGTGCGATGGCACTGGATCCATGGCAGCTGTTTCCTTCAATGTTTCATGCTCATAGCCACAGCTGCTCTCCAAATGAGAGTTAATATTGCAGGGGGGCCGTCCACCCTGGGTCGAGCCTTGTCGCATGGTCTGAATGTCAAACCCCGCCCAGCAGGGTGACACCGGCTCAAAGGACACACTGTGTGATTTTTCCCCTCTCTCCTCTTTTGCCCTCTTCTCCCTGTTGCTGTGTCTTTCTGCCTCATTGGATCTCTTTCCCCTAACTGGACAAGGGTGAAATCTGTATTTTTCATGGGCACACCAATGTGGCTTCAGCTTTAAATGAAAAATAAATGAGGAAATAAAAGATGGCTGTCTAGTTGTAGCCAGGAGAACTCGTGTGTTGACATTGGGATTTGACTGGTTTGTGTTTTGAAGGCTGTCACTGATACTAATGTGTCAAAATTTTGCCCGTGCACAGATTGTATTGTTATCTTATACAAAGATTCATTGTTTCATACACACATTTGAGCGGGGGGAACAGCTACTACAATACTAGTTTTAGCAATAGTTCATTTTACAGTGGATAAATAACTGCTTTTTAAATCAACAATTCATTTAAACACAATTAACATTACTTTTTTTGGACTTAGATAGATTGTTTTACGTGGTTGTTGTCAGGCAGGAAGTTCCAGAGATGGGTGACAGACTTTTTCCAAATAGTTTTAAGCTTTTGGAATGACATGACCAATGCTGTCTTTTCTCTGGTGGGGACAATCCTTTTAAGTTTCGTCAATAATTAGAAATAAGGAATCCTGCTATCCACCCTGGGCAAACTTTTGAAAAAAATGGACATGAATACTGGGCACCTTGTAGGTTTACTGTTTTGCACAATAAACCAATTAAAATTAAAGTTATTAGAGAGAACGCCACTCAAAAAGCCACAACATGTTGGGAATAAGCAAATATCATTCAGCTCAGGTAGACCAGGTTGCACAGGTAGAATATAGACAGATCTAAAAACTGAAAGCACACTGGGGGAAATTAACATGCCAAACTTTCATCTTTTTGACAGACAATTCCATTTTTGTACCACATCTGTCAAACAATGAAATTCCAGATTATTTAAAGGTGGTTTCATGAGGTATTTTCAATACACCTTAGCTTTTATTCTGATCACGTGTGGAATAAAAACATCCCTGTCAACACAGCTTGTGCCACGTTCTTCCCATACAGACACACACATGACCTGTGCGGTAGACCTGTGTTTTCTCTGTGCTGATAATATCCATAGTGATAGATGTAGGGTGCCCCTCGACCCTCTGTTGTGTCTCACTGCAATGTCGGGCACTAGATTCCTTTGGACTGCCACATACACACAGTGGTGGCAGCGATGAGCATGATTTGAAGTGTCCTGTCTGCAGCGGTGCAGCTGCATAAAGGAAACAGCTGCTGAAATATCACAGACGGCCTCCCCGTGTCTCCTAGTATCTATCACACACACACAGTGGCCAGCTCAGCCTGGAGAGAGAGGACACAACAAAGACATCTGCAAGATGGCCTCGGACACACAACCCCACTGATGTGTGCACTGCTGTGATGTCGTCTTTGCTGGGCGGATGACAGGCGGGCTGCTGTGATGTGCTCTTCTCTGGGCTTTATCCCGCTCCTGCTGTTTTCTTTTTATGTTGTATGGTGACAGACTGACACGCAAACAGGAAATGATGTTCAGAGTCTTTGTTTGAAGCTGGACGAGGCATTTCTGATGCTGCCTGTTTGTCTGGTTCCAGGATTGCCCAGGCCTGTCCTTATCCCCGCCTGCTTCGGTTTGTGTGATTGCAACTACCTCTGATGGTGTTCTAGACCTCCTGGAGATGTCACTGCAGTTCATGTGTGTTTACATCTTGAATCCAAATGCAGCCCGTAAAATCCTCGGAGCTAATGTTGACCACACGGTGTGCAGCAAAAAGCAGATGGTCAAAGACAAGTTTGGAGAGAAATGGTGTCCATCTTAAGAATATACAAAATAGATAAACGGAAATAATTGGTATTAAAATAACTAAGAATTGGAAAAAAATCTGAAACTGCATGTCGAAGCCACCTTTCTCACTATTGTGCAACCAAATCAAACCTCTGACTGTATTTTTTTTCTACTTATAAAAGCTTCTTCAACTTTTCAGAAGAAAGGTTGTACCATCACACAAACACCAAACATTACTCACATTCCAATAAGAGTGAGTTTGCTACACATTTTCATATCTAAGTATCTAACTTATTGTGCTAAAATGGCTAATTTAGGTGGTAACAGGTTGGTGTATCAAGGTTAACACATTTAGGATATTGATACCTGTGCATCAAATCACCTGACGTGTTGTTGAGTGAAATGCTTACTTCAAAGACCACCCATGTCATCAGAATGACATCTCTCAGTTTCATTTGATTCCACATATGGACAATTGGTGTCATTACATTTCTGAGAAACACTGAATGTAAACAAAACCATATTTGATTACAATGAAAACTCCTTTGGGTGCCCTTAATGATACCATGCCTATCTGGTTGATAGAATTATGACTGCAGAGGAATAAGAACAAAAAATAATATATCACCAAACATCTGGTTACTGTCAGTTAATAATTCATGCTCCATTACACCATATCATAGACCAGATATATAAAAAAAGATTACATTTCTTCAGGAAACACCTGGGGTTTCTTTTCACCTCATCAGCTGTTTTAATTCTCAGTGGGAGTTTTAGGTTCCTGGAGTCCTTCAGCATTCACAACGCTGTCTTATCACACTTTGAAGGAAACAGAGACTTTTGCCAAGTTATTTCTCATAGATGTCCCATACACCCCCACACCTGTTGCATTACAGTTCCTTAGGGGATGTGCCATACTGCTGACAATTTCAAGACACAAAAAGAATGTAAAGGGAAGTCAGTGGCATATGGATCCTATTTGAGCAGCTTTGGTGGAGATCAACCAGATGTTCTGGCAATTCAACATGCTGAAAGGTGGAGTGTGTTATTTGACAGCTGATCCCATGGTCCATACGAGCCAACAACTTCAACAATCTCTGAAGTATTGACCCTAAGTTGCTTTTTCATGCATGAAGGTTCCTCTGACTTCTAGCAGGACCCTTTCTTTTCTGCCAGAGAAAAGTGATGTAAAGTGGTCCTTCATGCAGCCAAGTCAAATGTCTCAACAATACAATTACCAGATTCTCTCAAGAGCTTAGTGCTGAAAAGTAACTCTCTTCCTGGCAGCAATATTAGATGGCTTAGGTTTATGGCAACAATGCAGCAATATTTTCATCACTGTGCTATTTGGTCAAAGATCTACACTGCCGCCTTTCAGTTATGCAACATTTAAAAACTATAAGTTTTTGGTGTAAACACTGCCAACGGAACAATACAGTACAAAGTAAGTAAGCCAGCAACATTAGCTAACCAGTAGTGTTTACTTCTACCTGCAACTGCTCATAAGTATGTGTCATCCTCCCTGTCTCTCTCCCTCTTTCCTGTGTGTCTTAAGATCTCCAATAAAGGCAAAACAAATACAATTAAAAAATATATATTTTTGTGATCATTAGTTTCTGACTTTGTCTTCACACACAGCAAAACTAGTGTGAGAGAGAGACAGAAGGAGAACTGCAAGAGATGGAGGGCGGCCTGAACGTCCTTTTTATCCCCTGCTGCTCTCTGCTGTCACCTATACTGTGTTTGAATGCAGCTGAATTCACAATCTAGCTGTTCTCATTTACATATTTTTCTGTTTTTCTTTTGTGAGACAATAGAACCAGTATGAAATCCGATCGCGGCTCATAAATGCTATTTTGACCAGCAGTCATTGCCGACCTGCTGAGCTGCAGATAAAAAACCTAAAACACAATAAACAAAAATACTGGTTAATGACAGCAGCTGTGCTGTGAGATGGCCCACATTCACATTTGAAATGAGTGACCACAGAGAAGGTTTGAAGCATCAAAAGGCTGTCAAAATCAATTCACAGCTGCTATTATAACCTCCAGTTTATTACTGGAACACTTATTTAGTGACATAAATAAACACAACAGGGACGTGGCTATAATAAGGGAAACATGACAGTCAATCAGAATCGACATATTTTAGTGACTGTGGTACAATATTTAGGTAATTCCTAAACACAGCTACACAGATACCATGGTAACTGTGATTTCACATCTAACTGCATAACGTCATGGAAGGTTTTAAAATACATATATTGACTCCATGATCCATATTTCATTATATATACTGTATACTGTGCATGTACAGTAGCCTGCCCAGTATGCCAGAGATATATATCAGTGAGACAATGTATGTCTGTGTCCTAGAAAACCATTTGCCTCACGTCTGGGTATCTCTCCATGTTACTTATACGCATATGGCCTTCTTCAAAGAACGAGATCTCTGTTGGAGCCGGTTTCCCATCTGGCAAAGTCATATAGAGCCTCTCAGAGCAGAGCTTGCAGGGTGACGCTGAGCTATATCAACAGTGACAAAAGTATATTGAATAATTATCTTTGGAATTAATACATTAGCCCAAACTTAAGTAAATGTCAGCAGATCAGTATATCTGGGAATAAGAGGGAGAGCGGAGGAGAAATGTGAAGGACGCTGCGCTTCATTAATCACGTCTTCCAAAGTAATGTAGGCAGATGAAATGATTCTTACAGAGAGCTGTCATTACAATCACACTGGTCATTTTAGATATCTAATTCACCATTCACCATCACATTCTTCCTAACTAGATGGGGGGCAGGAAATTAACTCATTCAGTGCTGATTTCTACTCTATTGATACACAGGCATATGTGAAACAGGGAGTTTGAACCGAGCAATTTTACAATTACGGTAATCTCCATAAGGCATGGCTAACCTCAGCTACATGAATAGTAACATTTACAGTTACATGAGTGTCCTTATTATTTTCTCCTTTGACCTTTGACATTTTTTTATGCTGCAGATCTCTTGAATTTTGGAAAGTTAGTCCATTAGGCAAGGAAAAACAGGTTTGGTTTGGTGCCGATTGGTTGACAAATTATAAACAGGTTAAATATCGTTACTAATTGTTCACTTTATGTAAGATGACAATTCAATGAGAGTTTAGACAAAAGGACAACATAATATACAAAATCATCTGTGTAGATGGAGTTGCAGTATTTAAAACTACTGCAAAACAATCTCTGTCTTAAATCTATCGTACTCTAAGGAGTTTTTAACTGGTTATAAAACTGTTTAAATGTAATACTGATGCCTTATATGACCTACATAAACATACCAGACCAAGATTGGCTATATTTATACAGTTATGTCGGTCAGATTCAATGAAAAGACACAGTAGAGGTGGCACTGCTTTTGTCCACAGGGGCTGCCAGAAACAACACAAAATGAATTTCCATGTTGCTGCTTTAACTTACTCACTTACCAACTCATTTTTGGAACATTTTCATACAAAACTCAGCACATCACAGAGCAACCAGAGAATTCCCTAAGCCTCAAGTGGGAAAGAAATATATTTTTTCAAATGATCTTGGACTTGGATCAGTCTATAGACCATAAGGTGGGTTCCTTGACTCTGTGTCGGCCAGTGGTCTCGCCTATGTTTTGATCTTGACCAGGTCAAGTTGTTGTTTTTGTTGCCTTTACTGACCGCCCCGTGGCTGCTCTTTTAGCAGACTGGAGAGACTGCTCTGCTGTCAGCTGTGAGTTACCCATAGACACACATTTTCTCTCCCGCATAATCACACTTTTAGCAAATAAATGCAACATGAACATCTCAGACATAAATTTAAGCTTTGCAAATAATCTTCAAGTTTCGATTGACACTATCAGAGAGGTAGTAATTTAACTATATGTTTATCATCGGTTGTAGTTTGCAGTGCTGTTTAACTGGACTGCATTATATTGAGATTATTGCATAAGGGGAGCAGAATATAACAAACACATTACATTACGTCTCACAGGTTCTTATCGATCCTGGTGGAGCCTCCTGCCATGGTCCTGGATCTCAACCCTGTACTGACATGGACTGACTCAACTTAAGCTTTTTGACTACAGCACAATTGTAAAGGTTGGAAAGCATGCAGTAAAAATTAAATTTCAATGGCTAAAAAGAGATTGTTGTTCTGTTGTCTGCATCTGCACTATCATCCATAGTTAACCTCACAGTGAAACATGATTGATATTTCCTGTGACACGAACATCAGTTTGTCGTGAGTCGCACACACTCGAACCAGACCCTGCTCGCTAAAAAAGTGTGTTTACATTATTCACTGGTATGAATAAATCACTCCAAACTCTTGATTGTGCAGCATATGTGAGGCCTAAGTTGTGTTCATCTGCCATTCCAAACATCTGTTTAGCCACAGCCTCTGTGGAGCGCTGCTCAGTAGTGACCTAGCCTGAGCCGCTGGGACATGAGGATGAAATATACATGACAAGTGTGGAAAAGAAAACACAGAAGTGAGTTCAGGGCGGTTGGTTATTGATGATCCTCTGTCCTGTCTCTTGAGCTGCTATCTCTCCTATTTTGTTTCCCACAACTTCTCCATATTACATGATCATTCCAGGGTCAGAGGGTCTTCCATACATTTCTGATTACACTTTAATATTAGTCGTACACAATGTTGCTAATCTATGATATACATTCTAATTTTGCATTTATTGCACATAATTATAAATAAATGCAGAATATAAATGCCGTAAAACAAAGATTATCTTGTAGTGGCTTAATCTAAGAAATCTAATCTGTACTCTGTAATCTGTACATTGAAAACCTCCAGTTGGAAACACGTGTTGTGAAACTCTGTAGTATTCTAAAATATTCTAGGAGGAGCAGGACACAACATGGACCTGATCCCATGAGATAAAACTCTGTATGAAAGAGCAGGATGAGATCAGGGACATGGCAAGCAGCCTCCTGGCACAGTCTGCAGTGTTAATTTATCTAGATTAAGTTGTCTTGATCCTGTTCAAAGTGTGACCTCCTCCATACAGTAGCAGGTGCTGAGGCAAGTAAAATGGCCCCGGATGATTGATGCCTTTTCAATTAGTCACAATGCAAGACCTTCACATGTCACTCTCCCATCCTTATTAATGACATGCTGTGTTAATACTGGGTGTGTTAGCGAGCCTTGGAGTGTGGTTTGTAATTAATGTGCACAGCCTTTAAGACACAAGATGACTGAGGAATCATCTGATAAGAGCTTGAGTTGTTTCAGTTAGGCACTTCTTGTTATATTTCTGTACTTAATTATCTACATGTACTAGTTTATATATGCACACAGTGCATACACAAAGATTTCTTCCTCCACAGAAGTTAGCATTGACATGTACTACACATGACTTTGTATGTATGAATGGATTTTTGTTTAAATGAAATGAAGCCCCACTTGTGACATCTGATTGATAGAGGAAAGTTCAATCTCATCTCTCCCCGAGGCTCCCAATAATTGTGTGTACAAGAGAGATGTCTCTGACATGCTTTTAATGGCCATTACTTTATTACATGTTTTAGCCAACAGCATCAATACACTGTATATTGTAGGTAATTTGCTTTTGTGTCATAATTAAAGGATAAAGCTGGTGATTTTCTATAATTTTGTTATTGTTAATAATAAGCCATAGAGCTCTATCATCGTCCAACAACTACTAGTACTACTATTAAAAAGTCAAAAGCCCACTAACTGTCTCAAAGGTGTTGTGATGATTTAACACAAAAAATGCATATTCTATTCTTATCATTTATGGATAAAATTTAGTATACAATCAGTTGCCAGTTTGTTAGGTCCAATTACTGTAAAACTAATAAAGCTCAATACAATTCTTAACAGAAACTATAATATAGTTAACATAACTAATAAACTGGCATGCGTGTTTACAAAAGCAGCGTGTGCCTGCAACACTGAGTTGCTCCTCTCCAGTTTCATATAGAAAAGGCATGTTCTACATATTTTAACCTCATTTCATTACCAATACAGGAAGACATTTCATGTATGTTTTCCAGGCATTACAGTATTAAGAATATAATGGAAACTGGATAAGCTGCAGAGCTGCTCTTGCGTGACTTCCGATCACCACTCCCTGCCTTAAGAAGTGCGGGAGTTAAGCTGTGTAATATGTCAGCAGATTCCCCAGCAGATTGTCATTTGCCGCCCATGACAACGCCAGTGACCCGATAGCCATTGATCCTCCAGTGTAAGTTTGGGGGTCACATAAGTTTGGTCACGCTATTGAAGATTACAACGATATCTCCAGACAAATACAATTTACAGGATTATAGAGTACATACACTACAAATGAAAACGCATATGTGTTCTCAGTGCATGCTGTTTGTTGGTAGATAACACCCCTGGAGACACCTCTGATCTCTATACAGCACTGGCTGAACTCTCTGAGGGGGCAGACAGCTTCTCAATGCAGTTAAGACCTTAACTGCACTGAGATCGGCAAAAATTTCCTTTGGCAGAACATGTGTGTTACATAGGACCAAACATATTAAATATTTGACGTGTCAGACTTAGGTAGCAACTCAAGTGTTTGAAATATATAGTCTGCTAAAAAATTTAATCTTTATATCTTAAGTATGTTATTGTGGAAAATGAATGTAATGTGGTTAATGTATAACCACATTAACATCCTTAAGATATCTACTCCCTTTACCTCATTAAGAATTCCAGAATCTATTTCATTTCTGTCTCCTGCTGGACACAACATGTCTCCATATTCAGTGTATGTGCACTGGTGGCTTCAAGTTTCTACATCACACTTGTATAAGTTTCATAATGGACCAGGATGGACTTCCAAACTATTTGTGATGTCACAAATCATGCTCTGAACCAGATTTTTGTTGAGCACAGAGAAACTGTGCAGATGAATGTGAAAACATTCTTCTAGTATCAAACTCAGCACATACATCATTCTGCACAGCGAAGCTCAAACATCAAACTGTAGGAACAAGAAGAAAAACACGTTTTTGAGTGGAGGGAGGATTTTAAGAAGCTCCAGACGTCCATCCCGTTTCACTTATCTGGGTCCAGGTCACAGTGGCTGCAGGCTAAAGGCATGCTTCTCTCAGCTGCATGCAAGCACATGTACAGGATTTACATTTACATTTGTGAAGCTGACAAAAAGTTGGATTACCCAATCATCCTGTCTGACACACTGGGCCACACAACACAATGCTGCAATTTGGAAAGTGTAGGTTGACTCCTCTGCAAGCCTCTTTCACATACAGTTACCTCTGCATAGATGTTTCTTTGCAGAACTATAATTAAGACGCAGTGCCATTCGGCACTGCACTGCTCCTCACAATCTCAAAAACCCCATTTTAAAATCTATCTTACAATAAAGAATTAAATGGTGTTATTTTCCTGGTGTGAAGGGGCTTAACAACTAATCCTAATGTTTGGGCAACTGAGTAAATTGTTGCCTGTTTGAGCTTGATTCAGAATAGCAGTAAGTCAGTTATTTCTTGAAAATGAGCTACAGTAAGACATCCACTGTTTATGTCTTTATTCTTTTTAAGCCGTGTTGGCTGCATGGCTGAAGACTGCCATTCTGACCAGCAGCATTGTGTTAATAGTGAGCCAAAAGTGGCACGTAATAATGAGTTTGTTTCTTGTGAAATGATGATTTAAAAGAAATACAAACTGAATAAATTGCAGTATATAAGCTGGAACAGTAGGTCGGTGATGGTCTATTTTTTAGTAGTTGGACCAAAGCTTCAAGCATAATGTGACAATTTTGAAATGTTACACATGGCACCTCATAACAAAGCCGTTTCTATTTGATATCTACTAATTGTGGTGCATTTTTATAATTTTCACTGAAAGTTGCAGGAACTTCTCCATTATGAATTAAGGAGGCATGGTGATACTGCTGGTGTCAGATCTTTATAGCGGATTATAGTGAAGGCTTCATATCAGTGACTGTGTATCTTTCCAGCAGAAATGGGGCAGTGAAGGTTTGGTGGTGAAACGAGTGGTGGGTTGTGCATGAGGTCAACCTGTGCCCAGGGGCTTCCTCAGGTGAGAAGATGTCAAGGGAATCTTGTGCTGCGATGGATTTCTTCAACGCAGAGCCATGTGAACCCCTGGGGGAGCACTCTCACTTTATCTTAATGTCATTCTCTTTCATCCATCCAGGCGGATGAGATGATTGAGGCTGTCCCAGCCAATTGTCCGAGAAGGATTTGATAGAGGAGCGAGTCAATGAGGAGTAGAAATGTACTGTAATATGCAGACGGAGGAAACTATTCGAAGTCACTGGGATTGTGACAGTTGGATGGTTGATAGTTGTAGAGGAAAAGTATTTTTGTTGCCTATTAACTCAAGAAAATGACAGGAAATCTGCTGATCGTTGTACAGCAACAGCGAACTGCCCGTTCTGTTCACAGCAAACAGAAATAAATCTTTTGGAGATTTTGGTCATCATGGATCGAGTCTTGCATCGAGGAAAATTCTAAACAGAAAGCCCTCATATAACAAAGGTCCAGTGTGTAACATTTAGGGGGATCTATCGGCAGAAATGGAATGTAGGGTATAGCTACGTATTTACCTGAAAATAAGTTTTCGTTACCATTCGTTCGTTTCGTTGTTTTGGTAGAAGAGAGTCATTTTTATCTACAGAAGGAGCGGGTCCTCTTCCACTAGTGTCGCCATGTTGAACCGCCATGTTTCTGCAGTAGCCCACAACAGAGGGTGAGGTGAGGGTGTTGTAATCTGCAACTACACTATTGGTGGCTAGATGCACTCAGTTTTACACACTGGTCATTTAAGGAAATAGTTCGACATTTCTGAGAGTGAGATGAGAAAATTGGTACCTGTTTACTCAGTTTAATGTACACCTACAATTAAGCTGTTGTATAAATGTGTAATTGTGCTATTCAACCAGAAAGATATCACAAAAACATCTTTATTCATTTTAAAAAAAAGATTTACCTATGTTTATAAGCATACCTCCTCAGCCCTCTGTAACAATTTCCTCATAATCTGGTGGTCTGGGGAGCTTGTCTGCAAAACAGGATAATCATGAGGATAAACTCAATTATTAATAGGATGGTACAAATATGAATCATTGACCGATTGTTTGAACACATGACAGAGCTGAAGCAAAACAAACGCAGGGCAGCGGGGTTAGAGGAGGAGGCAGCCAGGGAATTATCATGTATGTGTTGTACATGATCAATCTGGGATCAACAGTGTGATTTGTTTGGGCATTTTTGGCTCTGAAACTTGCGCTCTATTGGTTGATTGTTATGTTGTTGATCTGGGAATTTGACCATGACATTGTTTGATTTAAGGTGCTTTCAGTGGATTTTAGGATCAGTAAAACGAACGCCTTAAAAGTCGATTTGAATGTGAAATTAAACAGATTCCTCTATACAGAAATAATACATAGTGCAAAACAGAGTGAAATTCACTATCAGCACTCTTCACCACACACTTCAGATGGTAGCACCCAACATCCTGCCAGCCTCATGAATAAATTATTTTACTTCTCACTGCCAAACTGTGCTACAATGAGCTAGACTGTATTTTTGCCATTTAAATTTCTAAGCCCATTTTCATGCAAATGGGAAATTTATTGTCACAAACCATGTAACGCTGGCAGTAACACCTTATCTTAATGAATATCAAGTGCGGCTGTATTTCCCTGCTGCAATAGCTCACTAATCAAGTTTTAGTTGGAATGTGATTCATAAAGGGACGATTCATGGCCTCTCGACTTACACTTAGACTCTGCGGTCTATACGACTGTGTTATAAGGATTGATGAAGTCATCCATCAGATTGATCGCCAGCATTCTACCAAATGAAAATGATTATCGAATTACTGTGGTCGAGCCGTTAAAAGACCCCAGACTCGTAAAACTCGGAAGTTAGAGCTTCCCTGAACCCACTCAATTAAAAAGTACGAGGTAATCGCTTATACATGCTGTTAGTTTGAGTTATGGTGGTTAGCACAGTCTCTCGTCACTGGTGCTCCTAAGTCCACTGTGCAATTACTTAAGAAATTATACATTAAACCTTTGAAAAGTATCAAAGGTTTAAGTTCAGGTGACCTCTAGAAAGTGCAGTAAAGTTAAAAAGAAAGTTGGTGAGGGTTTTTCTATTAAAACTGCTCAGATGCTGCTGTGACGCATAATCCTTAAGCCTCCCTCCCCTGTCAGTGGCGTGACATGAATTCTTGGGCCATGAGCCAAATATTGATATTAATCAAAACCTGAAAATGAATTAAGCCTCTTTACTTGTTTATCGATTCGTTTTTGACCTTTCACACCAGGATTAATATCCACTGTAAACAGTAGGCTTATTGTTTACTGGCCTCCTTGAGACTTGGATGTTTGATCTGCACTATGTCAATACTGAGGATATGAATGTTCACTTTGAACAGTCAGATAAAAACTTAATTTAAAGGACAATCTTTAATCCTCCTGTTAACAAAAAAACCCTGTGGTTGAAATTTCTGAATGTCAACAAAGATTGGAGATTTTTCTCCCCACAATATCTGTACGTCTGACGTACTACCGTGGGCTTAAAGTCACTGCAAGGTTGTTGCTAAGGCAGTCAATAAAGCTAAAAAAATTTAAAAAAAATAAAACCCTCCTGGTAAAGAAAAGAAGAAAGTCACACATGCTAATTCCATCAGCACAACCTCCACACCTTTACTCTACCATAAGAAAAAACAAACTCAACCTGCTGTCACTTCAGAACTGATCGACAGAGCTGCTAACAGACTAGACAACAACCAGACATAAACCAATAATACTTTCTAATGCTGTCAAAGGATTTGTTTTTTTGTCGTTCATCTTTGTTAAACAGATCTTTTTTGCACTGTATTGTTATTAATGTAAGAAACGCTTGACAAAAACACAAAAACAAATGTTGAAATCTGAGTCAAACATTTACTACTATACAGCATACAATATAGAGAAAATATAGTAACTGCAAATCTAAAAAACAGAAGCAAAACCTTCAAAAGAATTGTAGTAATGATGGATAAATTAAGTAGTGATGTAGTGATATAAACCACATGACAAACTCTCATATTGGCTGTAAGAGGCTGCTAGAGGAGCTACAGCAAATCATTTGCAGTTTGCACAAATGTATATTTAAGATTTTAATTATATATATAATATAGATATAGATAAAGTATATTAATCTGTAAAGTCCAAAATCAAACCTAGATTTTCCTCACAGGATGCTTCTCTATAAATCACCATATTTCCTGTTAAAATCGGGGGATTTTGTTCAGTTTAGAAAAAATTGAAAAGATTCTCCATGTTGAAAGAATACAACTTGCTGAGTACAATTATTAAGGTCAACACAACTATGCAACCCTGGCTTATAAACTAAAGTCATCCTATATTTCCACTGTAGAACCCTCGCTCTGTGCCGCAGCCTCAGTGAATACCTGCTGCATTTTTGTTGAGTCCTTAAGAAGAAATAAAATCAGGGTTTCATCTTTTCCTACGAGGAACCACCTCAGGTTGAATGCAGATATGTCTGGGACAGATTTCAGGTATTGTGCGATGAAAAACAAAAGCATTCACTCGCACTAACGCAAACTAAGCTTTTAAATCCTGTTTTTGGTTAACAATCAAAATGATCTCCCTGCGTTGAGGAATTCCTCACCTTTTGTCAATAAAAATGCTAAAACAACAGCTTTAGCGCTAACAACAATAATGATTGGCCCATATGTAATACTCTCGATTTCAGAGAGGAGAATAACATCAACAGAAATTCCCTGAAGGCTTTTGTCCCTTTGTTTTTGACAGCTACTTCAATTACCACCATATGACACTGGGGACAAGGTGACAAACATGTTGTTGCCTGTGTGCACATGAACTTGTTTGTTTGCTTTCACAAAGCAGCAGGTTGAGCTAATACCTCCCAGCCTTTGGTAGATTAGACAATTTGGGAGGTGTCAATCAGCAGCCCTGCCTTCTACCTTTGCACATTCACTGTCCTGTGGACCAATAGAAAAGCAGAGAGGGAGCATCACCCTCCACCTTTCCCCCCTTTCACTCTCTCTGTCTCCCTGTCCTTCTCTCCCTTCATTCACTGAGGATCAAGCCTCCATAATCCCTGGATTTTATATCCACCAAAACAGCTTGGGCCCATCAGCAAATTGCGATGGCATATGGTATAGGTTTATGATTCATCTGGCACATGCATAGCAATGAGAGCCTCATCATCCGTGGGCAAACACCAGGAAAATATCGTAATGTTAAACGATGCCAGCCATGGAGAGAAGTGGCACCGTGGCGTGTGGGAGGGCTGTGTTTGTTCGGCCCAGCGAACGCAGCAGCTGAGGTTGTAAACAGCATTTCGGATCTGTCGTCCCTCCCGCGGTCCGGGCTAGATTAGGGACTGGCGCTGGGAGTGAGAGCTCCAAGAAGGATGTCTAGAGGGAGGAGAAGATGGAGAGACAGGGAGAGAGAAGGAGACAGCCAGAACAGCAGAATCCCCAAAGCACCAGTGTGCAAACTTTGGCCTTAGTTTGAGAAAGATAAAAGGCTTTATATTTCTAATGCGTTAATGCTGATTGTATATATTCAGCAGGTCAGACTGCATTTGTGAATTATAAAAGCATTCATAGGAACATTCTCTTAAGATTACTCAATGAGGAAAGAATCCAGTAATTCACTTAATGTACCAGTTTTCATCAATATGGAGCCTGTGTGGACAGATTAATAAGTTAACAAAAAAGAGTAGGAGCAGCAGAAGCTGATTCAACAAGCGATAGTAGACATTAATGTCTTCAACAAGGACAAACAGAGCAAGGAAAGATACAAAAATTTGGGTTCCCCCACACTAAATTGTAAGTGGCTGCATTTATATAACTTTAATTAAGTTTGCCTCTCATTCACCCACCGACACACAGTCACCATGCAAGGTCTATGGCAGCCTGGAGCCATTAGGCGTTCATTGTCTTGCCCAACGTCTTGGACATGTGGATAGGAGATCAACCACCAACCCTTTGATCAGTGGCAGCCGCTTCGGCATTGTGTCCGTCTGACAGCTGAAGTTGTCCGTTAGCTGGGAGTGCATCGGTTGGAGCGAGCTGTTTAAGGAACTGGTGAGACAATGAAATACAATCCAGGATTCACAGACAGGATTTTACAAATCTGGAAAATTATCATGAGGACTATTTTATCTTTTGTCCGATGTCTGCGAGGTAAACCGTAGAAGTACAGCAGTCAAGTATTCAACCAGGAACATGTGTTTGAATGGTCAATGCATTGCTTTCCGGATGATGTCGCATTGCGGGAAAACCTGAGCCAGGTTAAACGTTTTCACTCTACAACCCTGTGTTCTGTTGCCAGCACCCTCACTGCGCTGACCGACTGGCTCCGTTTAAATGAAAGAGAGGGCTGCTCTTTTTAAATTGATCTGAATGCAGCTTGAAGGAGTTAGGGTCTACACACATAGTTGATATACACTGCTCAATCAGCCACAAGTCCTTCATCATTTCATTTTGGAATTGTGCATTTATCCTGAATACAGTTCAATTAAATCAAGTATTGGTAATCAATACTTGGTCAGAATGGCACAAGATTCTGTTTAGATTTTTCTCGACATACTGAAAGCTCCTGCTCCTTTTGCCGTTCATTGATACGACAGCTCATGATGAGGGGTTGACATGCAGCAAAGGGCCACGGGTCAGACTCAAACCCATGGACACTGCAGCAGGGACTCGGTTGGGGGCTCTACCAGGTGAGCTACTGGGGTGCACCAACTTAAAGTATTCTAACTGACAGGCATATTAACAGGGGAAATGTTCTCAGGTTCTCATGTACCTGCTGTGGACAGATGATTTGAACCAGGATGCAACTTTGAATTCACATTAATATTCTTGTGCTTAAGTGACATTCTGTAAAACTAAGAGTATTTCCAAATACGCTTTCAGCCTCCTCAGCCATTTTATATCTTACCTCGGCTTTCTTCCCTCCTGCAAGTTCTGACACCCAATGGAGGAGCAATGAGCCAAGGCCAAATAATTCGATATGCTGCAGTATAATTCATTTCGAGATGTATGTACAATGTAATAAATACAATTCGTGCTTGGCCAATAAATGTAATTTAACTCAAATGAAATATAATGTGTCACTGGAATTGCTAATATGATTACACTTATATATTTCAAATATAAGGCAATATTTAATGACATATTTTTGTTTAAAGCACATTCGGCCCAAGTTAACTCAAATTAGTATCAGCGTGTCTCGCTGCTTGTTCACCTACAGACATAATCCACAACATTAGCACCATTTCCAAACATCTGCTGGAGAAGTCAGAAGCGATCTGCTGCCTCCACTGCTCGCAACTCTTTGGAAATGTGACATGATTACATACAAAACACCTCCAGCCAAAGTTTCCCTCTGCCTTCATTAAAGCGGGATGCTGCTGGCAAGGTGACTCGACCCGGGTCTGCCACGGCTCCACCCCCACTGGGCCAGCACGGGCACACAAGGCCCCACTCGATTGGCTCAGAGGGCAGTCCGTCAGCCACCGTGCCGGGTCAATACGGGTTCAGACGCAGAGCAGAAGCGACCGGGGCTGCCTGCGTGGATCTGCTGCTGGGAGAAGGCCTGCCATGAGCTGACAGTCAGTATGTTGGAGGTTTATCATTAGCAGGCTCCAGACGGCCCGCCGACCCCTCCGGCCGGACAGGTGATCTCGCTCGGCCGTCTGACTCAACATATGCCCCCACGGAGCTTCAACACACATATTGTGCCATCATTATTTCATACCTAGCAGGAGCATCTCTGAGCGCAGCCCAGATTTAGGTGCAAAAGCAGGTTGCTGTGAAAAGACTTATTTATTTATTTTGTGTGTGTAGCAATAGGTGGGAGAGGGAAATAAAGTGCAAAAGAAAAAATGGCATCTGCAACCCTTTGCATGTGCTCACCATCTGTTCATTTGAGAGCACGTGCAGACAATATTTCAAATATTCAAGCATTTTCAAGGAAATTATTTTTACTGTAAAAATAGATATTGTTTACTTGCCAGATTTGCTCCCAAATATAAACTTATTTTATGAAATATGACTTATTTTTGTTGTTCCAATGGCCAAATCAAAAGCTGGTGAAGTAATTATTAACATTGTATAAAAACAGGCTGAGAATATTTATTGTCTCCTGCACATTAGATTTTCCTACTGATTTGGTTGACTTATTTTGGTGTTTGGTGCACTAATGCCCTCTCCGAAAACTGCATCAACCCAGGAATTCAATGTGCCATATAGATTCACTTTTGTCTGCTTGTCTAGAAAGTAGCAATATCACAATATACAAATATTATTAGTAAATGTCCTGTACATACTATAAGTACATGATGAAGTATGATAAAGTATTATCAGCATAATGTACTTTATGTTATATACAGTATTTAATCATTCTTACCAGTGCATTCGTATGTAAGCAGAATTGAAATGTTGTAGCTAGTTTTAGACTTTTTGATACTAGTGCCGATTCCAAGTGATCTTCTTTTGATACTTTGAGAAAAATAAACTTTACTCTAAAAGCCTTATTGTAATTTAACATAAGAAGCCAGAATGTATCAAATGTTAAATGTTGTCTACATTTTTTAATCCATTAATTGCAGTATCGTAGTGAGAATAAGCAAAAGAGAAAATACCCAAGAAGTACAAGGCTGTAAGGACAATACTTGAGTAAATGCACTTAGTTACCCACCTTTGTTTTATAAGTAGGTTTAAAGCTTTTGCAGAGACAAATGTTATCGTCTCATGGTTCATTATGATTATGTTTTACTATAGTGCCCAAATCTTGCGTGTAATATGATTGGACTTATATTACATATACATATGTGGGTCTCCACTTCCTCGCCGCTGCTCTCTTGAAATAACTGTACACCATCACTGACATACAGTCTAATCATCTTACAGGAGTCCTAAATCTTTATCAGCATATATAGTATATTGGGCTTTAAAATTCACAGGGAGCTCACAGAAAAGAGCATCAAGATAAAGCTCTGAAATCCCGAACCGTCGAGCTCTCCTAATCCCCCCACCTGCATTTTTCACAGCCGTCACTGAACAGCAGCCCTCCATATCGCCTGAGAAGGGGATTTAGTTGTAATGCTCTCAGAAATACAATGCATAAAATCAAGTGTCAACTCTAACAAGCTGTTCTTAGGGTGGATGGGCCGCCCTCTGGATCCGACAGGGGTCTGGGCTCGGGCTTTGAAAGGTTAGCGTCCGTGCTGAGTTGCAGCATTTGATCCCACAGTTACCCAAATTTCAGAGACAACTGTGCAAATCGGGATAACCTGGGAAGCCAGACGGGCTTTCGGGGGGCAACAGCTGCTTAAGTCCGTTCACTGCCTGCCAGAGAAACTTTATCAGGGGAAGTGGAGGTTGAAATTTTATGGCAGCTAAGCCCCCTCCATCAAATTGCGAAAACAGAACCTTGTGGCACAGCTCAGGATGGATTTAGGAGTTTGCTCTGTGTTTTCTTGGCTGTGAGCGCTAATATAAAAATAGAAGAACGCAAAGACCTTCGGATGCTGCTGTCCCTATGTGCCACTTTTATTCCACTCAGTATGTTAGACTTGGGATCAACTGAATACAATCGTGAACTATATTTTTCTCAAAGTCAGAAAAATTCCTGTTTACACTCACAAATTGCTGCAGCGATGAACGATGTGAGACGGGATGTGAATTTCATCAACTTTAGTCACAAAAATCATCTTCGAAATTCATTTCAATTCTTGTTTTCGTGTATCTCTTTTGTATCATATTTGTGAATTTCCATCCTGCTGAAATGAAGAATATTTGCAGCATCTAAGCTTCTTTAAACACATGACATCTTTTGGGTAATTCAGCTGCTTTATTCTCCTTTCAGATGTCTTTTCATCTCCAAACTATTTTGTTTGATCAAGCATGGCAGTGTGTTACTATGCACTGAGCGCGTTTACATATCACATGATGTATAAGCTTGAATGGCAGCATGGTATATGAGCAAGCTCCAGTGTGAAATAATGGAATTCATTAAAGAACAACTTTGTCACAAAGAGTGTTTGTAGACTGAAAAAAAGGTTGACTGAGTTTTTCTTCTCCTTCTCTGGGTTCTTTCCTTCTGTCAAGTTGGTAGCTTTTACCTTCTTTTAGTTGTTTTCGTCTTGGACAGACTGTCCACTCACGTTATGCTTTTTTTAAAGTCACGTTTTGTTTGTGCCTCATGTGTGAAGGCATTCATCTTGTGTGTCTTACTCTTTGTCTATTCTTGGACTAGATGGCACATTTTACTCTTCTTGCCCGGTATTTAGTGCTGACAAAACAACTAGAGAGAGAAAGAGGATCGGACTGAAGGAGAATGTTATTTATCAAACCTAAATGGAAAGAGTTTTTTTTTCTGTTAATAATTACATTAACAAATCTAAAACAGATAAATCTAAAGTAAATAATGTAGACATCCTGATAAGGTGATGGTTTCCTTTAAACTCCAGATCTTATTCATTTCTGTGTGAGAGCTGCTGTAACTCAGAAAGCTCTCATAGCTCCACTGGCTCAGAAGCAGATTTTATAACAGTGAGGTTGTGGGTTTAAAGCCTGTTTTTAAATATATAATTTGTCTCTACAAAAAAGCATTTGTCTGCATTAAAATACAATTCACACACGATGTTCTCATGCAACTCTGAAGGGAGTGTTTTAGACATTACAGTATTAATAGACATTTATTGTTTGATTTATTTATGCATTTAGTTATTATTTACTTCAGCATTTTGTTGTTTTTAATTCATCCTGTGTTTATTAATCAATGTATTTCTTTATGAATTCATTTATTTAATTAAAGTTCATTTTTTACATAACACATAGACCAATAAGTATTCAGTTTTTAGGAAAGAGTGTTAGAGCCAACTTTATGAAGGCGAACTTCTTAAGCATCTCAACTGTGGAGGAAGAAAAAAAAAAGAAGCAAGGATGAATACTAAACTCAGATTACCACGTGTTTGCTGCAGCCGGCTGTGTTTAAAGCAACGCAGCCTGTAGCTGCTGCTGGTAATCATAAGCACAATGGTAAACAGAGCAAATACGCAGATATTTTGATAAAGCAGTTTATAAAACTCTGTGAATTTAAACACTTGGTCCATAATGTCTCCAATAGCTGGTTTTGGCATTCTAAAAGCTGTGTGAACTGGTCAGCTGAGAGCAGTAATCAGCTTATGGTGATGATTCAGTTAGTGTGGAGCCATACTGTCTGTGGATCAGAATGACACATGGAGGATGTATTTAGTAGCTAAAGCTTAGGAAACCTTGAATACACAGTGATTCACTGGTTTTATAAGGTTTTCTGTTTCATGCAGCTGCTTTTGAGTGAAATATTTATAATCAAGACTGCAGTAAACTAACAGACAGTAAACAATGAGCTGATGACTCGTCGTTACTTCTCCAGTTCTTCATCGGTAGAGCTGACACAAAGTCAGTACAGTTGTTTCTGTGGTAAGGCTGCAACTACTAATGTTTTATCCTTTAATATACATTTTTTGATTAATTGATTGTTCATTCTTGAAAATGTCAGATAATAAGGATGAACATGAATGCACGTTTCCAGAGGTTTTGGGTTCGAACTGCTGATTTTGTCTGAAACTACTACATTTTCTTAGGTTTCCCTGCATCGGATCGATAAAGTTTATCTTATCTTTAAAGCCCAACAAAATTCAGTTTATAACACGAGATAGAGAAAATATACCAACTCTCATACTGGAAAGCTTAAACCAAGGAAAGTTTGGCATTTGTATTTGATATGTTACTTAAACCAGTTCATCTAAATCACAATTTGATGATCATTTACACTCATGTATGTGAGAAGTTATTTTAATCAGTGAGAAAATGTGTGAACAGATGAACATTAGAGTCCATTAGAGGTTGTGACTTTTGAGAAAAGTTGTTAGAGTGGAGAACTATTGTTTTTTTATTTGGATGTATTAGTATATCTGGTCTGAATGAGTATATATATAAGAAACTGTCTCAACTTGAATACTCATATGATGTGGATGATTTGATTTGTATTTAGCATAAAGTTATAACGTTTAATTCTGGTTTGTATTGTATAGATCTGCATGTGAAACTATAGTTGTCTTTAACTCGGATTAAAACCTGCACTGAAAAATAACAAAATACAGTTAGTCACATAAAGGTTTTTGCACTTTAAACATTTCCATTTCAGGCCACATTCAGTTTCTACTCCACTACATTTGTCTGACATCTACAGTTCCTAATTACTTTACAGATTACAATTTTCTTTCAAAAGCTTATAAAGTGATGAAAATTAGCTCTAACTTATAAAGCAGCTACAATGTTAAAATGCTACTCACATCTCAATGCATCAACAACAATGAACCAAAAATATAATTCTTACAACATAGCAAGACCATTCTGCATAATGAGGACTTTTACTCTGTATATTTTTAAGCACATTTTGATGATAATACAATATTTTTGAAACAGGAATTTTAAAGTATTTTCACAGTGTAGTCCTGCTACTATACTTGATCTAAATACTTCTTCCATCCGTCACTGAACCTGATCACCATTTGGGTTAAACTGGCTGGTTTTAACCACTTGTAACAATAACATTTCTGATTAAATCGTTGCTTATTGGGCGCCCGGTTGGCTCGGTGGGTGGAGCTGGCGACCCATGTGCCGGGGCTGGGTCCTTGCTGCAGCGGCCTGGGGTTCGGGTCCGACCTGCGGCCCTTTGCTGCGTGTCATCCCCTCTCTCTCTCTGCCTCCCTTTCCTGTCTGTCTTCAGCTGTCCTATCACATAAAGGCAATAAAAGCCAAAAATAATAATAAAAAAATAAATCGTGGCTTATTAGAAACCTCTTCTGCTTCTGCATACCTGAGAAACTTTTTATTTCCGGGGATCAGTTTCTTTAGCACTTTAAGGTCATATAGTTTTTACCATATTTGAACTGAGCGAGCACTTTACTTTTTTATTTCTGTGAGGGGGGGTTTTAGTAGAAAAACATATAATATTGTTAACAAACCTCAGGCATGTCTGATCATTGTCTGAGTAGAGGTCATGCTTTCAATGTGAGTCTAACAATTCAGTTCAATGTAATTTATTTATATAGCACCAACTTAACAGTTATCTGAGACACTTTTCTTATAGAGCAGGTTTAGACCATACTCTTCATACATACAGTTTATTCCTCACTGTAACAGCTTTACATGACTATATTTTAAAACACAACTGTGTGTTTGGACAACACAAGATGAGCTGGAACCTGATTTTTGCTGAACAACCTTGATGGGAGGAGAGTTTAGCCCAGGAATAAGAGGGATTTTTTCTGTATGACATCTAAACCTCAAACAAGGACGCATCACTTTCCCTCGCTCACTTCTAACATGGAGGAGGGGTTACACACACACACACACACACACACACACACACACCTCAGCTGGCATCTTGTCACAGCATGCAGACGTGGATAAAGCAGAAGGTGTATAAGCGCATATTTTTACTAAATGCAAGACCTCATTTTTGGGGCGTTGGAGACCTTGGAGGGATTTTGTGTGTATGTGTGTGTGTGTGCCTCCGGTGACTGACTTCACAGGGGGAGAGGCTGCACACTGTCCACTCCTCTGTCCACACACACTCTGTATAATCACGTTCCCTGTCGGGCCCTATAAATCTGCAAGGGCCCAATTAAAGATTGCCTTTAGCATGTCCACCCCTACCAGCACGCACACGTGTTAAAAGGAAAGAAAAAACAAAAACACTCTTGGCTTTTCATTGAATGTATATTTGACACAACAGACTGCAGTGTAAAACAATAACAGGAATTGTTTGACTGTAAAATAAAAACAGTGTAAAACTCGTATAAAAAAGCTTTGCAAAAAAGATGTTATTGATATTTTGGTTGCGACTCACACACATATGTGCAGCTTGTGTGACCTGAACCTGGACATAAAGGTGCTAAGCTTATATAAAAAGGCAGCATGAAAGACAAAAACTGTACAATTTTAAAGATAATAAAATGATAAATTACAATAACTGCACTTTAAATGAGCTGATAATAATGTACGAAGCAGAAAGTCGTCCATGCAAATCAAATCATCTAAAATCTGAAAGAAATGGTGACACAAAATGAAATGAAGAATTGTGGTGATTTACTTTTTTAAAGCTTCAGTTGTATTTTATAGTGATGAAGTTAACAAAAACTTGGCTGAAGTGAAAAAATGTTTTCAAAAAAACACATAATTCTTCTACTTTTGGTGTGACATTAAAACAACCTCATTTAACAAGTGCAGAAATACAAAAATACTTTTTCCATCAAAGGCATCGATTTACTAGAAGGCACAAAGAAATTCAACAATTATCAACAACAATAGGTGTTCAAACCGAATACCATGGTGTGTGATGATGTGAGGAAAGGACGCAGAGGGGACATGTGACGTGTTTTTAGCAGTGCGACCCGTGTTGTGACTGCTATGTAAATATCTCATTAGTTCGGGTTAATAACATTCCTGTGCTCTTGGTTGTAACATAAAAAAGACAGGATCTAAGTGCTTAAATTTCCTCGTCCGCCGTCCGTCCAGAAAGAGGCTGATGAGCCTATTAAATGTCAGCCTGCAAAATTATGCAAGAGGCTAAAAGCGTTTAAGTCGGACATAAATACCAGCACACCCCGAGGATTTGATTTGGAATTATTTATGTCCCTCCGATCGGAGACAAGGAGGAAACAAAGGAATAATTAGACTGGCGTGTTGCGCGCTCTCGTGCCCACCGAATGTGAGACGCTCACCCATTCCCCCTCAAACTTGATGGTTGTTGAACTTATTTTTAGTGTCATTTGATAAGCTTCCCTGCTTGCACAGAGACATCCCACTGACCCAGCCACTGGTCATTGTCTATACCGCTTCCCGTCAAAGCTGGCGCGCTTTGTCAGGTTTCGACTCGAATATCCATTTTGCATCTGAAGTACGGTATCCGAAGTGACTGGATCATTCGAGCCTTTTTCTTCAGCTGCTGCCCCCTTTCCTCCCCCACAGTGTTTCCGCTCACACTAACATCATTTGGGATTGGCGTCATGACAGCGCGCTTGAGAACTCCACTATATATATAAATATATATCCCCTGCTTTTTGGGGTAAGGGAGTTGGGGTGGAGGAGGGGGGGAGACATAATTTCTGGAAATGAACAATACTTATCCGTCCATCGCATCCGTTCCTTTGGGTTTGCGTTTTGGACGTGGTGCACCGTCACCGTGGCGCGGTGTCCTCTTTTTTTCCTGTGAATAACGCAGTAATAGGTCATTCAATGTCAAAAGGCATAAAAAAGAGACAGCCAAGTCTTCACAGGCTGCTGCTTGCTGTTGCCTTTAATTATTTTAATTAAACTTTGATATTCTGGTGCTGAGAGAACTAGTGAGTTGTGACGCAGCCAGGAAGCCCTCGGAGGATTGAGACGGTGGGCAGAGGAGTGTCGAGGCAGCTGTATCTATATCTTAAAAGTCTTAACTGATAGGCCTGTTTATGGGCTGTGATGTGCTACGCCTTGCTGAGCAGAGAGCAGACTGCGCTGAAAACAGGGGCAAAAAACACCAAGCGCCATGTCAAGGTCTTAAAGGCATCAATCCCTCAAACCTAGCTGGAGATCATCCTGGTCAGGAGGCTGTCCTGCGGTCGAATAACGCTCTATTAATTTTCGTGTCCCGAGTGCATAATGAAATGAAGGTGTCTTCAAAAAAAAAAAAAAGAACTAAAGGCAAAGTCTTAGTGCCTTCCAATACCTTGGGGCATCCTGTCTACAATTTGTCATGCGTGTGCACTTCTCAGTGTTAAAATGACAAGATAAGCCAGTCAAAGGGCAGCCGCCAGGCATCCAGCACTGCTGAAGTTGGAGAGGGTTTGTGATGAGACATTGCCAAAAGGCAACGGACTTCTGCACTTGTGAGGCCCACTGGGATTATTCCGACTTCTACGCCAAAGGCAAACGGCCCTTCCTCCATGTTTTTTTTTTCTTTTTAGATAGCTTCCGTCTGTGTCCATGAAATTAGGTTTTCCACAGAAGGCACAATATGGTCAGAATATGTTAAGCCTTTGGTGCGCACGAACAGATAACCGACTCTGAGTGCTAAGTTCTGGGGCGTCCTGTGCTTCTGCTTAACTTTTTTTTTCCTTAATTAAAAAAATATTTGGTGGTGGAAAGATGCAGTCAATAACTTAAAGAATGAGAATTAATATAAACATTTCACTCTGTGCTTCAGAGGTCAAAGAGCGGAGAACCAGAAGGGAAACTCTGTGCGCAAAGTAAAGTGGAGTGAACAGATAGTGGTTTTAGCTGCAAGATTACAGATCTTCAAAAAAAAAAAAAACCTGATATTCTTCTCTTGTCCACAGCGATCAGCACATGTTGGTTTTCACACAGGCGTCGCTCTCTTCTACTAATGCTGCACACGGTTAAAATTAATACACCGACCCTGAAAAGCACAGACAGAGAGAAAGAAAGAGTGTTACAACTTTTATCATTCAGAACCACCTCATACTTTACTGCAGTTTTTCCAGGTACAGTAATTCAGACCTTTTTTTGAGATTTGCTAATATTTCTATTTATTTCTTAATTCATTATTTTCATATCATATCATACCCTCTAATAAAAAATCAGCTCCCTGATGTGATAATTAACACTTGGAAAACAGATATTCATATTAAAATAATAAAAAAAATAGTGTGTCCATAATAGTAGGTATAATATAAAAAGAAGTAAAAATATTCCAAAATATTTACGTATATGTATTAATTATGTCTTTTGATACATACAAACACAGAATTAAAACAACAATAATAACAATAATAATAAGAGTAAGAAAAATAATAAGAATAGTAAGAGCTAATGCAAAAATTACATTTTTAAAACATACAGAGAACACAGATTTCCACAGACAATTTCATGACAGTATTATTTCAGGACAAATAAAGTCAAACAATACTCCAATCAGGAGAAAATGTATTTAAATTCAATTGAAGCATCAAATGGTAAACCAGCAGCAACTATTCCTGTTCTTCCAACAAAAAGACGTCTCCCAGTGCATGGTCTCACCCAACATGTGTATGTGTGTGTGTGTGTGTGTGTGTGTGGCATGTGTCCAGGCAGCTGTCTGAGCCTCCTAGTGCAGCAGTGGCCTGTTCACTAACAGTAGACAGACTGGCACCAAGAGGGAGCTCTCGCACAGCGAATCCCCAGCAGCCAGGAGGCCTCCAACCTCTCTCTCACACACACACACACACACACACACACACACACACACACACACACACACACACACACACACACACACACACACACACACACACACACACACACACACACACACACACACACACACACAACTCCTCGCTCTGTCAGTGTGTTTACATGTGCCTACTGTGACCTGATTCCAACATTGTGAAGGTAATTAGCTATACTTTAATCATTAATCCTTATTGGGAGATTTGTCCTCTGCATCTCTGCATCCTTTGACTAATTATAAATATGTATTGAGTAGTGCTTTGACTTTGTTGTGAAAAAGACTCAAAAATGACTCAAAAGCAACATGTTTTCCCACAAACAATACTTCTGTTATGTCGGATAATATACAGACCTCACTGTAAACTTCTCTTACTGAGGACAGTTTCTTGGTTCGAAACCCTTTACTGTGCAACATGTATGTCCCTTGAGAGTCAAAGCACACAAAAACCTCCAAAACAAAAAGTTGTGAACTGACAGTGTGAACCTCTGAGATACTGGGCAGGTTAAAGGATTACAGACGCCAAACTGACAGAGCCACGTTTCTGCGGGAGAAACTGTTTTTTTTTTTTTTTTGGCTACGCAGGCAAAGATTTAAGACGGAGAAAGTCTCTGATAGAACAGAGCATCACTTGAAGAGGTGCACCCTTGTATCCAAAATAAAACAATCCAAAGTCCCACTGATACTGAAATAAATCAGTCTGAATAAGATGGTTTCCACAGCTCAAAGCATATGAAATCAAATAAGAAAAACTCTGTCCTCACACTACACAGACTGTCCTGTCAATTGGTCAGCAGTCCAAAAAATAAAAGATGAAGCTGCAGCGTCATTTCACAAAAGAGGTCTTTGATTAGAAATATGCTAATCTTGATTAAAAAACGGTAAGTGGAAGAGAGAGAAACATGATTACTGACCAACCACATGTACAGTAAGACTAAACAGGCAAATCCAGCACATGGAAATATGTTTTCTCATTTCCTGAACCTGATTTCTCCCAGAAAGCTGGTTTCTTAGAACTAAAATAATGTGTCCAGAAACTGCTGCTTTCTGCTTCTCTTCCCCTGACAGGTGACTTCAAAAAGTGTACTGATTATGACTCTTCAAATACAATATCCACAAATACTACAACCTTTGGTCTGTGGTAAGATTGTGGATTTTATAAGATCGTTCTATCATCTGCAGGGGGACTGTGCTCATCAGTCACAGCTCAAGTGGCAGTAGTGTTGATGGGAAAAGGTTTGGATTCCAATTTTGGTTTAAATTTCAGGGGAAACAGAAAATGTGTGACTGGAAACTTGGCATAGAATTTAATTCTGATTCATGTGCTGAATCTGCATTAAAACTTGCATATATTTGAGCTGCACGTCTCACTTTTTATGTTGGAGAAAACAAAAGCACATTCTTGCACATATAGGCCTCACACAGTCCAGGTGGATGCTTCACACTGAGGTATTATGGACTGAAAGGACCAAGAGATTGGCTCCTGAGCTGCAGGGTGAATGCAGAAGTCAGCAGCCAGTTCCTCTGGTGTGGGAGCTCTTACAGTATCTGCACTACAGTCTGGCTCGGGAGCAGAAGTGTGCACGGACCGACTGTGACGAGGGCTTTAGACAAGCTGGAGAATCTTCCATTTCTCATTATTTGGCAGGGATGGTGGGTGTTTGGTGGAGGGGTGGGGGCTTCGCTCCATCTCTGCATGGTAAGCCCCTCGACGTGTACCCTCTGCAACTAATCTCACACAGTCAACAAATAAGGCACATCAGATGCTGTTTTGGCCGCAGCCATCAGAGCGGCTAAGTTCAGTGGATTTTACGGGTTTTACGGCGCAGGGGGGGGGTCGGTGAGGGAAGAAGTGCTCTCTGCGGCAGCAGAATGGCAGGCGAAGCAGGGGGATCTGGTGCGAGGGCGAAGCAGGTGCAGCACAATACGGTCAAACCCATTCCAGCTCCCCTGTTCCCGGATGAGCGGGGCCTGACTTGGCAGGGAGCACCGCCTTGTAACTGGGCCATGTTGGAGAGATGGAGGCCCACCTGTGCCACCCGGAGCGGCAGAACAATAGTCTGAATATGTCAGCATGAAATGTCAGTGAAATCTCATCAGACGGACGGGAGCGTGACTGCAGATAGACGGGTGGATGAGTCAGGTAGAGAGATGGAGAGGTGAAGAGACAAGAGGAGGGGGTGAGGTGGGGGTCAGCGAGAGGCGTCGACTTCCAAACGAAGACTGTGATTAATAAGGTTCATTACAGACACTCCACTGGCTTTCTATTGAAATAAATGAGAAATTATTGAATGGTGATATCAAACTAAACTGATTATAACAACATCCACTGCTGATATACCTGAGAGGTCCAACGCACATGTATGCACAAGTAGATCTTTTGCAACAAAGGTATGAAAATCACTGCTTAAACTAATTATTAAAGCTGTTGATTGATTTTCTTAATTCATTGGCTGCACGGTGCAACACTAATAAAAATATTTAAAAACCAAATTGTCTCGTGTACTCAATAATCTCAGTATCTGAAATAATCCTCCCGAGTCCCAGTCCCAACTCTGCATGTTGAAGAATACTTCACTGTCTAACAAGAGTTTTAGCCACCTACACTGAAGTCTTGTTAGCGGGCCCTCGCTGCGTGTTGACAGGAGCTGCAGAGGTCCACATTTGCACAGTCCTCAGACAACATGTTTGTCACTTGGACTGTTGGCTTGTAACTTGAGGCAGAGCTCCAGAAGTGAAGTGCAGAGAGTGTGACTGTATGTGTTTGAGTTTGGTTCTCAACTCTCGCAGTGTTTCGCACCCTGAGCAGCTGAAGTCCCCCAGAGCTGCAACTCTCGAGCAGTGCTGCACGAGCCGGGGAGAATCAGAAAACAGATAGCAACAACTTGGAGCTCAGACCAAACTCTGTGCCATTTCATGTTTTTTTGTGCTCGGGCAGTATGTCTTGCTATGACATTCTGCAGGAATCAGGATACAATAATAATCGTCATGCTTTATGTAATATTGTTTGGGAACTTTTCTGGGAAAGGACTGGGATGGTACTGAGGAATATTTGTGTTTCTAGTAGTTAGAAGATTTGAGTCAAACATGCATAGCAATATCTGTAAAACGTAACTGCAAATCGGTTGCCTCATGCCTGAGTGGCGTTTTAAGACCTATAACAAGATAAACTGAAATTTATTTTTTGATTATGCGTAACATTTTGGGTCAGTGACAATGTCTGCGCCTATGTCTAATGTCCAAAAAGGGGATGTTTAAGGCGTACAGGTCCACTTTCCCATTTCCTGGTGTCAAGGTGGTACATGGTGGAAAGATCACTGGAGTCAACAAAGGTTGTGTAAACTTTTCAAAAGACGTCACAGAGGAAATGCTGGATAGCTTCATGGTTTTCATAGTATGCATTTCCACTGCAATCATTTCCAAAATCAGCTACACTGTCTCAGCTGGTTGCACCTGTTTAAAAGCCACATCTGCAAACAATGAATTAGTCATCCAAGAAATTAAACCTAAAGTGAACAATGTCATTGTTATTGACATGGATACAGTTGAAGATGAAACTTGAAGCGTTTGAAATGTGTCTCCAGAGACCATGAAAAGCTTTTAGCGAGCAGGCACAACTGTAGGTTGCAACTCAACACGTCTTCCAACTCTCCAAAGGAATGGAAAGTGAACGTTAAGTCATATTTTGATTAATCCATCCATTCATTGTGTGCCGGTACTGAATCTGAAGGGTTTTTATTGTCAGTTCACCTTAAAATCATAACATCAACAACATCTCGTAGGTAATTTTGAAGGATTCGATCCAGAGTGTTAGTAAGGTCCTTGAAGTTACACTTGTGTGTTGCTTTGCTTCTCTAATTTGGAAAATAGTTTTGAAATCTTCCATAATCTATAAACTAAACAAAACTACAACTGAAAAATTAAGTTGCCATGTGTTTGTCTCTTTGTGACGCAAATAACAGGAAATAAACACAGCTGATGGTGAGTTAGCTTCCAAATGTTTGTATTGGATTGTTGTATTAATTGATTGTATAGTTTGTCACATTTACAATATCATAGACAAAAAAGATGCACGAAAGAAGGCATCGATTTAGGTTACAGAACGAATCTCCCATCTGGACTGTAGTGTGAAAACACTTGCAAGCATGAGAGTTGTAATCCAGTTGCAAGATGCTTATTTTGCAGTGATAAGCTACAGGCTTTGAAAGATTTTATTACCAGAACAGAGACTTTTTTTCTCTTCACATTAGAGCTTTGCAGCCTATACAGTAGCTTAGTTAATCTAGGGCTTACCTAATCCAACAGCAACAGGACGACTGCAACACTCATCACATTATTCCAACAGTTGTCTGTTGTTCTGACAAAATGTTAATGAGCTGAACAGATAATTTATACTAGAAAGTACTCATATAGCTATTATAGATGTTCCTCTTTCGACCGCATGGACTACTAACAGTATACACTGCTGCGTCCACCTGAGCTGGTTTAGAAAAAGTTTTGGTCTTTCATCAGAGTCAGAAATCACAAGGAATGTTCTGGTAATGATACACAGAAACATTGTTCTACAGTAAATGTAGGGTAATATTAAGCACATTAGTATAATTTAATTTGTAACACAAAGAACTGTAATGGTATTATTGAGTACTCATAGCGGTACATGGTATCGGCAAGTACCAGAATGTAGTACCTGTGCTTGTATTTCGTCTGAGAAAAGTGGTATCGCACTTTGAGTTCAATTTCGAGGCACACACAAAACCCCCAAACCCCAAATCCCAAATCTTGTGATTTGTTGTTGATTCAGGGCTAATTCAGTCGTTGTGGCACCAACTTGCTCCAAACAAGTTCAACAGAGATGAGAGTTCAAACTGACAAAGTGTAACAGAGTTTTTAGATCATGTAACTTAAGAAATGTCTGAAAAAGGAACAAGTTGGAGAATAAGTATTAACTTAACCTCTGACCTTTTAAATTTTGTCTGTCATAGAAGGCAAACAGTATTGTAACTATCAAGCACGAGTGAACCTGTTGAAGACATGTTTCTTCATTCTTTCTTAATTCTGTCTTTGTCCTCCAAAAGATCTAACAGTCCATTCGCATGAGAAGAAGACTTTTGTTTTTTAAAAAGAAAGCCCTTCTTTGGCATCACGGTGGCACAGTGTTACATTTTATCCTGCTCGCTCCCTATATATCTGCCTCTTGACTATATAGACACGGTCAGTTTAAGGTCCAGTGTGTAGGATTTCATGGCATCTAGTGGTAATGTTGCAGATTGCAACCAGCTGAATACTGCTTACCTTCCAAGCGTGTAAAAGAGACTGTAGAAGCAATGGTGCTATTTATGGGTTTTTGTCAGTGATCAGTTCCATCTGGACTATATGGTAATTAAAGTGGTTTTAACTTTAAACTCTTGGAATTTTTATGATCCACGGTGTAATTTAAACCATTGATTTTAAATCTGGTTGAATCATTTAAAAAAAGTGATTAAACTCATTCCTGCTTGTACAACCCACCCTAAGTGCAAGAAATCAACCCTTGGAAGAAAAAAACGAAGAAGTGTGAATTGTCCCTGCCTGTCGAGCCTCAGCCACCAGACATGTGTTCTGTTTTACTCTGTGTCCTCTGCCACATATTGAACAAATTAAAAGTTCAAGTTGGAGGGAGAAGCACAGCTGCACGGGGACAGAGGAGAGAGCCAGGGTGTGAGCAATCCTCCCTCCACGAGGCTGCTGGCCCTCTTCTCACAGCCCCTCTTCCACACACACACACACACACACACACACACACACACACACACACACACACACACACACACACACACACACACACACACACACACACACACACACACACACACACACACACACACACACACACACACACACACACACACACACTGCCCACACAGCGCTGCCATCTGGCCTGCTGGGAAATCAGAGCCACCTGAGACTCGGCCAAATACATGATGCTCGCTGACAACTCGGGCATTTCTTCTCATTGTAAAGAGATGAATAAAGATTATACAAGCACATAAGGTACATGGGAGGACAACATTAAAAAAAAAAGTAGTTACTCGTTTCACTGTGAAGTTTAGCAGATATCATGGAAGAGGCTGGAAAGGATGACATTTTCTTCCCGTTCCAAAACAGGAAAGGGGTTTTAACTCTGCTTAATATCCATCTTATAAATGCTTGTTTTTATGTATATGCTATATATATATATATATTTATGTATTATGTATATACTACACACTACATATATACATGAACAGGTAGGTATTGTGAAGAACTTTGATGCCTAAGCCTCTGTCATTGCCAAAAACACATAAACTACATGGACAAAAGTATACGGACACCCATTAACAACATTATACCCATTTGTGATAGTTCTTCTTGTTCCAAAAACATGGGCATTAATGTGCAGCTATAACAGCCTCCACTTCTCTGGTTTCAGGCTTTCCAGCAGATTTTGGAACCTGGCTGCAGGGATTTGCTCCCATTCAGCCACTAGAGCATTAGTGAGGTCCAACACTGATGTTGGGTGATAAGGTCTGGCTCACAGTCAGCGTTCCACTTCATCCCAAAGGTGTTGAATGGGGTTGAGGTTATGGCTCTGTGCAGATCAGTGACCGCAACAAACTGGGAAAACCATTTCTTTATGGTCTGGCTTTGTGCACATCGTCATGTTGAAACAGGAAAAGCACAAACACAAACTATTGCCACAAAGTTGGAAGCACACTATTTGCTATCATTCACTGGGAATAAGGGGCCTAGCCTTAACCATGAAAAGCTGTCCCAGACCAACAGTGCACAGAGCTGTGCACATACTTTAGGCCATATAGTGTATCTTATGATACCTCACTTTAGTCCCAAAGAGGCTCTAGACTGCATTATTTCTGCCATTACAGAATCTCAACAACAGCAATATTAAACTATTATCAAGCAAATGTGTTTCTAGATGGCAGTTCTAGCCAATCATGCATCCTTGTTCACTCCTTGACTCATCTAAGTACCCATGTAAAAGTAAAAAGAGCACTTCATTTTCCCACTGCAGAGTTTGAATGACCTCAGAACTAGTGCTATGCACAGGTAGATAAACTGCCATTAAAAGTAAAATTAGCCTTTCAGTGTAAAAGCCTTTAGTAATGTCACAAAGGGGATGTGGACACAATAAATGTTGTAGAAATGGAATAATTTAACTGTCCCCCAGAACTCATTTCTTGGGATTCCCTGGTGATCTGGTGGTCTAAGATGCACACCACATTACGGCAACGTCTCCAGTTCAAATCCAGCTGATCACGGGTGGTATCATTTAAATCAAGCAATATCTGGTTAACTAATAGGTAAACAATTCTAAGAGACTGGCCCATGTGCTACAAACACATTTAGTTAGTTTGATGCATTTTAATGAACATGAGACTCCCAACTCACTGTTTTAACAGGGGTTTCCTCAAGTGGACAAGTGGAATGCTGTACCGTCTAACTGAAGTTGTATTTTATCAGTTCAAGTTAGCATCATGCTATGCTAGGTCAGTGTAATACTAATCTATTATGTTAGTGTTGATTCAGACAACAGTAACCCTCCTAATCTGAATCCTGAGCGAACAGCAACAACAATGATCTCATGATATAAAAATCCAATCTCTGACACAGTATTTACATCTCAGGCCTTTCGAACAACAACACAGCTCCAATAGTTTCAGTGTGAAAAAAGTTGGTGGTTGATGGCCAATCAGGCTCTGATTGCTACTTGACTGACCCAGGGAGCAGAGAAGGAGAGAGCGACAGCTTGCAGTAAAAAGTTATGCTAGCAGGCAGCAGCATATGGTCTGCAGACTGTCAGAGAATCGCTGGCTCCCATCTACTGCAGACAGAGGAATATTTTACTGAGTGGAGAAAAGAGAAACTGATGGTGAAGAAAATGGTCTGGTTCTTTGATCCGAACCATCATGCAAGTTTTAGCATTTCTGCATTTTCTTGTTGACTTCAGTGAGTATTACTTTAGCGTGGTGCAGCAATCTTTGTTGTCATGTATCTTCTTGTTTGTTCATGTCAGTCCAAACAATTTAAGTGCAATTTATTTTGGTATGCTCAGGTTTCCAAGAGAATTACCTTCCTTCTTTTATCATATTCATTGTCTGTGTCAAAATATGAATGAGCTGTGGCAATTAATCTGTTTTGCTTCTTTGTGCCACAACACTAAACTGATCTGCAAAACAGCATCAGGTGAAAGCCCTTAAATATATATTCAGGCTGGTCTGACTGTCCAATGTGTATCCCAGGTATTGTGCAGCAAGAGCAAGTTGCCAGAGAAAAGGATGAATCTGTTGAAGGGTTAGCCATATTGAAAAACCACAATGGCAGCATGTTACTGGTGGTGTCTGTTGTTGGGAGTTCAGAAATATTATGAGGCTTGCTTGACTTCAGAACAGGCCTCAAAAACCTCATACCAATATTTTTATGGTGCAAACATGAAAATTGCTCAGAGATAAACTCTGCTTCTGTGGGGAAGTTCATTCTTTGCTGCTGTACATTCAGGTTCAGCTTCATAAAAAAATCCTGAAAGTTTTAGGGCTTTTTAAGGCAAGGTTGCTCAAAGGCACTTCAGCAGGGGAGATGCTGGCCAACATGGCGATTTGACCTCACATCAACTGAAAGCCTAGAAGTCATTACATTAAGACATAATACAAGATAGGGATAGGTAATAAGTTTACATCTCCTGGTGCAGGATTACCTGGTTCTATTCTGTTTCCTGTCAACCTGTACCTGTTCACCCATGCACTCAGTCAATGTGTATAATATTGCCAGTTAAATGTCTACAATAAACCAGCTCTTGACTCTGCATCAGCTGTCTGTTGTTGCAGGGATAAGTGGTATCTCCTGAAGCTTGAACATGGAGGCTGCAGTACTGTAGGTGCAGCTGTTTCCTGCCGGGGCCTCCTGCTCACTTGCACCCCCACCCCCACCCTCTCTGGTTTTGTCAGAGTAAGTGCACATCATTGGCAGCTAAAAGCTCTGGGCACCGTCCCTCTGGTTGTTCCAGAGAAATGCCAATCGTTTTGGCGTCGACGGGGCCCTCACAGACGGCGCAGGAAGGCACAGATGGCACTAATGGACGAGCAGAATCCAACCGAGGGACCGGGACAGAGCCACACCGGAGCGCCGTCCAAATAACTGTAGTGTGAATGTACTGTATGGCCAACGCGCCGCTCTGCTCTAGCGGGGACGATGCCACGGCAATGCGGCATAAAGAATTTAAAATGATAAAATAATCATAAGAGAGGGAGATCGTGGGAGGATCGGCATGGAGCGGTGCCAGGAGGATCAGACAGAGGAGAGATTGTTCTTGGGCTGATATGTGCTGAAGTGAGTTAGACAGAGCTCGTCCAAGTCAACCCACTCGAGCCAGACAACTGGGTTTGCAGCTAATGGACTGACTGAGACACTCTGTCTGTCAAGGAAGAGCCAGTTTATAGACTGCACCTTCTCCTGGTACAATGGTACTCTTGTACAACGTGTGAGCTGACCTGTGAGGCGATAGACTTTTTTTTGTCGCCCAAATCTTTCCCTCCATTTCCCACGTGATGCCCACATGCTGCAGATCTTAACATTTGTTGTGTAAAGCATTGACAAAAACATTCCTGTGTCCACCAGTCTCTTTTTTAGCTAGTAGTGCTAAGCAGATGCTTGTAGGAAGAACTAGTCACAGCTTTAAGTGATGCTAAGAGGCCACTGAAAACCTGTTTGGATCTCCGTGTTCTTTTGATAAAAGTTTAAATACTTCTGAAGGGTCACGATACCTTAAGTTTGAGCCTTTTTCAGCCAACTGTGTGGTTTCTAAAAATGCAAGCGGCCTTCAGAGCTGAGAGGAAAAGCAGATAGGTGGGCAGATTGGAAAAAATTGTAGCGTGACATTTTTAAATTCTGCAAACCACCAAAACAGCACTGTATAGATAAAAGTTTTTCCAGTCGCTAGTTGCCAATACAAATACAGTAAAAAAAAACATTTGAACCTCGAAAGATGACGCAAGTTTGATACCGCAGCAGCACTCACATTCCACTAAACAAAAAAGAAGCCAGTTCTGCAGTGGACACACAGCTGTTCAGTGTCCCAAAAGCTCAGATCTGCCGTACAACACGCTCAGACAACATGTGTTTCTGAACACGGATTCCAAACATAAACCAAAAATAAAAGAGGGGGCCATTTGCTAATTTTTCTTCTGTGTGCCACAGTGGATCAGTGTCCACAGAGAGCCGGTGGGCTCATCTGTACTTTTAAATTACGTGTCATCACCACAACCGTCCTCCCAGAGAGGCCAGGAGAGACGCCACAAACACTCAGAACTGCACTCAAAACATAAGCTCACATCATGTCTCCAGGCCACGACCCTATCTTGCATTTGGCTAACTAAAGTCTGTGTAATATTTGCCTGTTAATACTCCACCATGAAATTTGTCTGTTTTATGCTAAATGGAATGAACCTCGCTGCTGCTTAGATCGCAGGCTTGCACCACTGATGATAAAATATGTATGAACAACATCCATGATTTGGGTGTCTTGCTCATGGACGCAGAGTAATGTATCCCCTATAGCAAACAATTACATTTCTGCAGATATTAAAGGAGGTGCAGAGGTAAGATAAAGGAGCTCCTTGCTTGTGTGTATAGGATGCCCAACATCCTCTTTTCTGATCAGGTGCATCATCTTATTAAAATGTTATGCAGTGATATTTGCTGCTTGTGTTATAAACAATATGGACAGTAATCAACTGCTGCAGTCGAAGAACTTCTCTGTAGAATTTTAGCATCAAGTCACAGTAAGGCCTCTCCCTGTGATGGAAGCAGTTCACAGAGTGCTGATGGTCATTATTACAGGAAGTCCTAAGAGAAATGTGTTTTAAATTGCAGCTTTCTTGTTATCCCTGAGGTCTACATGAACGGCAATAAAGGACATATTAGAGGGGAGACGAACTAGATATAAAATATTAACAAGCAAGTGCAGAGTTGTTGGTCAAGTCCATGTTTGTCTTTGTGTACGGGGACAGACTAAGTGTGTTTGGCTATTAAAGCTTATTTTCTGAACACATAATAAACTGAAGTTTAAACACAATAAATTTAGCAATTTGCCTTCCATTTCTGCTCCAACAAAAGAGGGCAAAACTTTTTATGAGTCATTGTAATTTTTTTGTGAAATCGAGCCGCTTTCACTCATAATTGCATTGTTTTGGCTAATACAAAAGATGCCGCTTCAATCTAACTGTCTGACCTGTTACTACTGTACACTGTTTTTATTACAGGACCTTCCATAGCAGCAGCCTTTACTGTCTGCATCTTCAATCAGACAGCTTCTAATATTAATCACTCCTTTCTATTTTCAGTCTTAAAGGAAAAAAAAAAAACTCAATGTTTTTTTTCCAAAAATTAAATATGCTGAATATCCATTTGGTCTAAACTTTGTTGCCTAAAATTCATCTGTCAATATTTCAAAAACACAGATGATTCAATCTTCAAAAACCTATTTGTAAACAAAGGTTTTAAGATGACTCATTACCAGCAATGTGCTTTACTTCGATGCCAGTCGTGTTTTTGTCAGAGTAGGCAGATATATTTTCAAGTGCTGAAGATCTCATTTTGGAATGAAACTCTTTGATTGGCCTCAATTTTTGGAACGTATCCCTTTAATGTGTGTAAATGTGTGAGTGGGCGTGTGTTACTACTCCTGTTCCCTGCATGGTTCCCCCTCTTCCCCCTCCACCAGCGGCATGCTGGACGGGGTCACATGTTATCTGCTCTTAGCGGAGATGCAGGCCATGCGACAGGGAGGGCCAGTAATTGGAGTGAGCTGTCAAGACGGGGCGGTGTGTTTGTGTGTGTGTGTGTGTTGTGCACGTGCCAGGGAGGCTCGCCTCCTACAGGGTGGCACATATTAAAGTCCCTGATGAGACTAATGCAGGAGGAAATGGGTTTGGCGTTGCGCCCGGTCGAGAGGTGAAAAGGAAGGCTGGTCTGGGTCAACCCCGACCTGAAATGAATCTGGAGCAAGTGCGAGGGGAAAAAAAAAAAGAAAAAAAAAAGGCAGGAGACAAGGTTGATTTGTATGTGTTTCTCTTTCATGTGTGTAATTCTGAATTGTTAAGTTTTTTAATTGTTCCTCTGGATTTGATTTGCAATGAATATTCATATTCTTTCCAAGCAATTCCTTAAAAAACAAACAAACAAGAAAAAAAAAAAAATCTAAAAAAGCAACATCTCATATTTGTATCATTACTGAATCATTGATCCTTCAGACGCAATTAGCACACGAGAGATCACAGCCCTCGTTTCTCTTTTAAGAGTTAATCAACAAATTAAAGATGCAGATTTGCAGCTAATGACGTGCCGACGTGAACTGCCAAAAACATGCAACGCTTTCCTGCAGTTGACATGATTAACTACAATTACAAAAAAGGTAAAACAAAAGAATTAATGAAAAATTGTGTCTAATCAAAGACACAAAGGAGATAATTGTGTTGTGGGTTGATGAATTAGTTATTATTAGTTTCTCTGACAATTTTGGTTTATTTTATCTTTGCCAGTACACAAGCATCTGTAGCTGCCTTATCAGTGTTCGGCTCTGACACACAGAAAAGTTACTTCTGAAACACATCAAGTTTTTTAATTGTTTAATCATTTATTCTGTGTCATTGTGGGCGTTTATGGTCTTATTATTTATTATTTTATCTTTTGATAATGATATTAACACCTGTTTATTCTTGTTCTACAAAAAACGGAAGTTTCTTTTCATTTTAAAACTGAAATATTCGATTTTGTGGATGTGAAGTAAGCTGTTAACATAAACTCAGTTTTACTGATACTTTGGTATCAGTGTGAACGATCTTGAAAATTACACATTAGCTGTAGGTAAAAATGCAGAATTCCTACCCACAAATGAGATTTCCATAATTTGAAAAGACACTTTAGTACCTTGTATAAAATTAATTTAAATAGAAATTCATTAAAAGCCAAATGAATCACAAAGTAAACAAAAGTAAAACACAATTTTAAGGACATAACTATATATACGTACTTGACAGATACTTGATGATAAAAAGCATTTTTTTTTACTCCGTGTTGTTGTGCTATATATTCCCAAAGGTGTTCTGCTTATTTAGCAGAGCTCATAGTTGATTTACACTAAAGGTTCTGGCTTCATAATTCACTACCAAAATCTGCCTTCATGTTCAAAGTTAAATTTGATTTTACAGCAAAAACTCGAGCTTTAAATCTCGAGGAGAAAAGTTGTTATTTACGAGGCTGTAAAATAACAGGGTAGAAATACAAGCGAGCGGCGGTGGCGGCCTGCTACGCCGGGTGGAAAGGCTCGGTGATAAAGCATCTTGTTAGCTCTACTGAGGAAAATATGCTTATCAAGCCGCATGTTAATACAAGCAGTAAATAATGTGATCATCGGCCAGCGATGCTGGAAATATAACAGCGTGAAGGAGCCCGAAGCCACGCTGACTACAGGGAGGTGTTGTGTGTGTGTTTTTTTTAAACATGGGCTACAAACTGTGAGAACTGGGTTAATGTGACCTGAGCAGTGGAGACATTAGCAGCAAAACACACTGGGTGGACCGACAACAGGCATTTTACCAAACACACACGTACACACAGCTCCCAAAACCTCTGTGTAAAAGCATAAATAAAAATCAATGTAAGGTGATAAATCAATGCAAGGGACAAACAAGAAACAGATTTTTATGTCAGAGTTTTTACTGGTTGTGGAGAGCCGCAAAGTGAGCAAGAATGAGTAAACTAATATACAAATTTGGTTCCACTGTGCATTTTAAAAAAAAACTGGATTATCTAATGTTTGGTGTGGAACACATTTAGGATATATACATGTTCGGACTGAACAATAATTCAATCATTTTTGAGCGGAATCATATGATCGTTTCACTAAATTTAGGACTACGATATAGGTTTTGTTGTAAATGCATAAAGAATTTGGTTCCATGTAATAACACGACAGATCAACACATCTAATGCTTTGAACATCAGTTTGATTGGTGTTTATGTGATTTTGCCATATTGTGATATACAGATGGGTGACAATTTAAGGGAAAAATCAACACCAATCTCCTCCTCTCTGGAACCCTCTCCATTGTCCCATAGGTGTTCAATTGATTCACATCATTTTCATTCTCATCAAACCTTTCAATGTCCTGAATGAAAGCATTTGCATTTGTCATCTTTCTCTACTCATTCACTCAGGTTTTTACTTTAAATTGTTACCTGTCTGTATGTTGTACGTCTGTACTTTAAATATTGATTTTAACCAATATTTGTGTCCTACAAACTCTAAACACCCATGGGTTATTACTGAACTTGGAAAGACTTTGAGTGCTTTGCACCATACAAGTGGAGTTAACACATAGGATTTAAAATGTGTATGTCCCATTCAACTGCATGATTTTTAATATTTAACTCTGTACAGCTCTCAAGACGTTTGGGATTGTTTTTTAAGCTTTTTGAGTATGAGGTTCAATTGCATGTGACTGAACGATGTTTTACATCGTACGTTTCCTTGATTAAATAAATATTATTTATGTCTCAAGACTGAATACTAGTTTGACTACCCACATGTTAGAAAAATGCATTACTACTACTACTACTACATTTTCTTTTAATTAGAAAGTATTGATGGACATAACTATGGAGCTGCATTAAATGTATTTCTGACTATTAGCTAAAAACCATCTTACAGAAACACACGTTGGCAAACAACTGCTGATGTCCATTATTCACTGTCCTTTTAGCTCTGGTTTAGTCTCCACCAGCTCCTGAAAAAAATATGTGACTCACAAGTTGCTCTTTCTCCACTAGCTGGTCGCTAACTTTATCTGCTGTTACTTGGTTGGGTGGAGCCTGAAGGAACCATACAGTCTATGTGCAGCTGCAGTGACAAAAAAAGGAGGCAACAGTGGTTCAACACTTCATAGAGCTGCTGATTAATGTTAATTCTCTGTGAGAATTATCAGGGGAACTGAATAAGGCCTGATCTCTGTTCCTTTAACCACACATGTCCCTGCTGGCATCAGAGACAATCCTGCATTAAAAACTTTTCCACTCCAGTGTGTTTCCATCATGCTGTCTTCCTCTCAGCTTTCCTAAAGTCTCACTAAAGACAAAATAACACAAAGAATCACAGAATGAAAAGAACGGAAAACAAATGAACAGACTGGAGCTCTTTAGTTTTGATTAAAACAAACCAACAAATCGAATACGGCAAGTAAATACTCCTTGGGAAGAATCATCTTTCCTTGTGAGCTTCTTAAAAGCTTCTCAAAAGTGCACATCGAATGTTAAGGCACACAGGTGTTGAGTTTCATTGGGCCCTGTATGTCTAGGAAATAACACACTTTTGGTGTCATACATTATTTTTGCAGTAAATCTTGGGGCTTCTCATTTTGAGTGCAATCATTCCTCCCTACTCAAAACGCACGCAGCACACAGGAACACACAAGGTGACAGATGTGACCCTTCGTGAGTTTTGGTTCCTAAAAGAAGAATGCATGCAAACCTTCAATCTAAAATAAGTGATATTTTAATCTCTTCCTTGTCTTATTTAAATTATCGTTATGGTTATTCAACCATAAACAATGTGCAAAATGGAATCTAAGTTTCTGGCTCAGTTTCAGTTTGGTTCCTGGGGCTTAGTTTCTGAGATTGTTTGATGAAGAAGGCTCACCACACTGCCTGATCTTTTATTATTTATACCCAATAGCCTTTCCAAATCCCTTTACTCCCTCCCAGCTCACTGTTGATGCTTTCAGAAAAATCTATGTGTAGTAATGCACAGTGCAAAATCAGCGAGTGTATCTTTAAGAAATCCACAGGGTTTACAGACACTTAGCGGAGGTCTCAGGGTGTGCTACACTGAAATCAATCCATATAAAAACAACTGTTGTGTGCCTCTGTGGTACATCTGCTTTTTTAAAGGGACCACCCTCTTAAGCTGCACTGCAGTTCTCACGACTGTCCTTAGTCACCACTCTTGGCTACGATCGTAAAAAAAACACTGAACTTGAGTCAACTCAGGTTGACCTGGGAGTTTGAAGAAGATAGGGCGTGGGAGGCTTGATTTGCAGTATGATGAATCGTCGCACAGCACGCTCAAACCTTCCCCGAGGCCCAGCAGTGAAATTAACAAGTTTGGCAGGCCGACGCTGCCCTCTCAGGCAGTCGCTGAGTGTTGCTTTTGCGAGAGAGGGGGGCGGGCACTGCCTCTTTGTCTCAATGGAGACAAATCTTGGGCGGACTGTTTGTTTGGGGAAGGGGTGTGAACGGCGCACAAGTCCATCAAATCAATTAGAGTCTTATGTGGAGACGGCCTGGCATGGCCTGGGCTGAAGGAGCTTGGCCCGATCTTTTGTGAGGGGTTATGTGAGTCAGAGTGTTGCCACAGCCAACAGTCATGACTCGTGTACTCACAACACCAGTATGAGCGGAGGGAGGAGGGGTGAAAAGCTTGCATATGGCCAGAGCCAGTGTGTCACATTTGGGCTAGAGTTCACATTGGGCTCAGATGCTCACACCAATGAACTGGTGAGGATTGTCGAGCTGCAACACTGCGGTCGTGTCTGAGGGTAAGATTTACCAGCTTAGAAGCGACGGGTAGAAAACTGCACTGCATGTATATTGATATCCACAAGTCCAACTGCATACATCTATTCTCCATCTTATCCTCACTACTGCAGGCAGTACTTATGTTCAGTGCTTCAGCTACTACTTTGTAATGATGTGACAAATAATAATGAAGTATTTATGTAGTATGAATGTGAGATAAATACATTTTCTTGTGCATTTCCATAGAATCAGCATGGTTTGAGAAGAAGGGATGTAGGAATTGGAAACAGTTACAATTAACCATATAAATTATAGCACAGGCAATCTATCTTGAGGTTTTTATGTGCAAAAACAAGCATTAATGTAAATTTCCTGTGAAAGTACAACTTTTTTTTTAATATCTCCTTGTGTAAAGCTTCAAGAGGTCACAATCACATTTTTGTGTATCACTCACAGTGATCCTGGATGAGGGAAGTAGTATTCCTGCCTGTCAATAATCAAGCTCGGATCCTTTCCAGATCAGTGTCAACTTAACACATCAACTAACCATTTCTCAGGTGATGGAGGCTTTCTCACCTTGACTTTCTAGTTTCGAATGTACGCAAATTATTTTTTTCACACTTTCCAATGTGTCTGATTTTCTTTTTCTCCCTTTAAAAATGTGGAATCAACACACAAACGTCATTCTGCTCTAAGTAAATGAGGGCATTTTGTGGCCTCACTGGGCGGCAGTGTGAAGATGAGTGTGATAGTACAGCAAAAGGAGGCAACTTTTGGGATGCAGCTACAGTACAAGTTATTGTAATTAATACATGTTGGGGTATATATATATATATTTTTAGATATATCTTTCTGTTTCCTGCAAACTTTCAGTTGAGCTGGGTAGAGATGAAGAGCAGGATGATAGGATGGTAGAGTCTCAGTGGGACCTTGGTGGTGCCGACCTTCTCCCTAAGAGGTTTTGCAGACTAATACTTACACCATTGCCTCTGACAGACAAGAGTCAAAATCCACAAAGCTACTATAGTCAGGTAAAACCACTGGGTTGTTTAAGGCATCTCAATAAATCACTAATGTTCTCGTTTTTTCTTATTAGTGCAGTCTTGTACCTACATGTCGAATTATCTGCTGTAGTGCTTAAACAGTCAATTGTCAGTAAACCAATCAACAACTACGTTAACAATGCTGTACACATCAATTAATAACTGAATTTATGTGCAGTCTTGGTTTACTTGAAACACCATATGGGTCAAATCACATTAAATGCAATTTTCTATCTATAATGCAACTTTCTATCTTTAATTAAGCCAATATCATTGACTGCTAAATTAAATGGTGTCTAGTGTATTCTAACTCAAAATCTCCAAATGTCATCTTCCTCACATGAAAAAGAAGTATCTGTCATTGCTCTTTTCATGATTTAAATCTGTGCAGTAACACTGATTGCACTGTTTAATTAAGCAGGTTTTCAAGCTCTGCAGTCGGTCAACACTCGTTTCAACTTCTGCTGCTGCCATGAGCACAAATCTGAGTGCGATCTGCATTATGTTAATTTATTTGCATATGTTGGGAACTACAGACATTCCCAGTTGCCTGAAGCCTCATCTCAAACACTCAGTATTAAGTGTAATTATTCACCAGTGTGGAGAAGCTCCATTCTCTACTGCACGGCATTAAAAAGGCTAATATAACTGCTGTTTTCCTAATGGCGAGGTTGGTGGCCATGTAATTCATTTCTATGTGCATACTGCAAGTCTCAGGGGATATTTCACCAGGAGGACCCCCATATGATGTTACATTAACTGGCCGAGAGCATTTCTTTGCGAGTTTCCAAGTTTTTGGGGGAAGCAAGCTGTACTGTACTGTTAGGCTGTACTGACGCGCATGCTAATCAGCAACACCTCATCTTCTAGTCTTTTATATTATGCGCTTTTCAACACAGTGTGTCCAGATTATTGTGTTTGAAGGAAAACGCCAACTGTCATGTTTTATGCATTCACTTTTCAGTTCAATTTCTCTTTTCGTTGCTGGTTGAAAATGCTGCTTGACTTGTGCTTCAGCTTTTATATTTTACAGTGTACAGGTTTCATACATTCACTGCAGATGCTTAGGCCTTGATCTCATGCCAGCAAACTAGACTCCATACAGCGGTGATGGAATATGACACCAATGTAGCGTCTACATGGGAGTGTGTTGGGATACAGCTTAATTTCATCTTTATCTAGCTGAAAAGATTATGACTTAATACTCAATGCTTTTCTGGGTCAATTAATAATTTAAAAATGGTACCTTAAAAACAAAACTAAAATAGAATACAGAAAGACAAAACAGGTTTTTTTTTTTTTTAAGTGTTTGTTTTTTGTTTGCGGGAGGAAATTGACCTCCCTGTGGTCAGTATTATAAAAAAAAAACCCATAAAACCCCTCAACCAAGAAAACATTTTGCCATGTCAATGATTTAACCATTCTTTTGTGATTTCTCTTCCAAAAGGCAGCTTTTCATACCTTTTTATTCTTTTAGAAGAATTTAACATTATTGGACGCCTAGACGGTAGGAAAATAAGAAATAATGACCAATAAAAATAATAGAAGAAAAAAATGAATGAGGCCAGGGTAGAGTTAAGTGTGAACATTTACTGACAATGGACTAACTGTTTCAGCAGGTACAACAAGTCTGCCCTGCTGACAAACTGGTATTAAATGCTCTATCAGGTCTTTTTTACACAGTATCGTTTTGTTATCTGTACGAAAACTCAAGCATACAGTAGCGTAACACACATTTTAAACAACATTATAAATTATATTCTGTCCTGCTTCTTTGGCATTTTAGTTTTTGGATATTACATGAAGGTGCAAAGCTATTCTAAATGAACGTATATGGAAAGAGTGACGCCTGCACACTGAATGCAAGCCACAAACTAATTTATAAAAATGGACAAACTTTTCTACCCCAGCATGCTTGTTGTCAGGTCAAACAAATGCGTTTTTTCATTTAACAAAACATACCAAACTGCTCAATGCATCAGTGTTAAAGAAATGTGAAAATAATAATGAATGGAAATGTATCCAAAAGTTAGAAAGGTTTCCTGATTTAAATCTGTCTGTCGATCTGAAATATCAGATCCAAGAACAAGTAAGATTCTGACCAAACATTTACAACTTTCGACGTATGACTCAATAAACAGCTCTACTCACAATATCTATTACTATTACTATACTATTTCTAAAATATGTCATATACTGTATATCACAATGTATATATAAAATCGCATGTAATGATTCAGAATAAAGTCTTCACAAGTGCACTAACAATGATTTACTTGGAATCATGAATTTGAATAACTGAATTGTAAAAAATATGATTGTAGAATCATTCATGGGATTCTACTGAGAGTCAATAAATGACAATAATGATTTATCACCAAGCCATAAGAATGATCTTACATATGAGCAGTAGACAGCAGGACTATCAGATACACTGGATTAGAAAAAGGACCTATCAGTCTAAGTGCAGGGCAGCAACTCTCACGTACTCGTTCTGTCTAATTGAGTCAAATATTCTGCCCTGAAATCCCAAAGGCTTCTGGAGCAAAACCTGCACACACACACACACACACACACACACACACACACACACACACACACACACACACACACACACACAGAGGCCCCCTGTCCCCTTCGCTTTCTCCTCCATAGCCCCGACTTCATTAGCAGCGGTTTGCATCATCCCCGGTGAAAACGTCACATGTCATCAGTGACTCCATTCTTTATCACTTCCTGCGGTATAGACAGTGTAACCTTCAGAAACCTGCTGCCCACAGTTTTACGTCTTAATTAGGGGCACTGTCAGAGGCGCCCAGCGCCCCTCGTCCCGATGTGAACGGACAGAGAGGGATGAAGACGGAGAGGGAGTGTGAAAGACGCAGAGGAGGACAAAGTCAGACACGAAGGCAGCAGACAAAGGCGGTGAAAGAGAAGGGAGGAAAAGATGTACAGTGGAGGAGAAAGAGAGAAGGGCAGGCAGGGGAAAGGGAGGAGGAGGGTTTAGAGGGTGAAGAGAGGAGGCTGGAAGTTGTGACAGTGTGCAAAAAAACACACAAGAGAAAGTAGGTAAAGAATTTTGTGTGAAGCAAAGTTTGATCACAAAAGACAATGACAACGATCAGGCTGCTGTGATCAAAAAGAGAAGTATACAAGAATCTTCTGATTCAGAAAAAACACTCAAATTAAAAAATAACTTCAAAAGGCATGTTATGCAATGTGCAATACTACTACTCCAATATGATACCAACATTTTGACACAATACAGTATTTTCTATATGAAATATTAACGTGTTTTTCTGCAAAAACTTTTTTCATTTAGCAAAAGAAGTTCTCCAATGTTTAATGTTGTCTAACCACAGACATCCATACAAGAACTTTGCCATTGTCTAAAACTGGCAAAATGATGGCATGAAACATTTGATCACACAATATACAAACAAGTTTACGGTACTTGACAGATTTACCTCGGTACAACAAGCACATTTGAGTTGGTACCAACAAAGTATTGAGGTTTAATAGCCAGCCGTATTCATGCGTTTCAAATCTGAAACATTTAAAAGCAAACACAAAAAAATGTCAGTTTCAAATGCAGCCCAGGAACCTTTATGGTGCTCTTTATGATGAGTCCACACCAGTGGGTGTTTTAAACCATTATGCCGACTAGATAAAAGCTTCTAATACAATGTTTCTCTTTGTTCTAGTGTCTAAAAGCTTTTTTTTCAGTGAACAAAAATCTTGCTCATTTTAAATATAAGGCAAAAAAAGAAAAAAATATTTTTACAGTGTGTTTTGTCAAAGACAGCAGCAGTCAGCAGGAGAGTACAGAGAGAGAAAAGGAGGAGGAGGAGGATGGTTTTCAGTAGAAGTTGTGTTGGCTACTTGCTCGGCGAGAAAGAGTGAAAATCCGGCTTAGCGGCGAAAACACTGGAGACGCTTGTGTCCTCAGTTTGGGGACAGCTGACGGGTTAACACTATTAAGACTGCAGAGAACACAGGACTGAATGTGCATCTGTGCTCCCAAACAGTGGGATTGAACGGCGCTTTCGAGGCGTTCACTCAGTCACAGATACACAGACAGACGGACAGCAGAGAAGCAAAGGGAAGACTTCTGGAAGTTCATAAGCAAACACAGCTTCAAGATGACTTGAAGATTTTGTCTGATGAAAGTGCATCATCACATAGTTTTTCAGTCGTTTGGGATTTTTGTTTAAAATGGCCTTTTAACTGCATGTACAGTATCACACCTACATTTCTTCTTTCTTATTTGTTCCCTTTACATCTCTAACCTAGAATAATGTTCATGTGTCTTTACGGCCCCTGGGTCTGATATTTGGCCCTGACAAACATAGAAATAAACAACAAACAATAAAGAAAAAAACTCCACTGAAGCTGCTGTAAAAAAGCCATTAGAGCACTTAAGCATTAATTAAATCTATATCATCATTACTCAGTATAATTGAAGGTGAGACAACCTATCAATTCTAAAAGATCACACTGTCATTAAGGTTAATAAGCTGTTTTATAAACTATCGTCATTAACATCAGATACGTCTATTATAATGATAAACGACATATTGATAAAATAGTAGGTAAAATTGGCGTCTTCTTTCAAGATGGTGTCCGGTGGCACGAGCGAGGTGAGACAAATGAGACGAAAGAGACGAGCGAATCAAAGTCTTATCCAGATGAATTCTTAATTTTGCACTTTACTGTAGGAAAAAAAGAAATGACAACTACATCTGGAACCCCTTCAAGAATGTTTTCAATTAGCTGCTGTGTCGTTTTGCCAACTATTGTCACATCTGCATCTTTTCTCTCAATCAATTATGAAACACTGTAATTTATTCATGGGATACTCAGGCTCCAGTTGTGAGAATGAATGACGAATTCGACCCCCAGGAAGGCCGGAAAAAAAAAAAAGCTTTCTGCAGCATCCTTAAAGAAGACATCTGTTTAAATCACAAGGCATACAGTGAAAACTTTCATAGAAATTGTTTTCGGTAAATAAAACCCATTTTTACTGTGTGGGCACAGCTGCTGATGCATTTTTAACAACTGACAAAGGTTCAGATTTTAAGTCTTTTCAGCCACAGAATATTAAAAGGAAACATATATTGGTCCTTTTTTAAAAATGTTCTTAAGTATAACATACATGTAACTCCAGACAGAGCAACATTCGCACCTGCTACTAAACACGTGTTGAGCAAAAAAAAAGGAGTCTCTCAGAGCCTTTTTCTTCTCTGAGGTCACTTAACACAAGCAGCAAAAAAATTAATCAGTGTCAAAAACGAATTAAAATGTCTTCAAATAGCTGTTGAGCCTACAGTTTAGGATGAAAGAGCATGGGTCATTTGCATGTTTAAGCTCATTAGCATAATTAAGCTCATGTTTAAAAAATGGCAACGGCCTGGCGTTGAAGGAGTTAACGAGGTGGAGCCAGTAATTGGACGAGAAGTGACCCTTTCACAGCCGGTGACGGGGACGCGGCTAATTCACTTAAATGGTCGCTGGAGGCTGATCCAAACAGAGACAATTAGCATCTTGGCGTGCTTTATTGTTAATAAAATAATAATAATAATAATAAAATGAAATAAATAACCACGTGTAGGGGGTTGGAGCGGGAAATATCTGTTAGCTCCGCCTTAGTGAGATAGGTGTCAAAGTTTTGACTCGTTTCAAATGTGGCTTTATAACTTTATAACATCCTTGCCTTTACAAGTCATTTCTGGTTTTATTTCTGGACAGTGACTCAATTCTCAACAGTGTGTTGTTTAGTAGTAAGTAAAAGTAACACAGTAGTAAATGTTGTATATTTAATGAGAGTGGCTTTCATATAGACTGCATCATGCATCAAGAAGTGGCTTACCCTCTGCTCTAAAATGTTTGCGTTTGATAACAGACGTACGCTATGAATAAACATGTAAACATGTGCAAACACATAGCAAACACATGCTGGAACTACAGCCATGGAAATTTGTGATTGGCGAATATCAGCAAACATTTAAATATAGGTTAGTGGTTCTAAAAGCACCTTAAAAGTTTGTACTTGTATCTAGGACTGGGTGACGGTTCAATATTACTGTGTAGGGATCATCCCTAAATGTAATCTTACATATTTTGTCTGCTATGAAGCATGATAATGGAGACCTGCTTCAGTGAGGGCATTTCTTTAATTATTGTATGTTTTATTGGCATTTATTTGCCGCACAGTGATCAGAGAGACAATCACAGTTAACAGTGTCAAATGAATACTGTAATAGAGACGTCAGCCACACAGACCTTTTGAAATCTAAAGCTATGGTTCCTCCAGACTCACCTTTCAGAAAGCAAGTGACCTGTGGGAGTTTTATCATCTACCAGCTTTAGTGGAGCAACAGGACAACAGCAGAGAGAGCGGGACAGAGGAGCAAAGAGGAGAAGGAGGTGTGTGTGTGGGTGTGTGTGGGTGCGTGTGTGTGTGTGTGTGTGTGTGTGTGTGTGTGTGTGTGTGTGTGCTAGTGTGTGTGGTGGGACGGTCATGAAGACTGAGGCCTGCAAACCAATGAATAGAGCCACATTAGTGACACTTCACTGCTCTATTCACAATAGAGGACAGAGGCTCAGTGGAGGCCATTCAGTATATCTTCTTACCAAAACAGATCAAGCGTCATGCAGTGTTTTTTGGCTGGTGAAATCAGATTTTGACAAGAAAAGATAATTCCATGTTCAGAAGAAAAAGAGCATTAGAGACACTTATTGAAAAGGCAATACTAGCTAAAACTATGGCAACATTAGATTGTGGATTAAACAAGTATATATAAAAATGCTCATGCTGTACATTTAGTATGAGAATTACCATCTGAGGTTCAGTAGCACATGTTTACATGTTTATTCATAGTGTACGTCTGTTATCAAACGCAAACATTTTAGAGCGGATCATATTACAATGTAGCTTCATGCGAGGACCCTTCACTACATATTAGCCGGCACCGTCGCAGCGTTACATTTATGTATACAAACTACGAGCAGGCTAATTGAATATTCACTGTGAACATATTCCCTACATAACATTACTCCCCGCTTCCATCTTTTTAAAAATTCAAATCCATGGGAGGAGAGCATTAGAATACATTACTGCATGTATGTGTGATCCCCCCCCTCTATATGTCTGTCAGGAGGTGAGCCGAGAGGAGGAGGAGGAGGAGGAGAAGGAGGAGGAGGAGGAGGAGGAGGGCAAAGTGCACGCGACAGAGCCGGCCTCGGCAAAGCTGACGTTAACAATAATGTAATTTAATTAAAGCCAAGATCCCAGCGGTCCTCGCCAAACGACGGGGCTTTGATTTTAATAGGTGATGAAGAAAAGGCTCGGCACGCGGCGCCACCGCCACCGCTCCAACCAGTCTGAGGGGTTCTGGGAAAAAAGGCACCGGCAGGACATCAGTTTAGATCGTATCAGGCAGGAGTGGGGGGGTCGGGGAAGGGGAGTGTAGTGGGGTGCAGGTACCAGCCCCGGCCACCCAAATACAACAACACCGATCAGCTAATGCAAAGGAAAAGGGGAGACCTCCAACACAGAGGAGGAGGAGGAGGAGGAGGGGGCTGGACAGTCCCAAAAACAACATCAAGGGCAACAACGCTGGAAAATACTTGATTGAATCGCAACATAGTAGCAGAGTATATAAAGCTGTGTTCAAAGTGGATTTCACTGCAGAATGAGATTTAAAAAGGAAGAGAAAAACAAGAGCTAATCCAAAACTGAGCGAGACGAGATCAGAGTCACAATCTTTACATGCTGATAAATGACATTAAATCTGGAAGGATATTAAAACATCTCACAAACAGCTTGTTTTGGTTTAATTTTTGTTTGTTTTTTTGATGACATGTTGCTTTAGGAAACTGTTTTGCTTTGTAGTTTGTGGAAATCCCTCTCTCCAAAAATAATAATAATTACAATAATTTAAAAAAAAATGTTGGAGAGAAAAGAATCAGTTTTTCATATGTGTCTCTATTTATTGACCTCACAAACATATGTGTATATGTGCATGTGGAATCTTCAGTGTATACAATAGATACAAGTTGGAAGATCTTTGAATAACATACTGTATGCATGGGTTGGACAAAGAGTTTCAGTGAGCCATGAAACTATCTGCTCTTAAAAAAATGTACCGCTATTGACAACAAAATATGTGTTAAGAATTCAAGTGATATAAATTTGAATGTATTCTGAAATGCAACGGTCATTACGCAAAGTGAAAAGGCCTTTTGACACCACAAATCCAAGACTTAGATTCTGAGGAATTTGGAAAGAACTGGAAGGGATTTGGTCCTGATGTCTCACTGACCATTTTCTCATTATTTCTCTCCTTTTCCCACATTAGGTTACTTTTCACTTTACTCCTCCAACCAGCCGCCACCAACAACAATTAGCTTCCTTCTTCCTGGTCCAAGAAACACACACACACACACACACACACACACACACACACACACACACACACACACACAGGGAGGGTCCCCTCATTGGTAATCCTGTTACCAGCCAGGTCCCAGCCTGGACTTGCCGTGCAGGGCCACGGATGAGGAGGGGAGGAGAGAGCGGGGGGATTAACATGGCGGTCATTATCAAATTTACAACCAGTCATACAGACATCTGCCCTACTTTTCCTCAGTTAATGTAAAAAGAACTAATCTGGTTAAGAGAGCACGGACGCGGCTCATAAATCGGCGGCGCTCTCCGCTATAGTTAAAGCTGTCACTTCTCTTGTGGGGGAGCGGCGGCTGAATGGAGCTGTCAGCTGGCTACTTGTTAGGGCTAACAAGGCCGTCCACTGATAGGACTAATGAGGCCCAGGGCTCGCCACTACCCCGCACAGCCCACCACCGCCACCACCACCACTACTACTACTATTGCTGTACTATGTAACAAAATGCACAGCGGACACATCGTTTAAACAAGTCTCTTAATCTCAAAAATGTCACCTGGGAAAAATATCTTTATATGTTCCAAGCAGAGTTTTCCTTGTTTCAGGAATTTTGATTAAAAGACTTAATTACCTTGAAACAACAATAGAAACATGTAGTAACAAGGAGAAGACAAATGGGAGATAATCTCACCCTACTGGGAGAGAGTCTGCTTTAAGAAAAATACTGTAAAATAAATTAGGTAGGAAAATTATGTTTTGCAGTACACAAGAAAAATCAACAAAATATAACTTTAAACACCATCAAATAGCCAAAAAAACAAAAAGCCAAGTTAGAAATTCCTACATACTCTTAAAGAGCATGAAACTGATGACTGACATATTTTATTTTTATTTCTGAGTACTTTGATATGCATTCAAATATAAAGTTTAAATAAAAAAGGAAGATGTTATCTGTAGAATGCCTGAACATGAAAGGTTGCACAGTATATTCCCGATTCTAAATACCCAGAATTAGTTAAGATTTAGTATAAGTATTAAACTCTGCTGGTGCACACCAATTCATATGCGTTATGTCATTAGGAATTTAGTAGGTTAAATTAGCATCTAAAAAATATTTAACTAAAAAGATATTTCTTGCAAAGAAACACTCGTATTCTCTTCAGTTTACAAACTCAATTAGGTGAAAAATCCTATGGACCCTGTGGCGTAAGAGTGAGGAACCCCTGCAGACGTCCCAGAATTATAATAATATTTTACAGTGGCGGGCAGCTGTCAACCCCGCTGTCCATCTCCCTCTTGGGCAAACCCCACACAATACATATGCAGAGCAACAAAGAAGTGAAAAAACATTGGATAAATATCTCCCCCCTTCAGCATGAGGAGATAAATGTGATGATGGTTGTTGGGGGTTAAATATCAAGCATGAGTAATGTCTGATTGTTATCATGAGCTTTGAGTCTTCTCCAGCCTTTTACAATGAGCCCCGGCTCTTCTCCCAACGCTTCATTATTTGTGACGCTCTGGTTTAATTCCAATTACCCCTGTTAATTAGGAAATCTCATGCTCTCTGATCTAGGGCTTCGTTTTAACTTAATGTCATTTGCCAGGTTGTTTACTTTCATTTAAAGCCTTTTATTGGGAAATTAAGTGTAACATTTGTTTCAACGAGGTATTTATCTGTGTGACGATAAACATTCTGACTCATGTCAACATGTAGAAGTCCTCCTGCATGCATTACTCTGTTTATTCTGCATTAGCGCTACTGTCAACTCTTTCTTTAGGCATATATTAGTACGACATTAGCATATTGTCTTATCAGACATTTAGGTACCAAATTATTCCTATCAACGGCAGCGGAAGGAGCAAAACATGGGCCTTCTGCAATGCCGAAAACCTTCAAGGATGTGTCATGGTTTGGCTCTTCTCAGGAAATTATTTTAACACTGAACAATACAGTTTGACGGCTTTTATTAGCTTCAAGAAAGATGTTCTCACCATATTCAGTGTGGCATTGTAAAGCAACAAGATAAAAGCAACAAATGGAAAGCGTGAAATGATTAGTATGTGTGCATCTGTTTACGTTTTTTGAACAATACCAGGCAAATGTTTGCTGCACTTTACGTACTGAGATCAAGTGACAAACAATGCAAAAAAAGAAGCTGCTAAATACATCCTTTATGTATAAGACTGAATAAACAGTCTGCTGAATGAATTTCACAGCTGAGCACAGTGTATCATTTTCAATATCATCCATTCTCACAGTTTTTTAAGATTTCGTGGCCATCGCAGCTATTTTACCTCTTGTATTATCTAAATGGGTCACTGTGCATCTCTCAGGCCTTAAGCAGCCTGCCTGATTTCCAGTGAGGCAGCCTCTCTTGGATCGTTTCCATGTGACTAGTTTGCCCAGTACATACTGATACCAGTACAACCAGTATGGCAGCAGGGTTACTGCTGATCCTATGGCATGGCTATGTTCCAATTTGTAAATCTGTACTAAATCTGATTCAGTGGTATCGTGAGTTGGGTTTATCTACTTCTGGTGATATAATAATTACTCATCCAGCATGTTTCTATGTCAACAGATCAGTGACACCTTGCTCTTTAAATGTACGATATGTTCCTAAAACTCTTACATCTACAATTGATTTTTTATAAAGGCATATGTTTTTGTTCGAAGAGTAGACATTCTTTTTAGTGTTGTCTATGCATTGCTTAAACCCATTCAATCTGAACGAAAGTGATGGATCCACAGTCATTATATGCAATATCATACTGCCACATTAAATGGGATATAGTGGGGACATTTCAATTTACAGATGACACCATGTTCTATTTCTCATAACTGTTAATATTAGCATTTCTCCAAAGTAAAAAACAGCAGTGTTGCACGTTCACTGCATTCAGTTCATATCAAATACAAACTGAGTGTACTTTACGTTATTAATAACAATATTCAAAAGCAAAAAAGCAAACACATTACAGGTAACATAACTAAGACAAAACCATAAAAGCGACTTCTTGTTTAGTGATGGATCACAAATCTGAATAGATGAATAAATGAATAGTAATCAAAGGCTGTCTAGAAGGTAGGAAGTCAGTCTAAAATTATGTCTTGATGATAGTGTAATGTAAAGTACACACGTGGTTAATGGTACAAAACTAGTAGCGTTGCTCCTAAACGACTACATTTCCCATAATCCTCCTTGGTTCTTGTTACAAAGATGATGTTCTGATCAAAGCTTTTCTCTGTGACTTTTCTAAAGATGATAAACATATTGGAAATGATCCCCCTCCCCCCCTCCCCATCAGCCGTTCACTCCTCTACCATCTGCCATTGAGAGAAACTCTGAGAGAAACTTGAGCTCCATTTGCGCTGGAAGAACATTTCCCACAAAATGTGACCCGATGGCTCACAATGTAAAAATGCAGTGTAGAGGCCAGAGAAAGGCTGCCAATCCTCTCAGATGCGGTCTTGTTTATTTACAGTAATTATACTCATGTCTCAAAATGAATATGGCAATTACTGATGACTTACTGATGTTAAAATGCTACATGTAGCACCTTCATGTCAGTCAAATATTGAAACTGAGAAGCAAATATCTTCATCCAATTTCCAGTCTAAATGTTTCACTTGGCTCTATTTCCATGCAAACAGTCACCTCGCATCACCTTGCGGCATCCTAATAGAGCCCTGAGAAACCGGCAGGCACTACACCGAGCTGCCGAGGAAGGAGAAAATAAACCCAAGCATGTATTGCTGTGACCTCCAAGGACAGCTCTGCCATGCCATGCCATGTCGTGCCATGCAAGGCTACGCCAGGCAAGCAGACTGTCACCTCTACCCTCGGTGGCCCTCGGCTTATGCCAGCCTTGTCCTCTTTTCTTTTCTTTTTTTTACACCTCCCTTTAACATTCATGCTTTCTCTCTCCATCTGACGGGTCTCTTCCAGAGCACAGTCCGTGGAGTCCCTCTGCTCACAGTCACTTAATTAAACGCTCCCACAGCACTGTCTACAACGTGACCGAAGGCTGTTAAATTAAGATGCTGTCGCAGCCGTGGCGCTTAGTGCTGGCAGGGTGAAGGAAAGATAAACCAGCTGAGAGGGGAGGAGGAAGTAGAGACAAAAAGGTGGAAGGCTGCCTCTACAATTCACATGTGTTCTTCATCTGTACAGTTTCTTAAAGGAATGTAGTGGGATAAATCTCAACTGTCTTACTCCTAAATCCACTCTGCCCTTACTTGCCAGAAGATTACGTACTAGTGCTGTCAAAATTGGTAAATGTCCGTGTTTTTTGCAATTTGATTATATAATCGAATTTAGAATATTTGTCGACAGCACTATAATGTGCATGTAAACTTTCTTTTTTACCTGACACTGTTGACATGTTTGCAGAGGTTGTGTAAAAATGGCAGAGATCTTGAGCAATATCCAAGATGCTTGTGGGAGGAGACACATGCTTCTGTTTTTCTTCTGTGTTTTCACCCTGAAGGATCAGTAACTATCACCTCATGAGTACTTTTTACTTAAAATTTCAAGATTTAGGAAGACAGCTGCAGTAGTGCTGCACCCCCATCCTCACCCCACAGACAAAACTATGATAAAAATGTACTTTAGAAACTCAATGGCAAATATGCTTTAGCGGTACAATAAAGGCCCATCAGATAATACCATTAACCTCCACACACACCAGCATACTCAGCCCACACGTCCCCCTGGTGAGGAACAGATGAGAGCAAGAGGAACAAATGGAAATCCAACTGGAAATCCAAACAGACTCGGAAGAACGCTAACGCCTGCTCCTGGTTTTTTGGCTTATCTAGACTTGTGTGTCTTTTTCTGTAGGAGGACACAGAGGGTTTAATGTATGGTGATGCATCATTCATTGCACACCTTGTTTGGACATTTTGTAGACAGCTGCTTTTAGAAAACAATACCTAGAGTGTGAAGGTGGGGGGGCGGTGAATGAGGGAATAAAAGATTTCTGAAAAAAATAATAATTGCACATGCATGCACACCACCGCCTCTTCAAAAAGAGTGAGCTCCAGAATAAGGCCAACCTCCCTCTCTCTCTCTCTCTCTCTCTCTCTCTCTCTCCTCTCTCCTCTCTCTCTCTCTCTCTCTCTCTCAGCCACCTTCCTCTACCTGCTGTCCCCAGTCGATCCCCGGCAAAACTTGGCGGCAGATGTTGCTGTGCTAAGTTGGCTCTGAAGTGCCTCCCTGGCTCCCCGGTCTCACCGACAACACAGTCAAACCACATTAGATCTCTTTATTTGTGCCTGGGGCAAGTTCGGCACTGCAGCTGTGTCCACCCCCGCTCTACCTTTGGTGTTGAAGGCCCTCCGGCGCTAAATGTGAGACCACAAAAAAAAAAAAAAAAAAAACTGTTTCACTCTCATTTTCTGTCTCTCTGTCTGTCTTCTGCATCTGCTGACAATCCAGCAGTCTGGCTCCGGGCGGCAGCACTGAGGGAGGGATGGAGGGGGTAAGGATGGAAGCAAAGGAGGAGTGGGGGTGGGGAGGGAGTGAGGGGGTGGCATGGACACCCGGGTCCCCGTGCTGAGCAGATGTCTGCGACAACCTGCTTCCTTACACCTGTACGAGTCCTTGTAACCCCGCGGATGCAGCCCACTGAAAAATTCATGACCCTGGAGGTTTCCTGTCCGCCATCAAAGACCGTTTCCCTCCCTCCCCTTCTCCCTGGCTGCCTCCCCTCGCTCTGCTGCTCCTCTCCTCTCTCTTCTCCACGCCACTGCTGCCCGCTCTGCCATCTACACCTAACCTCCCACCGGACAGTTCAGACTCCTCTCACTTTGATCACGTCAAGTTTATCTGTTCAGCCCAATATCACACACAAGTGTCATTGAGGGCCCGGCTGGAGAGGGCCAGCAACAGTAGCAGTTACCGACTCAACATACGCTCTCTAAGAAGACAAGGGGTGTAAAGATTAATCAATACAATTCGGAAATTGGTTTTAATGTTATAGATTCGACTACATCAGTACACAGACCCCTAGATCAATCTAAATGTACCATGAAATGATACATTTATCTTCCATTTTTTTCAATGCCATAAAGAAAAAAAATACTTGGGATTCACTGATATTTTAATTTTTTTTTTGGTGTTGTTTAGAATGAAAAAATAAATGTCTATATCAAACAATGAGAACTCTATCAGATTGCATCGCACCGCATAGAATAGAACAAAATTGTTCCATATTAAAATGCATCATCTATGAATCATACCGTAGCCCATGGACTCTATCTATTACTGAAAACTAGGTAAATTTATAATACATATTAGATTATGATTATTATTATTACATTGAGGTGTTTCTTACTAAAATAAAACAAAATTCAAAGTCCACCCTTGACCTTAGAAACAGCATCTGACAAAATAATTTTACCTCAAAGAGTGAGTCTTGATCAAAAGCTATAGAACAGCTACTAAATGGACCTTGAAGTGAGATTGTTGATCTTGCAACTAAGAATGAATGAATTTGAACTTTGAAGCTAACATGGACGAGAGGTTGCAAAAGTTAAAAGAAAAAAAATTACAGTTCCCTGATAACTTGCAAACTCCTTCTAATCAATGTTACAGAACATTTAGTCTGAAAGAGTCAAAGTTGAAATAAAGTTGTATTCAATCATAACTTAAATGGCTGCCTTTTTATAAAAAGCATTTGTATTCATTGTGACGCTAGAAATTCAACTGTAAGCCAATGTGGGATTTAAAAACATCATAACTCACTTAAAAATAAATGCTTTCTGTTTTGAACAATATTCAGTTGCCATTCATTGCTGACTACTGCTCTGTTAAGACATTACTTCAAACACACACAGCCTTTGTGTCCTCCTGTTTGATTCTCTCCTGTGTCCGCTGTGTACAGTCTTGATCAAAGACTTAGAAGTGAGTTTGGCGCAGTGATCGGCATATGAATGAAGTGAGCCAGCAGTGCCAAGGACTCCACTGGCAGCTTTTCTTCCATGTCCTCTCTCCATCCTACGAGCTTTGACACAACTGGTTTACTCACCAGCGGGCTTCACTTTTCTACACTTCCAAACGGTTTGCTCGGAACAACTGAGGTGACCTCTTGTGTGGGAACATCTATCATCTTTTACACAGTGGGAGCCATGATGTTTCCACATTCTGCCTTTTCTGCTTAAAACCTAGACAGTTGGATGAATATTGTGCAGGGGAACCGTTGTCATTTTAACATGAAAAACAGCAGCCTTTCACGTGAGCGTACTGCAGCAGAATATGAAAGTTTGGTCATCTAATGAGAAGCCAGGCCTCATCATTAAACCTCATAACACAACATAAACAGCACCAGTCCATTTGACAAATAATTTATGTGAAACCAACTCACATCATACTTTAGTCCTTTATGCCCTTACCGAGGGTACTTCCTTTCACAAAGATTAGTGATTTGTGGTTTTGAGACAGGGAGTAATAGCTAGCCTGCATTAGTACTGCTTGAGACAAAGAAAGAAAGAAAGAAAGAAAGAAAGAAAAGAAAGAAACAAAGAAACAAAGAAAGAAAGCATTAATGTGGTAATTTGTAGGTCAAAAGACCTCTAGGTTACACGTAACTGCTGTTGACAGCACTTGAGAGTTACTATAGTTTAATGTGTAGCAGGTCCTAACCAAATATTGAAATATAGTAATTGAAAAGATGTTAGAACAATGGTTATATGCAACCAAGATGATGTCAATCTATGGATCTGAATATATAATTCAACCTACAGATGTTGATGATGTTTATTTTTTATAGTGCATTTTCTGGCATTCTAAGTTCTGCTAAAAAGCACTGTGACGCCCTGAGCAGCAACTGGCAGGCTCGCAGCTGGCTAACCAGCTCGGTTTTTTCCATGTTCTTCAGAGCAGCTAACGTTATTCCACTTGAGACGTTTGCAGTGTGACATCATTCTGTGAACCATTTAAAAAACTCTGGGTCCTGCTCTCAGAGCTCTGTGAGGAGGAAGAGGATCAGAAGGACCGACCACACTAGTCAAAGTTGCCAGTGCCACTTCTGTAATATTCTACCTTATTCACAAAGGGGAAGTGTTTCAAAGAGCAATTTGTTGGTTTTGTTTCAGCATCAAATGTAATTTATTCTTTTAGTTGGAAATATGTAAATGAGCAACTGTTCTATTTTCAAACATTCAAAACAGAGATGTATGCAGCATTAATGCAGGACAGAAGGGGACTTTCTGTGCTCGCTACCACTGCATAAAAGTTTGTTAGTGTGACTTCAGAAGAAGAGGCTAATGAAAACCTGTTGCTGCGTATGAAATCTGGTCAAGAAATAAAAGCTAAATGCTTTATCACTCTACACCAGTCTGCAAACTGATTCTAATCAATGCTATTCATGTTGAGATTAGACATATATCTCAGTGTCAACAGCAGATGGTGTGGTTTGGTGGATTGACTGCTGCCTTAGAAAGCTAAGAACATATCATAACATCTGGTTAACTCTGAATTGGTGGCGGTTTGCGAGCAGCGCACTTTACTAACCGCCCGCGGGGCGTCGGGTTTCAGTGTGTCAGTTTGTGGGGCAGATATGTTTCCTCCTTCTCTGATGGAGGTTGAGAAAAGTTGTGTGACCATATTAGGTTGTCCCTGTCATGCTTCCTTCAGTGAGCCTTTGCAGCTGCAGCTCACATCAGCCCAGTTAGGTAACAACAACACAATGCTAAATTCGTGCCAGCAGCTTCCTTTGCTAAGAGGCAGTACACAAATGATTGTACCTCCATTCCAATACTGCAATAAAACAATGAGTTCTTAACTGTAACTGTGGTGACTCAGAACATTGGTAAGTATAAAAATACTCAAATTATGTCATATAGGGGAATAGGGCTTTAATAATAGTAAAAGAAATATGAATCCACACTGCTTACTGTTGCAAATATCTCTATTTATATCCCTGAATACAATAAACTGCACCAATGACCACTGATGAGACTCTGACTCACTCCCTTCAGGCTGCAGGTTCGTGCAGCTAGAAGCCCAACACAACACTGGGACCCTGGTTTACTGCATCCCACACACATCCTACAGTACAACACCCACATACACATCCCTGTTTATTCAGTCTTGCATGCCTCTACATATATTCTTCATCATGATATATGTATGTATATGTATGTATGGATTATAGTTTTGGCCACTCTGCAAATAAAATGTGAAAAAGGGAAACTGTTAATGTAGTTTTCATTGACTTACCTTGTCTGCAGATGTGGGTCTCATGAGGGAAACTCGGTCATACTGCCGTCCAAGCAGAGCCCACAAAGCGTCAAGACGACCCTGAGAAAACAGAAAAATAGGTTTTGGTTCAGCAACGTGTTCGGTCACCAAGAAAATAAAATTAAGAATAAACAGCAAAAAAAAAAAAAAAAACATGAAAGTAATTTTGACCAAATGACAAAATAAAGGACCACTTACTAGCATTTAGGAGCTTCTAACGGTCTTTATTCAGCTGGCTCCAGTATCATAATGTGACCTCAGTGTGGAATTTCATAAACTCTAGGATTCTTGGATGGCCTTTGGGGTTAAAATCATCTCTCCCTTCACATAAGAAATTCCACACTTATGTTACATGATGACTCCTGAGCCAGCTTCATTTACTGAATGAAATGAAGCTTAAAGGAGCTAGTAAGTGGACTGTTAGCCTGTGTTACCCAATATACCAAATGACAAACATAATAATTAGAGGGAAGAGAACTGAAATGATGCTGGCTGAAAAATGAACCCAATGTATTCAGTCACATCAGTAGCAGGGATATGACTGTAGCGCTTACCTTGATGGGAGTGTACCATTTGTTCTGGTTTTGATGGTAGGTGGGGGCAGGCTTCTGGGTGGGACGTTTGATCATTGGCTCCTCTACGTCCTCTGGTATGGACACTACGGCGTTCTTGGCTTTCTCCAGCCTGGCCCCCTCCTCTGTCGAGCCCTTCTCACCCCAGCGCACCTGGACAGGTAAAAACCACACACACCAATTTAAGAATAGCACTCCTTATTGACAAAATATTAAAATAGACTTTCTGTTTTAAATGATGAGCTGAACCTGATGGTATCACTATGACATCATGGAGGGGGTTTTCTCACTCCTCAAACCTCCTTCAGAGCCACAGAAGACATTAAACAACTAATTAGCAGCAGCCCAAGTCATAATATTCATTAACTACTAAATATCACCCGTGACAGCCAATAAGCAGGCAGGGGAGGCCAAACACACTTTAAGCCACTGAGGAGATAACCAGTACAGGAAGGAAAAACATAATGATAATAAAGGAGTTCAACAACTGCTATCACTATATATCCATAAGAAAACAAAATGACCTGAAAACCTGTTTTTGCTTTTATTAATAAGCACATTTACATGTGGTATAATGTGTTATTGTGTGTGAGTGTGAGCGTGTGAATGTCGGCCTGTGTGTTAGTTAAGCTGTCCTGCTTTTTAATTGAATTCATCACATCTGTTGCAAGGAGGAGATAAAAAATCCACCGTCACATGAATGGGGAGAGGTGATTAATTAGCGACACAGTTTTCAAGCTGTAGGTTAAGCCGTGACAATATAGAACAGCTTTTCAGAATCATCTCTGGGATACATCCCTGGCCTGCCGCATCAAGAAAGAGAGACGGCTGCGATGAATAAAAGATACGTTGTCACCTCAGCCGGCTCAATACGCGTTTGAAATATTGGCAGCGGCAAAGCGGTGGAGGTGGTTTTCGCAGCATGGCGTCTTAAATGCGGATGCACAGGAGAGGGCAAGTTGATCTTAACAAGAACCTCGTTCACCATCCGCAAGGGGGAAGCTTCAGAAGTGGAGATGGGCCTGTCGGTGGGAATCAACCTGCTACAGGAAGAAGAGAGCAACGGGATACCCCAGCTCGCAGTTCATTCAACACTCGTGGGGAAAAAGTCAAGCGGTAGGAGCTCCCTGAGGATGCTGGGAAATCCCTGCAATGCCACTAACTTCCTCGGGGCTGAGAAGCGGTAGGGGGTACGCCAGCGGGATGGGGGAAGGGGGAACATGCCTTTAAACCTGGATTCCCTTCGGTGGAGGCGGATAACAAAGGGCCTGCCAAGGTTTGGGAGTTGGGAAGGGGGAGGTGGAGAGAAGAGGTGGGTGAGGTGGATATGTCAAGTTGACAGCAGCACTCAATCCTTCATCCTGGCAATGACTTGATCCAATCAGACCCGGACGGCCAAGGACGAGATGGCAGGGCCTGTCATGTTGGAGGCATCAGTGGGCTGACGAGGACAGCAGACCCGGCCGGTCAGTCAGTCAGTCAGTCCCTCCTACAACTGTCTGTGTAACTTGACAAACTTGTAGCTTCAGAAACAAGACTGAATGTCAGCAGTTTTCCCTCAACATGATGCCAGTTTACAGGAGAACAGCTGTCAGAACAGCGTCACTTCCTGCTGCCTAGGATTTTATCTATGCAGGATTTCGGATTTTTTTTTTTTTTTTTTTTTGCTGGTTAGATTTGATAAGAAAAGACGGTGCTAATGTTTTAAAATTTGCTGCTCTAATCATTTCACATCAAGACAACTTCAAGGAGATTCATGTGTCAAACATAATGAAAGAGACATGACTTTGTGATTGTGATGAAAAGAGTGTTTCATGCTCCTGAAAGCAATATGTTGGGGGATGAGAGTTAGGCTCTGACCTCCATGCGTTTGATCCCTCCAGCTCCTCTTCCTCCGTAGTAGGAGGCGTCCACAGTTGGCCACTTCTTCTTGGGCAGTTGCTCTGGCTCCTTAAAAAGACAGGGAAATTAGCCATATGCAAAGTTTAGTCTTGTAAAATTGATCAATTCTATGACATGCACTAAAGGAAAGTAGGGCAGGACTCTGCTTGCTATTGTTCCATTTTCTTTCAATCCCATTTCCCATTTCAATCCCAAAATTTGAATGCACTTCCTTTCAACAAGAAAGACTCATTTATGTCATTTCATCAGGCAGGAAGAGACACGTCTGTCCTTACTTCAGCTAGCTACAGCTATCAATTCTTTATACATGGTTCAAGGAATTTTTAAGGATTTCATCAACTAAATAAATATATTCCCTCAAATTATTTCCTTCAGTATTTTTAATCCTCTGCAGATTAAAACTCTGAAAATCTAGTGTTTGTTAAAAACCACAACCTACTTGTGCATATTGTGATGACAGATATGAGTCAGATTTTAATGATATAATGATATCAGTTTCCAGTAATGACTGTTTATGAACCACTAACAACATAAAATGTCATAGACAACAACAAATCAGCTTCAGTTTCTCAGTGTAATATCAGCAGCAACTTATCAAAGGCTTTGTAAAGTAATAATGCGTTAAGTACAGAGTCTTGGCCAGCAGGTGATTAGCCGAGCTTAGCATTAAGACTAAAGCACAGGGAAACATCTAACCTGGCTCTGTCCAAAATTTAAAACAAAATCCACACATTGTGGTTTTAGTGTGAGGTACATTTATAGCAGTATTAATGCTAAACTAGGCTAATGACCTCCTAGCTCTAGCTTCATATTTAACAAAAAGACATGAGCGTGATATCAATCGTCTCGTCAAACTCTTGGAAAGAAAGCCAATAAGCCCATTTCTCACAAGGTGGAAATATTCTTTTAAGAAAACTGACAGCTCAGTTTTGCAGGATTTGTTACTGTTGTGACTTTGCTTGATGATTTTTATTTTCATCTATAATGCTCTAATGCTACACAAATGTTAAAAATTTCATTGGCATCAACTTAAATATTCTGGTATTGTGACAACACTATAGTGAGGTACTCACAGGTGGTGGAGGACGGGATGGTGGAGGAGGTGGCGGCGGGTCTTTGATGACCTGGATACACAGAAAAAGCAAAGGAGCGTCAGCACAAAGTCCATCAGGGGACGTATACAGACACACACACGCTCAAACCTTGTCAAGACAAGCACAAACGAGGCTGACGGAGGTGATTCGTGACAGGTGACTGAGTCAAACAGAGATGTCCCTCGGCTCGTCACACGGCGGAGACGCTGCCGCTGCCAGGCTGCTTTGTAACTGCAACTGGCACCCCATCGCCCCACTGACTACTGATTACAAGGATTCTGCTTGTAAACCAACATCAGGGGCCCCCCGTGCAAAATAAAGAAAAGCTGAAAATCAACTTGTTGACAGGGGAGTCTTTGGGGCGAGCGCCACTGCCCGTTTAGCTCTTAATTAATTGGATGGGGTTCAGTGCTCCCAAGCAATCCCCCCAATCATAAAGTCCTAAGGAGTTAATTAGCTCCAATGAGATACAGAGGAGGAGGCTCGGGCTCAGCTCCAAGCCCCGTCTGCGTGGAAGATAAGTGGCGGCATACACACACAGAAAAAAAAAAAAAACACCACACGCATTACTACGACACACCTCTCCCACAGCAGAGTGACCAGCCTGGCGGCATTGTTCATGACAACACCGGATGACATGGCACCTGAGGAGCAGGTTGTCCACAATGTGATTCCACTCAAGGACAAGATGCCTCTACTGGGGTTTTTCAGATGTGCATCGCAAAGCAAAGAGCAGCCTGACAGTGACATTTGTCAGGTGTCAGTCAGACGCTTCACATACTGATGTCCAACTTTTTACTGCAGGATTGCTGAAGACACCATTGTCACTCACTCTGTCTGTGAGAGAGTGTTTTCCTGTGAGTTGCAAGTCATCTTCTGGTAACAGTCAGTACAGAGAGCAGGGCTGCAGCTCCCAAAAGACAGAGCTCTTATCTATGTTTTCTGAGCATTGTGGGAATTAAATGAGCATTGATGCACTGACCCCTATGCTACGGGGCCACATGCTGAAATTATTAGTCAATTAATGAATCAGTCAGTTGACAAAACATTTTTAAAAATGAAGATTTGCTCCTTTTTTTCTGTTTACAATCACTGTAAACTAGTTATCCTTGGGACTGTTAGGACATTTAATCAAGATTGAATGATGATGAGGTTTAGTAGCTCAAAGGCTCCTCAGCAGAGGTTAATAAGAAAGGAAAGAGTGTTTCCTGTTCACTTCTCCACCCAGTGTGAGAGAAGGCCTCATTTCACCATCCCTCTCTTACACAACAGTGGACATTAGCACTACAAACAGAGTACAGTAGCTGGCCTATAAAATGCTGTACATATAATTACAGTGAGGACATATATCAACTTGAGGTGTGAGGCAAAGTGGAAGGCAGACCTTTGTCCATTAGTCATCAAAGACAGATACTTCACTGTCATCACTGGTTATGCATTTGCTAAATTGGTTTTGGAGGTAAAAAAAAGAGCAATGTAATTATGGCATATCATAGATCCTAACAGCTGTTTTATTCGCTGTTAAGTGCAGAGATACCATCACACTCTCCACATACTGTTGTCATTAGAATAATGAAAAATAATCAATTAGGGTTAATTAATTGCTCTTTGACACACAACTGGCTGTAAGCAAATCCAGTAAAGGTCAACTGGTAGCCTCTCCATACGCTGATTAACATCGTTTCAGCCATACCTTACGTTGACAGGATTATCTCTTTTTATTAAGTAATTATGCAACAGATTTCCAGGACATATTGTGGAATAAATAAAGCATTATACAAATGACGGGGCTCTGCTGCTCTTTCCCAGCTACCTGATGGACAGATGTGAATAGGAGCGTTCAGCAACGTAATTAAAAACTAAACCGCAGGATACTTAACCGCCTGACATCAGCCCCAGCGGCTCGCCACCACGGCCATGACACCGGGGGGCATCGTCCCCCATATGGCTGTCTCCATAACTGTCCAACTGGACTTGATAATCCGTTCATTCCCAACCTCAGGCTCCAACCGTGTTGTGTCAAGCTGTTTCGGGAGGCTTATCGTGATGGATCAGTGGCAGGTAGCATATTTTGAAATTTTAACTTTTAACTATGGACAAATAAACCTGTTTGAAGAAAATAGGGGAAAAGAAACAAAATAAGATAAAAGTTCTGCATCGGAGAGCTACGCTGACAACTTCTAACATGAAATAATCAGAGATTATTACCATATTAAGCACCAACTGAGTTGAAAATGTGTCCAAAAGTGCATCCAATTTAGCAGTGAATCATTTGTAATTTGGATAAACTGGCGATGTAATTCAAAACTGCACCTCCAATCCTGAATCCTTTGATTTGAACTAAAGGCTACGCCATTCTGAGCTTAATTTCCAAACAAATCATAAACAAAGAAATTACCACTCCACAGCTTGTATGACCTCTCTCCTGGCATCAATCCATGTGGGAGAGAGACTGAGAGAGAGAGAGGGATTGTGGGAAAGAGGTTGGGCGTGTGTGTGTGTGTGTATGTGTGTGCGTGGCCTCATCCCGACTGCTGAAACCTGGCAGACTGGGGGTTTAAATATTAACAAGCCACACATGGCCCTCCTCTTCTGCCGCGTCCCTCGATGGAAGGCAACAGCAGCTCTCTCCACCAAGACAAACACGTCCGCGGCCAGACATGCTGCAGGGGGTTTACATTTTAATGCCTTTGTTGGTTTTCCAAAATATGCTTCCATCTCATCCTGGATGGGCTCCCTTCAGGTCCACAAAGCCAGGTGACGTCTATCATTTAAGGGGCGGTGCGGGTGAGCAGGAATGGAGGTGCAGTGGGAAGGGAGGGGCTGGTTGGCGGCGGTGGAGGGAAAATTTGCCTTTATCAGATCTCAGTAGAAAAAAGCAGAGAAACAGAAAAAGACCAGGGTGCACCATCTGTAGCCCCTCTCTCATAGCCCCAAACAATAATCTGTTGTGGATTTTTGTAAATGGTGAAGTGGCTGAGGCGGTTTTTTCCAAAGGGGATGAAGGCAAGAGGAGCTGACAACAGTAGTTTTCATGAATATCCAGGACTTAAGTAAGTTTTAAAGGAAAAAAATACCTTCCACCAAGTACAATAAAGTTGATGAAAATGAAACAATAAAGGAGAGCTCTGAATTGAATTGCAGATTCAAGATTCGTTAATTAAACACAGCCTCAAGTTCCACCTTAACAAACACCCTGTTCACATGGGACCAATAACATGTGGCCATCTGTGGAATTAATGAATAACCTTCCAACCTCCACATTTAGAGAAACACATTTGCACTTACTAATGAAATTATCTTTAATCACCAGAGCCTCTGAACTTAGAACTGCACCAGTCCAGATTTTACATTTAGTCTTTCCAAGATTCCCGCACATCGCTATTTACTCGCTCTTAATATTAACAACCATTCTGTCTCAGATCCGTCATGAGTAGGGAGGGGTATAATTAAGATTGTATTAATACTGGTATGGATACTACTTAGGGTTGAAAATTTATAACTTGGCACATCACAACTTAAATAACCCACTGCAGTGCATTTTACAACAGTAAAGAACACATTAGGAAGGCTTGGCATATGGAAAAAGGTGGCAACAAATATTTTGTTTAAGATCTTTTTCAGTTTGCCAAAGTTAGAAATGTTTTTGTTATTTTACATGGGAGATTTATGTCTGTGCTGTTTTTCAGTGTGCTATTCTCAACGTTTCAAGTGCGCTGAGGTTCTTTGGAAAAACATGATGTCATGTACTTTACTTTAGTTTAACAATTTTCAATGCAATGTCTGTGCACTTTTATATAGCAGTAGTATAGTATACTGTAAGAGGATAAGCTTCATAAGCTTTATACTGTGTTTGTTTACAACTGGAAAAGTACATTGACCTTCATTTACAGTGTGTGAGAGCTTTGTTGAAATCGTTATATTTTGTCCATGTTAATTTTGTCCAGCCCTGCTTTAACAAAACATGCATTCACTCCTCTCCAGATTAAGATGCTGTTTCTATTCTTGATGAAGGGAGGAAATTAGCAATCACCGCAGACAAATAATGATAATAAAAACAGGAGGAGTAAGAAGAAAAACAAAAACAAAGTGAAGCTGAAATGAAACACTGACTGACTGGATTAGCAAAAGAAGAATTCTGTGTTTACCAAAACAAAGTAAGTATTTTAAGCTGCAGCATGGACACGACAGATTCCACCGTGATTAAACCAGAAACAATCTCTGTGATTATTATTAATCACTTCAGTCCCCAGGTAGGCCTAATGTTAGTCCTGGGCAAACAGAGATTTTGGTCGTGCAATCTGTCACTCACATTTGTCTCCTGTTAATCTATCACCAGTTTTGTTTTTAACATTGTGTGCTCACAAAAAAGTGACTTCATTTGTGAGAACTTGTGTGTGATCACATGCAGTCATCAGCCACTCATCTGCAGGATGTGGGCTCTACACTTCCTGTTTCAGGTTCTCTCTCTGGTGTTGCTAAGCCACTGCGGAAAATGAGGTAAACGAGAGGGGGATGGGGTTAAACCAATGTTTGACACACTTTAGAGTGGGCTGGTGACTAATTGCCTGTTGTGATTTGAGCTTTGTGTGGGAATAAGTGGGAATAAACTTCACACTGTGGACCACTTCCCCTGCTATCATTTGATATGCTGCATTTGCAACAGGATGCTTGCAACTGTTATGAAGACATTCTGTGTTCTCATTTATGACTTTTGCTTTTAAAGGGGAATTTGGCAACTATTTCAACTTAATAAACCCGTTTAGAAATCATTTGGATGGTTAAATGGCCTGTTCCGGTGTTAATGGTGACTTTCCCCGCTCCCCCTAGTGTCCCCAGGTGGAAAACCAACCTTGCAACTTTGGGACTACCGTCCCATTAAGTTGGAAATAGGAAATATCTTGAGAAGCGAGAACGAGCGAGAAACACAAACTGCTTTACGGCAGTTCCACATAAACGCACACGCCCCCCTCAATACCGGTTAGCCACGCCCATGTATTACCCACCTCAGTAGACATTGCTCCACGCAAAAAAGTTGCCCGGCAACAAATGCACATCAGCAGCGGTAGAAAGGGGGAGGAGGGTGCCGCAAGTGAGTTTTTTTACGACAGTTTTGTGAAATATACGTCCCAGAGCTGTAGGGGGAGCTTGTTGAGAAAACATGCGACGTTCCCCTTTAATGCTACTGATTCTATTCAAATCAGACATTCAAAATTATTACCATCGGATCCAGAGAAGGTAGCATTATTCTTTAAATCATTTTTGATTGCAGGTAAAACAGGTAACACAATGTCTTTGCCAGCACAGAACCTGCTGCTGTTATCTCTGTTAAAAACTAAAAGTAAATGAATCATCAGCTCTGGTTGCCTAAAGTTGAATATGTTCAGATTTGGTTATGAGCAGTGCAGCAACACTCACCACTGTGCAGCAAAGAGGCCAGAACCACCACATGAGGGCCAGAGCTAAGAGGATCAGCAGCACCAGGAAGACTATTGCCACCGCAAAACCATCGGACTAGAGGAGGAAATGAAAATAACCAATTAATTCATCCTGAAAATTAATTTGGTGTTCAAACCTTAAACAGAATGGTGAAACGAGACAAAATGTGTGGTAATTAGCTGGTGGAGAAATATCAGAAGTATGTTAAAATAAAGGTTTTACCGTCATTATAAATTATATACAAATAATGATTTCAGGTGTAAATTGAATTATTAAATGTTTTACCTTGATTCAACAATTTGATTATTTTTAACTTAGGAAACTGTTTCCATATGGTGCATGACTATGACAAATGCACTGATAAGCTGGGGTACAGTCACTACTGTGGGAAAAAAAGACATGTCTCATCACATTTTAAAGACAGAAGGGAGGTAGAAGGAGTTCTGCTTATCACAGCAGATATCACATACTCAAACCACAACATGAACAACACTACCTCAAACATTAACTGGGGAAATCTAGCTCAGATTATAAAAAGAGGGGTGTGTGGGAAAGTTGGAGAGCTTTTGTTCAAGTTCTACAACATGTACAGGAGGAAAACACAGGATAGAAGTTCAGAGCTCAGTGTCATTCCAGATGCTTTCATTTAGTTTCAAATATGAAGGTAACTCACACATGTGGAAGCACGTATGGTGTAGGCGCTGGAGATGAAGGACTTGCCGTTGTTTAGGCTGATGAGAACGTCCATAGTCCTGTACAGAAAAGAGTTAATTACTGTCACAGTAATATGTTCCATCAACCAAAACTGGCACATACAGAGTTAACTAAATGATCATCAGAGGAATCATCCAGGTGTCCCACATTGATCTAGCAAGAAATTCCCTTTATAAAAATGACAAAATCATCATTAGCAGTCATTTTCTCAAAGGAAATCATCAATAGGGTTCTATCATTAAAATCTCTTATGACTTCCAGTGATAGAATAAGGATCTTAATTGTATTATTTCACAGGCAAGTCCCGTTTAAAACGTAACAATGTAAACGTGTAACAAGTCCAGCACTCACAGTAGCACAAAGCTTTGTAAAGAACACAATGGGTGCAAAATAAATGGTCAGACTCAGAGGGAGGAAATCCTCTCATTATGTCTGTCAGTGTGTGTGGATGTAAGAGGAACCTGACTAGCAGTAACAAGGCTCGTGAACTCCTATGACTTATTTAGAAGGAAATGCGAAAGCCAAAATGGGCGCAATTAAAAGCCTAATGATGAACGGCACCGCAATTTCCATATGTCTATTACGCCCAATCCAATTACCGCAGGTTTAATGAGAATTCAGGATATGGAACGAGTGAAACGCCTGAAATCCTTCCTCAGACACAAAAAGGGGAGAGAGAAAGAAGTACGAAGAGTGGTATTGTGTGTGTGAGGGGCCAGCTGTGAGTGTGTGGTAGTGTACAGGGGAGGCCTGCATAAAACTGGTGCTGTGGAATAATAACAAGAGAACCCTTTGCTTTGCTTTGGATTTTGCCTGAGGCAGTGCCTAGGGCCACCAATTCTCCTGTGGTTCAGAACAGATGAGCAACCAGACCATGTGTCCATTACTATGCAGTGTATTCTAAATATTCTAAACTGACTCCTTTGCACCTTTCCTAATTTACCCACACTAAATATTTAAAATACAATTCATGGAACTTTAAAATCGGATGCACTTTGACACTTCACTTAACATGTTGATGCCTCTACTTGTTTATCCTATTCCATCTTTTCTCATTTGATAAGAGATGCTGATCAACCATATTTAAGTAACATCTCCAAGATCTCTTTTTTCATATGTACCATTTAATTGTTGTTGTTTTGGTTTTTTTTTTACAGAAAATTTTAAAGTTACAGGCTCAATTAAAGTAGTAACAGACAGGTTGAGGATAATGGTGAAGTTTAAGTGTTTTTATTTTAGGTGACGCTGCAGATTACTCCACGAGCACTAACTCCCACTGTTCCACTTGCAGCAAAAATCTGTTTTTTTTTTCCAAACCTGATCTGGAATCCTGAAGCATTTAAAGAAACTCAATAGCAAAAAATTTAAAATTAAAAAATTCAGAAAAACAAATAACATAAACAAACTCAGCTAACCAACAATACAGCGACAAAATTAATTAATAAAATATCTTACGAGTCATAAAAACTCTATTAATGCCAAGATTTGTGTTCACACATGGGGTACCTTATTGGATTGTGTACTGTTGTTACAAGGTTTAAATGAGAGAGGAGATGTATGACAGTAGAGGTTCATATATTTATCATCCCTCTTTGTCACTAATTAATTTAATGTAACTTTGCGACACAGAGAAATTATAAGTTTGTCATCAGTGATAAAGTATAACAAATTGTATTAGACTGGGTTTAACTGAAGTAATGACGAGGCAGCATAACAGTGACATAAAAGTTGACCAAACTAATTTTAAAGTTTAGAAGAGACAAACAGCCTTCAATTTGATACAGAAAACATGGGTTCATTTTTAAATTTTGTGTAATATTTCCACATCTGTGTATTCCACACACTTTATTCTGATCTGCTCTATCTGCACTACAGGTGTTAGTTTGTTTAAAACGTTTGAACCTGATCCTACTGACCTAGCCCTTTAGAGACAACCACTAAAAAAAAAGACATGCTTGTGCTACAAACTCTCTCCATCATGAATATATCCTGTGCACTGCAAAGATTTAAAAACTCCTGATTTTGAGTGTGAACCAGTTTGCTTCGATCAGAAAACATCCCTTTGTGTCCGACGTGGATTAGTGAAACGCTGCACGCCTCTGCAGATCAGCGAAGCCGTTCCAGGTCCTTGCATGTTAACTAAGTGCTCGTGCTGAATGGGTGAGGGGAGAGGCTAATTTAGCTGACACCCTCAATCCATGATAATGGTGGGCAGGTTGTTAATCAAGCTGGAGGTGTACACCCCGGCGTGTGAAGGAGGAAAGCTCCCAAGCGAGTTACACTGTCGAACCCCCCCACCCCTCCTCCCCTCGCCTGACACTGCTGGACATCCTTAATGCACCACAACCCAACCATAGTCAGCGAGGCCTTTCTTTTTCCTCCCTGAGACACTGACTGCTAATTTAGCGAGTTACTGTTGAGTAGACAGAATCTGCTCCGACACAGAGGCATAAGTCATATACGCCATCTCCATTTTACCCTTTAATTTCCAGGAATATTAACAAAAGAATGATTAGTTGGCAACTCTATTAAAGTGGTTATTCTGTGTATTTAAAATCCCTGGCAGATAATGAATATTGTTAGTTGCAGTTTTTTGTGTGAAGGCCTATAAACAAGCATGTGCATGTGTGGTGAAGGTGCACCGAAACATTTATGCAGTAAATTATTTTTTGCAAATGATGGCCATTCTTGAATGTTACACCCAAAACAAGCAAAACAACAATAATAAAGAAGAGACAATAAGGGTAAAAAAGGATTTTAAAAAAGGCAGCTGAATGACTTTAAAAAGGAGCCAGATTAATAATTTAAAAACCACTCGCTGTCATTTAACTTTTCCATGGTGAAAGCCAGTGAGTGACACTGAGGAGAGAGCTGCAGCTGCTTGGTGGGTCGATGGTTATGTTTGAATAAATGGGAGATGAGAGGGAAGAATGTCACGGGGCCCGAGGGATCAGTCAAAATTTGGGTAGAAAGCGACAAAGGCTCCCAGGGACACCAGTTGAATGGCTTCTTCCTGTAGCAGATCTGTGGCTCCACGTTGGAAAAACTTTGTCCCCAGGCTCTCTGTAAACTGTCAGAAAGTAAGCCCGCCATGACACTAAGCTTTGGTGATGCGATACAGCTGGAGCAGCTGACAATGGTGACGCTAATGGCTTTCAAACTTCCCTTAAAGATGTGAAAATTGAGGAGGCTGAATAATTCACGGCAGAGCATATGCAAGGCCCGTCACTCGGCATCCAGGAGTCATCACTCTGCACGAGTTTTGTGTGGCTGAAGTTCTGACGGAGGGGAGGAAACTCGACTGACGGGACGGATCACCTCACGAAGGCTGCCGACCAGATGAGAAGTTGTGTTCCAGAGTGAGGCATCCACCATTGTGAAAGACTGACATGCAAAACTGATTGATGGTACCAAATTAAAATAAAGTGGTTTTCTGGCATGGCAGCTGGTAACTTAAAGGACCACACCAGTTTTTGTATCTATTTTTCTTATCTACCAATTCATGTAGGCACTGCTTTCTATTAATGTCTGTAACAATTAACTGACTTACTTTCTCATGTGGTGTAATCTATCACAGTAAACACTGAGTCTTAATTATGTTTTATCTATGTTACATTATCGTGTGACAGTACTGTAAAACTTTTAATGACAAAATTGACATTATTTCATTAAATGTTCAATGCCAAAGATTACACAACACAACAAGCAAATATAGAAAAATCAAAACAATAACTGCTCATAACTGTAGTACAGCAGACACAGCATCATTTTAAGCAGTCACAAGCCAAAACCACTGGGAACCACTGCTGTAAATTAAACAGGCTGAAACAAACCAAACCACGTAATACCCAACACTAGTTATACAGACTGATCAGATTATGACATTTATACAAAAACATTATCTCTTCAGTTGATCTACTGGAAGCACCGGACTTGTTTGTCACTTTGAATCAAGTGCAAGTTGAAAATTCTCTGAATGTTATGTTTCATATTATTGCTTATTTTTGTTATCCAGTCACAAGAAGAGCTTGGATAATCTGCCACTGCACATTTAAGACCTAGAGCAGACACACTGCTCCTTACATCCTTCAATCAAAGAGAGCCGGTTCCAGCTTCATCGTGTGACAACAAATCACTGCACACCCAAAATGTCTGTGCCACAACATAAAGGACAATCAAACAACAGGACAGTTCCATCGTAAACATCTTCATACCCCAACTGGAGCAGATGGAGTGATGCCACTGCTAGCAGCAACCCTGGGACAGCCTGTTTAATTATTGACGAGCATTAGCATTAGCTACTGTACCTGCTATGTAAAGCAGGTGTTGACTCCCCCCTCAGTTATTTTTTGTCCTCCACCGTTATTGTGAAAACACCAGGTGAGGACATGCTGCTGCAAGAGCGCAGCCACTTAACCTCTCGATCAGTGCCCCAGCAGGGTGTGCTAGGTCTCCTAATGGGGATATACAGAAGAGGGAGGAGGAGGGTGGAGGGAAGAGGGTGGGGAGGGAAGGAAGGGCATCAGCAGATGCCAGTGTTTCAAGCCTGATGCCGCAGCTGTCAGCACAGATGATGCCTCCGCCGTGAGTGCTCCTACACAGCTCGATGACCAACTGAGGACACTGTGATTCCTGGACATCGAGGCTGGATGTGGAGTCGCCTGCTCCGAGTTCCCGGTGGGACAGGAAGCTGCAGCTGAGCACTTCAACTCGGGTGACTGCTGTATCTGAAATATGTTCCCCAGCAATATAAGCAGCGTTTGCTGAGGAGAAGGCCTTGCGTGTAACACAACATGGTTACAAAGGGGAAACAGGGAGAAGGAATATGCAATGAAAAGGCGATTCTTCTTCGGCTGAGTGGAGCCATGTTAAAGCAGCGCCCTGTGCACCGGGAGCGGTGATGGAGCAGAAGCAGACAGATGGACAGAGACGGAAGTTTCTGGGCTCTGCCGTTCCATGCAGGTGGTCCTGGGTGCAGGGATTGTCAGTGCATGGTGAATTATTTAAATGGGGAGCGTGGAAAAGGGAATGGCTGCATCTGTCGCACATCCTTTTAAAGCCCCTCCAGCAGATGTGTTTACTCACCGCCCGTACCAACTAACTACTTAATGGGTCACCATCGGCAGCCAAGAGTTAATTAAGCAGGCCTTTTGCAAATGGCGGGCACGCAGCATCAGCATCAGCTCAGGTCCTATCAGGTCGTAGCCAGCGCTGTAGCCCTGTGGTTTACAGATGTACTCGCTCAAGTTCATCTTTTTACCGCATCCTTGGCGAGTTGGTTGAAAGATATCAGATTGTGCTTTGCTCTTCTGATTTCTAAACAAGAGGACAATCTGGATAGGAGGAGGATTTCTCCAGTAGCTGCTACTATAAAGACAAACTGTATTCCAAATGTTGCTTTTCTTCACACTGAGGAGAATCAACTGCAATCCCACTGCATTGTGTGAATATCCTATATTACTGAAAGTGAGACCAGATGGGGAAAGCAATAAATATAGTGTTTTTAACAGCTGGAGGAAAAAAAGCAATGTAACCTACTGTAAATAAAAAATAGAAGACAAAACTGTGAGAGCACATATCTCCACAGGGGCTGCACAATAAGTGGTTTTATTATCTGCATCCGGATGCAAATATGTATCAAAATCCAAAAAGTGAATGGCAATAATAGGACATGTCAGATATTTGCACAGTAAGTCTTTTTATATACTGTATCTATAATATGTACTGCACAGGACTGTATATGCATTGACATATTGCTGCAGAAGAGCATTTTGAGTGTATGCTGTGTATACGTGTACGTGTCTTTATCTATTGATTTTTTAAGTCATTCATTTGTGTATGAAGAAATTAAGAACTAGAACTCAAAAAAGGAACATACGTTAGGTCTTATATCCTTTCAAAAATTCACATTCCTCTTTCAGCTTCTTGCAAAAAGAAATCATTATCATGAGCAGTTTGGACATTAACATGAAAGGATTATCTGAGGTGAGATTCAAGTTGATTTGAAATAGTTACAGCATCGCCATCATCATATGATACATAATCTGTTTTAGAGCTGAAAGACCTTCAGGAGCCAGCCGCACATATAATCATACATTTTTGATTGGATTGCAGTCATCGAGGACATTAAAATCTGTTGTTCCATCTAGAATGCCTTAGCGATCATCTGTTATGGTTTGGGATTATAAGAGCTGACGTTGACATCAAACAATAGCTATGCAGCCGGGAATAAATGCATATTTACACTGTTTTCACTTAAATCTTTGTGGGTTGTATGTATGGGGTGTTTTTCTGTCAGGCTCAGTCTACAATGTTTACTGCGTCTTTACGCTACAGGAAACTCTTCATCCCTTCATCTACTGTTTTAACATACAGCTTATTTATAGATTTAGAAGTTGTTTATGTGCACAAAACAAAAAAAAACAAGAAAGAATAAAGACTGTGCATGTAAGAGCAAGAGACACCAAGATGATTGAAACATCTTTGCTAAATGTGAGAGATATGGGTGATTTAAATAAAAAACAACTCTACAACTGAGCACAGATAGCAGCAGAAAAACAACAAGGCCTGAAGATAAGGGGAAATACATTGTTTTGAAAGAGTCCTTATGTTGGTAAAGTAATATTAAGGAAGTATCTGTGTGCGTGTGTGGTTTGCAAAAGAAGATGTACAACATGACTCACTATGCCGATTTCTACTGAGATAAGCTTCTTGATTTCTAGATGCAGCAGAAAATATAAAACACTAAAAACTGACATCTACCATAAACAAAGCTCCTTTCCTTTTATTCACTATTTTATGGCAACATAACAATCTATATGATAACATATTTAATCTATTTAGGTGGTCCCGTTTATAGATGCTGGCTTTATAAGAGTTCCCTGCGAGATGCCTGTCATTAAAACTTCACACGTTTACTGTTTTTCACATGCCAAGATCAAAATTTAAATACATCTACAGACACACTGCCCGAGCTACATATCAGTTATTTTGGAAAATGTACTTTTCAATGCATTATTATGCCAGTTGACATGTTATTTCTGTATAAAAACTTTGAAATCCCCTTTATTTGGGGTGGCTTCCTATAATTTCTTTCCATATCCATGACAGAAACAAAATTGTGAATTTCAATGCAGCTTGATACAAATATATAACAGTGGAGAAACTCTGCAGTACATTACTGTGTTTAGATTAAGACTTAATATAATGAACACAACGGAATTAACATTGAATTAAATTCAATCTGATAAGAAAAGGAAACAACATTTAATTTTCTGTGGAGAAACCTGCAGAAGACCACACAATTGGCCAATATCTGAAAGCAATATAATAATATTTAATTCAAAATACGTCACAAAAGTAACATGCTCCACTACACTCCAAAAGAAATCATACAGACTACTTACTGTCCGACTTCATAGAGCTTTGGTGCAGGACACAAGAGATAATCATTACGCACAGCACTCGGTTTATGATCTGTAAAAAGGAGACAAAACATAGGGTAAGGTTAGGTGATAAATTAACTCCTTATATGAATATGTGATACAGTCAATTAAACAGATTTACTTTTTTTTGCTGTATATGAGTCAGACGTTTGCCTGTACATAAAAAGCCTATATAACAGTGCATTGAATTTCCCTACATTTCCCACGATTCTCAAGTCAGAATTTATTCTTAATAAGCTCTGCTTACATTTTTTTTATATTTTATGAAATAAACTGACTGATATTATGAACAATATTCCAACATTATCATCAACTCAGTTTTGCAAAATCTTGGTGGAACTTTAAGAGCACAATGAGCCAACAATCCCCACATGAACTCTCTTTGACCTCTTTGACACTCTGTGTGAAGGATCGTTATTTAAAGAAAAAAAACAAAAAACTAAATATCAGTGTGTGTTTGTTTGTGTGTGTGTGTGTGTGTGTGTGTGTGTGTGTGTGTGTGTGTGTGTATGTGTGTGTGTGTTCAGCATAGGCTGACAGAGGCCTAAACCATCTTCAGCCATGGAGGTCTTTCAGATTATTGATATTTCTTTTCTGCTTGTCTGCTCGGGGCTCCAACTGGTTTGGTGATGGAGAAGACTGTAGCATCTGTTCCACATATGTGGTGTGTGTTCCATAGTTGCCATGATGCCTGTCCATAATTATAAGGTGCCCCACTGTTAAAAAGGTCTGGGCTGAACACATGCAAAAGCCAATAAGGGAATAAATAGCCCCAAGTGGGCGAATGTGAGACAGCCTAAACTGAGAAAGGACTAACAGGAAGACATCTGCTAATGGCCACTTCCTGAATCGGATGAAGTTCTTTTTTAAAGGAAAAAAAAATATGCTCAAGTGTTTTAGTCGAGTTGAAATGTTGAAAATCAAAAATAACTTGTCAAGGAGAGAAGTGTTGTCATTGGCAGTCGTCGATCCCACAGATCCCACGGCCAAATGAGAGCTTGAAAAGATTGGCTTTTGGTGCCAAATCCCGTTTGCTTCCTGAAAAAGGATTTCTCAACAGAACAGACTGCAAGCTCAAAATAAGGAGCACAGTGACCTACATACCCTCCTTTCTACTGTTGAATTTAGATCATATAGATAAAGAGCTGCTGATAACAGATATGTCGGGACAGGGGTTTGTTTTTCTATGCCCTTCCACTGAGCTCCCACCATTAATTCACATCAAAGCAAGTTGGATAACCATATGATAAGAAGATTTGTGCCAGAGATGGGACGTATTGTATGTCCACAACATGGACATAATACACAATGAAACACAATGAATCTTCACAACCCCTAAATATAAATCAAAGTGTATGTCACATTCAACAGAGAAGTAGTGTGAATGGCGCCTTACTGCAAGTCAGCAATATTATATCATATTTTAGTTTATTTTATTTCTTTCTCTTTAATGTGCTCATATTCAAGGTGTACAGGACGACCCACAGGACTCCACTGACAGGCCGTTTTTTGTCTTGTTTTCATGTACACCAGGAATCAGAGATCCAGATCACACAGATATGATGTGCAATACCGCAGTGAAGGCGCTATCAGACAACGATGGATACAGGTCTACCATAACCTGCCAAAACCTGTCCAGTAGCTAAGTAGCGTTGGGTCTGATTTTAGTTCTTTTTGGTTGGTCGGCTCACGTTTAGTCCTGTCAGACTGAGTTGAGGGCTGCAATGTATCAGCAATTCTTTGAGCTCTGTTTGCCATGTTAAATCTTTCCATCACTTGCTCTGACGGCCACTATTTTTCTGATTGCTGAGCTCCTGAAAAACTCTGTGTTACTATGACAACCAGCAAGTGATTTTGACATTTATTTATTATTGCTTTTTTTCCTGTTTTGATACATTTGAAAATGTAACATAAAAACATACTAAATGCAAATGTTGCTGATAATTATTATTAGGTGTCAATGTGAAGGTTCAGCTTTCAACCTTGACATGTGGTTGAAAGCGTCAGAAAAAGTTAGTAAGTGGACCTAGTGTTGATATTTTTTGTCAAACCAATTTTTTAAATCTGTATAATAACATCATTGTTATATTGGGACTAAAATATATTTCAACTATACCTATTTACAAATGGTAAATGTGTATATTACAAAAACATTCTTTGAGTCTCTGAAGAGTGAAATTACCCGGTAGAGTAAGGACTAATGATAGACACGATGATGCCTTCAAAAAACAAAAGACAGTGTGCATGTAAACTTCCCCTGTAACCCCTATTTATAAGATTAAGACACTATGAAATGTGGGCAATCCCCTTCAGAAAATTCTCAGTTCTGCAGAGGCAGAATTTAATAGCATTGAATTGTTTCTCTTCCTGTAGACTCAAAGTCAACAGGGCTGTAGGTAAACTGTAGGCTCTGGGTGACTAATACTGCAATGTGGACAATGTGGGTCTTCTTACAAACACACAAAGATCAGCTCACACTGGGCAGTTTACACGTCCATTCATGTTTCTGCTCGTATCGCATACACCGAAAGCAGTATTGATCGGAGATATGGTATAAAATGTAAATGATTATTGTATTAACATATCTGCTTTTTCAAAAACACATTACAGCTACAGAGTCTTGGGGTTTTGACTAAATTTAGGCATCTCCACAAATACCAGTAAGTTATCTATTTTTCTTTGCTTTATTGCCTTTTGCTGTCCTCCATGCTAATGCTGGCCTAGCCTGATGTAAGATTTATGATTTGTTTATTGTCAAAACAAACCCCACAAATTCCAGTTTGACTAGTTTAATTTGGTGAACTGGATGCATGCTTTGAGATACTGATTTAGAACACATATCAGTGAGGACCAGACAGGATTTATTATGCGACTCCACATTTGGCTTTTTGGTTGTTCACAGTGATTACAAAATATCAGAGCTGTTCCTAGCAAACATTTTAAGCTGCAGTTTGAGCCAAAGGAAACTGATCTTAGTCAACCTCTGTGATGACCAACTGAATGCAATGTGTAGTCACTTTATAGCACTACAGTGATTTGCAGCACTTACTGAAAGTTTGCTTGTCCACTATGAAGCTGCAGACGACGCCTTCATTGCTGCGGCCGAGGGTGAAGCCGTTCCCTCTGAGAACGATGTCAAAGGACTCTGTGGAATGTAAACAAATGGGAGATAAGACTATGAGGAGGAACATACATATAGTTGGAGAGTTTTATCTTGTATTTCTTCAGAATTTCAGGGCTTCTGCATACAAAGGGGCCTGAAAAGACTAGCTCCAATGGGTCTCCCTGCATTAACCTTTTACCACCCACAGTTCAGGAAACTAGCACCATGTAAAGCAGGGGTCTCAAATTGGCTCGGGGCCACCGCTGGTATTGGCATCTCATAGGAGGGCCACTTCAAAGTTCAAGTACTACAAGAAAGCGCAATATTTTGAAAATATTTCCATTACTAACATCAGGCCCCAGGCTGACAGTCTGAGATCCCTGATGTAGAGCTTTCACAACTGCTAGTACTTTGACAAGTTTCATGAATATAACATAAAAGTAAAAATAAAAGAATATGTATTTATAGATCACATTTTCTTTGGTGCTGAGATTTAAAACTAAACAACGTCGTAGTTTACATGATATATATGTATATGTATATATATATATATATATATATATATATATATATATATATATATATATATATATATATATATATATATACATATATGCTGATAAAGTTATTTACATCAGCCCACCTGGGGGCGCATCCCCCTCATGGAGCAATCAGGGTCGTTTTTCAGGGTTGAGGGACCTTTTTTGTTTTTTCAACTGGAAATACTGAATACTTTCATGTCTTCAGGCCTCCAAAACTCCTCCAGATTTAACAGTCTGACAAGGATAACTTCACTTTCTTGAATGCTCACAACTGTTAGCGTGTAACCACTAAAGGCTCACAAGTAGACTGCAAAAGGAGCACAAGCCAAAAAGGTTGGGGCCTGCTGATTTAGGTGGACCCTGACCAAGAGCTGAAAAGCAGCAAAATCTGAAATCATTTCAATTTTATGAGGTTCTGAGATTCTGTGGGGAGTTTGAGTCTGCCGTAATGGCCTATGTGCTGTCAGATGATTTTCAACAGCAACTTGTTACCTCACCGCTGCTTGAAACCGAGACATCTTTCCAATTCCACTTGGAAAGATGTCCTAAGTTTAGTAAGCCAGCAGTAAAAAGAGAATGCAGAGAATGAGCATATCTGTGCAGAGCTCCAGGGACTGACTGCAGCAGGAGGATCCACTCACCGTTCACACAGACACTGGAGGGCTCCACACTCAGGATCTCTGTGCACGATCGCTTTAATATCTGGAGGATGAAAAAAAAATGAAATGGGTACATTATCGCTTGAGGGCCAAGAATAAATACATCAACTCCTGGCCGTTATCGGCTCTGTCAAGTTTAGAAAACAGATTAGGGTGCAACACCTGAGAAATGTCTCACTCCTGATCGGGGCCTGGCGGCTAAAGGAGAGCGCTGAATATCAGCGGCGAGGAGAACAGGAGGGAGAAACGGCAGCTGTGTCAGCCTTTATGGGAAAATTATGCAAGACTATTACATTTCTCAGTTCTATTAAAAACCTCCGGGATCCTGCATTATCATATAAAGAGGCCTGTGTGAGCACACTGTCATGAAGCTGCACTATCCGCTATGATTCAATAAATCAACAAAGGACAAACTATGCAAATCCCAGTACACAGTCGGTAAAAAGAAGCATATTAACTGCAATATAGGACACTTGAACCTTTCATTTGATGTTGGGCGAAACTTCAATCTGAGGAGTTGAAGAGGGGAGTGTTTACAGCAGCCTTATTAAATATGATGGTTTGATATGGAATCGTTAAAAGGGGAGAGGGTTGTAGATGACAGCTGGGAGGAAAAGGATCTGCTGCTGTTCCTCTGTGCCACTATTTTCCCCGTCTAATTACTTCCTTGGCAGTGCCCGAGAAAAAAACCCCCCCAAAAAAACAAAATTGATTGCTTAAAAATGACGGAGGGACCCGAGGAATTCACATTAAGTGTAGAAAAGCGAACACTTCTGCTCCAATTTGCCATTCGGAAAAGTAGCACTTACTCTTATTTACTTTTTAAAGAAATGTGGGTAAATTAAGTCATTTGTTAGGTTTGGAAGATCTACAAACTAGATCCTCAGTGTTTTGGAGATATTAAAATAGAAGCTTTGAATGCTGAGATTAGAGGCCTGAACTCAAACAGCAGCTATTCATTTCTCTGGGATCTTGTGACAAACATTATTTACAGGCTGCAGGGGGAAAAAGAGGCACTCGTCCAAATACTCAAAGTCCTCCATATATCTCAGCCAATGTTGTAACGGGTGGGTTTCTGAAAGGATGAGGCTGCTTTAATCTCATTGTAATAATGAGGTGGAAAGGTTCATGAGGGTATTTCATTTAGGTCATTTATTTTTCATTATTTAACAGGAAGAGCGTCACAAAATAACGTCAATAATCTTGAAGTCAGCAATAGTGTACAAGAGGCTAAACTCAGCTGCATGTGTTCAGTAGCTGAAAGGAAGTTAACGATAACGATGTGGCTACATTGCAATTTGGGGTTTTCCCAAAAGGCCAGCAGCCCAGACAACAAAGGGCGAGTGTGGTTAAAATTAAGATCAACAAGAAAAATGTCCTAACAGGGTGCAGAAACACAACTTTGCCGAGCTCTTTTTGTGAGTTTTGTCATGCTGGTCACAGAGGCAGCGTGGATCCTGCAGCAAAAGGCTGCACAGATGATCTCAAATCCTCGAAATCCAACAGAAGAGTAAGGAGGCCAACTAGTCAGGAATCCAGTATTACTAATCAGAGAAGAATGCTCCGCGTTTCATTTGGATGCTGGAAGCGTCACTGTGCCTCCGAGTGCTGAGGGGATGAGCTTTTTTTCTTGTTGTGCTGGACGTTCTCGTGCAGGCTCTAACACATTTTGGGTAGTGTTGCTGTGTCTTAAAACCACAAAAATATTAATCCATGACTTCAATGGGAAGGACGACCTCGTGCACTGGAGTGTGTGAATGCTCTTCTCTAGAGAAAAGATTCATCTTTTCTCAGCACAAACAGATTAGAAGCATATTTCTTCTAATTAGCAATAATCAAATCCACTCTTTCAGAGGCTTTCAGCACATTTTAATGTTAATTATTACAAGCTGGATTCACATGCTCATTACAAAAGACAAAGTTCTAAGTTAGAGCTAGTCATTTTTCCTTTTCCTTTTTCAGGCTGCTAGAAATGGTTACTCATACTTCATAATGAACCATTACACCTGTTTTGAATAAATCGTGGTTCGAACCACTGAGATACAGTCAGCACCCTTGATTACACTTGGTCATGCAATTGTTATTTTCGAAGATATTTTGGGGGGGATTTCATGCCTTTATTTTGATAGGACAGTTGAAGATATACAGGAAAAGGGGGAGAGAGGTTGGAATCGAACCAGCAGCGCTGCGGTAGGACACAGCCTATGTGGGGTGCACATTCTACAAAGTGAGCTACCGTGTCATACATACATTTAAACTCAAGTTTTAATCTCAGTGAAAATTAGTTTAAGGATTAATATGATGCACCCAGGGATCTTTTTAAAGGTCTACACAAAAGTGATACAACAGACTGAGAGTTTTAGAATCTCCTTTCCCTTACAGTCATGTTAAAAGCAACATAATGATCATTAATCATAGCTGTTGTACTTTGCGTCACACAACAGAAACAAGACACACCCTCCTTCCAGCTGCATGTCTGACAGCTCCGTCTAGTTCTGCTCTTTCCCTAAACACTGCTGGCCTTGTCGGCTCAGACACAGATGTAAGTCCAGCTCAGGTCAGTGAGCTCCGCAGGGCTCCGGGCTTAGATTCATGAAAAAAATGTTGCCACACAAACCCCCGCCTTGGCTGACAGCGTTAAGGCTAAAAGCTGCAGCAAATGGAAAGTATCACTAATTGGCTGGCAGGGGACGAGGAGGCTGCATGGGAAACTTCATATAAACACTGTTTAAGGGACTCTTATACTCTGACAGCCATTCACTGATTACAGCATTACAGTGACAGGATGGGTTTGATGCGTTGCGCTGGCTTTTATTCTGAATTTCTCATCAAAAAGAAGAAAATAAAAGCATTAATTGTACTGAAGCGCTCTCACTCAACACAATAAAAACACTGTGAAGAGGATGTCATATGGACAGTGACTAACTGTCAAGCTGCTCCCATTACAGTGTCTAATTTGCTACTGAGTGGTTTAGACATTTCCTTCTCCGTCTACAAACTGAGGACACAACGAGCAGTTATTTCCACAGACATTTTCCATGCAGCTTAGCTGGAAGTTCACAGAGGTTTTGCTTTAATTTGTGACAAACTTCAATGAAGCCAAGGCAGGAAACAATTTTAGCCATTTATCCATCTGATTCCCAAATTTACTAACATGTTACCACCTTCAGTTATTTCTAAAGTAAGGAAAAAATACCTCAAGCACAAACCTCAGTTGACAAACCTCTCACACAAACAGAAAGTAGGCAAACTTACAGAATTGACAATGCCTTTGAGCGCGTGGAAGCCATCTTTGACAGGAAACACTTGGTCCTTGGTGTCCGCAATATCAGCAAGCTGTTGGTACCATGAAAGAGTTGAATAAACAAGGAGTACTGCTGATTTAATGCTGCTTTCTGCTTTTTCTGTTTTCCTCTTGACTGAGCACTGTCTTTCCTTTCATATCATGGGCAGGAGGAGACATAGCAGATGGCATGACTGTGGCAAACACTTTGCTCAACCATAAAAAAAAAAATCATTGCAGCACAAACTGGGAGCAATATTGCCTTTGTTTTTGACTTAATAAGAGCTCATCACAGGGTGGTTACCAATGGTTACAAGGGACAGGCCACCATGTTGGAAGAGAGACAGTGAAACTACAGACATCACTGACATAAAAAGGACTTTGGTGCAGCTCAGGCAGTCTGAGTTCATTTTAAGAAATGAGAACAGGAGTGAAGATGCAGCAATATTGGGATTTTTATCAGGAAATGAGTGAAGAATTGCCAGACTGAAGATATGTTTACACTTTAAACATCAATGTCCATTTGCTTAGCTTCTTACTAAGAAAATCTGAGGCCCGAAACCATGTTTTTAAAACACTTCCACAAAATGGAACAAATCAAACAACGTCTGAGAGATCACAATCGAACTATACGCTAATATTTTTTGTATGATGTCGATGTACTGTCTCTGTTTTCTGTTTATAATTGGACACTTTGATTGTTTTGGCAATTGTAATTGTACAGGGAACACCCGCTATTTAATTTGGTTTCAGTTTAGTTGGTATTTGTTTTCGCAATGTAATTAGATTGGATGTAAGAGTCATTAATTTCATTCAATTTAAATCAATTTTATGTTCAGTTTAGAATTTGTGTCCATTTATTTATTTCATTATTCATTGCTGCCTCATAAGCTGATTGTGAAATACATTTTTCACAGTCTGCTGTCCAACAACAGTGAAAATGCCAAAACAACTCTTTAAATAAATAAAAGCAAAAACTAAAAACTAAGCTAAAACTCAGACATAATCCTGAAGAAAATCCCAATTATACAGACAATGCTGTCCTAGAAGCAGCATATTTTACCTTATTTTGGCAAAACAATGATTATTTGGAGCATACTGAGCATGCAGATGAACATCTGAAAAGTGGATTATGCTGCAGGAGTTTTTATTGATACTGGCTTCTGTTCTCTCTTCTTGAGCAAACTACAAACTTTGTCGGGCACCTTTTAAGTCTACAGGGGGTTATGTGTTTGATTTTTAGGTGGAATATCACTTTAAGACGTGGATTTTCCATACAGGTAATGGTACTCACATTACACGTGTTTACCTTTCTTGACACCCTTCCAACTTGGCAGTGTGTCTCTTGTTATAAAACGTAATCGTTCAGCATACATTCAGTGACAGACTTCACTGGTGTTTGACTGCTGCAGATTAAGACTGAAGCTCTCTTACCTGCTGCTCATCAAAGTCCTTGATACCCACACAGTAAACACGAGCGCCATAATTCCTCGCGTCATTCGCCTGCAGATCAAACAAATGTGTACATGATGTGAAGCAGGTCGAATGTAAGGATATTAAGAAAAATAATGCAGGATGTCCGGGCACCAAATCCCATTCAAGAAATGAAAATCACAAATTAAATAAATAAAAGTGAAAAAATATTTAAAAATTGAATTACTAGCAGCATGAATTTAGTTTTGACAGCAGAATTTCAACATGATGACACTTAAATAAGACAGCTGCCAATACCAATACAACAATATGAACCTCACCTCTTTCACTGTGAGCTCGTGAACGTAAACTTCAAGCTTCCCGTCTGTCAGAGCCAGGATGATGCTAGATGACTTCATGTTTTGTGACTTTATCTGAACTGAGGCCTTCGGGTTCAAAATGAATGACAAACATTTCATCAGATCTCAATTTTACAATAATGTGAATGTTGTTAAAAAGTTTCCTGAGCTGCAAATGGATTCATCTGAGAGGGTAAACTGACCTGTTTTATTCCCTCATGCATATAGGTTTCACCTGCTGGTTTCACGTCCCGCAAGCGCTTCAGACCCTCTTCTATCTCATATCTTAAAACACATCAAATAAATGAGTGCATTAACATTTTGCTCCACATATGTCCAACTGTACTGAAATCATATTAGAAAGTAATACTGTGCACACTACTAAAAAGGTAGCTACACAATGTGGTGGAGAATTTAGAGTACAAGTTGTTCTTGTAATAAAGAAGAAGCTGTTTATCCAGAATGTCTCAAGAGTCTTTTTTTCAGCATTTAAAGGCCCAGTGGGAATTCAACCTCTAACCTCAACCTCAATCTAATGTTACCATGCAAACATTTAATCTATGGTGGCCTGTGAGAAGTTACTTCATTTCAAGTTACATACCCCACATTGACCAAATACACAGAGAGCAGATTGCTGCAATGGCTTAAAATATGACAGTTGACAAATGTATATAATCTCACAACTGTGGGATATAAAACAAAATGTAAAAACTGTGCAAAAGTAGACAAAATAGTCCTTTCCTTCCTAAAATGCCAGACATATTAAGACATATTTAGAGCATGAGACTTCTGAGGTGAGGTACAGTAACCTCCTCATGCAGACACATGACAACCGCGTCATGAATCTGTTCCAGAGAGTTCAGTACCTGTCTCCAGTCAGTGGCAGCAGGACTGTTGCTTTGGCCGAGAACACGATGAATGAGACTCTCATTCTGGGGCTGAAGAGAACAACAAAAATCAAAAATTAGGAATCAGAAATGCTCTGTCTTTTCAAAATATCTCATTCCTAATGTAGAATAACACTGAGAAAAGACAATATACTACAATATTGTAATATCTATCTAGGTTTTCTCCTTCCCTACTCCATAAAATCATCACTTCCGTCCTTGATCCTCTTTATCAACCACCCACACAGTATGACATGTAAAATACTCCGAATGGCTATAAATGAGTCAGTGTGACTGACAGTTGTATATAAAGCTTTTACATGAGCTCCGTTCAGTTAAGGGGAACGAAAGAGGCATGAATAATTAGCCAAACAGAAGGGGCTCTTTTAATGTCAACTAATATTAGTGTGCAACTTAAAGCAGCTTCTGTGGGACTGAAGGAAGTGATTAATCAATTCACAGACAGGAAACATGTTGTTGGGATGAGTCACACATAAACACACATACACATCCTGTTGCACAAATATATACTTTGTACCTGTGACTTTAAAAGGGTGTGAGCTGAAACTGGACACTCTGATGTGTCTCTGACCACCGTGTGCGGCATCAGGCTGTTCGCTGCACAACCTGTACTGTTTACATTTAGTATCGCTCTGTCATATTACAGCACTCTCGCTGTCACATAAATATGAACACAGCTGGTTTCTGAGTAAATATCCAGCTGAAACTTGAGAAACTAAATCAGCACAGATATGAGGAAAGGGTGCAACTAGGAAAGCAAAAACGTACTTGAAAACTTCACGTCCTTGTGTTGAGAACTGTGAGAAATAGATTTTACTTAAGTAAAAGCAAAGCATCAGCTATTACATGGATTCCAGTATTAAAAGTAGTCACAGTGATAAAAGGCAACCATAAAATACGAAAAACTGGACACTATGAAATAATGAAAATCTCAGATGGGTTATACAAAACAACTTTGCCCACCAAAGATACACACTGAAATTGTGATTTAAATACGCACTGAACAAGCATTAAGTGCCAGCTGTCAGTACATGATAGGGATTTCAATACTACTGACACAATTTGATCAGTACTCAGAAAGTAATGAAGTCTGTAACTCAGCCCTGTTGGGTATTTTTATTTATTCTTTATATTTGTTTACAACCTATCTGCCTAATATTGTATCTGTCTTTTTGGTCTAATCTGTTTACAAGATATCGGTTTGTCCGTCCTCCGCTGTTGCCCTTCCTGAGGTTTCCTGAGGATTGTAAAACCCTTTGAGGCAAATATGTGATTTGCAACTCTGTATGCTATATGAATGACATCAACTTGACTTAATTCTAAGGATCCTGATGCCTGATGAACGAGGAGTAAATTATCTCGGGGTTCATCTTTTTAAGAAATAATTCTCCAAGACATCCTAATTTTCCAGGACAATATAAAATATTTCCAGGACTTATTTATTTATTTATTTATTTTCAAATTCCAGGTTTCCATGATGGAAAAACTAGCCTCTAAATTTCCATGTTTATTCTATTTTCTAAAAACTCTTTGGATAGCTTTATAAGTCACTGTGTAATTAAGCTGTTTTAATACATTTGAAATATGTATATTTTAAGATTTTTACTGAACAAAAGTCATTATTTATAAGGCTATCTCACACTGAATATGAAATTAGGAATTGGTGATACTGATCTTAAAAAAACATATCCAATATTCAATCAGTAGATCAATTCATTATACTGTAGATCAATACTTGTTCTTACAGTTAATAAAAATGTAACAATGCAATGCAGTCTCCAGCATCTCCAGCTAGAAGTGATGCAAAGTTAGAGCTTCGTATTGGCTCACACACAGAAGAGTAATGACAATCATTTCTGGGTTTACAGTTTAAATGAAACAATAAAGAACAGGACTGGTATTAGAATGGGTACATGGAGAGAAAAAGTGGGAGCTGAGCATCTCTTTTTAAAATATGAAATGCTATAAGTGACCACTAACTCCAGCCATCAGACAAATGTAGGTGCAAAGTACAATACTCATTTCTGAAATACAGAGGGAAAAACGCAGTCTCGCATAATGGCAAACACTCAAGTAAAGTATCAAATAAAGTAAAGGAATTGAGTAAATGTACTCAGTTACTTCCCACCTCTGTTACAAACGCAAAGCACACGGATGCCATCCCACAGAGCGAGTTAAACTTCAGATAATTAAGCGCACAAGTGTTTCCTTCAGAGATCCGAAGCCTTCGGAGCATAAGGAGAGGTGCTGATATTTCTCACCCACGTGACACATGGCCCAGTCGCGATCCTCCCCCGCAAACATAGCACAATCTTTAAGCCACACGGCCAGATCTGGCAGGGAGCGGTAGCAGCCGTATACATCCACATCCTGTCTGCAAGTTTCAGAGTCATATGTGGACTAAAAACTAACCACGCTCAAGTCATGGATGACAAATCGTGGGTGGTGACTTAACGTCGAACTTTAGGCTTTCAGTGGAGCTTATGATTGTATATATTGAGATATTTTCTGTTTCTAACAAAGAATAAAGAGGCAGCGATCCCAAGGACATATCAGGGGGTGGTGGTGGGATTTTTTTCTCCCTTTTGGGTGGAGTGGGGGGGGTTGAAGAAGTAGTCCAGTTTGCTCCACATGGCGGAACAGAAGAGCTCTTGGTGAGCGAGCATTGTTTAGCAGATTGTCCTCGTCGCTTTCCAGTGTTCTTTTGCTTTACTGTACATTGTCTGCCTGTCAGCCGTTCTGTGGTGGAAGCAGGGGATAAGTGTGGAGCCGGACCCCCCCGGTGCAAATGGCCATTCTCACAGCCCAGAAGACTGCTCCTCTCTGCCACCCACTCCCACCTGGTGCCTTTGCTATTTTCTTCAACCAACCACTTCATTCTGGCTGGGTCGCTACCGTCTGTACTGTGCTGGCAGGCGCCGTTTGACTCAAACGTTATGCAAGCTGAACGTTTCAAGCCGGTTTCTCTGGTTTCGTCTTTTTAATGAATTATGTGCAAAAAGGATGTCATTGATTTTTGCAATTTTGATAGTTTGTAAAAACAGGTGGGAAGTGCTTTAAATCTGTGCAACAGGCTGCAACTAACGTTGTAGGCTCTTTAATTATAGACATTTATCCGATAAAACAACTAAGGTAAAGGCATATTTGCTGAAAAGGGTTGTACTATTTCTGCTCTCAGTTAATCCTGTCTGTGGTGACATTTCTAAGAGATGGTGAATATCTTTTCTGGAAGAACATTCTTCTCATATGTACTGCTTTTATTGCTTGATAATGCTACATGTTGTAATTGTTCTTAAATCACTGTTTGCCCTCGCCCCATTCAGTATCTGCAGGTCTGAGAAGCTTAATTTCACTTCATGTTTTTCTTATTTCAAAATAGCAGCATTATGAAACCATTTTCTGCTTTCCAACGAAAATGTATGACAGTGACAGTGGCGACTTTGTACTCACCTCACAAATCTGTCGGTAAGGTTCTTCACGAACGAGTAAATCTCGTACCAGTCAGCAGAGACACTTCCAGACCTGGAACAAGAAAACAACAGTCAGTTTGCAGCTCGTCAGTGGCAGCAGATTGTGTGCTGGGGAGTAAAATACTGTACAGTATTTGTGCTTTGTACCACAACCACAGTTGGACATTAACACCAGCCACATGCTGGATAATTGTGCTGATAAGTCTGTGTTCTATAGCAGCCACTTCAGCTGTTACAACCCTCAAATGTTCACAGGAGCTTCGCCTTTCTAGTTGGCAAGTAGAATTAGAATTTATTTCCCAATATAATGGTGGTGAAATCACCAAAGTAACTATGAACAGAAAGGAGTAGACAGTGGTGGGGATGACTCTTTTTGAGGTGGTGAAGTCAATTCAAGTTCAGTTGCACAGGTTTGCAAGCAAGAGCCATGGGCAGGAAAAGAAGACAACTAAAGATAAACAGGAAATGTGTAACATAAAAAAAACACCAGCACAGCACAAATAGCATTACGTCATATTAAAATATGGCCACTACTAATGTACTTAATCCAATATAGGACTTTCCAAATAGGTCAAAGAAAAAAGTCTAATAAAGAGTCTATTGAGCATGAATACAGTAGAATGGATAAAGTCCATAGTAAGTACTGGACTGTGAGACTTGGTTTCATTCCTGCTTTTCTTCTTTCCTTCCATTTCTCCTCCAGTCATATCTTTGCAGCTCTCCTTTGTCCTCTTTAACAGTTTTTTCTTCTTTTCTTCCATTCTCCAGTATTATGAACACATGAAAATTCCCCAAACTGTAAACAGCAGGTTTTGCTTTGGGGGTATTTCTATCTTTATTTGAGTTAAAGCACTAAGGACTTCTTCCACCACTGTCTTTTGTCTCATTAAAACTAATTAAGTACTGGTAATTGTGGAAACAGAGGCATAAATTTCTCGCTGTGATCAAGGACAAACCAATGTTAGGTGGGTGTCAACCTGTAGCCCTTGGCCCTTCTCACCCCTCGATAAGTCAATCTGACCACAATGAACACAGTGTGTAAAATGTGCCCTTCATGTAACGACAAAGAGGTAATTAAACCAATAATTACAATTCAATGTATGTGCGGAGAACATAAAACAGAAGAGTTTGACCATTGGGAGGCTCATCTTTCATTCCACCTCTCTCTCCTCCCTGCTGCTCAAAGACAAGGTCACACAGTGGAGGGAAGACATGGCTGTGAGGGTAAAGGAAAGTTCCACTGTACTGTATTCCACAACACTGGAGTGTCACTGGGTAATTAGTAATCAGTGGTGAAGTGTGTTGGTGCGGCAGGGATATTTTTACACATTTGTATCGTGTTGAAGGGGCTAGTGATCGAGTGTGCTGCTGTGGCTCACTGCTCATGCTAAGCTGACTTCAGCCATACTAGATATACATCCAGATTTCATAGAACCATGGTTAAATTACATATTTGCTTATTTGCTGCGTGTCATCCCCCCCCCCCCCCACCTTCCTGTCTATATTGAGCTGCCCTTTCCCATAAAGACAAAAAGCCACCGAAAAAAATAAATAAATAACTCTTGTTTTTATTTCTATACCAGATATTAAGAACTCGTGTGTTACTCATTACATAATTATATTGGATTTCTTCTGGAAACGGCAAATAACCTCTGTTGAACTCTCTGAATGAACTCTACAGACTGAAATCAGGTTTAAACGATGTTTAGTGTCATAAAGTGAGTACATATTTAACTAAAAGAAAAAGGGAATTTAGTGTTAAGTTACTCTTTGAGATAAACTTTTCAAAGCATATTTGAGTGCTCTAGATCAATTAAATTAGGAAATAATCATTCAGCTTGTTTGTTCTTCATAATCACAATACATATTATTTTGAGTTTCATTCTCGTTATATTGTTAAGTTATATATTGATACTGAGGTGTTCATTTGCAAATATAACAATAATTGTAACATCGATACAGTAACAATAATAACATCGCCTAGAACTTAATTCCATGTGACTATTTGATATCTATCAGTACAGCTTGCATGAACTGGCCTCAACGTGAAACATCAACACTTGGAACACCAAAATGGACATTTGTTTGTACAGAAAAGTTGCAGATTACTGCAGCAACAAATCTGCAACTCAAACTGCTGACATTAGGACCTTAGTCTTATCGGTAGGATCAGGAAATCTGACAGTGGAGCTATTATCTGCAAGGGCACAGTAAACTTCCAGGAAAAGAGACACGCAACTATTTGACACCCAAAACTGCAGATTAGGCTTTTATATTTCACAAACATAAACATGCATATTTAAATCAAACCCTCAACCTACAAATGTATAAAAAAAAATAAAAAGGAAGAGTAAACTAAGATCTATGTTCTTGACCAAACGTAATACTACCAATAATCTCAGTCATCATCCTGTAATTTTGCAATTTAGATGAGGGTGGGGTAGTTCGAAAATGGGTCAGGGGAGCAGTGTTTCAACTCAACGGCCCTGAGAAATGGCACGTTTCCAAGCCGGGGGAGGACAGGATTAAAAACAGTTGCTGTCAAAGCTGTAAACTCTGCATAATATATTGGAGGTCTTTTTGCATGACACCACAGCAGCGCTATAAGGTTTTGCTGAACTGACTGAATCTGGCTGTGCAGTGTCTGTATGTTTGATGTCTGAAGCAGCGCTATGAGTGCATAAAAAACACAGGAAGTGGTACACTGCCAACTTCTGTTCTAAATGGTGATGCAATTATTTCTTGATAGTTTGCAGGAATAACAAAAAAAAAAAAAATGGAGATGTTTAAGGCCTTCTCTCTGGTGATGTTCAAGGGCTCAAATGGTCATATGTTAAGGTGATATGTGACAATGGTAAAATTCCTCTTGGTTGATCCCATAGGACAAGATAATGGCTATTCCCATCTCCATAAATGCCTAAATAATGGAATGATCTACACTTCACAAAACATGGTTAAACCTATTTATAAAAGTATTTTAAAGTAGTAAGCGTTTTCTTTGCTATTGTAAGGCAGGAAGAGATGACAAACCAGTCTTCCTTTTTCATGGTCACTCCCTAACACTGGCAGCATGACCCATGTAAAGGAAACAATACATGGACAAACCTTGTGATACCATGTGATAAACCCTTTAAAGACAGCATGGTTAAGGCTTGGTTAACCACATAAAACTACTTGGAATCAGTGTGTTCATGGTAAGACTCATGCCGCTCCTTGATGTTTGTCAGAGTGGGTGTCTTTGGTTGACACCTGTAAGGCCTCAGTTATCTCTCAGATCTGAGCGGTCATAAGCCTGACTGAATCAGGACCAGTTTCAGAAAGTTAGGCATGAACATGCACACCTTTTCCAACTATGAGGGCCTGTACAGGTGTTTTTTTTTCATGCTGTAGTCTCTATACTTACTGTATTGCATCCATCCTCTGTGTAATGTGAATTGTGTCTATTATCAAAATCAAAGCAAACCTTTGAACTGATGTACTTGGGAGTGAACAGTAACTTGTGGTAAATGGGCTAAATGTGCTTACTCATGAAGCTTCCCAGACCTACTACAGCATGATGGGCACTAAGGAGCTGCAACAGGATGTTGAACCGGGCTGCAGGGATTTGCTCCCATTCAGCCACATGAGCATTAGTGAGGCCCAACGCTAATGTTGGCTGATAAGGCCCACAGCCGGTGCTCCAGTTGATCCCAAAGGGGTTGGACGGGGGTTGAGATTGACTCAAGTTCCACACCAAACTGGGAAAACTATTTCTTTATGCTGCCGGCTTTGTGCACATTATCATGTTGAGACAGGAAAGGGCTTTCCCAAAACCATTTCCATCAATGTCTGAGCCATTTCCACTGTAGCATCCACACTTCCCTTCATTAAGAGTATATGGATCCTCCCATCTACACGGTTGCACGTGTGGAGACTGTCCATATACTTTTGGCCATATGTGTTACTCAACCTAATACTATGATATCACCATGTTTGGAAGCAGCTATCAAAATGCAGCATGTGACCATGCAAAAACTATTGCAGTGGCCCACAATCAGGTCACCGGATAGCAGGGGTCACAGAAAAGTGTGTGACACCTGCGTGCATCTAACAGGTAAACAAAAATAACTACATATGAAGATTTGCACACAACAAAGGGTAACAGAGCCTCCAGTGTTAGCTTCAGGAAGAGCGGACAGTCTGAAAAACAAAACTTTTTGTCCTACTTACTTGTCTAAAACAAAGTAGAGGTCGTAGGCTCCGTGGCAGGATGCTTCCTCTGCCCAGCACGACGAAGCAAACAGACCCAGGAGGACCACAGCAACCGCCGCCGAGGTCCACCGACTCTTCCCGGGGAAAAGCTCACCTTCCACGGTGAAATAACGTGACAGCTTTTCAAACATGTTTGCCACACACACACACACACACACCCCACACACACGCAAACAACTCGGTGAAGAGTTAAGTCTCAACAATAAATAGCTTCGAAGGAGTGTCACGGAGCGCAGGCAGCTGAATACGACGTGCACATCCCGCGGTGAGTGAGCAGCTACATGTCAAAGTTCCTCCTAAACAACCAAGTTAACTGATTGATCTGCGAAATAAAGGAAATCACCGCTCCGACGTCAGCAGCGGCGGGGTTTCTTCATCCCCTTGACTCACTCTTCTCCCACATCCTCAGTAACACCAACCTGGCTCCACAACGCTCACCGACTCTGTTAAGAAGACAGCTTTAATCGATGCTAATAGTTCACCGTGCTAAAAGTACACACTCCTTAGAAAAGTTAGGCTGCCTTCAAGTGCTCTTCGGAAGCTCGTACGTCTGAGTGCTGAAGGCAGAGAGTTTTTGTTGATTATAAAGTGGTTGGTAACACTTTAAACATGGCTTATGACTTGTTTTATTAATGCACCGACGCCAGGGCTAAACGCTGCTGCATTTAATAGTAGAATGAGGTATATATAAGTTGCACAACATAAACAAACTCAAGTACCTTTTAAACTTAACGCCATCTACAAAGTACGACATATACTTATTTCCATCCTTAATGACATGCATCACATACAGGAAGGGAAGGAACACACGGTGTGAGAATCCAAAGGCAGAAACCCACTAGGCCATCCTGTGTCTCTAAACGTCTCACCGAAATAGCGACACAGAGTTCACAAATTGTTTGTCTCTTCACGTTTGCACAAGTTTGAATACAATCTTTCCGACCGCACTTAAAAGCCTCAGCAGTTTCCAGTCCCGTGCGCATGACCGAGATAAAACCAGCTGTTGGACAGAGCTTGGAGGTCCCAGTGCACACGCCCAATAACATCTGAATCATCTTTTGAACAAGGATACTTAATCATGTTACATTAACAAAGTAGTTGGACAAACAGAGTTGATGTCAGTTACTAAATATTGTAGTGTACTTTGTCTTCAGACTGTACAGAGTTAAAAGTAGTCTGTGTACTTAATGAGCAAGGCACTAACACTGTATACCTTATACGTATAGACAAATTAATTATAGTATATCAATATAAATTTGGATCCGAAATATTTTATCGTGGCTCAACATGTTGGTCCTGTATGAAACAAAACTTGCATCTGTGTTGCAATTAAAACCACAAGGTTCTCGTTAACTTTTGGCCTCCAAACTAACACAGAGAGGGGAACTTAGATACAAGACGATTTCCATGTCTAACTCTTCGGGCTATTATGATTTTTGGAAGAACCACACAAGCTGCAAAGGCATGAGAAAATTCTTCTTCTCCTTCTTCCTCAAATATTTGCTAATATCCAGGTTAAAAGCCTGTCATTGAACCATTGATATCAGCGTGTCTTGACACACATACTCTTGAAATAGTATGAACATACGTGGCAAACAAAGCAGGCATCCAAAACTCTTTTCCCAATACAGAGAAGAACAATCACTCTAAAGGAAACAGAAAAGTCTGTTGGCAAAATGACAACAGGAAGAGACTGCAGATGTGTGGTCTGCAAAATCTAAGCTGTTTCAGAGATGTGGCACAAGGACACATTCTTAAGTTTAGCATTAAAGAATTCCTTTTAAATATTGTTTTTCCCGCATGTGATGTGTTTTTGTAAGCCTCATTGTGTTTATTTTCTCACCCAGTTTGTGTTTCTTCATTCCTCCTCTTTCAGTTTTTATAACTCATGTGCAAAGAGGGTGACGACCCGTATATGTGCCCAAGAATAACTTTGGCCTGTGCTCCTTCAATAACACACAACAGCAACAGACTCTAGAATGCAAAAAAAAAAGTGGTCTGGTATTGAGCAAATGCATTTTGGATATGGGCATCTGCAGTTCATTGTACCTTGCAGTGATCAGTGACCATTTATTGCCAAGTAGGTTTTCACATAGAGGGAATCTGCCTCGATGCATAACAGTCAAAATATACAAAGTAGGAGAAAATACGAGAACTGACTGATTTAGAGCAGTTGTGTCGTGATATACGTTTTCAATGCAATTAGAAACACGTAGGCTATTTTCAAAATGAGTCCCTGAAAGCACTGAGCATCACAGATATAACATGTAAGAGCACAAGAGCAGGACAAATTTTCTGTTTAACATTCAATTAAATGTGCCTTTTTATTCAAGGCACACTATGGAAACCACAGGTGCCTCCAATTTCAGCATGGATGGCTCATTGTGTGATTTAAATCCCCAAATCTGGCAGAGTTAGTGCATTTCTCTACTCATTGATCTACACAGGGAGCTGAACCTCTAAACCTGGCAATGCACCATGGAGCTGTATGCATAAAACTGAAGCCTTCCTCATCCTATTGCTGCCATGCTCCACTCGCTGAGCTCCACAGCACCATTTCACCAACTGCAATGTGAACATGTGGCCAAGCGGCATTCCAAAACCAAAAGTCTTAAAGCGAATACCAGGACGCAAATGTTCTCACAGTTGTATCTATTGACTCTAGATGAGTAATTAGGTTTCGTAACTCCTGTGTTTCTGACTACCACCACCTCAGGTTACAATAAACGCTAATGATACCTTTCATCAAGCGGTATTTTCCAGGACATACGGGAAATTCCAGGTTTGAGCTTATCTGATCACTTGTGGCTTTTGATTGAATGTGGTGTGTAGGATGTGACTTCAGGCTATGGAATTAGGTAAACACACACTGACAGACACTCAAAGTGAAAGCAGCACAGCTGTTGTTGAGCTCTACCTGGTTTACCTGTATCTGCTGCAAAACATGCTCAATAAAGGTAGAGTTAAAGGGTTTTATATATTTATTGCAATTTCTGGAATTCATTTCGGTGTATTTGTCTGCTGGTTTTACTGCATATGTCGCTGTCTAACTGTACATAGCAAATAAGATGGTGATACAACAGCTGGCACCAGCATTAAAATCCATGTAAACGTAGCATCAAATTAGAGGTTTGTAGTCCATATTCATTTGGAGATGCTGACTAATTGTTGAGGAAATCAACACCTATTTTAGGAGACTCTGGTCTTTTTGAGTGCAACAGCGTAAAAGGTCAAACAACCTAGATAAATTACCACTTTTTTTGTTTCTTCACATTTCCTTCACTGTGGAACAGGTTGATCTTCATGTCAGTGCCGACATCCAGGAGAGCTGTTCTAAACAGTTTCACAGAAATGTGAATTTTATTTTGACAGACCAAACATTTTACCTGTCTATGATCTGTTATTTCCTTTACATTCATGCTGAGAGTAGCAGGACTTTTAAATTGATGCATAAAAAACTCTAATTGGTTTGTATGATGTAACTAGAATGCAGGAAATGAAGTGTCTGACACTCAAAATCTCATGTGGGAGGACCCCCAGATCCCATTTGTGTTCCCCACAGCATGGGCCGCTGCCAAAGTCTCCCTTATTTTTCCACGCTGGTCGCAACCCTAGCAGCACTCCTGAGGACAAATTCTGTGACTCTGTCGTGGCATCAGCGATCTTCTACAGAGTGGTCTGCTAGAGCAGCAGCACCTCGACGGCTGACTGGAAGAGACTTAACAGACTGGTTAAGAAGGCAAGCTCTGTCCTGGGATGGCCCCTCGACCTAACCTTGCAAGATAACAAAATCCCGAGATCACGCTATGTTTGTGAGTGACGATGTGAGTGAGAAGTGACCGCTAAAGAGCTTAGCGTAGTTGCTGCTAGCATCAGTTATATCAGAACTGGAGAGCATTTCTCATTGAAAGAAGAGAAAAGAATGGCACTGAAGGCTTTTCTTGATGAAAAAGATGTCTTTGTTCTTCTCTCGACTGGCTTGAGGAAGAGTACATTATATGGTTCATTGATCTGATTAGTTGAAGTTCCCTGATGATAGACAGTGATAGATGGTTCATCCAATCACCAACAGAGTATTTTTAATTTTTTTTGATAACACAAGCAATAGGACTCAAATGCAAGTCTTGAGACAAGATCTTGTTATGAGAAATCAGTCGTAGCCAAAAATAGGGTCAGTACACAGGAGGTCAATCAGAATGAGCAAACGAATCCAACAGGGAAGAGGCAGAGTGTCAAAAACAGGTAGTAATCCAAAAAAAAGAACACTAGGAATACAATGGCTGGAAACACAGGGAATTTATATTATTTATAGGAGGGGACTAACTGAACACAGGTGAACACAATCAAGGTGGGGCAAGCAATTAAAAATGGCTTGAAAAAGACAAGGACAGGAAGTGAAATGGAACAAGACACAAAAGGGGGAAAACTACAAAATAAAACAGGAATTAACCAACAAAAATGATATAAAAAACGATCTTATCTTTAATTGCAGCATGACATACAGTGAACTTTTCCTACTTGCAGAGGTGGAACAAAGTCCTTGTTTTGCAAGTCACAAGCAAGTCTCAAGTATTGGCTATGAAGTCCTGAGTCAAGTTTTTGAGTCCCAGTCATTGCCCTTCACTGAAGTAAGTGTCCTTGACACAATCGACACAAATAATAAATTGTATTTATTACGTCACAACAAATGGTCTAAATTTAGTGTGCTTAGGTGTGCTATTCCTGTGATACAGTCATTTTTCAGCTAAATATTTAGCATGCTTAACACTGACTGCAGAGTCTTCAGGTCCAAAGACCTTTACCTCCTGCTTATGAAACATGATTGGCTGTTATCAGATTGATTCAAGTATATAATAAGAAAAGAGCTGATTTGCTTTTTGCGTTTGTTTTATATACCAATATATTTATAATAGTTTATAATCATGTTTCTATTCAACTGGAGCAGAGTAAAAGTAAATGCTAACACAACAGCAGTAGACACAGTAGAATTTTATGAAAAGTAAGTATTGTGTGTATGTAGTACGAATAAATATAAACATGTACTGTATGTAAATTTACAGGCCAATTACTGGCTGTTACACTAACACTAAATATTGGGTAATTTGACAGACAGATGTCAGTCTTTGATATCATCAAATTCCTCCATCCCCACAATCAATTAATTGCTCAACAATATTATTGAATGTAAATAACCAGTGTGTAGGATTCAGCAGCAGCTAGTGATCGAGATCCAGTTTTTGGTTTGTCCATTCTGGGCTACTTTAGAAACATGGCAGTTCAATGCGGTGGTCTCCATGGAAGGTGACCCCCAGCATCTGTAGATAAAAATGACTCATTAGAAGGTAACGGAAACACAAGAATTGTTATTTTAAGGTTATTATATACTAATGAAAACATTGTTGGACCTTAAGAGAGTTTTCTTTTCATAATAGAAAGGTTAATCTTTTAAAGATGTTAAACTTCATATACAAATTGTATGTTTTTAATTGGAGAGCTTAGAAATGTGAGTAACATACTTCCACATTTCTGTCATGAAAACTTAAAAATGTAAAGATATTAAATATTAAAAATTGGCTATAGACAACATTAACACAAAACACTGATGTCCAGCATCTTGTTAAAATCCTGATTGTTATATATTCTCATTTTGCTCTACGTTCAGGAACTACTCTCACCTTATTAAGTGCAAGAACCAAAAACTCAGACCACATCTTCTACTAAAAGATGGATTATCCCAAGTAAGTAAATCTATTGTCTTTTGTTTCGCCTCAGTGTGAAAACTGCGCTGTCACACAACTCCATATCAGCAAGGTAATTACCACTAACACACCTCATCAAATCTGAATAGTCCAGAGAACAGCGACACACAAGTATAATTATCTGGCAAATCAAAGTCTAATTAGATTTTAATTAGAATGTTAATTCTTTTGCACGCCATTTGGTTTCAGTATATGCTACCTAACTTGGTGCATCCTGAGCAGGGCTCCATTAAACAAAGAGAACAAAAAAAAAACAACAGGCATGTATTTCCTATTATTCGGCAATGTACATGTTTATGAGAATCCAGTGGCTTGAGAAAATAGTTTCAGTGCATGAATTTGTCATGGGGATTTTAAGCTGGGGGAGAAATCAAAAGTGACAGTTAAAACAACAACACTAATTTATGGAAGCAGTGAAGTGTTGAAGCTAATCAAGAGACAAACCCATGACAAAATGCAAAAGAGAGGGAACAAACAAATATTTCTAATACTAAAGAAAGAAGGCTAGCAACATTTCTGTCAGCAATCGACCCTCAAATGTATAGAGGGAACGCCAATGAACCTTTGACCGCTTTCTTTCAAATTATTAGTTTCTCATGCAGATCTCTCAAGAGAAACTGTCTTCAACCTGCACAATGATAAAACACAGAAGGAATGACTCATTTAAATTCCACTTTTTACCTCCAAATGAGCAAATTTTGTTATGACCAAAACTGGATTGGAATCAGGGGTAATCTTCATATTAAAGTTTGCACAATTTCTTAACTCTGAACAAAACATCTTTTAATACAACCCAACATCACAAATCACAAATTTGCCTCAAGGGGCTACAATCTGTAGGCTACAGCATATGGCACCCTCTATCCGCAGACCATCGATTCAGATACGGAAAAACTCAGAAATATCCCCTTTCACAGGTGGGAAAATAGAAGCAAAATGGACTGTTGTTGTGTCTGTCCGTCCTCTCCCAGGATGGACAGATAAGACAATATAAATTTGCTGTGAACATATATGAAGAATATGAGCCTGAGAGTATGTTGATCAACTTCAGGTGTCGCCAAACAGACCTGGGCCACAGGACCTCTTCTCCGCCATGGAGACCTGGAAAGAGGACAGACTAAACAGACTCACAAAGGAGGCAAAAGTTTACCATTCACACAGATAGGAGGAAGGAAACAAACAGAGGGAGAGAGAGTGGACCCACTCTAACTCACAGAGGGGAAAGCAGCTAACTGCTGTTCTTTACTGTAACATCAGGTGAAAAATGAGGTTTCGACCAACTGGGAGCATTGCTGAATCAGTTTCCTGCTCTCAGTGACTCAGTGTGGTTCAGTGTGTAGTAAATGGTTCTTTACTGTTGTACTGGCTGTACAGCTTCACCCTCTGAAGGTCCTTGAAGTTCAGAACTGTTGGGTGTTGATGATGCTTCATCAAGAGAGAAAAAACTCGTTATCGATAATTGGAGAGGCGTCAGAGAATCGAGGCACCTCAAGAAAACCTACCAAAGAAGTATTAGTCACAATAACAAAGATCCATCGAGCCCTAATAGCATCTATAACTCATAATTACCTTAATAACTGTTATTTTAGCTTGTTTTTCCTCCTTTGAGAAAGCATTGTTTGTCACTAATGGCATCTTAAGTTGAAATTGAGTGCCTTGCCCACAAGTAAACAGCATCTATCAATCATGACTTGAGGCCAAGTGTCAAAACACACAAAAGCCAAGAGTGTGTGTATGTGTGTATGTGTGTAATGAATGCATGTGTGTGTGTGTGTGTGTGTGTGTTTGGGACAGCTCCTGCACCTGCCCGATAATAAGTGTGAATGGTAATTATGCACACAGTGACAATCTTTTGTTGTTCATCAGCTGCTCCACATCAGCTTCATCAACTACTGGTGTTACAGAGGACACGCTGCCATGTTGGAAGATCCTAACTGATGTGGTTTCAGTGTGTTTAAATTGCAGTTACTTATGGTAGTGATAATGATATGGAGCTAACACCATTATAAAGTTATGGACGAAGATCTGCATTGTCAGAAACACTTTTTAAAGTTTAACTGCAGCTAGTATGAGGATAAAGTAGTCTGAGTTTGACAAATCAAGTGGGCAAAGTTTGTCCTTTTGGTTCCCATAAACTGTGTTTCTGTCAACCCAGGGTTTGCGTCTAGACTCCTGCTACTCCTTTGGTGATGATTAGGGGAAGACTTAGTGCTGACTTCTGAATAATGTTGTATTTGCTATTATTGCAAGATTGCAAAAAACAGATGAGACTTGTTGTCAGTGAATATTCTATATCTGTATCTATCTGATATGGATCATTATTATGTTAATTAAAATTATTGTAATTTGGTCAGCATTACTTTCCTCTCAAAACATAATTGCTGGTGCAAATTAGTTATATAAAGTATATGAACATAATTTCTAGGAGACAGGGCTGTCAATAACTCTCTCAACAACAGAGAGTATTGTATTAAGATAGACTTCTGTCCTTTAAAAAGTCACAGAATGTATCAAATTTTCTTTCAAATCTATGTTTATTGCATTTTTCCTTGTTCATATTATGTTTTACACAGATGAGAACAAGTCTGGGAATTTTTCCCAGGTCTAAACTTGAGACTTGTTTTTGCTTTCAAGTCACATAGCAGTCATGACTTCAGTCTCAAGTCTTAGGTCTGCAGCTAGATACACCTCTGTTGCACCCCACTTTGTGGCATAGGATAGAACTATAATAAGATAGTATAAACATGTTAAGAAACATAAAGCCCTAATCACAAGAAGATTAATGACTTCCCAGTAAAGTTCAACTTGGCCATTTTGAATTTTACTTGAAGATATTGCCAGATGCAGCTTTGATTGCCATTATTCCCCTCAGAGAACCCAATCATCACTTGGTTAACAACAGTTTGAGAACTAGTCAAACTGTGAATTCACATGATCAAGATGTAAACTTGAACTGACTTCTTGTGGGTTCACCCTCCATTACATCCCTCCACAGTGGGCCTCAGTTAAAGCACACATCTGCACTGACTCCATGCTCCTCCGAGGCAGACGTTAGCATTTAGAGAAGGACAGGCAGCAAGGCATCGTCCAGATAATGAAATGAATCCACGTTTGATCCTCTCATCCTCTACCGGTAATTGTTCTTGATTCCCCCTTTGTGTTTCACGCTTGACTCCCCATTCATATCAGGGCCTGTGTATGAAGACGTGCTCGTTCCCCCTATCAGTGACAGCAGAGTTCAGTGATTAACAAATTAAGGATCTTCTTTGCCTTAATCTGTCTCGAGGCTTTTTTTTTTCTTCAGTTGGCTCCTGCAGAAACATGTTTGGCAGTGACAGCACCTCTGCTCCCATGTTTAATTGGATTAGAGGGAAATCGGGATAAATACACTCTCAGACGGAGCATCGGGGAGGGCTGGATGAGGGAAAAACAGGTGATGAAGTCGTTTCAGGATTACCCTTTCAACTTCTTTCACTGCGCTGTTGAGACGTCAAAGATTTCTTTGGCGTGGTGTATCATGGGAGGAAGTGAAAGCCTGTGTGAGGGCGTATGGATTAATTTCTGGAAACATTAGGCTGAACCGATTAATGTCACAGTAGGAACATTCAGCGGCTTCCTGATGTTTAGCAATGGGGATGGGACAGCGCGAAGGTTTTAATAAATGCTCCAGTTTAGTTAGTCCACGACTGAACGTGGTGAGATATTCTGCACTGTTGTTCAATACCTTTCAAATCTGACCATTTTCAATGCTGCTAACCGCACAAGCACTAATTCACAAAACTTGGATCTAACTATTAAATAATGAGAATGTAAAATGATGTCTTTCTAAGTCCAAATTTATACTTGAACTATTACTCTAAAGCTATGAATTACTTTTTGAACTCCTCTGTTATTTTTATGCCTCGTGACCTCAAAATAACTCTGACAACCCAACAAATTTCATATTAATGTCCGTGTTAAATAAACTAGTAAAATAAATAACTGCAAATAAAATATGAATGGACCATTTTATATTCATGCCAACAAACATTTTGTTGATCTCGTCCAGCATGCTGTTAGTAATGAAGTCTGTGGCTTTTATTTGCATGTCTTTCATGCTGTGAAATGAAAGCTTCATTAAGGACAATATGGAGCGACAGTCACATCTCTAGTCCTGTCTCTCTCTTCCTCTTAGGGTTAAAAAAAGATGAAAGGAAGGAAGGGAGAAAGGGAATCCAGGTTTAAATACAGTTCACTGTTTCCTCTCTTTTTGCTCTCCCTGCCTGGATTCATGTGAATGTTACCAACATGCATGTCATGTCCCTCACATTTGTTTTCATATGTACATAAACAATTTCGATCCTGAAAAATTTCTTGGGGAATATGAATATTTTTCATCATTTTTAGGAAGAAAAAGTAAAACAATGATTTCAAAATATTTATCGTAGATGGATTGTTGTTGTGGCAGCAGTGAAAACATTTATATACTTGAACTATTTCCTCAGTGGAGTCAGAAAAAAAAACACAAGAGTTAGGCAGCAGATTTCCACAAAGTGTTTCCAAATTCCATAGCTTAAAACTCTGTTGAATTCATGGTCAGGGCCAGGCCAAACACATGAGACAGATTTCATAGTCACACGACACAAATGATACCTCTGGTTCCTGTCACAGTGCTAGATGGTTTACTGACTACACTTTGGCTGCGTACTGGAATAATCATCAGGAGGACAAAGCAATCAGATTTTTTTCAGCCATGTGAATTTCCAAACAGACAAAGTTTGGTGAATTTGCTTCTACAAGGCCTATTTTGAGAAGGTGGATTGAAACAATTAAGATTATCTAAAGCTAGCTGGTCGTTAATGTAGTAAATACATGGATTTCCTGTTGAAACATGATACTGGGGTAAAAAAAAAAATTTTTTAAATCAGAGGCAAAGTAATATGTCATAACAGTTTTTGGGGATATATGCTTAAATGATTGTAACTATCTCTCATATGAGTTCTGAAGTTCCAATGTGGTGCTACATGAAGCTAATCTAAGGTTTGTAAAATCAGCACTAATTGTTCAATAAAAAAACATATTTAATGTAGACCAAGTGATTTTAATGGCCCAAACAGACACTGTGTGGAGGCAGCTGTAACCATCATTGATACATAGCAGTTACACTATAATGGACGCCGATGTCAAAACATACAGGTAATAAAAGGTTCTCAATCCATTCCTGCAACATAATGGACTTCTCTATCTGTTCATAGTATGTTCAAAACACCCATTTTTGTCTAAATAGTATACCAGTTTAGCCAAAATCAGCCTCTGCTTGTGGATAATTGAAACAGCTAACAACTAGACTTAAACAGCTGACAAATAAAAGGTTTGAATTTAAAGGAAATTTTGATGAAATGCGTGAGAAACACAAAGGGCCTTATCTACAGCCAGTTTTTGGTTTGTCCATTTAGTTCTACTATAGAAACATGGCGGTTCAACCCGCGGTGTCTGTAGATATAAACGGTTCATTCTAAGGCTAGGGATTATAAACTAATGAAAACATACACACTGGATCTTTATTCCAAGACAACTACACCTTATGTCCTCTGTGAAGGATTATTTTACGTTGGGTTCCAGTCCTATGCTCTGTTAGCCTAATGTTCAACTGGAAACAGGAACATGCAGTAAATAGCTCTGTGACACTGAAATACTGTGTATCCCACAAGGTGAACAAGATTGTGCTTAATTTTAACACTTCATACTGTAACTGATTTCACTGTGATAGATAGATAATATTACCCACAACACCTTTGGTTTCAAACATGCTTTCCCAAAATTTGACAGTGAATATCTTCTTCCTCTCACACTGCCGCTAGTCTGCAAAAACACAACCATCCATCTCGTTCCTCTGTCTCACACTCCCATCAGCCTCCCCCTTTCTCCCCTCCCTTCTCTCCCCTCTCTGTTTTATTTACCTGGCTGACATGCAGCCTTCGCGCTGGCAGCTTTGTCTATCAAAAGGCACCTGCTCCTGGTGATTGTTTGCTTACCTTCCTGTCCAGAGTGCTGCAGATGAGTGTTAGCGCTGTTCCGTTCTCACCACCTTTTTTTTTTTCTTCTTATAAATGAAATGTCTTTGAGGCTGGCGGGGCCGCCTGTGCAAACATCAGGTCAGCGTGTCATCCTGGGGTATGTTCGTCTCTTGAAGAGACACTGGATTTCATCATTGCATTACACTTACCACATTTTTGGAGGAGTTTAGACTCTTTGCTTGAGCGTGTAAGTTTGGAATTCAGAGTCTTGCTCAAGAAAACGTCATCATGTATGACTGTTGACTGACACACTGCTTATTATTGCAGAGCTGATTCTGTGAACTTCCAGCTACACTTAATCCTCTGAAATCAACCTTCTCAACATAGAGATGAGATAGATAAGTGGAGAAACTTGGTTTGTTATAGGACTCCAACACATTCAGAGGGCAATGAATTACATCATTTCTTTACGCCATTAGTATATAAATTATATTTTGATAGTAGCATTTAAGTGACATTAAGTGACTTTTTTTGTATGAAAGTGTATTTTTGGCATAAATAGACTTTTTTATGTTAGTTGTTTTTAATCCATCATAATCATCTTTGACCTTTATTTCACCTACAAAAAAAGAAAAAAACAATGAGCAGGGACCCTTATTGCCACAGATGTGAAGTTATAAGCGTCTCAGTGCCTTGGTATATTTAGAATGAGGTCAAAAAGCTGAAAAGAAAGAGTGGTAAGAGTGTTGGTACAATGGGTGAGGATATTGCACAGAAACACATGTACTGTATGTGTTGACACATGCTCCCCTCACATTTCCTCAGGCACGTTGTCTTGTGCTGTGTCACACACATGCTCCATTTGTAACCTAAAGCAAAGAGTTCTTTTTCAAGAAGTCAGGAATTTTACCCCATTCCTGCTCCAAAGGCAGTCTTTGTGATCACAGTACATTCAGTGGGGCATGAACAAGTGCAGTGAGCGGTGCAGAACACCCCTGACGGGTCAAACGTAAGGACAAGCGCCAGTATTAGAAATAGGCAGCTGAAACATATAAAGAAAAGAAACGTCTTATATAAATTAAAACACAGAGAGACAGATGGTCTGATGTCAAGGTTTACACACATATTCAAGGTGTGTGCACAAAGGTACATGCTTAAACTTCTGTCTTTCTTTAAAACATGTTTTCATCATTTAGCAGTAGGTCCAGACTGTCGTAAGAAATTCAGAAAATAGAATCAGCTTGTAAAACAATAATAAAGACCACAATGATGACAACAGCTGTACTTCCTCCTATGTGGCCTAATCGTTACAGTTTAGGATTTGAAGTTTCTCAACTTTGCGGCTCCCTAACTTTGAAGTTCCTCTATTTCCAGGATCTTTTTTTTGTGGGAAATGGTTCACACTGGTCCCAACTACATGAATGACAACTGTGTGTTCATCTGGGGCTTCAACTAGGCTAGGCTGACTAAGCTTTGTTTCTTCAAATGATGAGAAACAGCATACAAATCAGTAAATTGAGGAACAGGAAATTGAGTTAAAGTGACATTAAGTAATATACAACCTTTATCAACCTCTATTAGCAAACAGTTACGATTGCAACAACTCTGTGAGAGTTCCTCTGATACAAGTCTTCACATACATGCCTCCATTTGCAGGATCTTCAAATTTTTAAGTGGGCTCCAAAAAATGGTACAGGATGGAAAATCAACAATGGATGCCTGAAATCTAATCACCTGATGAGCAAAATAGTCACCATGCAGATACGTCAATGGTGTGTTGTTGCTTTAGGGCAGCAAAGATCTTGCTACTGCCTCTTCAGGATTCAAAGTCAAAAATATGATAGAATTAAAAGTTCCTGTTAGAAATGTGTTGTTCAGGGTATACATTTTGCTATGTAAGTTCAGAAAAAGTATTCAATGGAAAATTAGGGTTAGGGTCACTTGTGTGACTGAATGAGTACATAAGAGGCAGAGAAACAGTGAGTGGAACAAAGAAAGACAAAGAGAACGAACAGCAAGAGCGCAGCCGCTGATGTGAAAGCAAAGTGGACGAGGCTTTCGATTAGCTGTTGCTTCACATGTCAGGCTGCGGCGCTGCTGAACACTGACGGGGGCTGATTGGTGAGGGCCGTCCCTTTACAGCTTAATGATTGTCCCACAACACCCTGTCCCTTGGGGGCAAAAACACTTTTTAAAGAAGAAGGAAGTGCATGAGCCTTGCTGTCGCTTAAGTTGGCAGCAAATAATCCATCCAACCTCGTCACCTCCAGTACAATCCACAATCCCCCCCCATGTTCCACCAGCCCTGGTTCAAACTGCCCCGGGCGCTTGGAGCAAGACAGCGAAGAGCAATTGCTGTGTTCACAGTTCATCTTACCGATGTTTTTTCCAGCCTGTCATGGGAGTCTTTGCACTTTTCCAGCGTTAGAAGAAAAACTTGCTGGCACATTGTTGTTTTCTCGTGGCTCAGGAGAGGGTTTGACCTCACATGACCTCACAGGGGGATAGGTGCCTCGATGAATGTATCGCAGAACAACACGCTGTATGAATGGATGTCATTAAACTTTAATATTAGTTAAACAAGGGAACGGTAAGGATCACATGCATGGCTGAAGTATGGATATATTTTAGGCCTTTCGATCATGCGTAACCTTTCAGTGACCGTACACTTTGGTTTTAACCTCTGTGGGCAGTGAATTATCTTCACCTCTCTGGTTTTCCTGCTGGTTTTTATTTTATTTTTCATTATTGTGCCATATTGCGCCTGACAACCATGATCCTCTGTCTTTGAATAGTTTGCATTGTTATAAATGTAAGATTATCATCCATTTTTCTGTCTTTGCAAAGAGATTATATTTTCAGTTCCATTTATTTGTTTGGCAGCATGTGAATGACAACAGATTTTTGTTCAATTTGACTGAATGTAAGACCATTTGCCAGGGACCTCGTTTTGGTGCTGATCCTAAAGATTATTATCATTTACTTTTTTCCCATGACCTACTACAATTTTTTTTTAATCTGCTACACTATTTTTTTTTTTTTTACGGTATTATTGCTGATTGAAAGCTCCACAATAGCTACTAAATTGACCTTATAATAACAGTTCAAAATCAAAGTCATTTGATTTTGTTGCAAATCCTGAGATTTTTATACATGGCTTTCATAACATTTGAAGGTTTTTGAGCATTTCTGCTATTTTACTTGGACTACACTAGAGTCAACTAGAGTAAATCTAGCAGATAATTTATATTATTTTATTTTCTCTGTGTATTTGATGCAGATCCATTACAAATTTCTTAATATGTTTCATTATTAAATGTAGGATGTATGCTCTGTTTTCTTTCATGACTTTACCACATTGTAGGCCTATTTTCTTCTAACCATGTTAGGTTGTTTGCATTATTATTAAGCAAGAAATGTATGATTATCTTCCATTCCTGTAGTTTCCAACATTCTAACATTTTCTGATGTTGCTTTAAGGTTGTTTTAGAGATTCCTAGTTACCCAACCACTTCTTCAAAAAAACACCTTTCAAAAAGGGATTTTTGAAAAGTGCAACTCTTGTCTAGTCGTCAGCCTCAGAGTTCATTTTACTGTTACATATTTATTTGTAATCTCCAATAGCTTAGATGCAATGTGATGTTAAATGTGATGAGATATTCATATCACCTGCTCTCCTGGCTTTGGCTGAATCAATGAAGAAATCCCCTCTGTTCTCAGCCCTTTAATGGATTTACCTAAGCAGTCACACTTGAGTTCACGCACGGACATACCTCCTCACTCAACTTGACAAGCTTGCCGGTCCGCATTTACTCTGACGACCAGGAGTATGTAACACATGTGACAAAGTCCTCAGACAGACCAGGGCGGTGGTGGGGGAGGTCGAACCTCGCCTGCTCCCCCTCAGCGTCACATCTCTTGACAGCTGCCATTTTCAGTACTGTGCTTGGCCCTCGTAGCCAGTCGACTGCCAAGTCCCCATCAACTTTGCTTTCTCGCCGCCTTTTCCTGCTCAGTTTTCCAGAGCGCAGAAAGGAGACAGCGGAGGGAGTTGCCGCAGTGTCGCTAGATATTAGCAACAAGGGCTTGAGGGCCAGCAGGTGATAGCTGGAGAAGACAGAAATCTGAAATGAAAAACATCCTGAACTTTGTGCAGAGTTAGAGATGAGGCTGAGATGGAGAGGATGTTCTGCCTGATGCTGAATAAATGCTGATATGATGGCCGGCACAAAGGTTACAAAGCCAGTGTGACTACAGAACCAAAATGTAACAGACATTGTCCAGTTGTGTCTTTTGTCAAATCCAGACTACCGCAAAAGAACTTTAAAAGTTTTGATATGACTTTTTGTATTGTGATGTATTATGAGAAATGTCGGGACTTGGACTTCAAAACTATAAGGTTTTTTAATTGACCTTGAAGAAACAGGATCCCTTTAACACATTTTCAGAAGATGGAAGCTGTCATTTCTCCCATTTATATTTCTGAAGACAGAAAATTACAGTAATAGGAAAACTACCACGGAGCATCAAAAAAGGGCAACGTCTGTTTTTTGACAAAACTGTCTCCTCACAAGGTTCATTTAGTGGCTCTTCAGGAACTTTTGATTGTATCACAAAACCTTCCTCAGCTGATGGAGTTAGTGTTGTTGTCGTGGAGTTTTTCTGTCTTTGCCAATGATTTTGTGTGCAACTGTGCCATCTCTAAACATTCTGTCTGAACAAAATTTTAAATGTGTCCCATGCCTTGGTTTATGACCGGATAGCCTACCTGACTGGACCTGGAAGCTAGAAAACCTTTTTAGCATATGTGCAAGGTTTCATATTGGACTGAACAGGCGCCATCTTTGGGTGCAGTATCCATTCCTTGATAATACCTCCATGATGTTAGCATGCTAATGGTAACATTTATATATTTTGTGGTATTCAAAGGACATCACCTGACTGGTAAGTAGGCAGAGGAACTACTGATGCAACAGATGTGTCTACTTTAAATGTGCTGGAAACGCACAGTTTTGAAAGGAAATATTTATTTGAGCCTCCGTCTCATTTTCTGAGGCTCAAAACTAAAATACCAAGCCAAGAATTCAATGTAATATTGGACAAAATTTGACAGAAAATTCCCCTGCTGTGACAAACTGACAGTGTTGATTAAAAGAGTCACTACTCATATGAGCTAAGATATACTGGCTGAGACACAAGTGAGTCTCTGCTCCCTGCAGTTCTCAGAAGTGTAATCAATAACCTCAGCACATTGCCTCCTCGCCAAGCCTGAGTGAGAGAAAACACATGTTAGGTACTGTAGAAGTATCAGAGCATTCATGAATAATCATGCATGGCCAGGCCGCATAAGTGAATTCAGCCGTTATTGATTAAACTCATTGTTTGGTGGACAGAGAACACAAAGATTCATCCATTGTCAACCTTTGTAACCTAGAAAGCACCAAAACAAACAGAAAACACAATGACAAACTGTACCTTCCCTCACCCAGTATCTTTAGTTTAGGAGGAGGTAGCATGACGGGAATCATCTTGTTTGTTTCTTCAGGGAGTATTTTGTTTTATTTTAGCCACAATGGCATGAAATTGTTAGTCATCTCTGGACTTCACGTCAGGAAGCCACTTTCTCTGTTTATTGGGCTCCTCTTGTGAGCTGTTGTAGAAGTTCTTATTCATCCAATTATCTTGAATCTACGTGTTCAGTGCTACAAACTGCAATGTATTCATTCATTCAGGTATTTCATTTTGACCTAATGACACTAGAAGATTAACCTGGTGGTCACAAAGACAACTCTTCAGGTCAACAGTTTTAAAGGTTCCGTCCCCATGACCAAATTGATGGTCAAGTCGAAATTTTCACCTGTCATGGTGATATACGAGAAGTTAGAGGTCACCAAAACTGCATCCTCTGTGGATGGTTTCCCAGAGGTTGCTTGCCAAATGTAATGACAAGATGACCAGTAGTTGATCTGATGTTTTGTAATGGGTCGGTCTTAAAGACTGTCCTGCTATAGCGCCCTTAATTCTGTCAGACAAACTCAAGTAAGAATGCTTCTGCCTGGTCTATAGTTAAAGGAAAAGTTGGAAATTTGGGGAAATAGGTCTACATTTATGTGCTTTCTGCCAGAGAGTCAGATGAGACAATTGATACCATGTGTAAATTGATACAGTGCACAAATATATAGCTAGAGTCAGGAGTAGAGCTTCAATCGGGCCCAAAAAATCAAGCCCGACCCTACCCAAGCCCGTGCACGTTGTGTCCGAGCCCCGCCCGGCCCGACACATTAACTGTAATTATGAGCCCGAGCCCAATTTAAACCCAACAATTTTTTAATACGTGGGCCGTAATAACTGACGTTCTCAACTACAATTCTGAGTTGTTTGAACTACAGAAATCTGTTTGGAATCATCTTAAAGAATAATGCAACAAGGACGAAGCATGTAAACTGCGTTGTTTGTTTATTCATAATGGTACGATCAGCAGGCAGGCCTGGCCCGGTGTGATACGTGCGAGTGGAGGAGACGCTGCGCATGACACGTGTTGCATTTTGAAACTTTGTAGCCTAACTTGTGCAACTTTGTACACATTTGTTACTTAGGCCTACTTTGCTAAAAAAAATATATAATATTTCTGATTATGCCATAGCTTTCTCCCCACCCAATTAGGCTAATAAAGTAAAAACACAAATGCTTGATCAAGGGCCCGGCCTGGCCCGGCCTGGCCCGGCCCAAGGATAGTTGAGAGAAATATCGACCCGACCCACCCATGCCTGTCAGGTAATGTACATAAAGTTTAGTAGTATATATAAAGCTTTATACATATCATAAATAGCGCCAAAGTACAGCTCCACAAATAAAGTAGTGGAGGAAGGTTAAGTATGACCTGCATCTGAAAGAATAGGTTTTGACTCTTCTGTTAGATAAACTCCTTTTTGTTAGTTTTCAGTCACACTTTGGTTAGTTTTAGGAAAATATCATGGTTTGGGATAAAAAAGATTTCACAATGTTAACCACATGTTAGAAAGCCTTTCTGGCAGAAACATATTCCCACAGAAAAAGTTATGGCATATAACTCCCTTTAAAAACAGACTGGCGTTTTTACAGCTCCATTTGTGCACCAATTAAACAGATAAGGGTAAATGTGTTTATTAATAAGCTTTAGAGTTGTTTGTAGGCCTCATTTTGAACTGTGGACAGATCCAAGCTCGCTGCATACAGTCATTGTGTTAAGCTAGGCTAAACGCCTTCTAGTTCTGTAGAAGAGGCGAAGGAACGATCAGTTTCCCTAAAGAATAAACTTACTTTGTAATAACTAAACATCCGTAGAGTTTTAGCCTACTCTGATATTGGCTTTACACATCAATATTCACAAACGGTTGTATGCTTACCACTTAACAAAAGTAGCCACAATTGCTACTAGTAGCAAAATGTTGCTCAACTGATTGTGTGATAATAAAGCCAAGTATTAAAGTGAAAGAAGAATATATTCAGAAAGGTTAGTGTATGTTTAGTTTTTTATTTAGTGTATACTTCATTTAAGTTTTGATGCTTTGTGTGGTATAAAAGGAGGGACATTTCATTTAATCAGCATTCTATGAAGTGAGTTGTACGAAAGTAAAACCTTTTTTCAAAGTTTGATGCTGTCAGATACATCTTCTGTTCCCCCAGTATCTTTACATCACTCTGTGAGTATCCATAGGACCATCAGCTAACAAGCTCCATCTCAGCCTGGAGTCATGTTCCTGTAATGTACACTAGAGAGCCGCATCATCTCCCTTCACATGGGATCCCATTGAGGACAGCCACAGCACAGCGCAGTTTTTTTTTATCTCGGACTACTGTGTGAACTTTTAATGCGATTACCGGCCACATAGGATGACATGAGTCCAGGCCACGGCGTCCGTTTTCCCAATGCGAACATAAGAGGTTTGGATGGATGGTGGGCAAATACCCCTGCACATCCCTCCTGGCAATCACTCCAGCCTCCTTCTCTGGTCATCCCCTAATTTCCAAAGGGTCACTAATCTAATATTAAAGGGCTGTGACAGTAATGAGCACTCCGGATGTGTGGTCCGAGGCTGCGGGATTAAATGGGCGCAGTTACAATACCAGTAAACTCGGGCCAATCTCAGCAATATTTAGCTGGACGTTGAGCTGCAGTGTCTGAGCCTCAAGTCATGTTAGCTTAACACCAAACACCGCTCAAGTACAAGGGGGTTGGGAGGTGTGTGTATGTGTGTGTGTGACACTCTGTTAGAAGCTTAGACTCGAACCGAGGCCAAACATTTCAATGGGTCGCATACTTGGCTTAGCAGTCAAACATTTGCTGCTTTCCAAAGTCTTTTGCTCCAACTTCCTCAGGCAGTTTGAGTGGATACACCTGATACACCTTTGGTTTTCTAAACTCAGGAGTTAAATAACCAGGGACTCATTCATCCCTGCTGCAATTACAGCAGATTGCTTCATTTGCACATGAAATTAGGAAGCCTCTTGTGCAACTACTCTGCAGGATTTTTTTTGCCTCGCATTGACTGATGGACTTTAACATTTGTCAGTATTGTGTAATTGTTTTATCTGATAATCTGTTGGGCTTAATTCTAAACTCTATATGCCAACCACATTTCTCTTATAAAACAATCAGCATTTGAAATGAGTTGTGTCATATCCATTTCCACACTCTGATGCCTTTTTTTTTCTTCCGCACGCTCTCTTTCAATCTCTGCATGCTTGAGGCCAAGAATATGAGACCAATTAAAACTCAGAGCAGGGTCCATCCTCTCTCCTGGCAGGCGTCCTGGTAACACGTTGCACATTCTTTGCTCCAGTAAGCTTCGCACTCCCCGCCCCATTTCCCAAAACCACATAAGACAAACGAGGTCTGGTGGCTCGGGGTGCGTGCCAGGCTCAGACGCGCAACAACAAAGACAAAGGAGATCACAGTGGGAATTAGGGGATTCCCCAGAGAGCAGAGGGGAGGATGATGGTGGTTATGAGGTAAATCTGCTGTGAAATCTCCCCCATGTAGAAAGTGCGGAGGACAACGCCGTCTGCTTAGCCCAGACGTGACAAGAATGAGGTCGATGTACCTCGGGTGCACGACCCCTGAGTAAGTCCAGGGAATAAGGTGCCGGGGGCAATGCAGTGCTTCGTTAAAACCAGGGGTCACTCATTAAGGGTGGGATCCTTTCCTCGGCTTGAATGTCTTGAAGGAGAGGGGGGCTTCAAAGTGATTATGGTCAGACATGGTTATCCATGTCAACCAGGGTCAGAAGTTAAAGGATCCCTGGTGACTGTCGTATTATGCTGGGATGGTGCCCCCCCTCCCCCCCTTAGCTCCCTGTGAGGCGTCACTGGTCCAGAGGGATTTATTTTCTCTTTCATTAATGCCACCACTCAAATCCTGCAAGCCATATGGTACTAAAACAATTTGTAAGAAAGGAGTGAGTTGGGTTTTTATTCTGGCTCTCACCGGGTTAGTGCCCCCTCAAATGCTCCAGAGTTATAAACTTCAATATAAGACATGTAAAAATACTTATATATAAAATGTTACACTCAAATATAGCAATGAAATACTTTTTATTGTGTGATAAAAACACATTTAAAACTTTTTGGCTTCAAGTAAAATGGCTGTGAAAAAAAGCCTTTACTTATATCAAAGATTTTACAGCTGCTTCTTTTTAAACTGCTTTTTAAATGTGCAAATTGTTAAATATGTATGTACTAATACATAAATAAATAAATCACATGTTACTAAAATAATGTGATATGGAATTTCCGTGTTTGCTAATGCATTGTAAGTAATCCCATTTTATCCTGCAGACTCTTGAGGATTAAACAACTGAACAAAATTCATGGTGTTTTCATTTTGAATCAGTTTCTGAGAAATTCCAGCAGCTTAAAAACAAGCAAATCTTATTTTTTTTCCCCAAAATTATATGAATTCCTGCGAGAGATCCTGTTAGGACCACAGCCAAAGTAGCAATGTGGGAAAAACATGTCAGTTACTACAGCTGCATCTGTGCCTCACATCTCTATGGCCACGTGTATTTCCACTGGCCATGATGGAGGTCCTCCTCACTGAGGCCTCTAAGAGCTTGTTAACTCTCAGAAACAGCCACGTTTAGAATTTTTTCTCACCGGACAGGTACCTAAAAAACCCTTTCCGCCCTGAACAACTGTCTTTGGAGTTTGCATGGGTTTCAGTTTTTGTTTGTATGCAGTTTGTCAGCCAAACCTCTACCCCCCCCTGAATTTTCATTCTTTTTTCTTCTCTGTGTGTTTTTGTCTCTTTGAGATGAAACTTTGATGCACTTATGGAACGCAGAGCTCTCTCTGTGCTGGGAGACTGAAAGGGGCCACACACCCCCAAACACACACAAATACACAACTCGAATGCCCTCCACTCAGCAGCTGTGCCCCACTGTTTGCTTTAAAGTAAGCCCCCCCCATTCAAACACACACACACACACACGAAAACACACATTCACCCTGCTCTGCTCGCTGCCGGCGTCTGCCTGCCGATGCCCATCGGGACCCGGCTGTGTGTTTGCTGCTGCTGGCTTTGATTTGCTGTTTTGTGCGGTCCTGCAGCCGTCCTGGGCCACCACAGGTTCGGAGGGGTGGAGAATGGGGTGTGTTGGCGGGGGGGGGGGGGGGGACGGGGCATGGTGTTGGTGGTACTGACAGCCCCTCCTCAAGGCATTCCACATCATTTGTCATCTTCATCTCACATGTTTTTTTCTTTTTTTTGCTCTCTGCTACATCAAAATAGCCACTGACGCTCCCCTCCCAGAAATCTTTCAGAGGTTTAACATTAAAATTGGTCACAAGAGCTTTACTCACACAGGACTAGTGTGATGTAGAGACCTCATGCAATGCATGCATTCTCCTACAAACTCTGTTCAACGATGCATGTACACACAGTAATGACATTCACGGAAATGTGTGTGCCTGGGATACAACTGTGTAAGCCAGCGGGATTAAAGATTTTAGACATTATTACTTAATGTTTTCTCGTTTGGATTTTTAGGGTTGTTTCCACTGTATATGAAACAGTGCTGGGGCCACGTGTGAAATAATTTGGTAGAGAGGTTAATTATTAATAATTCTGAGAATAAATACAGAATTAATAGACAAAATAAGACAAAATCAATACTGAAACAAAATGTAACAACATTTTATAATTTTGTCTTTATACCAGAATATTTCAGATTTTTTGCATATTTTCATTATCTTGATCACAATGGGATTCACTCTCCACCTCTCCCAAATCAAACAGCTCACACAATCTGTACTGTTTGTTAACTATACATTTATTTTGTGGATGCATAGATTGGGATTGTAAGCAGCATGTTTATTATTATGAATTTACACTCACATCACATCTGACAAGGATCATATTAGAGTTATTAGCATTTTTAAATTTGGACATTCAGTCTGTTTGAATTATCCCGGTTTTGTGAGACAAGGAGAGCAAAGCCAAGTGGAGCATTTTAAGAGTTTGGAGGACCTTGCCCTGCCCAGACAGAGGCAGACGTGCAGCTCTCAAAGTGTGTTTTTGTTTGTTGGGTTGTGTATGGGAGGATGCCCTGAGGGCAGAAGAACCTGGAACATTAAGCCTTGCCATGGCGACTCAGTGCAGCTCTGAGCCTTGAGCTGCTCTGGCAGCTTGCCTGGGGTAGAGGTGGCAGCGGGGGTGGCACAGGTTTGGAAAAGGCCCCTCAACGCGCTCCTCTTCACTCTTCTGGGACACACAACCCCACTTCATATCCTAGCAGGTGGAAATGTTTTTGACATGGTATTTTTGGAATCACGTATGCCACAGAAGGGAAAGTTGGCCTCTGTGGCCTTTGTTTGACCGTGTTCATCCAGAACAGAGAGCTGCAAGAATTAAAACATTTTGGAAGAGGGATGCAAATCACTGGGTCGTGTTCAGTGGCTGGACAGTCTTTATGATGCAGACAGAAAATGTGTCACTGTCCCTTTGAAAACGTCCCAAAATAATTACCGTTGGAGAAGATGCCAGGTTGTTTCACAGCTCCTGGGTATTGAGCTGAAAAGCAACAAACAAACAGGATTTACATGACAGAAAGTCATCAAAAGGAAGCTAGGTCAGCGCTGTGTTTTCGTGTTTCATGGTCACTACAGTCTGGAGCTGTATGAGAGACCCGTTTGATTACCAAATCACCAGAGGCACCAAGAAAGAAGCCTCCACTGGCCAAGTCATTTCTAAAGCTTCTGTGAATTTGTGTCAAGTTTCCCATCCACCTCTTTCAAAGAATCGTCACTTTGTATGAACAGGAGAGGCTGATCTGAGGACATTGATGTACATTGATGGAATACTGTAGAAACATGGCGACTCAACATGGTGCCTTCATGGGAGAGCACCCACTCCCTATTTTCAGGTGATTATACACAAATGAAAACATACTATTATATTCCATTTCTGCCAATAGATATGATATGATCAGTGGGTGCCAGGCCTATAAGCGTAAAAGTCTGTGACTAGCACCTGGTCCAAAGTCATTAAAATGATGTAATATTTATATATATCAATAAAAAATGTCTACTGTTCTTTATATGTTTTCAGATATAATGCTGTAAGTTTCTCCCCCTCTTAGACAAGTAATTATATCCTGGGTATGGATTCAAGTATATGGACCAACTGTGATAAGTTTGACAGACCCATGACCATCTTCTGGACCCCACCCAGATGTGACAGCAGCTTTCACACTTAAACAACTGTACCAAATTCTCAAGGCGAGCAGCCTCAGGTTCAGTCAGCCAAAGTGTGAAAATGCCCTTAGAGAGCCATCACACCAACACTTTATTTTTGGAAGAGCTAACTTTGTTACATTTGTGTATCTGATTTGTTTAGGTTCTCACAAGCTCTGAAGTCATTCAGAGACCAATACGAGTTTTGGAAAAATGCTGTTCCACAAGCTTAGATAGTAACCGTTCTGTCTGACAGTGACACTGACCAACAGCCAGACAGCAGCCTGAGACACACCCTGAGCATCAGACTCTCAACTGCAACCAACTTTAGCTACATGAATGGAAACATGTCTTGTGTTGCACCTTAGGTTGGAAAAATAGGTAGAGACCAGAAGGCTAGTTAGTTGGGCAGCTGTAGCTCATTGAACGTTGAAAAACGTACCTGTTAATGTCAAGATGTGATCATAATCCGCCAGTGTTAGTGCAAACAAAATGCAGTCTGCCTTGGGCCCAACAACCATTTTAAAAACACAGGAAACTTACTGTGATCTGACAAGACCAGGGGGTAGGCAACCTGCAGCTCCAGAGCCACATACAGCTCTTTAGACCCTGTCCTGTGGCTTTAAGATGAAACCTGGTAGAGGGGTATAGCATGGGCCAAGGAAGAACCCATTAACCCATTTGCAGACTACAGATTTTTCACTTTTTTTAACATTGTGAGATCAATTGTAACACTGGTGTCTATGGCAAAATGAACTGAAATGATTGCACATGCAAAGTGTAATTAAAGTGAATGGTGTCGTGGGCCTAAGCATACACAACACCTTGGTGAAGGTCTGCATTTTCTGAGTGCTCTTCCAGTTTATAATGCTTTTGGTTCTGATGATGGACAGGAAACCACACCCAATCAGCTCATTAGTATCAATTTCTAGGAGTGTAATCTACCAAAAAGCGTTCCAGTGTTCTTAATCTCTGTTTCCACCTCAGAATGTCTACAAATCTGTTCAGTACAATCATTCAAACAGCAGAGCAGAGAGTAAATACAAAGAACACACAGTTATTGTTTCCCCATGTGTGAAAATTGCACCTCAAACATCGCCATCATTGTTTACTCCATTATTAGTCTTCTTTCACTCATTTTCACTGTCCTCCAGATGTGGACAAATGCCAAAGTGAAGATGAGTTCCTGATGTAGTGCCTGAGTTTAGTTCCTGTGGCTCCTCATTACCTATAACCATTTTGTTGAAAATGGACAATTGTGGCTCACTGCCCCTGCCGGCTCTGCTGTCAATCAAACACGTACACCAGCCCGCCCACTCAGAGGCTTGGAGGCTATGGAAGCGAGTGGCACCATTCACACTCGACCAAACAAACCGAACGGAGGAAGAAAATGTTACTTGATGAGAGCGTATCCTTAGTTTCTCTTTGTCTCCCTCTCTCCCTCTCTCCCTCACTCCCTCTTTCTTCCCCTCTTCTGTCTTTTTCTTTCTCTCTCTGTCTCTTTCTCTTTGTAGTTAGAGCACCAGAAGCTGTGGAGAGAAGAGTCCAAGCCAGCCAACAAAGCTATTGAAGCATTTCTCCCCCGTCCTCCCCTCCCTCACCCTGTCTCTCCATCCCTCTCTCTCTCTCTCTCTCTCTCTCTCTCTCTCTCTCTCTCTATCTCTATCTCTATCTCTCTCTCTCTCTCCCTCTGTTCAGGCCTTGCTGTGTTTTTGGCAGTTACTACTGACCATCATGAACGTCATTGCCAATTTTTGTGAAAACTGGCACATATGGCAGCTGAAGTGCCATATGCCATACAGAATATTTTTTGGCCGTTTCCCCCATTTGTATAATCGCTGGATCCGGTATAAAAGTGGCTCATTATTAATTCATTCCTTCCCAGTTTTTTTTTTCCTTTTCAGTTCCCCTCTGTGTTTTTTCTCTTTTTTTCTCCTTTTCCTTCATTTTTTTCCAGATCCATTTGATGTCTATGAGGACAGGAACGACAAGTTAATTCAACGTGCAGTGTGGGGATTAAAGCGTTTGGTTAATTCAAAGCTAAATGTGGGGATTACTGCCAGTGCGGAAGTCCATCTTCATGCATTAATCTTGTTTGTATTCTGCACCACTATAGCACAAATTAGGTTTTAAATGCTTTACATCAGAACTTAATTGGTTTATTGTAACAACAAACCCAACTCTTGTGACATTTAATGGCTGGAAAGAAAGTAATGAAGTAAATTTAACTGTTGGTTGAGTCAACATGCAGCATTAGTTAAAGGACAGGCCCAGTGTTCTTTTTCTATCGTCGACAGATCTCATGAAAGGACCGAAACCAACAATGTGTTAGTCGGTCTCTCAATACTTTCAGATTTCTCAACCTTGTCTGTGGCACTTCCATTGGTTCCTACTGAAGGTGTAAATCTTTAAAAACACCTCACAAATATGGTTTCATTTAAAAAAAAAAAAAAAAAAAAAGGCTCAGTGATTTCCTAAAATACCGGGGCACTGTAGTTTTTAGTTAACAACAAGACTAAATAGTTCACTTCTTGGGATTTATTTTCAGTGGCAGATTAATACATTGGTGCTCTGGATAGTATCTCTGGCAGAAGAACAGTGTATGTGGGATTTAGTCAAAATAGTATCTGTGTGTGTGTGTGTTCATTGTAATTAAGGAACATGTCACATAGTGTAACAGTGTGGCTCATTGTTTTTAATACTTTTTGGACAACAATGGAGCTCTATGGCACAGAGGAATAAGATCAGGCACAAACAATACTTGTTTGTAGGATACATTTAGTGCTAGTTTAGGTCTTTTCATTGGATTTGTTGATAAAAATTGAAAAAAATACTTGCCTCGTATTTTAAAATGCTCCTTTGTGACATTTTATTCTGCGTTAGCGTTTTCACCTGTCAGTCAAACAATGTGGGCAGTACTTTAACATAATGTTCTTTTCTTTTTGAAAATTTGATTTTTTTTCTCTTTGTCTGTTGGTCTGGCTCTTACTTAACCACCCAGTCCTTGCCAAAAAAACTAAAAAACGCATAACTTCCTGTGTGACAGAGGAGGATTTAAACAGCTAATTTAAGAGCTATCCTGAACTGGCTGAAGGTTGAGTCACTGTTGTGTTATATCACTGAGAGTGAGTAGCAGGACTGACATTTATTTATATAAACTTGTGATTAAATGAGCCCAAACCCTTTTTTTTACTGCTGCCTGTACTTCTCCCCTGTCTCACATGAGCAGCTTTCACATTCCTCTTCCACTATCACAGGAATTGTCTCCTCGTGTGTGTGTCTCTCTGCCTTTCTTTGACACTCACACACAAACATCCCACACTTCCTCCTTGCTTTTGCCTGAGAGTCGCTGCCTCTCTCTTCCCTCTCCTCTTCTGCCCTCCATTGGAAAGAGACTGGAAGGTCTACGCTGACTCCCACAGTCCTGCCTCAGTGTTCGCGCTCGTCCATCATCATGTCAGTTTTTTCTTCAGTGACTCTTCTTCATCGCATTTGGGCTGTGTTGACAAGAATTCCGCTCAGAGTCAGGGTTTTCTTCTTCATTCATCTGAACAGTGATGATGTCACTAATAGATAATCAGAAGATACAGGGGCTGGCTCCAAAAACCCACGTCCACTCATTCATTACATAACAACATCATTACAAACAATGCATAGTTTGCAATCTGTTTGACCCGTTGAATATAAGTGACCTCTCATCATCACAGGTCGTGAGCCGTGAGCAGGACAACTGCATCGATTTTCCTCCTCAGGTTGATGTCATTTTAATCCTTTTTAGAGGTAATAAGAGGTAAGACTAGTATTTGGCAGAAAAAAGAAGAAAAAAAAGATTTGCACAATTAGCACAATTTCGTCTAGCAGATATACAGTATGTTTATTACTTTTTATTTTGTCAATCAAAATACAACCTCTCAAATTCATCTTCTGTCAGAGGATGAACACCTCAGGTTGGGGAAACACTGGTTTACTCTATGAGTAGCATTACATTTAGATTATGCACACTTCTGTTATTACATAGTGTCAATAGTTTTGATTTATTTATGGATGTAGAAAACACACTGTCTTTCTGATTTCAAACATGTCCTCAAGAAGACAAAAACAATGATGTGTAAAAGACACCGAAGATGTGACACAAAATTGAACAATTCAAATGATATCAGTACAAAAATAAATAAATATCTGCATCAAATCAGCTAAAAGAGAAGAATGGCTCAAGTAATTTTCACTATACTCTGCATAAAAGTCCCGCTGGTTTTTAAAAAATTTGATATTTAATTTCAGTCTGTTCCACACTGTGGCACGAGTATAAACTGTCTATTGTCTATAATCTGGCTACATTATTCACTTGAGGCTCTTTACACAAACACCCTGGCCTTAGTGTTTAGAGTCATAGTGAGTATGAACCACTCTAGGCTTTATGGATGGTTGTGCACACAAGTATTTAAGAGCATGCCACTGAGGATACTGAACTGTACAGGCAGCATTCTCACACTTTAATTTATTAACGGCACTTTATTACATTAGCAAAAAGGGGGAGAACGTGCTATGGGCACTACATTTTTCTTTTTTTTGAGGGCACTATTAGTGCATACATTTTACAAATAAAACTTAAATAAAATGGCAAAACATTTGTGTCACAATTTGTGCCTTTATAATCCCCACTACACCTTACACCCTACAACTCCAGCCACCCACAGAGGGTAAATGTAAAATATTAACAGCAAAACTTCAACATTGATATCAAAAGGCGTTTTATTTCAAGTTAAGTAGAACGAGAGGCATGCCTACATTATAGGAGTATCCTGATAACGTATCAAACAATAGACAATATCAACAATATCTGAATATATCGAAATGTCTTCATACAGATACATACAATTACATTGGTAGAAGTAGAATTACAGACTGTACTGAGTCACCTGGTGGTTTACTGCCTTGCTAAAAAGCAGCTTGGTAGAAGAAGAGCAGGAAGATCCTTGACGAGCAACAATTACAGGTGGAGAAGAGTGTAATATAAGTATCTTAGGTTGTTTTATAAAGGAACAAAGTGTCCTTTCTACCTTTTATTTTATTTATGTGTGTGTGTATTAGAGGTGTACAGTGCATGCTTGTATGTTCGACCATTAAAAAAAAACATATTCCCCTCCACGTATCAAAGTGGAGGGAGATTTATTTAAAAAAACAGCTTTGTTGGAAACAATAACTGTCAACATGTCCACAGCTGAGGACTTTGACGTCTGGGTGAATAACTATGTTTTTCCTGTGATGTGTTTACCCATCGAAGATCAATGTCTCCCGAGCTGCTTTTTTTTCTTTTTTTTTCAAAAGCACAAAACATGCCTAATATTTGATGAGACGCAGTGACAGTACGTCCGGGACGCACTGTCTGTCTGCTGAAATCCATTTGGAAAGCTTTTGTTGTCCTTCTCATGATATGATGAATGAAAGGAAGGGGAATTAACTTATCATTTACCGCAGAATCTTGCATCACAGGGAGTAGATTAAACATAAAGTTTAGTTCAGTAAAGTTGTGCAGGTTTTTGTGAGGAAATATTCAAGAACGCCTGTTGATCCATGATAAAAATATGATCCTGTCAGAAACTCTCTCCATAATTGATGGCGTGGCATTTATAAGCACAAGATTGTTCCCACAAGATGTTGCATGATGACAGTGAATTAATCATGGTGTGAGCATTAACCTGCTTTCCTCATACAGTATTTAGTCAACAGGTTATTTGACCTGATAGGAACTTCAGTTGGTCAACGCAGGAAAAGGTCAGCAACCGTTCATGATGTCAGTGTTCATGTTTTGAAGCTTAATGCTAATTATCCGGGTTGGTCTTGCCATTGTTCCAGCTGGTTCTGCACACAGTCAGCCAATGTCAGCTGCACCGCTGGCTCAGAGCAGTTAACTTTTGTCATGACGATGGATGAGATATGACAACGTAAGAGTATTCATTTCTCTCATTTGTGTTATGACCCTGAATAGCATTGTCGGATTCAGTCGTCCACAGTTGACCACATTTTCCTGGTCATTGATCTGTTCTGTGTTGGTTTTGGCTCTGACGCAGGAAGATGATGTCCACATTTTTGGACTACAAATCAGAGCAACTCAGAGGTCTGGAGCAGAGTAAATCATTGTAGGCATCCATCACTATCACCTGACAAGATTTACATTCAATGCCATTTGTATTTCCGATGTTTTATGTTTTATTTTTTATTTTTTACAATATCTGCGCATGCCAGCAACACTACACTGAAGGTTACAGAAAGATCAGAGAGACAAACCACTGTATAGCTAAGGTATGGTTACGGTTAGGCAACTAAAACACTTGATTAAGGTTAGGGAAAGATTGTGATTACTTGAAAAAGGTGAACAGCAATTACAAGTCTGTAACAAAATGCATGAAAGTCAGACGTGCTACATACCTGACATCCACACTGTTATTTTTTTTTGCCTTGCTATATAAAGGGAACACAAGGAACTCCCGCAGTGGCATGGAACACAAATCGCGATGTACGGCATCGTCTAATATTATTACTACAATATGAATGTAAGCCAATTCTCAGGAATACCGGACTGGTATATCTCTGTTGATCTCACCCACACTTGTCTGCAGTTTTTTGGCAATTCTTCTGTTGTTATTGTGTGGCACAAGCATAGGATGATGACGTTCACACTCTTTGCCCTGCCTTCACATGTCTTATTTGTTTTGTTTTTTCAGCTAGGAAGACACAAGACCAGTTTGAATTGATGAACTAATTGGAAGTGTGGGCAGTGACTCAGGGGTCTGGAATCAGGCTGCAAAGCTACAGATAGCAGGGCTCGAGCATGTACATCACCAACATGCCAACATTTCTCCTGCACAGTTGGAAGGTGAGTAGTATTCAGTTGGTTCCTGCAACTTTACCGCTAGAAGCCACTAAATCCTACACACTGGAGCTTTAAGATGGTAACGTTTTTTATTAAATGTTAGTCTGCTAAAATACTAACACCACATACTAAATATCCATTAACATCTAGTGATTCTTAACATTTACATTAACATGCTTACATTTAAATGGTAGCATGCTACCATTAGCATCTAGCTACGGTTATGGCGAAGAACTACAGCTGTGGGTACAGCTAACATTGATGAAAGATTAGAGTAGACTGACAATGTTGAGTCTTAAATGCTCACATGTCCTAAAATGGCCACCGTAAACATGGTGGTTTATTTGATTGATTCAAATTAATAATTCACTTAGCAATCTGAATCATCACAATGATCACTGACTCTAAAAGCATATCCACTTCTTTTGTTTCATAACTAAAAATGTCTTACCTTTTTATATCACAACAACTCTCAGTCCCTCTCTCGTGCTGTTTCCCATCTTAGTCTGAAACAAATTCAACTCCTCAGTAATGAAATATGAGAAAATTGACTTTACAGTCTTTGCTCGGAATCCACCTAAAATATGAACGAGGGCTGAAGGGAGTGGTGTTCAGGAAACAATGCAGCTGTCAAATTATCCAGATGATTCACAGACACACTGCTCCCTCAACTGTGAATTTCTGTCTTTGAATACACACACGCACACACACACACACACACACACACACACACACACACACACACACACACACACACACACACACACACACACACACACAGACACACACACACTCACAATCCCTCCCAGCAACATCACACACTCCCTCTCTCTGTGAACACACTCTCATACACATCTCTAATTTCCTTACATTTCTTGCATGAGAGATATTTTAACTTTTTTGTTGAAACGGCACAGCTTGTATTTTCTTCTCTTCTTTCTCAAGATTTCAGTGCAGAAACTCATTTTTAGTCTTTAGTTTTTTGGATCACTATTAGAATGAAAAGCCATCCATGTCACACAACAGAGAAGCGATCAAATGGGATGCCTGAAAGCTGATTTTATTGTAATTTCCTATAAATTCTTGAATGAGAAATTTCTCTTACTGAAAAACTTATTTTTACTGCACAGTTTCATGTTTCACATTGCATGAATACATTGAAGTAAATAATCAAGAAAATGCTTTGAAATGGGCAAAAAACTAATTTTGTATACATTTTGTTTCACTTTGACCATTTTCACCTGCAACACATTACTTTATTTTCTTTTGTGTAGAATAGCATATTACCACTAGTTATATTTTGCATGTCTACACATATTTTAACAATTAAAATGATGTCCACCCCTTTCACCAAACTAGATGAAAATCCCGCTTAAGTAAGAGAATGTAAGATTTTTCACAAACAGTGCGAGGCCGAAACCGGCAGCTCTCAGCAAGCTGTTACAACTGTATTTTATCAGTTCTGGGTTTGTATTGTGAGTGTGTTTGTGTGAATTTATTCCTTCGCCAAAAATGTTGCACCAATCATTTAGTCCATGACAGGATGCTTCATCTTTACCTCAAATTGCAATTTTTCTTTTTTTGTAACCAGACAGTGTAGGAAGTTAGGGATCTCTGATGGAGTTTCACAATAAAGGCGACACAAAAGAAGCAGACAAGAAATAAATCAAAGAAAATGTTAAAACAAGGATCGATCTCACAGTCTGACTGTTTCGACCTGAGTTAAAATACAATATACACATTATTTTAAATATTTTATGTTATTTTTTGTTGTGAAATAATTTAACATTTGAGTATATATCACTCTGCCAAGGTTCAGGGTTGAGGAGGAATTGGATGTTTGATGGCCTGAGAGCATCCCAACCACTACATTTATTCTGCTACTTCATGACTTTTAATGAGTTAAACTTCAGTATCATCTGCTGCTGCTAAGTGACGTACAGCCACGATTAAGTATCATAAGAGCTTTTTTTTCTGCTCTGCAACAAAAACAGAAAAACAGAAGAAAAAAAAACACTGAGGCACTATGAAGCTGGTCACTGTCTGCATCCCTGTTTTAGGGTGGCTGTTCTGTAACTGACCATGACCTTTGACCTCCCTGTTCATGTATCACATCACAGCAATTATCTGGATTTTAAAAAAATATTCTTGTTGGGATTTTTTCTTAAAAATAACAAAACTGTGTATTTGTGCCTCTAATTTGACAGTTAAAGCAGTGATGAATGATGAATAGTACTTAGTTGACCAAAATACACTTGGCACATTAAGTTCATTTAGAGGAACGATCATGTTGACAAGTGGTGTTTAGTTGAATAATAATTGATTAATATAATTTGGAAGTCATTTATTTATTTGTTTTGGTTTTCATTCCATTTGTCAAAACAAGATTTTACACTTTTCAGAAACAAAAAGCTCAACCGGCAGTCATGCTGGAAGGTGAACACTACATTACTGCTTGTAAACTGTAAGCAGTTTGAGATTAGGAACAGGATAGTGATGGCATTGATTTTTTTCTTTTCATATAAGAAGGGCCTGATAATTATTTGCCCATGGACGCATTTTATTATTTCGAAAATGCATGTTTAATACCAAAGAAGATAAATCTTTCTTTCTCTTTCTCTTATTATTATACTTGAGTCAATAAACATGTGTCATTAGCTTGCCATATACATTAGAATGAAATACTTTCTAACATCTTCTCATTTTTAATCATAAGTCTTAAAGTCTTATGTAATTTAAAAAACCAATAGGCCTACATGGAAGTTAAAAATGAAAAGCTTAACAAACATGTGATGCAGGCCTAATAATAAAGTCAAGTAAATTAAGAATAACGTCTTTCAGAAAATAGTATTTAAAAAAAACCTCCCAACATCAGTGCTGCACCTGACCTGAAGCTTTTCTCTCCTTCCCATCAAAATATCAGCCCAGCTCACTCAATGCAAATTATACACTGGCGCCCCCTAAATGAGCCTGAACACAGTACAGACAGCCAGCAGCAGCAGCGGTCCGCGGTGAGACTACCCGGGGTGCAGAGCCGCTGTGGCCGCGTGTTGAGCCGGCTGGCCCAGCTGGGGAGGCGGCGGAGGGAGCTCAGTGTGCCCCGGTGCTGCATGCTCCATGTCCACAGAATATTTCAGACGCGGGTTAAAGCCACAAAGGAAGCCCGTTTAATTAGCATACATGTAAATACATCTTGAGTGTCACTTGATTGTCACCCCCCTAATTTCGGGGGGGGGTTAAAGTGAAGCTCTGTGACACAAATAATAATAATGTGGATGATAATCATAATCATCATAATAATATAAAATGAAAAATGTTGATGTTTTGACTCTCATCCAGATGAAACTGCACATACAAGTATACTTTTTCCCAACACCCGACTCCCTAAATGCCACTTTATTCTAATACAACCACCAACTATTGTGATTAGAATTACAATAATAATGGGGGGGGGTGCTGGGTGGGAGGGGGGGGGGTCTTTATCCCCCTGCTCGTCCATAAATCGCTTCAAATGACAGTCGGCCAGTGAAGAGTTAAAGGGAGGAGACGGAGAGTGACACGCCTCATTGGGTAGATTATGTGCCGCAAACAAAAAGTGTGTGTCGGTGTGCCAGTCAGCCAGAGCATCGGGCCCCATCTGCACGCCTCTCTCTCTCTCTCTCTCTCACTCTCTCTTTCTCTCTCTCTTTCTCTCTCTCTGTCTCCCTTTATCCGTCCAGCTCTCTCTACCCCGCCCGGTCACTTCCAGTGTCGGCGAGTATCTGCAACAGCAGCAGCACTGTCACTTTCACCACACCGGGGGGGAAATGTACTGACACTACGGAGCAGACCGGGAGCGCATCACCATCTCCATCACCTCCATCACCGTCACCGCATCCCCCTTTGCTTGTTTTCGGGGCTTTTTTAAATTTTATTACCCCGAGGGTGCAACCGGGGTTTTGATTCGCAGCATCGCTCGCAATTCGTTTGTGGATTATTATTTCTCCTCATCGACGGAAAGGTAGGTTTGTGAAATGCAAGGCTTGTGTGTGGTTTGGATAGTTTTTTAAGAGGAGGAGTGGGGACGGTCTCTGGGTTTGTTTTTGCGCGGCACATGCAGCCACACATCCTGCAGGCTCTGAAAGCGGCGCAGGGAGAAAAAAAAAAACCCAAAACGCAGATGTGACCGCGGACAACACCCGCAATTCAGTCACAGCGCTGATTTAGGACAGTTTTCAGCCTGGCACGGCTTTAGCAGATGGGTTAAACACTCCCCCATCTCTGCTCTCCCCCTACCCCACCCGCAGTGGGTTTGAATGGGAGGGTGGCTGCTTTCCTCCAGTTTATGGATGTGCAAACATTCCGCTCTTTATTTATTTTCTCCTATCTGAGCCTGGTCAGTCATTCATATTATTGGCCGAATATTTTGTGTAGTTTCATTTTCTTGAGAAGCGATTAAATATGTTCCTCTGAGCATAAACAGGTCCTGTATGGTGCCGGAAACAAATTCTTTCGGCTGGCATGCAGCGCAGCGCTAAGAGCCACTTTGGAAAGGCTCTCCATTGCACCGTGGGTAAAATGTTCTACAGAGAGCCTCTCTGTTGCTGTTGAGCCTCTTAGGAAGATATAAAATGCTGAAAATCAGCGGGATTAAACAAAGACTTTTATTAAAAACTACCCCGGGCCATTTAATCAGATTTTCTCTATTTTTATTTAACAAATCAGAAAACCAGAGCCAGAAGCAGAGAGACTGGCTTTTCTGCCCGTGCAGTCACAAAACAACCGCCGATATTGGGGATGGACAGACGGTAGCTCATCTTTTCCCACTAGTCATCATTGTTATGAATGCAGCTGTTAATATCAGCACATTTATTTCTGAATTGGATGCGCAAATGCCGGTTGCTTCCCGGTTTTGCGCAGAGGAAGGCAAACTTTTGTTCCAACTGTGGATCTCTTTATTTTATTTTATCCAATTAATAGTCTACTTTCTATTTCACAAGCCAAGTGCCGGTGGAAGTTGTTTGAGTGGTTCCTGGTGATGTTCTAAACAGTTAATAAGAGAATTAAACATACAAATAAATCTCGGAGCTGCTAAAATAATCCACAGTGCCGCACGCACAGGCCCCAAAAAGCAACAGTAAAGGATTATGAATTATTATTTTGTAATGTTCAGTGTGATAAATATCTGGTGCAACAATAATCTACCCCACAGCACAGGCAGGAATATGACTATTTCAGCAATTTAGGAATTACTTTTTTAAGGAATAGGCCTACTTTTTCCCATTATCAGACGCTTATGATGGCGTTGAAAGCCTTTTTTCTTTTAATTCTATTCTTTTCTGTGTTATTCTAGTGTCCAGTGAGGCTATCGTTTACGGCTGAACAAGTGTGTATCAGGTGCAGGTTTCCGCGCACAGTTTCTGCTGTATTTAACGGCGGAGGGAGGTGAGGAGGGAGTGAAAGAGCCGCAGCCGTCTAAACACACACATTCAGAGGTTAGAAAGGGAGAAAAGAAATAATTAACTGGTCGTGCTGCTTTAATTACAGTCTCAGAGGGGAACGTGGTGGATTATGGTAATGAGGCGGCATACGTTGCCGCTTGTAGAAAGCAGAGAAAGGTTGGCTGACATGAAATCACTGACTTTGACAGTCCACTTGAAACCCATTGGACATGCTCTCTCCATTGGACATGCACGGACCCCACCAGCTCCTCCTGAGAGTGCTTTTTAAAATTCTTTTTTTCATAAGGAATAAATACCATGTTGTGATGCTGTAACACGACTTTAGACGGATAAACATGTCACAGCAAACCTATAAACCATTCATATTGGAGGAATATTAAATTTATAGAGTATATAATAATAAAAACATACAATGAGGCATGATAAGGCCGTTGTAAATCGCTCTTGAGGACATGACTTTAAAAGTAACTTTAGTATAATTATAGAAATATCAAAGGATTTATTTTCGTTTTGAATCTTAACAATTACAGCTGAACAGACGAGCAATGGGAGCCCGTAGAGGCCTACTAATGCTACTATTAATGCTAATATTAATATTAATTATAATAAAGAAAGACAGAGGGAAATGATATCGTAATTAACCGTTTATCTAAAATAATCTGAATAAAGGGTTAAATATTATATATAAAAGTATGTGATATAATCCGAGGACAACAGGAACAATAATAACAACAACAGCAATGATAATAATAATAATAATAATAATAATAATAATAATAGCCTAATAATAATAATAATAATAATAATAATAATAATAATAATGATAATAATAATAATGTAATGTTGGTGTGTTATGATTTCGACCATATTTTCTTACTATTATATAACTGACAACATTGGGAAACCATATCATCAAGAGGATGACGGTGATGCCGTCATGAACTTATTACGGGGTTTGAATTAATTAGAAAGCCTGGCCAAAAAAAAAAAAAAAAAAAAAATAGAAGAAAAAAGAAATGGGCCCCAAATCACGCCCATGACAGCTGGTTTAGCCAATCTGTCTAGGAGGAGATTTATTTCCTATCAGCAGGGACAGTGGTGGAGGGTAAAGCCACTAAACAACCGCTTTACACAGGTTAACATTTTTGAGGAAATAAAGTATTGGACAAAAGTGTATTATTTAAATGGATCCGAATGGTTGTTTTGGTGTTTGTGTTGTTCTCCGACTGCTGGTAGTATTTAGTAGACGGTGTTTTCCCACCAGATCTCTGATGTCTCTCGCCTTCCCCTGTCTCTGCAGTGTGAAATGGAGGAGTCCAGCTCTCAGAAGTTGGTGTGGGATGGGGACGCCAAAGCGGTCCAGCAGTGTCTGACGGACATTTTTACAAGCGTCTACACGACGTGTGACATCCCAGAAAACGCCATTTTCGGGCCTTGTGTGTTGAGCCACACGTCGCTGTATGACAGCATCGCCTTCATAGCTCTGAAATCCACCGACAAACGCACAGCACCTTATATCTTCAGGGTAAGTAGGTCTTTTTCACTTATTTTTTTAACACAGTCCCCAGTATTTTTCTGTTTTTTTAATTACCCCACTATTTTTTAAATATTAATTTTCAAATACAGATTCTACCACTTAACATCTTAACAGGCCTCCTTTTATTCATGCTTTTCTTGCTGTGCAGCTCCAAATATAGTAAATATATTATTACTGATTCGGCCCCTTGTTGTATTTTGCAATATTAACAATGGAGCAAGACGCTGAAATTTGCAGCAATACTACAACTATGCCATGTTAGTAGATTTCATCTTAAAATAGCCATTAACTCTAGACTACAACAAACATTTAATCCTTTATTGTGTGATTTTTTAAAAAATAATTATTTCTGCAAGGAAAGAAATGCATTTGAGGTTTATTCAGTGTAGTGAAAACCTATTTATTTTTTAAAATAAAGCTTCATATTTGGCCTTAAGGGGTTAGTGAGATAATATGTCCCCATTTGTAGTAATTCTATTTATATTAATAAGAAAAACAAGATTTTGAGGAATAATAATTGCCTGAAAATGAATTTGAGTTGTTGCACTAAAGTCATAATTCAATGGGTGTTATTTGTGTTGTGCAGGTGGACACCTCAGCGGCCAACAGCACCTCAGAGGGTTTGATGTGGCTTCGGCTTGTCCAGTCTGCCCGGGACAAAGAGGAACAGAACCTGGAGGCCTACGTGAAGAACGGCCAGCTCTTCTACCGCTCGCTCCGCCGGATCGAGAAGGACGAGGAGCTGCTGGTCTGGTACGGCAAAGACCTCATCGACCTGCTGCTGCTCAGCTCAAGCAGAGCTCCCACCAAAAGCAAAGGTGAGGCAGCTGAAATCATAATCCTTGCTGGACAGTAATCTGCAGTGTAGCCCACGTTCCAACCACCAAAATATTGGCATCATTGTTCTCTACGGTCTTTATTTTACCTCACAGTCACATACATTTTAGCTTTAAAGCTTCTTTGGAATTGTGTTCTCACTCAGGAATTGTTCGTTAATTTGGGATATAATCTCTGTTGCACAAGTATAATGGTGCTCCAAGGGCAAATTTGCACACTTTTGGACAATCCATGAAAATGTCTGAATTCAAATGTAGTGTAAAATAGAACACAAAGCTAATAATTATTTGATTATTATAAGACACCACATTTAGGCAGGACAGCTTTATAGGCGCTTTTTGTCACAACTAATTTACGTCTCTCTTCCTCACAGGTTCATCCCACCACTCGTGTCCTGACTGCAGCCAGAGGTTCCAGTTTGAGTTCCCGTTCTTGGCCCATCTCCGGTTCCGTTGCACCAAAAGACTGCCGAGCATCACGGTGGCTGATGAGGAACCCAGCAAAGAGAGCAGCACCGAGCGACCAAACACAACCCCAACCAGGACCAGCCCAAAGCTGGGCCGCTCCGAGGGCTTCAGCAGCCCTCAGGACAGCAACAAACCGTCCACAGACTTTCATAACCTGGCCAGGGATCTAGAGAACAACCGTACCAGCCCGCCGAGCGACAAGGAGGCTGAGATCTGCAGTGAGAGCTCAGGGAAGAGGAAGTTCTCGGAAATAGAGGACAGGGAGTGCCGAGGGCCTAGCCTTCCACAGTCCAAGTCTAAAGACGAGCTTGCAACGTCTGCACAAAACTACAGAGGAGCGTACGGCTTGGAGGAGAACCACAAGTCCTTTTCCCCGCCAGGTTCTACACAGCTTTGTGAGGGCAAGCGCAGCGCCTTCACTGAGGTCAAGAAGTCACCCCAGAACCTCAAACACCACAGCGGCAACAAAAACCTCCAGAGCTCCAACTCTGAAAACAAAGATGGTGGTCGTCCCAGCAGCAATCCATCAGAGAAGCACCTCAACATCAGGCAGGTGCTGTCGGAGACCCAGCCGCCTCAAACCTCACCCATGGGCAGCGCTTTCACCTCTGTTAGCCAGCACGGCGGCGGCAGTGGTGGAGAAAGGAAGAGCGCCTTTAGCCAGCCATCTCGCTCCTCCTTCTCCCAGATCTCACCACTGGTGATGCCGCCTAAGCTGCTGGACTGCCACCCAGCGGTGGGCGACACCATCTCGTCCAGCAGACTCTACCAGGCAGACCACCTTGCCGCCAAACTACAGGGCGCAGAACTGGGTGCCAACTGTCCAGTGCCAGGTGGCATGGCCAAGCAGAACCCCTTCGTCTACGCCACCGCCTTCTGGCCCAAGAACTCCGGGCCTATTCAGCTTCAAATGCCCTCGGCGCTCACTCTCCTGCCGCCCTCTTTCACCTCCCTTTGCCTGCCGGCCCAGAACTGGTGTGCCAAGTGCAACGCCTCCTTCCGCATGACCTCGGACTTGGTTTACCACATGCGATCCCATCACAAAAAGGAGTACGCCATGGAGCCCCTCGTCAAGCGGCGGCGTGAAGAGAAACTCAAGTGCCCCATTTGCAACGAGTCCTTCCGGGAGCGGCATCACCTGTCACGTCACATGACCTCCCATAACTGACTTTTAAAGACCAACAAGGGACTTTTTTTTTAATATGAGGGACTGTGACCCTGCCTGGATTTAAGCAGTCTGACTGGAGATAGGCCACTTAAAAATACACGAACACCCCTTGCACTTGTTTTCACTTTGGACTATGATCTTCTAATTCCTTTTCGGTCTGTTTACTTTTGTTCCCCTGTACAAAATGTCATGTTTTGAGTGTATGCAAATGCGTTTTGACTTCAAAATTAATCTATTTATGAAGCACTTAAAAGTTTGAGAATAAGGGAAGATTTAAATATGTGTAAATGTACAGTAAGTTGTATTTTATATCATATAAATGCAAATATAGAGAAGAAATACAAATGTAGTCACACGTCATGGTTTACAACGCAGCAAGTTTTTTCATGTCTACAATGAATATGGACACAAATTGGGGATATTATGTCAGACTATATTTCAGAGTGCATGTAATATTAAATAATATTGATTTAAGATGCAGTCTATACATTACGATGTAAATAATTTGTTTTATTTGAAATACAAAGTGTAATATTTTGTGTCAGTGGGGAATAGTTTCAGTGTTTCTTCCTTTTGCGGAAATTTACTACTTGATAGTTTATCTAATCATGTTGAATGCATTGACAATAAAATAGCTTTATTTTCAACTGTGGCCTTCCTGTTTTTGTTTTTTTTAAACTGCAACCAAAATATGTGGTTTCTTGATGATTGATACAACTGGTCTTCATTTTGTATTTATAAAACAAGACCCACATTACATTTTTATTTATATAAAATGTGTATGAAATCCAAATATCAGGTTTTTTTTACTCTGTTTATTAGATTTTTTTTAATGTTAAAAAAAATAATTTCACATAGTGCTAACCTATCAATTATTGTTAAAATGCAATAAACACATGTATGTAAGGTCCAAATAAAAATAAATACTACAAAAAATGATGATATAGAATTTATGGTCAACACAGTAAATGTTAACGATTAACCTATGTTAATTTCCTATTGAAAATAAGAGCACGAATACTGGATGTCACTATTATTATTATTATTATTATTATTATTATTATTATTATTATTATTATTATCATTATTGACATATAGCCTACGTCTTTATTATACGGCGGCCGCATTAATCCCCACGCCACTGAACTTTTCCCCCGACAGGTTAGAGTATTAGGAAAAATAACATTACCATAGCTGCAAACTTACTGTTTTATACATGTTTAAAATAGCCTACATAGTACGGGCCTGTGTTTTTCGGAATTAAAGATTTAAAATGAGGAGAGAATGATTTCTAATCCTCTTCTTCAGTTTCTGCGGCACAGCGGAAAACACAGACCGGACTGTCGGCTAGTGAGAGTGTGTAATACTGCATTCATGGTTGTCTTTACAGAATAAAACACATACAGTAGGCCACGTCTGCATTTGGGATTTATTTATAATAAATAGGCCTATATTGGGTTAATTTTCCTTTGCGGAAAACGCACAGTGGTCCTACAATAAAACAAAAGGATGATCAGTTGCACAGAAGCCACGAGTTTCTCAGAAATCAATTAACAGCTGTAGTTTTGTTGTTTGTTTAATATTTAAAAATGTTTCACAAACCCCTGTGACCTGCAGTGAGGACAACGACCTGTTGAAGCTGTGATCAATATAAATATCAATAATCTATCAGCCGTCTGTGACCTTAATTTATAAACGTGAGACACAACATAAAACAGGTTTCGAATTAAAGGTTTTTTTTTTTTAATAAACCAAACAGACTAATAAAAGAGCGGGGGTGTCTGTGGATAATCAACATTTACTGCTGACAAATAATTGCATGATTATATATATAAAAAAGAATCATTACAGCCGGGTTGAGAATGTTTCAAGACGGAAACCAAAAATGAAATGTAGAAAATAGTTCAACAGCGCCATCAAGTGGCCACAGCGTAAACTACACGACAAGAGATCAGTGAGTGGAGCCACAGTGAGCTGCTGTCAGACCTCCGTGTTCTAGCAGGTGGTGGAGATTTTATGGCTGAAAACAATATTGTGAAATGAAAAAAGGCATTAGTGTCTATATGATATAATACATGTAAAAAGCAATCCAATAAATTAATTATACATAAATGCCAAATGCAGATACACAGTATGTGTTTCATTCTGTAAAGAAAACCATCAATAGAATATAATAGAGTACACTCCGACTGATAAACTGACCATTTCTGTATTTTCAGCTTTTCAGCAGAAACTGAAGATCTGAGCGAATTAGAAATTACACTCATTCTCTCTTCATTTTAAACCTTTAATTCTAAGAAAACACAGGCCCAAATGATGTATTTTAAACAAAGAACTGTATAAACTGCAGCTGTGGGAACAGTAGTTCTGTATAAATATACACATTTTCTATAACAAAATTTCACAAACATATGAATATTCATTAAAATATTTATAAATGAAATGGAGAACTGCTGGCTGGAATGCACTGGTTCTTGGAGGACTGAAGAATGTCAGAAAAGCTCGTACACAAAGTGTTCAATCATTGAATCTCTCAAGAGCAACCAAGAGGTCAAAGGTCACAACATCATCATTTAAAGCTCACTTTAATTTTTGACACATCTTGATATTAGTTTGACAAAACCATCCTAACTTAAGTTCTAACAACAACCTCTCAGTCTCATCACATGGTATTCATCAGTAGGAGGAGTTTGCAGTTTCTCCATTTGAAGGACACACAGACGAGAAATCTTAAAAGTGCTATGGCTTAAAGAATAGCATAATAGCTACTGACCACTGAGCAAACTCCTTCTGCTTATAAAGACTGACATTCATCAGTAATATTATTAATGGATTAGTAATATAATCCGGGTTGAAAAAGATGGTTGGTGGACCTTAAATTGGGATTGTTTTGTGAAATCTCCCATGTGGAGAATGAACTTTCATGTTTGATCTTGATATCATTCTGAATAATCCTCAATCCTAAAATGATTCTCACAGGAAAATGAAAGTATAAGTACAAAATGAAATGCAACTTTAATTCTTTGGATGAGTTACGGGTTCACCCAAATTTAAAATGTACGCATTTTTGCCAAACACAGTTTATATTTACTTCATCAAAGTTATGAAGTTCAAGCAGGAAGACCTTCTCATTAAACCTCATCCATTCATAATTATCTAATTCTCCTTTCTAATCTGTTCTCGTCTCTGCTGTTTTCAGCTGTCATTTCACTATGAAATTGTTGTAACCTTCCTCCAATTCATCATATCCAGCATCCAGGTTGAGCTCATCTGAAGTCCACTTCTCATCACATCCAGATCTTCAACATTCTCTCCATTCCTTCACCACTACCACCAGTGCATTGTCTAGACTCCATCAGGTGGTTTCCAATACCAATCACGGCTTCACCAACCCCTTCAAATACTTTGACGCCATGATGGGGTCTAATCACCAAAGACTTTTAACATTCTCATCTTCATTGTGCACATATCACTTAAATCTATTTGTTCATTCTTCAAGTTTCTCCTGACTAAAATATGATACCTGAAACTATCTGAAACATCTGCTGCCACGGAAATACAGTGAAGGCGAATTCAGTTTTGTTTGTAGCATTCACAGTATTTAAATAATACTTTTAAACAACAAGATTCCACTTTCCACTTTGTTGCAGTTTGAATCAGTTCACGTTTAGTTTCTGGGACAGTTTTGGATGAAATCAGCTGTTATGGTGCGGTGTTTCGTTTGCATTTGAAAGACAAACTTTTCTCAAAGTGGCTTCTTCTCCCTCGCAACAGCAGCTGAGGCTCTTGGGTATCGTAGTGTTTAGAGCCAGTCGTCATCCTCTATCCTTACGGCACACAATCAAAAGTATTTGCATAGCGAGATACCACTCTGGGTAAAATATGTGCTTTGGGGAATTTGGTTGGACTGATCCCTTTAATCTGATCTGTGTCAGACAGGAAAAAAATGACTACAGGAGCACATCGCAGTGTAAGACATGCTAGCAGGAGATAAAAACCACATGAAGAGGTTGAGGTTGAGAGGACTGAATACAGCACGGCGCGATGACGCTCACATGATGATAAATTACAGCACCGGTGCACATGTCTGCATGTTACACCTCATCTCACATCAACACACACCTCCCATGTCAGCAATCCAAACAGGTCAATCTCACCACGAAGGCATGTGATCGACGAGAGAGGTAGTCATGGCTGACACACACACATACACACACGCACGCACACACACACACTCACACCCACACACACTCCAGTGATATTTAGTGCCCTCATGCTTTGCTGCTTGTGTCATCGTCCCTTTTGTGCCACAACTTCCCCCCCGACACATTTGTCACTGCATCACTCAGCTCGGAGCGGCGTGGGACAGTTTATATCTCTGCTAAGCTGGCACTTCCACTTGGCCCTTCTCCTCGGTCACACTACATTTTTACATTTCAGGCATTTAGCTGACTCTGTCATAGCGGCTAGCGAGCAGGGAAGTGAGCAAGCAGGTAGAGAAACCTCAGACGGATTCAGTGTCTTTCTAAACTAGATTTGACAGGACGCATGGCGGTTGTTGGATTTGAACCAGATACCTCTTTTGGTTAGGGTACAGGCTACACCTACCCTGATACCTGAGCTATGTCCAGAATACATACTACATACTATTAATATATACCGGTATAAGTACGTATAAGTAAGTATATACAAGGAAGGAAATTTCAAAAGGGATAGACATAGTTGGTGACTCTGCCACCCTGATTTCAACATTGGAAAATGTGTATTTCAGACTACGTTAAGGGATCTGCTGTGACGCAAACCACATGCATTTCAACTGATGTTTGTAGCACACACCTGAAGGGCTATAAAGACTGAAGATGTGCAAATCCATGAAACAAGATAAAAAAATAAAAAAAATACAATATATATATATATATTTTTACATTACCTTTGAAGTAATTATGTTAGTCAGGTAAGTTATGTACATAAGTTACATTACATACGTGAAAATACATTATATAAGTTATACCAGGTTGGTAATTTAGGAGCAATGGTTCTTTGTTTTCGGGATAATGGGTCAGTCAAATGGACTTTCTGTCCAATGGGACATCGAAACAATGGCATGGCACCTATACCATGTAGCCATGTAACCACTGGCTAGCAAAAGCATTTCCACAGCAAACCTGGTCATTGTGAATGTCGCTCTCTATTACATACAACACATCTGTTTAATGAAACAGGTCAAATCTGATGCTGGGGGCGTCCGGTTAGCTCAGTGGGTAGAGCTGGCGACTCATGTACCGAGGCTGAGTCCTTGCTGCAACGATAAATCAAAACAGCATAGGTGCAGGACTACCAGTAAGTGCTTGTATCAAAGTATAATTACAATTAACCTGTCAGTGGGCATGCTATTGACAGATTAGCATGTTTTTAACACTAAAAATGCTTGAGATGGGTTTTCAATGGGTCATAGAGTAACAGGAACCACTAACCTTGTCCCATAAAGGATCTTCTCATTGCAGCACGCTCCAGAGAGAGTGGCCCTGTGCACACAGAGGGTTCAGACAGCGAGCTAACAAGGCTGTGAAAGAAAAGTTCAAATCAAACGTATCTATTTCACACAGTGAGAGTCCTGGCCTACACCACAATCTGTTTTCAAGTCATAATCCAGGGTTACACAAGTCCGGCTCCCCCTGCTGCTGTCTGATTAGGATATCGCTGTCACATCATTATTTTTCTAAGGTCTAAATATATACAAACAGCATCGTCCTCTGTGCACTTGCACTATTTCTGACCCACAATGCACTCAATCTACAGGTCCGCTGACAGGGACAAATTTACACATCATGTCCACTCTGAGATGATCCCTATGCGGCCACATGCCTGTGACCGGGTGTCTCTCCCTCTGGGACTCTACCTGTCTTCAGGGCACGTCTGAGTCTTGGATTCTTCACATCGTGGAGATGGCGAGGACTCCGGACGTTAGATATTTAGGTTACACCTGTTTCCCGGCCTCAAACGCCATCCTGCATTCTGCAGAAGAGCGTGAATGTAGAACGGTTTCAGTACAGTCCACTGAAAACTTTACCAAAAGGATGAACATGTGCTATAATAAACCAGTATAGTCCATGTTATTGTCATGTCATCCTGTCATCTTTTGGTCATTTTTCTTGCCTTTCAGCATTAGCTGTTACTCTTTCTTTTTTGTTTCACTATCTATGTTTATGAAGTGAGTTTTTTGTTGCCTCTATTTTTTTTCTTCTGCCGTGTGACATTTTCATGAGCCACTCCAGGGGTTTATATACAGTACATAATACACTCAGATGACAGTTTATTAAGTACAGCTTGGTACAACTAAAACAGCAAATAAATTCTACCCTTAATGTTTAATCAGTTTTTGTTGACTTCACGTACATCTACAAGGGTAGACTAAATATAAGAAAATACTTGTTAGTATATTACAGTTCAACAGCACTACAGACTACAACTTCCCAAATTAGCATAAAGTTGAATCAACACATCTCAATGACGCTTTCAAAATTTTTTTATTTCTTTCTTCCCTTTCTGCAGGTTTATGTTTTAGATTTACATGAAAGTATTAAAAAGCTATTTCTTAAAAAATATTTCTATTACAGAACAATCAATAATCAATTAAGTTAATACTCTGTATTATTACATACTATCATTCCGTTTTATTACTGTAATATCCAATACAGAATTTATGAATGCATTTATAGCACACTTGTTTTTAAAGTTACAGTTTACAAATGGGCTAACATACCTACACATTTGTACATATGACACAGTTTTGAATTAAGAATTTCAGCAACAAACTTAACAAAAACTACTTAACAGACATTAGCACAATCCAGGATTATCACGGACTCAGACTTTGAAGCACTTAATCAGTGTTTTGTAATGATAAACAAATAATTTAAATCCAGTTTTAAAAAGATCAATACACATTGGAATAAAGATATAAGGTAACTGCACCTGTTAACATCAGGCAAGTTGATGTAAAATTTAATCACAAATCAGAATTGACGATGTAACTTTTTGGCCACAAATATTTTGATTATTTTAGAGTTATCTACGTGACAGGACAGAATCTGTGTCAATGCAATTTATTTGCATTTTGAAATGTTATTTACAACGTCCCACATATAGAGTAGTAAATTTCATCATTCAGCTCATAAACTTATATAGTGCTTAACCTGGAAACCTGTAATTCTGTTAGCATTAAATCCATTTAAATTCCAACATACTATATATTTTTCACATTTTTTTGAATGGTTTTGTAAAGGAAACATTTTTATCTCTTGATCAGTACTCTTTCTGTATTTACAGCAGGTCGGCTGCTGTTTGACATCCATGATGTAGTGCCTGTGTTTCACACAGCGGGAGCTGATGATTCTGAATATGGTCCTATTACTTTGTTACACATTCCACTGCTGCTTTTGAAGTACATCTCCATAACAGCCATGGCTTACAGTTTTCTTGGAGGCCGGGTCGGCATGTTGTCCCTTCCACCCTCGACTTCTTCCCCCCACCCCTCTTCATGTCATGAAAGTCAACCCAACTTCATCAGTCCCAGTAATGACCGGAGCGCAGGGCAGGGCTCAGATTGAGAGCTGGCCTGTCGTGTGCCTGTGTATCCGGACCAACTGCTAAAACAGCAGAGGACATCTTGCTTATTTACAGCCAGCAGCCGTCCACTTTAAGCTCACAACAACACCTCACACACACACACACACACACACACACACACACACACACACACACACACAACTATCTCCTGAGAGACCGCAGAGGAAATGCATGGTAAAACTAGAAGGAACTCAACGGAACTTTTTTTTCACTGCTGAGAGCACTTGTCATTTCAAATCTGATTTAATTACACTCCTGTTTAGACAGACAAACAAGTACAGAAAGTACAGAAGTATCATCAGAAAAACATACTTTACTGGATATAAAGGATATTTTTTAATAACATTGTCATTTATTGCTTCACCAGATATCAGAGCTGGGTAGTTTAAAGTGCATAAGATGGAGTAAAAAAGATGCAGTGGAGCATAATGTCAAATATTGCTTTTGAAATGTAGTGAAGTTGAAGCAGACGGTAGCATAAAATAGAAATACTGAAAAAAGCAAAGAAAAATTACTTCAAAACTGTACTTATCAAGAACAATTTTTAAGTTTGTATCCCCAGTGAATAAATGTGTAAGGTATTGGATTTTGCTCCTCAAAAAATTTCAAATTTAACAATAATGAATAAGAATCTTAATGCTAGTTGTGAGGTTTAAAATACACATTCATACACATATGATGACCATAGTCTTATACTTTTGAGTGTGAGAAGAATTAGTGAGCAGGGTTTAGGTGAGTGAACATCATTAGCTAACAATGTTGCCATATATCAGCCAATGCCAGGGAGGAGTGCGGGAGAGACTCTTAGACAAATAGTAGAGAGCTGGAAAATTTTATGGGAGTTGTAGTTTTTGGATGCTTTACAGGAGCTTTTTGAGCTAAGCACTAAACCTGCTTCAATCTCTGATGTGATGTGAATGTTAAGCAGGTATATGCTGCTAACTTATACTTTTAAATATAACATGTACATACCAAAGAAAGAGTATCTCTTTGTGTCCAAATCAAGAATGGATCAATATAAAATAAAATAAAAAGGCTGCATAAGGACATGTGTTATCTCAGACTGTCAAGTCTTTGTTTTGTGTGTGTGTGTTATAAATATGCTTGGGAGTTCAAGTGTGTGATCAGGCCCAGTGAAAGGTCCAAATGAAGACGTATGGTGACCCAGGGGTGGGCCAGATGCAGAGGTGGGTAATGGATTAGTGAAGATCAGTGTTGTTCAGTCCGGCTGTTTCCTGTGAGGAAAAACAGACCAGATTTATCTTCTGTCCTCCGTCCCACGGCCACCCAGGGACCACTTAAAGGAAAAAGATCTAATGTGTAAATATCTTCAGAAGGAATTTTCTGAGAGGAAAAATGTATGTACCTCCATGAGTCGACCAGAACAAAGAGAAGAGTCTTTTTAAACCTGTGACATGTAGATCTGTTTGAAAAGCTTCAAGAGTTTTAAGGAGAAGTGAAAAAAAATCCAATTTACATAGAAGTTCTTCGAGTCATTTTGTTTTCTTGTATCCTTGTGGAAAACTCCTGTTGCACTCCAGAAAAGTAATTCCTCTCCTAGCTGCATGCTCATACACAGCAAAAGCTGAGTTAGATGTTGTTGTACTTTTGAAGCAATCTCAGAAAGTGCTGAAAAAATGCACATTAACTCTACACATGTAAAGAATATAAAGAAAAACATATATTGCTGGACTTGGTGGAGACCAATGACCAAGTCAGAGTGCAAATACCAACGAGTCCAAGACAAGTTGAAACCGGATTAGAGTACTACAGAACTGCTAAACACGTCTTTTATTGGGTGTCTGCATCTACATCTTAGGTCGTAGGTTTGCCACTTCTGCATGGCTCTGTAGGACCATTTGTATTCTTATACGTATTTATCGAATTATTTGATTTGATTTGATTTCTGATTGACAACTATGCAAGTCTTTCCATTAATATTTTAAAAAGGTGATACTCTGTTATTCACTCCTCCAAACTTCAATAGAAACTTCTCAACCCACTCCTGCAGTATAATCCACTTCTGTTGTTGATCTTTGAGCTAACTTTGCCAAAAATAATCAAAATATGTGAAAAGAAGTTGCTATGGGAATCTATCACATGGTGTGTGCAAACAGTTGGGGTTCACCATGCAGGGCAAAAGCTTTATTACCACAGTTCATACTCTAAACATCCATTTTAGGTGCAGCATCACTACATTTGTGCAACAAGAAAAATCACTGAATCTAAAGGTGGAAGCAGAAGAGGGCAGTGTTAATTAAAGGCTGAGACATAATGAAAGAGACACAAAAACATTTTGATGAATTATTCTGCCACATTTTCAGATTCCTCTAAATTCCAGCCACACAGACCCATAAGTGTTTCCCAAGACAAGGAAGTTTTCCAATGTTCCAGTGGGCTGTTCCAAAGTTTTTTATGGTAATGGTTTAAATATTTTTTGTGTGTCTGCTGGTGCATAAACTGTCAGTGTAAATGCAACCTTTGATTCAAATATACGAGTTAATAAACATTTTGTAAGTTTTCTTTTTATATTTATATTGTAACCAGCAAAGAATGGTATTTCAAGTATTTCAAATATTCTCCAGCACTAATGTCCCGATTGCAGCAGAACCACACAAACATACAATCAGGCACAAGCTCTAGCTCCATTCCTTTCTGTTGGATGAGCTCCAAGTTTAGGATTGTGATCAGCTGCTCTCAGCTGTTTCCCCAGGAGCTGAAGACCTCCAATAAAGCCTCCACAGGGAACATTTCAACACCTGAAATTCAACCAACACACTTATCCAAATTGGCTTCGCAAATTGGACCTCTGCAGGAACCAGAACCTGGTCCAGGATGAATACTGATGGTGTCTTCACTCATGCATCAGACAGATTCAGATCTTATATATATATCATTATGATGGTTCTGAACAGAGAAAGGTGGATTCAAAAGCAGGAGTCAGAGACAGAGCAGTTGAGAGCAAACTGTTGTTTACTTGGTAAGAGTTCAAAGCAGAGTTTGGCAGCAGTCAGGCAAAACTGGGAACAGGGTGTGGTCAACTACAGGACAGGTGGAGAACAGCAGGTGAAAAAACTAAAAAAGAGAGTAAAAAAATTGCATAATTACTAAACATAAGTAGCTGTTGTGACAATCGTACAGAATTTAGATAAGATGTGTGTGTTGCACACAGTTCTGGACTAATTTGCTCTGTATAAATTCAGTCAGTTAATACAAACAATCACAATAGACCAAGCTACAGCTTCAACAGATTAATCAGCTCTTTTCCTGTTGCATCCGTAACTCAATTTTTGGTTTTGAGACAACCTGGGAATAGATACATAGAACGTTTTAGGCTTTCAATTAGATCAGTCTTGGATTTTTGTGCAGGGTTAGGGTTAAAGGAAAAGAAAAATGAGAGGCCAAAATATGCTTCACAGTAAGTGCTTGTCAGATGGTTGAACAGTATCTGAAAACCCTTCTGCTCACATCTGTCGGACACTGGAATTAGGGAGCTGCATCCTACAATCTGTGTAATTTTCCTAAACAGAACATATGACATGCGCTACTACTTCACATAGGCGCACGGTGATGAACTCTGTTGAGCGCTCTTTTTTCACTCTTCACACAGCTACTTTTGTGTGTTTAACCCTAGTGGCCTGGCGCACTTCCGTTTTGTCAAGTGAATTTGCAGCGTTTCTCTCTTGGAGTTGTTTTGTTGTTTTGTGTGTTTTTGGTATTTGCAGCATTTTTCTTTGGCAGTTGTTTTGATGGTTTGTAAGTTTTTGCTTCTGCTTCATGTCTGTGATTGCAGCATTTTTCTGTTGCTATGTTTTTCTGTTGCATTTGTGTTTATGTGTTTGTGTGTTTTTGGTTTTACATCATTCCTGTTTGCAGCGCTTTGCCGTTTGCGGCGCGTTTGCCCTTGTCGGACACCGTATTATTGTACCTCTTAAAATGTATCTTTGTCTTTTTAAAACCCATTAGATTATCTCAATGTGTAACATTATGGGACTCAAATTATGTTTGTTTTTCTTAATTCTAGAAATTTTGAAGATAAAAGCAACAGTTGTCACCAGAACAAATTCCTGTCACGCACCCTGGTCTCATTGACTTTTTGTTTTATCTTCAAATGAACTCATGGTGTAAAAGAAACAATAATGATTCTCAGTCACAGAGGTCCAGGTACATTTTCTTTCAGGGTTGTCCATACACAGCAATGCTTATTAACAGTGGATAAGACCCCCCAACACACACACACACACACACACACACACACACACACGCACACACACCCTTAATTCCTCTCCATGCTGACAGGTGGTGTGTCTGTAACAAGTAAACAGGTGTTGCTTTGTGGCTCCACCAAGAGACAGCGAGCTGAAAAAACCCAACAACAAACAAGCAGCAGCGTCCCTGTCCTGCTAATTACTGTGAGAGCGCTTTGTTGATCACCTTAGTCTGAAGTTTAGTTAAAACGCCCGGCGCTGAGCCCAGGCTTTGCAGTTCAAATGCATTTCTCATTTCCTCCTGCGCCTCTCCTTTCTCTCAGACTTTGTCCTCTCATTTCTCAGGGCTGTCTTTCAGAGCCGGCCTTGAACTTTGAAAGAAAGAAGGTTCAGGGAAACTGGGATCTGTTGTAGCTCAAAGAGGTCGTCAGCGGAGTGGGAACAACACAGCCGGCGGCAAAAGTTGGACGCTGCAGACGACACGTCGGCGAGGCTCCAGAGGGGCTGCTGATGGTGGGAAGTGCTGCCGGGGATGTCCCATGATGTGTTTGTGGATTCAGTGTCACTTTTGACGTAACGCTCCTGAAAGTCAGTACAATCAGTTGGCAGTAATTTGTTTGTGTGTGTAGATGAAAATGGCCTCTTCACACTGCAGGGCATGTCTTCATTCTTGTACAAAGCATTAGTATAAACACTGTAAATCATATATGAAGAGGGTTGATGAATATGAAGGGAACTTGGCTGACCTCTTTAGCCATAGCAGAAGACTCAGCCAAGCCTTCTCAGATAAGCCTGACGAACCATCTTAAAATATTGGGTGGCCAAAGAAAATGTACACAAAAACCCGAGTAATTTGACTCCCACGAAAGCTCTCAGAGAGCAAAATAATATACAACAATCTGAGGCACAGTTCATTTATTCTTACCCGTACATGCAGGACAAGCAAATGCTGAAACTAATTCATTAGTCCACATCAGTGCAAGTATGGAACTGGAAAACCTGCACACTGTCACGGATGAGCTTTACATTTATGACCCAACCCTGCCGCAGCCTTGCAGCAAGGAGGAGCAATAATCAGCTTTTTGACGGCAATACGTAAAGCTGTTGACACATAATATTTTGATCTTATATTCTGATTTCTTCTATCTGACCATTTTTATGTCAAAAATACTTTTAACTCAGTTGTTTTAGTGTTTTTGGTTTAGAGAATCCTCTGAAACACAACTTTGGATAAGCAGGACAAGTACCTGTAAAAAGAAAGAAGAAAAGAGGAATATGAGTATCAAATACCAGCCATTGTAATTGTCAGTCCACCCTGTTTATCTGAACTTCTTAACTTGTCTTTTTCCACCAAATTATTTCTGGTTCTTGAACCAGTTCTGTTCAAGATTCTTGGAACCTTGGTGCTATCAAGACAACCAGCCTAGGCTAATGAGTTTCGAGCAGAGCCATTGTAATTGGATGGGTCGTCAGCAGAGGGCGTTGCACAATGGAAAACCTGCTATTTTTTGGTTCCAGTTTGGAGCAAACTTCACGATCGGGACCAATTTATTTTTGGCTAAAATAAAACAGTTCAAAACTAGGTGCACAAGCCAGTTACCTGTTGGTGGAAAAGGCCTACAGCATTATCTCTTCTTTAAACTGACATTTCTAGTTCAGTGAAAAAGTTCTGACCACTGTTGGCATTTCTGACCATCCTTTCACCATTTCACCCATTATCACATAAATCTATAACTTTTGTTCCACAATTGCAGTCTGAAGAGTTAGAGTTGCTTTTATACTGCAAATGATACATGGTAAATGGACTGTACAGCATCAGGAGCAGGAGGGGTTTAGTATCTTGCTCAAGGACACTTCAGAATACAGTGGAAGGAGCCAGGGATGGAACCACTAACTTTCTGATTGGTGGACGACCCACGCTGCCTCGTGAGCCACAGCCACCCCAAATATGATTTCTATGTGATCAAGAGCATATTGCCAAACCTGAAATGAGTGCACTGAATGCATTGCAGTTCTTTTTTTTTTTACTACTGTGGTAGTGTCCTAGTATTGATCATACAGTACAAAGAACTCTACAATGATGACTATGCAGACTATTTAAGCATCACTGGACATCAGAGGAGTATTGTCATTATGCTGATGACTGAGACCTTGGCCGGTCAGATGCTCCTAAGCAATGCACTCGACCCTTAGATTGATCAATGTCTCTGGGCTCAGACGGTTCAGGGCCGCAGCAGAACCTGCTGTCTGCTCTTTGCTTAGACTAAAAAGCTGCTAAAAGCTGGGATCAATCGGGCGGGAGAATCAATCAGGATCATCCGTGTTTATACGACTCAGGAGGATTACCTCACTGTTACTGGAATGGCCTCACAGGAATGACTGGCCATTAGAACAGTGGGACTAAACACTGCCCCGCTGTTTACATAAAAGGTAATGTGGGCCCGGCCTCGGCTCAGTGCGCCAGAGACAATTAGGCCCCTATACAGGCCGTAATCCGCCGCCGGGCGCGAGGTAATCAAATTCAAACATAGCCGGGGCCCCGAAAACAATGAGGGACGGGATTACAATGAATGCATGAGAAGATAGAAAATTAATAAGCTTAACACTGAACATGTGCTACAGTGACAAAGATTCAAAGAATACAGCATCAGATGGATGTTTTGTAAATGCCTCGTATTTTAACTTTTTGGTTGGTTAAGAAGTATAACTGTGAATTGAACTACTGCAGATAAGGAATGAGTAGGTGTTAGTTATTTTATTTTGTGTGGTTTTTATTTTTAGGTCTTGATAACTTAAGCAGCTGTACTGGGAAATATAATTTATTTGTCATACAAATAATGCATGTGTTTTCTGTTTTTAAACAGTATCAGTTGGTCTTACTAAAGCAGCTCCTTTCAACAAAAGCCGTAGTCCCTGTAAGGCTTGATTGTACGTACTCCATAAAACCTCAAAGACTGAGGTCCTTGGTGGACATTCAGCAATCATTTCTGCAGGGAAATGTCTGTTCACAGTAGAAAAAAAGGATAGCTATTACCAACCTGAGAAATCAAATCATTTTGTCTCACATAGAAATAACCAAGATGTATTTTAAAGGGAAAGTTCATATTTCTATTGCTATCTGAAATAATACTAACATTCTTTCTGCCCATACTACCGTGAAAAGATCCCTTTCTAGTACCACTCTACTGTAAGTTATGGGGGACAAAATCCACAGATTGTATGTATTAAAAAGCTTAGCCCGAGTTATTTTGAGGTTTCAGAGGTATGAGTTAGACACATCAAATGTGTATTTATAGTGCAAAACAAAATGTGTTTGTTCAACATGTTGTCGGACCACGTTCAACAGTGGGGTGAACATAAACTGTCACAAAGAGGGGTGACAAGGTGAATCATGCAAATAGGGATGAGAGGACACACTTTCGGACAGTCTCTGATTGAAGAAATTCATGGTGTTGCACTCAGATGTACACATGAATAGTGAAATAAAAGAACATAGCTTGAAAGTTAAAAAAAGAATGACTTTGGAAGATACCCATTTGATTTGTCCAACCTTGACTGCTGAAGCCTCACTGGTTGAACTTTAATCAGGAGAGGGGCCTTGGATTTTGTTCCCTATCTCTTACATTGTTTCACTAGGACAAGAGGAACAATGCCAGCGATCAATGGCTCTTTCAGTGCACATATGGTCATGTGGGCATTATATTAGTACATGAATCTTTTAAACCATGAGAGGGCATCTAGACACTGGAAAAAGTAAGATATGAACAGAAGTAACATCAAGAAAGTATTGTCTATAACTCACCTTTACTTCTATTTTCAAATTCCGTTAGATGCTTTCATTTTGTCAGCAGACATTTTGACTAGTTGGGAAAAGTTGTTAATAATAACATGAACAATGGCTCCATTCTGTTCAAGTGACAGTGAGCCAGCATGCACAATACCAGCACCCTGAAACTCAAGTAGCTCAAGTGAATTCAGCTGTTATTCATTTTATTTTTTACACCTCTTCCTTCTGTGGCAAATGTCATTCATTTCAAACAAGCCTTTTCCTTCCATGAAATGTTGAAATTAGGGCTTTCAAAGAGTTTTGACCTGCAGGGCTCCATTTAAGTTTTTCTGCAGGTTATGGTGATATTTACAGAATGAAAACCAATGTGACAGAAGCTGACTGGATGATATATGATTTTTGCCCAGTTCAGAGCAACAGGCAGTGAATGAGCAGTTTGGGTGTCTGTGTCTTGCTCTCGAAGGCATGTATGAAAGAACCAGACTTGTGACCTTCACCTTGCTGCTGGATGAATAATCTCCACACATGTTGTCTTTACTTTTTCTTAGACTTGGAACCTTGATCCATAATAATTTTTTATAGCCTATTTTATGAGCAAAATATCTTCTTTCTCCCTCCACTCAGCTGTTGTGGGAGAACTTCTACACTTTTTAATTTTTTTAGACACTTTCTGTAATTGTGTGTGTAAATGTGTGTTTGTTCGGCATCATAACTGAGCCAGAGTTGATACTTCATACATAGCACGATAATGTTGAGTGTTAAACTGTTGATAGACATGAATGGATATCTTTGTGTTACTGGTATAGGTGAAATTCTTATCTGGGGCTTCAGTGTTTTGCTCAAGGACACTGTCACAGGTCACATGGCTGTTACTGGGACACCCACAGCAAAAACTGCAATCCTGAGTAGTTAATATTTACATGGTTTAGGATGACGTAAGTCATCAGGTAGCAAAAAAAAAGAAAATTGTGTCTTTCAGTGAATGCATTGTGTATTTTTCTATTGTCAGTTTTTCCAAGAATCCACAATGTGATCATTAGTGTCTACCCTGTCACTGTACACTGCTCAGAATACATTAGGCAGCTTGACAGACGCGTCTCCTGTAAGCATGTGGACGTATCAGATGATAAGGTGGACTAAAGCCTATAAATACGGCTGCCTGAGTCTCCCGGTGAGCCAGTGTTAAAACTCTGCTGCACCACCTGATGATCTCTGCTGTCTGATCCCCCACGTCTTCCCTCTTGCGTTTAACGTTCATCATTTCGGTTTAAGTCCTCTTATATGGAAAGAAACGCCACCAGAAGAGTCATCTTTTTAAGTCTTTTCGTGTATGAATCAACCGCGTCCTCGATCTATTAAAACGATGTCCCCCTGTGCGTAAAATGCCGCGCTTAGTGCGTCCTGGCGCGGACGATTCCTTGGAAAATGTGCGGTGTCAGCCGCGTTTCCCTCACGCCCCGCTGCTGTGGGTCGGTGCTGAGCAGGAGTGGCATCTCGGCGACAAAATCTGGATGAAAGAGCGTCCTTTAGAGCTCAGGCATGCATCGAGTAGTGAGATCATTGGCGTTATAAATATCCCCGTGTCAGCAGAACAACTCCAGCTACTGCAGCCGGGGTAATGCCCAGGAGCGCTGCACGGGTATGTGCGCACGGTTTCTGGCGCCCAGACCTCAGGAGTGACACCAAAATGCTAGAAGTGGCCTAGCGAGTGTCTCCTTTTTGGAAGAATGAATGTTCCTCTTTACCTTCTGACCGTCGCTCACTTGATCTGCGCCGCCGCCGGAGCACAGTACGTCTCTTTGGAGCGCCAACTTCTGGAGGAGGAGATCAGTTCGGGACGCAGGACTTGCAGGCTCTACTGTAGGGTTGGCATCGGCTTCCACCTCCAGATTCATCCCGACGGCAGAGTGAACGGCAGCCATGAGCCCAACCAGCTGAGTAAGTCATTCACTCCGGTGCCACGGTGCCTGGAGCAGTCTAACTATTAAATAATAAACGTCTGACGCGCAGATGAATCCAGTGCGTCCCGCTGAGAATGCGCACATGGATCTGCATTCCTGCATTTGCTCTAATTGATTCGCTTCTGTTTGCAGTTGTGTCTATTTTAAATGCCATCCAGGGAAGTCATAACAATAATGATGTACACAGGAAGAGTGCAAGGACCGCGCACCTAAACTTAGGCTGCCTGACCCTGTGAAATATCTGAGCAGCGGCCATCTGGTTGACGAGCCTTGTTTGTGTCTCTCCGGGATGTTGGCAGGTAGACTATTTGTGGAAGTAACAGGTGCAGCAGTGAGACACCAGGATGTGTTGGATTGCCAATCAGCACGATTGTCATCACATAAAAGCTACTCCATACACTTCAAAAATACCCACCTTAAAAATTAGACTATGGTCTATTATTGAATCTTCAAACGATTCACCTTCTAAACTACTTTAAATGTCGTTTGCATGCAAATTCAATTATTTCACTTTTTAAAAAAATGAAATATGTCACAAATAAATAACTGGTTGATATTCAAGTACATTATTGTGCTCTGTGGAAATGCCTTTTCAGTTTTGAGGGAATTTAATTTGAGGGAAATGAAAAACTACACTGAGTTACATTTCAGTGCAGATGGCCGAGATAAACAAGGTTACAGTGTCCAGACTGACCGGATGTTTTCCTCCAAGGTCAGATCATTTAAGAAGCATGGCCCTATGGATACTGGACTTTTGAGGCTGATATCTGAAGTTTAAAAAAAACGGTCGGCTGTTATTCATTTTTGTACATAAACTACACACGACATCAATGAACATTTTTAAATAGGAATATATGCATCTGTGATGAGATTTTTATATATTTATATGTGTAGCTTGTCAAGCAAGTTAATTTTCTCTTGTACAAAATCCAAATACACCAGTTTTGATATATTTCTTACACAAGGGTCTTACAATAAGACAGATGACTAACAAGATTTCACAAGATGATCAAACGGAAATCATGACATCCTAACTCAAATAAAAAATATGACATTGACACAAAAACCGCTTCACAAATTCAGATAAATTTGAACAGTAAACATTATTCAGCACACAACAGCTCTCAGCTGCATCCAGAACAAGGCATGTCAGGGTAACACCTTATTTGGGTAGTCCGCCTACAGATAGTTTATAGAGTGTTTGCAACATTTCAACTATTTGCTTTGTCTGTAGATGTTTAACAGATTATCTATAGAGTATATGTGACCATTCATACCCTAACCAAACCTTAACCACAGTGGTGTAATGTCAGAAAGCATTTGTTGAATCTCAACTAATGAGCTGTTGAAATGTTACAAATGCTTTCTTAAACTATCCAGACTATCCAAACAAGTTGTGATCCAAGTAAGTAATGTTAGCACGAACATTTAAGAAAACTAAAACCTAACTTAAAATGCAACGTTAAATACAACAGCTTCTAAATGCCGCCCTATATGGGAATCTCATCCTGTGTCGTTTAGGCCAGAAGACTACAGACATAAATCAGATTTTCAGTTTTTACTGCCCCATCGGATCCCTCATCGCTCATCCGCTGACGAAACAGCCGAGGCTCACCGTGAAAGTGCACTTGTGCCTCCATTTCATGGTCCCCTTTAGAAGAGTTGTCAGGTTACATGGATTTCAACACGACAGCCATGTGGTTTTGAATCCTGCATGACAGCACTGGAGACGAGCAGGAGACTGGGTGTCTTAGATTTGTAATATGATGATTATTTTACCATCACACAGCATTACATTTCATATAGCCTATCACTCCTTCACAGAATACCCCAGATAGTGCACAGACGGTATTAATCTGCGATAACTCTTTGTCAGTTTCCTTTTATTTGGACTTTTCATTCTTTCTGGGATACTTGACTGACTTTGGTGCTGTACAGGAGTCAAATGGATGCATTGGATTGACAGTATTGTGTCAATATCGGCATTTTATTCAGTGATAGAGATCTCTGTCATTTGGCTAAAACAAGTTTTTCCTTTGAACTAGTTCAGTGTTGTCCTGCATCAAAGAACCAACGATTTTCATTAGTCTGCGTTTCAGTGGACAGTTTTAGTGTCTCACAATGGCTCAAATGTTGTTTCAATAGAACCCACATTGGCACAAACCACTATTGCATTTCCTGGCACCCTAACTCACCCTAGAGTCATGGTGCCAGTGCAGAACAAGAATTATGTTCATATCCATTTTAGAAAAAAAGTTCTAGTTTTGGAAGACAAGTACTGATGGCCAGATTATATTTTCAACCATATAGGCAAAAGACAGATGTTTATATGGACTGAATCTGCAAAAGGTTCAGTGATTTTCTGTTTTTGCTCTCACAATATCTGCCTCAGGCAACTAAAAAGTATGATTAAGGATTATTCAGGTTAAGCAACTGGGTTAAGGTTGTGATAAAGATATAAACTGCTTATTGCCCCGATAATTTATACTCACCCGAATGATCTAAACGAACATACTGTAAGATCAAGACAAGGCCAAAGGTGCAGCTGAACTGGATAATTGAGCAGGGCAGCTCACACCCAACTCTGTTACCCAGCAGAAGAGACACATAAGATGACGAAGAGTAAGTACACACTCTGTCATCCATCAATCATCAGAGTATGTTATTTGTCCACCCAGGTGTCTTGGAGCTCTTTGCGGTTTCTCAGGGGGTCATCGGCATCAAAGGGGTCTACAGTAACAGATTCTTGGCCATGAATAAAAGAGGGCGGCTCCACGCCACTGTAAGTATCCCACACGCTTCACAAACTGCTTCTGTTTATCACCCTGCACTCTTAAATTCACCCGCAGCAAATACACACTGCTGATGTGCAGGGATACTACATGTTATTTTAAAGTGACGCTTTGTAAATAACAAGTGTGTGTACAGTTAAGTTAATGATAATTTAAAGCTGCACTGATTGATTGTTGGGCCATTTAGGGGAAGAAGAGCTGCAAAACCTTCTATCGGTCACATATCCTGCCACACTTCACCTTATAGAGTTGGTAATGCTAAAAAGTTAGCAGTCGTCGATATTGTGTAGCAGTAGCAGAGAATTTCCATATCATTGTGCTACTTTATACTTCTACTACACTTTAATTCAAAGGAAAATATTATACTTTTAACTCCACTACATTTATCTGACATTATTTCTACAATGTGGTATTACTTAAATGTCCAGTGTGTAACATTTTGGCAGAATATTGGCAGAATTTGAATATTATATTCATAGATGTTTTCATTAGTGTATAATATCACCTGAAAATAGGATTTGTTGTGCTTTTGTTATCTTAGAATGAGCCTTTTTTTTTATCTACAGAGGGAATAGGTCATCTTCCATGGAGTCTGCCATGTTGAACTGCCATGTTTCTACAGTAGCCCAGAATGGACAAACCAAACACTGGTTCTAGATAGGACAATTTGCATTTTTTGCCTTTGCGAGTTTAACAGCCACAGTAGTTTCTCCTACACACTTGGAAGGCGAGTGGTAATTCAGTTGGTTGCAATCTGCAACCTCACCACTAGATGACCCTAAATGCTACACACTGGACCTTTAAGTACATATTTGAGTACTTCCTCCACCACTGCCGCCTAGATGCTAACTCTGTGCACTGTTTGGTGTTGAGCAGGTAGTGTACAGAGACTGCTGAAAACAGCTGCTGGAGTTGAGAGTGAGAGCACTGATAATGAACCAAGTGGTAAATATGCTGGAACACCTAAACAATGAAAAAGAGGCAAAAAAGTTTACAGCCCCCCATTCTGACATCAGAAAGGTGTGAGAGGAGGGGACAATCCGACGAGCACTTTATTTGAAGCCCACTGACGCTTTAGGAGCTTTTCGGATCTTTTCGGATCTTTTCAGATCTTCTGGGATCTTTTTGGATCTCTCAACTGCATTTCAATTAGTTATACATTCTGTTCCCAAGATCAAGAATGACTTTCCTTGCCCAAAGTTTCATATTGTTTACCTCTGATTTTGAACCCTTTCTTGTGTTCTGAGCAACTTCCTTCCACTGTCCATACTTGGCACTGGAATTATTTGAATTATTTGGCCAAATACTGTGAATCTGCATCTCATTTGCCACTGATACGATGCCCCTCTCTGCTGGACTCCATCTTCTTCTGGACTCATGAAAGTTTACAAAACCTTGCCTAGTGCAGCTATATTGCTTTTATTTATTAGTCTGTCCAGCTTTGCATCTGTGCCGCATAACAAGACCCCCAAATCTGACATCAGCATGTCATGGCATACTGCTGTAATCTTTAGCCACAGTTTTGAAGACTTTCAAATCCCCCCAAACACACAGTAAGCCAAAATCTGCCCACAGCAGCTTGGCCTCGCTGCCGTAAGCAGGCTGGCCGGCCAGCCAGCCAGCAGCCAGCCGCACTGACGAGTCATCTGTGGGAGCCTTGGCAGGCATATAGATAGAAGCGGCTCCCTATTAGCATGTGTTAATGGGAAGAGCAGATTAAGTCCTGTCTGGGATGGCTGATAATATACAGAGGACTGAGCCACAAAGTGAAGATCAATATGTTGAGTAAACAATCAGCCAGGCAGGCAACAATCGGAGAGTCTGAGCTGAGCTGCTGTGGTTGTGAATGCTGAGCAACAGCGATTTACCCCCCCCCCCCCCCAGATCCCGGTATTGTTTCATGAAACCCCAGCGGGGGAGGGGTGAGGCGTCTTTCTTCAAGCCACAGTTTGCTTGAAATCTACCAATGCGACTGTGAGCTTTTCCTCTAGCACATACATATTCAGTCGCCATTGCAGCTTATATATGTGAGCAGGAAAGTTACAAACTTTCTCAGGGTCAAAGCACATGCCAAACAAGATTTAAATATAAACCGAAACTGGGAAGACATAGATAATAACAGAAAACAATACAACAAAGCAAAACAGCACACTGCGGGGTATTGCCTCAAACTAAAACCCAATCATCATTTTTGTTCTGTTGGACATTTGTCATGCACAGCTACAGTCTGACTCAGTGGGATTTTCTTTCTTGTGGTCCAACATGTCTGCAATCCGCTCTCATCTGCTGCTTCATCTCCCGTTCCAAACTGTCGAAATGTCACAAATGAAAGTCCAACTTTCCGCATCCACTCCTCCTGCACCAACTCAAAGGTTGACCGTCTGATGTTTGTGGCTGCTTTTGTTGTGTCTGCACGACTCCCTCAGTAAATTCAATCAGGCTGAAGTTGATGCCCTTAGAGCAGAGCTGTTCGCAGGTTCCAGCATTGCAGCAAGGGAGGAATCCAAGAAGCAGCATCATTAATAGAAAGATTAACCTTGCAGCGAAGGACAATAGGAAATACTTCCATTTAGTCATTATTTATCCTAATGAGCACAGAGCAGCTTTAGTTACAGATCATCTGGAGCTGCCTTGCTCAAGGGCACGCTAGCATGGGGGATTCTTCCTCACAGCTGAAGGACAGTCTACCTTGTTTTCTGTGATGAATTGCCTTTCGTTTGGGATTGTTGTGAATCTCAGTGTCAGAGGCAGGAATAATCTCATTGGCTGTGTTAAATGTCAGCGGGCGGGGCCTAAATGAATAGATGTAACATTAGACACATCCCAAAAATAGGAAACGTAAAAACAATAAGCACTCTTTCTCATGACAAAAAACTGTCAGTTACATAGAAGTCATTGTATTTGCTAATTAAAGCTACTATGAGAAATGTCTCCTGGGTAACCTGAAATGAATGGGCTGATATACTGATAAGAATTTTTGGTCACCCCACTTTTCTTCGCTCCAGCATCAACATCAGATCAAAATGTCCACAAGAAATCAAACTCTAATGGGCTGAAAGTTACTGAGCACATTCATGGTCCCCACAGGATGAGCCCCTTTCATTTTAGACACACTTTTCTACCAGCATCAGCGTCAGGGCACATTTTTTCATCATAAGCATAACAAAACAGTCAGTGTGTTGAGCATAAAAAAGAATTCAGTAGTTCAAACTAACAAAAACTACTACAAAAAGGTCCTCGGCTTACTATACACTACTATGTTTTTAACTTTTAACTGCATCATACAGCCTTTCTTGGTTTTTTAGTGTATTCTTCTGGAGTTTGCTTCATGAGAACTAACTTTATTCACTGACGAGGACTGGTTAAAAGCTCTGCATAGCTCTGCATAGTTTTACCTTAAGTGGACCTTGAGTTAAGGTCTTTAATTTTTAATGTTTTTTGTGCCATATAAGATTTTGCTGCATCTAGAAGCTGATAGCAGACCCTTCAACTTTGTTATATTTATTACACAAACTGCAGTTTTATATGCAGTAAGTTTAAGTTTGATATTTTAATCAGAGTTTCTTTTTGCAGTACTGCCTTACCACTTACTGTTGATACTTTGCACTCTGGTTCTGGCTCCAATCGTTGCAGTTGGGGCTTATTTTTGCCTCTGGAGCAGCTCTGCCTCAGAGAAATATTTGTATAACTAAAACTCCAATCTGTGGCTACAGCTGCACCATGCTATTTAACCGCCTTGATGATCTGAGGTGGATGTAAACCTCGGGGGCCACAGACAGGCTTGGGCCTCACGTTGGGGTGTCAGGTGACACCCTGAACCTTATCTTGTTGCATCGTCTGTCATATTTAATATTTAGATGTTTTCACAGTGCCAATTTATTGGCTGAATAATAGACGAGGAGACAGATGCACATTGCTCTGCCTGACCTCCTCAGCAAGCCATCACAAACATAATCTTTTGAAAGGTCAAAGGTTTACCTGCATTTGTTGAACAAACAGTGACCAAGCCAGGGGGAGAGAGATGGAGAGGGAGAGAGAGAGAGAGAGAGAGAGAGAGAGAGAGAGAGAGAGAGAGAGAGCAATGAAATTATATAGCTACAGAAAATGCTGGTATAACATTAAGGATTTGATTGATTAAACCAACAGAATGTTTTTAATTTCTGCCATTTGTCTGAGATATGTCTCAGCTACATTTTGCATATATGATGCATTTATACTGAAGACACTTTTTTTATGGCAGATCATCAAGTGTATCCCTTCCCAATCAGTTAATTACAAGCCCAGTTCCTTAAGTTAGTGTACGTAAGAGTAGAGTTATAATGTGGTCCTAGCAGGCTTTAGTGTATAACCTGTTTACTATTATCATTTTTGGTTTTCAGTGGCATATCTCAACAAATACTTTTGGCCCTGCCATGAAATTTGTTTCAGACATTCAAGGTCTCCAGAGGATGGGTCCTACTGACTCTGTTCTGACTTTTCATCTATCGCCCCCAGCAGGATTACATTTTTGTTTTTGAGTGAAATGTCTCCACGGCTATTGGATGGATTGCATTGAAATTTGGTACTGACATTGATGTCCTTCAGTGGATTAAGTAACTTTGGTGATCGCCTGACTTGTCATCTAGCGCCACCATCAGGTCAAAAAGCTAAAAAGTTTTATTTTAGACACAGTGTTTTTCAACCAGTTACAAACCTAGTCATTAAAGTTTGTGCAGAGTGTTGTCCTAGCTCAGTTTGTAGTCTCCAATTTTAGCAACTAACATTTCTTAAAAGAATAAAAAGGACACATTTGTGAAGAAATATTATTTGGGTACAGGAAAAAAAAGTTAGTCATCAGTAACTTTCCACCTCTGCCCTCGATACAGCTAACCCCTGAGGATCATGGGAAAGGTCCCTTTAAAAGAGTGTGACCAATCCAGCAGGGCAAGAGCCAGGTTAAACAGCTGTACAAGCATTATGATTTTAACAATAAGATCTCTGGAATCTGGCTGCAGCCATTAAATCCTATGAAACCCAGCAGGGGCCAAAGCTCCTTCCTGGTATGCGTGCTTGTGTGTATGTGTGTGTTCATGTGTGCATACGTGCCTGTGTGCGAGTACATTCATACATGCTTCAATGAATTTGTTTCCAAATGTGTAATTCCCTGACTGCTACCAGAGCTGGTATGTTGCTCAAATGTAGCGTTCTGTTAAATCATTGCAATCCACCCATAGCAGTGACTCGGGAGGTCTGTACACTTTTCTAATCATTTTTAAAAACAACAGCCAAAAGGAACAGTCGGTCACTTTGAATAACTTAAAGGTTTGTACTATTCTGCCGCGGCTGCAGCGCACTCTCTTGTGACTGGCATGTTTACCAAATGCTCTAATGGCATCATTTTCTGCTATGCTTCACTCTTCAGCAAAGCAGAACAGTTTGTTTTATTTCAGAATGGCAGGAGGTTATACAAGGAAGTCATACTGCAGCAAGAAAGCAGGCATCCCTGGGTACATGTCAGAGTTTCCCACCCGAGATATTTTAAGGCACAAAACGGGAACATTCAATGAATGAACATTCTACATCCCGTTTTTGAATTGTGGTGTAGCAGCATGAAGCTAGAATAGACGCCATTGCCCACGCAAATGAGATGCTAGAGCTGAAATAGCCTCATATCATCCTCTGTTTGAGTTCTTTAAGATCTCTCAGGAAATTATTGAAACACAGTGGGTCAGGAGGAAGGAGCAGTGGGTCAGGTGAAAACTGTGTCGAAATTGTTTAACCCACTTCAGAAACTATGTTGTATCTCCAGAACTGATACAACGTAATATGCTAACTCTTTTTTCTTATAGCATTGCTAGGTGATATTGATCTATTTAATATGTCACCGTTTATTCAATACATTTTCTCCACTTTGCAGATGAAGTCAGCTCTGTGAAATGCATTAATATTGCTGATCAGTCCATCAGTCCGTCTATTGTAACAAACAACATGATCGGAAAAACAAAAGCCTGCGTGTGTCTAGAAGTGCTTCTTGGATGCAGTTGGTACACAGGCCATAATGAGTGTTTGACCAATATAAAGGTGCAGTCAGTCAAAGCATCTCTGTGATAAGGAATGTTATTTGGGTGACTTTGAAACCCACCCCCAAGATGAAAGCAAAGTTTTCCAGCAGCTAACCCAATCAGATCACAATCTGACAATATCATACTGACCAGCAGTATGCAACTCTGAATTCCAGTTTATTATGATATTACACAATTGATCCAGCCCTGTATCATTACAAATGATTTTACAATACTTAAGCTTTGGTCATTACATACAGTAATAGGTCCAACATCAGTCTCGCTTTACATCTTATTTTGTATCTCTTCCTGATCAGCTATCATGTTAAGCCCTATTCACACAGGACTAGTATTACCTGGGGACCTCTAGTAATTTGTAATAATTCTGGAGGTCGTCTGTGATCTTAATCCTGTACAAATCTGACATGTCCGTAATTTGTAAAGTAAAAATTCCACCGCAAATTACCTACCATATTTCACCAAACACAGAGGTCATGTGATAATATTAGTCCCGTGCAAATCGGCAACTCTGTGATTTGTTTTTTTGTGTTTTCTGTGCCTTTTTTCTGCCTTTTTCCTGGTCGAGAATTATGGAGGCTGCGTTAGAGGTACAGGTAGCCCCTGTAGAGACAGGCACCAGAGCAAGAGGTCTTTGTAAATACTTTCCCAAACTGTGTGGTTGTGCACCATCAAATTGCTTTTCGTAATGTGGTTCACCCCACACAACAATTAAACTGAGCGTCTCTTTGCGCGGCCAATGCCGGGTTTTTTCTTTGCAGCCATTGCTCTTGTCGTCCAGGAAGCGGATGTTAAGCAGAGCCTTGACATCATATCCGGGGGATAATGTCAGTAAATTCGAGTTAAAACACAGACTTCGCTTATCCCGTGCAAATGCTCCGCACAAAACACAGACGTGGTGGGGTAATTACTAAATCACATGAGGTCCCCAGGTAATACTAATCTCCTGCGAATAGGGCTAATTTGGCCATTGTGCATAATTTTCAATTCAATATAATTCAAATTACTTTTAAAACAAAGGTGTCCCTTATGCAGATGCGCTACAGCCCACAGCAGATTTAGGCCCACAGACTCTCCAATCACTTGTATTTTGTATGTATATATAATTGATAACAATATAATAGTTTTTTAAAGACAAACAAATAGCATACCAATGGCAAAGTGTCTCCTGTTCTTACCGTAAGGACAGTCTAGAAGATCACAAAGTTTCTCACAGTAGCAGTATGTGTATGAGTATGTGTGTGCCCCTGTGTCAGATCAGTATTAACAAGGAAATAAAATTGCATCAGCAGGGAGAATCAGGCGGAGGTCAGCTTCCAGATGCTTGTTGGTGGGAGCTTTCTTGTAAAGGAATAGCAGCCATTACTTTTTCTTTCACAGACTTAAAGACAATTATCTTAGCAGCAGTTAACAAGAGAAACACAGGGTTAGGTTACATGGTAGCATGCAAACAGAGTTCCCACATGTTCCACAGCTGAGACTTGTTTACATGTGGACAGATCCAGTATCATGAAGTCAGACATGGAACATGTGGAACAACTTACAAATTCAACATATTTTAAGGTTTGTTAATTAAAAATTAATCACTAATAGTCTCATTGACTGATCTAAACCAATGAACTATAGTTTTCTTGTTAATACCTTATATTTCCCTTTTTTTGTAGGAATGGTTCACAGACGACTGTAAATTCAGGGAACGTTTCCAGGAGAACAGCTACAACACTTACGCCTCAGTAATCCACAGGAACCACAGGACTGGTCGCGAGTGGTTTGTGGCCCTCAATAAGAGAGGGAAGGCTAAAATGGGCTCCAGCCCGCGGGTCAAATCCCAGCATGTCTCCACCCACTTTTTGCCCAGGGTCAGCCTGCATGACAAGAGTGAGCGAGGCTTCACCATCACAGACAAGAGCAAAGAGAGGAGGAAAGCCCCGCCGCCACTACCGCCAAAACCTCCTCTGGCGAAGGCTAACGTCCATGCAGGAACAGCACCAAGACGTACGCAGGTCAAGTACTGGCCCAAATACCGGTTTGGATAGATGTCATAGGGTTTGGCTCTATCTAGGGGATACAAGGTTCAAAGACGTTGGACATATAGGTAATGGACGTGCTCAAACTGACAATGGTCATTTATGACATTCAAAGCATTCCGGGTATCTATGAAGTGTGTGAAAAACCTCAAAGGGCTGCCAGGTACAACGATTGAGCTTTTCTATATTGAAGTTATGATCATGGTTGGGAGCTGTCTTTCCACTTGGGTTGATTGTCCTGTTTTATGTTATAATTTTTGTACATGGTGAACTGGGCAGTGACCCAGCTTGAAAATAATGTCTTTTAAAATCAGATGTTGTTAAAGCTGAAATAACCATAACTTTCTGCATATTCTTGAATTCTACATCAAAGATGGAAAAAAAATTGTTTTATCTAGCTAGCTGAATGAAAATGTCCTCAGCTGACCATGTAATGTCCTCCATCACTTGTTAGTTGGCAAGGGACTGTACAAGAATTATGGGTAAGTGCGGATCAGAAAAGGAGAAGGGTTATGTGTTTTTCTTTTTGCTTAAAAGAGGGTTGTCTGAATTTGTTTTTATAAAGAGATGAAAATAATATTATCGAAGACAAACAATCATGTCTTTATATCAGGGCTTTATTTTACTCGTCATAATAAACTAGTAGAGAAACAGAATAAGAGTGCATTTTTATGATTATTACAGATTGAGCATAGTCATTATGTACTTGCCACCTTCATGTTACAGCAGATGTGAGTAGAGATATTGGGGGAGGGGAGGCTTTGCTAATTTTTCTAACTCAAAGGGAGAATTCAAAACAGGTATTAATATAGCTAGGGAAGCTTTGCATTTAAAAAAAGCTCAATATTTTTTGTACAGTCTCTAAAGTGATGAAATTATGAACCAAAGTAGAATGGGATGACATAGATTTTGTGTTTAGTTGAATTATGTTGTGCATGAAGGCTCTGGTTTAAATTGACTTAAACCTGGCTTTGAAAGTGCTTCAAACATGTCTCCTGCCTAAACAAACACACCGACCAACTGCCCCCTTTCCTAACACCAGATTTGTGAAAATCAACATGAAAACGAGGACTGGTTCTCTGGAGACTTCCCCCTTCCTCCTGGACAGCTGTGAAGGATCAGGGAGAAAACTGTCCATCAAAACTATCATTTTAGCAACCGGCTGTCTCCCTGAAAAAATCCAGAGTCATGACCTCAAGGCATTCCACCCAGGAGGAGCGCACGGCCGTCACCACAGGGATAAAGATGCCGAGAAAGAGCGGTCACTTGTTTTGGTGAAGGTTCAAACTTTAGGTGTATCAGATGGCAAACAGCCGTGGAATGGTCATGCAGGAACATACAGACATCTCTGGGGAGAAAGGCAGGGTTCTGGCTGTAAAGTACAAGGCCTACCTTCCCCCAAGAGCCTGAACTAGAGATTAAATGCTGTCTTTAATTTGATTGTTTGAATTACTTGAGCTTGGGGTACATTTTGCAGGAGCATTCAAAAAGAAACTCAAATGGACAATCTGTCCAACAGCTTTGATCATATTCCACTGTCAGAACCTGTGTATTAATCAAAGGGAAAATGTCACATATATTTGACAATTGGGAAATCTCAAATAAGTCTCTAACAAAAAGTGTAAAAGTAAAAAACATGTATCTATACACTTTGTATTTGTCGTAAGAATTGAGAGTTATAAAGTTTGGCTATGCACTCAGAGTTGGAGTTCTGCTGCCTGCCTGGAACCCGACGGTGCAGATGAAGTATTGGGTTTTCGTGTCAGGTTCAGGCCATATTGTCGTGTGAAGCCACATGCTTGGCCTGGATTTAGGTCAGGTCACTTTCAAATGTAATTTATTACTATGTTTCTGTCTTTCTCTGTCTGACTGTGCTAATAATCTGCTCCCATGTGTGCCATGTGTTGCAAGTAGATATGTGATGCCCATTGGCAGGAGGGAATGAGGGAAGAGTGTGCCCTGCATTAGCCTGCCAAGCTAACTGTCAGTGATGGATGAAATAAGGCAAAAATACAGCTTTGGGTCTCAGATTTGGCAGTGCAGTCACTGTCAGATCTTAGAGATGCAGGTATGGCCCAGGTTCAGGTCTCAGTTTTGAGCCTGTGCAGAACTACTTAGTGCACAAACCTCCATCAAGGCTGAATTACAATCTAAATGTGTTGTATAATAAAAGATGTTGGAAAATTCTAAATCTGTACCTTGAACCACATCTTCCAAAAAATACACAAAATGACGACCTTCAGTCATACTTTCATCAGTTCATGCGAAAATGGGAAAATGGTAAGAAAAAATTCTTCATTATGAATCTTGCAAGACTAAAAATGTCCTGTTCCTTAAACAACAATCTGACTTTCCAGCATTTTTTTATTGAAATCTTGAAAGAGTTGTGGAGCTAACCCAGCAATGTTTTCAGCAGTTTAAACCAAACCTTGTTGGTGAAGATTATAGCAGAAGACCACTATCATTTAGGGGAAGACTGAAAATCTAAAAGGAGTAAAATGCTTTTATCATAAGGTTAATACACAGGTTAATACAGTGGGAAAGTATACTGTTACCAAGTGTTTGTCTAGGCAAAGTGAAAAGCTACATGCTCTGGGGTCCTGATAAACTGTAGATATCTTGATGCTGTTTGTTTTTAATGATCTTCCGTGTTGTCATCATGTTGTGTGGTCCTCATACACAATCCAAAGAAATATTTTTTGTACCAACATTTTTTTTTATAAAAACTTGTATGTATAAAGAAGAGTTTTTATGTAAAATTACTATTAAAAAACAAATATATCAGTGGATACTCTGTATTTATGTTGTATATGACAGCATTCAGAGAGATTCTGTTCACTGGTGTATTTATTTGTTGGATGAGTTTCAAGACACAACCTTCTTTTAATGAATGCTTAATTGCATTGCAGGTTAAGGTGTTAAAACTAGACATTTGTGCTGTATTGCACTGAAATCCCAAAGAAGAGGAATTGGTCACAGAGAGGGTTCAGGATCACAGGGGCCAACTAATCAAAGACAGGTGTGTTTGTGTGTGTGTGTGTGTGTGTGTGTGTGTGTGTGTGTGTGCTGACAAGACCGTGTTGGTTGATGTTCTCCAATTCCTCTGAGGTCATGAAAGTTTTTACTTTAGTCTAAAACAGGCCTGAGCACTGATTACTGACCAACATTTTCCTTCTTTTAGATGTGAGCATCAGTGGGGTTCCTCCTCCACTGTATCTAATGATTCAACATTTAGCCTCATAAACATATTGTGTCACTATGTCACAATAAGAGATTTTTTTTTTTTCCGGCTCTCTTCCAAGAGGAGGTCAGAGGTCATACTCTGCTTCCTGCAGAGATTAATATTTATTTTTTTAATTTGTCTTTGGACAAGTCCAGTTTCATGGAAGTGAGTACAAAATGACTTTTCTAAATGTATCTAATTATCAATTATGACTATAATTACCAACATTTGTTAACAATTTTGTCAAAGAAATGTATTCATGAAATAATACTGGAGACATATTTGTTAAGCACATTCTGACAGACTGTAGAAACAGTGAAAAGTGACATCCGACTGCATATTTTGTGCATTATAACAACACAAAATGCATCAAAATTGTTTATTTCAGCAAAAATATAGGACCAAAATAACTGCTTCATATGTACAACTGGAGAATAAGTTTACATTGGTTATTTATTTTAATTTATCCAGGCCTGGATGATTGAGGATGCATGTCTGTTTTTAGCACTATCATGGCCAATCATCCAAGAAGGAGCTGCAGTACCTTGCCCGTAAAAGGGAAACCGGGCCCCCTCCTGGAGCCAGATCTGGAAGGGGGGCTAGCCAGAGCCCTAACTACATGAAGCTGCCACAACGATAAAGAAGAAGATAAAAGAAGAAGAATGTTTCTAATTAATTTTGACCAATTAGATCATTTTAGGATTAGATGTTAGGAGTAACTAACCACAAAAAGAGTTACTGATTGGCTTAATCAACAGGGGTACTGAATCCAGAGAAGGGTAATTACTTCCTGAGAGGTTATGCATCTTAGAATCACATACTCCATTACAATTATTTTCTCCTTTTTTGGGGAACCTGTGTTCACCCAGTCACGTCTTCCAGTAGCCTCTTTGACTTCACATCACATAATGTAAAATTGTATGTATTGATTGTGAAACAGAAACCAGCTGAATGAATGTTTTATCCTCGTCTCCCCCTGCTCACTGACTGTGCTGTATTCATGCTGTTATGTAATGCTCCGCTCACCGGAACAACAATTAGATGAGGTATTATGTTTGGCTACAGTATGAGAGGCAGATTTATATGACATTTGAGGCATTTAGCTGGAATTCTAATCCAAACTCATGAACTGTGAGAAAACAGAAGCAGTAGCCTCTATCAAAAGGTGTTGCCAATAATATTCCTGTCATGCCCAAGGCTCTATGTATACTGTATTTGTTATTACAAATATGCTATAGTCACAGAAGTTTGATTTTGAGTTTTATTTTTTGTTTTGTGTGTAGCATAAAAGAACTACTGCCTTGTGTTATTTCCTCTTTCAAACATACATAGTCTTTGTTCAAAATATGTGGCAAAATCATTTTCCTATCCCTGGCTACACAGACGTTGACAAACAATAATGTCACTGTATTGTTGACTGGACAAGCTATTTTCACAGCAGACATTTTGACTCTTGACTCATCATATTAGGAAACGCACAGGTGGTACTAATAACATTAATAATGGCTCCATTCTATTCTAAGTGTCCCAGTAAGCTATGACAGACAGTGAACCTGCATGCACAAAACCAGGATCCTGAAACTGAAGCAGCTTAATGGAATTAAAACATTGCATTATTTACACATGCTCTAGCTGGTATTTGCAGGAACAGCAAGGCTAAATGTCTGTAGTAGATACATTTACAAGAATGCATTCTTCTGTTTACTCCTCAATGTGGGAACTATTCATTTATCATTCTCTCTAAAAACAGCATCGCAGCAGCAGCAGCAGTAGGACTGTATGAAAGTGATAATTGTGCTGAATGTCAACCCTCTGGGCAACATACTGAACTGTGTAAGTATTAGAAAAACAGGTGATGTGAGTTCAGTGAAAAAGAGTAAATGAAAAAGATTGTTCAACACAGAATAAGAACAACAGAGGTTTGGCGTGTATTATTCATACTGGTGTTAAATAATGAAGTGGGTCTTTATTTCTACGTAAGAAAACACTCGGAGACCTGAGAAATGAGATGAAGCTTGCGTGACAGTGACATTTAAGGTTGATCTTGAAGGAGCAGATTCCCTCATTAACCAACTAACATCTCTACTCCTCTGCCCACCAGCTCTTCCATTTGTCTTATTTGTCTGTCTGCGTATGCTCTCATTGGCCATAAGTTGCTTGGCTGTTGCACGAGAGCACATTCATAAGAACATTTTTAATCATTACCTCATTTTCCGTGCACGTCATTGCACAGCCATTAAAAGTCATGCTGAATGAGAAAATTTAAACAAAATGATAATAAAAGATGATAATGACGGCCAAGAGTCACAGTATTTCTGCAAATGGAGCCGAGAACATTCCCACTGAACATTTTATTCTCTATTTTACAGTCAGTAAAGGTGCCAAATTGTGTAGATTTGCCAGGATATAGGGACTGACATCATGGGACTGGATAACTTTGTCATCTCGTACATTATTCCAGCTTTAGGCCCAACATGATATGTAAATTGAGTTCAGTGAAGATGATCAGGTATACATACAGTACGTACATACAAAGGACATACAGAGGAAGAGCCACTGTAATGACTCTGCACAAACATGCTTGGATTAAGCCGCCATGCAGTTGTTCCCAACATGAGGAGACACTCACAGAGATAGGAGCAACATATTATATTACAGACCCTGAAGGCTTTGTCTCTGGGCCTAGAGTAGAAGTCATCATTCACCCTCAGGGGTTTGAAATGAACCTTTGGCAAACTTAAAGAAAGAGACCTGATGAAGACTCTGCAAAATGCTGTTTACCCAGGAAGGATAGAATCCCACCATAGCAACAGCACAATGCTCCGCCTATTAATAAGCAACCACTGTTGAGCAAAGAAACAGAACATGCCACTTTTTATTGCACTTTACAGTTCACACTTTCAGTCTCGCCTCAAAAAACATTTTTTTCCCCCTGCAAGGTGTGTTAGACAGATGAGATCTGTGGAAGCAGAATATGACTCCTGGATATAATTTTGACGAGAAGCAGAAAGGACCCGTGAAGACAGTTAGCCTAGAGTTCTACTGTAACAGCCTATACATCTCAGCTGCTGCACTGGACCTCAGTCCGATGTAAATTAGAAAGTTGTTGCTGTTTATGGTGTTCAGGGTTCTTCAGGAGTCCGCTCTCTCTCACACAGGGTAGTACAAATCTGCTGCGGCTGCAATGTATGGGGGAAATACCTGGAGGAAAAAAATAACTTCTGTGGAAATTGAAATGTGTGATATATGATATGTAGGCCTATGATTTTACTGAAAAACAACATTCAGGGCACTAGCTATTTTAATTGCCCAGCCAAACTGCAGTAACCCATTTGCTTCTCTTCAGTTTCACCTTCATAATGTGTAAAACAGTTCGTTGGCCTTTAGTAGGCTAACTATTTGAATATTGTAGTTTTCTCCGCAAGTGAATGTGATGGGTACTCATGCTGCGTTCAGGGGACATGAGCAAAGACATATATGGACGTCAGTGTATTGACTTCCGCTTCCTATTATGTGCCGCCAGCCGGTTGCCATAGCAGCGTTTTACAACAGAGCGTGAAGATGGAGTACAACGCAGTCGGTCGTGTTCACGATTCTGTAACACAGTTTAAAGTCTACGAAGATTATCTCGACTCCAAAATCACGCCAATGGATTTATTTTACTTAAAAGTGAGTCACTCTGGTACAAACTATTTAAACTCCCTGTAAAGTTAGTGTTCGCTGTCTTAATACGTAGCTAACCCTGGTTCCGCTCTGTTTTGTACACCACGTCAGAACCGCATTCACAAAGCTGCCACTTTAAGTTTATCTTTGAGAATCTGCAACAGTGCACAACATTAAAACGCAACTTTCGACTTTTCTAAATGACCATGGCCCCTTCTTCACTTCGGCACGTACCAAATCCTCCAACCCGTTCTTATTGACTGACAACTGACGATCTAGTACAAGGACATTATGGAGCAAACAACCGGAGTTTACTCGTTAACTTAAAAGATATTTGCCGTTTACTAAGTATTTGCCGTAGTGAGCATGGTGTCTTTGAGATTGTTAAATGGATTTAATAGACGTTTTATGAGTTAGGCCTTTCTTGCCGGTGCACAAGGTAAACATTTTGAATGGATTCTGCCGTATGGCCCTCTCTTGAAATGTGTATGTAGTGGTAGTGGCTACTTTGTCTGGCTTAAACGTGGTCGTTTAGAAATACACAACGTTTTTATATTCTTGTTGTTATTCTGGCCAGTTTGGTTTATTAGCTCGAATTGAATTTTGCTGTATTAAAGTAGTGAATCTGCCATGGGGGTAAGTTTGGTTGTTGCAGTTTCTGTAGTTGCACGCTAGGTGGCAGTCACGCACAGGTTTGGCAACAGGGGTTTAAACTATGGGCTTACCAAGCAGCTCCCACCAGTCCAGTCATTTAAAGAGAGAAAGTAAGTGAAATGAATATTTATATCATGCCTAAATCATATGATTAAAGCAATGGAGACAACAAAAATGTTATTACAAAATGACACTTGAAAAGACCGAAAGACACCATGAAGTGTAAGTAAATCCTTGCTCCTACATTAGTCTGAGTGATACTCTTTAGGGTGCACCACAAGTTCTGATTAGACCCACTTTGTCAATATGGTCTTATATCGTAACCACAGTTACTCTGGTATGACCATTTATGCTAAGACATTGAGACTATGTGTCCTGAAAAAGCATTAAAATTATTTAAATTGTCTAGTTTTAAGGATTTAGAAGTCTTAATTATCACTTTTGCAAATGCTGTTGTACCTGAAATGTATTCATCATGACCAGAGACCTTATTTATATTTATATCTATCTATATATGTTTTTTCCAGGCTGTAAATTTAAAAGCGTATTGTCAACAGAGGAACTCTGAATCATATTTTCTTTCATTCCTCTCTTCAGGTTTTTGCTCGTAGATTTATTCTAGCGGCTATACAAATGATTCCAAATAGACTTGAACTGAACCTGCTAACCAGAAATTGGCAGTCTTGTCTTTGCCCAGCAGGTGGCACACTCGCTAATGATATCCATAGCCGCTGCAGTGACCACTTTGTTTGAACACCTGTGTCCACACAGAGAAGAGAACAACTCATATCTGGCCTGATAATCAGCTGCAGTCAATCACTATCAAACTCAATCACCCCTGTGTTGTGACACAACACCGTCAGCACAGGTCATCTAACCTGTGCAGTCATGCTGATAACCTCTAAGTTCTGAAAAATCAGCTAATTATGAACCTATTTCTCCTGGAAGATGTTAGTTAGAACGTGTCACAAACTATGACTATAAACTGAGTAAAGTGAAGTAGTTAAAGATGTTTTCTCACAAAGTCAGTACGGCTTTTGACAGGATAGATGTTGTAGAGTATTAGTCCAAGTCCCGGTGAGGGGACCAAAAGAAGCAGTTCATTCACATAGACTTATTCAATGAGCCTTGAAAATGAAGACAATGATTTTCAGGCCAATTTTAGGACTGGCAAATGTCTGAGACTCATTTCTGGTGAGCCACATCAAAGTTGAAGGGAAATATAACTTTTCCTCTCGGGTGTGGACGCAGGCCCGGCTGCTTCGGGTAGGAGGACATGTGGCCGAAGCTTTGATCTGACAACCCACAGGATTTGACAGCAAGATTTGGTTTTTAGATGATGACTTTATGGCTTGGCTTTAATGATGGCGGCTCTGCAAACGGTGATTGGAGTAATGTAGCTAACAATCCCTGCAGGGGCACTGACACGTACACTCGCGCAGGCACACACACATACACTTGATGAATGATGAAAAATCACAAGAAAGCCACAAAGCTGAACTATATCTGAAGCTTGTGGCGTTGCAGAGCCGGCTATCACATCATATTTTTGGGAAGGGAGTGAATTAACAATTTTCAACTTAAGGCCAGAGGAATAACTAAATCCTAAATCCTGGCTGACAAAATTTCAAATTTCATTTCAGTCAGTGCTCAGAGGTCAGTGCTGAGCTGGAACCAAATCCAGGATGCTGCAGAAACTGGATATATCCTTTGTCTAAAATAGCCACTGATTCATCTGGATTGAAAAAGTAATAGTTTGAATCATTTGTCAAGCAAAAATGCCAAATATTTTCTGGTTCCAGCTTCTAAAATGAGAGCATATGCTGCTATCCTCTGTTTTATATCATTGTAAGTTGAATATCTTTAGGTTTTTGGACTGTTTGGCAGACAGAACAAGAAAAAGAACGTCACCTTGAGCTCAGGGAAATTGAGATAGGCATTTTTCACTACTTTCTGACATTTAACTATAATAAAAATACTAGCTGCACTCCTGAAGTGCTATCCAAAAGGAGCAGTGAAAAAATAAATCCCAGCATTCAAAGTTTACCATGCCAAAACTCAAGACTGACAACATCTGACAATCTTCAGCCCTGCCTGCAGGCCGTGTCCCCTCGCCTTGACTGACTCCTCTCCTTTTCTTTTCTCTCGCAGAGCAGGGAGTTGGCCCGTACGCTGGTGGAGCACGGCCACAAGGGCACAGTTCTGAGCAGGGAGGAATTTGAGGAGAAGAAAGCAGCTGCACAGGCTGCAGAGGCTGCGAGGAGCAACACTTTCTACAACAGGAGCCGGCCAATGTGAGTCCAGTTCTCACCAACCCACCATGCTCACTGAGATGTCGTCTGTATGACTAACACGGGAGACAAATTCACACCAACCACCAGTCAGATGCTAGAATCTCAGCAGGCTGTGTTATGTTCTGAAAATCTAGCTGTTTTAGAGTCTTAATGCGGTCAGTGGATTTTGGAATTAATCAGTCAATGTGGCCTAGGAGAAGAGAAGTTACTCTCCGGCCCTCTGCCTTTATGTTAGTGTTCTGTTGTATTGACGTGATCCTTAGTTTTCTTCCTAGAATCTGCTCACTGCTAGATGCCACTAAATCCTACACACTGACCCTTTAAGTATTGGGTTATTGCACAATAAATAGGACTGTGTACTGACATTGCACGAAAGGCCATAAAAAGCTGTATTTTTTCTCAATCGGTATAATCGGTGTGGCTGTGTTATCCCTTGTTTGTGGGGTAAGTAGTTGTAAGCTGTAAAGTATGCCATTACTGTTATCAGGTATTCTACCAGGATTGTGCATTTGCGTGTGTTTGATTGGCCAGCGCAGGAATAGTTGAGCCAGGTTCAACAGTTTTGTCGTACAGCGCCGTGTTTTTGTTGACAGGGCCCGTCAGTGTCAGGGTCGTCGCCCCGGGCCGGTGCAGTCGTCTCATTAAGGTGAATGAGGAGGATGCGTGTTTTGATGCTGTACTGATGTTAGTTTGAATGTGACATGTGACTGAACACACACACACACACACAAAATGCAAAATGTTGTAAATGTTGTAAATAGTGAGAAAATGCCTTTCACACTTTGTTAGAGCCCACTGTGATGCCTTCAAAAATGTCCGGCCAACAGACCAAAGCCTAAATGTGTTCAATGTATTTATATATGACAAAGAAAACACAAAATTCTCAAATTTGCGAAGCTGGAACCCCAAAACATTTCGTATTTTTGCTTAAGAAAAAGACTAAAACGCCTATTTGACCATCAGAACCCTTGTGATCCTAACCAACAGTGAACCAGCTCAATGAATGTTGCTAAATGGAAGTTTCAGCTACATTTCTTAACATGTACAATATAGTTCGTAAAATCTTTTTCTTTCTTCCTGTGTTTTTGAGATGGGATGTCTGTCTCCCTGCAGCAAACGCCAGCAGAAGTACCTAGGGAAAAATGTGAAATGCATTTTTGGCTGAAGTTCTGCTCTGCTAATCAAAGCATGACAGGTCGTAAAAATGGGAATCTTTTATAGTTGTATCCGGTGCGGTAGCGGCTTGAGCAGCTTATATAATCCTTTATGATTGCATTTTACAAAAGAGAGGATAAATGGGAGTAATTCATCAAGTCCATGTCCTACACGAACAAGGCTTTTATTTGAACAAGGGCTGCCCATCTGTCTAAATTAAAATAAAAATGGTTAACATAAACAAGCTGGATGACAAAACTACCAACTGGAGTCTTCTATAAACTGCCCCTCCTGAGGAAAGTGATCACACAGATATTGTTCTCATTCTTGATAAAGCCATGTGGTTGTGGTATCGCCTTTGATGACAAGCCAGAACAGACTCCAAATAAGACCATTCACCACACACACACACACACACACACACACACACACACACACACACACACACACACACACACACACACACACACAGGGTTTTGGAGGTATCCAAACATTTACCTGCTAGGTGTTGAATTTGATTGAACCCTCAGATGCTTATCCAAACGTGCAGATGTCTCGCTGTTGTCCCCCCCCCCGCCCCCGTCCAAATGTCTGTGAACATCAGTGACACTGGTGAAATGGGAGCCTCCACACCTGCAGTTACAGCGATATTAGGCCACAAAGCCTTTCATCTTGTCCCAACAGGATCCAGGGAAATGTTGTACGGGAACATTGGGATGTTATATACACAGTAGTTTGTTCCGTCTCCAAGATCTACATCCATGTAGAGACTGCTTCAAAGGCTGGGATCCTCAAATGTGTTTGTAAGAGTCCTGACTATGTTTGGAAGGCAGGATCAGAAACTCCACATTAGCAACATCCATTCAGATTGCGTTTAAAGGAAAACTCCATGGAAAATCTATCGTTTGGATTTCAAATACTCAGCCCATGTAGGGTTGAAAGGAGGGAGAAGTTAATAGGTTTACTTGAAAAGTGAATTCAATTATCGATTCACCAATTTCAGTTCTACTCTCGGAGCCACCTTTCAAGCGTACAAGGGGTGAATATTTTGTAAAAAAAAAAAAAGTTTTTTTTAATGGAGAATTCCTTTAAAGTTTTGCCACAACCATTACGAAGCCACACTGGGACTTCTATTGAGTGCAAAACCAATGTAACGTTGTATTAACCAGGCACATGTGTTTAATAAGTGTCAGCACCACAAGTGTAATAAGGGAGCAGAGCTGTGTCCCTTTGGCCTTTTAATACTGAATTTGACAGGAACCATGTACAAAAGAAACATCACTTTGAAACAATGAGAAGAGATATTTTGTGCTTTCCATCTGCCCGGGTCATGACTGATCTTTGCTTTGAATACTAAAACCTGTTTGAGGAATTTGGAGAGAATAAATGAAATATCTGGATCAAATACAAAATAGTCTCAAAATAGCCCTCCTGTCTCGCTGTACTATGTAATTTTTTTTGCCATTATCAATTATAGAGAACCTTGTTTTTCATCAGAGCTTTACAGTAGACGGACGAAAATGCTCTGTTAATAATCGGACAGTGCTGGGAGAGACATGACTCGCAGCAGTTTTACAGTCTGTTGTTCTGAGCTGGCCCGACCGCAGCAAGTGGTTTTTGAACCCTCTCCAAGGTAATTAACCAGCGGGGTTATGTTATTTCAAAAGGAAAAGACTTAATATCGAATGTGATCCTGTTCTAGGTAAATGACAGCTTATAGTAAATGAATGTACAATTTTCACATTAAATCTAACCTTTAAATAATCATCCAATACATCTGCGCTCTTTGAGATTTTCTCACATCATTATGTGACCTGAGAGTGAAGTGTGGGTAAAGAATTTTAGTACATTTCACCTGCTGTTTGGATTATTGCCTCCGTGCCAACAACCTGTAGGCGACTATAAGCAGACATCTTTTTTTTTTTCCTTCATGAGTTTTGAACAAATTAACAGCTTTCATTGCTTTCCCACACTTGGAAATTTGACATCTTGCAAAAGACCTTGACAAGACAGAAAAAAAACGCGCAGCTTTCGCAGGTTTTTTCCATCAAAAGTGGCAAGCTTGAGCCGTGTCCCCCTCTCTGTCTAAATGCAGATTGCTCTTTCCTCTGTGGTTTTCTGATTGGACTTCCACCAGACTGACCCCCTGACCCCCTGTTATTGTCACACTGTGAAAACACAAGCCCCAGAATGCAATGTACCACCTGCAAAGTTGCCGAAGCACAATCAGCACAGTGTCGTGAAGAAATGAGTGCGGCCGCAAAAGCTGGCAGCTGTACTGTAAACGGACTAAATGTAGTTGTTCTTCGGTGAGCAAAGATGTTTATGCTTAAGAACCGTGCCTTTGGATTTGCATTTATTTGTTCCGACATTTAACAAATGGTATTCTTTGTTTCTCTTAAGGCTTCTGCACCTGCACACTTATCCTCTCATGGCACTGGGTAGCCATGCTGTTTTGGGAATGTCTTTTGCCTTCCCTGTAGGCCTTAACCTATGTCTCCCAAGGCATGTCTTTTTTTTTTCTCTGTTCCGTCACTGCTCTGTTTTTTTCCCTTCCTTTCTCTTCTTTTCAACCTCCCTGTGCTCTCTTGGAGACCTTTAGTGCCTGCAGGTGTATAAATAGAGCTGTTTTCAATTAAGGGCTAACCTCGCCTGTAGCGTGCATCTGATCAATGAATGCCCCTGCACCTGTGGTAATAAAATACCAAGGGAGTGAAGATAGTGCTGTGAATGCTAATCAGATGTTGCCCTGTTGTTGCCCTGTCTCTTTTTTAAGGACAGCGTGCTCCTCCTGACAGCCTGGCTGTGAAAGGGGGGCTTTGCCAGCACATCACAAAAAGGCCAAACAAAAGACCTGGTGCTCTCATCAGACATAAGTGAAATTCAATACGTGATTGAAAATGGAAACTTGAATGAATGGGATGCTCAGGATGTCAGTTGTGCGGTTGTTTGGTTAGGGGGAAGCTGAGTGGGTAGTCAGAATCAACAAATAGTTGCAAAAGAGCAGGGTTAGCTTCTTATAGCTGCTCTCAAGCTTGGATCCAATTTCAAGTTGGTAAAATACATGGATTTGTTAAGCTGAGTCTTATCCAATCTTATATCTTCTCTGTTTTAGTTAAGAGCGAAGTATAAAACATTCAGGTAGTTGTTATCTAACGAGCAAATAGGTAGTTTATTTGGCAAAAGTCAAGTTTTAGTTAGATTTTTAGCCATCAAATTAACTTTTTTTTACTTAAAGTGTGAAAAGCTGACCCTAAATTGATCTGGTAAAGGCTCAAAATGAGTAGTATGTAGTCATATCCCAAGTACTTCAGGGCTTTTAGCAGAACATAAAAGTCTTGTTCTTTTATTAGATATTCCAAACCACTCGAACCTCTCAACCTGCCAGATGTTGGACGTTGTGTTCTGTTAAATACAAACGAGATACATCCATATAAGAAGTCTTGACGGCCTTGCTTTTTTATCTCGGACAAGAATAACATTTAATATTAAGCCAGAGACAAACAAGAGGAGCAGCGGAGCACTGCTGAGCAGACGTGAGGGCTCCGTTTCCTCTCTGCTCCAGCTCTGGCTCGGCCCCAGAAGTCCATGTCAGCATATGTCCTGACCTCGCGTGCTCACGGCAGCCCTGCGAGGTTTCCATCAGGCTCCCCGCGATCTCCCCATAGTCCAAACCACAGCCAGGCTCATTGTCCATTGTGCTGCTGCGTTTTTACAGTCTGCCTCAAGAATTCTCCACTCTCTAACTCTCTACTCTATATTAAAAGTGAGCTATCACTTTCTGTGCCAAGTAAAACCAGTGCCACGAACACGCACAGTGAATACATTTCACTGCGGATCCAACCTCCAGATGCTTAGCGAAAATAAGATTGTGGATGTGACTGACATGAGAAGCCTCACAAAGCTGATCCCAAGCTCATTTTTAGCCAGCCAAACCCCCGCCACTCTCCACGACTGCTACTCTGGCGAGGGCCCTCGGGCAGCAAGGTTTTGCAGTCTCTATTACATGTGCTGTCAAGCCAATTGCCTTCCTTGCACTTTGTGATTTTGGACGGGTGTGTAACTTTGGAGCTCTCCCCTGCAAGCTCTGTCCAGAGACACACATCCTGCCAGGCTTAAGCTCGCCACCACATCCCACCATGCACCACATAGATCAAAATGTACACTAATTTAGGACCAGCTGGTGCAGCAGATAATAAATAACAAGCTGTCGTTTGACCACATTTTAGAAGTCATTCCATATTTCATATTAATGACTCGATTAATGAAACATCTGCCGTCACTCACTGGCTTCATGTAAGACACCCAAAAATATTGTGACTTATTTTGACAAAAATAATCCTAACTCAAGCTCCACTCTCTCGCTGTTTCTGGAGCTTATAGCCGCAGCTCACTCGCAGTATGACTATGTTCAGATGTGGTCTGGTGCTGGAGCATTCTGATTGCATTTACTGCTTGCATTAATATTCAATTCTTAACCTTTGAACCTTTGAAAAAATCCTTTGTTACTGTTCATTCATACAATACATTCAAGATATCAAGAACTGGTTACAAATGTGGAGAATTGTAGCAGACTTGATGTGAGAGCTTTGGCTTTGAACATAATGATGCACAGTGTTAAGTTGATTGTGTCTCTCAGGACAAATTAGTTTACAGGTCGAGATAAAAAAGCAAAAGCAAAACGTCTGACTTCTCATTTGGGTTAAATCCATCATCATTGTAAATCTTTTTGAGCAAACTCAGAAGCTGAGACCATCTCCTTTTTATATTTTACCTATTTTACCTATAGGATAGGAATTAGTACTTTATTTGGACGTCAGTATTCAATGAACTCACATGTTTATAGCAAAACTGATAGATCTGTGCTGCCTCAGAAAATCACTCGATCTTTGCACTAAACCAGACACAGCTTTTTTACAGGCTAATTTATTGAATTATTTAAATTATTGCAACATCTTAATGTTTTTGAAAGTTTTTTCTTCAAGTTGGCTAATCTCTATAGTCTGTGCAGCACAGGAAGGTTGACTAACCCCAACCCCACCTGCACTTTTGCTTGGGTGTTCATTTCAGACCCTATTGACAGTCCTCAGTGTCAGCACTTGGAGTGAGTCACTGGTGCGCCTAAATCATTTTTTATCACTCACATATCGAAATGATCACACTGCAGGCTGTGGTAAAGAAGAGCAGCGCTGCAAACACAGTGGAGATTACATCCCATGTCTCTTACAGTGTGTAGTGAGGCCCACATAATATCTGCACTCTCAGGAATGTATATAATGTTGATTCTGGCCACCATGTCATCTTTAGATCCAACTGGTCCTGGAGTAATTTCCTCTTCTTTACATCCCATAGACCTTGTGACTGCTTGACCTCCTGCAACAGTGACTTGCTGAGGATGTTTTCACTTTTACCTCTCACATCCTGGACCCTCGGATTCAGTCGGTCTCAGATGTTTGATCATATGTGATAGAAACCCCCTTGCTTTCACTGACACCCAGTACATTATAGCTTACTGCACCCGATGAAGGGAAGGAAGTGGTTTCCACATAATAGAGCTCTTCAGCTCTCATCTTCTCCTTTGTACTTCTAAGTGCTGTAGACTTTGGGGTGTAAGGATGACTATAGTTTTGGTTTGTTCCAACTCCTGAATAGTTCCAGCAGTATATCTGCAGAAATAAGAAATAGACATGTAAGAGTTTTGTTGCTAAGGACATTCTTCACAATCAGCAGTTGAAATTAGTTGAAAAATACTTTTAAATGATTTCATATGTGTTGCTTTGCATTACAATGTAAGCTAAGAAACTGATGAGGAATAAACCGCCCTGTTAACATGTGCAAGGCAGACAGACGGGGAGGAGAGCTTGTTCTCTCATTTTAAGACTTACATTGGAGTAGATTTTCTTTCCCAAAACTTTGAAGTTTCTTGTAGTTCTATCCAAATCTACACATTAAATTTTATTTCAAAACATCAATCTTACTGTCTTTTCCCCTTTGTTTGGACTATAGTATCCATCACTGAACACAGAGGGGTTGTACTGTATGTTCCCCAAATGGAATACATCTAATTTTACTTCAATAAGAACTCAGGATGAAAAAGATGACAAGGATTCCTTTGATCCACATTCAAGAACATGCACTGCTGAGGCGGGCAATGCACAATATTGCAACCTCCCCAACCCCCAAAAGCCAAGGTGGCCACAATACAAAAAGAAAGCTCAGGTAGAATATCATGCATAGCACATGTGTAACTGATACATTCAGCTCATTGTAATCAGAGGTGACAGAGGATTTTAGAAAAAGCCCAAAATAAAGTAAATTGTCATGCTGTGTGGAATTTCCCTTGACGTCCACCAGCCCAAAATAATATTTTCCATAAGATTCATTTTCCCAAGCACTCTGAGGAAAAATATTCTGGTACAGTTTCTTACCAGTGTTGTTTCTTAAGAAATCACTGTATTACTGAAAGTTCCCATCTGCCATACCGTCAAAAGCTGCAGGCTAATGAAACATTCAATCTGTTAATCTGCCTAGAGAATAAGAGAAGAAATTATTTCAAAGCACAACATCTGTTGCCCGTCATGAAATGAAAATCTCTCGGAGAACACCATTTGTCCAGTTGCTGAATATTTATTTGCAAAATGAAGGCTACAAATTAGGAAGGAATGCTTGCCCCCCATTCCTCAAAGAACTTTTTAATGATACTCCATTAAATATGCTGGGAACTACTTGCTGTTACAAATCTTTGCATGTGTGAAAGAGGATACAACCTGATACAGATCAAATTTGTTTGACAAGGGTGATGAAATTGCGCATAAGGTGGGGCTTGGGGCATTGTGCCACACTATATTGAATTTCTTAACCATTCTATTCAGTAAGTATAGTTCCTCCTTTCAGCTCTTCCTTTCGCTGTGCAAACAAATAACAAAATTGTCTTTGAATCCAGCAAATAGATGAATCATTGTTGTTGGTCAGTGACACTTAACACAAATTCACAGATGTGAATATATTCAGCAGTAAACACATGAACAACAGGTACCTCTGAAACAGTGAAAGTGCGAGCAAGAGGGAACATGTAGACGTTTAAACTTTGTGATATCAGCACACGCTCACACTCAGATTTGATGTTCTGGAAGCAAACTACAGTAAGTAAATATTACATATCCTTCACTTCAAAAGCATCATGTTACAGTTACATAAACTGTAGTACAGCGTGAGTTAAAACCATCACGTGGACATACCATTTCTACATATCACATGAAAAGGTTAGGTGACAACCTTGGTCAGATTAGGTATCAAAAACTGGTTTTGAACTGGAACCGGTCTGATCTGGACAATTGTTAAGAAACTATTCTGGTTCTGATTATCAATTCCTGAAAGCAATTCTGTAAAGTGTCTTTTTACAGTTTTAAGGATTGTCGAACTTTTGCTCATTTTTATACACCTAAATCTACACAATAGAATATCAAAGCTAAAACATTTTAGGAAACATTAAAATCCAGAACATGTATGATAGGATTAATGTAGATATTACTGAGAATAAATAGTTTAAAACTTCAGTTTAGGAGGCCCAGGAAGAAGGCCCCTGGGTTTGGGTATGGCTGAGTACATTTCACTGTCATGCTATGTTTATACATGTGTAAACACACTTGGAGGATTTTTGCTGTGCAGCAACAGCTGTTCACCCCCAACAGAGGTGGACAGAGTGTTACTCCCTAGTTTATAACACAGTGAATAGGAGGTTCCTGACATCCAGGAGGCACATTGATTTTGAATTCAGTTTCTGGTTCTGAGACTCATGCCATGGATACTAAATTTATGAAATCATTTCTGAGAAGGACTGCTAAGTTGATGGCAAGCACTGTTGCAGTTCTTACCGGCCTTGACTGGAGGGTGCATCTGATTTACCATTATATTATTATTGTAACAAGGTATTGAGCTCTGAGCATCTTTTTCTACAGCTGGGTTCTGACCTTTTATTTTATTTTATTTTATTTTATAATACCTAATACTTTAGGGTTGCTATATTTACACAGTGCTCCTTAAGTCCCTCACAACTGATTGTATTTTAAAAAATCAGCAATTTATGATTAAGGTTTAATTTATTTTAAGAAATCATCATGGTTGAAAAAGTTAAAAAGTTTAAAAGAAACCAATGTTATTAGCTAGATGCTTGGTCTCTAGATTTGAGGTCATATGATTTTTTTTTATGCCTATCCATGCTAATAACCTCCTTCATAAGGCCACATTCAGACCAACTTGAGCCCTGTTTCATTTGAATGGATCCAGTCCGTCAAAAAAATGTAACCTGGCTCAACTTTTGCTGCAGAGCTACATTATTTTGTAACATGAATGCTGTATTTCTACTGCTTACTTCATTAATCTTTCCAGAGTTATAAAGTCCTGTCTGTGAGTATTTCAAACTCTAATGCTTTGGCATCTTGTAGGCCTTGAACTGCATTTTTTTCATTCCAACTGGACTTCCTGGATTGTTTTTCAGCGTCTCACTGGTACCTTAAACGACATGTCTCTCACTAGCACATCCCCCTGCTTTGTTTTAAGGCAGGGCTGTTTCCTTGTGGAAGTCATGTTAAGTCCACCTTTCCAACTAATGTCTGCTGCTCATGTTAAAATCAGCACCTTTTTCATAAAAAATTACCAATTCAGTTTTTCTGTTCACACGACGACAAGAGGTCGCTTGTCAGGAAAACTGAAACATAGCCTAGGTTATCTAAAGCATCTGTACAGACAACCAATAGTGTTGTCTTTCTGATGAGGATGGTCTCAAAAGATATTGAATTTCAGAGTTAGGAAAGCTAAAATATCCAAGAATCTCATATACTGACACTCACAGAGCTTCTAAATTTAGATTTAAGTTGTTTTGTAGTGTTTCCCTATTTTAACTGGCACAACAGCACACATACTTCTGTAAAAGTAATTTCATATAGGACAGATGCTCTTAGACTTTTTTCAGCAAGCCAGATGATTGTTCACATGCCTTCACTTTTTTCTACTAATTCCTGGGCCCACCTGCCTTGACCACAATCCAAAAACAAGACACTTAAAACACATGGCTAGATCACAGTTAGCCTAATACCTAGTCATTAGCCACTAATAACCGTCATTTAATAGTGAAATTCTTGTTATCCCTCCTAAATGAGGCTTGATAAGAAATTTGTTAATTGACGGGAAACTCAAACTTGCAGCGGTCCATATGTTTTGCTGAAGTATTATTCACTCTCCGTGACTGTGTGTGTTGCTTTTGCTACTGGATGGGGTAACCCCAGTCACTTGCCTCCTCAACACCTGTGTTTACTTTGGGGCCTCGGCCCCCATGACCCAGCAGCAATCCTTCACTCACTCAGAAGATGGAGTGAGGTTCCAGCCTCCAAATATGTGCTGTCCGTGCACTTTTACCACTGTGTGATTCCTCTAAGACTTTCATTATGGGGCATAAGCCAAATGACTAGTATAAATTACAATCCTTTTCCAAATTCTAGTAAATTTAAACATTCAGATCCTGTTCTCTTTTACTATAATGTTAAGCTAGACTAAGAGCAGAAATTGGCTTTGGCGTTGTGGTTTTTTAAAGCGCTTTGGGGATGGAAAGTGGATTTGAGGAGCCGTTAATGTAGAATATAACTGAACTTGTCTTCTCATTGGACGGTGAAGCAGACAGAACTGGATTCAGCAGTTTGAATATTCAGGGAACAGATTTATAACTGGGGGACTGCTGGGTCAAACTCACAGGTGTTTGCAGGGAGGTTTGGGATTACTACTTCCTTGCACAACCTCTGTGAAGGATATTCAAGTATTGAACCGCTGTACTATTTTGATAGAGTAATTCTATCCATAGCATTGAGTATCAAAAACACATTGAATATCTGTAAGGAATTTTGTTTATGATGAGATCTTCCTGATTCAAATCCCAAGGTTTCCAATTGTTCTTCATTTAGCTAAAGCTATTGTACAGCTTTCTTGCAAGCTGAGGTCACAATATATTCAGTCACAATACTATCACAAAGTGAGTATTGTGTTAGTACTGGTACTAGTACTACTGTGATTTTGGGTCCAAGTGTTCTTGTGCACTCGATCAATGCCCATCTCAAGCAAGCAGGTCAGTTGGTCCCACACGTGTGTTAAAAAGGGCTTACACGATATGACTGCAAATACGGCAGTGCTTATCAGGTAAAAAGTAATGTACAAGGATGAAACTGTATATAAAGTGTATATAAAATCTTTTAGGTGAAAATGATCATATAGTTCAGCCTTCATTTAATTATTTGGAAAAGAGAAAAAGGACTGTAAATTTGTGGACACTTTACAAAAACATGTATAATCTAAAATATTCAATGCAGATTATCATTTCAGATAACTGAAGTCAATAGAGACAGTGGTGTTTTCAACTGTACTGCAACTTTGATTTAATGAGCGGTCTTACTTCTTCTGCACTCTGAACCACAACAGAGAGGTTACCAATGAGGTGTTTACTGCCTTTAAGATGTTAACTCGGTGTGGATCTGATGAATGTTTTGCACAGTCAATTCTGAATGCATGCCAGAGTTCTGTTGCTCGTACTGCAGTGTTAACTGTTCAAATATTAGTGCCAATGTTGTTTCAGGTGTGGATACATTAGTGTGTGCCAAAACCATGTTTCCATGGAAACAGGCCAGCCAAAGTGTAAAAAGCTGCCACAGTGTCATATAAAGTCATTAAACTCTGATATGATTAATATTGCTGTGCATTTTAGCAAAAGCAGCTGTGACACTTTGTTGATGTTTGTAGTTTATAGATAACTTACAGAGTGAAAACATGAACAACTTATCATATTCATCATCATTTCTGTTCAGAAATGGTATTTGGAGTATTTGGGAGTGTCGTGGGAGCTTGGCAGCTTTGGTGAAGCGCTGTGTACTGACGTACTGAATGTTTACTTGAGTCTACCTCATAACTGATTGTGTGGTACGCTCGCTTTCTGTTCAATGTTGAATATATATATATTTGAATATTTTATCAATTGTACACTTTAATTAAGCAAAAACATATTTATCTATCTATCTATCTATCTATCTATCTATCTATCTATCTATCTATCTATCTATCTATCTATCTATCTATCTATCTCTCTCTCTCTCTCTCTCTCTCTCTCTCTCTCTCTCTCTCTCTCTCTCTCTTTCTCTCTCTTCTGCAATGTCAAAGTATGTCACAGCAAAATTTTACTCAACCCATTTCAAGTAATATTAATAACATAGTTCATTATTAATGTTAGAGCAGAGATTGGCCAGAGTAGCCTAAAGTATGTTCAAGGGTGAAAACCTTTCATAAAGAAGCTTTAAGGCTTCATGTGACTTTCTTTTTTTTGGGGTTAAGAGAAACATTTCAAACCGTTTGAGTGTTGTCTTTTCCAGGACATTGGCAAGTGCAGGAAAAGAACTCAAAGATAACTTCCTGCAGGCCCTGGCAGAGCGAGAGGAGGCCAACCGCAGTGGGAAAATGACTGTGAGTACATTATTACAGCACTCCAATTGCTACGTAATGGGATTCCCCTCAAATATTTCTGCAATTCCATTAAGATGGGAACAAAATCCATACTGTGTCAAGTTGACTGGAAATGCCCCCCCGTCCCTCCCCAAATACCATGAGAGCCAGCTGCCCGGCCCTCATCCATCCATAAAACCACGTTTACCAAACTGCAACTACCTTGCCCTAGGTGTGCGTCTCGGATTAAACCACTAAGATGATTTCTACAAAACAGGGGCCTCCTTTGAGTGTCTCTATATGAGCCTTATCTAAACTGTTTAACATTTGAATTGTTGAGAACTAGCACCTGTTATTCTTTATAACCACAGTGACATACATAGTATTAACACTGAATAAGTGCTTAATTTACTTGTATGAAAACACATTTTCTTTTTGTTCTTGAAACTGTAAATATAGACAATGAAGTTAAATGAAGAGAGCGCTAAGGCACAATTGATAGATGGCTAAAAAAATGTAAATTTCCTTATCTGTCAGTGTCTGTGGTCAGCTGTATGCACATCCTGTACACACCAACAGACATGTGTGCACATGTCTGCTTTTGCCAGACCCCCAATGTAGTACAGAGACACTTTTGGAATATATATCATCTCCTGTAAGAGGTCTAAGGGTCAGGTGTATTCTTAGTGGAGGCCTTGGTAACTCATCCCTGGCTACAAAATATGTCTTTTGGGATGTGAAGCTTCACCTTAAAGAGTCGTAAGTTGGTCCAGGTGTTAGAGAAGTATCAACTAGACATAGTTGGGGTCATGTCTGTGTACTGCATTTTCCATAGTTGCCAAACTTGAGAGGTGCCAAGTAGATGCCTGACTGAGAGCTGAGAGATAAGTACTCCCTTGCCCATCTCTCTGACAGAGATCACTGAGGTTATCTAAAAGCTTTGCTGTGGTAAGGTGGCAGGGATGTAGAGCTTTGAAATGCTGAAGGCTCTGAGTCTTGTTGGGCTGTTGTAGTTGGCATACTTCTTTAATGTTACACAGAGGTGGGGGACAGGACTGGAAGATGGGGGTTTGCACAGTGCCTCTACACTTGCTTTGTGTATGAGGACAAGTCTTAGGACAATATAGGGGTTTCTTGTGTGGCTTACAGGAGGGAAAATAGAGTGCAGGGGCCTCGTCACAGATTCTGTGATTAGAGAGAACCACATCAGACCGCGACCTCCAGCACACACTCAGGCAGCTTGCAACACAGTGTGAAGCAGTTGGAATGAAAGTCCACACCTCCTCAAGTCTGAGGTACTCTGCTAGAACATAGTCAGAAAATGCCTCCTTTGGTTTGGGAGCGAGTTGCTGCCCTAAGTGCAGGAATTCAATCCTATTTTTAGGTCTCGTTCAAGAATGAGGGTTAGATGGAGGGAGAGATCAAAAGGCGTATTGGTGCAGCATTGGCAGTGGTGCAGGCGTCATGTTGTCGGCCATGGCTTTGGGCTGAACTCTCAATTTACCAGTCTATCTATGCTTCAACCCTCAGCTATGGTTATAGCTAAGCTGATAAGTCAGCCCTACAGTGAGGTGTTCATGGACAAAGCCTGCATGCTTAATTAAACTGTGATGCACCAGGGAGAGATTGTAACTCGGACCATGAGGCTGGCTGGTTTTACTACAAACATTACTTCAAAAACAATTCTCTGTCTCTACTTACAGTATGTGATGAATGGAATGTGTACCATTTGAGGGACTGTAGCATTGCAGCACATGTAGCATTGTTCTGCAGGGAGTGTTCGTGTTGATAGAATTCAAATGATTAATTTACGAGATGCTGGAGTAGGAAAAAAGGAGTTTTGTTTGACCCCTGTTTACCTGCCCCTGTGGGCTTTGCAATTATGAGATCACATGAAATGCATGGAGGGGAGTAGAGGTAGCAACACCAGAAGTTTTCCCACTGGATGTTCACTGTGTAAACAGTACCATACAAAAGCCCCTTCCTTTCTTTCAGCCCTTCTTAACTTAAGCCATTTGAGAGATATAACTTGAGGTTTTCCTTTCAAAGAAACCTCCAGTGAAAAATTAAGTGATTTAAAATATCTCTTCCTGTATACAGAAAGGAGAGCCAGAATAAAAACAAGCAAAATATCATGTTGTGTATTACCAACATTGTTTTGCTGACGTTATATTTTCCCACCTCTTCTTAGTTTTCATCTCTCAAGAGCTTCCTTTGCAGAAAAATTGGATCGGGAAGATGTTTATTTTCCTTTCAGCCCCGCTCTGTTTAAAATTGAACCCACATTTGTGCGCTTTATACCTCTGGTCTTTGAAACTGTTTAAGTAACAGGTAATCTTTATACAGTTTGACAAGGCTTGACCTCATTGGTTTATTTACATTAGACAGATGTATTCCAGACAACATTTGCACATGTGTGGACATACAGTAAAACATGTGTTGTACCTCGTTTTATACGTACTTTACATTCATATTGTGCTGTATGTATATTTTTAATATTGTAATTGAAATTTGCTGGTATGCATAGATCCTTCCATTGAGTATTTATACATATGTTACACATGCAGTTTTTTTTGTACTAACATCTGCTAAAAATTGCAAACAATTAAGCAGCATGAAGAAGTTGGATGTGGTTTGGATTTCCTCCCTCTGCTCTCTGTTGCACCGAAAATCCTCTTTATGTAAGTGTCATGTTACCCATGTTAATCTTTGATAAGGTTCAATAATAAGACCACCCAGCGTACGTATGGTATCTTTCACACTGTTCAATGTGGGCTTTCCGAGGGCCTTTTCAAACACACTCTCAAGCTCCTATCTTCCACGCTCCTCCAACCTGAGGATCAGTCGCACTAACACATTCCAGGTCCTCATATCTGCACTCTAATGCAAAGCAGTCCTTGTCCTACAAGTGTTTTTTTTCTCCCCTTTTTTCCATTATTTTTATGTTTGCACATTATTGTTATTTTAGGAATTTAAGTCATTTCATCGTTCATACTGTAACAGACACACCAGTTTTTTAAAAACGTATCAGCCAGTCTTTCTTCATGATCAAATCTACGTGATAAGTAGGTTTTTAACCCATTTCAAATTCTGCCTTTTTAATTGTAAACTCAGCCACTGTTTGCTGATACTGTCTCAAGTATCACCTACTTGATTTATCATAAAGGGTCTCATCGTTGTTGTGAAGGACTGTTAGGACACCAGAAATCATCCATTTTAGGTGCACAATGGGCGAGGAAAAGAAAATACTTAAAGCTGACTTATTGGCCTTCCTTTAAATGGATGACATATTCATTGTCATCTTCCGTCTCATTCATCAGAGGGGGTCACTCTTTTGTCCTCCTTTCATGTCAAGCTCAGCCTTTCAAGTCAGGTTGAAATTACACCTGTCAGTTAATACACTTGTCAGGTTATTCTGTCTCATCTGTCCTGCCCCATGTGGCATTACAAAAGATTGACAGCAGACATGACTCTTGATGAACAGAGCTCATCTTCCCTTTGTGAAAGGTCCCTGCCCCCCTCCTGTTTCCCTTTGTTTGGGATATAAGCAAAGGTGTACTGGGAATTGAAGCCCATTTTGCGTTTAAAACAGTGAATCTTTTTTCTTCTCATCAGCACTGTTTTCAGTCTACAGAAGGAGCCCTCCAGTATCATTCTGATCAGCTGAACTTGTAAATCTTGCAGTGCCTTGCCTTCATTGTAAATTTACTTCCCTGGCCCTGTTGCGAAAGCTGCTTCACTGCCAAAAGTCACACACAAACAAAAGCTGCACCTGGGCAGCTTTGGCTTTATTTGCACTGGGTAAGAAGTTAAGTTTTTTTATCAAATCCAGGTCACACCTGCACAGGATGCCTGAGGGTGACCATTGTTGGGAGGTTCACATCTGAAACTGAAGGTGTGCTGCCACCACCCACCCTGCTCCCTGTTTGTTTTCAGGTGTTTGTTGAGAGGCTCTGATGATATCAATGTGAAATTGCAACACATAACACTAATGTTAAAGTAATGAATAGGCACAGTTAAAGGTAGTTATACGTGAAGCAGTGAATACGCAGTGAGTTCATGCCAAAAGCATTTAGCCTATAAATAAAAAAATTTAATAAAATAGAAAATCTGCACTAGGATTCAGATCACAATACAGATAGTGACAAATTATCATGGGATACATTTTTATCCATATATCTTTACTTTTCTTCAAGTGCAGTAATTCATGAGAAAATAGCCAAAATGTTCAGAAATGCAACCTTTCTTGTATTGAGATGATAAAATTCTTGCATCTACACTTCTATCTAAATCGGTATCAGAACTTAATTTGTTGATCCATGGCTTAACCTTCCACCAAATTTAGATCTGTGGGCCTATTTTTGACTAACTAACAGTTTAATGGGGTATAAAGCATAAACTTGTTTGCAGATACATTAAGCAATTACATCATAATTCTTTGTTATTTAAATTAATATTACTGTAGAATCTAACAATTTAATTGTTTGATTTTAAAGTTATTACCTATTACTTAATATCAAGATCAATCTACCCAGATAATGAATCACAACTGGACTCGGCCTTGATAGGTGCTGCTAATATATTTATAGGAAATAGGTTCAAGCAGCAGCATTTTACTGGTCTGCTTCACTGTAGAGAATTTGGACACTTTGGAGACAGTTGTAGGCACAGCATGTAGTGCGGCAATGAAACGATCCAACATGATGAACAAAACATCAAAATAAATGTTTTATTATTTAGAAAATGTGTCCTATCAACCAAACCATAATAATTTAACATTCGTTAGACTTATAGTATGAGATGGTATCATTTCATGAACACATTATTCACGAGGCAATGCAAAGAAATTATGTGACATGATGATTGATGATGATAATGTATTTCACCTTCATCAAGTGTTGTTTAATGTTGAATGATTGAATGATAAAGAACATAATGTACCCTGAAAGTAAATATTCACAGCCCTTAAGGAGCTAATAAATATGTTTCTTATTTTATCAGTAAAGCCATCACTCACCCAGTAACAAGAGGGGACTTCATTAAAACAATGCACCTGGCAAAGTGCCTTGCCATAAAGAGTGAATGAGTATGTTTGCTCTCGGATCATTCCCAAGCAGTAGGGCTATCACAGAAGTCAGTTTGTTGTTTCAGTAGTAAAGAACAATCTGAGGGGAGTCGCATTCAACCTGTCAAAGTTTGTGAACAAGAAAGGAATGATTAAAAAAAACCCTTCTCCAAAGATTTTATTACATGCAAGATTTGGTGCTCAGTTCATGAGCTCAGTATTTTAGCATCTAACTCAGTTTGTGTGCAATCTTCACTCGCTGCATTACTTATTTTAAATATATTCTATAATAAGCCAACAATAGTTTACCTGGCGAAAAAATTCAAATTTGACAATTTGCATAGTTCACCACGGGACAATGGTAGACCCACGTGGACGTTTTAAACTTACCTTATATATTATTCTGGACCTGTTTTTTTTTTTTTTTTTTTTTTTTTTTTAACTATCAGAGATTTCTAACTCACCTATAGCCAATACTCAACTTACTCTCATTTTGTGCAATATGAATGCAGATTTTTAAAATCAAGACACTGAGGAAAGCTCTCTTGAAGAAGTGATATTTTTTTCTCCTTTAATTCTACAATTTTGTGAGACTAATTTGACTAGTTTAGAAATTATTTTCAGTCTCCCACCCTTTCAGTTGTGGAATTTAGCTGGTTGGCCTGCGCTGCGTGTCTCATGCCCAGAGGGGACATCCTGCATAAAGGAAGTGTTTGTCTTTGGTCTGTGGACCCAGCGAGTTCTGTATTGATAAGCTCCTGTCGCTATAGATAATAAGGTGGTCAGTCATGCAGCCCAGAGATCAAGTATAGCATTGAAATTAAAGAGGAATTCCCAGCCCTATTGCATTACAAGCTGTGTGTGTGTCCCCGCTGCCCAGTCCCTTTGTCCTTGTCATGGGCAGTAAAAATAACAATGGTAAGTTTGATTTCAAAGCAGCAGGACCAAGGTGGACAGCCTTTAGAAAGGAAAGAGTCCTGCAGGGCTATCATATGACCTTGACTTGAATGGTGTCACAGAGTTGTGGAGAGGTGGGGATAAGGCCCCAACAGTTTGCAACCATCTATCAAGTGGACAAAAAGGACTTTTTGTCTGGAGAAGCAACCACTGTGATATTTGAGAGTCACCTGATCAGCATCTATTTTCTTTTTTAGTTCTAGGACTTGATTTCACATGATACAGACGCAGAGAAAACCTACATGATTTACTTTAAATGACTTAAATATAGGCTGTTATAACTGTTATTTTGGCTCTTGATTCATGTGACCACTTTTCTTCTGGGCTTTGAACCGTGGTACTTCTTTTTCTCACAGTTGCAGGTCTTGAGGAAAACCATAACATTTAATTGTGAACTATTACTTTTGGCTGATTGCAAGATGAGGATTTCATGGCTAGTGTCTTAGTCTATAAAAAGAAAATGGATAGCCAAAGCATTATGTGTTATGTTAGTTCATGCAGCCAACATGGCAGCTGTGCCCTGTCTCTCAATGCACCATATCTGCCACTGAGTGATTTGGAAAGGAATGAGGAAAACCACCCTCATGTTTTTATACAGTTGTCTTTTAAAGTTCTTAATAAATGGCAATTGAAAGATAATAATAGACTGAGATGAATCATATATATTTGAATTATTGAGACAGAGTTTCCTCTGTGAGATGCAGCTGCTATAGCACAGCTTTGACATGCAATATTTTGTTGAATGGAAGCATAATTAGTTGGTTAAGTTACAAAAGCCAAATCCAGTGAGAACATGCCGTGGGCCGTTTGGAAGGCGTTTCAGGGCGGATGAAAGGTTGGTTCACCCATGAAATCAAACATCGCATAATATATCAGGTCTATCCCAGAATGCGAGTGGCACTGCTCGCCTCATTGTTTTGCCACTGAAAGCCTGGATGAGCCCCACTGTAATGATTTCTTCTGCGCCCCTCCCTCCTGTGAACAGCTGCTATTGTCCAGAGACATCGCCCCAAAAATGTGGCCCCTGGACCATTTTCAGAGCAAATGAAAACGGATACACTTAATCTAATCTCTCAGGATTTTTTTTTTTTTTTTAACTCAGTGCATTTAGTGGATTTTACATTGGGAACACATTTGAGCTGTGGACCCTCACCATCAAAACATCCATCAGTTTGATTTGCCACTGGGAAGATGGAGAATCATATTAAGCTCTCTACTTAGTATCAAAGGAAGTTTTGCATTAAGTAGAGGCCATCTGGGAGTCTGGATAAACTACGATTGCTCTTTGTCACCATCTCTAAAGAGCTCTCATTTTGGACACTGTTGAAGATTTATTGGGAGGCAGATTATTTAAGGGATTACTTTATTTTCTTTTGGTAATCAGGCAGTCTCTTGTGCTTTATCTTGGATTAATATCTCTTAAATCATAGGCAACTAATACTTTAGATACACAGGAACTCACGTCCTTGTAGTCCTTTTCCACTGCAACAACTTGACAACCTGTAACATGGGGGTTCCCACAACCTAGGTTTGAAGAACCAGAGGTTTGAATACTGATTTTCCAGTATTTTTACACACTGTAACATTTTAGATATCCACCATTATAAAGGCGAAATCTGGACTGACTTAACGTCATTTTTATGTGGTATTTGGTAGGCAATTGAAGTAAGCGGTTTTGGTTTAAACAACAGTGTAAGAAGTTGTGCTGATATTGTCACAGATTTGCTTTCACTTTTACGTGAACATGAGGTACAAGTGTACTATATATAGCTGAGCTGTATTTTTTTGGTTTTGTCTCTAACCCCTGACTCAAGCTACAATTAAATGGTCTCCTTTCCTCTAATAGTAATGATGGACTAGTCAATCTTGGTTTTTCCAACTGGCATTCGTCATTTTTCTACTTTTATAAAGTGTTGGTTATTCTAGTTGATACAGGTGCAGTAGAAAAATGGTGGTTCTTTTTGTTGTAGTTGTCCTTCATTCAACAATGACAATTCAATTGCTTGGCCAATCATTACTGGCAGCATTGCCCATCAAGTCCCCAAAGTACTTGGAATATGCATTTGTGGTATCACCTGCTAAGCAATGCTGAATTTTAGTTCCCGGAATTCATTTCCAAAGTTAGTGGAATGAAAACAAAAGCAGATCTCATGACACTGACCACACATTATGTTATGTTTCATTGAGTTCCTGCAGTGGAAAATGTCTTGATTACCATCCCTTTGAGTGCTTTTATTGCACAGGTAGTCCTCATGTAATTTATTAATTCATACTAGCATGTAAGGAAGCCCTTCAAAGGCATCCTGCAAGTTATTTTAAAACTGCATAGTATATGACACAAGTTCACAAATCTACAACTAAAGACTGAAGAGGGACCGGATACAGGACAGATAAAGAGACAAATCATAGGAAGCTACAGCAGTTTTTAGAAAGTGCATCATAGTAGCAGTCGGTCAAAACTAAGCAGGCTTGCTGTGACATTCATAAATCATCCAAAGCTCTTCATCATTTCATCAACTAATCGCTTACATATTCTGTCCAGGAGAGAGTTTGTCATTTGGGAAGTTTCAGTCAGAGTAGACAGGGCTTGTCTCTAAATAGGACTGATAACTTGTGTTTAGTCATTATAAAAACTTGAATAGTGGAAGGCCTGTAATATGCAGTCTCTTGTCAAAACTACTCTGCAGAGTCCAGTTTGGCTTGAATATTTTCCTTTGACAGATCAAGGTCATAGGCTTCTCTCTCTCCGAGATTATAATTCTGTGAAATCATCCATTGCTATAATCAATCATTATTTACGGCCGTATTATCTTTTGCATTCCTTTCATTTGCACTTCTCAAGGTTCTCATGAACCGTAGCATGTTTTTACTCCAACTCCCATCGATGTTAAAGGAAGACACAGGGTGCATGTGCTTGTTATAGTGAACATCTGTGTTAAATACTACCTAAAGGTTTCTGGCTTGTCCCTGGAGGAATGTGCACCTGCCATGTGCAGGCGGTGTTTTTTAGACTCCTTAGGCTTAAAATCAACACTTTGTGTAGCAGGTCCTATAATAAACCTGCTACACTCTGAAATATAGTCACTAAAATAAAAGTCAACAGTACTGGATGAAAATGCACAAAAAAACATGATGGAAAAAAATGGATGTCCTCAGTCTATTTATTCATTCTTCACATTTATTTACTGCCCCACATTCTAAAGAATGATATGGTTTTATTTATGGCGCCAATTCAGTCATACATTGCCACCTTTGTTTACATTTCTTCCACATCCCATCTTTCTTACATCATCCTTTTGGATTTTTCTCCAAAACAGTGATTAGACCATTCCAGTTTATGTCTGGACCCATCTTCTTCCTGGCTTCCTGTCGGGAAGGGAAGCCAAGGGTTACTAAACTTGTTAGACTCATCTGAGGATACAGGTGCTGTGTGTGTGTGTGTGTGTGTGTGTGTGTGTGTGTGTGTGTGTGTGTGTGTCTGTGTGTGTCTGTGTGTGTGTGTGTGTGTGTGTGTGTGTGTGTGTGTGTGTGTGTGTGTGTGTGTGTGTGTGTGAGATTCATCTTGAAAGCTATTTGTATCTACTGTAACCATTTTATGGAAGAGAATATAAAGGATGTAAAGGAGGAGAGAGCGCAAATCATCATCAGTCCTCAATGGAGTAAATTTAAGTCTAAACTTTTCAAATAGTACAGGAAAGGTTGGTTTCATCACAACATTTTAAAGCTAATGATTCCACAAGGCAAGGTGCAGAGTTGCTAGCTGTATGTTGGCTGCTGTTCATGATCAGCTGGGTCAAAGTAGTGTTCAAAGTAAGGTTCAAAGTAAGGTTCAGGCCTATAGGAAGGTATGAAACTGGCCTTGCGACCTCCTCAAGTCAATCTTGAAGCCATTCTGCAGCTCCAGTTATCAGCCTGTGAAATGCTCCCCACGCTTTCCTTCCTCCTCAACGGTGGAAAATTCAGCCTTGGTGTGCAAGTTCCTTTACACTTAGCTATGCGGAAGCTATGGTATATTTAATAAGCACTACCAAGTTTTACTATGTAATCATTTTGGCTAACAAGGTAGCCCCGAGAGTGATGAAGGAATCCATTTATGGTCAAAACATTGATACCTAATCTGGGAATTCAGCTAATGCTTATTCGCTCTTAGCAACATATGGAGCACATTCTTCAGAATCTTCTTTGTTTTATCACTACACACTGGACTGCTTTGGCTGTGTATTATTCCACCTGAGTAAATACTGGACGGCATCTCTCCTACTTAGAGCCCATGTGCACGTCTTTCAGAGGCATCCAGGCTTCAGCCCCTGTGCCTTCTCTCCTTGCCTTCGACCCAGAAAATGTCTCATCCCTGCCTGCCATCTACTGTAAGAGCAATTCCAGGAGTTTGTTTTTGATTTGTATCCTGAGAGACCAGCTGCTAGTGATGGACAGTTTCTCATCAGGTCAATGTCAGTGTGTCTCTCTGTTTCCTACACGCAGTCCCACTGAAATGCCAAAGATTTGAGCTCATGGTTTAACTTTCAAGCTTCTAAAATCTAGACAGGCCAAATTCTCAGCATATTTTCATGTCATTGTAATGCATATTAACACATGTGAGGTTTTCTGCAGGAGAGAAATGCAGATGGTTTGAGTCTATTAACAAATACAAGGGATTTAAAATCTGTTACATTTGAACTACCTGCTATTAAATAATGTTTCAATTTTGGAGTGGGTTTACATTAAGGTAGCTTGTATATCATCCTATTACTGTACCAAGTAGTTTACATTCGGTACAGTAAATAGACAAAGTTGCAAAATATCTAATAAAATGTCTTTATTATATATTTTAAATCTTGAAGGCAAACTTGAGCAGAAAAGTTTAAGGCTGCACACCAGCTGCACGATAACTGTGTGCCGGGCAGGTAAAATGAATCAAACGCTATCATGAGAATGTATCTGACACTTAAGGCCGCTATATTTCACTTATAGGTGTTGAAACTGATTTTGCTTTAATGAGCTTTGTTGGAAGGCAAACAAGAGTGAAAATGTGCACACCCATATTTGTCAGAAAAGCAATATGTAACCTATTTATCTTATGTTAGATAGTGAGCTCTGAAGGCTTGTTTGTCATATATATTGAATGCTTTGGGATGGCTATATATGATTTAATAGTCAGGTAGTCTCATATTGAGGTGCAGTTTTTCTTAAGAACAACTTTATGACATTTCTTCAGCCTGAACATTTTTAAAGACGTTGGTATAGGGTGGGTCCGGGGCTTGTGGAGAACTCAGTGTCACCCTGTGTCTTTGTCACACTCTAGGAACTAAACTCTAATTTCTCTCCACTCTTCTCTACCATTATTTTGGTACGTTGTGTCAGTAAAATGTGGCCAGATGCTTTTACATTTTGTTTACATGTTGTTCTAAACATGAGAAAGATTCTTCCTGGGAAGAATCCTCAAACAGGACGTGCTACATTTTCCGGCTGCAGTAACATCGTTTTGGGTGGAATAAATACAGGTAGAACTTGGACATCAGCACGAGTACTTAGTAAAAATGGTAAAAATAACATCGGTCTAAAGAAACCCACACTTATCATCAGAGAATCTAAGGAAGAATGCATCACACCACTGCTCGCATTAGATTTAGAAATGTCTTTTAAGTCCAACTCAGAAACCACTGGTCTCACAAATGACTAAATGACAGTGTTTATTACAGGAGCTTACTACAGCACATTTTTTGTCTCCACTCCAAATTACACACACAGACAGACAAAAAAACACACACACACACACACACACACACACACACACACACACACACACAGATCCAAACTAACATTTGGCCACAGTTACCACAGTGGCTGGCCAGAACTCACCTGCTGCTTTAACTATTTTCTTTAGTTACCTACCAAAGTGGCTGGTACAGTAGATAAACCTCCAAACCGCAGCCAGTATTTAGCTGAGGGCTGGTATTTACTTTCCATTTTGGCCTTTTGGTCTTTTTCGCCCCTTACAGTACTTCCAGTGCAACTTTATTTATCAGCTACGTATTTCCTGCCACCATCTGGCTTGGCTGATATGACAGCGGTTGCCTCTTTGTAATATGGATACCCCACTCATTTATCTTATCCCCTACGACAAAAAAAAACAAAACAATATCTACCCATCTTGTCTTAGCAGAAAATAGTCTGATATCAACCAGCAGAGACCAGGAAAAGGGTTAAAAAAAAATATAAACATGTTTGCACTACCAGACATGCAGCGTGGTCCTTTGGACAATGTTAGAGTTGTCTTAAACCACAAGTCCTCTTTTTAGTTATTTCAGAGCCACAGAAAGCAGAGATCAAACAAAATCACATTCTCTATTATTCTTTTCCTCTTGCAGGGCTGAACTGCAGTGCATTTCATGGTTTGAAAAACACAGTAAAAACACTGTGAATTCCTTGTGCTGCAGTGTGACAGCCGGCGATTGCAGGAGTCTCATGGCAAGCCCAAAGGGGGAGCTTCTCAGCAGAGCGGCAGGCCAACTAAAACAGAATCATGTTTGAACACCTATTTCCACTGGGAAGGGGGGTGGGGGAGCTCTGCAAGCTTTAATCAGGATCTTAAAACAGGCGAGCCTTTGATAAAGACTTTGCTATGTTCATTTATCTTATTCCTCTGAAGGCTCTGCTGGCTTATGTCATCCACTTTGATCCTACTTTTTTGAAGCACAGTGTCGGGCGTATCTCTGCTGCCGATAACACACTGGTCAAGTTGTGATATCGAAAAAAAAAAAAAACACAAGACCCCTAACCCCACCTTCCCCCTCCCCACCACATCCAAGTGCATGAGTGTGTGTGTGTGGTATGTCGTACCTCCCCTGTTTTTTTTCCTCCTGTATGGAAACAGTGCCATTAATTTTCCGTGCGCTGTCATAAACATCACCTCCTGGTTAAAGAGGAGCTGTGACAGGGTGCTGCCCCACAATGTGCGAGGGCAACAATATTTGACTTGGACGTGTTCCTGGTGATGAGGCCAAACCCTGCAGCAGGCCTCTTGGCAGATGTCATGCCTGAGTGCTTTGGAATAATGCTGATACGAGCTGAGCTGGACTGGACTATACCCATGACAGGCTTGGTTTAATCTGTGCATCAGCATTCAAAGCACACCAGACAGTGGCACAGCCCTTCTTCTGCACAGACTTAACTTATCATATGTTTAGATTTCCATCAATAATCAGACTTATTGATTTAAAACAATGGGAATCCAGGCCACACATAGCTGCTGAAAGCTTACAGTTGCTGCCCTGAACATTCAGTGTCAGAAAAAAACTGACTCTCGTGCTCTGGAAATGATGTTTTAGTGACAGCAGAAGCGGTTTGTTTGGAATAAACAGAAGAACTGACGACTTAGCATGAGCAGCTAAAGCCACAATGGCTGAACAGCTGAAAAAAGAGCCCTACGTACACGGAAAATAATACTTTATTAGTGGAAAATCCAAGGAAAAATGCAACACAGTGCTGCTCACACTTGCAGTATTTGATTGCAAGGTGATTTTTGCTGAATTGCAAAAACACCTCAGCAATGACCACTTTTAGTCAAAAATGGGAATAAAGTGACGCAATTTGATTCATTTATTGTTATTTTCACTTTATATTGAGTCATTATCTTTAATAACGAGTATGAATTTTAGAAATCCTAATTGTCCCAGTTCATAGTTCTTGAAAAGAGTCACAGCCAAACAAAGCAGTTGAAGACTTAGAGGAAGTTCAGCCAGGAAGACAATGGGAATATTGAGAATTCCTCTGCGTCATTAGGGAAGACCAGGATTAGCAGAGACTTCCTGTTTGCGACTAGCTCGGGGGCCAGACCAGCCTGTGATGTTGGCATTAAAGAGGGATGATAACCTTTGAAAGGATACCTTAAACAGGCCAGCCACAGGGGGCATGTTTTCTTTCCCATGACACATTGAGCTGCCACTTAGGCCACATAGAGCAAGTTTAGCCCACCCCCTTTTCCTTCCCCCTCAGGCCCAACTGACGGATCATAAACTGATACTAAAGAAAGGGCTTGCAAAGAGAAATTTACGATAATGGTTTGTAAAATGACTTTCAAATTACAAGGAGTTGAGGTGTTCTGTTTTGTGTCACAGTGTTTTGGTCACTGCTGTACAGCCATCTTTTAAGTTACACAGGTGTGAACTGAGGCAAAGAGTTCTGTGGCACTTGACCCCATTATCACAGAACATCAGCTCAACACGCCTGACTGAGCCTCATTTATTTATGACTGCTGTTCGTTGCAATTTGTCACTCAAATCTGGAAGAATTGAACCTGTAATTGCGTCTTTTGTGATGTTTTTTTCCCAAGATTTTATTGGATCATTAAGTCATTCTTAAATAGCTACAAAGTTGGTGACTAGCTGGTGAACATGGTGGAGCCCTAAGCTGTTAAAAAGCATGATGTGTTTTTCCCTTCAGGAGTTGTTGGAGATCATAACAGAGCTATGCACTGAACAGAACATTTTGCATTGCTCTCTGGTGGACAAACTATGTAATGTTGAATTGTTTTCTAAATTAGTTTGACATTTCTTTACGGCAATTACTTGTTATTACTTATTTGCCCCAAAAATGTATGAAATATTGCAGTGTACCCTTTCAGAGCTCAAATGAGCCTTTTTCTGTACAGCAGATTGCATTATGCTAGACTTTACTTTTCAGGGACAAACACAGACACAAGCAAGGACCATAGACTGTATAACTAAGAAGGGGTGTAGTCTGTGAACCCATAGTTTGCTGAAGGGCCGTTGTGAAGCTCACTGTGGTCGGTTCTTGCTGTCGCCATCTTGAGAGCCCTTACTCTGCTGGCTCTTGGCTAATCCAAAAATGGGCCAAGACGTGGATTGTTGGTGGAGCTGAGGCGGGCCAAATGACGACACCCACATGTCACTCACAACAGTCTTTGCCTTAATCATGCATAACTTTAAGCCTTGATAAAATTTAGACAGATGAGTTAAAAATAACCCCCCAACTGGCTCACTTCTGTAGCCAGCCTCAAGTGGCCGTTCAAGGAACTGAAGTTTTTGTTACTTTAATGTTGGCTTCATTTACTAGCCATGGAGGTTGCTGCTTGGTTAGGACCATTGCTACAAACTTATGCCTTAACGTGTAGAATTGGATACATAAAAAGCTACATCTGGTTTCCTGAATATTTGAAATGGATGGTACATCTGTGAACAATGAACTCTTAAGTACTCCACTCATGCCACAGTAGCTTAAAATGTACCCTCCGTCTGAAACACATTGTTTAATATATCGATGGAGCTGCAGTAACCACCTGAAGGTGAATCTTAAGGAATTTTGTGGATTATGGTGAATTATGGTTAAACAAATGGGGTGAAACTACCTTTGTACCTTTTTTGAAATAATCGGAAAATGTGGAGACTATGGTTTGGAACTACCCTTCTATTTAAATTGAAACATATTTGTGAACGTTTTTCACCCCGTTTTAAAGCTTCAGCTGTTAGGTATCATGTGCATTGAGTGCTTAGATTTACAGCTTTCACCTCTGTGTTTACCATTCATAAGATAAACAAGTCATCTGAATTTCTAAACACTGATTGGTTTAAGTTTTGAGAGCCTGACAATGTTACGGAAATGTTTTCGCTGGAACTTAAGCCTGTGTTAAGAGTGAGTTCACCCAGGCATGTAACGTTTTAACCTTCGCCCAGAGTAAACACAACTAATAACCGCTTCTCTAAATAAACACAGACCCTTGCATAAAAAGGTGCTGAGGAATAACTACAGCAGTAGCCTAAAGGTTGGCTGTGCACTTGTGACCAGGAGATCAGCAGTTTTAAAAAGACCTCCGTGGGGGAGGTGAAGGGCCGATGCTCAAGGGAACCTTTTAATTAGCAGCAAGGTGCTCACTCCAGCTGCCCTGGTGGATCCCAGTGTCTGGCAGCAGAAGACTGATCTGTAGCTTTTAGTGGCTGACTGCATATGACTGCTTTCAAGAATGAGCGTAAGTGAATGGACAAAAAGTCGAGCTGAAGGATATGTTCTCGCATGTAAAGATCCTCTAAAAGCAACACTAATTGCAATTGTGATATTTCCCACAGGTTAATTTCACAGGGGAAGGAAGGGTTTGCCAAGAATTACAAAAGCACTTTTTTAAAGCTCAAAACAAATATACCTAAAGATACTCAAAGAACAATACATCCATAATTCTTAGTAGAAAACAACTGTCAACATTTTCTCACCTCTTTTAATGTTATGAAAGCAAGTAATGGTCATAAAGATGTGGAATCCTATAAGCCTACCTACATAAAAGTTAAATTGGATCACAGCAGAATAAATAACAACAAATTTAAATACTAATGAATTTATAGAACTGAAATATTTTACATTGAAACGATCCATCTGAATTTTTGTGGTCTAAATGCCTCTAAATTTTCAATACAAAATTTCAAGTTGTGCTGTTCAAATTCAAATACCCAGTGTTGAAAAACGATTAAGCTGCGCAAATGCAATAAGCTAAATTCAGATCTGAACTCATACTGGAAGTGTTTGAAATTGCGCAACTTGAAACGGACTTCCTGTTGCTTCCATATTTGGGGGCCTTCCGATAAACAGATCCAAAGCCAGTTAGCCAGTAAATCCTTCCGGTTAGGTATATCACTGCATCTCACTTTCTGAGTGTTGCTCATACCTAGCATGAAGTTCATTGGAAGAAAATATATCAATGGATCATGCTTTGGAAAATGTCCACTGTTAAATATTGATGTACTAATAGCAAAAACATATCTTGCAAACTGAGCTTTTTTGTGTTACTCACAGTCCTGTGAACAGGTCACTCATCTCGACCACCAAACAGGAGGCTGCTGCCTCATTGAGATGGTTGGCATTCTTGGTACTTTCTCTGACATGTTTGGTCTGTAACGAACAGGCTTTGAAAGCTTCTGTCAACGGCAGAAATGCCTAATAACGTGGAAAGAGTTTGTCTCAGGTCAAAAGAATTAACCTCTAGTTGTGTGCGTGGCTAAACTTGGATAAGAGTCAGACAAGGAGCATGATAGTCAGGTCTTTCAAGATTTATTTTGGGTCCCTCCCACTCTTAAAAACACACTTTAGTTAATTTTGTGCGGCCTGCTTGGTATGTGTAAGATTTCCTCCTCTTTCCACCACACGCCCTCATTGTTCCCCTCATAAGGACACTCTGCATAGTTTCAGATTAGCTGAAAATGAGGCTTTCGGGTTTTGTGGCTTCACTACCAGGACACTTTTGCCTTGTTAGCTTATTAATGTTACTTGGTGGCTTGAGATGTTTCAAACACATAAACTGATGACTGATTCTATTGTAATTTAGATTTTTGTTAGGAGAAACGAAGCAACAAAAAGTCATCCTGGAAAAGAATTAATTGCTATAAAACATTTTACTTCAAAATAAGGTTAGAAAATGGAATGGATCTTCACACCCAAACTACAAAACAAACTGTTTGCTTCCAAAATGACCAATATCACTATTCCTAAAATGACCTGTGAGTGTTTACTGATTTGCTACATCTGTGGTTAAGATTGGATTTGAAGTTTAGACTACTAAAACCACTTTTTAAAGTTAGGAAAAGATTGTGGTCATGGTTAAAAAAAGAAATACAAAAATTGGAGACACCTAGTATGTTCAGCATGTACAACCATCGCAAAATTTTATTTGAATTTCAAAAACAGTTTTCAACTAACATCAACGACAATGGCAAATTATATTGTTGGGGTCACTTTTAGAGCAATTTGATGAATGATAGAAGAACTGATAGCCAATAAAAATCCATCCGGATTTACAGGGAGACATACTGCCAAATGGTCTTTGGCGCTGATGCAGTCTCAGAGATTTATTTGGTCCTTACTGACGTCCTCTTTGATCATCACCAGGACTGCCATCAAATTGATGCTGACTCATATAAAAAGAAAGAATCCAATTTGTCTTCAAAAGAAAACAAATTCTAATAGTTTCCTGACTCCTCTCATCTTGGAAGAATTTTGTGAATCCAAATGGTATTCTGGTTTCTTTGTGGAACATTCAGCAGTATCAGGTCATCAATATCCATTTCCTAAGTTGTATATATATATATATATATATATATATATATATATTGTGTGTATATATATATATGTGTAGATATTACTTATTTTTTCTCACTCTGTGACTGCTTTCTACTTTAACTTTTGTATTTGTAATGATCCATAATTAAAATAAGCAGATGAATTATGCTCTATTATATTTTATTTATAGTAATGACAAATGGAAGTGATTTGTCAACTGGAAGGTTACATTTATTTTACAACATATTTCTCAACATTGCTGAGAACTAACAAGATAAGAAAGAAAACTGCCTGTAGCACCGTCCTTGTTGTAAATTAGCAGTAACAGACTTTAGCATTTTCTAAAGCACTTGATTAAAAGCTGCTGCTAACCTACAGGGTCCCGGTCGGATTGTGTCCGTCTTTGGTTGCTCATGCATACCCATCTTTACCAAGGTTCAGTTGCTAACTCATCCGTTTAACCATCCAGTGAGTTCAGCCATAAGGACGTTCTTGCTCATGCTTGTGCGCAGGTCCACCATTTTGTCTGCAGCCAGGTACAGCTGTGTTACAGTGTTCATGTTTAAAATGTAGTTTAAAATTTCTGATTATTGACTTTTCTGCATCAAGACATAAGCAAGAATTGCAATGCATCTAAAAATAAAACTTTCCTCCCACCCCTATGAATTATGACTGTGTTGTCTGTCAGATGCAAAGGCACACGTAGCGTAACACCGCTTTAGAACCACAAAACCTCTTGGGGTGCAGCTTGTGGTGGATCGATGGGTCAACAAAGTGATATGGAAAACTGCTGTTTGCATTCTGTTTACTACCAATGTTTCTTTTAACCATGACAGGGTTATTTCCCTATCCTTAACCAAGACATACTTCTTTTAACCATGATCACGATTCTCTAACCATTAAGTACTTTTTGTAACCCAGACCATCATATTTCTCTAACCATAACCAAATATTTTTTTTCTTTTTTGCTAAAGCTAACCATGTCCTAACCAAAGAGATGGCAGATCAGGAAACAGTCACACAAATAATTTTCGCAATGGGTTTTGATCACACAGCGCTAATGTGGGTCATAAATGGGTAGTTTTGGATGGCAATAAAAACTGTTTGGTGGACTTGCTAGCTACAGTTGAACAATATAGTCTTTGGTTTCAATCTTCTGTGCATCTTCCATGCCATTCTGGTGTATAATCTTGACATCCTTGAACAATTACAGCACTTGAGATAACTATGTGTGCAGAACTTTGAAGTACAGTATTCCAGCTCTCTATAGGCATATCTCATATATTACCACATGAAGTTTTCTAAACATAGCTTTCTTTATCCTGAAGCCTATCTGCATCTTCAAAGACCTAATCATAACCTTCTTCTGCTGTGTTTATTTCTGTCCGCTCAACCTTTAATTACCAGACGGAATATCAATCTCTCGCAGGTCTTTCATTTGTTAGTGTTTGACCACCCAAATTATTATCTGCTTTTAGCCACCAATAAAATCTTACCACATTTTTTTGAGGGAAGATGGATGTAGATATAATTGGGAGACTGAGCTTTCTCCACCGTCCATCTGACCGAAAGTGGTAATAGAGGAGCATATTTATGTCTGTAGCAAGTTTGATCATACTGTCACCTCATTTGCTTCTTCAAATCGTTTGACTAAAAAGAAATAAGACTAAATTACAAGGCATGTTTGCAAATCTTCCCATTTGAAGTCTGGAAATGTTGCTGCATGTGAGCCATAAGAGAAATGACCCAGTCCCTCCAGTGTTGCTTCACAGTGAATCACCTTGTGCATTGCTCTCATAGTCAACTTAATAATTGTCTGTAGGAATCTGCCTTTAACAAACACATTCAATACCGACTCCATGAACAAAAGTAATTGAATTCAGTGCAAACATTTTGCTTAAGCTCTGCCCAGCCCGTGCCCCAGCAGTCATTTGTCTGTCTTAAGAACTGATTGTGCTATGTACACTTTCCCTTTCAAAGCATTACACCTGTGGCTTTGTCTGCCTGGGAATGTGTCCACAAATATAAGGCTCTGATAACGCTGCACCTGTTTAATAAGTTATTTTAAGTAGGGTAAACAGTAATCACGGAACAACTCATCATTATGCTGTGAGCAGGGCTATTAGAGCAGTCATGTGTGTGTGTTAGTTTCAGTTCATAGGAACATAATTCTTTATACAGCTGCAAAAGCTCAAAAAGTTTCTATTTGTAGTTAGACAAGGCAGGTTTTTTTATATTGATGGGTGTAGTGATGAAAAGCCGTCTTATGGCTTTTAAAACAGACAAAAATTATGCTGATCTTTTATAAAGAGGGGCAGAGAGCGAAGTTCAGACACTTTGGCCTCAATCAACCTTCCTTAGTGTATTTTTATATGAAAATACACCTGTGTAATCATCCTAAATCATAGCTCCGAGCTCTAACAGTCCTATTCCCACAAACTGAATAGGATAGACTTCCTAAATTTACGTCTGATGTGGGATATCTACATTTCTCCAGACATGAAAGTGATAAATTAAGATTTATGAGGAAAATGTCTAAAACACCAGGGAGTGCTCCGTCCAGAGAAAGCAAGAGTTAACAATGTAATATCTTTACTTTTCTTGTATCTTTAATATCCTTTGTGTAGGTATAGGGGTGAGCTGTTTGCAGTTTGCTGATTAACATTATTAAGGTAAGGGCTGACCTAATGCTCACATCTAGTTAGCATTCAGAACCACCAACTGCAACCCTTTCAATTCATTTTTCTGCCATAACAAGTCTATATCAGAAAGCAAACGGCGGTATTCATAACTTTGCACACACCAAACATTACTTTTGGCAGAAATGGAATATAAGTGTATAATCACCTGAATATAGAAATCGCTAGAATGAGCCATCTTTATCTACATACTTCCATTGAGTACGCCATGTTGAGCTGCCATGTTTCTGCAGTAGGCCTGAATAGACACTGACTGTAGATAGGGCCTTTCATGTAATTCGCGACTTTAGTAGACCAAACAGTAAAGTTGTGCGTTTGCATTCGAAAACGATGAGTTGATGGATGCTCTAATGTTCTATAAAGCTGAGTGAAACTGCAGAGTCAGATGATGGTTCATCACCACGAGCAACCCCTTTCACATACAAGCAGTCATGTGATCCGATATATATATATATATATATATATATATATATATATATATATATATATATATATAAAATATTGAATACAGCCGCTTTAATGTCAAGTACCAAAATTTATAGTTTTGGCCCAAAACCCGACCTGACCATGCAAAATGCACGCAATAATGTGTTGCAGACTTCCAAAGGGGTAGTCACAATCAATTTCATATGAATCTAAGTGAAAAGCAGAAGTGCTGACCGATGAATTTTAAAGCTTCATTTGTACCATAAAGGCCGTAGCCCAGTCCCAAAGCATATCATTTGCACATTTGGCGTTCAGCTGACATTTAGAGCCCTTCACAGTGAATGAAAGGGTTTGGCTTCAATTTAATTTGATGGACATATGGGCCATTGGAGGGATCATGCCTGTGACCTTTTTAGTTACAAGGTGGTTGCTGTAACCATGAGGCCACCCTGCTGCCTTCAGCACACCGGTGGTTCCTGGGTTGACTCTGTTATATTCTTAAATGTTAACAGACTTAATACAGTGGAACTCCATCATGTCACATGCAGTGAGTGGTTAGAAAAGCTGGTTCTCATTAGCTCATGGACTGGAATCAATATTGTGTGTGTATGTACTCTCTTGTACATATACATAGGCACATTCAGCTGGGTGTGTTTCTGTGTGTGTGTATTTGTGGTTCATGTGAGATCAACGGGCAGGGACTTCCCCCTCTGTTTGGAGCTAATCCCTGGCTGCACTGCCGAGATTAATGTGCAGTGGGAGCAAGAGCTGACAATTAGAAAAGTGCTTGTTCACTTCAAACCCTCAAAGAGAAGCCTGCTGTGACAGACACACACCACAAATGTTAACATTTCAAATGGGGATCCTGGAGACGTAAAAAGCTGAAATGTCTCAGAAGACTTTTTTGTAATAATGCATGGCATACTTGCTTTGAACAGGAAGGTAATTGTTTTATGTCTGCAAATTACGTTTTGGTAGACTTGCTAAGATCAGACTAATCTCCAAACATTTTAGGAGGAAATTGTGCCCCACCCAGTGACTTTGAAGTCTGTTTTTTGTCAAAGGATTGACAGTTTAGGCTAAAACATAAAAAGGGGAACAAGTAGTTCATGAAGGGAGAGCGTGTGTGGTGGAGCAAAGTCGTCTACTTCGTCTGAAGTGGATTCAGAATCATACAGTATTTAGTATGATTATGATCCATGTTGTCAGTGCACATGTGGCTGCAACTTTTGCACAAAATGCTACTGATTGCTTATAATTTTGATGATCTAAGAGACTTAATACAATTCTTCCTTTTGGACCTAAAAGACTTTTAATCCATGACATTTTTAGAATGTAATGTAATTAGTTTTTTTTTATTTTGTGGTACACTTTTGGCAAATTAATGTGTAAATACTGATGGTTATGTAGCTTACAGTGCATGTAGTACAGTGTACATGCTACCTTTGTTTTTAGCTCTATGAAACTAATGAAACACAAACAAGGAACTAAAATCTAAATCAATTATTTTTTCATTTCTACGAGTCATTATTTATTTAGCAAACTTTGTCTCTTCCGCCTTTTCCATGTACATTGTAAAGAAGGAAGAAAATCGTTTAAAGAAAGTGGACTTTTATTGACCTTATCGAAGGACTTTGCTTCAGTACAGAGATGTTTAACATTAAAAGCAGAAATAAAGTGGGGAAAAAAGAACAAGCATTTTACACAAATAGGCTTCTTGTAATTAATTACTTTAATAATTACTTGTGAAGGTATGAAATACAGAGTACCAGTGAACAAGTTTATGGGATACTTCTCACTGAAGAGTTCTTGATCCCCCTTTCAGTACATTTGTGTACTGTGTTTTCAAACTAATAACATTAGAGGCCATTACTGGGAAAGCTCACACATCAGAATTGTTGTGTTTTAATAATATTAATCTTTTTTAGCATTGCAAACTTAACTTTTAGCACAATCTAAAAGTTAAGTTTAGATTGTTCCGCAGTGTCTTTTAACATATTAGTATTGAGGTATTTTTGCAGTTTTTCTCTCAGTTTGAAAGTTGCTACTGACTCTCTCTCTCTCGACGTGGACGAAGTGTGGACAGTCACGTGTTGTTTGAAACCCATGCTTATTTTTTTGCTTCAAATATTAGATTTTTCCCACCAAATCGTAGTCACACACGTGATTCTGAATCAAAGCATGGTGTTTGGATTGTGGTAAACAGTATCAAGATGAACCTTTCTAAGCATTTACTATGTGGCTTCCTGTATCAGAGGATGCAAGATGTTGAGGAAATGACTCTGAGATTCAGTCATTTTTACAGCTTTATGTGGTTGGTCATGGACTTTAGTAATGTGGCCTTTCGACATCCTGCACCAGCAGCATTCGGACAAAAGGGCACAAAGTCTGGCAGAAATAAACACACTGCATTTTGTTGATCATAAAGCCATATGCCTATAATAACCAGTAGGTATTTCTCTTTTACTTTTTTCACACTTGCATTGTTGTTGTTGTTGTTTTACCAGTTTAACAGTTCACAAAAACTACAAAATCTTGTAGTTAGGACCAGTTGGAAAGTCTTGCATTGTGACACAGGGATTACAATCAGGGTACCATGTTGTTTACTCCAAAACAAACTCTCCCTTTATCTGTCAGACTGTACCAGGAACCAGCTTGTAGCTAAATAGTTTAAAGATGTTAAAGAATAACCAGGTCAGTGTTGTGTTGGATTCCTTAGTGTTTCAATGTGAATGGCAACTTCTTGAACCCAACCCACGTACTTTTACTTAGCAAGTACAGCACAGAGAGGCAGTGAACATCCAGACCACAGTTGGATCCCAGCACAGACATGTAGTCAGTAAAAAACGTGGGAAATAAAGACACTAAACCCCTTACTCTCACTTCATCTGACAAAAACTCAACCAAACTTTGTCCAAGACAAAGAAGGAAGGAAAATAATAATGTCTCAGGGGCTTTCTGGTGAGAATGTTTTCACAGAGGTAATTCAGACGACAACTCCCTCTCAACATCCTTGTTTTTTTGTTGTTTTTCCTCCACCACCCTCTGATTTTCACACCTGAGCTGAAGTGAAGATTTACACCTGTGTTGTCTTCTGAGCACATCAAAGTATAGATATTGAATAATTCTCACATAAACCCCGCTTTGACAACCTTTTTTCTCCCCCACATCCCTTTATAATGACGCAAGAGGTTACAAACTGTACATTGACATTACCTCCTGTACTGACAGGATCAGACAAACTGGGAAACTTGGCAAGGCATCTGCATGATTTCAGTGCAACGGATCAAAGAAACATGCATATTTGTTTAACATTAGTGAGGTCTTTGCTTTTAATTTGTGAAGCTGTGGTGGATTTGAGTTACAGAGGAATTGCAGGACCAGGAAAGGGATATTGGACAGGTGTAACATACAGTTCTAGGAAATGTTATTGGGTGTATTTGAAACTCACTGACTGGATACCAATCAAATCCTTAACTCATTGCACACTGCATGTGATGAAATGCTGTTAGACTGGGTTAATTGAGCTTTCACTTCCTCAAATCTTTACACCAACTTTAACTCAAAGTTTACATCTTTCTGTTGGTGTGATTCTGCAAAATTCACAAATTCATCGGAGGAGAAAACGTTTTTCACTTTTTTCACAGAAACATAGTGCTATTTAGCAAATATCTAAGTATATATAATATCTAAGAATACCTGCTGTTATACCAGATTAAGATGGAAAACTGTTCATTTCAGGTGTACATGTGTATAATGCACAGCTGCTGCTTCTTCACTTTGCAGGAATTTGTTATTACTCCTTTAGAGCCTTGAGGGCACTGATTTATGCAAGTGTGTGTTTGAGAATGAATACTACAAAACATCAAGATCTTATTTTTGGAATTGTCGTTTATTGTACCATGACAATCACTAACAATTTATAATCTAGTGAACTCATGTCAGCATATTGTATGCAGCCCAGTGGCAAGAGTTAAATTCTGTGAGCTGTAGATACTCAGATTCCAGTCATCCCTATGAAAAGTGCTGGTTACTCTTTAAATTCCAGTAAGTGTTGGAATGAAAGATTGGTATGTGTTTACTACTGCCGGATCATCGTCATATGGTTACTGCAGCCAACATCTGTGCCTAAAGTAGTAACTTTGTATGTCGGGGGCACTGCTGTATCTGTTGAGCTGCAGATGCAGCTGACCAGTGTAACATGTATTTGCCTCCACTGAAAAATCTGTTAAAACATCCTGCTTCAAATAACAGGAAGGGAGTGCACTCAAAAATAAAGCTGTTTGTGGCTGCCCTGTTCGTGCCCACTTTAGAACTAAGGGTACTGTGTAATTTTTGCATAGTTGCACTGTGGGTAACTCCGTACGATAATTTGAACCACATTATAATGATTTGTCTCCAAGGTGACAATGACAAGTATTCGGACCCACCAAGATGATTTGTTTGTTTCCAGTCGAATGACTTTCAGGATGTTTGTGATGTGCAGTTTAGCATCAGTCATTTCATGTCCGCTCTGTTTTCTGATGCAGACGCTGAAGCTTCATACAAAATGTATACTGTAGCTGTGACCCAATTTCATAATTAAAACCTGATTTTGTGCGTGTAGTGCTCACACTGGAAAAAGTGAAATGAAGTATACGCGAATACTACATTTTGAGTTTTCTGTTGTTTGGCACGGCTGTCCTCTCAAAGATTTAAAATAAATTGTACAGCTCCAGGTACTCCTCAAATAATAATAAAAAATAGTATGTTTTGGAGGAATTGTTAGATTGAAGAGCAACCTTTTTTTCGATCTGGGAGTGTGGTATCCTTATAAAGAATGAGGTCATAGGAAGGAGGTTGGAGAAAGAACTGGAACTTGGGGAAAACGGGGGTTCACACTGTGTGTATAAGGTTAGGGAAAGATTGTGGTTTTTGTAAAATGTTTTAATGTTTAAAGGACTACTACTAATGCAAGATACAATAGATGCAAGACAAATGCACAAGAGACTCATACAGTATGTATATATACCAGTCATAGTGATCATAGATAACATAGCCCATGTGTAAAGTGTAGGGTCAACCATGGTTTGTATTCTAAATCCTTGAAAGCAACATTATGTAAGATTTGGTATTTGCTGCAATTTCTCACCCTCAATTGCAATACCTCTCTTCTAAATAGATACAGCTGTACACGTGCATTTGTTAACTCATGATCAGAAAAGACATTAAAAAAACTTGACAAGTAAAGTGATGATTGACTGTCTTACCGGATTGCGTTATTCTTGTAGCATATCTGTTTCAGTAAAAACAACCTTGTTCTTCCACAGTGTTGAATCAGTTGTTACAGATGATATGGCATCTACCACAGATGGTTACATTTGTTTGCGTGCCCCCTTTTTTACACAGATGTAAGAGAAATGAAATCCTGAACACAGCTACGGTTACCTCAAGGTCTTGCCTTTGTTCCCTCAAGAAAACACAGTAGCTTAGATTCTGAGCAGCTCCCCACTGAAAAACAAAGGCAAGAAAACCTCAAGACATTTATGTCAGGCATTTAGAACAAATTCCCAGGGACTCAGATCTTGATAAATGCTTGCTTTACAAATCACACAAACTGTTACCAGTTTCACGCACCTGCACAAGCAGATCTCGGTGTGTAAGCACTTTACTGTTTAGTTATGTGTTCATGATGAATACTACTAATTTCAGTCAAGAAAATATAATTTTCATGTACTTAGAGCTCCACTTGTCCCATTATGCTCCTAAACAAGACAAGAGAAGAAGAGATCATTTAGACTCAATAATAAAGATAGAGAACATGGATTGAAAGTTAACTGCATATCAAGGGTTCATGACAAGGGTTCACTCATTCAATGTACATCTCTATTTCCGCCGTGTTTGTCTGTCTGACCCGTTATTCTTGAAACTTGGTGGAAGGGTGTAGCATGGTAAACGGAAGAAGTCATTACATTTTGGAGCAGGTTGGAATAAATCACAGGACTGATACATAGATTATTTTTCACTTTTGTTAACATTTTGATATAAATAAATTGTAACACTGGTGTGTATGGGAAAATGAACTGAATTCATCATACATGCATGAACCTGTTATAGTTAATGTGAATCGTGTGCCATGACGTAAAACATAACCTCAAACGTCACTGTAAAACCACATTGCAGGAGGTAGGTAAGAAATAAGCAACCAGGAATGTGATTTTTCTGACTGCTGGCGGTACCTTTTTGGAAGACTTTATTGCAATCGTTGTTGAGTTCAGTTCACCTTTCTCTGGATACTGTATGTCATTTTCATTGTCCTTGTAGATTTTTCTGCCAACAACGACAGCCAATGCTTGGCATTAATCTTTGGTGTGTTGATAAGGTCATTAGCTTTGGTTGCCAAGGCAGACAGACCCGTTGTCATATTTTACCTATTTATATTTGGAGTGTTAATTGTGTTTTCCTGATAAAAACCCAGATGACAGAAAGTGCTCATATAAAGGATATGTGGTGTCAGTATCGAGGCCTGAACTGAAATGGAGGAAGATAAGACGGCAACAAGGTCACAAGATGATGAACAGAATCTAAAGATTTAATAGAATCTAAAAGAGTTTATTGTTGATTAATGTTGGCAGCCAAGATTGAAACTTTGTCTAATATAGAAGTGAAAATAGCTTCAGGAGCCTAAATAGAAACAATAATTTGATGTTACAGTGTATTGTTCTGCACAGTTAAACCTTCTATAAATAGTTGGTGTGGGAACATATCTTCATGCAGTATTGACAGTCAAAAACTCACTCAGACACATGGGCTGTGACATCCAGTAAGCCATGGTGCTGCTGTTCATAATTATAAAAAAAATCTACCTGCACTTATGTTATTCTTCATGTCTTATTGTCTGAACTGTAAAGACATCAAATCCAGATTTTGTTTTTTTCTTGCAATGTGCTGTTAGATTCTGGTTAGATTATTTTTGAAGCAGAACTTGTATGCACTAATGTGACATAGATGACAGGAAAAATGGCATAACATATCTATTTGACACATGGTATTTTGAGCTAGGAAACCTCAGAGTAGGTTCTTTATATATTCATCTTGCAGTATCATTTTAAACACACAAATCTTAGTGATATTTCCAAAGAGCCATGACATGTGGACAGCTGCTGCAATGTGCCTGTTCAGACATTAAAATAAAAAACTTGGTCCCTAAACAGGACAGGAAATGCAACAGAAGGGATTAAATTGCCCACAAGTTAATGATACCATAATCCCGGTTTTTATTTTTTTTTAGACAGGCTTTTGCAAACTCACCAGTAGACAAGCAACTCTGTTGCACTGCTTTCACATATATTTTAGGCTAAACTTGTATTCTTCTTCCCACTGGTAATTTAAAAGCCAGTGGAATGTGGAAAATGATTGTAGGAGTGGAGGGAAGGGAAAAGATATGCCTTGCTTGGTCACTTTGGTGTCTGAAATCTGTAGCTGAGATGGCATTTGACTGATTTGTGTTTTGACCACATGTGCCAGACCCGCCTGCTATTCTCAACCCATAATTCCTCACTGAATTCAGGCATGCGACTAATTTACTGTAGGGGCAGTATTTTTTTCTCTTCCAGGGAGCAGAAACTTTACCCCTTTTCTGTTACAGGGCTCTGCACCAAGCGCTGTAAGTGATGCCACCTGTCAGGCTGACAGCTTATTTTCCATATTGGGAAGGCCTTTATCAGCTGCAGTTGTGGGGAGCAGGAAAATGTCTGCCACCTGCCAAGGATTTTCAAACCTTTAACTCTCTTGTTAAACAGGTTGCATACTTTAGATTGATGCCATTAGTTTACTGTTTGCTTTGTCTTTTTGTGTGTTAATTGACCAGTGAGTATTGTATATCTTAAGTTTGTTGTTGTGGTAGTAGAAGTAAACAGATCTGGAAAAAATGCCTTTTTAAAAACTGAACTACTTGACCTGCACAGCAGATGGTCTACCAATGCAAACTTGCAAAGGCACCCTGCTGGTTCTGTCGTAACGGGTCTGCATTTATTGCACATAGGCTTTCCTTCTGCTTTTCTGTCTCCTATGTGAGAGTTACAAATCATGCAAGGACTATTTGAGTTTTGTTTAGACTCCTTTTGACAAAAATCCACATTAAAATTGGTTGTGCAAAGACGGAGTTGCTGTTAAGCTAATTGAAATGTTTAGGAACAGGTCCAGGTCATGTTTTCATGTTCCCATCGCCGCGTTATGCTTCAGCAGGAAGTTGCTTTGGCACTACTACAGTAAGAGCATAGTGTGATTATGTTACACTTTTCCAGTGAGCTCTCGAGTTTAATAGGCACGTCCAGCACGTCTTCCAAAGACAACTATAACTTCCAGATTAGAAACCATGCTGCTGCTTTTTCTGTCAAACTACAATGTTTTCATGGAGCCATGGTTACTCTGCAGTATGCCGGCCCATTGTTGCAATGCAGCGGTGGTGAAGACAATGAAAATTCTCCAAACAGAACACAATACACACTCCAGCCGACGCGAACCAATGCAGTCGGAGAAAAACAGCAAAGCTGCACCGTGGGCCAAACTAGGGAGGTTTTAATAGAATTTCTAAAACACCAATTGCGAAAAGCAGGATAGTATTTTCTGATTCCGAGTGCCCTGTAATTTGAAGTGTGTGGGTTCAAGCCACTTATTTTGTGGTGATGGCTTTACTGGCGAGTTCTCCAAAAAGACAGAGGCCAACGCAGCCGAGGGTTGAGCTAGCTGCCTTGCCTTCCTTACTGATTGACCAAGCCGCTTCCCCTTTGGTATCTGGCCACAGTTGTTCTGCCCTCATGGCTAACCTCACTGGGCGTAGCTGTCCACCATTGGGTGTTTAGAAAGCCCAATAGGAGGACACCTGCTTCTGGATTTATTTATTTCGTCTCTTGCACAAACACCCATGCAGTCTGTTTATGGATGCAGATGGAGAGCACTTGGGATAAACAAATGCACAAATCTGCCTTTTTGCTAAACTGACTTCCAAACAACAGCCAAACATTTCCATATTCTCGTGCCCTTATTTTCCATGCATCACCCAAAATTTAGGAATTCAGCCAAACATAATAATATTGGATGTTGCATTATTATTTATGATTATTATTGCCTTGCTGAGCTTCATGCCACATATCATCTAAGCACTGTCTGGAATTCTGTCCTTTGCATACTTCAACTTCCCAGAATTTTCCAACTTGGAGAAATTAATAACAAAAACCTCTCACATTGTATATAAAAAAACTGACAATAACTTAATTGATTGTTGTTGCAGATCTTTTACACAAATATTTGAGAAGGAATGACCGGAGGTGATCTAAGGAAGAAAGGAAACAAAGGAAAAATAATTTAACAAAAAGAGAAAATCCTCTGATGCAATGACGCAAGAAAAAGGGTTCTTTGCACTGTTTTGTGTGGCCTTACCAGCCTTTGTGCAGGGCTTTAAGAGAATACAGATATAACATTAAACCACAGTGTAGGGCAAGAAGTCCTTTTGAACAGTAAACTTGTGCATTTTTGTATCCGGTGCCAAGACATCTGTCTAGTGACACACCCTGTAATTATAAACGAAAGGAAAAGAAATGTCTTTTGATTATTTCCATCCTTATTGCATGCACACACAATAAGGCGTGTTTTAACAATTACAACAAAAAGCTTTAGAAATTATTTTCGACAGTGAGGTATCTCAGTAACATAATGGCACAGTAACAGAAACGACAAGGTTTAAAATACCGTTTGCATTGTAAAACACTTAAATATTTGAAGTCATAGTGACCGCTGAATCTGTGGGGCAAAGCTGAAATGGGTTCATCTCTTTCCAGCATGGAAACAATCAAAGCCATGTTGTTTATTTATTTTCTGTAGATATAGACTTGTTTTAAAATTAAACTTTAGGCTTTTTAGTGGATGGAAAAGCAGCAGCATTTGCCAGGAGAGAGTGTAGGGAAGTCTAGGAAGGGAGGCTGTTGTCTATCAGCAGCCCATGTGGAGGGTTGTGATGAGAGGGTATGTCAAAGGGTGCTCCAACAGATTATGGTGACTCACAGCACTGTACAAACAAGTCACAACCCTGCTCTATCTAAAAGGCACACTCCAAAACATTTTACGAAGAGTGAGTGCATACAATAGGTGTGTTTGTATGTGTGATCTGTGTAGCCCCATTACTTAATGTCTCTCCAAAAATGTCCTTTTTTTGTGCATTGATCAGCAGTGTTGAAGTGCTGGTTGTAATTAGGGCTGCTAGACTCACTAAAGAAATGTTTAAGGTAATTTAGAAAAGGTGTCTTCATTTCATAGTTTGTCCACCAGAGACTACTAACAAGTTTAATTTTCTGTTTTTATGTAAAAGAATATTTGTGAATATATAACTGAATTGTTGAATCCCTTATGATATAGGCAAAAATCCAGTATCAGTCCGGCTATGTTTGCGAAGTTGGAATTGGGTAATACTCTGAAGGTTAGTTATCACATGTTAGCACACAGAGAGACATTTAAAAAAGGTCAACATGTTGTTTATATTGAACAGCCCAATAAAGCTTGCAATCAAAATGAAATGCTGCAGATTTTGTGATGCATTAATCCATACTCCGGCTTGAATATTAGAGGCAAATTTTCTGTTTTTACATCTGTGTTTGTGAGTTCCACTCTTGTAGGTGACTTGATGGCAGTTTGAGGAAAGTAATGTTAAATTGCCAAAGTCATATTGATGGATACTAGTTTAAATACAATTCTTTGTCTGTGCTCTCTCTTTGATGTAGAGAGCTCGGTCTATGTTTGTTTTAAAGGTGGGTGACAACTTGTTCTTGAAAGGTATGCATTACTGGCATTACTCCCACAAAATCATTAGTTTTATGAATAATGCATTCCTGGAACAATGGGAAAACAATGGGCTTGATTACACCTTTAATAATAATTTTATTTTCTCAGTGTTTCCTTTAAGTCAGAGCAGTTAGTGCTGGCTAATGTGGGTTAGTGACTGCATTGACCTGCTTTGTTGCATACAAACTCTTCAGTAAGTAAGCTCTGGCTCTGGATTACATATCCTGCAGGATGTGTAATTCGGGTAGATCCCCATGGACGCTACACACCTCAGGACATATGGTTCCTACCTTCGCCTGTATTACACAACCCGGCTTTGTGAAGTCACTTCTGAGTCAAATAAGCAATCATCTTCTTCCTACTCCTGAACCTCTCCCCAAAATCTTTGGGAGACACACTCACACATCAACACACACTCAACACGCATCAAAGCTCCACACGTCGGTAAAGGAAAACCTGTGGATATTAGGGAATCCTACATCTCCAAAACTGGGGTTAAGAATAACTCACTTCAATATTTTTAGTCTGAGGAACTAAATACAGGATATTTTATATACTTACAATATGCTGGCAATATGGGAACTGCATTTAGACTCAGCAATAGATAGTTCTCTACTGAATATAGCATGGTATAATATTGACAGACAAGATAAAAATAGAAATGGAGGAGAAGTAGCAATTTATGTTCAGAGCCAAGTACCAGTCAGAGGGAGTCACACACAGATATTAACTGCCCTTGCTCATTAGAAGTCCTTGCTCACAAATTCAACAACAGAGAGTTGTACAGGCACCTGCAGACGAGTAGCAAAGCATCAACATGATTTTTGACACTTTTTCTGAAACCAAGGGAGGCACTGGTCACCTTATGACTCGTCAGTCGCTTTGTGCGCATCTCTTTGTGCTGTTACGCTACTGGTGTTTAGAGTAGCCAAAAAGGACTCACATTACAGCAGTCATTTCTCACGTTATATTTCATATCACAACTTAATGAAGTCTGTTAGTAAGGAAATCCCAAAACATCGGACATTCACCAGTTTATGTTCCCTGAATAAGCAAAAAATCAAGTCAGAAAATCTGCTAAATTAATTCTGTCATATTTAACGCCAAAAGGTTACATGCTGCATAATATGTGACCACCTAAGGATGGTTAGGGCCGACATGAAAATAAGGACCTCTTGAACCTCGAGGTTGCTGTCTGGGTGGTGCAGCCATTCCAGGCAGACGTGGCAGAATGCAAGCCCAATATCCAGGCACTTCTTGTCGACTTTCTAAGACGACAATGAGCCCAGTGGCCCAGGCTAATTTCTGCACCTCTGGCTGGGTCAGTGTGTGGGTCAGATATGCCCAGCCTTACCCACTCTCAGGGAAATGATCAGGCTGATTCTTCTTACTTTCTCAACGATATATCTACAGTAGTTGATCAGGAATTCAGCCAGGTCCTCCATGCAGCACTTGTTTTCTATTGGAACAGTTAATAATAATGTTTATTGTATGCTGTTTAATTTAGGGTTTAATGTCAAATTTCTAGCCTATGCATTTTTAACAACCTATGTTCTTTTTTTATTTTATTTGTATGTCTCCATGGGAAATAAATGGTAAAGATACATCAAAATCACACCTGTTATTTGGTATTCAATTACATGTTTTTGTAATGATATAACACATAATAATAATAATAATAATAATATATATATATATATATATATATATATATATATATATACATATATTATACATTAATATGGGGGGTGGTAAGGGACCTGGTTAATCTCAGTCCTTATTTATATTAAATTATAATTTTAAAGGCTCAACTTGTCTACTAGTCTACTCTACTTCTTTTCAACAATAACTATTTTATTATTACTTATTGTAAGTAATTGATGTACCCTATGTATAAATTGAAAACATCAGGAAACCTTACTTGAATTGTACAGCATTGAGTTTGTCACTGTAGGCTACTTATCTTCTGTGTTATAAATAAAGTTCTTTTAAAAGTGTTTTTTAACATAAGCTGTCAATCAAGGTACAAGGAGGTCCATCATAAGAGGGCCAGTGCCTCCCTTGGATTCCGCCCCCAAACTGTCAAAAGTCAGGTTGATCTGCACCAGCAGAATTAAACTTTGACAGTAGAGTAATGTGAGAGTGTGTAAGCTCTCCAACACTCGCCAAGCAGAAAGTCTCTTGTGCGTGGTGGCTGTTTTGTGTGCTTGCTGTTTATGTGTATACACACAGGTGCCATTCTTTGCCTGTCCCTATGGTTTGTTTCTCGCTTGCAGCTGCCTGGACAACTCTCAGTTGTTGAATTTATGCACATGGACTTATATTGTGTGAGTGGCAGTTAATATCTGTGCATGTGAAATAATGTAATTTGCTCATCTGCGTGTTTTATCACACTTGATACATATGACATAAATCTGACACCACAGTATTGCATTAATGTGATCACAGTTAGATTATTGATGAGTAATAGGGTCCAATACAACACAAAGTAATTTAAACTGGTTAGAGACACTGCTCATATAGAACAAGGAGAACAGGGTGAATTACACCTTATTTTGTTTATAGAAAAAATTATCATAACGTAATTATAGATCAACATTATAGAAACCTACCTTTCCTGTTGAACTGACATCATTATGTTACAGGCAGTGTATTTATTTGCATAAGAAATGGAGTAGTTAAACATAGTTCTGGTTTTGCTCCTAAAGATGTGATATGGATGAAGAGAGTGATCCATCTTGATTTATTTGTGATCACAGGATGTGTGTAGCTTTATTGATTACTTTAACTCTAAGACGTGGTTTGATTATGTAGAGCTATTTATTGTTTTCGACAGGTTTTGAATTATTGTTTGTCATTAGTGTTGTTGTGTCTTACGCATGTCAGATGTTATATGTCATTTGTTTTTTGTCTTTTTTTTTTTTAAGTAAGTACATTATGTGGAACCTAGGAGGAGCAGCTACTGTTGTTTTCTAACAGTAGCTAATGGGGATCTGAATAAACAAACAAGCACACACACTCCTCAAAGGATATCCAGAAAGGGGACAATGGCAAAGCCTGTCAGAGAGAGGGCTCCCACCTAAACACATTCCTGTAGTACAGGCCATGTTTTCCTTACCCCAACAAATTTACACAGTTGTTAGTGATGGCCCGGGATTCCTCCTAAAGCGCAGCCCACCAATAATAAACAGTATGGCAGCTGACACCGCAAGACACCTGCACAGCTCCCTGACACTGCAGGATTGTTCCCAGGGACTGGGGGGTTTGGGGTGGGCAGAGGTTGGTTGGAGAATGAGGGGAGGAGGGGCCGTGGGGGGCGGTCGACAGGTTGGTGGTGTGTGGGTGTGTGTGGGGGTAGGGGTAGGTAAACTAAAAGCAGTCAGTGTTGCACACAGGTCAGTCTCACTGACCTGGTGACAAAAACTTAAAACACACATAAGTGAGCCAAACCAGCTTCAACTATTCTGTAATAAACTCAAGACAGAGCGCCTTTTCTACTGCTTCAACTTCACTTTCTCACTCCGTAATATGTGACGGATGGACACTGCTTTTATCTGTGTTATATGTATAGTACTGAATATACTGCTGCCATGTCACGTGTTATATCAGACTCAGCTTTGAGATTGTTTTTATCTGCAGTCCCCTTTCAGGTAACTTCCACAAAATGAAATACTCAAACAACTCAATTAATTGATCGTCAGAAATGCCAAACATTGGCTAGTTCCAGCTTTTCAGATGAGAGGTTTATATTTATATAACTTTGGGTTTTAGTTCAGACAAAACAAGTCATTTAAAGATGTCACTTTGGGCTTTTCTTTGATAATGAAAATAATACTTTATTATTATTTTTGTAATATTAACAAGGTTTTTAAGTTTTCGACTTGTGGCTCATGCTGATTGATTGTCAGTCAATTGTTACATCATTAATTACGCAAAAATGTCAAACACTGTCAAACAGTTTACAGATTTGTAAACTGTATATCTTTTGGCTTTGGACTGTTGGTTGACATTTTATATACTAAATACTGCAATACTGAAAATAATGAACCGTTACAGCCCATCTTTTAGCCAACCTTGAAGACGCTTTAAGGGTTGATTATCGTTTGATACTAGGGCCAAAATGATACCCAATTTTCAGTACCAAAACGTTTCTAATATTTTCCTTACCTTTATAATATATTTTTCTACAGAACCCTTTTAAAACAAGAAACACAAGAGTTATCAAATTTTCAATATTATCTAACCATGGGGAACTGGAAGAGAACTTAAAATGGTCTAAGACTTGAATTAGTAACTTTTGGATAAAAGAATAAACAAGATCACCAATCTGACCAGACATTCGACTTCAGCTTTTGATACTTGACATGTTACCAAAATAGTATAAAGATTCAGTACCCTGCCCTGCTAGCTATGTCGCTCTAGTTATCTCTCTTTAACCATGTCACACTCTTTCTTTGTCATACACAGCACACAAACAAACACCTACAGTGACACAAGCATTCAGACATACACTCCTCATGCCACAGGATGTCAGGTGGTCCAGCCATTGTGTCCCCACCTGTAGGACATTGTCAAAGCACAAAGGAAGGGCACAGTACGTGTCAGCCTGCTGTCAGCTTCTGTTTGACTTGAATTTGTAAATCCTTCTCTTTCAGCCGCAGGGCTTTGAAAGATTAGCCAAAGGTCTGTGGAGTAATTCACATCTGTGTAGGTTTTACTTATTGTCAAGAGGAGGGGGGATCCCTCCACAGTTTCCACAGACCACAATAATTATTATTGTCAACGCTGTTCAAGTTTCACAGTTTGTTTCTGGGCGCATAAACATGTTCATAGTGGATTTTTTGAGGGTGGGGTACCCATGAGGATTTGAGATGCTTTGTTGTGTTTATTAACTGCGTGGATCAGGGATTTAAAGGAAACTCCTGGTCTACTGTTCACCTGTGTATGTAAGCCTCATCTTAAGGTCACTGGTGTTTTCCTTCCAGACAGCTGAAACTTCAACTGCGAAGACAAGAAAAAAAGAGTTTCAAAGAGGAGCAAACTGAATATTGAGTATCACAAAGAGCCAGAATCTCTACCTGGGACCTGTGCAACACTCAGCTTCTCAGGCACTAACCAGACCGATGTTTGCCATAAAGCGGGGCCTCTCACTTGCTGCCCTGTGAGGTCACAGCACCTGTTCTTGGTAATGGCTGGCAGGTGACGTAAGGCCTCCACTTGTTTTCCATGGTGTAAGGTGGAGGTCCCCCGGCTCCCTCCAGCATTGAGTCATATTGGTTGTTTGCAGCAAATGAGCAAGTCTGACTCCATCAAGTGAAATGATCTTAGGCTTACCTGTCAGAGGCAAGTTAGTGAAACCAAATGTAATCATGTACTTCTGTTTAGGCTGTTTTCCAGCACTCTTTTGTGCTGTGTTACTCATGAATAAGGCTTATTGTTTTCATTTTTGTTTCTTCCAAAAACTGAAAAGAGAAAAAGAGGTGAAAACTTGATGGTGGCATGGTTAACACATCATTTTGGTTTAATGCAACTTAAGTCTAATTTTTTGCTTTAGAAAATCTAGACTTTGACCAATCACGGGTAATTTCAGAGAGAAGGAGTTTCTATTGGCTGTTTTCATAGGGCAACCGACTTCTGCTGCGAACTTGTGGATTTGGTGGGCGGGGCTTAGCAGAGCGTTTGGAGGAAGCAGATCTACTTTATGGAAACAGTGGATTTGTATGATTTTTCCAGCAGTGTGATGAAGAAATGATTTGTCAGATATTTCGTTTGCAATTTCTGTCAGTTATATATAAAAACTTGCAATTAAATTTCCAAACAATTTACATCAGAATCAGATTCATTTCCCCACCATACATTATAGCGATGTCGCTGTATTCCCAGATCTAAGTCATTACTTTGGGCTGTTAGTTTAGTGTCATCATAACTGGTAGAAATGATGGCCATAACAATGAATATAATAAATAAAAATGATCCATAACATGTTGCATACTTATTATATATACTATTTATATATCACCTTAACCTGGCACTGTACAGTAGCTAGCCACTGTTACTAGTAGTATAGTCAATATATATTGTACTGTGTATGTGACAATAAAGTGAACTAAAGTGGTTCTATTCTTGTCTTTATAATCTGACTTTAATAGATTTTTATTTATTCTTCTAAATAAATACTGCTAAATACCCTTTTTCATGATTCACAGCAGCTACATATTTCAGTACAAATGTGTGCAGGGATAATCAGGATGGCAGCAGAAAAGTTTTAGAGCACAACAAAATATTGTTGTATCTTTATATAATTAGCTTACTTAGCTGGTTGATATAAAATCTGAAAGCAGCCCAGGACCAAAGACTTTATCGAAGCCCTGTATCGAATACTGCTGTATTGGCTCATTTGGCAAACTGACTTCATTGATTTACATATCTCCCCTAATTTGATATTTTTAGCGCCGCTGCATAAACATTACTCGCCTCCTTTGCCTTTGCCGGGTCCACCTGATGATGTCTTTTCAAGGCTGGCTGCAGGAGGACAGAAGCCAGTAGATAGGGTATCTGGCCCAGGCCTCCAGCCAGCTGTGAACCTGATAGCATCTGTTTTAAACGTTTGAGAGACAGAGAGAAAGGAGCCCTCTTTTCTTCTGAGCTCTGGAGCGCTAGTTATCTCACGCCTTTTTAGTAAAAGGATCCACAGATGGCCCATGTCCTGACAGTCATACAAATGTGATATCACTAGCTGAGGTATGTTGCTTGGATCCACTTACTGTGTTACTGTAGGTCGACAAGTGGGACTCATTCATGCTCGGAGTAAACAAGACAAGTCAGACACAAAAAGAATCCTCTTTTTCTCAAGACAAGGCAGCAAAGAAAGAAAGAAAAGCTTCGTTTTATCTATGTGAAGGCAGACAAAACAACCTCTTCACACCTGAGTGTGTCTTCTGTTTGGAGTTCTTCCCATCCATTGTCATCATGTGTTATCTAAACCATCAAATCGACATGAAAAGATCATTTCATGTTCTGCTGTCACCTGAGGGGATTTGGACAACTTGCCTTTCTGTTGCTTTGTGTGAATCCGGTGACAAAACCATTTGTCATCCTTTTTTTTCCTGGTTATGTCTGGTTCAAGCTCACTTCAAAGGCCTGGTCTCTGATGAGCAGCTGGAAAACTGTCTTTAGATGTATGTTTTCTGTTTGTGTTGGAGAATCCAAGTCTTTTTTGTTCTTACTCATTGAGTTTTAATCAGAAATCAGTGTTTGGGTTATAGGAAGCCATTGTGTTGCCCTCACATCCAGTAGTTTTTCTTTTTTAATAAATGTTTTGGGCATTTTATTCATTTATGAGAGAGAGAGAGAGAGAGAGAGAGAGAGAGAGAGAGAGAGAGAGAGAGAGAGAGAGAGAGAGAGAGAGAGAGAGAGAGAGAGAGAGAGAGAGAGGATGCAATGGAAGTTCCCCAAGCCGGTTTCAAACTGAGCATTTGCCAATAAAGTTGAATTCATCAAGATAACCTGGGTCTCGGTTTTCAATAGTCGGCAAAATAATCTGTCTGATCATATGGTGCATTATAATCATTGCAGGATAAATATTTGTTTTTTTTGTTTTATTTGTGTTGTGAACTGTCAAGTGTTGAAAAATGACATGTATAGCTGTTGGTTAATTGGTGAAGCATCATGCTGCAGTCAGTGATGGTGTTTTCTTGCTGTTTGGCTCTGTTCAGGTGGACCCCATTTTGGATTGGGTCTAATTATCCTCTGATCCACATTGGACCAGGCTGACTGTCTACTGGTCCCTTTTGGAACGGGGTTTCTTTCAAGAAAAAATAGATATGGGTCAATGCCAGATATGGTCCAAAGACCTCCACATCAGAGAAGTTTGCCATTTTCATGTGGTGTTATTAAAGTATTAAAGCAGTGAGACCGCTATTGTTACAGCTAAACCAGGGCAGCTGAATTATCTGTGAAACTGCTAACAGTTACATTTTTCTTAAGCTTGTGGGAAATAGTGTTCATTAAGACAAACCTAAAATCTCTACCTTATTAAATTGAATAATTATGAAATATCTCATAATAATTCAATCAAATTGATTGGCAAAATCATCCTCTATTCTTAACAAAAAGAGAGAAACCTCAAGATAAGCAACATCCCTCTTCCAGTATGGACAGACATGCAATAGATGTTGTTTACAGAAGGTGCTATCTGTGTAATGGAGCTTTACAATAAATACAATAAACTGCTGCAATCAGCTTTGTGATAGGGCTAGAGTTTAGATTACGTTTAGTAACTGTCAAAGCGATGCCCTATATATTTTTCCTCTATAACTCTACACTAAATTATTTCTCACCTTTTTAAAGCGCCTCTTTAGGGCCCTTTTTGGTCTTTCCTTGACTTCCCCCCTTATTGTTATCACCCAAAATCTCCTTAATTCTACACACAACGTACAGCATTAAGCTTTAAGTCAAGACTCCACATTTCATTGTCATTTCAAGCTACATTTTTGCCCGGACTGTAGGTGTGTTGGAACGGAACTGAGACTCTAGTTACTATAAGTCGAAGGATTCAGCTCGAGTCCCACGCACTTATCTGAGCAGGATATTCTTTAGACAGCCCACCTCAGTGAGCTCGGGCCATCGCAGGACGACATTAGTTGAAGTCGTTTTTGACTTGGACCTGATTCAAAGCATAACGTGAGCTTTTGTATTTCAAAGTGGGAGGATTTGTAACAGATCCCCTCTATCTGTCCACTTCTAACAAGTGACTTTGGCCTTCCTGGCTTTCACTCAGGAGAGGCTTGATGGCCATGATTATTTACACAGAGGGTTTCCTTCTTTTTCTTTCTTTTAACAGTCGGTCATTTTCATAAGGGATCATAATACTCTTGGACAGGAAGTATCTGGCTACATAGACTACGCCCACAGACTCAAGACCCAAGATTTTGAACCATATTTCAATGGAAAGAAGAGGCTCATGCCAGGACGCTTGGATTTATGGTAAGTCTCCTTCCATTGTAACATGTCCACGTTGGTTGGGGAGGGCTTGACTCGAGTGGGATTTGACAAGATTTGAAGGGTAAGGAAATCTTATTATCCAGGATTAAAGACTCAGGTTGACGTGAGAGACCAATATAGGCTTGGAAGGAGCTGTGCAAAGGGCCAGTATATTTAGTATGTACAGCACCAGCCCTTGTGGCCTCAGCATAGATGTGGAATAAATATGCACTTCTAAAGCAAAGCTGAGTAGAGCTGCCAAAGTGCTGAACCTGTCTGAACAAGACAGACATGATTAGAGTCAGGATTAAAGCAGACTTAAACCATGAGATTGTGATCTTCTTTTAATGTGCTTTAAATCTGTCATCACAGATACATATAATATATTTTATGGCCTTAGATACATTAGATACACTGATAGATAAATAGACTAGCTAATTGACTGATTTATTTTTAGCCCTGAAAACATATTTATGAAATTAACTCATGATCTATTGGTCTTATAAGAACAAACTATTATGTGCCGTGGTAGTGATTTCAGATTAGGGATGAATTTGTGTTTTTGTCTGTGATTTGAAGTAGAATTCTTTTGGAAATTATTTATGCCAAAATAAATGTTGTATCTTTGGGTTTTTGATCGTTGGTTGAACAAAAGAAGCACCTTTAAAATTAGGGTCCAAATTGATAATGAGGGTAATTGTCAGTTGTAGCACTAGTCAGGTGTTTCCATGTGTTTTCATGCATAGTTAGTATGGCAGTTGTTGGGTGGTTTTCCCAAAAAACGCCAGTGTTAATAAATTCTGATGAAGCAATTCATACCAAATGTTGAGGGAAATATCTGGCTCCTTAGTTGCTAAATGTTAACCAGCTAGTTGCTAACCATGTCTCGTACATTTAGTATTGCTGCTGGAAACAATGTTGATAAGTGATGATTGTGAATCAAAACTGTGAAATTGAGGAGTAAAACCAAAACAATGACATGAAAGATGGTAAAATTCTTGCAAATTCTGCTTGAAGTTTAAATACCAAGTCTTCAGGTGCTTTAAATCTGGCATATTTAGCCAAGATACATCATGTACTATATGTTGAACAACTACATGCATCAGTGCCAGTCACACAATTCTAGGCCAAGCCACAAGTAAACTTCTGACCTTACAGGTGTAAGCTAAAATCTAGCTTGTATCCCTCAGTGGTACGGGTAACATCTTTATAATTCGTTGTCTATCAGGAGAGCTGTGTACTTAGAGAGCTGTCAGCAAATTACCCGAGCCAAAACCATTCCCACATTCCACATGCTTGTGCATAGTAACATATTACCAACATTTCAGATACGTGCGAGAAATCTCTTGAGGACAAACACAACTAGACAAGGTGGGAATGAGACTGTGTAATACATGGTTATTTTCAGAGTTCAGCCAAATGACATGCACCCCATATAACCTCACTGACACTGGGCAGAACATGGTCTGTAAAGTCCCAATGTGGACAGATTGTAAAGGTAAATGCTTTTTTCCATGGTCTGGATTTTATTGTCTCAGTTTTGACCATCATTCCTGTTGGCTTGAGCGTTTACTCTCCAGCTTAAATCAGGGCCAAATCACGAGTCACTCTTTAAAACATGAGGCCATTAGGGCCAACATTACGATCACAGAGGTTGTAAACAAATCCTCAGTTTGACCGTATTGTCACCACAGGTATTTGGAAGTGGAAATTATACATAGCATACCTGATATTACCATTATTGTTTTTCATGGCATTGTAAAACTGCTGGCCAGTGCAACTACAGTAAGTGCATGCAGGTCAAAGCTGAACCAAGAAGTACAGTAGCTCACTAGAAGCTCTGGAAACTATATGGGTATTTCAATGGAGAGTGTGCATGTGTCATTTTGGCTAGGGCTGTTTGATATGAACAAAACTTCATATTCCGAGATAAGGCATTTCATCCAGATAATGCACATTTTCTGCAAATTCAATGAATAAATAGTTTATATAAAATTACCACATGGAAAGGCCTATTTTCTATTACATTTTACATTTGAAAACTGACAGCTAGCATCTAGATGTAAGCTCTCCTCCATGTTTGTTTGTGCTGCATTCATGCAAATTTCCTGTCTGTGTCTGTGCTGTATAAAGGAACTCAAACCGCTGTCCACATGATGAGCGATGATGAAATAAATGATAGAGCATAATATGAAAGAACATGTTTTTCTATTGTTGATACACATTATATCGTCATATTGCACAGCCCTACATTCAGCTTTAGTTTTGGGATTTGGGTTCATAAAACCCTGGGATAAGTGCAATTTTGAAACATTCAACTGGCGGAAAAGCATATTCACCTGAATTTGTGCCACCCATCCAAATTCCTGGCCATCACGGCTTTGCTTTGACCTTATATTCAACCCGACTGCATCTAAAATTCACTGTGCGTTCTGTCTAAATACTCCTTAAGAATCTCACTATACTATTAGTTAAATTTTAGTTCCAGCCGAGCATACCTCGATGTTCTTAAATAATGATACACAGTCCTGTCATTCAACACAAGATAGTCACAAGATATCCATATAAACATCCATATTTCACTAATAACCACAAAAGCACAATATGCGTGTCAGTTTCAGAATATCATCCCCAGCTTTATGAGCAAATATCCATGTTAGTATTAAGAGTGATATATTTAGTTTGCTGTCAAGTGTTTTGGCTACAGCAGTTATAGGACAACAAGAATGACAGTCTGCGTTTTATTTTTGGAAGTGGTTTTCCCTTTCTTTGAAACCAAAGTGTCAGACATGCAAAGCTTTGTTGTTTTATTTATCCATTTCTCACCATGTGTTCTGACACACAACCCGGCTCGTGGCCTTGAACTCGGCCTCCTCTCTGGCGAGTGGAAGCCCTAACAAGCTGTAGGTGTGAGTCATTGGGCGAGCATGCCTGGAGGTACAGCCTACTCCCTAATGATGCTTTTATGAGGCTTCCCCCCTACACAGGTCTCGCTGCCCTCCCTCCATCTGACATCTGACTTCACACTCCCTCTCTCTGTCTCTTTTTTCACCAATTAAAACTCTGCTTTGTCAGATTTACACATCTCACTGTCTTCATTTTGAACTTTTCTAGCCTCATGTTCCAAGCTTTGCTACCTCTCCCCTTCTCTCTCTCTCTCTACCCTTTGTCATCCTCCTGCCCTCCTACCCCGCCACCACCCCCCACTCCCTCCCTTTTTTTTCATCTCTGTCGGGAACAATAACACCCAGTGTGGTTGCCGCTAAGAGGGAGCAGATGCTGGAGCTGCTGCCCACTCAGTGCACTAAACCTCCCACCGCAGGACTCTGAATCCTGTCCCTCCTCCTCCTCCACAGCCACAAAGAACACAGAGCAGCGACACCAGCGCCAGCTCTGGCCTCCACCTCCCACCTCCAGCAAGGAAGGGTGGATAGGTTCACGTACACAGTCTGCAGTGTCTCGAAGAAAAAAAAACGACCAGTAGCAAGTATCTCCCTGAGGAGCAGAGTAAGAGAATTGAAATGACAAGTAGAAGAGAAAGGAATTGGAGGTGTTTTAAAGACAATATTAAATTATGTAAATTAAATTAAATTATGTCTCTGCTCCAGCAGTATGATGTGGGAAACTTTCCATCTTTGTGTAATGGGAGTGATAGCCCTTTACAAAATGATGAGACACACATACTGGATGCCAAGGACTAAATACCTTTTGACATCTTTCAATTAGGTCCCTTTTAAAGTTCAACATTTTCTAACAGCGCAGGATTATGTGCAGAAGATTTTTCCATTTTTTAAATGCTTCAAAAGTCTTCCATCCGTGCATTATTTCCTACCACAACCTTCAGTTCCAACCTAAAATACGTGTAATTGTGGAAGCAGGACCATATCAGAATGCAGTTTGTTTCAATGTTATGTCAGTTGCAAAATAGGAACTACAGCCTACTTTCTTGACACTGTTAATTGTAACTCTTGTCATTAATGGACTGTGTTTGGTCATCTGCTTTATACAAAAAAATTGAGATGTTAGTCTTTATATTACATTCTCACTTTTAGGATCTTTGCATTTGTTTGACTCTATAGGAGCAGCAAGGAGCAAAAATCAACTGAACGCTGGGCTTGATTTATTTTAGCAGGCACACTGGGTGGGTGGGTCATATAAACATCATTTATAAAGGCATATGTTGTAAGCTTCTGACCTCCTGGGAAACCTGGTTAAAGTAAATCAAGCAGTTTACATCAGAAAGTTTACATCAAAGAAGCGGTTAATAACACACACACACATAACAATAGAAGCAATAGGTAGGTAATAATATTAAAAATACTAAAACCGCTCTTCACAAACTTTTGTAAATGCTGATATTAAGTGATAATTGAGGAACATCTGCTAAACTTACAAACATATGCACAATTGTAGCTTTATTGGACTGTAACTGCCTCTGGGATACAATACATTTCAGATACACACACCTACTTTTCTCTTCTTTATTTAGCTCCTTTAAAACTATAGGTGAATCCCTTAAGTAAATTGAACTAAACTATTTAATGTCATTTGTTTAAAGGCAAAATCTTCATTACGTTTTTGTCTCCATCACTTTTTACTGTGAGCTTCCGACTAAGACACACACACGCACACATACACACACTAAAGTCCTGACCCTCATCTAATTATCCCACAGATCTGCAGCTCCGTGCACCCAGCTTCCTGCCACTCCAGATGTGCCTACAGCATCTCTGATGTCTATTTAATGTTCCCCAGCAAAGTGACCATCTGTTTATGCGCTCTGGCTGTTCCCCTCCTTCCTCTCTCTGTCTCTCTCCCTCTTCAGTCCCTGTGTTTAGTAAAGACTTTTAAGAGGCTGGGCAACATCTGACATATATGGTTGTCCTAATTGATTCTTTTCCTCTTTAAATTGTTACAGTGTGTTTTGCATCAAGTTATGAGTTTCATTCTGAAAAAAACAGTTCACCATGTGGATATTTTCTTCTATATCCTCTTAATTACTTTACACAAATGCATTGATTTTTATCTGAAGTAAGAAATACCATACCTTTTTTAGTTTTCTTGCACACTCGCTCCACTCTGTGTGTTTTTGGCGACAGACAGAAAGATTGAACTTGAAGGATCTGCTCAGTTGGAACACAGCGCATGCTTCTTCCAAAGCCAAAACCATATTGCCTCCACGCTCAGCCTCTGCAATGCACCTGTGTGTCTGGCTTCATTTTCTGCTGTAAAAATATTTGCACTGCTGTCCTATTTTATTAACTTTTAATACAAAAGAGAAACTGTTCCAGCTCTGAAGGTGATTTGGCGGCTCGGCCTGAAGCATTGTGTCTTTGAGCTTTAATGGGGGGCAGTGGGATATTCTGTTGCAGTAGACTTTGCCAGCTCGATAAATATTTGCTGGTAAGCCAGAAACGTTCCATGTCGTGTGTTGATCTTCACACATGGCGCACACATACTTCACTGGCGGGATCCTCAGGGTTAAATCCAATCGGACTGTTTGTTCTTAGCACTGATGCTGTTCGGACTCTGTTTGATGAATTAACTCAGTGTTCCACCTGCAGTATGATCATCAGAGACCTCCTGCCAAGTCTGATGGGCTGTTCTGTCTGTGTGAAATGACACAAAGTCTTATCAGTGAACATAAATCTTTCTCGTCAAGGTGTTATTAAACCAGACTGAAAGTTGTCATTAGTGAGGATTATTTGAATATAATGAAGACATTTTTGGTCGCATGTATTTTTCTAGGCCCTCTTTACAAACAGAGGTTGACCCCTGAGCTCCCTCAGCCAAGGTGCTATTAGCCTCTTGAGCTCCAGTCAAATGGAATACGGGATAATGCCCCGTTGTTTCACCGCATTATGTAATGGCTTTGGCCTCTGTGTGTGGGTGCGTGTGCGTGTGTGTGTGTGTGTGTGTGTGTGTGTGTGTGTGTGTGTGTGTGTGTGTGTGTGTGTGTGTGTGTGTGTGTGTGTGTGTGTGTGTGTGTGAGAGAGAGAGAGTATGTGTGTGCATGGATAGACCTCATGGCAAAGATCTTAAAATATGAAAAATGGTATCACATTGATTGAGTACATGCAGTAAAGCACTCGCATTGGGCTTAATGTCTAACAATACACAATACAAGTTTAACTGTCAGTTTTGTAGTAAATAGCGTGATGTCTAATTTAAGTATAATGGTCATTTTCTGTTGTATTTCTCTGTCTATTATAGTATGCAATTTTCACAACCTATAAAGGCAAATACATAAATGACTAAATAAACTAAAGGTGTGTGTGGGTGGGTGGCTAGATATGGATTTGTTAATGGGGTTGTCAACTGGTCACGGCCCATCTGTGATTTGTCGTTGAATAAGACCCATGACACCCCCAGAAGGCTTAACCATAAATTCAACCCATTACACTCTGCCTCTCAACACTGAAGAGGCCTTTTGTGATTTACTCTGGAAACATTAACTTCAGAAACAGTTACTGGACTTGTGTTCTTCAGCCACTACAGAAAAAACTGCTGAACGAATACACATGCTAGGTATTTGCTCTTTTATGATATATATCATCCAGCACAGAGAGTCCAGCTCCACTGAGCCCTATAATGAGACTGTTGACATTACCCTGGAAAATGACCGCCTGGAGATAACAATAGAACTAAGCACGGTAACTATGGAAAGGAAAAGGACACAGTGCACGTGTCAAACAGCCATGGTAAATGCATAGGGAACCAGGAACCGGTGCTGAGAGCACAGTCATTGTTTCCACCAAATCCAGGTTCTCACACTTTTACTGGTCCATGTGTCTGGGTGTGGTGCCATCCAGCTGCTGGAGCTTTCTTTGTGACCAAATGTACACCGACCGTGCAGTTAGTTGCCCTGGTGACAGTTCATATGGGACAGTGAGGGAGGTGGGTCCAATAAACACATCCAAGTAACGTATGAACAAAATTCTCTGCATTGGTTCAAAAATATTTTTTTTTCACACTTTCGTCAGTCTTTTTCATGTTCAGTGTTAAAATATCTCACATCTGTCCCATTTCTCTAGCAGTAAGCGGTTTACCATGGAATAAAAGTGGTCGACCAAAAAAATGTTAATTGATGTATGGCATTTTGGTATAAATAGTCACTGAAACACTGTCAGATCTAATTTACAAAGAGAGGAAGTATGCATCTGAAAGTAAGTCTCAGACAATATAATTTTAAGGGAAAAACCTCAATTTGTATTTCATAATTGGGGCATTGCAGCGGTCTATTCTGAACCTGCTCTACTCAGCTCTGTTGGCAACTTGAAAAAAAAATGCCAGACCTCTCGTCCTATCATACCTTATAATTTTATGCATCAGTGTATTTCCCCACAGAGCTTGGACTGTTCAGAGGCGTCCAGTGCATGTATTTCCTGGAGAGGAAGAGAATTCCAAAAGCTGGCAGGAGACGGGTGACAGATATCCGAGACATCAGATGGTATCCAGTGTGGCGTGTTCCAAAATTTGTTGTCTGTTAGTAAATATAGTAGAGCCTGCTAGAAGCAGACGATATGAATAAAATCTTTCAGCGCAGTTTATGTGTTTCTCTACCACACCATCATACTGAATTGATTTTGGGATTGATTTCATTTTCAGAATGTTTTCACACCTGTATAATGCGGTTTAAATCCATTGTTGCATTTGTCAGTTTTGTTTGGTTCTTTCAAACTGGTGTGAAAGCTCTAAAACAAACTCTAGTACATACAAAACAACCCACAAGTCAAGTCAAAGACAATAAAGACAATTTAATTCAAGGCAACACATTTCAGCCAAGTCAAAGTCAAGTCTCAGGTCATTGGAGACTAAGTCCAAGTCGAGACTGAAGTTGAAGTCAATCCAAGTCCTAGGCAAATTTCACTTAATCAGTCAGGTCTAAGTGAAGTCTGAAATTGAAATCACTGAGACAAGTTCTAGTCAAATTTAGTGTCAAATTAAAGTCAATTGCAAAAAGTCATGTCTCAAAATAGTATAATATTGTCCAAGTCAATAATCAAGTTACAGTCCATTAATGCCCAAGTCTGTCAGAGCAAGTTAGAAATGTCTCAAGTCTCAAGTGCTTGATAGAAAGTCCAAGTCAAGTCAAAAGTCTTAACATATAAGTCATTCAGGGTTGAATGCTATGTGACACATAATTTTTCTGTCCAGAGCGTTTTACATCATTGTGACCAAGTCATTTTAATCTATAGTTGTAATAATGACATATTTTCATATTTTTATTTTATTATATTTTATTTGTTTAGCAATCTCATTTAAATGATCTAATTCTAATTTGGTCAACATTTGTCTTTCTGGGTCTGGGTCTTTGTGTCAAGATGTTGATGTTGGTGCAAGCATCCAGAAGCTGATATGGAGATTGATCCTTTCCCCTTATTCTGAATAACTGTCTTTGGGAATATGACAAATGACCAATCCAGGAAAACCACGTTGCCAGGATACCAATAGTAAAGTAAATCGCTCTCAGTATTGGCTAGAATACCTGGCCCTTTTCATAGCTATTCAAAAACAGACCATTCTGCAAAAATATGTATTTACATTTCCCAAAATTGCATGGTGGGGGTCTGTGGGTTTTGGAAAGGCCACATGGGTAAGTTTTTATATTGCTTGTACTATATGTTTGCTTGTCATTTGTAGCAAGCATGCTTGATATGTTGCAGTCAGAAAATATTTTTATGGCTCAAATGCAAATGGGTATTTGCAAACAGGTTTTATGTGCCACGAGAGATTACTCTTGAAATAGATCCTGAAGAAAACATCTTGACTTCAGCCAAACAGCTGAAATATTTCAAAGACCGCAGGGGTCACACAATGTAAATGTAAACATTTTGAGATGTATTTTACATAGTCTGGGTCATTAATACTTTATACCTGCTGTTCATCATGTACTGGCTCGAGGTAAAGCATCACAGCAAGTGAATATAACCTGCAGCATGCTGGCACCTCTCCATTATGTTATGGTCCCATATTTACAACTTGCTCCTGCAGCTTCAGCCCGTTCAACCTTAACATCACGTACCTCTTCCCAGATTAACACTGAGCCTCCTCCCTAAGGTCTAACTTTGTTCTTGGAACCCAAACTGCTGCTGGGGAGCAGCCGAGGCCCGCTAAAGCAACCATCAGAGTGTGACATGTGGATTTGTGTTACTAGTGATGTGAACAGTTAGTCACGAGAACCACTAAAAATATTCACTCGTGCCAGGCTTTTGTTGGTTAAAAAACATGCATTTCTTGCAATTATCAGTAGGGATAAAGATTTCAGACATGTCATGCTGTGATAATAATAGTAATATGTTTTTGTGTAGCAGTTTTTTAAAACAAGGTATCATAGTGCTTCACAGAAGAATAACACATTCCATAACAATAAAAGAACAGTGGTTTGGTACATAAAGATGAGTGAATTCATCTGATGAATTAAAAACAGATTGGGGTAATAAAGCTCAATCTGTCCTAATTTAATATTGAATTTGCATTTTCTTACCAAAGTCTCTTTGGTTTTCTCATTTCCGTGTCTGGCTCCTCTCAGCAGAGAGGTTATGCTGAATCCAAACTTAACATGGGAACAATGCAGTATTCAACACTACCTTAATGAGATGTTTTCAACTCCCAACCCGCCTCGTATTTCACATCACAAAGGAGGAAGAGGATCTGCCAATTTTGTGGCTAGCAAAAAAAAAACTATGGATGTTTTTCTTTTCTTCAACAAACATGTTGCCTCCAGCAAACTGCTTGAGTAGCCTTTAGTTGATCAATGAATTGACAGGGATAAACAAAGGTTCATAAATGTCATCCTCAAATTGATGCACATGCTAAACGTATTAATTTAACCTAAAGGGCCAAACATTTTTAACCCTTTGACTCTGTCACAAAGTTGCACAGTATTGCTCTGCTGTATCAAAAATAACGGAAAAAATAAAAGCAGAGCAGGATCCAATCGGATGCTGTAAATTAATCGGTCATTTATTTTGGAATTATACCCTTTCTTTGGTTTCAGTTGCTTATTAGCCACAGCTTTACTTTAATGCCTGGCTTGGCGAACTCCAACACAGCGCCCTCACAATCAAATTGGAAACAGACTTTTACCTTCTGCCTCTGTCACTAAAAATACTTTACTCTGCAGGTTGCTTTCCTTCCTTTACTGCAAAGCAAAGTTCTTTTATAACCTGCTGTTGAATATTGATAGGATAACAATGGCTGTGTAACGCTCTGTAATCCGTGAAGTTTTCTTTCCTCCATGAAACATGCTAAGTCATGACCTCGATATGGTGCTCGTGTTGTTTTAAAGCCTCCTGCTGTGTGAGCCTATAAAGGAAAATGTTCTCCCCAAAAAAGCTGAATGCCAAATGGTCTTTTCATGCAAACTATATTACTACCATATTTGTTAATCTTAAGCAGAGAAATTACATTCAAAACATTTGTATCCACTGTTATTCTATGTGAAAACATTTTGAGCTGAAACACATTGCAGACCGAATGTCAACTATCGACTCCCATTTAAAATTCAAAAAAACATGCTTGTGTTGTGAAGCTCAGCCACTTTTACTTGCATTGCTGCTTGCAACTGGAACATTGAACCGTGTCCTATCTTTTCCTTCTGTGTTGTGTTGCACTACTACAACTGACCAATCACAGCCCAACCTAAAACAAAACGTTTGATGCTTTTGAAACTCAAGTAAAATTCAGTGACTGTTGAGCATTTTGACTTGCCGTGTATTTCCAAATGTCCTACATCCACACAGAATATATGAGGCCCCGATTAGACAAAGGAACCCAAGCCACACTGCACTGCACACAGTGGGTGAATCACAGCAGAGGGCAAGAGGAGACAGAATGCAACAGCAAAAATATACCCGTGCTGCTGCACTCCCCCACCATGCTTGAATGCCATGGGTTGCATCCTTTCATTGAAATACAGTACATGTGTTTTCAAATCTCTTTAACAATATGTCTGTGTGGGCCCAAAAACAGCAAAAACAAACCAAATGGCTGAGCAGCACAGCCAGTGCAACTGCTAACTGCAAGCTTCAAAAATGGTTTCACGTAACAGTTACTGTTATCTTTTTTCTACAGCTACTACAACTGGAAGACACAGGTGTCCACGTCCAACTCGAGCCCTAACTTTGAGGTGATTTATGACGATCCTAACGGCCTTCTGTTTAAGAATAAGAGGGACAAAAAGATGCTGAATGTGGACCCCGTGGTAAGTTTTTTTTGTTGTTGTTGTTGTCCTGCTTTGTTTTTAAGCCCCAGGGAGACAAATGGTACTGCTAATTAGATCAGCTCACCTGTTGCACAGCAGTAAAATGTCCCAGGAAAGCAAAAAGCCTATAGGGCTGCTGCACCAGGGACTTCTTTTAAAACAAAATGTGTTGTCCTCGTGGCTCAGGAAGCCAACTTGCCCTGTACCCACAACATCCTGTTGGTTTAATATGGTCTGGGACTTTTTGTTGCATTCCATGCCCTTACTTTCTCCCAGTGTCTCCGGGTTTAACCACTGAATGCGAAAATATTTAAGACTTTTAAAATAGTTCTCTGTCAAATTTACTAATTGGCTAATTTTTGTCTGGAGTCTCACACATATCAGACACAGTCATTTTCAGAGGGAGCCTACACTGTAAGAGAATCAGTGACTGACAGAGAGAGAGAGAAAGAAATCATTGGAGGGAAAGATATTTGCTTTCCACCTGCACAAAGAATGGAGGATCAAGGGGTCGAGACAGGTGCTTCCTCCACACTCACAGACCAACAGGGGCCCTGGAAGAATAACGACTGACAGACGGTGTTTTTTTCTCTCCAGTTTCCCTCTTTGCTGGGGGGTAGGGAAGTAGTTGATGGGGCTGAACTATTTTGAAATTGCAGACAGAGCTGTGGGGACTGCGTTTTTGAGGCCAAGCGCCAAAATGGCAGCACAGTGTTCTAGCTGCGGTCGAGCACCGCCCCGACCAGGCTGTCTATTAAAAACACAAGAGAAGGCATAGGAAGCCAGACACAGCAAACCACCCGTGTGCCCAGAACCCAGCACAGCTCAGCTCAGCCCAGATTGGCTCGGAATGGAGCAGCGCAGAACCATCCGGCTTTTAACCCACCATGAGCTCACTAGCTGCTCATGTGGCCGCAGATCCGCAGTGGAACCTTCCCAAATCAAGGCTCACATCAATTCATTTTGGGTGGTTTGTTTGTTATTTTGTCTTTGTCATACCATGACCACTTTTTCTGCACTTGCCAAAAAGTGGGTTGGGGGATGGAGGGGTTGTCATATTTCAGTTATGACAATGGCTCAGTCAGTCTAAGTAAAATGTTGTTCGTTTTTTAAAGTTAATTAGATGACATGAGTGTTAATGACGTATTTGGGCTTCTGTAAAAATAGATGTTTATCATTTAGTTTACCCAACATTTCCCATTTTCTCTTATATGTCTATGAAGTCATTTTTTATTGGTCTATTTTCATTGACGCTCTTTTGAACTTGCAAAGGAAGACCGCCTCACTTATTAGGACACCCACAAGTGTGTTTGAGGTAAAAGTGTAAATTGAGTGTAATGGTTGGCTATGGATCCACTCCCACTAGAAGCTTTTGACACACTTAGCCTTAAATAAATGTTCCCAGATGCTAGTGGCTTCACATCTTAGTGGTGGGGCCATGTCAGTTCTGACATTCAAAGTAACACAAAACATCTTGGAATATGAACAGTTACAGTCGCTGTCAAATTATGCTGCGCTGGCCTCCCCTTTAATATACCTGTTATTATAAAGAGATGTTCTGGATAACTGCGGTTTTGTTTAATTGCTAACATACTTAATCTATGGCAGCTCTAACATTTGAAACCTGCATTAAAAGACATTTCTTATATCCACATTAAATCTACTGATTCTTTGTGATGGGAAAGGTGTTCATAGTTCCAAACCCACTGAGAATTAACACCAACTCGGAGGCTCTATACAGCTTTTAAATTCTTTTTAGTTTTAGTTCTCCAGTTAAACATACGCTGTATGGTTGAGTCTTATGACTCTTATTAACCCCCTGTACAAAACCATAGCCAGCTGTTTTCAGTAAACATGCTCAGATAAACGCACTATATGCTACCTGCCCAGCACTAGCCTACGTAGAGAAAGGTGTTCTTGGTAACCACAGGTTGCAGAGGCTTGCAGAAGAGTTGAGTGCACACCTCCTGATTTAAGTAACGCTTTGTGTTGACCTGTATGTCAAGCAAATTGATTGGTTGATTCAATACCTGTCGATAGGCAAGTTCGGAATGCAGTGGAAAAAAAACTTTATACAAACTGTACATACAATTATAAAAGAAACAGTCACGCAAACGTCTCCGGACCGGAGATTCACCTAGCCCAGAGAAGCGTGTTTAAGCTTTAAGAAAACAATTTGCTCACATGTTGAACAACTTGAAAAACCAGTTGTATGTTCGGAATATAATTGCTTTAGAGATCTTCTGCCCCCTAGTGGTCAAAAATGCTTAATGCTGCTTTAAAACCCTAATTTGTAGAGGTGGGTTCGGACCGAAAGTGAAGGAAATGTATATAAATGTACATAAAGTCGATGGAAAGGCACAAGTGGTGCCATGAATTGATGCATCCACACAGGTTGAAAGTGTAAGTTTGAGCAAAAGGTTTCTATTCAAGAGGCAAAAAGGAAAGAAACTGGGGGAAAAAATGGGAAAAAATGACACACAAAAGCACATTCAAGCACATTTTCTTGATTAAACGCAGACAGTAAAAACACCAATTAACACATGAAGCAAGGTGGAAATTCACTTTAAATTTATTCTTAATAGACCTTTATGCACTGTACATAACGCTGTCCAAACAAGCTGTACTAACTGCTCTAAATCTGTGTTGGGTTCCAGTCTGGTCCTGGTGAGGACTCCAACAGGACGTTTCTACGGTCCGACCTCTACATCCATGTCGTCATCTACGACCACAACATCAGGACAGTCTAAACTTCAGAGGCTGCTGCCGACACATTCATACATATGGCACATATTGGAGAGCACTGGAAGCCTCTAATTTGACTGAGTTGCTTTAGTTGCACCATCATTTACAAACTGTTCCCCTCATATCATGCATGCCATCTGGGTGGAGGTGCTGCAGTGAAAAAATGGCTTTAAAGTGAGGATTCCCAAAGGAAGAAGTGGATGGACCAGTGTGACAACTTGGAAGTTTTCTTGCAAAAAGCCTGAGATTATATATGTTGCTTTAGATTTTGCAACATTATCCTACTCTAAAGCGACAAAATCATTTGTTTAAATTAATTCTTCTGTATTCCATTTATTGAAGACCAGAACCAAGTTCAGCTCAGTTTGTTTGGTATTCACCAAGCAGCAGTCTTAGTTAGGGGCAGGAACCTGCTTGGGGACCCCGGGCTTGTCCCATCGTTTGGCCTGGCATGTTTTGGGCTGTTTGTCTAAACAAATTAAAGGCGTAAGAGCTTTGAAAGATGATGGGGGTTCCTTTTATGTCCTCCCCCAGGCTGCGGTTGCTCCAATTGGACTGGAAGAATGGGTAATGGGCTTAAAGCATTCCGTATGTTCCCAGATGCAAGGCACACTTTACAGGACATCAAAGTGCTCTATCATTTACATATTAGTCATTCACTATGACATTTTTAATGGAAGACAACTCTACAAATAACCTGTTTTAGGAATCATTTAAGAAGTACAAAAGACTTTTAGCAACTTGCTCCCTTTTAATTTCAGGATTTCAATTTTTTTGCATTTGTTATTGAAACACCTGGTATGAATCAGCCGCCCCACAAGAAACATTTTCTATGTCTATAAGCTAACAAATTACAGGGTCTTTGTTATTTGTTCATAAATGTGTCTGTAGACTCTGCAGACAAATAGTTGGGGGTAAAACATTTTTTCCATTTAGTCACAAGGAAACATCCTGCACATGTGCCAGCTTTGTGGAGGTATTTTTGTGCACTTCCAACCATGGAGTAAAATATAGGCATTCAACGTAGTCCTGCATTGATGCACAGTAACAAGAATTAAGGTTTCTTATGATGGTTTCACAACAATATTACCTTTCACTGGAACAATAATAGTCTTTAAAAGAATACTTTGACATTTTTCTGGAAAATATGCTTATTTTCTTTCTGAGAGTTGGATAAGACCGAGGCCTCACTCATGTATGTATGGTAAATATGAAACCACAGCCAGCAGCAGGTGAACTTAGATTAGCATACAGACTTTTGTATGCTACTGGATACTTGAATTTCCCTCGGGATAAATAAAGAAATAAAAAAAAATCTATCTAGACTGAAAACAGGGGGACATGGTAACAAAATCTGCCTTCATCTTGTTTGTTTAATCCGTAAACCAAAACTTATGTTTTTAGAGGGGGTTGTGCTGGACTATTTTTTTCGTGATTTTCTTTTTTTTCTTTGGAGCCAGGCTAGCTGTCTCCCCCTGCTTCCAGTCATTCACAGTAAGCTAAGCTAACTGTCTCCTGACTGTAGCTAAATATTTAAAGCTGCCGTAGGTAATGTTTATAAAAATTACTTTTTGTCATGTTTTTGCTGAAACTTTCACTATATTCTGACAGTAGTACATGATACACACTTTGGGGCCCTGGGAAAAGCTGTCTTTCTCGGCTCTGATTGGTTGTTTTCATTCAGGCACAGTGGATTCTTGCAAATGTCGTTAGGAGCATTAGTAGGAGCCAGAGGAACTGATTTTCTTTCCTAATTTTTTCCTCATATTCTACAGTCGGAATTTAGTGAAAGTTCCGCAATGATTTTAGCAAGTTATTTTAAGTTACTGCAGCTTTAATGCACAGACGAGGGTGGTATTGATTTTTTTCATCTAACTCTCAGCAAGAAAGAAAAATACACTTTGCTGTCTTTCAACATGTTCCAACTAGTCCTTTATAAACCGACATTGTGGCAGCCATATTTAACGTGCCCTTGTTTTAACTTCCCCTGCATCCATTCTGGTGAAATTTTATTTTTGAAAGTTTTGAGGTTTAAACAAATTAGTTCATTGTAATACAAACCTCTAATGTTCCTCAGCTGCCCTGATACCAGAGCAGCCTTCCACTGGCTGCATCTGTTTGTCTGTTTTGATGGAATTGGACCCTGTTGGCCTCATTGAAACAATATGTGTGGTGACATTGGGATGTGGGTTCTGGTTCTGTAAAGCAGGGATTTAGGGAATGGGGTCTGGTTTGGGGTTTTCTTAGTCAGTGGGTTTCTGGTTGTTGTTTTTTTAAGATGTGAGTTCTGGTCATGCTTTGGAATGATGATGAAACAAGGTTTGTGAAAGTCTTGAGGGGTCATAAAAAAACAATGTGATTGACTAGAGAGACCATTCCTTTTTTAAATTTATTTTTTGTCTGTCTTCAAATCCGTTTTTGTTGTTGTATGTCTTTAAATGGATGTGTATTTCTGTCTTGTTAAAACAGCTCTGAAGAAACTGGTTTGTCTTTGCTATTGTCTCGAAAACACTAACTGGACTAACAAGGATGAGAAGCATATTGAAATTTGGCAGAGGGATGGCGTTGGGAAGGTCATGTCCTCTTTGACTTCTTTTGAAAAGGCCAGATTTAACCTCGGGACGAAGGCTGTCGTAATCCCAGAACCATCCACCTGACTATCTCACTATCTGCCCTGCTTTGTTTTGTTGTTTTTATGTGTTGGAAGTAACTGACCGGGTGGCAAATGAACATTTCACGCTCATCTACAGCTGTTTAGGTTTACAGGCCACAGCTCATTCATGTGGTCCAGTGATGGTGATGGAACAGCCCCGCTCTGCTCTCCCTCCCTGAAAGTGGCATCAGTCATTACCAAACACCTAGCAATGAAAACAGCAGATGTGCGCATGAAAAAAAAGGCAATTTGATTGACAAACAAGTATCACTCAGGAAATGCACAGGCTACTTTTAGCGTGCCTTGACTCTGTGGAAGAACAAACCTTAAAAAAATATATAAAAACAGGTTGCTGGAACTCACCCACACAGACCGTGTGTCTGTAAATAGTAATGATTTCACAATAAAATCTAATTTAAATGGCCATATCCTTCTTCATTTCTTTTATTGGGCTTTTAAGCTGTTGGGGTTTTAACTGAAGCGTGGTTTTATTAGTTTGAGGCCTGACTTGCCCCTAATATACACAACATGAGGTAAAGAGGTGGATTCAGACTAAACTGGGCCTTAGATAGTACAGTCACTCTTTAGCCTTTGCCATGTAACAAGCTCAGCCCTCTTTTTCAAAAAACCTTTTGGGTTTGGCATTTCATTACCATCAGCATTACCAAGCTCTGCATCAACCCTAATTTAAAGCAAACATAAGAACACTATGGCATGGTGAAAATTCATGCATAAAAATTACAGTGTTGACCAAAGTAGCATTTTAGGTTGCAGCTTTTGATGAGCGATTTCATTTTAAATGTACATGACTTGTCATGGATAGATGATTACAATGGACTTTGGAATCTACCAGCAGGAGGCTGGTAACAATAATGCTGTTGAGACAATGCAACAATATAATCTTAATCAAAAGAAAACATTTTGCCAGGTATGTAAAAAGAATTAATTAATACCCTTAGTTAATTAAACAATCTGAATAAGGGTGAATTTCTTGATTGAGTTCCTTTGTTGGATATACCAGACCTGCAGGCACTTCAAAATGTTAAGCAGGCCTTATGTTAAAGGGTAGGTTCACATTTTTCAAGTCTGGTAATACAACAGTGATAATAGTCAGATCATCCCTCCTATTCTTACTGGTCAATATAAGTTACGGGGACAATCCAATCTTTGTTCTGGGTAAAAATACATTCCATCTATGATTTATTTCTTAATTTTAAGTATTAAGAACAACATAAAAAGCATGTTTTTACAGGTCTGAAAAAGTACAGATTAATTGATAGATTTTTTGCTGCTGCTTTGTTGTTTTTCTTTATCGGTTCCCTCCTGCCCATCTCCTCCCAGTTGAAGGGGTTAAACCCTTTCAGTATGTTGACTCCTATGAAGGACATGGCATGCTAATATTATTGCCATCAGATGTCCAAGGGCGGTGAAATGCCCTAATCATTTCCTCCCGAGTGCCCCTGAAAGAGAAGCCCAGTGGCGGGGGGTGGAGGGCGGCTGGACGGGGTGTTTAAACCCCGCCTGGATGGGCTGTTTTGGGGGACGGTGGGGAGGGTGGGGGGCACAGTACAGCATCCGGATCGGACCGTGATGGTACAGGATGTGTGTGCTTAACTCCATTGAACTAAACTAAATAGGGGAGAGAGCCTTTAATGCCGACAATAAGCCGCTTCATTCAGCAGCGCGGCCCAGACGCACAGCTCTGCGGAGTAGAAATTACGCATGGAGGGGCTGTTCTGTGGCAGCAGTGGAAGTCAGTGCAATAAATCGCTTTAATAAAACATTTTTTAAAAATCCGCCTCTTATCAACTTATCAAAACAGCCTCCTTCAGCTTCTGATAACATGAGATAATTTGTCCCCTGGCTAAATGTGCGTAAAAGTATCTCTAACAGGAAACTCTCTCTCTCTCTCTCTCTCTCTCTCTCTCTCTCTCTCTCTCTCTCTCTCTCTCTCTCTGAGTGTGTGTGTGTGTGTGTGTGTGTGTGTGTGTGTGTGTGTGTGTGTGTGTGTGTGTGTGTGCACGTGTGTGTACGTGTGTTAGAGAGGAATACCCAGCTGGTCCCACAAGCCCTATAATACCAAGCACAACATGCTTTACCTTCAATGAAAGCTGAGACGGGGGAACGGTTGACTGCTGGTCCTGAAATCAGCTCAAAGCTCGGATACAAAACCAGGAGCGTCGCTGTTTTAGAAGCTTAGTTCTCCCGCATCTGCTCAATTACACCTTCTGCTGTGCGTCGGAACTTTTGTCATTTACTGACTGTAAGCACGTTTAGACCTGCAGCTTACCAAAAGCAGAGAGACAACTTGGATAACGCTCTCATTTTTTCCCCTGCCCACCTTCCTGTCTTGCTGTGACTGGTGTCAAAGGTGATGGTATCATTTTCTAACAGAGGAGGGCTCCTCAGGTGATGGTATGTCTTTTTGGAGATAGGGATCACTTTTGGAAACGTGCTAGGTTTTCCACAACTTTTATTTTTTCTGCTGCTACCTTCGCTTTGGCTCAAGCATGGCTCTCTACTCTCGGTTTGTGGTCGTGCTGCTTTATGGATGGAGTTATCTGTGCGTTGGATACTGCGCGATGCTGAAAATAGACAATTTCCCCGAGAGACGAAAGGTGGATTTTACGCATTCGGTGGATAAAAAGCACACTGCGAAAGACGACCAGGATCTGCTTTTACAGGATACAATGACGGAACACATGCAGATGCTTTACGCCAAGTACAACCGGGCTGGATTTCCCTTCAAGGACGGCAACACTGTCCGCAGTTTCAAAGCGCATTGGGGTAGGTATCCAACATTTTACGCACGTTAACAACACTTAGTTGAGTACTACCAGTCGCCAAATGCATACCTGCATGTCTTGTATGAATTTTGGTAAATGTAAACTGAATCTGGCAACGTCTCCTGCCTTGCTCACATGGAATTATCCGCACATTGCAAGTGCACCGAGCTGTGTGGCCACAGAATGTGCGCACAGTGAGGGGCATATTTGGAAAAAAAAAAAAAAAAAACAACCTACACATACATATACATTTCAGTATAAACATGTTTATTATCCTATTTAGCTTTTGACATTATAAAGAATTGGTGGAAAATGGTGCCACTCGTGCAGGTTTATTGAGCTGAAAGGGAAATACACCTGTTGATCCAGTCATGGAAATGTGATCAACCTGTTACTCCTTCCCTGTGCCCGGACCAGAGATTCCACATCGGATCTCTGCATGCAGCTCAGAATTGTTTGCGGACACAATTGTTTTCACACCTTAAGATTTTAGTGTCAGATAGTCGAGATAGATTTCCCCTCGGGCCAGCATCTGGCAGCTGCCCAGCCTGTCTGTATGGCGGCAGAATTTTCACTGCATTGAGTTTCTGCATTTAAGCTGCTTTTATTAGTGTATTCTCCAGGAACTGCTGTAGTAACTCTAATGTTATTAAGCTCAAAATTGCTTAAAGGCTACGCTGTGTTATTGTCTCTTAGACGCGAGCACTATTAAGGACGACCAGTTGCCATTTAGGGTCAAAGTTTGTTAGATTATACTGCCTCCTGTCGCCTGGTAGCTGCATGTCATAGCATATAAAGGGTCAGTTCACCCAAATTAAAAACAAATTTTCTCAAGACCTCAGTGGTATCTAGCCATGCAGATAGTTTTGGTTTTATTTACCCAGGTTTTGAACCCTGTCCTGGTTAGTCTGGATAATCCACCGACCTCACTGTAAAAGGGTTTCAGTGAAACTACTACCTTTTGAAGAAAGAGAAACTATTAAGTGTGTTTTGTGGAATTTACAGCATAATGGTGAGCGTCTGAGAAGACATTGCTTTTGAATTTTCTAAAGATAATTTTTGAAAGCTTTCAAACCAAATACCATTGTATTGGGGTGGAGGTAGAAAACCTGACAGACATTTCATAACCTGGGCAAATAAAACCAGTATCTGCATGGCTAGGCATGTTGGATCAGGAAAAGGTATATAAATACATATTATTATTATTATCATTAGTATGCATTTAATTAATAAGGGAAGGCCATGGTTTAACTTTTGAAATCCTTCTCAACTGTGCTGTATAAGTAATATTACTCATTATATACACAGGTACAATAAACAAGAAGCAGCTGCAGATTTTCAACCTCACCTCCCTCACCAAATCAGAAGACGTTCTGTCAGCCACTCTTCATTATTACATTGGAGACCTTCAGAACAGCACCCAGGGCTGCTCCAGGTCCAAAAGCTGTGGCCGCCACGGCCCCCGGAGGCACAGCCATATCCACATGGTCATCTGGAGTTTTGCCTCTGTGGATAACAAGATGAGGACTCTGGGACACTTTCGGATCAATGTATCCACCCTCTACAGGGACTTCATATCTTGGCAGTGGAAGGACATAACTCGTGTGGTCAACCAGGCCAAAAACCACGACGAGCTGCTGATTGGGATTGATGTGGCTTCACAAGGGCCCCAGCCGTGGAAGAAGCTCCTGTCGGACCGCTCACCGTACATCCTGGTCTACGCCAATGACTCTGCCATTTCAGAACCTGAAAGTGTGGTAGCCACCCTCCAGAGACACCATCCGGTGGGAGGGGAGGGCTCCATTTCACACAGTTTCCATAAACTTGGACTGCGTGAGCGAAACAACACTGAACAAGAACAGCCGCAGCCCAGGCACAAGCGCTCGGTCAACGTTCTGCTCCCGTTGCAAAACAATGAACTTCCCGGGCCCGAGTACCCCTACGAGACGACCGGGTGGGATGAGACGAGTCCATACGAACCTTATGAAAACAAGCAGGCCCGTCGGCCACGTAAAAAGACACGCAAGAATCAGCGGCACAAGATGCCCCTCCTGCAGTTTGACGAGCAGACGATAAAAAAGGCGCGAAAGAAGCAGTGGAACGAGCCCAGGAACTGCGCTCGAAGATACCTAAAAGTGGACTTTGCTGACATTGGATGGAGTGAATGGATTATTTCACCAAAGTCGTTTGATGCCTACTACTGCTCAGGGTCCTGCCAGTTCCCCATGCCAAAGGTGAGATTCCGAGTCTTGTAGTGCACTTCTGCAGTGGTTCCCAACCCGAGGGTCAGTAACTGGAAAGTAGACCACATTACGGGATTATTTCATAACCCAAAGACATATGCAACTTGTGACAACAGGTTACAAGACTTTGCTTTGCTTTTATGGGTCACAAGCCAAAAGGGTTGGGAACCACTGCACTACTGGGGTATACTTCCAACAGTTATTGTAACCTTCTTGTTTCAAATTACAAATTGGAAACCAAGTGATGGTCACCGCCACTTGGAAAGGCCTTATTTCTTCTTTTTGTAATTTGAACCTTTTTTCAGTTTTTGCCAGCATCCTAATCTGTTTTGTCACCGGGTATATATAAACGTATATAAATGTGTTTTAAATGCTCTGGTTCAGATAAATGTTTACTGATGCATAGAATACACATGATATAACACCAGAACTCAATATACAGTACCGATGACTACTGTATGTTTAACATTCAAACACTGTGCTTTTTCAAGCACTATGGTATATATTATGTAAATAAAACAGGCTATGTTGAACTATCAGTACATTAGGCCATTAAGCTTTCAGTCCCTCATTTACTATTGCCGTTACCGCTCTGTAGTATGTTCACCTGGATAACATTAACATCAGAAGTCCCTGGAGCCTATCTGTCTTATATTATAGATGATAATACTAAAGAAACAGATGTAAATGTATGCCATCTGCTTTAATCTTCACATGTCACGATATGCTAGTTATAGTGGTCGCACAGCTAGAAGTTCTCCTTCATGTATTTCAGTTCTACGGTATATCTTAGGAATTAAGATATTTCCAGATATGCATCAGAATTTAATTTATATAATTCCACAAAAGAAAGTCCAAACTGAAGCCTTACTGGACTAAACATGCAGTCAAATGGTCAAACTACTGATGATGTAATCGAAAATGCCTCTGTAACAAGAAGTGAAAAATAGTCCTTGTACAACTTCCTGGGGAGCAGGTGGCTGACCTTGACATCAAAAATCAATAAAACTTTATAACCGTGCTCAAGGAGAACGAATAAAGACCTTGAAGGAAGCAACTCCGGTAATTCATGCCAGTCTTGAAAGTTTCAGTTCAGTTGTAGACGACATAGCACATGATTTTACACATTTAAAGGAACTTACAAAGAAGTGAGAAAAACAAAGAAACTTGTGCTTCAACTGATGTTAAACATCAGCTCCCCTCATAGCTTGTGGCCCTGGTGACAAGATAACATCACAGGTATTTTAAACATCGCCGGAATGCACAACTTCCATCCACTTAATTCATTACCTCGGAGTCTCCTGCCTTTGTAGTCGGATGTAATTAGTCCCAGAAGTAGGGCCTAGGGCGTAAGGCAACCCCCTCCCTCTCCTGCAGGTTTGCTGCTCAGTCAGACAGGCCTGTGATGTTGCTCCTTTGTCAGGTTAAAGCTTTAGAAGCTGCTAAATGGCTACTATTAAGAGCTGCTCTGCCTAGTTTATTACAAAGTGTGGGAATAGCCCTGTCCCTTATGTCTTATCCTGCTAAGACATGAACCAGCTGATCAGGTGTGTGGACTGCTAAGGATAGAGCTAGAACTCAGATTTTGATCTACCTGCAGCTGCTCGTTGGATGCACTGAACAATATCCTTTGTGATCCAAAAGATGAATGCTGTAGTAATAGGCTCTCTAGGACTCTTGATGGCAAATCCTGGTATATTCTCATAGATTTGGCCACCATTTCATTGGTTATGATAATACTGTACTAACAAAAGTAATTGCTCAGATAACAACATCACTACAACAAAGTCGGATGGGGCACAAAATGAACAGTCAGACAGGTTTACAGTTCATTAAGATGATCTAAAGCACTTTATTTGGAGGTAAAACCAAAAATGAGCACACCTGAACTTTATGCATGCACTACGGCAAGTAAGGTATTAAAAACTGAATAAGGAACTCATTCTCTGTTCTCAACTGTGACAGATGTCAGTAATGGCCAATTTGGGTACTAACTAAACTGTTAACTTTGCTTCTTTTTTTTTTCAAATAAGTTTGGTAAAGTGGTTAAAAAAATTCATGTCTCTTAATGTTTTTTATGTCAGACTTCCTTTTAGTGATGGCTCTTTTCTGTGATCTTGGCATATTACTTGAGTATTCCTGAGAGGAATCATTGTCAAAACTATGTTGTAAGAAACCTTTCCTCTTTTTAAGCTATGTAGCAATATGCAAAACAATGACATTACTCTACAGAGCGAACCATGAATGCGTTACTGAATATTGTCAAAGGAAAATGTTTAATTTTAAAGAACCCTTTTAAATACCTTTTGTCCCTTTGCTTTAGGCTCTGAAGCCCTCTAACCATGCCACCATCCAGAGTATAGTGCGGGCAGTGGGCGTCGTCCCAGGCATCCCTGAGCCGTGCTGCGTCCCAGAAAAGATGTCTTCCCTCAGCATCCTCTTCTTTGATGAGGACAAGAACGTGGTGCTGAAAGTCTACCCCAACATGACTGTAGATTCTTGTGCCTGTAGATAGTTTTTTCCCTTCAATGCCTGTTCACATAAAACTCATCATACAGAAAAAAAAAAAAAAAATCAACTCATGCAGCCTGAACGACACTCTCCTCCTGTTTCTTCAGTCATACACTTATTCACTTACAAACACCCGCTGAACGCAACTTCCCTTTTGCACTGGAGGAGAGTACTTCCTGTTGTTCCAGGTGAAGAGGAGACTGGTCCGTTCACGGGAAGGAATGGATTGTGTGAGTTATCCTCGTGGAAGAGAACTGGAATGGAAAGTCAAATCTCCATGCTCCAATTTTACCACCAGCACCACTGTTTATCTCTATGTCTTCATCATCACTGCTGTCTGTTGGGTGATAGCAGGATGAATGCAATCATGGACTCACTATCAAGCTATACAATTACCAGCGAGGCATAAGAGAGACAAAAACAGAAGGAAAAAACACTTTTCAGGAAAAATGACCTCAGTTTGAACTGATGCCTCTGAGGAGGGGGGTCATTCTCATTTTTCTCTCCTTCATAGCTTGAAGTTGCCTTTGGTCATTACCACAAAGTCAGACTCACACTTGCATGGTTTTTGTTACTATGTGTATGTATTTATGTCTGTACTATCACTGTGTTATTCACTATATGAGAAGTTATTGTATAATTATTGGCTTGGCTGCTATAGAGAGATATATTAGATTCCAAAGCCAGAATTATGATGTAGGCGGTACAGTAGATAGCCGTACATATTTGTGTTTAGATCACTGCTCCATTGTTGTACAGAACCCACATTTTAAGAGTTTATTATATGCGGAAGAGTAAGCTACCTTTCATATGTGGTCTTCATTAACATTTGGAATGGGGACCCATTACACCATTGCTTCGCCAAGAAAATGTTCAAGCTTTAGAAGTCAACTTCAGATGTCATTTTTAAAGATAAAGGGATAAAGCATATCAAAATGAGAAACTACTACATTAAACAAGGGCTGTCACCATGTGTTTATTACAAGTGTAAAACCACAGGACTCTAAAAGCCACTTGATGCTTGTGTGGAAACCTTGAAACCTTTGTTGGACCTGATAAGTTCAGAAAGAAATCAAATAAGTCATGGGACTTGGCAGGCATTGAGGATTAATACTATGAGTTTGATATCAGGCTGAACTTTGTTGGTTTTGGAATTGTTAAAGTTCTGAACATGTTGTCATTACATAATGTTTAAAATGATGTATCACATTTACAGCATAGAATGACATTTATGAAGAAAAAACATTTTAAACTGCCAGAAAGCTTCTAGAAATATAAAAAAAGTATCAAGTCAATATACACTACAATCCGTTTTTCTTTACATATCTTTTAGGCTCATCATTTTTGGTTTTTACCCATTTTCATTGAAATAATAATAATTTTAAAGGTTGAAATGGGCTGAAAATCTGAACTTTTACCTGGATTTTATGTTCTTTACATCTAAACACAATTATGTTTTTAGCTCCAAGAAGTTAATTGTAGTTTACCGTAAATTGGTTCCTCTGGTGGCAGAGAGCTCATAAATGCTTTTGCTAACAGAAACTGATGAAGATGAAAATAGAGAGAAAACAAAAATGAGATGTGCATTATACCCATTTAAAAAAAAATGAAAAACCAAAAATGATGAGAAATACATTTAATATATTGAACGATCATGGAGAGCTGATCTGTTTTTCTGGGTTGCATAAGCCTTTAAATATTACTGTATAGAGTAGATTTTACATAAATCTTTAGGGGATGTGTTATTTGATAACATGTATTCACGTCAGGTCTACATTGAACAACAGGCACACCTGGAAGAGCAGTTAACTTGTCGTAATCTTGCTTTGGTTTGTGCATTATTGTCAGAGTTCATGAAATCAAATATTTATTCAGAGCAAATAGACTGAAATATAGCAGCAAACCTTTTTCTATAGACTTGTACATTGTTTTTGTATATAGCTCACTATACGTTGATGACATTCTAATGTCTCTTTGAGTGCCTTTTGAATTGATGGATTTCTGCTTTTCAAAAAGTTTGATTTGATTCATCACCTGTTCAGAGGGGCTCGGTCATTCAGAGAACTGAGCTCAGTTTGCAATGAAGCTGAAGTCAAAGCAAGTGGCTGAGAATAGTTTTTTAATGGTACAAAATAGTCTACAATGAGTGAACATAGTGCATATTCTTTTGATAAGTAATACATTGCCAGTTAAATTTATTCTAAAATGTGTTTCAAATAATTAACTATTTTGATATTTCAGAGACATTTATTTTGTGTCAATAGCTAAGGGCAGATTTTTTTTAACTTTTATATTTTGTACTGACACTTTTTCCAGTTTGTGCTTCCTCATCTTGTGCCAATACAGATTTTAGCAATGCTGTAGAATGGAGTGGCTTCCTCTGGTTGTGCCAGTACAACATTGCAGACATGACGACTGCTGACGAGTCATTTTTGGGGCTTCTGCTTTTGCTGCATTTGAGACCCATTTCTAAACTTCACTAATGTCTTTTGGAGTTCAAGTATCAAATATGCAGTACAGTATATCAGCAGTTTACAAGAGCTTACTCTACTTCACTGTTAAATCCTATCTTGTAAATGTTATGCTGTAGGTAAAAAAAAGAAATGCTTGTACAATAAGCTTCATAAAATATATTTGTATATGGAAATGACCTTTAACATGCAAATATTTATTTTCTGTATGTTGCATATCTTGTAGAGGTGTGGTCTGGGAAAGGGGGATCAAAAGCTCTGACGTGTCGATGGTCTTTATATCTGTGATGGACATTTGTCACTACTGATGTGAAAGTGTGGTGAACTGTTTAAAGGTCTCCCCCTCTGAGCTCTGACCAACCTTACAAAGCATTCAAAGAAATGAATAAAAGTATGCAAGACTTAGATCTTTCAAGGATCTTTTGGTTTATACACCTGAAGGTTTTAAAAGGGCAGTGGCACAAAACAACACACAAACTCAAAATATGCAAAATGTATTTCTTTTATAATCTCACTTGGTACCATTCTGCATAAAATACAAGATTAATATTTCTGAAATTCAGTGGACAGAAGCAGTAGATACTACAGTAAAATGTGTGCTTAAATGATACGATCTAATGCACTACAAATGTTTGAACCCCAGTGCCTGAATATAGGCTTAGACTCACATTTGATATGTTTGAGAGCTAACGATGTTCAGTAAATATATTTATAGAGACTTCGAGCAGTTTGGTTACATTTGTTTTTGTAAAACTTTATTTTGAGGTACAGTTCAGTCATGAAACCACACAAATTAAGAAACAGCTCATTCTGGTGGCAGACATTTTGACTTGTCATTGCAGTAAAGCAAGTGTAATGACCCTGATGATGGATTTATTTAGGTGCCCTGTAAGCCAGCATGCTCAATAACAGTGCTGTGGCTAACCTGATTTCTTCAGCAGTTCAAATAGGACGGGTGTTTGCCCAATTGGGCAGGGTTATGGATGTTAATGTCATCTTTTTACAGCTAGCTAACTACAACCAGGAAAAATAGCAACCAAAAATGTCTAAATAAATTACATCACTCTGTTTGGTTAGGGCAAAACCTGCCAAACAGAAATTGGCTAACATGAACAGGATGAATGTATGAAGTTGAATGAAGTGGCAATTTGATTATCAGGTTAGGCCTGGCACTGAGCTAAATGAAATGCAGCTATTATTAATGTCTAAATACCCCTGTGTGTGACAAGTCAAAATGTCCACAGTGAGAAAGGTCTGAAAATAAAATAAATAATAACAATCCATTGTGGCATAAAACCCAATTTAAATTGACCAATGTAAGAAGAGTGTTTAATTCAATTCCAAAAAGTCAACTTTTTAAAAAACAGAAACTATATCTGAAATATTAACAAACAGCTGTATCTTGAAATTAGTAGTCATTATCTTAAGGCCACAGCTTCTCCAAGAATTCCAGGTTCTTCCATACACAGACATTATCACATACTGTACAAACTGTACACACACATTCACCACTCAATGTATACATATATATGTAATATTTACAAAATCCACTCACCCAGTTTTTAAGGTATACATAAAAGAACAAGTAGCTTGGATTGTATAAATTGTGTATTTTTGATGCTTGTGCTTCACAGTATACAGTATATACATAGATGCATGGTACACGATTTACTGTAAACCTCAAGTGTTTAAAAATGGAAAATACATATCTTTTTTTTAACCCTAAGCTCCTAAAAATCCCCTCATATCAAACCCTGAAGGTTTTCCGCTCAGTTTGCTGTCTCTCCTCACATCATGAACACCCTCAGACCAAGCACAACTCCCTTTCTCCTTAAGAAGCTGGGAACCGCAGAGTTGACTCAGCTTCAAAAAGGTAAATATTTCTTCAGGTCAGGCACCCTGCTGCGGGATGCTCACACTCATAACTTAAGTGGAGGTGTTCATATTTTTGTGTGTCTACTTAGGGCAGTGGAGGGACAGTGGGGATAACACTGTTGGCACAAGGAACCTTTGATGCTTTTTTTGTAGAAGTGTTTCCTGTTTGGGATAGTAGTGCATTGTGGTTAGATGCTGTCTAAGCAGTTAAATTTCTACTTCTGTTTGTTGTCAAGTTGCTTGCCTTTTTGCAGTGTCGTCTCCGCACACATACTGTACCTCCTCCCCACACATTTCCATTCCTCCTGCAGATGTAAACAAACTGCAGCTGCACCACTAATTTCCCGGCTAACCACATCTGGAGCCATCACGAGGGCCCAGAGACAAGTGTCTGTAAACCATATTTTAGAGGTATCTGTAAAAAATTATTATATGGGCGTAGATTGATTAAGGAATGTACAAACATAATACTGTGACACAGGACACTGATCTGTTTCAAGACTTACTCCAAAGCAATATGAAAGCTTAGGTATCTAAGCTCAACACAGTTGGTTACTATTACTATTACTTTGAAACTACAACAAACATGAAGCATCTGATGTTGCATTTTTTAACTTGCTTCACTCTGTTGTGAAGTATCTATGTGGTACAGTATGTGCTGAAAATAATGACATACCACTCTCTCACTTAAGTGATTAAATTGGATAATACTGGCTGTTTGACTTGACTTCACCGTTTTCTTTTGTGCAACACTTTTGAGTGTTAGCTCCTGTCCGCCATATTATAAACACTACATCAGTGTTTACACATGAATACTTAATACGAATACTCACTGTCTTTGGGGATGAACTGAATTCTAAGTTGTTATAACTTTGGAACTGGTTTCAATGCACAGCTGGTTCTTATTACCCAACTCTACAGTAACAGACACAGATGTTTTTGCTATGCCTACTTTGCTTTAAACAAGTGCCCCAACCATTCAGAAAGGGACAGTAATGCAGCAACAAGGACATGATCCTTAACTGGCTTCCCACCCACAAACATTGTCAGCTGTGTTGGATTTAAGTGTTCATTTACTGCCCCAGATTGAAGAGATTCTCAGTAGCTAAGCTAAGTATTACAGACATTAGCTTTAATGCTAACATGCCACTACTACCACTATTAGCACTACATTATACTTAGCCAGTGTAGTGCCAGTTCGATATATTAACCAAAAGGACAGTGGTAGTTATACATAACAAGCTGTTAAACAATTTAACACCTGTTCACAGTCAAACTCAAAGGATAATTCTCCAATAAGTGTCCGTTTGGGTTGAGACAGCCAATCTTAAATTCATAAATTAACCAGCTAATTGCAGCTAAGTGTTGCCCAGAACCTGAGGACCTCCACCATGGCTGCCAAAGGTGATGTAAGGTCACCTGAAAACCATTTTGCCTGTTAAGTTTTGGTCATTCAGGTGTAGAATGGAAGCAAAATAATGAAAACATGGAGCAGAAGGTCTCAGAAGTCCATGTCCCAACCAGACAGCTCCTCAGGAGGACTGTCCTCATCTGGAGGGTAGCTGTCAAAGTAGCTGTGATCTGTCGGCCCTGTAAGCTGTTGTGTAAGATAATTAATGAAGGAGAAATGGTGACAGATTGATTTCTTGAGATACTTTTTGAATTACTAATTCAGTTTTGGAATTCAACAGTAGTTGAAGTATTGTTGGAGAAAATGCCAGTTTTTTCACTTTAATAGTTTAAACTCACATACACATAGCATATCTGTCATTATATTTGCTTTGTATTAGAACTTGCAAAGACTAATAGTTTTACAAGTTTGGATAGATATCTATACTTACTTCTCTTTTCAGTGGAGATGGTACAGTCCTCGCCTTCAGTCCCTCCCAGTTAAAGCCATTAAACCACCTTCAAACACATTATAGAGAGCACATAAAAACATGTCCGTAAGTAAATCTCTATCTCCTTCCATCATCTCTATCTTTAAGTCATGAGTTTCACTCTGCCAGCACAAACACAAAATAGACAAATGTTTAAAACCGAAGCTTGATGCCAGTACTTTCCCTGAACAATTTGCTACTCAGATGTTACTGTGTGACTGATTCTGTTACAAGGGAATGTTTGCCCAGAAGTTGACCCCTTATTCCTGGGGAAATGCTCAGCTGAAAGGAGGCCCAGTGTGAAGAGTAAGAAGTAAGAAGAGTAAGTATGAAGACTGTATTAAAGTCCAATGGTGTGATAAGCTTTTTGAACATGTTTTGCATCCCACTGCTCTTGTACAGTGTGTTCAGTGATTATCTAATTGCTGAAGTCATAAACCACTGGCCCACATTCATAATGTTCAATCAGTGCTAATTTGCGAGGCTAATCTTCCCACTGAGATCAACAACAAAATGAGTCAGTTCCTTCTTACCTGTGCTTCTTGATATCGGTTATTCCATTTTTGAGGTTCCCCAGTCGCTCTGAGGGATTTCGCCTGTAAAGTAGATCAGGGTGGGAAACAACTGTTTTTCTGTAGTCTTGCTTACTTTCATGGGCTGTTCAAATACAGGACATCAATATTTATGATCGGCATTTTGTTGTTGAGGTAAATTCAAAGTCTACAGACGTTTGAAGACAGTGCCATCTCTTGATTTAGTTGCATATCAGTTTAACTTAACACTCAAAGGCTGCATTTTGACTGGATTACATGATTCAGACCCATTTCAGGTACCATTTGTCTCCTCTTCGCAATATGTCATGTCAGCAACCATCATCAGATTATGTTCCGAGAAATTTAGTGGCTGAGTAAAAGTGGTAGATTTAGGTTCATTTTTAACTGTTGCCCCGCCTGTGTGATCTTGTACCTGCATAGCTTGCGTATGAGGTCCTCAGGTCTCTTGGTGATCTTCTTGGGGAAGTCCATCTTCTCAATGCCTTTCAAGATGAAAGTGTACGTCATCATCTGGTCACTCCCTGAGAAAGGAGGACTTTGGAGTGGAGGGGAAAAAAGGCAGAGATTTAATTTCTTTAAGCCTTTGATTTAGCTGTTGTATTGAAGCTTTTCCGCAGTACTGTTCCAGTCAGCAAACAATAATTACTGCAAATCAGCAAGGAGATTGAAGTGATAACTAGAAGAAGGATGATTATAAGGTGCTTTACTCCAACAAAGCCTAGCTGCAGACTGGAAGCACAGATAACCACATGCACTAACCTGCCAGTAAGGAGCTCAAACACCAGGATACCCAGAGACCAGAAGTCCACACTGAAGTTGTGGCCTTTGTTGAGGATGATTTCAGGGGCCACATACTCTGGTGTCCCGCAGAAGGTCCATGTCTTTTGGCCACATCTGATCTTCTTGGCAAAACCAAAGTCAACCTGGAAAGGCAGAGTTGATTAGTTACCTCTAAACAGTCCATTTAGGAAACTTTTGGCTTTGCCAGAAAAATACCATAATACATTAATAATGACCATTAAGAAGCCTTTAAGGTCTGTATTTCATAAAACCCCCTGATGAGTACATAGTAAAAACGGCAGTCAATTAAATACATAAAAGCTAGAAAGAGGAACTTTAAGCTCGGGAACCAGACAAATCTGCCAAGCTCATGATTTTTCATTTGCTCTGGCAGATGCGTCTGGCCACCCTTCCATTCAAACTGAACTGGATCAAGCCAGGGGCAGATTTACACAATGATTGACAGAGGAGCATCATTGGTCCACAAAAGTCAGTTGGTGGTCACATTTCACTGCTCCAATTTGTTGTAGAACTATCCAATTGCGTCCAGACAATTTTTGGTTTGCAGCCCCTTGTAAATCAAATTGAAATGAGAGATTTCAGACTAATAACCATTTGTGAATTAGTCTGGTGATACCAGGCAGGCTTCCTAAATTGCCAGCCACATTTACAATGCACATTTGTGAATTTGACTACTACTAGCTACTACGAACACACAGCTCATCACAGAGCCTCAAGCTCTGTACAATAAGGATCTAAGAACAAGAACAGCCTGCCAGCTATGGTTGCAGTTTTTTAAAGACAGAATATGTCCAGTCTGGTAGCACACTCACTAATTTGATGTATCCCTCAGTATCCAGCATAAGATTCTCAGGCTTCAGGTCTCTGTAGAGGACACCCTTGCGATGGAGGTAATCGAAAGCCTCTGTGACACAGCCGACACAGAATTTGGCAGTGGACTCATCAAAACTCCCCCTAAAGACAAGAAAGCCAAATTTAAACTTTTTGCTGACAAGCGGGGTCACATCCTATGCTGCAGAGAAGCAGCAGAAGTGGTCTCATTACACAAATGCACCTGAACCCACTTGCAGGCAGCCCTTATTCAGTGATTTATGACAACCAGACCTGACATTACTTATTGCAAGAAGGTTCCCTGTTAAGTGGTAACCTAACAATAGCACCTCCACTTTACGCAACTATCCAGCAACAAAATGACAATGCTGGTGAAATGATGGTATTTTACAGACAAGCTAAATATGGTGATTTTGTTAACGTTTCAAAAATGTAACTGCATCAGTGGCAACGATTGGTGGTTGGTCTTGTGTACCTGTCTCTGAGCAGACTCCAAATCTCTCCACCCAGACAGGCCTCGAGCAGCATGTACACATATTTGTTATCCTTAAATGTGCGATACAGTCTGGGGTAAGACAAGCAAAGACAAGTTAAGGTTCAAAGTAAAAGGTTTCATGTAAACAGAACAATGGCCATGCTGTTCTATCATTTATGATCTGCACTTGTTTACTCCTGTTTATATTTATACTATTATTTAGTTTTCAGGGTTCAATAAAAAAAAAAATGGATCTGATCTGGCAAAATACTATTCTTCTGGTTGTATAATATTCAGGATGCAGGATTTTTTTCTCTCACTTCATTCCAATTAATTTAATTATTATTGCAAAATTAGTAGAGAGTAGTCACATTTAATAATAAGTTTCTTAAATTAAATAGTCCACATTAGCTTTCATTTGGTAAAACAAAGCATTACTCAAGCTTGATTTCCTACCATGAACAGGAAACTGATAAACTACTACATATAAAAAAGCAGCAGGGAGAGAACTAATGATGCAAAACAGATCATAAACAGTAAGCAGGACACTAATTAATTCATCCCCAGTGGTTATTTCTACAATGCACTGCAGTGGACTATAATATATTTAAAGACATCACTGCACAAATTAGCTTAATTTGTGAATTAATGTGAGTTTAATTGACCCTTGTGGTAATGCTTTCAGACTAAATTGTTAATAGCAACCCAGGAGCATGTACAGATTCAATATCACAGTCAAAGACACTTGAGACAGCAGAGCGAATGATAACCGCTCCACCACACTGTCACCCTACGTAGTCTTAAATCTTAGATCGCCTTACATCAGTCTTGAAAACAGATAAGAAATGTGAAGAGATAATTGTTAAAACATCTGAAAAAGGTCAAATTTAAACATAGAGTGTATGAAGAGGAGGTCACCACAAGGAGTGTTTCAGAAGGTGAAGAATGGCTTTAATATCTGAGTCTGTTCCACTGCATACAGTGAAATTGGATCATCGTAATCTCACAAAAGGCAAAGAAAAGCTACTGCTGTGATATTTCATAACAAATAACTACATTTTCGGAGCAGACATCTCAATATAACCTGCCATTCTACCCCACTGAGAAGATGTAATCAGCTCAAGGCCTCAACTGTGATCTCATCAAAAGCTAATAAGCACCGCACTGTTTTCCCAGACTAATGGAGCAGAGCTTCATCATGTAGGATAAAAAAATGGAAATGGGATTGGAGGCTGAGCAGGAGGACTGACTTCACAACGAAAGGCGACCGAGCCTCGGCGAGGATCTTCCTCTCAGAGTGGATGTGCTCTTCCTGTCTGTTGTCCACTACGTGCTTCTTCTTAATGACCTTCAGTGCGAAGGTGACGTCCTCGCCTTGCACCTTCACCTGCAGATGGAAATAACAGGGAAGACGTTTTTTCACAACTCATTTGTCATAGCAGGAAAAGCACTGTATTTGATAACACTGAAGGACAGGTTCACATTTTTTCAGGTCTGTCTATAATCTCCTGTTCATAGTGAGAAAATATCCAATCCTAATGCACTTTCAATGTAAGTGATGGGGGACAAAATCTACACTGTTCTGTGTAAAAATATATATCAAAGTTTATCTGAAGTTAAAATGAGGCTTTGGCAGTCTGAGATATCCAAACCAATCTATCTTTCAACATAACGGTCTGGCAGGCATTAATTTTAGTTTTTTAATTTAACTTTTCTTATTATTTACTGCAAATTTCACCTTTCAGAAAAAGAAAAAATGTAAATCATAATCTTTGTCTATGTGAAATGGTATTTTCACTAACTCTGTATGACGTGAAGGCAGCATAAACATGGACAGGCACAGCTAGTGCAGTTGCAGATTGCAACCAACTGAATACCGCTCGTGTAGGAGAAACTACAGTGGCAGCTAAACTTGCAAAAAACGTGAAAGGCCCTATCTAGAGCCAGTGTTTATTTGTTCTGGGCTACTATAGAAACATGGCAGTTCAACATGGTGGACTCCGTGAAAGAGGACCCACTCCCTCTGTAGATAAAAACGTCTCGTTCTAAGGTACATGCAATTCTTATTTTCAGGTCAATATACACTAATTAAAACATACCTATGAATATTATATTCCATTTCTGCCAATAGATCCTCCTAAATGTTAATATACTAGAATACTTTGTAGATTCAGGGCTCACCAGTTCTACTCGTCCAAAGCCGCCAACCCCAAGAGTAGCGATGACCTCCAGGTGGTCGAAGGGCCTGGATGGAGAGAACACTGACACCATTTCCTTCAGCTGGATGACGTCTGGCGACAGTGGCTGGCTCTGGTGACGCGACAATGACTTCCTGGGAGGAGGCATGGACAGAGGGACCAACCAACCATTAATAAGTATAGATTTTTAAACATGAGAAACATGGGTATGTTAGGTTTATACTTTCATTCTCAGTAACATTAAATTGGTCAAGAATTAGTTAAGCTGGGACTGATTAAGTTGTTTTATTCCAACCAAACATTCAACACAGCTTTTCATTTACTATTCTGTCCTGAGCACACAGCACTGCACCTACCTGGCATGTCTCTTCTTGTCGTCTCGATCAAGTGTTGCCACGTAGCCTTGAAGGTACTTCTGCAGTTCATTGAAGGTGCCCACTGTCTGATCAAATGTCCTAGAAAACCAACAACCACGTCAACAATGCAACCACTGGAATGCTGGCTGAGATGCTTCTTTTTTATTTTTTTTATTTCAGCCTTTATTGTCTTTTCAGAGCATTTTACATACATGGGGGAAAAAGTGTCCTCTGCATATGACTCATCCTATACATTAGTAGCAGTGGGCAGCCGTAAGCACCCGGGGAGTATAAAATAAAAACTGTGATAAACACAAATGCAGATCTCACTGTTCTGGTTGTATTTTACTCAGATTGTATGCATATGGTGGTGTGTTTAATATACTATGGCAGTTTTCCTAAAATGCTATATATCGCCTCGCTTACCGTATCCCAATATATTGCATCGTGATAGGCATCGTATCACCAGATTTTTGCAATACACAGGCCCAGTATGTTTCCCAAGGAAGATCACATTTTGTTGTGTAGTTGTGTAGTTTGTTGTTAATCACATTAGACTGCAGAGTAAATAGGAGGAAATACTGGAACGGTCCTTTCCAGTTGGCAATTTTTCAACTGAGTGTGGATAAAAACTCAAAAGAGAACACAACATAAGGTTGCCAAGTCCTAGTAGGTCACCGCTCAAAACTGCCAAAATATTTCTCATCTCATTTTTTTGTCATCTTTTTTGTCATAACATTACTCGGTTACAACATGAAATGGACAGGCAAGGGAAGGACCAACCAAATGCTCTGGATGTACTAAAAACTGTAAATAAATAGCACTATTTGCTTCTTCTGTTACAGAGGCAACTATATTTGGAGTGGTGTTCATTTACCAACCTGAAAACTACACTTCAAATGTCAGAATACTCACTCTCTGTCGATGACAAGGCACTCCACCCCGTTCTCCTCAGCAATGATATTAGCTGACCTGACATCATCACTGAAAAGAGACAGAGACGTACATCACACTCATAAAAACACACACATTCCTCACTCCTCCCACTGTTTTGATAACGATTTTAAGATTAGGAGGGCATTTGGAATTTAAAGTGCATCCATAAAGGGCACAGCTGTGCTTCCTCTAAAATATTTTCAGTACAGTTGTGTACTATTGTATAATATTCAAAAACCTACATTAAAATATAATTTAAAAGTAATAATTGACAGGTAAAGCAGGAGATAACACGTAATGAGTTTATGAAGTATGTTCATAGTCAAGATTAAATTGCACAATTCCTTATTTTGCAGATTCTGAAAGGCTGCATATTTACCAGAAGCTTTTTACAGCCCTGCTTCTTCCTCTTATTATTTTCTGTGCTGTAAGTTTTTGTGGAGTTTTTCCTTTGTCCCTGGGCTTAAGGACAGAGGGTGTCTTAAATTTTGAGCAGTATAAATATAAATGACTTAACACAACTTGGCTATTTCTTTCCACTGAGAAAATCCAGAGGAGTAAAATGGGAGTTAAATGACAATCTCTGGTGGTATTTAATGTTTGTTTTTACCTTATAAGTGCTTTCTCTCCAAAGTAGTCTCCCTTCTGCAGCATGTTGATGATCTGCGGCAACTTGTGAGCCTCGGTGGTCTGGGTAACCTTCACCTGCACAACACAGTGGGTTTTTAAAGCGCCTTTTCACTTCCTCATTCTGTTGTGTCCTGTTCAGTGCTGTAGCTTTTACAGATGCGTTCAATATCCTACAAATATGTTTACGTGCATTATAAAAAGTTACAATTCTAAGAAATTGAAATAATTGACTTATTCAATTATAGTAATTGTAACATAATGGTTTATGAGTGATTGAGTGGCGCTAATGCACAATATTTTCTTGACATGCTGTCGAAACACACATTCATTGTAAGAGGGTTTTAATCAGCTGCCTCTGTTTATTCTGCTTGTCGTTCCTCTAAGTGTTGCCTTTAGAGGAGCATATTTAACAAAAATACTGCAGCGGCCTGGATGCTGTGGAACTTCCTCTGAATTTGTGAGGCTTTAAAAACCAGTGGCCCACCCCGGTCGAGGTTAACCATCATGGCGAAGAAATGCCGCAATGACATCACAACACCACAGTAACGGCATGGGTTAGTTTTAGCTAAGTGTCCCGGTTTGACCTCTGACCTTCACTTCCCCTGTTTTTCCTGGTGGCAGGGGCTCTCAAGAGTTTATTCCCTCCCTGGTCAGGGGGTACGGGGTGGGGCATGGTACAGCCATTTCCTGTATTAACCCCCTTCCTCCCAAACAACATGTGTCTCTCTCTGGTGTGGATAGCTTTGCGCTGAGGAGCTGCAGTCTCACATCGGCTCATAATGGCATTTTCAAAGTCCCCTGTGGACAGCTCTGGCCCCTCTCCATCTCCCCTCGCTCCCCGGTGTCAGGTTGCTGACTTATCAGACAGACAGGAGGGTGAGTCATAGTCCAGCACCTCCCAGCCTCACATACAGTGTGACCAAAACTGGTCTGGTATTGAAGGAAATACATTTATTTTGTTTGTATTTGAACTTGTTTTTTGGTCTTTATTTCTATACACAACACAACAATGCCAGTTTCTAAAAGAACACTTCAGTCAATGAATCTGTGAGTTAATTGTTGAAAGTTGCAACCAGGAGATTCTTCTCCACTGAATTGCAGATTTACTTTCAGGATGACATACCTGCTATGTTCACTGCCGTATGCACTTTTGTTTACGCTCAAGTGGAAACCAAATAGCTGGGAAGAGAGGAAGACTCGAGGTATTTCTGTGGCCACTCAACACAGATACTGACAGAAAGATCCTTTGCTGCAAAGACTGGAGCAGCATCCTGATCCGTGCAGTAGAGACGTCACACGGTATTGTCTAAGCGAGGCACCAGAGGATTTATTTTATTGTTATAAGGACAGGATTGAGGCTTGTGTCTCTGGCCCTACTGAGTGTCATTGTTGCATAGTCTGAAAATGGCTCTAAAATCTCTGCAGTGAGGCCCATGTGTAACATCCTATCATAACCAATGCAAATAATGGTAAAAACTATTTGAATCTTTATGTAAGTATTGGATATTTGCACATTATGTTGTTTCCTCCCTTCCTACAGCTATTCTTATTTACTTGATTCTGCAATTATTGTTTTTCAGCTATATTAAATGTCAATTATCGGATGTATTGCCTTGACATTTTGTACAGACATTCATGTCCCCTAAGGATGATTTTTAATTACTTTGGTGATCTTTTAACTTGTCCTCTTCTACCATCAGACCTTATACCTGCTAAATGAATAACATTCCCATCTGCCTCAGCTGTGCTTTGTGTTAATAAGCAAATGTTACCATGCTAACAGCTAAGATGGGAACATGGACAACATTGTGCCTGCTTAACATCAGCAAGTTAGCATAGTCATTGTCAGCACGTTAGCAGGCTGACAATAACATGTAGCCTCAGAGCCATAAGCGACTGTTTGCTAGATGGTAGCATGGCTGTAGACGAAGTCTTGTCAAACTTTTTTTTTTGCAGTTTTTTGTGCAAAGAGAATAATATATCCAATATATTATATATTACATAGGTGGTTGTGTCTTTCATCCATTGAGGTTTTAGTGGAGACCCTGAATGTCTGGAAACCCTGTTTTACTGAAATAACCAAAACAGCTGTTCACACATAAATGATCAGTTTTGATATTGACTATTAGTCCCAAACTGCAATTATGGAAACATACTAGTCATAACACAAATAAATGCAGAAATGTAGAAAAGATGAAAAATGTAATCTGTCTCTTTGTGCAGACAGATGAAGTTTTACACTCACAGCAGTAGCAAGGACATTTTTGGATAGTCTTAAGTTTAGGATTAAAATTGAAATTAATGAACAGTAAGCCTTGCAGTGTGATGGTCCAGACAGAAATGATAAACGAAATGATGTGCTTGTGTGTTTGTCCTGTGCACATTACCTTTCCCTGTGCGATGATGTAGAAGGTGCTGCCCTCCTCTCCCTCCCGGATGACGTACTCTCCTTTGTCATAGTATTCCTAATGGGTACGGGGGAGAGAGGGGGTGAGGAGGGGGAGGACAACAGTCAGAACCAAAGCATTATATTGATTTAACCATTGACCCAGCTGGTCTGATTCCTGGTAGCCGGTCCCCTGTGGGATGAGAGCTGGAGTTTAGCCATCAATGATGCTTCTCAAACTGCTGATCAGGATGGGATTTTTGGGGGCTCATGGGATAAATGAAACATGAAGTATAGGTCAATAGTATGTGTTAATTATGATGCTTTTAATGTCTGTCAGAACAGCCGTTCATGATCATGGGGACAGGATGAATCTGACAGTGGTGAATAGCTGTGTTGTGACACCATGGTCTACGTCAGTCTTTATTTAAGAGTGCATTACCTGGCTCTGAGTCTTACCTCTTTTGATTACCTCACTTGATCAATTATTTTTAAAATAATCCCATAGGGTTAGGGTTTATTTAATTTTAAAAATGTAAAAATGTACCACATATTATGAGAGAAATGGCTTTAAATTGCTGTTTAACTTGATTTTTTCATTTACCAAACCATCGAATGAATTACATTATTTAACTAATTGATTAAGTAATGTAAGTGATAATACACAACGCTAACAAGATGTACAATCCACACTTGTAATAGAAGAGGCAGAGGCAAAGAACAACCAGCTAATAGCAGAAAAGGGTTTCACAGGAGCAAATGGGCTAAGTTTCAAAATTTGGACACTTTCAATTTAGATGAATATCAGTTCGCTTTCATATCTGTTTATATTTTATCTATAATATTGTCATCCTGATTGTCCATACTGTAATTACTGTCCTGACGGGATAGAAGAACTTTGTATGCTGTACAGATTGTAAAGCCCCAAGAGGCAAACAAACAATCATGTCCGGTTATACTGTCCGTTACAGGAAATTAATTCCAGTCGATATGAGAATCAAGAATTCCCAGCGGCTACAGAAGGAAATGACGTTTCCCGATATACGAAGTCTTAGTAAGTTCTGATATGATTAACGAAGATGTGAAGACCAAAGTCGCATCCAAGCCTCTTATTTTACACATCTTGTCACCTATCAGGAGGGTATTATTGTCCTTATACCACAGCCACTTATCACAGGCGAAAAGAAAGTTTGTGTTCAAATAATTATATATATATTTATAATTTTGTAGTTTTGCCAGTAAAAGTTAAATGGTAACAGCCTAAAGCCCCAGTATTGTTGCTATGGTTACTTGCAGATTAAATACATCTTTCGCACCGATTTAAAATGGTGTTGTAACCTTGAAACATCTTGATTTGATAATAACGGACACCTGCCAGCCAATTAGAGACAAGTAGTTCCTCTGACCATGGTATAAACTCTCAGACTCAGACTTGGTAGGGAGGTCAGTCATTTACTCACTCTGACACACTCCAGATGGTGTACAAGTAAGATCACACTTGACTGAGAAAGTTTGTTTCAATGTTTAGTTCGGTTTTAAGAGCATCATAAAACTGAATGACGCTTTGAAATATTCTTGAATTAAACACTGAGGCACGGTATGTTCCCTCAATCCGCTGAGCTCTCATTCTGAGACAGATTCCTCCACCTCGTGCTGTCAGTCAGTCTCTCCCCATAACGAAACTAACACACCATCCCGACCACAGCACTAAAGTCAGGCTGCTGAGTCAGCGAGCTGCCAGTTCGCCTTCCATTTTAAAGCTTTTAGGTGAAGAAGGGGAAGTGGAGAGGATGAAGGTGACCAGGATGAAATGTTCCCTGGGAGGGATGCCAAATTCCTGCCGCTGAGACAACGTCTGTAATCCATTTGACTACAGAGGACTTTGGCGAAAAGTGAACAAACAAATCCGAGCAGCCACGCGTAAACATTCCCTGGTGTTTACTGTCAAAACTCTTGACACAAGTGGCATTTTCCTTGAGAGTCCGAGCTTGTTTACGCCCCGTTTACGCTTCAGGAGAGCCTAGTTTAACACCCACCCATGACAGCGGAGACAACATGCCAAGGTTTTGTTTATAAAGACTGTCTGGATGATACAGTGACTGTGCAGGGGAGCGACATTTGAAGCGAGCATCTTAATTGTGTCTTGGGTTTGTTACACCTAGCTCCTGAGCTTAAATGCTGAACTTGAACCAAACATTTACCTTTTCAGGAAAGAAAGAGGACATTTTCACTAAAACGTTTAAAGCATGTCTCTTCATAAGATATGTCAAGTACCCTCACCCCCAACAATCACATACATGCCTTTATCTTTACCATCAGCTTTGCTCATGCCACTAACGCTCTGCTGTGTGTGTGGGTGCTGGGTTTGTCTGCAGTTGTCCTATATTTGGTCACTGTCAATCGACCAGTCACAGCACATACTCAACTGCACGTCTTTCTCTGCTTCCAGTGACAGAGACACTAAAACAAGGGGAAGGACTAAACCTATTTTTAAGACCACCCTAATCTTCGGTGGCCCCCAGGTAGACTGGTTGTCCTGTGCAGCTCCTTGAAAGCATCGTACTGCCTTCAAGGAGCTGTTGAAATATCAGTCATGACATGAGCCTGCATGCAGGATTTAAAAAGAGGTAAAATATGACAGTTGTAGAGAAGTGACATTTGTGGACAAATTAAGTTTTTACATTTGTAATTACAGTATTATGTGCAACACAGGACGTATTGTATGGTCCCATATATGATCCATATTGTACAAGTTATTTTCATTTCTATTTTATGTTTCAACACAGCTCCTTGTTTGACACTGAAGCTTCCCAGTTCAAATTCCAATCTGCATATCAGACTGAAAACCTGACAGAATCCTAAAAACACGGTACTCGGACCCTCCTCACACACACACACACACACACACACACACACACACACACACACACACACACACAGACATACAATACAGGCAAAGACACACGCCAAAATGCACCAAATTCCATTCCCCCACTGTTTGACAAGAAGCTTCAATATTATCTGGCGGATTCCCGACGAACATCTGCACCACTATTAGGTTTCAGCCGCCCCCCTGAGAGGCAATAGAATCAGCTCCATCAGAAATGACTGAATAAGGAATTTCTCCCGTTGTGGAAAGTGGTGGGACAACCAATGATTGCAAAGAACGTCCTTGAAGTTTTCATTGTGAAAAGACGCTGAGAGAGGCTGTTTTTGACCCGAAGCTGACAAGCTCCGCTCCGTTTTCTCCTTCACCGTTGAAATACAATGCTTATGGAGGAGAACTGGAGTAAGCCATTCTCTCTGCATGTTTCAACATACACACTTACACACACATTCACTTTTACACACTTGTATGTTCTCACACCAAAGGCCTGTCACTGGCACATCTTTAAGAAATCACTCGTCCCCCATTTGAATAAACACTTTCTGGGGCCTTGGTCAAATAATTATGGTAACAATATACAGCGCCCGGCGATGACAGGAATAATATCGGCTCTGTTCATCAACAAGGTAATTTGTGAGGTCTTGCCGACTGGAGGTAGACAGAATATGCTGACACGCAGTAATGGTATATGGCCAAATGGTAATGATATTTTGACAGCAGCTATCTGCAATGCTGGGGCTCCCATGAGCTGCCAGAGGGTTGTGCAATACTGAAGCAATACAATGAAACGTCTAATTGTCCCTCCAGTAGAAATGTAGATAGTTTGACAGGATTGACAGGATAACTTACCACCTCGAGGCAGTCCACTATTTTGCTTAGCTTGTCTTCTGGTAGATTGGCCAAGAGTGAAACACTGACAGAAAAGACAAAACACAGATGATAAACATTAATTTCTGAATGCACATTATAATACAAATTACTATATACATGCTACATTTCATGTAGAACTATTTCCTGTGTCACTGTAATCAAGTAATACGCCAGAACAATGTCACTTACAAATTACATGACCTTATCTCTTTCTAAAGTAAGGTTTTCTATGATACTACACATTTTGACAGCGCTTTATACTTTAGACTGTTTTCTCAGTACTACATCTGCTGCTCAATTCTGCCGCTCTTTGCAGATTTTAGCTTCTTTTGGCTCCTTGTTTTTGTTCTCAGCCTTCACAGCTTAGACAGACTGGCAGTAGGCTTCCTCACCAATCACTGACCAACAGAAATAAAGGAGTTGCTAGTGAAGTTGAACATCTAGCAGCTTAGATCAGCGTATTTTTCTCAGGAGGTGGTAGAGACCATCCAAACCAGACTAAACCACACTGTAAATAAATTTACGGCAAAAAACTGGAAGCTGTGGTTTCTAGAACTTTACTATTTTTACCATCAAAAGAAACAAGTTTGCCTCATGAATACCATATAAATGCTGTATAAAAATGCTTTGCCATGAGCTATGAAGGTGGTTTTCTGTGCAATTTACAGTATGTAATATAGAAAAACTACTTTATTATTATAAATTCCTTTAAAATTCTGTATAAATAAAGGTTTTGCCATGAGATATGACAGTGTTTTACTGTCAGTAAGTGTCAGACTGACAGTTTTCTGCCGTAAATTGTCTAAAATTAACTACCTACTTACTCCTTAATTTTCTTATGGTGTCAAACAGTGTCCCCAAGATCACAATTACCTGGGCTATTTTCAGGGATTTGACCTTTACTATTTACCTATATATTACCAGTCAAATAGATTTGTGCAGTGATAAACTGACTAAGTGATTTATATATATTTATATATGATATTACTCATATTAGCTACCACCTGGAGGCAATTTTGTACCATAACCATCAGATAGTTGATGTTCGCTTACAATATTTCTAACACGTCCTCTAAAAAGAACTTCCTAATTGGCTGGTGGGAGTCCATTAAAATCAAATATCGAACATCAAACAATTGAATTCTTCCGCTCTATCTTGGCCATTACTTTCTTCATAATAGTAAGGTGACGCTTGCTTCTTGGCTACAGCTTTGGGCTCACCTTCGGAGGAAGTTGCGGTACTGTTCATGACGCGTCTCAGCCGTCCTCCTCATGATGTTCTGAAACACCTCCCGGTCCAAAGCCCATGTCCTTACTTTGTTCACCACTGTAAAAGCAATATCAAATTTATCAGAAAGACCTGTTTAGTAAATGTTAACGAAACCAGAGCTGTGTCAATGGCAGAGGAAAATTTGTAGACAGATAACCATGATGGAATAGTGAGAGACAATAAAAAAAAGAAAATGTTCTTTTCTCCTGCCTTACCTTTCTTCCCATTTTCTAGCTTAATTAAACCCCTCTTTCGCCGCAAAGGGATTAAGTATTGTTTTGTTTTGTCAGATGGACAAAGGAGGCGAGAAAAACGCTGTAATCTCTCCTCTATCTTGGTGATGAGTCACATAAAATCTACTAAAACTCTGAGACAGGCTTCTGTTGGTACAAGGTGGAAGTAGCTGTGAAAGTTTGACGTGAACCAGTAGCAGAGAAAGTTCCCCTTTATCCACTTCATTTATATCATGTAAAACCCACTCAGAAACTTGTCAAACTGTCATGGTTTTTCCAGTTCACCCTGAATATTGAGGTCAACTCAGTATCCCTCCCCCAAGGGCCACCAGTCAATTACTTGGTTAAATATACAAACCCAGACAAAGAGCACTCACATAGTACATGGTATGTGCTTTCAAATGCCAAGGAGGTGAAAACCAATCAGAACGCAAAGCTATGGATATCATGTAAAGCCTTTGTCAACACACACATGCAAAAGCTTGTTTACTTCGGGCTAATGACCTATCTGACTCTTGCTCTCACTATCAGGCCATTGCTTGGCTTTAAAAAGTCACCGCAACTCAGACAAAGGTCAGAGAAGTGTCAGATTACATTCCCCCCAGTGTGGGGGATATAAGAGAATATGATTTTAAAGGGTACTGGGTGGGAGGGGAAACAAATTTCCATTGGCCACCTGTAACATAAAAAAGGTAGCTACTATCTTTTACCTGATTGGTCAAGATTTTGCAAGTGGTAGCTGTTGTTAATTAACCTTGTGTGTGTGTGTGTGTGTGTGTGTGTGTGTGTGTGTGTGTGTGTGTGTGTGTGTGTGTCTGTCATAAAACATTCTATTTTTTATTTTCACTTAGTGTTGCAAGTTTTCAGTCCTGTTTTTTGTTCAAAAGGGGCCGCAAGTGCAGCAACTAGGATGAGAATCCCTCACTGGCTTCCTACCCGCAATTACAGCCAATTGTGTTTTTATTGGAATGCACAACCAAGTCAGAGCCCTAATAAGTGCGAGCTGCTCTGCATATTTTCTTTTGAGATAATTGCAAAGGCTTATGGGTAGCTCTAAAATACAGCTGTGTTAAAAATGTCCTTTTTCACGGAGCAAGGTTTTGGCTAAAAAAATAATACTCTGTCCACATGATCAGCCCCTGAACTGTGCTCTGTGCCCCATCCTGCGATGTGCACAGCTCATACTGCTGATTATGAATGGAGAGCCTGACTTCATGAAGTTTTGAATTAGGACACCAGTACGCTTCATGTGAAAGCACAGTGTGAAACAGCGACAGCAAAGGAAAGAAATGGGACACAGCATTAGACTTTTGCTACGTGACTTTGGTCATTGTTGCCACAAGGTTGCACATTCACTCCCTGCAGCAGTCAGCGTGTCCATCATCAACCATCATTGACAAACTTTTAGACTTCACTGTATGAATACAGAAATCTTTACCTCGCACTGATGCGGTCCGTGTGCAGTTGTACAGGATGGCTAATTCTCCAAACGTGGTCCACACCGCTATCGATGTGAGCAGTTTGTTATGCTGAAACACATCCAGCTTCCCATCTGTAAATATGAAACAAGGACAATCAATTGTTTTTTGAAACCCACATTTAGGACACAGATAAAAAGACACAGGAGACAGACACGTGCTACAGGCAGAAACAAATGACATTTAAGTTTCATTCAATTCTTTTAACACAGGACAAGGGGCTAGGTCACTCATCAGGAAAACATCACAAAAATCTTCTGGTGCTGTTCATGATTTCACCAGCTCGCTGCTATGGATAGAGCATGTAAAAACACCTGCAAACAATACCTGTGTGGTATGTGTTACTCCGTAGAAATAAGTACATACTCTACAGACCTGCAGGTTTCATTTCCTGCATTACCTATGGTTTTACAATTTTAAGAGCCTCTTTACGATATTAAATCTGGGATCAATCACACATGATAATAATAATAATTCTTCTTGCCCTGCTTAAGTGTATGCTATCAGCTTAAAACAAGAAAGAAATGCATCCACTAAATTGCTAAATCCTTTATATAAGACCAGAAAAAAATAGCCCTGTCCCTTCTACCTTTTCTCCTCCCTACAATGTCTACCTACTGTGCAACGTAAGACATAACATTTATTTTTAGGCCCTTGGTCTGTCAGTGACCCTGAAATTAAATTATTTGCTGCTCAAATTACGACTCGAAATAAAGACTTCATTAATGAGATTACAATCACTGGCTCCTGACGTCTGTGTGATTATTTCAAGGGCTTTCATTAGTGAATAATCATTAATCATGAACAGTTTTAATACCATAGTACATCACAAAAGCAAAAGCTGAGCTGGATTCAGTTTTGTTAGTAAAACATCACCGATCCATTGTTCCTTTTCAGAGTAACATCGCAGTTAAGATTCTGTGTCATTATTTATTATTTATTTCATACTTTTACAGATATTTTAATATGAATAGGTTTGGTTAAATTTGGAAACATCTGATTGTGTATGTTACATTACTTAACCGACCTACTGCATTGTCCTGTCCAGGGTGAGAAATCACTGTAACACCAAACAGGAGAACAAATACTGGGACATTTTGTCTGTGAATGGCTAATTTCTCCACCAACCACACTGGCAGATAATCAACCATTGTTGAGGCCATATGGACATCTAAGATACTTTGTTGCCTGGTTACTTTGAGAGAGTAGCCAGTGACGTTTGAGACATACCAGTTACTCCAGATGAAAAAGTTAGCTATAGGTTCCCTTTATCACCCATATTAAAGTAAATAAAGTAAGTAAATAAATAAGTAGCTGAATAAGGATGTAAATAAATAGGTGAAAAACAACATGCAAATATATATATGTGTATTATATATATAAATAATGGACTACGGTTGTGGTACACTTGATAACACACTGTGTCTGGGTGACTGTATAAACGTATAAACCAGAAGAATTTATACTGTATACACCTGCCAAAAATACTTTTTACTGGCCAAAATAATTATAATTTTCAAACAATAAAAAAAGTTAACCTTTCAAAACAGTAAAAAGGTTTGCAAAAGTTGAGATGCCATTAATCTGTGTAGAGCAGTGGAACCAGTCAAAAGCTTGCTTGTTGCAGAGCTGCTGTCTGATTTGATTGGCTCGTGGTCAGAGAGGCTGTACAGTAGCCAGCTAGTAAGGGCAAGGTTTGAGAATGTACAAAAAACCTAAATAGTCGTAAGAGCATCTCAAAAAGCTACATGCTGGTGTGGCCGGTGACTCTGTTATTCCTGCCAAATTTCCAGCCCCCTAACTCTGCAGTCTGCACAATTTCAACTCAATAATTGGTCACTTAAAATTCAGTCAAATGTAAGATAATACCCAGATTGGGAAGGATACACTTGGATAAAGAGAAGAAAAAATAAATCCTCAGGTTGATTCACAAGTTTCTCTACTTCTCTATTTCTATTTCTTCTTCTAAAAGATTGTTGGGAATAAACAGTCAGGTTTTAAGAATACATGACAAAAACACATAAACTGTGTTTCCATTTGCAAAACAACAAATGCTCTAACAGGTGTTGTGTTCTCAAAACTCTTTATACAATCTTTATACCAGAATGAGACCTAAGCATGAGATTTAGGGTTTGTAAATTTTGCATAAATACACTGAAATAAATTCTTACTTCTCCTTGCTTCTATTTTCTAGCCAGGTAACCAACAAACAGCAACGTTTGGTTTACACGTGACTTCAGACTGATTATGGAGTCAAACATTTTATATCTCTGCATGAGATTAATGAAAATACAACAAAAACAGATTTCTGTTTATTGGAAACAAGATTAAGAATATTGTGTGCAGGCTCTCTAATGAAATCTGCATGCCAGGTTTCCATCCAAATGTAGCACAAATTTGACGTTTCCATCCACTATTGTACTGGTTGATGGAGATTAGCTCCAGTCAGTTGCTATTATACCGTTGTAAAAGAAGAGGGCACAGATGACCTAGTTAAAAGAGCACCAGTCAAACCTTAAATGGTGGGGGAAAAATGAAAACATGATGAAAACATGGTATTTCTGTTTGTTTCATGTATTCATTGGAGGGAGGTTACAGTCTCCTCATCGGTCCACACAGATCTGATGTTTTTATCTCTTTGGTGGATGTTTTAGTACATCATGATATATTCGCTCTAGCATTTTGATGCATTTTCTCGATATACCAATTTTTCCACCTCCACCAAATCTACTGGAAACCCACACTTAATGTGTTAAACATTTTTGCAAACCATGTTTTCTATTTAATTTCTGTGAGAAAAGTAAGTGTTCAGTGTAAACAGAACTCTGTGAATAAACCCAGATACAAGTTAAGTGAATGCATTTGCAGTCTCAATTGAGAAAAACTGTAAAAATGTGCCCAGAGTCTTAAAGCACTTGTTATTTCCCATGATGTTCTACCCATGATGTGCTTATTTTGTCCCTTTAGAGCAGGGGTGGCCAAAGGAGAGCCGACGGTCTGCAGGTTTTCGTTCTCCATCCACTGATTAACACTCAAGTAGAGATGAAGTACTCGTCAGTGAAATCACCTGCTGAGGCTGCAGACTGTTGGCTTCCTCACTAAACATAAGCACCTTCCACATGTTGCTTCTACTTCTTATTGGGCATTACATGTCATGTGATGTTTGACCAGTACGGTCTTCAGTAATCTGAGGTGTATCAGCCTCTGCTGGAATCAGACAGAAAAAGCTCATTTCCAAACGAAGCAGAAGATGATCAGATAGGACCGAACCTACCTGCTAGGACAAACAGATGGTTCCCAGGCTCTCCCTGCTTGATGACGTACTCTCCCTGCTGGTAAGTGCGCTCATACATACACTCCACCATGTCTTTGATCTGCTGCAGCTCCAGCCTTTTCAGGTACTGGTTCTTGTTCAGGGCATCTGTCAGCAGCTTCTTTACACTGTTCACAGACAATAAGAGAGTGAGAGGAAGAAATGGGACTTCTGCTGTGAAAATAAGTGGTGTATTTAAATGTTGCTCATGGTGTAAGATCATAATAGATCACAATTTGTTTTGTGCTGTTTGTGCATGTTTTTATAAGTGGAAACTGAAGAAATAAATAAAGATCCTTTGGGCAGTATAAAACTCAGGACAGGCAGAGGTAGTAGTAGGTAGTAGGAAGTAACAAAATATTTAACCGACTGTACTTGAAGTGCAGTTTATAGGTACTGCAGCTCTAATGTTTCCATGTAGTTACACTTTTGTTTAGAATACGTTTACTATTAACTACAGATGTAGTTCCTCGTTACTTTGCAGATTCAGATTTTGCATTCAATATGAGATCAACTAAATATGGATCAGCTTCAAATAATTTACTAATCAATATCTTTTTTTTTTTAAGCACAAATGCCAAAAAAGTAACACTTCCAGCTTTTTTATTTGTTCAAATCTGTCTGTTGTCTTAGTCTTCCATGTTTTTCATTTTAATTGTAACTGATTTTTGTTCCCCACTATTTTCTGATATTTCAGATCAAACGATTCATCAGTTCATAAAGAAATTAATCAACAGATCAATCTAAAACAATCATTCATTGCCACCCTCCCTTGCCTTTTTTATTCTGTCGGGCGGAAGAACAGGTTCTTCCATCCTTCATCAGTCTTTTCTTTCTTTACTTTATTTCCTGTCTTTTTGTTTTTTCTTTGTCTTTCTTTCCATTTTCCTGACCATACTTACATTAAAATTTTTTGCCTCCTTCCCTCTCCATTTATTTATTTCCTTGTACTTGTTTATGTTAACTGAGATAAAACTTCAAAACATTTACTAACAATGGAGTACTTTTTTCCATTCTAGTTTTACTACTTCCTTAAGTAAAGGATACTTTTAAGTCCTTCTTCCATTGCTGCTTGCAGCTATGTGGTACGTTCCTGAGCCACCGGGACGCCCACGTCCACATTACTCACCACGTTTTTAGTCTGCGTGATAAATATTTTGTCTCCTGTGAGGAGATGACTATTTGAAGCCTCTGGACTCCTTCCGACAATGAATCAAGTGAAACAGCAAAAACATAAAATCATCGTGAGCTGTCAAAGTTCACCGTTGTGCATTTTAACAGCTGCAGCGAGGGGCCGTAAGAAGAAGACATCACTTCCTTTGGAGAGTTGTAAACTGAAAAGGTTAAGAGCCACGGTTGAATGCAAACTATAGATCATGAGACCCAGTCGCTGCTCAGAGAGGCGAGTGGTGCAGGTGGTGGGTGGTCTGTTTATCCACCTTATCATGTGTGATAAATTATCACTTTGGGCTTCATAAAGCGAGGGCAGATGACATCCAGTCCTTTATTTTTCAACCCACATCCTTTCCTCCCACCTAGCTGTGTCATTACTCTGCAACATGTTACACTGTCATTCACAGAAGATGAGTATTCTGTTTCAAAGGGCCAGTCTGCAGGAGGGTACCAGCCTGCCTCATTTACATTAGTTTTGGTTATATAATACATGCTGAGCTTATTAGCAGCATATGTTTTAAACATGAGGATCAGGTTGAGAGACTCTGCATGCTCGCATTTATTCGCTGCAGAGCGCTGTATTCATGTTGTACAATATGAAGAACACTTACTGTGACAAAAGGCAATTTGGCTTTCATGTTGGAAAATCTAACAAGACTTACTGCTCTCATTAAATAAGCTTTTGTGTTGTTTCTTGTCTCGCTGAGCTTGTGTGCACAGTAAATGATATGACATAACAGGAGGTCACACATTTGGATTTGATCATAATGATCTCGCTCTACAGCTTGTCAGATGGCCAAAACAAATGTAAAACATGACTCTCTTCCTTTGCCTGGTTGAGTTAAAATGACAAATAAGCTCAGCACTTATTGTGTTTGCACTCATTTGAGATGTAAAAGAGCAAAAGTGGCTGATGGCCCAATCAGAGGAGAGAGGAGCTGAAGAGATGAGGGCAGCATGTTTTGACTGGACTGCAGAGTATTAAAGGTAAATCAAAAAGACATGATGTCATGTTTGTGTCCTGCCTGGATTCTTACTTTTTTGGGGGGATTTTGAACCTTGTCAGTGACAGCTGAATCTAAACTCAAACCAAAGCAGTGTGGACAATTTTCATTACGCTTTTTGTTAGGTTGAGGGTGTACAAATAGAGGGTGTCACATGTTGTGCAGATTATGAAGCCCTTTGAGACAAATTTGTAATTTTGGGCTGTTAAAATTATTGATTTGAGGGTTTTTTTAGAGCTGATAAAGCTTTATGGACTGACAACATCAAACATCTTAACAACAAACAGCAAGTCTAGCTGTCTTTGCCTCTAGATATGCTCAGACCTCTGAATGTACAGTATACGGCCACACCTTTCACACTTATGTCACGTGATGACACATGAAAGCTTCAAAAAGTCATAAAGTGGACCAACCTCCAACACCAACTTTTTGAACACTTGAAAGAATGACTCCTTTTGCTTTATTGGTTGAAAAGCAGTACTGAGTAAAGCAGAATGAAACAGACAGGAAAGATTAAAGGGATGCTTTGATATATTGGGAAATAAGCTTATTTGCTTTCTGGCTAAGAGTGGTGAGAAGATTGAGCTACAGCCAGCAGAAGGTTAGTTTAGCTTAGCCCAAAGACTGAAAACAAGTGGAAACTGCTAGCCTGGCTCTGTCAAAAGGTAATAAATTCACCTTCTAGCACATCTAATTACCACGGTATATCTTGTTTGTTTTTACCTGTACAAAAACCAAAGTATAAATATGGCAGTTTACTGTTTTATTGGGGGGTTACACATCAGATTATGTCTTGGCCGTAACCAGTAACTTCCTGGAATCACCGCTGGTTGCTTGGCAAACTGCTGAGCCAATATGGGGCAGATATGAGAGTGGTATTAAGTACAGTCTCAAAATGTATTGAGTTTCCTGATTTTTGTCAGGTTTTTAGAGTAGTCTCTATATCTATCTCAATATAACTCCAAATTAAATATAGGTATTAGAGAAGGACAGGACACCTGCAAGTCACCTGCTGGAGGTCTTAGCATCCCACACACAGTAGTTCAGCAGTATTACAGGCAGAAGATCACGGAGCAATCCTGTTTCAGTGTCAGCTCTGTAAACGTCGCCGGCTCACAGCCATTGGGCAGCTTACACAAGTTGAGTGCTCTGATGGTTTGCAATTCTTGCTCCCTGAGTCCTTACTTGTTGCCATGTTTGAGCATCTTTTGTCAATCTAAATTACGCTTAATATCTTTTTTTTTTTTAGGCTTGAAGCCTTAATATCCCCACGAGGCAGCATTCTGAGATCAACTTACTCTCTTAATTTGATATACTTCCTGGTGGGGTGGGACATACTGTAACACTGACGGCTAGCATAAATCAATGAAATAACAGTTGAGAGAAAGGTAATTGTTTTTTATAGGAGAGGCGGAGCTCCTCCTTTATTCGAAAGAAATGTTATACCTGTTGGAACAGAGATACTTTTTGAAGGAAATAAATGACAGAATCAATACCATTGTGTGCATTTAACCATTAGTTGTAAATAGGGATATAATAACCAAAACTGGAAAAGCCATTTTTTGTTTCAAGCGAGTAGCAAATCTTCACTACACGGCCAAAAGTATGTAGACACAAAATATTAAACCTATATGTTTTCATGGAATACCTTTATCCAAAACCATCGGCTTTATTCTGCTGCTAACAACCTCAACTGTTCCGGTTTTAGGCTTTCCAGCAGTTTAGCATCAGTGAAGCCCAACATATTGGGTGACAAGGTCTGGCTCACAGTTGGCGTTCTGGTTCATCCCAGCAGTGTTGGAGGGGGTTGAGGTCAGGGCTCTGTGCAGGCCAGTCAGGTTAGGTTCTTCCACACCAAACTGGTAAAACCATTTTTTCATGGAGTTGGCTTTGTGCACATTGTCATATCGAAACAGGAAATGGCCAACTGTTCTTACAAAGTTGGAAGCGTAATAATGGCTAAAATATTATTATATACTGTGACATTAAGATTTCTTCATAGTTTAGCCCAAGCCTTAATGAAAAGGAATGTCCACATACTTTTGACCAAATAGTGTATGTCACTTATTTGAGCCAGTAAACTATTTAAATGGAAATTCTTCTTCACAATGATTATATATCAAATATTGTTTATCTATTTTGTCTTTATCGGTCCTGTCTTAAAGTCACTGACCAGCAGCTCAGAAATCTTGGACTGAATGGTGTTTTTTTTTACGAATCTTTATGATTTTCGCCACATCATCACACAGAAATCACTAAACTCTCCTTGTCCTTCGTGCTCCTCCACTTGGCTGAGATGGATTGAGCCTGAGGGTATCATGAACCTTTTAACTGATTCCTGTCTGGCCTTATTTTCATCTTCTTTTTGTGCTTTTGAACCTCCCTGAAAACAAACCTCTCACCTTGCATCCTTCGGCACCCTTGCCTTCTCAAAGGAGAACTTTGGCAGGCTGCTGGAGTCGTAGGTCCTGGATGTGGGCTCAGCAGACACTCCAGCTTTGGCCCCTTTCCTTCTATTGAGGGTTTCCTTGATGCGAACACTGAGGTTGGGGCTGCTTTTGCCACCAGTTTTGATGGAAGGGGGCCTCGATGCCAGACATACCGCGGCCCCACTCTGGTTCTTCATCACGTCCTGCAGCTTGTTGAGCTGGATGCACTTGTTCTGCAGCTCCTCGCTCAGCTCGGCCAGAGCTCTTGTCTGTTTGGCTAGCTGCTCCTGGAGACCTTTGATCTGCTGCTCTTTGGCACAAAGCTCCTCGTCTCTCCTCTTACCCTCTCGCTCCAGCTCGTCCACTCGGGCCCTCAGAGAGTCCAGGGACGAGTTTTTGAACCCACCACCGTTATCTTTGTGCGCTCTGCAGTTGGCAGCAGCACAGGGGCCGTCTGTGTGTTTGTAACGCTTCGATTTCATCGAACCGTTCCCCATCTTATCACCTGAGGAGACGAGAGACGTTCCAAGTCAATATTTGCTGAAGTCATTGAAACGTTATCAAAGAGAAGCGAGCTTTTCCAGCAGTACAGTGACATTTAGCACGAAAAGGTCTGTTTGAGGAAGCTGGGAGTGAGGTTTCAAACAAAAGAGCTGAGGAGAGAAAACTGGAGAAAGATGGAAAGCGAAAGGAAAGAGAGCAAATCAGTATATAATGGCCAATGAGTGTGTCTCCTCCATTTATTATTCAGAAGGCAGGAAGTATTACATTACATCAACAGTCACTCCCTATCTGCGAGCAATGAAAGAAGAGCTGCTCAGTAAGCTTGTAAAAGAGGGAAAATCTATCAAAATGACTAACAATATGATTGAACTCTATGAAGCGAACTTTAAAGCATGTCTCTGTCCCCATAGTAAGAGTGGACATGGGAGAAAATGTCAGAGAACAATCTTGTTTTTGTTGTTTGGGACTGCCGCCCACTCACACATACAGTAGACTTCATTCATGACATTCCTGCTGGGATACAGTGAGTGGATGTAAGATCATCACATTCTCCCAACATTATTCTGAAAATCCAAAATACTTACTTACATTTATAAACCTATTTAGAGAGATTACTGAAGAAAGTGCCCTCATTTTCTCCCTTTGTTTTAAAGCTTCAACTCTGACTGGCAGATCGAAGGTTTCCAGAAATCAGACGCTGGCATACAAGTGAGGACTTCCCATATTATAACAATATAACCCACCATTTTATTTATTCATTGTCTTGCGTGAAGGTAATTAAAAACTCTCTCGGTTAAGTTTACTTATTATAAAACATCTCCTCAGAGGATCGTGCACCTGCAACTTCCGATGCCTCGTCATTCTCCTCCAGAGATGTGAGTGATAAATAAATCCGTGTTGAGTTCACAGTAAATCTCAGTAAGTACTCACCTGATCAGTTTCCACAGCTTTCAAACAAACCAGGGAGCCGATTTAAAAGAAGAAATATTGTGTTTGCACATTCGAGCATCCGTAGAGAAACAGTCCATCAACAGCGCCGCTCGCATCCTCTCCTGCCTCTGTCTCTCGCTCTCCCCCACGCGCGCTCTTTTTCCACCTCGGCCGTGCGCGTTCTCGCGTGCGCGGCAACCAGTATGATTGGCAGGTCAGGTCAGGTGTGAGCGACGTAGGCCTTGTTTTTATTTATTTTTTATTTATATAAGAATTATGTGTTTGTGTATTTGGGTAAAGTCAGCTCAAAAAGTGTATTGGTTGTGATAATGAGGCTAAAAATAAGTGTTTTAAGTTACTGATGCTGACACCTTTAACATTAAATGAAATTGAAAACATAATAATTATGTTGTTAACCTTTGAACCAACCAGGGAAACCAGAAATCTGATTAATAAAATCACCAATAGCAAGTACACTCATATTAAAGGTTTCATCCCAAACGGGACCTTAAAACCACCCAGGAGCTTTCTCAAAATATAGAAATAACTCGTCATTACATTAAAAAGACAGGCTCGTCAATAAAAAGATCACTGTTAAAAAAAGGAGGGAAAAAACACAGAATAAGTTCAAAATGGTATGTGTATATGGTTCATTCATATATGGTATGTTTTCATTCATGTTTTTGTGTCTCAGGAGAGGAGAGGAGCAATAAACATCACACTGGTAACAAAAAGTATAGCACTTCACACATCCACACATGTAGGTTGTACAGAAAAAGTGCTATTTGAGATGGCATCAACAGGCCCACTTAGCTATGAATCATGCCTCATGCCCTTAGTTTATTAGTTTGTCAAAAGAAGCATCTCAATAGAAATCTAAATAAATCCATACCCTGCATCAGGGAGCTTCCTTTAAAGTTTGGGTATGTAACTTTGACCAATGAAAAGTTAAATTGATAAAAAAAAATGGAACGCAACCTTGTTCACTACTATGACCAGTAGCTTATCGTGGCTAATGTTAGCTAACATTAAACTTTTGGATGGATGATGCCATATAACCAACATTACACTAATGTGTAAGATTTAGGCAGAAATGGAATATAATTTCAATAATAATTGTTATATTTGTTACCTTTTTAGAATGAGCCGTTATTACCTTCTCTCGGGAAGGGAGGATGCAACTACAACTACACTGCTAGACGCCACTAAATCCTACACACTGGTCCTTTTAATGACTCTTCTGTACGATTAGGCTCTGTTTTAGCATTGATCATTATCCTGTAACTGTAACTTGTGGCCACAATTGATGGTGCTTAGCTAAATTTACATGGGCTCACTTTAAAGCTGCTTTGTTTTTGGGGGTGCACTTGGGGCCGGTGGAACAACATGAAAACACGACATCTGGCGCACAAATGACATGGTTACACATTCAGCAGACACGCAGCAACATTATGATTCATTTGGAGTTCTGTTTCTGGCCACTCAGGCCTACAAGTCTAATAGTCTCTCTCCTTTTGGCTCCAGTTTGATCTGCACCAACTATGGTATAAGCAAAAAAATCTGGATCTTAGCTGCTAGATGTTCCACTTCCTTCACCAGCTAGTTGCTATCTTTGTCTGTCTGCTGTTTGGTGCAGGGCAGGTAGCGTACAGGTTCATCAGAGTTGTTTGCTCAGCTGTCTGCTGCTGCTGCTGCTGGGAAGAGAGCGGTGAGGGTGAGCCAGAGCAGTAAAGTTGTGGGCTGAGCTGAAAGATGCTAAAATGCTACGTAGACCTGAGGGAAACGTTTTGCTGATAACTCACTGTGGGGACACTGACACCTTTCACACTACTTGTAGTCTTTATATAGAAGTATTCGTTAGAACAGCTGGAAAAAAAGACAAGCGATTCAATCAAAGAGAGAGGGTGGAAGACAATTAAGTGCAATACTCAATATATTTTCTTTAATTTGATCATTGTCTCCTCTTGCTCTCCATGTTGTCATGTGATGCATTTTACTCTTTGTACAAGCTAAGGTCTGCAACCCAAAGCTGCTGGCTTTCAGATTCAGAAATGATTAATTGGTTTTCCCAGTGTGTTGTTGTCTCTGACACTGCCTGAGTAGCCTGGCCTGCAGCACATTTTATTGACAGGGACAGAACAATAATGGCAGGTAGCCAAACCTGATTCATCTGCAGCACTCAGACCACAGCAAACTAATCCAGGTCAGTGACCCATCCCAACCTGAACCTGAGAGGAAATCTGAGAGGTTGGCAAATGATCAGAGGGCATATATTGAATGAGCGAAACATGCTTACAATAAAGGCATTTATCTGACTCTATAATGTAATATAGGGCTTCAGTAACTTGCTTAAGGGCACTAAATGTTAACTCTAACTGTCCTATTACAGTGTGTGTTAATTGTTTTGAATGCCAGGCTTTAGTTTGAGTTTTTAAATGTGATTATGTAGGCCTAAGTGTGAGGCGCTGGTACGTTGGCACCACTACTTCCCATGTCACATGATGACAACAACTGATTTTCCCTGCTGGGGATCAATAAAGGTTTTATCTTTTCTCATGACATTCTTGATCAGTAATGTTTGGGACGATGATGTGATAACATCATAGTGTATGTTGTCATTTTGTGCAGACCATAGAATAGTAAAACATGATGTATTGCACTGCATGATGTTTATAAGCGTCATATCACGTTTTCATTTCATCATGTTTTTTCACACTGGAGTAAGGCAGGATATTGTTACTATGCACATATTTGAACAGTGTGGTCTAATATATTATTTGAACCCCAATGCATTGCACTTTAAACACCTCTGTGTGTCAGTTGTGGATGCTATTGAATATAACGCAATTTTTAATAATATCATTGTTTGAACTACTGACATGATGGTGTGGAAAACCATAAATTGTGAAAAAAATATATCTTAAATGTGATAATAGATGTTGAGACAAAGAGTCACAGCAACTACAATAGCAACAACTAAACTAGTAGAAATAATTAATTATGATGATGCCGTCTTCTTCTCATGCAGCTGTCAACCACAGCGTGATCGCAGGATGGTAAGTGTGATGTGATCGTGACTGCACATATGAATCATATCTCTGCTAGAAAATGGGTTCTTTTCATAAGTAATGAGTTTTAAAGGCTATTCATCTACATTTTTTAGCTCATATCTTGGTGTGTTGTTGTAAGTGGCAGAAGTGTAATTCAGCAGCTCACACTGTCAGTTGCATTAACTGTATTTGGTCACTTGGGGGAGCCAGATTTGTGTGTTTGTTTTCTACCTCCATCCATTCAAGTCCAACATCAGCAGAAAACATGATCACATTACTTCAGTCTTTCCTCAGCGTCCTCCTCAAATATTGATCATAAAGTTTATGTTTCTTCTTACACAGCATTTTATTATACACCTTCATATATTTCTGTTTTACTTCCAAGAAAGTTCTGTACCTTCCAATATTTATAGATTTTTCTTTTTTTTTTTTTGGAATAGGGGAACAGAACTTCTTTCAAGTCTTTACTAGATTTGTTTTCAATCTATTAAAGGTCCAGTGTGTAATATTAGTGTATTAAAGTGTATCAAAATTAGCTGTTTTTAACTACAGAGGGAGTGGGTCCTCTTCCACAGAGGCCACCATATTGATTGGTCCACACTGGATCCAGATTTTTAATGCCCCTTACAGACTTTCTGTTATACGTTTCTTTTCATGCAGTCTGTTATAACGGGTGTTATAAACTGCCAATAGCCAATCTGTGACGCCTCATACCAAAGGGACCCCAGCAGTTTACCTGGTGAGTCTACTTTTCTCTGCATGAAGTCCTCATCACAGTGTTGCTCTCAACCATTTGATATATTACTTAAGTTTCTACAACTGATACCAGAATTTATCTGGGCAGACAAAACAAATATACACTGTGTCAGCTGAGGGAGTTTAGTGTCTGTGACAAAAGTGGAAAGTTGGCTTAATAACAGCACCCGGAACAGAGGGTCAGAACCTTTCATGATGTTAGACATTTATGAAGCTGTGTTGCTTTGTCCGTTCAGATCAGAGTGGATCAAAAACACATGCTGAATGGTAATAACTTTGCTTTTATCATTTATTTTCATTAAAAACAAATGTATGCATCACTTACTGTGAGAAGCTAGAGCCAGTAGTATCCAGTATAACATAGACCAAAACAGGCAAGGCTTCTAAATCAATTTACTATGAAAAAGTCATCATATAAAGCCTTCAAAGGTACTTAATCATTTTCTTAATTTTGTTACAGTAGCCACCTCGATCCCCAGTTTCTCCTCCCAGTTTATTTTTTATTTTTATTGAGCTGCGTTCAGTGTCAGTCCACTGTGTAGTGTCTTTTTATATTGACCCTTTTCCCAAATATAAAACACAAATTTACTCTTTCTTCCTGATAAATATTTGTATGTGTACACTGAGAATCTAACGATTCATAATCTGAACGGAAATGTATTAACTATTCAATCCTTTTCTTTAGTTTAATCTGTAACCAATACTTCAAAATTTCCTGAAAGGAACTTAAAGCATATTTGACTGAACAATAAGTACAAGTAATCAAACATATAATTGCTTTCTGTCATATTCAGCAGTATAAAGCTTCAAAAAGCTAGTAAGTGAAATAATGAGCTTTTTTTTCCCCTCAGGCATGCTGTGTTCCCACTTGACAAGAAAACAAAAACATTTAACAGACCCAGTCAGTTCATATTTTTTAAACATTTTATTAACTCTCTTTTAAACACTACTAATTCATTTATAAACGGTTCTGTTATTCCATTTTAACAGTCCAAATACAAATGAATGAACACAGGGAGGAAAAAAAGAAACAGTATGTACAATAAACCACAACAGCGCTCAGTGTTGAGGGAGGAGCAAAGCAAGGCAAAGCAGATATCAGTCAAAAGTATTTAACTTCATGCTCTGAGCTAGTACCTTGAAAAAAGTGTTTCATACAAACTTGTATAAAAAATAATAAAGGACTACTTAAGCATGTCATGTACCTAGTACAAAATTAAATAACAATAAAATAATAGTACATATTGGCATGAGGACATAATGTGACTACACAAATAGATTTATAAATAAAACATATGGTGGAAACTTTACTTTTTAATATGAAAAAATAAAAACATAAACAGGATATTATTAAGCATATCTAGGGTTTAAACAGAAATCCTCCGTTCACATTATTCAACCACATGAAATCCATTCACTTTTCTGACTGAACCACCAGGGGGCAGCACAACCACACTCGTTTTCTACATCAGAGCAGGAACAAAAGGGGAAAGTATGAATAGTAGCCCTCTGCTGCTGAGCACATAAGCCAGCCTGTGGGCTATTTTAAACACTGATTATCAGGAACAACAGGAAACACACTATCATCACACCTTCCATTTAAGCTCACTGCTAAAAGGCCCCGGTATGCTTCACATGAAGTGCTTGTCAGGGCATCCAAAAGCATCTCAAACCCGCAATTCCGACGCAGTATGGTTGAACAGCATCTGAAACCCTCTTTGGTTGAAGCTTACTGACACCCTAATGCATCCGAAGCATACCGAGGGCCTGATGTGTCAAAGATAAACGAGAAGGAAGTGTTGCTTCCTGCTGAAGAAAATCACCAAACTTTATACAACACAAACAAACAAGAAAACTCAGTTACTCTTAATCTTTAAATTGCAACCAGTGCATTTTTTTCTTACACATAACAATTAACAAAACCTTTAGAAAACATGACGTGAGAGATACTCAGGTATTGTACAAAAGGAAGTAAACCAACCAAACAAACAAAAGCAAATAATAGCTAGCATAATGATGAACAGTGTTGCGGGAAAGGTTTGAATCCTCCGTACGAAGAATGCTGGCTTATGGAACCAGCGACAGTAGCGTTTCTGTTGAGTTAGCCAACCAGCAGCTAACTTTGTAGCTTCAGTGGAAAAGAACTTGTTGAAAACTAGTGTGGGGGGGGCAACAACCCCAACGACTCCATTAACGCTCACAGAAGGTTTATCAGGGTGAACTGCTTAGGACAAGAACAAGCACCTTGGCTTTTACTGAGGGTTTGTAGCATTCCTTTTTTTTTTTCAAAAAGACTACAAAGTCATACAAAGAGATGAAAAAAAAACCAGCTGTCCTGAAATATACAGCACAAAGAGCAAGAGGGTAAGGAAAAGCAGAGCTTAATAGAAATCTGAAGCTGGGGGAACACAAAAGATCCTCGCCAGCCAAAGTAGAGATTGTCATTTCCCTTCCAGCACGGGGATACTTTGTTTGGACAACAGCGGCGTCTACAGGGCACGGCGCGCTTGTCAGGTTTGTCATCATTCTGGTTTCTTCAGAACTTTAGACCCTGCTTAGCAGAGTGGATCTGTGGAGAGAAGACAGAAGCATGTTAACGTCAGAAGATAATCCTCTGATGTGTCACATTAGATAGAAATGACTTATTTGTTTTAAGAGTTCTTAACATGCAAGGCTTGGTAATATATAATCAGTTTTCCTGCTCAGCAATATGTAAAAAAAAACCTGAACAGATCTCAGTGTAATTTTTCAGTTCTAAACTGATTTTAAAAAGCAGAATGTTAGTCGCAGCAACAGTTTGCGTGTTGTGGGTTTCTAGGGGTGATGTGTGTAGAGAGACAGTCTGCAGAGCCGAGCAGCACGTTCTGCTGACGCCGCTCGGCTACAATAAAGTGACAGATCGTGTCGCAGTGGAGGCGAGGCTCGGGGGGGATGCAGATAGGGTTGGCAGGCGATCAGGAAACGTGACCACACACACAAACCAGAGTGGATTCACCCTGGCTGGGTTTAACCCAACGCCCACGGGGCTCTGGGTCCAAAACCTGCTCTCACCTCTGACCCTTGCCAGCAGATCTGATTCATATGTCTACATATGAATGCTTGGGTGTGGGGGCGTGTGTGTGTGTGTGTGTGTGTGTGTGTGTGGTCAGTTCTTGGCAACCTGCAGCATGACTGTCAGCTCTGAATCATTTGTTCACTGGCCATAAATACTAGCTTTATATTTTCCATGTGTTTCTATGTTTTGGGTTCCTTGTAAGAGTATGTCTTCTGTAAACTTCTGAAAACTGTAGGTCACCTGTGTTTGGATGAGTTTAACACATATGAGGATACATTTTTCCTTACTCGTACTTTTACGATTCATTCATTTATATATTTTAGACATATAGGGAGCAGGAGAATTCTACAACAAGCTGGCAAACATACAGCCCTGATTAGTTAACTGTTGAGCTTCTGTCCAATTATCACTTTCAGCTCTGCTTTGGTCTCCATCAACTCAAACATGACTGAATATATTTTTAAGTTATACAACTTTCTGCAGGTGGCGATCTTGTCTTTGTTTGGCAAAGATGGCTACTGCTAGGCACCCTTACTACTGGGGCTTTTCTTCCATTTCTGCCAAATAAATCTTTAATGTTAAATGCATAGCTTCTTATGCAAGAGAATCTTTCTTAAGAAAAAAGCTGCCAGACACCGAGAGGTTAGAAACATAAAACTTTCACTGGCAAGAGTACTGTTGGCCCTCTAATCAAGATGGGAATCACGTTTAGTAGTTAAAAATGTGAGGATTTTTTACACAGCTGGACTGTATTCTTTTTATTTGTTGTTTGTAGTTTTTAATTGTTACTCATCATCTGTATTTACATTAGCACCTTTTCACTTACAGCAAGTACGCACAGTTTTAAACCTATTTCACTTTTATTCCATTGACTTAATCTTTTCATGGAAGTGATGCCCCAGACAGATCTCATGATTGCTGGACGACCCATTTTGTCACTGCGGAAAAACCCAATGTCCCTGAATCAGTTTGTGTCAATTATACTTGAGCGTGTGATGCTGAAGCAAGAGGAAATATCCCTCTGTCAGCTCTCTGGGGCTCTCTTCAATGAGTTAGAGCCGACTGAACAAAGACTATTTTCTCTCATCCATCTTCTCACGTACACACAAACGTCAAGAGTGCTGTGTGATAAGGGGGGTTCGGTGTGTGTGCGTAATAGGATGTAATTGTGTGAAAATGACTGATGTCCTTTACGTGTGTCTATGCAAGTGATGGTGTGACAAAGAAGAATGATGGACACCTGTGTGTGTGTGTGTGTGTGTGTGTGTGTGTGTGTGTGTGTGTGTGTGTGTGTGTGTGTGTGTGTGTGTTTAATGCATTTATTGAATAGCGTGCAGGTCAGCATCAGTGTGTGACCTACATCCCCCTGGGTCTGCATGGTCAGTGGGGAGGCAGGAGGCAACGTGGGGTGACAGCCGTGATTGAAAGACTAAAACCCTGAGGGTGAGTGTGCGTGTGTGGGGGGGTTCATACACACCTCAGAGACTTCCATCTGTCCTTCTCCATGTTATTCTCAGGACCTTCGCTCTCATAGGATGCCAGATACAACGCTGCAATAAGAAAATCAAAGAAACATTATCTTTTCTGAAGTTATTTCTTGAAGACTTGACATCCACCTTGAAAAACTGATCGCTGGGATGAACTGACTGATCTTATTGGCCCGTCTGATTTCCTTGACTTACAGTTAAGGATCTTAATATTCATGACCCTGGCTCAATAGTAGAGGTGTAACGATCCATTGAACTGGATTGACTTATCTATTTAATGATTTTTTTTTTTTTCAAACAGATTTTGGATGGGATGGGTCAAATAAACCTGCTTCCCCTTGCACACTCTGATTCTCTGTCTATGCACAAATTGCTTCACAGGAGGATGTTCACTATCACCCACGGGTGATAGTGTTGGCTGTAGAAGAGCCGATTGGTCAGTTCAGTCGGTGCACTTCAGTGTCAGGAGGATTTCACAGACCTCCCTGTCTCTCTCTGATAAGACGACGATAAGCCAGCTACACACGACTTTGATGTGGATTAAAAGGAGACCGAGACTATCAGTAGCTGCTCGAGTATGAGAGTTGATAACAAGGTGTATGTGGATTTGAGGCTTAGTAGGAAACAAAAATCATTCGGTCTGTGGTCTACTATAGCTTATCAAGGACAATGAACATAGAGTGCATCACTGTGTTTTCTGCAGTTATTCATTTACATCCAAGATTTACACCTACACTCCATTACTGACTGTAATCACCTATTTGGTTATAATTTGGTATGAAGTAAACCGATTTCTGATTTCTTTAGTAACAGCAATGTTTTATTCAATAATGTGTTGCTGTCACTGTAGTAAAACACATGATTCAAGTAAATGCAAATTATGTCTGACATGTGGGTGGAAAAAGTCAAATAATATTTGATTTTGGACACCTGACCAGAAATCATATGTTGACCATAATTGCAGTTCAGGATACTGATGTTAAATTAATACTATTTAGCATACAGACATTAGTGTGGTATCAATGTGAACTAACACTTGGCCAGAAAGCGTATTTTGCTAAATGTAACCATTTAAGTCTTGGATTAATTATGCACAAAGGTCCTATAATCCATTCATTCATTTATAAGCGTACCATCTTCCGTGAACGCTGGAGCTGTCAGCAGGTACTGCAGAATCTTGCGATCCTTCTCAAACGGACATTCCACTTTCTTCCAGGTCATGAACTTACTCACTTGTTTGGCGAGTTCCCAGAATTTCTGAAATAAAACCAAAGACAGACGATACAGGTTCATATTCAGAAGGAATCTAAGGGTCTATACTACACAGTCTATGCACAGTTGGCTATTACTACTTTACTCCATGCTCCAAATATTACTGTCACACTGCCTTTGAGCAAGGTATGTAACCTTGCAGGGCTCCACTGAAGCTGCCCAAGTGACCTAACATAACACTGTGATTATAGTAGCTTTTCTGAAGTGTTAATGTGTTCAAATGTACTGGATAGATACCCAAGATAGAATGAATCCTAAAAATAGTGTCTGATTCAGTGTAGCTGTGGAAGTGGAAATACTTATGAGTCTTTGGTCACTGGTCAGTAGGTTTGTTCCATGGAAACGAAGCTGTATTTTACACACTCAAGACTGACTTCTTCATTCTCTAACACTCTTTAGGGAAGTGGAAATAAATAGCATCCGTTGCCATGTGTAGTAAATATAGTGACACTGTTTTCTGACACAGAGAAGTCAGCTGTGGGAAAAAAGTAAATCTGGTGTAATCGGTTGCTGAGGAAACTCCCCTGGGGAATTTTAAATTCGGTTTACCTCAAAGTTGACATGCCCGTTCTGCAGCCTGTTGGCACAGCCCTCATTGAGGAAGTAGATGTCTTTTATGAGCAGGCTGAAGAAAGGGATGACAATCTGCAAGACAACAGAAAGTGAAAGGGATTTAATTTCACTGAGAAGATGCGAAGGGGGATTTCCACATGACTCAAAGGTGTGTGGTCTTTATAAACATGGATTCAAAAGAAAAAGGATTACAATAGACAAAGAGGATCTCTTGTTCATTCAACAGACCCTCTTCTGTTCTGATCATAAACACATCTTCATCATAAGAAACCCGGTAACGTTCCATTCTTACAGGCCTGTAGCAACGTGTATGAATGCAACTTTTAATAACCTTAAAACAAAATTTCTCTGACCAAAAATGGAGAAGTGAAATTAGAATATATTTTCCAGAGAAGAAGCATTCCCCTTTAAAGCCCTGTAAATAATTCATCGCCACCCTCAAAATGATTGATTCAGGTCACTGCGTGTCCGGGCACTAACATAGATGTTGATGGAAAGCAAGGTGTGGAAGAAGCACCAGACTCCATTCAAATAACAGTCAATTTTACATTGGCGGGGACTTTTCTCTCTTCTCAGAAAATTGGCTGGCTGGTTAAACCTGGCATTTATCAGATGCCATGGCTGATAAACAAACACCACTTTTGTTCCTGTGTGTCGAGAGACTGCTGCAATCTGGCACAGTGACCTAAAAAAAAAGAAAACTCTTTCCTGACAGTCCCACACATCCCCACCCAATATTATCAAACATTCATGATGGTGGAGCTTTTAAGAGATGAAATACCAGAGGGGGTAGCAGCAATTTATCAAATGCACATTTTTATTGCATTCTGTGTTTTATTTAACCAAAGTCATTTTGATTGTATCAGAGGTTGCACTTGAATAAACCCCACACACCCTTTCCTAATTATGTCTCTTCACAAGATAGTCGTTTTGTCGAGCCAGTGAATCCATCTGATTTCTCTTGGCTGATTTGTATTGTAAGCTTGTTTGTGTGAAATTGTGCCTCCTCACCATCCTTCGACAAAATCTGAGTGCGGCTGACAACTAGTTAACTTGATGTCAGTGAAGTCAGGGAGTCTGCACACAGTGTACTCTGAGGGCTCTGTAAGAGCAGGATGTTTACAAGGACATGCTCGTATGCCCAATCCGGAGACTGTTGTCATGCATGCACACGTCTGTACACACATGTTCTGCTTTTAGAGGAAAAAAAGGTGCCCAAGAGGAACAGAGAGGAAGTCTATTTCACAGCTGGACACATCTGGGATGTTGAGGGTCTGGAAGCACATCGTGTGATGTAACTGGGTGTGAACTGGAATATTTTCTACATTCTTCTTTGTTGCTGTACAACCCAACATGTGATATACCAAGTCTGCCTTAGATCAGCTGTTTGGCATTTTGTTTAAATGTTATTTCACACAAAATAATCAACACAGCAACAACTGTCGGAAGATTGTGTGTCCTCACAGCAGAGAACAGAACTACAGCAAAACTGAATCCAAATGAAGCATGAATGCTGGCTTTGTTGACCCTCTGACAAAGTCAACAGCACTGTGGATGCCTAGAGGAGATCATAAACAACCCCCCCACCCCTCCTTATAAAGGAGAGGCCACAAGGGCAAGAACATACCAGACTTCTTGGGAACTTTCCGTTTCATGACCCCGACCTCTTGTCCGGGTATGTTTGCATTCCTGAGTTCCGAAAAAACATCCCGCACAAACCTCAGGGAGCCAGATACATATTGACAGTACACTCTGTCTCCATGAAAAAAACACATTATTCAACATGTGATGTACGAGGAGAGACTAACCACTAACGTCTGACAGCCCACGAGCTCTGCGCTGGTTCAGATTCAGGGAGGGTAACTCAAGAAGCAGCAGAGAACACTATGTGATCTGGCAGGCAACTGTTTTTTCTCTTTCTTCCTTTGTTGAGGAAAACACAACACGTTTGATGAGGAGGAAACCAAGACCCTCCTCATATCTTGACCCACTTATAAGTCAACCTCTGTGTCCCTCCTCTGGGCTATGCGGTTATGCAACCGCTGTCCTCCGTCCAAGTCCGCTGCGCTTGTGTTTACGGCTGCTGATGTTGTAAGCACAATGGGAACGCTGCTCCCAGACGATAACAAGGCATAAGGAATGACAGCGCTATGGTTCGTTATTCTGCTTTGCCTTCCCCTCCCTCAAGTTCCATGTCGCAGCACATGATGTGAAAAAGCGGTGTGATAAGCATCTCAAGTTTTTACATAACTGTAATCAGCACAAAGGATCTCTGCTGCAACATGCGTCACCAACACTTTGTCCAGGGTGGTCCAGCGGTCAGAGTGCTTGTTCTGATACTGAAAGGTCACTTTTGGTTCATCTAGCAGCTGTCAAGTGGTCTTTTGCAAGATGTGGACGTTAGCTCAGCAAAATGTATGAAATGTAAACCAAAGTCTGGAGTGCAGATGTTCAAAAGTGGGGATTTTATAAACCGCAGCTACTGGATGTGTTTGTACAAAAGAAATGTTTGTTGACTTTTTGGTAAGTTGGACTTCATTAACTGTCATTGACCTGACTAGACTCAGACTTTCTCCAAAACGTGATTTCCCAGCGGTGGAGGTTTTGCTAGAATTTCAATCTCTATTTAACAAGCTGCACATTAAATGTCAGCATGTAAATTTAATTTGCACTCCTCAGTCCTGCCCAGCGTGTTGCATTCAGATGGGAGCTGAGCTACCCGTGAACCAAATAAAAAAGTTGAGATTATATTCAAATGTTTAAAATTCAGAAAATATCATCTTCTATGATGATTCTACCAAAAGAGGCCATGCAGCTCAATCATACAATCATTGTGTGCTGAGGCCTCACCTTTTCTCTGCTGCTGTTGGCAGTGATCGATCTCTGTGTGGCTCCTCTCAGCGCAGTTCTGTAGTTGTAGAAATTGCTGGAAGGATCCATCTGGTGCTATAGAAAAAAAAAAACATACAGTGTCAATCAAAATGACCATCAAGCACATTAACTTCAAGATTCACGTCAAATAAGGCTCAGAGGGACAACACAGGAGGGTAAAAGAAATCAAAAGAGTAAAGAATGACAAAAGAATGACAAACAGAAGGAGAAAGATGGAGTTAAATCCGGTGAGACATGAAGGGAACCTAAAGAACTGAGTCTTTGAAAGCTTCAGACTCGTCTCAACTTCAGATCTCCTCTTTCAAAGGGCCGACTGAAGGCCTGTTGGGCTCAGAGTGTCTTTCCTGCAGTATCTGGGGTTTCCTCAGGTACCACAGGGAGGGGAGGGGTCTGCGTGTAATTTCTACCCCAGTTACACCTCAGCATCTGGGCAGGAGCCTGCTGCATTCCCTTTGCCTCCACCCGCTTTCAACCCCATGGATCCGTCAGTTCCATGTTGGGTGTTAGATTTGCTTGTTTGTTGCCATTTCTAAAGTCTTACTCTGGACTTTGCTTGAGGAACACATCTCCAGATGACTGCTACTCTGTTTTGTTTCCTTTTGTAACCATTACATTTAAATAAAAAGTCAGACATTTTGTGCAAGAATTATTAATTATATTACTCTTTTGCTTTTACCTGTATTTTTTGGCTACATATGAGAGTTAGGGTTAGACACCAATTTAGGACTGCTATACTGTGATTGATATTTTACAAGCAACCAATGCTATTTCTGTTTTTTTTTTTTTTTTTTTCTTTTGGGGCTTTAATTGTTTTTATGATGGCGACAGCTGAAGACAGACAAGAAAGGGGGGCAGAGAGAGGGGATGACACGCAGCAAAGAGCCGCAGGTCAGACTCGAACCCTGGGCTGCTGCAGCAAGGACTCAGCCTCGGTACATGGGTCGCCAGCTCTACCCACTGAGCTAACCGGGCGCCCTCCAATGCTATTTCAACAACAATATAAATGTTGTTAAATGTTCAGTTATGCAAGATCTGTGTGAGGCTCTGCTCTCCCACTCAGATCCATGTTTGCAAGAGCTTTTAGCACGACTGTGTTTATCTGTCTTTGTCATTACACTTAACCCAACATTTCACTGACAAAAAGAAGCTCCCCCACACGCCCACAGCACGGTTAGTCATCAGTGTCGAACACAACAAAATCGCAGAGCTGCTAATATGTGTGGGCATACGGGAAGAGTCCGACAATTAAAACTGAAGAGAAGACAACACAGAAAACTGCAGATTTTGTGTAGCAGATCTGTGTTTTTATTTGGCAGAGGGATTATATCCATAAATTTTAACAAACTTTTAACCTTGTGTCTTTTTAGTTCCGTCAGCACTGCATCCACATTTGGACATCTGAGGTTCACAGCTGCACATGACTTCAAATCTCAAACTTTTCAGGCAAACTTACTTCCAAGATGTCGAACTTGGCCGTTTTGACTTTACTCCAGGTCTTCTTGAGCCGAGACACGGGACTCATGTTCATCCCAGCTGCAAGATGGACACAACAGAAAAGAATACAATGAGAGAGATATCACACATCCAAGAAAACACCCAAACGTGATCGCATTAACACATGGCATTTTCCCATACAGCCAGACAGACGCCCACCCCCCCTCCACCCATCCTACCACGACAGGAATCCTTTAACACCCCCCTCTACCTCCCCTTTTCTTTCTTTCTACTGTTGTCTCTTCTGATGCAGCGAGGCAAAAGGCCGTAGCAACAATGGAGTTAACACACGCCTCGTTTCCCCTCCCAGAGCTCTGCTTCCCATATGGTAATGCTCTGTGTGTATGTGTATGTGTGCCTGGTGCAGGTTCAGGCACCGACGGTCACTATCAGAGCAGCAGGACAACACAAAACAACCCTTGAGTAAACAAAGGAACTGCACAGAGAGAAATATAAAACTCTAAACTGACTAAATCTAATTTTCTTCCTGAACTCGCTCCGCTTCCCAAGAGACTGTTTGAGTTTAACATGACACAGCCAGCCTGAAATGAATGAAAGTCCGACCACAGTGGCATGTGACAGAGTGTGTGAGAACGTGTCTCGCCTAGGAAACGGCTCCATCTACTCACAAAGACACCAGTGTGTATGTAAGGACAGGTGTTGGCTGTGGTAGTTGCCCCACTGGGACACGCTCTCCCCTTTATGAGAACATTAATATATTGTTGATGTCTTCTCCTTTTCAGCAACGACACAATGTCGCAAGAGCAAAGAGACACTGACAGAGCATTATTCCATCTTTAAAGGGCCAGTTCAGCCAAATTACTTGCACGTCCAAAAGAAAAAAAAACATATTGCCTTACCTAATTCTATTACTTCTAGTGGTCTAACCCACACATTTCACTAATATCTTGCTGCTGGGCTCTCGCTTGCAGATGCAAATGTATCTTTCACAATCATTTGTGAAACTTGACACTGCCACTATTTGTGGTCTGTGAGTAAGTAACGCTTGCAAACAGCCTCAAATGAAAACTGATCTTTTCTATTTTCTAAACAGTTCTTACTGTCTTTGGGTCCCTATTGGATCAGATCTGCTCATAGTCAGATATCTCTAAACCTGGAAAATAAAACCCAAATCTTCCAGGCTAGGTACAACTAAAGGTAAATAAGAAAATTTGCTTTTGGAATTTGGGTGAACTAACCCTTTAATTACGTCACTAACACACTGTCTAACCCTGGTGGTACCCTAGAGATGAGGCTGGTGGAGAAGGGATTTGCCTATGGCGTTCTTTCTCCCTCTCCCTCTCTCAGGGGAGAAAGAAGGAGAACAGCTGGCACTCCAATATCCTCCACTCTACCCCTTCATCATCCCATCCTCTCTCCCTGCCCACCCCTCCTCCCTTGTGTGCTCACACTCTCTCTGGTCAGTGCTGACCATCTGCCTGGATGGTTTGTTCTGAGTCCTCTTCCAGCTGCCCCCCACCCACCCCGCCTGCCTTTCTGCTCTGGACACACATATCCTCCCTCCCTCCCTCCCTTCCTCCCTCCCTCAGGCCTGTGAGGATGACCAGATGCCCTCTCCTCTAAACACTGGGCCATCTCTGGGATCCCTGGAGGCTGTTGGTTGAACTTCCAGCGAGGTCTCTAAACTGTCTGAGGTGCTTTAGGGCTCTGTGTGCGTCTTAATTATTTCTAATACTTATGTAATAGTAGTTTTGCTTAGACTAATGTCATATTTTTAGAAACACATTTACACACAATCATGCCAGGCATACATCATTTCTCAAATATGAATTTTATACCTACGTTAAATATAAATAATAAATCTGCAGCTACTGTATGGATGTGTGTCTTTCTGCAGGTGAAAAACTTTGTTTCTCTCCTCTGACCAAATTCTATTGAGACAATTATCTGCATGGACCAATGCTTCTTTCCCTCTGCTGCAGAGTCTAACGGATGTCATTAGACTGAAGTAAATTACATAAGCTGGAAATGAACTGGGACAAAGTCATGAGAGGTTACTGCTACGGGGGGAGGTTACATGGCTGCACAAAATTCTCACTGAACGACAAATTGCATTTACTACGCTGATCCGATCCACTGACCAAAAGAAAAAGCTATCTGTGCAGGAATACAGATCGGAGGGAACGAGTGCAGAGTCTCAGAGATGAGACATGACATTTTAAAAATTTGACACCCATTGGTACATATAATTTCTTGGCTGTTGAATATTATCTTAAACTGTTTACTTATGGATCAATGACATTTTGGAAGACTTAATCATTTGAGTTTATTAGAAACAAAGACTTTCGGTAACTACTTTTTCATCAAAAAGTAAGTTCTGGAAAGAATCCCTTCAATTGTTTTCTCAGTGGAAAAGAAACAGAACACCAACTCACATATGATGGCCATGAGGGAATTAAAGTTGCCAATGTTGAAGCATTCGCGTGCCACGTCGATGAAGAACTCAATGACTCGAGCTCGATGCTTCTTCTTCACAGGCTGTTAACAAAATGGAGAACATAAAAAAAACTGCATTAGCCCTCAGGACATACTACACTTTTGTAAATGTGTTCGTTGAGAATCTTTTGGGAAGCACTTTACTTTTTGCATTGTACTCTGATATCCTATTTAGTAATGACATATTCAAATATAATAATAACAGTAATTTCTTGCAACGGGTAGTGGTGCCTCATGCAAACTATTGGGTAATCAACTAGTAATTCAAGTCATATATAAAACAAAAAATGGCTAACATTTGTTGTTTTGAGTTTCTCTAATGGGAGAATTTGCTATTTTTCTCTTTGGGTTTCAGACTTAATCATAATTAGTGACTATAATTAGTGATTGAAAGAAGATTTATAGCTTATGAGAATAATCACTGAATGCAGCCAAATCTTCTTTTGCTCCTGTACAGCACTCAGGGTTCTTATTTCAGTGTGAACTTGGCCTCATGTTCATTACTCACCATGCAGATTTCTGTAGCCACCAGATAACTGAGTCTGTTGAACCATTCAACATAAGCTTCCAGGTTGCTGGCCTTCTTGTGATCACTGAAGCAACTCTGAAACAACAACATCAGACTTTCAATTAGCATTTAAGCTAATTGCAAAGCAAGAAATAGTGCTGCACTGGAAAAAAAGCTGATATTTGCTGTTTTTCATTGATGCATCACTGAGCATAAAAAATAACTCTTGGCTAAGTGGACCTGTGTATCACGCTCAACTTCACTCTGCTTCTATAAGCACAATAGTGGCCAATGTTATTCACATTATGCATGCTGGTCCTTTGTGTGGAGTCCTCTTGATCTAATTCCACACATTCCTTTGGCCTTACGCCATTCGCCCCCATGTAGTATTTCCCGCCAGTGGACAAGTCGGATATTAACATGCAAACACACACACACAAACGCACAGAGTTATTCCTGTCTTTTCAAAGTGGCTCATTGGGGGTACGAGGCAGGCTAGCCTAAGGCACAAAGGCAGCCTTAACCCCCTCATCACCTCGCTTCAAAAAAGGGGCTGTTGCCTAGCAGCCGAACGCCAGACAAGAGAACCCACCGACCCATCAACACACCGACACACACACCGACACACACACACACACACACCGACACACACACACACACACCGACACACACACACACACACACACACACACACACACACACACACACACACCGACACACACACACACACACACACACACACACACACCGACACACACACACACACACACCCCTTCCCAAAACAAACCCTTGGCAGCAGTGGTTGCTAGGAGATGAGGTGCATGCATGCCCATCCTATCCAGACACTGGGATGATTTGAGGAAATTGTTGGTGAGGTGTGTCTGAGTGTGTGTGTGCGAGGGGCGGATATTTGGTCTGCTGCAACAGTCTAGAAATCACCTGCCCTCACTTTGACCTGTGTGGCGGCCAGTCTGTTGTGTAAACTTATCATCCATCTGGAGGAGAAACTAGGTCGTCTCACTTGTAACCCACTCCAGACTGAGATGATTCACGTCAGGATTTCAGCCAAAAAAAGATTGCATAACCACTGTATACACTTCGCTTATCTGGCGATTTATTTTTACAAAAGGAATGCAGACGTTACCCTATCGTTGTCCAGAGGGTCCTTCTGGACGAAGGCCTGGACAAATTCTTCAGGTCCGATGTAACTCAGTCTCTCCTGAGAAGGAAAGAAAAGAAAAAAAAAATCAACTTCCCGATTCCACCTTTAGTTCGGTGAATGTTGCTGCAAGAGTTTGCATCACCCTCAAAATCAGCACTTTAAAATGGCATTTGGGGAATCCTTACAGGTTCTTATAGATGTGGCCATAAAAGGGAATTGTGAGAGTGTATGGTTTGAAACACAAATAAATCTCTTTAAAATGAAAAATTTAATTCATAAGCCATAAATAAAAATATCAGTACCAGTCTTACCCTTCCTAGTAGCTTCCAGTGGCTAAATGTAAGCCAATGCTATCAAACTTTAGAGGAATATTCTTATTTAACTGACATCACAGAGTCATTTTCTGACTTTATCCTTTATGTCTATCTATTTATTTGTATATCTCAGCATTTACCATTATTCCTTAGTTGTCGTGGGGTTTGCACTTTCCTTTTGGATCTGGGAAACCCTTAAGCAACCTTTTTTTTTTTTTTTTTTTTTTTAAATGGTAAACTGACTACAACTATATCCAATGAATATAAAGCGGTGGTCAAACACTGCTGTTTAAAATCAATGCTGTGGTAGGTCGGACATGGGAGGAGCTGTGGCATTCGGTTCACCTCGACCACCACACTGATTTCTAATCCATCATACATGTCAGCTCTCCCTCCCTCTCACGTTCTCCTCTCCAGTATCGATTTAGTCTTATTCTCTTTGGCTCATGTGCCGATATGAGTACAAGTCATTGGCAGGATTCCTGATTGTTCTTTGGAAGATAACACTTACATCTCAATTTGGTTTGACATGTCACAGCAAATGATTGATATTTTATGATTTAAACAGATTTTTAAGACCAGACAGATGAAAATTAGCCCTCTCGCTCATTTACAGGTTTCTGTAGATCAATGGGCACTGTCCTTGACAAAAAAAAGGACATATATTATAGATCCCAATAAGAAATAAACCAAAATATATAGATGACATCTGCATTGTTCTCACCAGTTCTATGTGTGTGAGCTGTTGGGCGACAGTGAATGGGTCGTTGCAGATGGACAGCATGTCTCTCTGGATGGCTGCCTGGGGCTTTGCCTTTAGAGCAGTCAGTCGCTCGGACGCCGTGGCATTGATCTTGACCAGTGCTTCCTCGTACTGGCTAAGCACCGTCAACCTCCTGATCAGGCCCTGGCTCATCTGGCCGACCGCCTTCCTGTAAACCTGATGGATTGACGGGGGAAGGAAAGAGCAAGGGGAGGGGAGGGATGGAAAGAGGTGAAAAAAGAGAATAAATTAGTTATAACTGAACTTTTAGGAGCTTCAAATGAGTTTTATTTAATTCTGCTATATATTCTGTTGACATCACTTGGGAATCCAACATATTCTTCACCTGCAGAAGGGGTTGATGATATTTCCACAAGGGTCCTGCTTATGACTATTCTTTTCACATGGCAAACTCTCTTTGAAACTTGAGGAACCCTAGATAACCCCCAACTCTTTACCGTTAGCCAAGGCTTTGTTTTCCTGTTCTCTAGCTCTGTACAGCTTTGAAAAGCCAAGGACACACTGCTGCTAGACACAGTTACATCCCTTTTCCATTAGGTTTGGTGACAGAGAATGAGAAACACTATAACAGCGATAACAAGAACTAGAGAGCGGAGTGTGATATCCAGTAGCATGCGTACAGCCACTTTGTTTGGCTCAACTGTAGGCATTTTAGGCTAAACCCTAACCACTCATCTGTGGTGGAGAGTGATAACAACCTCAATGGAATTTACAACACACATGTTGACTACATGTCAGCAGAACTGACTGATGCCAGCTCCCAGCCCAAACCACAGAATGGCCCTCAAAATGTGATGCCTCAAGGAATTTACTTAGCAGAGAAGCTGCCTGTTGGCCATGCACAGGGAGGGTCACTCATAATGTTACACAACCCTTTTCCTGCCGCTCATTAAGGCCTATCAGCTCAACAGGGGCAGAGGAGGGACACTCTTGCCCTCCTGGCTTCAAGAGGTCGAGAGGTCGTCCTGTTTTGAACCCTCCCCTGGACTCAAAGCATGCTACGGTTAGATAATTGTTCCCTCGCTGCCACAGTTTAGCATAGGAGTTGCATAAGAAGGTTTATAGAGAGAAGAAGGACATGTGTGTTTGATTTTGCGTATGTGGAGGGGACTGAATGTTATTGTATGTACACAGAGGATCGTGTTCGTGGCCTCTTTCCATACCACCGGTTTGAGCTGCCCAAAAATCTGGGGTGACGAGGCCCCTTTTCTCACGACCACATCCCTCCTCTCTGAACTTTCTGCCAATTCAGCATCCAGAATATGGGTTCTTTAAACAAGACTCCAGTTCAACAGGGTGGGAAGAAACACAGCTAGCCTTATAATGGATATGAAGGCCCGGTGCCTAGACAGCAATCAAGTGTGAGTTGCTGCGCTCAGGCACTTGGGAAAAATGAGTGAACTCTCATCACTCTGCTGGAAACAGACAGGGCGGGACCTTTTTTGAAATTCACTTCCCAGGGCGAGACTAATGGATCTGTCTGTTGTTGATGTGGCTGTGATAGGTGTGATGGCACATGAACAGACACATTCACATGTCAGCCAATCAACTGTGGCTCTGTGGATATTGCAGTTTTGGCAAGGGGTGATTGCAAAAGCACAAGACAGAGACAAGAAAAATGAAGTTAAAAAAATATATGTGGTAGTCTACATGGCCTGGAGAGGAGAGAGAACATTTCTTTTCAAATAATTGCTCCTTGGCCAGCTGAACAAATTTATAAAACGAGCAATTTCAAGGCATCGCGTCTGTCCCCCAGAACATATGATGGATCATTTTACTATTAAAGGTTTAAAATATATAAAAAATAATCATTAGTTGGAGCACTACATGAAATACTTTCATCCAGACTTTGTAATATCAGTGTAAACACTGTATATATTCAGCTATTGCTTGACCACAGTCCTGCACAGTTAGACAACAGTGAGACACAACCAGTGAAAATCGCTCCAGTTGCCACTTCAAAGTCAGCCATCTGCCGTAGCTTCTGTCCACGCTACAAACAAGAGGACGGGCCAGGGTCGGATAAATATAGTCACAGATCTTGGAGACAACAGCATGCCTGACATTTCTAAGCAGAGGGAGTCACATTTGCTCATCAAAACTATTGGCGTTACATATGAGGAGGCCTAGCAGGGGCACGCTGTTCCCTACGCTATCGACCCTGGCAGTGATCCTGAGGTGGCAGACGGCTGCCCAGTACAAGTCACCACGACTGAGCGTGTGGCTGGTTCATGCCATCGTATCACTAGAGGTCCTGGTTTCCTTGGCTGAGTGGCGTTACTTCATGTGGAGCACCACCTGACCCACACAGAAGACCTGTCTGTTTTTAGCAGGTTAGCCAAGCAGCACTAATGAACAGATAGTAAAAGGTGCATTGTGTAGGATTATTTTATCTACAAACATATCCATGTTGCCAAGTCACGATGGGGCCAAAGTACCTCTCAACAACCTAGCATTCAGCTTTAATTTGCTCCAAGTCCAAGTCAATTCGACTCACACCAGACAAGTCAAAGTGTTTGTTAGCATTTGGAAGTCATTTGAACGTCTTTCAGATCTCTGATTTCTAAACTCTAAAGTCCAACTTGAGTCCAAATCTCAAATTTCAAGCTTTTTCACTTTTCCACCCTGGTGAACAATAAAGTTTTATTTTATCATTTTCTTCTTAAGCAAGTATTCCATTCAGAGAAAAGTGGGTATGCTCACATTATATCCTTTGCTTTCCTGTTAAATTTAGCTATAAGGCAATCAGAAACCACAAAAAGATAAGTGTTTAAGATAATATTTTTTCAACAATTGACTGCTAACCAGATATTGAACTTCCCAGAGCAACTTAAAACATACAGTGCAGTGGCACCTGTCAGAAAAGGGTACTGTGCATGCCCCATTTGGATTAAAAACAGTTCATGTTTGTCCAAAGGTCTGCCTTATATCAAGTGTACCAGACATTCAACTGGATATATAATGTGGGATCTGGTAAATCAACCTAATTTATCATAATAGAGCAAAAAGAAGAACAAAATAAAAACTGCACATTTTGAGGTCAGATCAAGATCACAGTGCTTGGTTTCTTCTCGGCTGCTGCTTCCCTATATATCCAACCACATCCATAATGACAGTCTTACTACAGAGATCAAGGTCCTGGAATGTTCTGAGTGTGGTCTGGACACGACTGTGGCCAGATGTTTGGGACATCTATTCTGGACTCAAACCCTTTCCCAGAGTGCTGTGGTGGGTGCTCTGAAGAACCAGAATCTAACCCTGTACTCAAGACCTGCTTATGGTTACACATTTGCGTTTTGTTTTCAAAACATGATTTGGAGAACCTGTGAGAAACATGAATGCAAATGAATTCTGATCAAACCCCCTCCTGCTGTCATTGGACTGCTTCCTTAAACTTAAACTGCTGAACTTCTTCAGAGAGGAATCACGTTTTATTATCACGGGTTATCATCCAAGGACACATGAACAAATAATATCACAATTTCACTTCCTCAACATTAGCTTGTGGCAATTTGTAAACCCGATGCAACAAAGCTTCTCTAAGAACCATTCATTTGAAAAACCATTCTTGGTCACGCTGTGCTAATCATGAGCATAAATGCACATCTGCAGGGTGTTCAAGTATTGTTAAAGGTCGCTTTGTCAGCACAGTGCATACATCTATTGTTTGTAACCTTTATCTGTTCACTGATAGAGGTTTTTTATGTTAATGTCATATGTCCACAATTCCTGCTCTGTTAGATTAAATTACTGTCCATGATTTTAAGGTAAACTATTGGTCTTTTTGAGAAGCCATCATTGCTCATCAACCTCTATAACATTTTACTAATAAGACCTATTGCTGGGTTGTGAGCATGCTTTGACATTGCTACAATTGGACGTTATATATTGGTTATATATAAAAACATATATCATATTACTTATTCAGAAAAGAAATTGAAAGTACATGTTGAAATTGTTACGCAAGTTGCCTTACCTCCCACTTAACAAAGTTGCTCTTTGGGTGCTATCACTTTCAATTTTTCATCAAATAAGATGATTAGATAAATGAAAGTGAGCCAAAATAAAAACTAAACTGGAATAAATGAGTAGAGAAACTAATGACTTTGAACGGCTGTTGCATTCAATTATTTGGATACACTTTAAAAATGAGTCACCTGTTATTGCGTTTTGTTAAATGTGCTGAGCATGATATCACCTCAAGGGAAAGTACCAGGGAATCTTGTGCTAAATTACTTTCTGTTGCCTCGAAGCCAGAATTGATTTCAACCATCAAAAATATCTTTGGAGGGGTGGAGTTAATGCCAACTGCAGCCAATCTACTGTGAAATCAGAAGATGTTTGTGTGACCATCAAAAGACTGAGTGTGTGTCTATTACTGGTGGTCAGCTGAGATGTGTTTTACGTCTGTGGGTTACACAAGGAGAGCCGATATGGAGAGCTCTAAATGTGTCATGAGAAACGTATTGATTTCTAGATTAAAATCAGGATCAATGGTCATGCTTGTACTATTGATAAGTCGTGTGAAACCTGCATTAAAAATGCTGGGGTGGGTGGGTTGTGTTTTTCTTGTCTTGAGCAGTGAAGGAGGGATGTCTTCTATCAGGACAGATGGATGTTTGTGTCCTCAATCACTGTCTGGTCCTAACAAGCCCCTGCTGCTTTATCGTTAACACCAACCCCCCAAAAACACACACACTTAACTCGGACACGCAACTCATTCCCAAGCAGAGCCCACCAGCACACATGTGAATCCATCAGGTCTTGCACTGAAAGAACTCTGACTCATGATGACTAAGTGAATTATTTGTCCAGACTGAAGAAAACTGAAGTGGGAACATTGCCACTGTTGACATGAAGGGAAAATAACAATGTGTAGCCTTTTTAACCCGATTGGAGTAGGTAAGGATACAAACTGGGAAAACTCCACAGAGAACCACAGATGGTGGTTTGGAGAGTAGGTTTTTTATACTTTATTTTATTCTCTTTTAACAAGGTGTTCTTTGAAATTAAATCCCATTTGTAAGGGGTCAAAAAGGCAGCAGGAACTCATAAGAAAATGGACAAAAAAATGTTTTGACAAATATAGTCAATTTTGAGAATTTAACATTTTGAAAAAATATGTTTATTCACTTCTGTGCAGAAAGTTAGAATAAAATATTGATACCACTCTTGTTCGTTAAGTACAGAGCTAGAGCCCGGAAGTGATTTGTTTAGCTGTGACTAGAAACAGTGGTAAACAGAAACAATTAGTGCACATATCTCCCTCTAAAACCACAAAATGTAATTTCAACATTTATGTTTAGACAGAAATTTGTGCAGATTAAACAGACAAGACAAAAACAGTTCTACTCCACTAAATAAACTTTCATCCAAACAGCGAAGCAGAGGCTAATGACGGCCTAAGCCAGTGACATTCAGCTCTGCAGCATTCGAACAATTCAAATGCTGCCTAGGAAGGAGCGCCACAGAGACGACAAAAAAGCCACCTAGCCCATAACAATGGGGCTTTTCTCTCAACTCAGCCAGCCTCAAAAACTGCTTTGTTGCCAGAGATACCCCCCCTTTGCCTCCCTTCACTGCTATCAGCAAAAATCTGCCTGTGCCTGTAGCTTTGCTGCATGTGCGGTCTATAGACAGCAGCTTGTGATAACACCTGAACCAAACATATTATCTAATCAGCAGGCAAGCCTTCATTACTTAACTCATTTAGTATGAATAATTGTTTTGTTGTATGTCTATGATGAGTGACATGAAGAAAGATATAAAGAAAGGGCGAGGACTGACCTCATCTCCATTGGCCAGCCGGTGGGTCAGCTCCTTCAGGCTGCGCATCATCCTCTCGTCCCTGAAGTCATATGCGAAGGTTTCTGTCCATTCCGTCAGCAGCTGGAGGATCTTGGGAGCAATCTTCCTGACTCTCATCTGAAAATGCAGGATAAACACATAAGGGACAACCAAAACGATTGTTTTGTAGTAGGTTCACAATTAAGAGCCCTGTTCATGAAGAAGAGGAACTAGAAATTTGAGCCAGGTAGGGATTTTTTGTTGTGCATACCTTGTCAGCTTGGGGATCTCCAAGTCTCTGTTGCTCCATGCACAGGTGACACACCTTCGACATGAGTTCGTATGGGTGGATAAAGAGGCGAGAGCTGAGGAGGAAGGTGAAGATGTATGTTCTCTATGGGGAGAAAAAGAAAATACGTTTTCCACAAAAGCAAAATCATGGTGACAAATTGATCATTTAAGTTTGAAAATGGGCTTTAAAACCACATGAAATTAAAACACTCAACGGGGAATGGTACCTCAACAACAAAATATAAAAATAACAAGTAGGGGAGTTAAAACTTTCTATCCCTGATGTACAGAAAGAAGATGCAAGAAAGAAAGACAAAGAAAAGGAGAATGGAAGCAACTTTGGCACTGAACAGGGTCTCGAAGCACCAGAGCTTCTCACACAGAACAAAAAGAAAAGAGGCTTTACCTCCTTACTTTGATGAAACTGCAAAGGAAGAGAAACCACCAGGGATAAAAAATTAAAGGAAAATGTGAAAGATCAATACTCACATCTGGATAATAATCTACAGTTGGGACCAAATGGTGAATGAGGGCCTCCAGGGACCCAGACACCAGGTTGTTGTCATGATAAAAGAGGCCGGGGTAGCCTTCCTCCTTGGACTGGTAGAGGTTCTTGTTGTAGCCGCCGGTGTTCAGCTGCCCCGTGAACGGTGGTGTCTGAGGCATGTTGTCCTGCAAAGAGAAAGAGGGCAAACACAGGAAAGGTCAGTCAGGACTCCTTCTCCGATAGATATTTCACCGCAGACGCTGATGCAGGATGGCCAAACAAATCAAAAATAGCTCTCAGACAGAAACACAGACGACTAATGTTTGTTTGGGAAATGGTTTGGACGCAGTCAACACCCTTCCTCCTCTGGATCCCCCGCTGTCCATTTTAAGCTTTCTGGGTTTGGGTTTAGTTTATTTTGATGTACAAATGGTTGACTGAAAAAGTTAAAAAGCAAACTGTGGTTCAGACACAAAAAGAGAAAAGAAAAGCAGGGGGTTCATGATTCATCTGCATTACAATTAAAAACACTAGAATAGACAGCTCACTGAGCTTCACAGAGCTTCACAGAGAATTGAACCCTGGCAGTACTACTGCCTTGCTCTACAGAACCATGGCCAAGTTATAGCACAAACATAACTGCAGGGCAATAGTGTGTATTTTCCCAAAAGCAGCAGCTAAATTCTCAGAAAACAAAACCAGTGAAGGTTTCAGATTTCCTATAAATCTTCTGTATGACGCTTCATTCATTCAGAAGGTCTTCTGGCTCACAAAGGGCGGCTATTTAATGACTTATGAAGAAACTTCAATATCAGAATGAAAGTACACCATGAAAACATGTAAGAGCTTGTGAGAGATTCTGGTGCCAAACTGTAGCCCTGCAGGATGTCAAGACACTTGTTTTACCCTGAGAGCACGCTGTACGATCATGTTGCCTGCTTACTTTCGCTGCTGCCATGTGTGAGTGTGTCAAAGAAGCAGAACAAATAATTATGCAGTGTAGAATAGGACATGTGGAGGAGCATGTGTACAGTCCTGTGTTAGCGTCACACAAACATTGCCTTAGAAATCAGTCAAACCAATCCTGCAGCATAATCCACTTTAAAGCAATCCATATGTTCCAGACAATTGTAGCTTTATCTGTAAATCATGGGATACGGTACTTCCAAGCTACGAGGAGGTGACAGCATGACACAAAAGTAGCATTTTCTGATATGTTGTGGAGAGGTTTCTACTTTTTAGTAGTATTGTATTGTTATAATATATAAAAATATGTTATTTCTACTTGTCAAGTGACAAAACTAAGAACTGAGAACCATCATAATGTCCCCACTCTCCGATCTAAAACTCACACTGGTCCTCACAAAGATAGAACAACAAGCTCACACACACCTTCCTCTGCCAGCCTTCTGACCTCTGAACCTGGCACTTTGGCTCAATCCCATGCCAGGCAGACTTATGGCTGGGGAAACACAAAGGGCCTTTTCACACTGGGGGATTGGCGCAGGGAGCAACAACCCCGCCCCCACACACCATCACAACCCTCCACATCCCCCACCTCCTTGACAATATGCTGCCCCGTGGCTGACTGCCGAGTCAGGAAGCCTTTAAGGCTGATGCACCGCAATGCTGCCAGGGACGGATACAGAGATGCCAGGAGGTATAAACTGCACCTGCCCACACACTGGCACAACTAGTTCAAATAAATTTAGGGTTTCATTGTCCTGTGATATAATCTGGTCAGCAGAGAAAGCTGACATAAGAAAAAAAAAAAAAAAAAGGATAAACATCTGCTGATCAGACCAGATAGAACTAACAGATATTATTTAGCAGCATTCTATGGTCTAACACAACCAAGTTATTGAGTTTAACCTTTAAAAACCACGTTTTGTTTGGTTTTGCAGGAACACACAGCTCGATATGGATACCAAAACAAACCCTGTTTATTCATATGTTCACCTAAAACCTCCACCCACACATGGTAAACCATCCACCCATCCCACTTTCACACGCCTGCCACTCCATAATGTACATGTGCACACACAGACCATCGCTATTATTCAGCTAGACAGCCACCACGGCAATTTCCATGAGAAAGGCGAGTGTGAGGAGTCAGAGCACAGCGGCCCGAGCATCTGCTGCACCATGTGGCTTCCCCGCAGAGAGGGAGACAGGGAGATCAGGGGTGGGAGAGAGGAGGGAAACCCTGATAAAAGTCAACTTTTTTTGGATCTTTGTTTACTCCACTGAGGGTTGTTGCTGAACTTAAGTGCTCTTTTCTTAGCAGTGCTGTACCACAGACTCATTTGGTTACAGTGTCTTACGTCCAAGTACAACCGCAGATATCTACTGTCCACAAAGCCGCTCTAAACACACCACTGGGATTAAGATGAAGAGCAACAGCAGCAGGTGATTGAGGACTGAGAACATGTCTTTTTCACTTTTCCCAGCTGGGATCTAAGCCACCAACTCCCTGATCTCACGCTTGTTTTCCTGAACATGAAGTGGGTATTTGTTCTGGTTGTTATGTAAAGCTCCAACAATCAGTCAATCAATCAACAGCAATTTTAATACATTGTTTTAAGTATGTTTACAATTAAATGTATTTTTGATCTACTTAATTTAAGTAAATGTTCCAGCTTCTCCAAACGTGAGGGTTTGCCGATTTTTTTATACTGACCATATTAAGTGGATTGGGTAATGGCCAGACATGACCAATCTACTTTAAATATAGCTGTCATAAAATTCAGTATTTCTGCAGACATGCACAGCAGGTCATTACTGGCTGTTCACAGCCATCCCTGTGGTTTACTTATTTTAAATATTGGAAAAAGGAGAGCACTCGTATCAAACCAGGAATCTGTATCAGCCGATGAGGTTTGAGTTGAGGTACCGGAATCTGTGTTGGGATTTTAAAAAGTCAGATTGGTGCCTGATTGCTGCCCTAGTTGGACACCTAGTGTAGTTCAGCATTACATTTCTGGCACCAGTTATATCAGGCAGTTTAGTTGGACTGGGATTAATCTCAAGATGTCTCTGACGTTTTGTTGAATCTGAGTCCGGCCTTCATCTGCTAAACTACTCAAATCAACAGTCGCAAACTGTGAAAGAATTGGTTTATGAAATCCAAGTTGTATTGAATCTTCTGCATTGTGACATCACTCTCCCTCGCTGATGTCTTTGAAAAGGTGAACATTGAATTAATCTCATGCTGCCAGGGGCAAGGGGGCTTCTTTGAAGATAAAAGCTGTGTCTCTAATACAAAAAAAACCTTAGAGGACACCTGAGATCAGTTGCACTTTGTTCTCTTCTCTAATCTCAGTGTCTCTTGTGTCAGAGCAGCACTTTTTTACCAGCACATGCAGGTCAGTACTGAATGTTTTGAATCGCATATTAAGACATATTTATTTATTTTTATTTTTTAAACACGCTTAAATTTCATAGCACTTTTCCAAACCTGGTCTACAAAAATTAGGGCAACCTTTAGCGACAACAGAGACCCTGTTCTCAGGCCAAAAACTGAGAATTATTTTGGTTTTGTGCAGCAATCGGATACCACCACCATCACTGTCTCTGCACTGATGCCAAGAGTGTCAATTCTCATCTGCTCTGCTTCACACATGCCAGCTGCAGCCTTCACCATAATCCTAAAAACAAAGTGCTGGATGCTTACAAGCAGCGACAACTGAGACACACTGATTTACATTTGGCTTCCAGGTGTCTTGTGTAGTAGTAGTTGTGGTGTCAAGTCCTCAGGTCTGACAAAAGCAAACTCTTAGCACATTGCTGTTGGTTTAGCGTGGCCGCTGGCTGGGTGGCAGCTGAAGGTAAACAAACAAAATGCCACAGCTCGCTTCCCTCACTTCAGGGGGGTTTGTTTAGGTTGGATGGATGGTTTTAATTATAGCCTTGCTGGTTGTGTGTGTGTGTGTGTGTGTGTGTGTGTGTTTGCCGCCATCTGCTTCAATGTGTAAAAAGAAGTCTGGTTTGGACTTAAACCGGATTTAAAAACAGAGGATATTCAAATTTCTGTCTGTTTCTGCTCATTCATTAGTTTAAAGACGTTTTTGTACTCAACTCAGGCATCAAGCAGTAAACTGTCTGTGACTGATGCAAATTGTTGCTTTTGGGTAAAAAGTTTTCCTGAAATCGAGGCTATTTTTATATGCTCACGCAGACACTGTTCTCACTTTTTTTTAATGGCTAAAGACTCAACCACTGATTATCACATGGCAGTGAGTCTCTCAAAAGATTTCCTGGCTCAAGAGCTGACGGGATGTCTCGTGGTACTCTTGAGGGGCCACTATCCCATCCCTAGTATTAAACTGGGAAGTAGTACACACAGCTGAAACAGCCAACTTAGTAGTGAAACTGAAAGACATTCTTATATGCGGTAGCATTTGGAGGGGGAATATATGTTGAGGAGAAGTGAACATGGGATTTTTTTTTTGTTTCCGGAGACGATTCACTGAAAGGTTAGACAGAAATGTCAAAATATTTCTCTTTCCTGCCCCGCTGGGGAAATTTTGAAACAGGAGGGCAGCAGCTTAAAAAGCACCAAACCTCTCCAGGCAAATGTCATATTAGGAGTAAAACCCCGCTGTTAACATGAAATTACCTTCAGGCTGCAAAGCCATCAATGACACAGGCTTGCAGGTAATTTTGTCTCCAAACATGTGGGTGGGGCCGCTTCCCCAGAGGGAGAATGATGGGGCCTGGTCTCTCGCTTGCTCAAAATACAAGCTATCAAAGAGCCGACGGAGGCTGTTCCCACCCTGCCTGCAGTGTTAACGACCGCTGGTGATGAGCACCCATCAGCAGTTCAGAGGCTGTAAAGAAAAAAGCCTGAACACACAGAAAACCCATTCCAGTGGTCCACGATACATATACCGGCAGCCAGACACTGTTTACTGTTTAAGCACCTCCTTGATGTCATTTTCATTTCTAAGATTTTCCTGCAACCTCTGAGGTCAAAGCTGTAAAGCTCGGAGATTTGTGATGTAATAAAACAGCCTAAACAGCAATGTGCTTCAGAAGCGGTAGAAATGAAAGCAGAAGAGAAAAAGTAGAAAGGTGTTTTGTTTTTGCTTTATTGGGGCTGGAGAAGGAGGCTATAGCAGTGGGGGAATGTTACACTATGAGGGACCAGCAGTAAATCAACAGCTCCCACCCCCCTACTGCGTAAACACTGAAAGACATGAGGAATCTCACTCATCCATGGCTTGAGGAAATGAGGGTGAGAGATAGCTGAGTGGCTGCACAAGAGGGCCAACAGGCCACAGTGGAATAGTGGAAGTAGTCTAAATAAAGATGGCTGGTTGGTAGTGTTGTTTGAAGCTGGTGTGTGGTCAGAGGTACTTAAAACTAAACTAGCCTGAGGAGTACTGAGTAGAAATACACCTGCCTGACAGTAGAGGGCTGCAATAAAAAGGTGGGACTGGAGCTTTAAAAAAAACACTGCTACATCTTCCCATTGTGCAAATACAGTGTTGAGATGAAGTCTGAACACAGAGGGAGAAGTGACAAATCAGCAAGAACATGCACAGACCAGAAAAGAGAAAAGAGGGCCCACCACAAAAATCTTTGTCCCTCTCTTTCTTTTAACCTTCGTCAACCACACTGAAACGCCAGTATGTCAGTACAAACTCCCACAATGCAGCTAAACTTTGTTCAAACCCACAGAACATAATGGCTGTTGTCTAAATTTGAAGACACTTATGGGGAAATAAAGGAGAAAAGCAGAAGTGATAGAGTAAACACATTTGCTTAACAACACATTTAGCAACTTTCCCTCTAGCTGCCAGCAAGCTGTAACAAAACATACCCATCTACTAGCTTGATTAGCACTTAGCACTAACAGCACTTAAGGACTATTTGTCATCACCACTGTAGCACCTAGTCTACAGAATACTCTATAAAATGAACTGACTGAACTGAACTGATAGGACAAATGCCTAAATGACAGAAAACAGAGGAACATGCACACCGGTAATGAGGGTTTTGCAACCAGCAGCGTTTTGACAGGGGGCAATGTTTGCAGCTGTTGAACCGAGTGGTAAAAATCACAGCTTTCATATAGGATTGTGTCACCTGGCGTCATCAGTCCACGACAGCCACACGAATACCCCCCCCCTGCAGACTCTAAAACATCCCGCACAGAGGGACGCTGCAGCAGAAACAACACCTTCATGGCTTCTATTTCTCATTCTTTAGGAAACAGCAAGATTCAACAGCAAGCAGAGGTAGATACCGGAAACATCGCAGCCAAATGAGCTGGGACACTGTAGCCTATTGAGGCTTCATTCAACATGTGTCTGGACTGGGAAATTCATGACCTGATTCCTGACTGATCTGACAGTTTGCAGGTTAAATTACGCCTGGGCACCTACATTAAAAAGGAGCTACATTTAGTTGAAAAGTGGATGTTTACTTTTTTAGACTCAACCTGTAGTTAGGACCTGCTTCACAGTCATTTAAATACTGTCGAAACAACAGTTAGATGGCAAAAACATTCTCTTTGCAACCAAATTTAGACCAGAAAGGGCTCCACAAAGTGCACAATCTAGCATCTGCAATGCCATGACTGGGCAAAATCTATCTGCTACTGAAGATCATGTGATATGATAGAAATCACTGAAAATACCCTGCAGCAACATTATTTTTTATCAATTTTTAGCCCAGTGTTAATGCTTTTATGTTTTTGACTTGCAGATCAATGAATCAGGTCTGGCCTAGGTTTAAGTGACAGATATATATAAACAGCTGTAGCTGATAGGACAGTTCATTCCCACACATCTGCAGTATGCACACCTTTTTCATCTACAATCACATCACCACTTGCACCGAATCTTTGCCTTCTGATACTTCCAAGACCCACGTATCGTCATATATCATCTATTGGTTTGCATTTGTACAAACAAAGACGGCCACAACCACCACCAGGCCTTTACAACACAGCAGTACAGTAGCAACCATGTAATCCACAGCAACAATAACTCATTCAAGTGATGCATCCTCGCATTGTCAGCCAGCCAGCCAGAGTCCTGCCAAATCACCAATAAAGGGATTTAACTTGTCAGCACATTAAGGAAACCCAATGCATGTTACAGAGCAGCAGCACGGAAAGCCAAGGAGAACTAAGTTATTCAGGAGAGATGTGGGATTAACTTCACTGATCCCTCACTGTCTTGCCGGGGAGGAGAGGTGAGGAGGGGGGAATCCTCTTAGCCAGAAGGTAGTGGGGGTTAAAAATAGTCTGCCATTGACACTGATTTCAAAAAGCCCATTATTACGGAACAGTTTAGGGGTCATCTTATGGAAAATGAAAAGACAGACACACTACTTAGTACAGCCAGTGAATATGGGCATCATCACCCTTGTTTGTTTTGACCCTTGCAGGATAAAGTAAATAAAGGCGCACCTCCAGCCCTCGCACTGCAGTAAAGGTTTCAATTCAAACGCTCGAAACTCGAGCTGCAATCTTAACATGTGCAGCCAACTTGTGCAAAGAGTCACAGAGCATTCAGTGAGTGGTCAGTCCATTTACAAACAGACTACCGATCCTCTGTGGCTGGGAATAAAGTGCGCTCTTTCCACCACCTGCGCGCATTTTGGGTCTCCACATCATATCCACAATGAATCCTCCAAGCTCACCTCAACAAGCAGTAAATCCAGGCGCGAATTCCTCTCGTATCCTTCTCCCAAATTGTGAAAAGAAAAACAGCCTTTCAACAGCCGAGACTTTCTCCTTTTACATGAGAATGAATCGAGGCGGTGAAACCCAGCAGTCCCTCCCGGCTCCGGTCGCTCAATGCAGCATTATTCAGTTGGAAATGCAAAAATAAAAAGTTAAATGTGTATTCTCGGTTTCAGAGCAGTAGCAGCAGCAGCGGGTTTGTTCGGAGAAAGGGAGTCCGTATGAATGAATGACAGCTCCGGCTGTGTTTCTCCACCGCCGCCCACTGTGGTGTGTGAGCTCCGGGGCAGCGAGCAGCCTCAAGACTTTATTGTGAGGGAGAGGCAGCAGCCAATCAGAGCAGAGAACCAGCCCCCACCACACACACCCCCCTCTCCCATCCTCTTCCTCCTCTTTCAATTTCATTTCTCTTTCTCCATCCATATTTCTGTCACACTCTCTGACGTTTTTTCCATCAGTATCTTTCTCACCCTTCCTCTTATACTTCTCGATTCGCCATGAAGATTGCTTTATTTAGGAATGCCACCACCAAGTGTTGCCAAATTAACTCATACGAAGTGTAGAAGGAAAATTAAGGATGCAGCATGAAAAGCTAAAACTTTCCGATTTGCTCAGGTTGAATTTGGTTTCTGTATGTATCTGTGTGTGTGTGTGTGTGTGCTTTGTGTTTTATCTCAGTGGGGAGCATATGGGCTTCTTCTTCAATGACTTTTTTTTCTCGTGTTCTTTTCACCTTTTATGTTTTCTTGTATTTTATTTATTTTTTTGTGCTTTTTATAATGCAATATAAAAAAACTGTCTTGTATATATATACTTGTGATATATGTGTGTATGGGTATGTAAGTGTAGGCTACATAATATAATAAGCATACATAATATGAATTTGCAGCTTGGTTTTCTTTCTCTTTATTTACAAAAACAAGAAAAAAAAAACATGTAAATATACTGAATACTTTGTGACACCGTGGAATTATTACAATAAAAGTATTTAAAAAATGTCCTGCATTGCCTGGAAATTATATTATATTATATATATATATATATATATATATATATATATATATATATATGAGTCTACCACCATGCTAGCAGCTCTGGCAGCGGTGCTAAATATTAACGCTAGTAAGTAATTCACTTATCAGTGACCTTTATAGTTTAGCTTGTTAGCATGCTAACATTTGCTAATTCGGACTAAACACAAAGTACAGCTGAGGCTGATGGGAATGTCATTGGCTCTGCTCCATGTCCCGGTTGACACTGAATTGATATCAGTGGTGATCCCAGACTTCCCAGCACTGATGGTGTTGCTAGATAAAAAGTCTGGGATCACCAGTGATTTCAATTCATCCTGAGGGGGACGTGGATGTCTGCAAACATGATAACAATCCACCAGATAGTTCTCCAGACATTTTACTTAAAAACAAGAAAGTCAACCTCTTGGTGAAGCTAGAGGAAATATTAGGGGGTCAACCAAAGTAAGTAGGGTTCATCCTCTATGGACCATGAATGTCCACAAGTTTAATTCCAGACCAACAGACTGACCAACAGGTTGGATAGCCATGTAGGTAACATATCTAATACTAAATACGACAATGAGTACAATGATTACAATAAAATACACATCACTAATATTAGGCTGTGTGCATTAGAATCGTGGCCTGCCGAGGAACTACAGGGGAAAACGGTCTCCATGCTGTTAAAGCTACAATTACACATCCATAAATATTTTCAATGTATTCTGTTCACCTTTCTCTCTCCACCACCGTCTTGCCCCCTTCCCCCCTCCCCCCTTTAACCCTCCTTTCTCACATTTTTTCTCTCTTCTCTTTATCTCTCCACCCCCTCCCCCCTTTTTTTCTCTTTTGTATGTCTACACACCTCATTTGAAGTTCAGGTCATGGAAGCCGGAGCCTCGTTGCCACCAAAAGAAACTAATTATAATTGTTTAATTTATATCAGTGAAAAAGTTGATGCATAAAATGAAAACTGAATAGCTCAATCTCTTTCTCTGTCTCCAACACAACAAAAGGTCTCATTTAGTCCTTCAAACCAAAAGTGATGTTCATTGTCCTTCCAGAAATACAAGGTGACAACAGTTTCTACACACATAAAAAGGAAGCTGCCTTTGTAGGCAAATGAAAAACACTGATTCACAGTATGAAAGTCCAGAATGGGACTGAATCATTGGATTTGAAAAACGTTCAGATTAAATAAAATAAACATGCAAACCACAATTGTGTTTAAATGTCAACTGTATTAAATCCTGTGAAGCAGTGTTCTCAGGCAAACTCTAATCTTGCCAGCGCCACCGTGTTCTGTCTGTAGAGTTATAGAGGGCCATTGTGTGATTATTAGTTTAAGTTGTTTTATTCATTTAGCTTCTATCTAAAAAGGCAGGTTGATTAAGAATTAATTATCATCTACAATGACACCTGGAAAGAGGAGAAATCGGAGTTACAAGACAAAAAATACTGTAAATGGTTTCTTTTACTCTTATATATCTGCAGAAAATATGCAATTCTAACACCACATTTGTTACGACAACTGTTCTGCTTATCTTCAAACAACAGAAAACAGAACAAGACTATAGATTTTTTCCTCTTCGTTAAGTCAAACTTCACTGTAGTTCAGTTACTCTACACAGTAAAGAAATGTGACAAAGACTACATACTGGATGTTTGTTTAGCCAAAGAAAAATCCTTTGTGCTTGGCTGACTTTCTCCACATTTCCAAGCAGAGTAATAAGCCAAGGTAAAATAACAGCAAATCATCCCAAATCTCATCAACATCCAGAGGTATTATGTAATCTGGGGTATTAGCGCAGATTTACGTATATGCACTAATCCAGCTTTTCTCTCGCTTAAATGACTGCACAGAGTTTGACCACAAAGCTCAGGATTGCAGTCATTATGTTGGACATGATGGGATAGATACACAATGTATGTTGACAGGCACTACAAACAACAGTAAGGTCTGAACCAGGTTTTCATTTCGAGCGGAAACCTTGTTTCATGTAACCGACAAAAGTAATGGGGAAAAAAATAAATGTATAATTAGAGCTGATCAAGGAACAGTATAATTGTGTGTACCAGTATTTAGAAAAGGTTAACAAGGCCTTGAACTAAATATCTTATTATTTCAGTTTGGATCTTGGTCACGCTCACTTTTGAATTAGTCTTCAACATTTTACATACAATACTGAATGTGACAGAGGAGTAGGACTCTATTCACAAATTACTACCATGAAAAGCAACCATGTTAAGAAGAGCAAGAGCAAAAAAAGGCCCTTTTCTAAAATTTTTTAATTGTCAACTATTCCCATGAAAAAAACGTGTTAATCCGTCTCTCAATACTTCCTGACTTCCCTACCCTGTCCGTGGCTCTCAGCCCTAACACCATGTGTTCATACTGAAATAAAAAAAATTTCAAAACCGCTCACAAATATGTAGTTTTATTTTAGAAAAGGCTCAATAAAGACATAAACCTGCGGGCCTATGTAGTTTTGAGCAGACAACACTCAAACGGGAGGAACTAGTGCATTTATTGGGGACTATTTTCAGCGGCGGGTTAATCCACATTTATTGTTCTAGTGAGTATTTGGGGCTGCAGGACGGTGTATGTGGGATTGAGTCAAAAACTACAGGAACATTGCAAAGGTGGGGCTTATTGTTGTGTTTTTGAGCTCTATGGCACAGAGAAATCAGATATATCGGGCTCTGAATACATACACAATGCTTGTTAGTAGGATCAGTTCATTGTTGGTTTTAGTCTTTTCATTTGATCATTCATCACCAGCCGTATTAAGTATTCCTGTCTGGTTTCAAACATCATCTGTGTAACAGAATATGAGCTTGACCAATGTTGATCACAGACTGGTTTCAGCATTTCTAAAGCTAAAGGAAGTGGGGCTTTTCCAATTCAGCATGTTCACGCTCTGTCCCTTCAGGGCAGCCAGTGTTGAATGGTTGAGTGAAAGATTTCCAGTTTGTCTATTCAGGTAGCAATCAGCATGGGGCAGCTACAGCCTGGAGGTTTAATAAATCAGATTCCTGTAAGTGAGTGTAAAGCAGGGCAGAGCAGGAAGAAAAAAATCCTATCACAGAAAATAGATTGTTGTGTAGCTCATTTGATAAAGTGTGTAGCACTAAGGGCTAGAGCTAACAGGAAATATATATAGTGTGTAAAAAGGTACAGTATGTCCACAGCTTGACTGAAGACATCTGATGTTTACTCTCATGAAGAAAAATCCTGACTAGACTATCAGAACTGTGCTAAAGGTCTGTTATGCAAGGCTGATTTGAAATGTTCCTGCAGGGAAATAAACAAACACTGACTTTATGTTTGTGCTACATTCCCCATATAGCTTCAACGCGGAGCAGCGAAGATAGGCATCAGGAATTTACAGTACCATGTTGTTTCCCACCGGTGTTGCCCCTGCAGCAGCCAGGTCACAGACCAGTGTCTTGCTCATGGACACATGTACAAACATCCTGAGTAATGATACAAAATTTTCAGGCACCAAGGGAATTAAACTTGTGACTTTCTTGTTGAAGGATATATTTTCTAATGAGCTGATGACAAAGCCATTAATAATCATAATAATCACCTGTGACAGATCAACTCTCCATGCTATGCTTAGATTTTGTGTCTGTATGTCTTCTTTATGTAACAAAATACATTTGCCATATATGCATATCTAATGTATTATTGACAGATGTTTTTGTTTGTAATGCATTGTGCAATATATTGCATACATATGTTGTAGAATTAATAAAATATGTGATTAAATTATTCATGTTTACGATATCTGTCTGTATGAAATATAAAACATATAAACACAATGTATCCAAATGATGCCAGAACATATGTATCCTCCGTTTCTGTTCTAGTGAGTCCATTTTGTTTGGAATGTAAACTGATTCAAGTAAGAACTGTACTTTATAATCAGCTTGATAACTGTGCATTTGTGAGCACAGAAGATTTAAAGATTTGATTGGAGTTGGAGTTAGAATTAGTTTTCAGAAACATAGAGCATGAAATCAGTATTCAGACTGAATGTACTGTATATGGTGATGCAGACTGTAGCTGTAGTGGCCAAAGGTGGTAATTATTTTTGTACGAGAACAGTCAATTGTAATACATTGTAAGGTTATTATGATAGCAAAAAGCAAAGTAGACACCTTTAAAATGTGTAACTAGGACTTTAATATTTCCTTGTAAGAACTGTTCCAGGCAAGTCACTGTGTTGCTCAGTTGCAGTGACACTAACAGCAGTGATGAAGTCGCCAATTGTTACTGAGACTTTAGCAACGTGTCAGTATTACCAAGTATCAGTACAGATTTAGACTCTTCTATCAGTACTAAAAGGCTACCTTGTTGAAAAACACATTCCAGTGGAAAACAGAAAATGGTTGAAAATATCTGTTTTTTAATTTATATAAAAGTGCATGAAACAATTCCATTACATTTGTTACAATCAACCGACACCTACCAACCCTCTCAGATGTTGTGACAAAGAACAGAGAGAAGAACAAATTGTCCATACAATTGTAATTTCTTCTTCTAAGCTCTCTGAACACAGGCTGTCAATAATCAACCTCTTTTACTCACAAACTCTTGGATTTTGAGGGTCCTCTCCTGCATTTGGTTCTATTAAAAGTTTTATATAACTCAGGGTTAAGGCCTAAACCGTCCTGAGTGTGGCTGTTTACATTATCAGTGCCTTTATTTGATTCCACCTGAGCTTATATACCATGTTACCATGTCACACTTTGGGTTAACCACTGTAAAAACCCTTGGTGTGAGTGCATCCTAATTTCTGCCTTTGTTCAAGGTATGATTTGTACCAGTTGCTGCCTCTGCTGCAGTCTGGCTGTCTCCACATCTACACCCATGTTCTCTGGCTAGACTGGTGAGGAGCTCAAGGACTCTGATCTCATGCTCCATGCGAGCTTTCTCCCTCCTCTCCTCTCTCTCAGCCGTCTCCCTCTGCCGGCGCTCCTCCCTCTGCAGCCACTGGGCCAGGAGCTCCTGATGCCAGCGGGCCTGCTCCTGTCGCTGACTCTCCAGCTGCACCAGCAGGCCCCGGGTCTCCGACACCAACCGCTGGAAGCACTCCGACAGGTGCTTGAGGACGGGTTCCGGGCAGGTGGACTGGTGATGGTGGCCAGAGCTGGGGTGGGTGGTAGGGCTTGGATCTGGGGGTGTAGGGAGTGGAGAGGCAGCAGGTTGGATATGAGGGGGAGGAGAAGGAGCAGTTGGAGGTGGAGGTGGTACCACATGTGGGGAAGGAGTGCTCAAGCTGTTTTCCACTAGTGTACCTATGACACAGAATATAAAATAGTACAGGTATGAAATTACTAATGACAGGAATATCTGAATATCTAGAGTCACTTAATGGACTAGTTAAATATTCTCTGGTTCCAGCTGCTAAAATGTAAGTATTTGCTGCTTATGTGCATATGGGGATATACAGTGAAGTGATGATAAACAGGAAGTCAGGAGCTTTGTTATCATATTTACAAAAAAAACAGCTGCACTTGACATTCTTAGTTTGAATACACAAAAATCGTGATGTGATGTAGAAATGTTGATAATGACTGATAACTGCAATTTTAAAATCATATGCAGATGTTTTTAACCCATCTCTGGTGCTGTGTTGCCTAATGGAAATATTTGTATAATAATCTAAAAAAAACACAAGTCAACTTCTAAAAATCCTAATTATAGACATCTCATTTAACAAATTGGTGTCTTGGGTCAGGTGTTTTTGAAACGATTTGCTGTTCACACAAAACTGCTGTGTTATATTTTTCAGGTTTAAGTTCACAGTTAACATGCTAAATATATGATGTACTTGTAGTGCACATATCATCTGAAGACGTGTGCTTATCACGTTCAAAATCAGATGTTTGGGTCACCTGCCAAAAGCTAAAATGAGCTACGCTAAAATAAGATATAAATTAAATACCTGCCATAAAAAACATCTACTGGACAAATTAGTTTCACTTTGCAGATACTGAATGCCATTTGGTGTAAAGAATTTGGTAGTCTGTATTCGGGGGTCGTAATTCATCATAAGTAGCAACAAAGCCGATGAGAAAGATTCACAGCCATGTGGCAGATGACAATATGTTCAATAGAGGTTTTTTTGGTAAGACTAAAACTAAACATTTAGCATTTGGTTTTGCCTCTAATGATTTATATAATAATCACAGTACATACCACTAATTTCTTGATGGATGGGTGACTCCAGATAAACTCCACGATGTCTGTCTCTCGGACGCTGCAGGAATCCTGTGTTGCTGAACTCAAACTCATCTGCTGAATCTTCTCCGTCTTCCAACTTGACTTCTGAGTCCAACTGCCAAGACCGGTGGCCTCCTCTCTCCTCTAAAGAGCTCAAACATTGTCTTCCTGTCCTCCCCAAAGAGCCAAAATGGTGTCCACTAATCTCAATATTAGAATTGACATCTGGCAGGATACTTCCTGTCCTGTCCATGGAGTCAAGGTTACGCTCAGCGATCCGTTCTGGAGAAACAAAATAGGGCCCTCCTTCCCCTCCTGCTGACCTCCGGCCCAACACGGCATCCATGTCTGCAAAGTATTTAAAAGTGCAAGGCTGCGAGCCGTCCACGCTCCTCTGTAGTTTGGCTCTCACATAGTTAGCCTTCAGAGTTTTGACCCGAAGGCGGCACTGGTGTGGACTCCGAGAGAAACCCATTTCGCTCATGCGGGCCGAGAGGTGTTTGAAGACATGGCGGTTGCGAAGGTTTTCTGCCAAACTCTTCTGGACGCGCTCATCGCTCCAGGCGCACAGCAGCACCTGAGTTTCCTCCACTGTCCAGTTAACTGACCGCTCAGCCTCTCGTTTTCCTGTACATACAGAAACAATGCTGAATGCATGATGATGCTGGTGATCTGGGCTTATGGTTCATAAAAGTTTTCATGACAAGCACCATCAGATGAACATGTGCTAGACCACTGACCCTCCATGTTGCAAAGGATCCCAATCTGGGAAGAGATAATCTGAGGATTTATACAAAACTATAGAAGAGGAAGCGTAATTACATGCACATGAATGCCTACACAATCGATTAGGATCAAACAGTGGTCTGTTTAACAACAATTTGTGCAGGTTACTATGTTATATACTGAGAGGTATTACCATCTACATAATTAGTCTTCACTGATATAAAAGAGCTGCAAATATAAGAAACAACTTCCAGTATAATGTAATACAATGCCTCTCTAAAGTATGTTGAACAAAAAACTGAACATCTTAGCATTCATGAAGGTGAGATTTAAGGCAGGTTGTTGTGTTAGACTCCATTAGTTTTAACAAGATGGACCCAATAAACTGACAACTGAGTCTGAATCACTGTCTGAAGTGTGCGTGAGGGTGCAGGGGAGCAGCTCAACATAACCACAGGCATAAGGCATCTTTTCACATTCCTCTTCATCTTCAAGTATTTGATCTTGAATTGAGTGAAATGGGCTCAAAAATTTTAAGTTAAAAAAAGTTCAACTTTTTTAAGTTCCCCGCACTGCACATTAGGGCCTGAAAACATCACTTTAATAATCATATGCCAAGAAAAACTTTAAGTCTGAAGGTGAATTTAATCTAAAGTCTACACCCACTGATCTCACTAAAAGAAGTTTCTGGGTCACAGTGATACAGGAGTAGCAAGAAGGAATTCAATCCCTAGCAGCTTATTTTTTTATAAGGAGGGTGTCTGTCATACACCCAACTATTCAGCATAATAAAGGTTAACTAAGGTATTTAGTTTTCATTAATAACAAGGTGTACAAGTCTTGAATGTAAACATACAAACAATCAGCTGGCTTCAGTAACATACCACAGCCATAAGTTGTGTTATAAATCCGAGTTTACGTTCAGACACCTGAAGTCTTCTCCATCTTTAGCAGAGATATTATGCTCACATTATTTAAGCTTGTGCTAATTATCCATTAATTAGCTGACACTGAATGTTACAAGTCAGCTACCAGGTGAAAAGTTCAGACACATACAGAATAATAGCAGCCTGGTAACACTGTCCGCCATTCAAAAGGCTGGGGGTGTCATTGTGCATGCACTGTATGAAGCACTGAAAGGTTCAGCAGCTTTAATAACGGAGTGAACCCAAACTACAAAGCCACATATACAGCTAATTGTAGCGGCTAACAGTTAGCTGACCTAGCTACGTGACTGTTAGTCTCTTCCTGGCTCTCTGCTGCCAGTCAAACCTCAAATAAAACATGTCGGTTGCTTTAAGGATTCTTACTTTTGGTTGTTGACACGGAGTTGGTCGAGTTGATCATCGGAGGATTCATTTTAACAGGCTGCAGGAAATGTAAACAATCCTCACACACACTCCGACGCTCCTCTCTTCCGGGTGACGGCGAGTTCGCCGCGTGACGTCACGTGACGTGATGTAGCCTTGCGTTACAATATCAAATAAATGAATACAGAAAATAAAAACGTATAATGACAAATAACTTAATAACTTCCCTGTGTGTCTCTAAACGCTGCTAATGTGATTTTGCACATCCAAATGAGCAGTATGTGTATAATGTGTAATACTCATTCATATATTGTAGTGAAAATGCATATTCTTAAATTATACACCGCCCCAATCTCTAATGTTCCTATTTGATCTATATTTTATCCTCACAGCTCCTATATTTCTTTTATATCTCCACTGAGAACATTAACGTTTTATGTTTTTGTATCCAAGAAGGCACAATGAGATATGAATTCCTTTTTAATATGCAGTATACTCATATATTATTCATTAATGATATATATGATGTGTTGTACAATATTTATTTAAACCAGAGTACCATGAGTCACAGTTGTGCAACCCTTGCCTTGACAACCCTGTGGTATGCTAGTTTTATGTGATCTGCATATCCACTTGGTTATCTCTCCAACAGCTATGTGAGGAATATCAACATAATGCATATAGTGTCTCTAGATTCATGATAAAAGACATCAATGTACATCAATTTGTGTCTGTTTGGGCGGTTTAGGTTCACCTACATATAAGCAATTATTCAAATTAGAATGACATACACACAGCAGTGGGGGGTTGGGTCAAGGGGTTAAGGTATATGTCACACATGGTATACTACTAACTAAGGCTGTCTTCAGACAGACAACAGCTCTGCATGAATAAATACCACCACCTCATTCATTTCAATAAGACAGCAGTTGGCACAATGGGGTGTTAACAGAGATTCCTTACGCAAAAAAAAAAAAGTGCTGTTGTAAAGCAAGAAAGGTTTAACCTGACTCCACCTTTACCACAACACAATCCCATCTCATCAGACAGGCAACACAACATATAGGGCAATCAAATACATGCAAGCGCACAATGTAATTCTGCTGTTTACCTTAGACATACTTAGGTCCAACTGAGACAGACTGCAGTTCACATGTGGCATCAGAAGAAGAAATGTGCCTTTCTTACAAAAATGCAAGACCACAACCATCATTGAAAAGCTGAACACTACAGGTAACAACTGGTGAAGAAAAGACAGCAGCCAAGTAGAATAGTAACAGCTGACCAAGTTGACTATACAGTCTTTATCACACTAAATAAGTAGCTATATGATCATATGTCTCTTACAACCACAGAAACTGGATTAAACACTCACATCCCAATGCTTACTCAGTGCACTTTGGGTACAGTCACACCTGTAAATAAGTGCGTACACGTCCCCAGAGACCGCAAATTAATTTCAACTTTGAATAACAAGAGGGAACCATCCAGAGGAAACTGCTCCTGAAGAGGTTGCGAGGTGCTAATGGGTCGTCTTGTGCATTCCCTGGATGTCTGTTGAGAGCATTAAGATCTCTGGTGTCCCTCCTTCTATTTCACTGGTTCACCTCCTCAGTCATTCATCCACAAACATAGCAATTAGCAGAGGGGGAGTGCTTTAAAGTGCTGCTAATGCAAATTCAGTCTGCCCTCCTGCAGTCACATTTGCATTTCAAGCCTTCAGCCTTTGTTCTGTTATACAGTGACTTGGAATGAGTTTAACAATGATCTTAAAAGAGAAAACCAGTGTCAATTACAGGTAAAACCCATTTTCTTCTGTATACACTTTCTCATTGTGTTGCAATGCAGAACAGGTAAAAGTTTGTTTTAAAGAACAGAAATCTTGGATAATTATCTTATTGGCTGTCTTATTAGAAGAGAAGATACAATTTAATCTCTGTGTGTTTAAAGGGGAGGCGTAATGTTTTTCCCTATACAAAAGTAATCCTTGAGAGAAAAAAGCTCAGAATGCAGACTGCTCTGAAAACAACTTTTCTTTATCCATATGATGTGACAAGCCAACGTCGACAAAGGTTAAATAACAGCAGTATTTCAAATTACAGTACTCCTGCACATTTTGACTCTACAGGCACTGTCAAATCTTGCCTAAAAGCCTGTCTTGAACAACAAAGATGCCGTAGATGACAAGATAAAGATAAAACAGATTTTTTTATGGTGACATATTTTGAAACATTATCTCTGAAAGGAGACATTCCTTTTTTCCGGGAATCAGATGAAAAATGAGCTAAACCCAGCACCAGAAACGGAGAACAAAACAGAAACACCAGTTTAATATTCCTAAATGATCTCAGAATGAGGAAATACAAGCTGAAAGGAAATGGCAATGGGGATTTTCACAGCATCGAGAGTACTGTACAGTATATTAGCATATGTTGAGGAGGAAGATGCAGCAAAAGAAGCACACACAAAGAAGTCCTCTCATTATAAAGGAAGACGGGGAAGATGGGCTCAGTAGAAAGTTAATTCCACCTCAGGAAATTCACCCAGGAACTGTCAATTTCAACCACAGGAACTAAGTTTTAGTTTTGGTTCTAGGGACATGCCATGATTCCTGCACACAGAAAGTCCATCCTCTTGGGGTGGGACTTTCCAAAGGCCAAGGAACTATCGGGGTGGAGTTATACTGGCTATTACACTCTTTGTCACTGGTATCAGGTATTAGGACTACAGAAGGGAATTACTTTCAGTGTTGTTGACATTTAAATCATTGCTGCATAACCAATTTCCCAATAGACGAGAGGAGAAGTGAAAAAGTGTGCAACAAAGACAAATGAAACTTTCCTAATTGGTTTAACATGCTTACAAACTAAACCCCAAAAATAACCAGTATCATTTTGGGACTTTTCTTGAGGTTTCAGTCTGCCTTTCTATCTCTGCATGTTTAATTTCCAGTAAATTACACAGAACAATACAATGACTATATCGTTGTCTTGTCCTATTCAAAAATTACAGTTTAAAAAAAAGCTTTGTAACCCATTATTGGTCTCATATTCACAGATATTTAGTTTTAGTGGAAACACAAATATGAATACACTATAGGGACTTCAAGTTTCTGAAAAGGTTCTTGACTTTAGTCACTGAAGCTCCTGAGATCTTGGAACTATTTGCAGTCAGAAAGGCCCAAAAAGTGGGATAAATGTCTGGCAAATGTGATTTTAAAAGGCAAAATCTCTGGTAAAGTAGTGATCAACAGCCCTACAACAACTAACAACATGTTGGGGACATTTTGTACAACAGGCCCTGGAAAAAGTCTGATTTTGTAGTTTATATCTTGGAAATAGCTATAGGCCCTGGAACTGCAGGCTGACATGAAGGTTGTTCTTCACAGCAGAATGCACAGCACTGACTGCTTGGGAGCACACACACACTAACACGTACAAATGATGAGCCCGCCACAGCATAGGTAATTACAGAGGAAGAGGGGAGCCGAAACAGTCGACTGGACATTCATCTCATTACTCATGCATGCCTCTAGGCTGTTCCCCACTGGCCTTCTGAGGAACATCACGCTATTCTCTCTCAAACACAAACAAAGGCTTGCAAATCCTTTCCAAAATACTCAGGACACACACCTGGACAGTCAGGCTCAAGAGCTCAATGCATCTTTCCTAATTACATCACTAACAACAATAACTGGATTATTATTATTATTCATAAACACTTGTTTAGAGAGAGTGGGCATGCGGTAGCCTGACTGGGAATAACATCTTGGATTTTTGCATATTTTTTTACAGCCTAGACCATTAGCTGACCCCTTTGCAACCTACAAAGTGTGAGCGGGAAAATAATAAAGGGAGGATGCCTGGTGGAAACATACATTTTGTAGGGTTGAAACCTGTGATCTCTCTGGTATGGGAGAAGCTCTAATTACTAGTCTATGGTAGGCCAATTTGCAAAAGAGTTTGTACACCCGAAAGAAAGAGCCAGGCATTTAATATATGACCGCAATAAATAAATAACTGCAGAGTCTGCACTCTGGAGTGTCTTCTTTCCCATCCTCGATGGCGAGAAAGAGGCTGTAGATTTTCTCCCAGTGTGATTTGTAGTGCAGAAAACCAGGTCAGCGAGCACACAACAAGGTAAAATGAGGTACACACGGCTCAAACGCTGGAGATGGTTACGTCAGCTGAGGCTGGAGGAGAACTGAGGTATCCCACTGTGGAACCTCAGGATCCCTGCTTGCACGCTGCTCTTTGGCGTGGCTCCATTTTCTCCCCTTTCATGTCTCCTGACAACCAGCAGCAGCCGTGTTGTTTAGATCAGTGGATCGCAAACTTTCACACCAGACACAAACAAAGACTCAACATGGGAGCAGTGCAGCAATTCATGGAATCTGTGCTTTTTTTTGCAGCTTACGGCCCCCTAAGAATCAGATTGATGTCTACTAGAGCCCTTGTTGCAAGCACACTCCTAAAGACTGACAAACTCTGCAGTAAACAATGAGATTTATTTCACTCAAAAGTATTTACTAGCAGACTTCTAATGACCACATTCCAGAAGTCAAACATCTCTGAGTTTGAAATAAAAAAAATACATACTTGGTGCACAGCTTGCCTTGTAAGTTCAGTCACTTTGAATTTCATTGCTGCTCGTGTAAATATAACCATGTCCTACATTTTTTGTCTCTGTTTCATTGCACCGATATGACTAGCCAATCACTGCCCCTGTTGAAAAAAAACGACTGTTGAGATTCAAATGAAACTATGTGTCTGTTGACTTTTTTGAATTTGCAGTTTGTGTGGCCTTTGAGCCGTAAAATGTCTGCACATAGGGTACGGTGGATAAATATGAAAAGCACCATATTTGATGAAATAAAAACAGAAGGCCCTGAGATGCTTTATGTCACATTTCCGTCATATTGTATAGACCATAAGTTGGACCTGCCAACTGGGGTATCCCATTGATGTAAAAGGAGTCTGCCACAAATTAAAGTAGCCAATTTAGGCTATTTATATTGTGTGGCAACCTTCATGGAATAATGCATGAGTCTTCCCACTCTGCTGATATTGCATGTACAGCCATAATTTGGATATTTTCTGCCTAAATGCCCACTTTTATTAATCTTGGAACCAACATAACCCTCATTATGATGTCCCTTCTGGTGAACAATTAGAAGGCTAATTTCCAACCCTGCAGAGACAAAACAGAAAAAAAGACCTTTGGTGTTCAGTTCGGTCCACGTTGACAGCTATATGTGTGCTCTCTTATAGATATTTTCTACAGGAGACAGTGAATCTCATGTCTTTGAGTGGTAATCATAAGCTGATCATCGCCTGTTGATATTACAGTAACCCATGCAGAAAGTGTTCCATTATAGCTGTGATTTGCAGCTGCAAAGCATATGCCTCTGTACCAGGGTGGGATGCTGAACCACAGAATTTAAAAACACACATGGAGGAACCACGGCAGGTCATTTATCAGCCATAAAAGTGGGCTTCAGAACTGTTGTGATGTGGAGTTAGGAGCCCCTCTGTTTTCAAAGCTTTACTCTAGTCTCTCAAATGAATTACAGAACTCTTGGTCCCTTGCCCGGATGCCCTGTAATTTGCTTGCATTTTTATAGTAGCCACCAATTTGCAGAGGCCACTTTGACCAACAGTGAACTTATGGCAGAGCATCTGCGCTGCAAAACATTTCCTACAAGCACCAGATGCGTATATGAAAAAGCATCACATCCACTATAATATATTCAACAACACAGATCAATTTGAGATGAAGTGCAAGAGACCATCTGGGGAAGTTTGTGGTAAAGGTCTGTCTTTGGAAGAGAGTCAATGTGAACACAGATTTCTTCAGAACTACACAGTAAAGAGCCACTTAAACCACATACAGCTAGGTCACAGGCATCAGTTCACCTTTCTATTTAGCAGCTAAAATTATCTTCAGTCACACACCACACTTCCTGTATGTCTTATTTGAGTCACAGTCATCTGCAGATATAACTCTACGGGCATTTCCACCTTGAATTCCTTCTTCCTTTGTTTTCATGGGTAGCAGCTTCAAACAGGAACTGAAGATCTAAAAGTGGAACAAAGAGTTATAAGGCTCCAAAATACCTCACAATTTGCTACACATATTTGCACTTGTAGTCACATTCCACAAAGTTGTTTTTTTTTTTACCAAAAAAGGTAGGACATTCTTATGTAAGGGACCGTTGTGATCGTTGACATAAATGGTAAATGTCGGTCAGGGCTGTGGGAAACTGTCCACTGTCTGTACACAAGCCTGAGAGTGAGGGCTCGCTGGTTACATCACAGGGTTGGCCGGCGTGACACTGCTCAGTGTAGACGAGGACATGAAAAAAGGAAAAGGACAGAACACGTAAACAGCTGAATGAATGATTCCCTTGTCGTGCGTCCACGCAGTTGACCTGCCATGATGGTCTGCGGCGGAGAACCACATCCACTGTGCTTAATGACATTTGAAGTGCTGAGAATCAAGAACACTGTGACCTGCATTTCACAATGGACCCTCGGCCATTGACCGTAACACTAAGTTTGTAAGAGTAGATTGTCTTAGATGTCTATATCAATATTTAAATGAAAAATATATGTATTTATTAAGAATTGAAACTGGGCTAAATTAACTTTAGAGCTCGACTCAACTGCATATATGAGTGAATTATTGTACTTTTTATTCAACTAGGCTTCATATATCTGATAGCTGTAGTTACTAGTTCTACAAATAAATAATTTCTATAAAAGATTATATACATATATGATGCATTGTGTAGATTAAACTGGCTAAAGGTTTCTCAGTAGGTAAAATTAGCTCAACCAGCTACATCATTATAGAAAATCATTGGTAAAATTACAACAATAACATATAATAACACTTTGAACTGAAGAATACTTCTGTCCACATGTCAAAGACACCAAACCTTAACCTTGCCAGGGTTCAATCTATGCGTTTGTGCAAGAAGAACACTGTTCATTGAACAACAATGGTGGTTCCCATTGATGTTAGCGTAGATGCTGCTATCCGTTATACCAGAAGAGTATCTCTTCATTGAAAGAAGAGCAGGTTAACTGAACCCCATCACGGCTATGTTCACACTACAGTGTGTGTCTGCATACACAGATGTGTTCACACGTCTTGTCAGAGTTTGTGAACATGGGCACATAACCAAATATCTGTCTTTTGGACCCTCAAAGACCCACGCAGCTAAGCAGATGTGGAAAGTATAATTTAGGTGTAAGGTGCTTTGAATAAAAGCATCTGCCAAATAAAAGTAATGCAGTTTAAGGTATGATAAATCAATCAATTAAAGCATTCCAGATTTAATATTGCAGGACCCTCAAACTCCTTGAATTCAGTGCTTCAGTTTCAAGCATAAGGCCCCACGACCACCTCCCCCCGCTTCTGAATTCCTGGGATTGCGAGGAATGCGTCCCACCTAAGTCACCGAGGCGACCCCCATTTGGTGGCCGAGGAATGCCTGTCGATTCACTACTCGGACTGTTTTCACAGTGCAAACAAGCGTCCACATTTCTTCTGGTAAACTGATCCGACCACACAGGGGGAGCCCCTATCCTCCCTACCTCCCTGTATACCCACTTCTCCCACATCCAAGCCCCTACTACTGTCAATCAACACCTAATACTCCAGAGCACAGCTGATCAAAACCACGTGGAAGAACTGGTTCCAATTGAACCAGGAATGTGCTTATATAACAGTAAAAACTGGGCCATTTCCATGGTTGTGGGAATGGTATCCCTATGGCTTTGAACATATAAGAATCAGACAGTCGTATAGATCAAAGTCGAAGAAATGAGGGCGAAAGTTAACTGAAAGCATGAAATAACATGAAGCATTAAGTAAAACCAGACCAACAGTTCTCAACTTTTGCAATGTGCAATCCCGTGAAAACCGTGCCAACATTAACAAGCTGAATGATAAACAGTACTTATGATGATATTGTTCTTCCTCTTTGAGGCAATTTTACTCGATCATTCCTTGGAGGAGGCCTACACGCATGCACAAACATTTAACTATTTACAAGATTAAGAGTTTATCCAAAGATTTAAAAATAAAATAGTATTTAAATGTAAATGCCATAAATCATGTTAAAGCCCCATCTAATGTTCTTGTGGCTTCCTGGGGGGTCTCAACCCCTGTACTAAGAACCACTGACCTTTATGTGATACAACTTCAGTGCTGAACTTGAGCGTTGCACAAAAATGTACCTCCTGTTTTGATATGTCACCCAACACTGTAGTTGAGCTGAAAGACAGATAAAGAGGAAATGAAAACACTATTCTGGAGGAAGAAATATATTTTTGGCTGATGGGGTTTAAGTCTTATATAAAGATAGGCTAGTTTATAGGATTGATTCTATGATACCAAAAGTTACCCTAAAGCCTTCTGGATGTGTTGTAACAACCCAATGACATTTCCGAGGAGTCTGTTTGATAATGGGGCTCAACAGCTCACTTTTCAAGCAGAAAGTGGCATCAGACCGTTTCTATCTCTAAAAAAAAATTACCAAAGCTTTGCTCACTGTTCAGCTACCTTTAAATATCTGTTTACAGTCTCTAAAAACAGGGCATACTGAGAAAATGTCACCAAAGCGGTAGGATTTTGGTGTTAATCAGTCTAAACTGGTATTCCAATGAGGCTTTATCTCTCTGAATCACTGGCTTAAAACTGATTACTCTCCTCATGTTTCTCCATTTTTTCCAACAGCACTGTCTTAGAGCAGATCAGAGAAGACCTGTGGAAGTCTAATCTATCTGTAACTGTCAGAGTTTTTAGTAAAATAATGCTCACAACAAACATGACCTTTAGTTGCTCTCAATTACTCCTCTCTGCCTCCTCAATTCCTTTCTCTGCTTCTCTCTCTCTGTGCTCATCAACATTAGCATGTTAGAATGCTATGGATTAGCTCCAAGAACATCTGAGCTGACAAAGTCAAACACAGTCAGATCAAAATTAACCAAAGTCTACAGTGTAGGACTCAATAGCCGTTTTCATACACATGCTTGACTTGGTGCGTCAGCACAGCAGGTATTTGCATTTCTAGTGGAACAGGGCTACTCGTGTGAAGGTATGTGTTTACCTGATGAAGCACTTCTCTTTAATCGTGTTTTTGTCTCATTTTGCATGAAATCATCCAATCTAGAATTCACTCTACATTCAGTCTTAAGAAAAGCTTCCTTTCACTTTCATTCATCCACCAATTTTGTTTAACAAGATTTATAGCCTTTTCAGAGCTTTGGGAGACAGAACCGATAAGAATAGCATCAACAAGGGGCGCCCTGGTAGTTCACCTGTTAGTGATGGCGGCCCATGTACCAAGGCTGACTCCTTGCTGCAGTGGCCCAGGGTTTGTGCTGCGTGTCATTCCCTCCCTCCCCCCATACCTAACCTGTCAATAAAGGCAAAAAGCACCCCCCCAAAAAATGTATAACAAAAATAATAACATCAACAAATCTAACAATTATTCCCCTCGGACCATTCCTTTTGACTGTCCTTAAAGCAGATAAAACTACTGGTCGACTGAGAAAGAAAGAGCTGACTGTTATGTCAGACGCTGTGTCTTCATCCATTGACTCAATGTTCTCTGCAGTATTAACTAGAGCAGAGAGAGAGACAGGGTGAAAAGGATAGCTGCTTGTATGTGAGGATATTTGAGTTTCTCACTTTCTTCCTCAGTAGAGATCTCTGCATATATTTCAGTATAAGTTTTTGAAATTCACTTCTCTATCTACTCCTCAAAATAAGACCCACTCCCATATGTCTACATTTAAATCCTCTACATACTCTGTTATATTTTCTGTATTCTTATGCAACACTTTGGTGTTTTCATGGTTAATGAGACCTATGGGAGCAAACTGTTTTCACTCAAGCAGTCTGCGGAGAGACGTAGGGACTGAGTGATTAAAAAAACGAGGCAGAGAGGGACGGTCAGTGAATCAAATCCGTTTCCAAGCTCATCTGTCTGTTTCTCCAGCTGTCCTCACCCCCGTCTGGACTTACGAAGTGCACAGACTGTCTCTCTAAACTGTCATAAACAATGGCTATCCCACCCAGACACGCTCGTTTGTACAGATCAGCCTCAGATTGTGTTTGTGGAGGCCAGAGACTTGTATTTCAGACGTTCTGGTGCAGGTATTTGAGTTTGAATGGCATTGTTCTCACCTGTCTGGACAAACTGAACTGAGTGAAGACTAAAAACTATTTATCTAAAGAGTAAATACTTTTAGTTCTGCTCCAAACCTGCTTAGTGTGGATTCTTTGTGCTGTGATGTTAGGCAGGAATGGAGAATTCCTGACTCAAAGCTACAATGTAATCCAGATTTAAATGATCTGGAAGAAGCGGGATATAGACAGTATTGGTCGTAGACTCTTGTAAATGTGAAAGTTGGTATTTATTCATTTATTTGGTTTATTTTTAAACTAGGTTCCTGTTAGTTGATACTAGTTTAACTGGTTTTGGGAAGTGAATAAATGTTTCAACCCACAGAACTTTCTTTGAAATTCTAGAGAAAAACCCCAAAGTTTCCAAAGATTATATATATATATATGTACACTTGGAAGAAAGTCACATGTGGGGAATTCATACACATGAGATGTCTGAGCAGCAACTTGACACTTCCACTGGTTAATTTCTATGGGAAGAAACATTTGTAGTTTCCTGTAGTAAAACACCTCCTGCCTCTCTTCGTCTGGACAGGAATAAAAAACATTCAGTTCCTGATTGCTCTGCCAGTAATAAATGATTGCCAGACTCATTCTTTCACCTGCCGTCAGCAGTGTTAGAGGAAGCAGGTGCAGTGGCATTAAGAGGAGCGGTGAAGACCCAGCAGTGTTGCCAAACAATAATATCATTAACTGCATAAAAACACAGAGGAGCTCTTCTGGAGGGACGGGGGTTACTGGTCTGGGAACGCTTGTAATTAGCCTAAGCAGCTGGGTGTCTGAGAGGTGTGTGGGAGTGTGTGTTTGTGTGTGTGTTGTCTCCTTTTATGTCATTTTAACTCATTTGTGTTAAATTTAATTCACTGATGGCTTTATTGCTTTGACACAATGATACAATACAATGTCGGAGCAGAGGTTGTTGAATGAATTATTCAATAAAATAAGAATTTATTTTTCTTTTGTCATTTAAAATATACTGTTTTGATACCTAGTCACATGTGAGAATGAAGATTTTTTTTGTAATTTCATTTATGATTATTATCAGTTTTAATCACCGTTAATTGGACCTTCCCAGCCACTACAGAAAAATAAGGCAAAATGGATTCTGTACTCATTGTACATTTTATTTTTTTATTTTATTTTTTTCTAGCATAGCATAGATCTGAAGGGTCATACTTTAGGCTATGTTTATTACATCCTGTAGGAGTCAACTATAACATCAAAAGTTACATTTTATTATGAGAATGAAAAAAAAAAAAAAATTATAAATATATATATATATATATATATATATATATATATCACACAGACCTTTAACTTTGCTGACATGGCCCAGTGTGTTGGCCTGAATTCTCTTTTAAACAACTTTCCAATTAAATTCTGGTTTTAAAAAAAACACTGTATGGACAACACACACAACAGTCTTGAAGTATCAGCTTCTATCTACGCAACTATTTTGCACAATTTCTGCACTGAGGGGATTGCTGATGTCAGAGAATATCTGACTCCCTCTCTGCCTTTGTCTTACTCTGTCTGTGTATCTCTCTGTTTATTTCATATGTTTGCAGTGTGGGGGAAGTGACTTGAGGAAACCAGGGAAACAATGAGCCATCGCCAAGACAAACCGACCCACCCAACTTAACCCCAACTCCCCCTTTTCCTTTACTTCCCCTTTGCCCTCCTCCCCTCATAAGAACAGCAGGGGCAGAGAGGATGCCCCACCCTGGATCAATGTGAAACCATCACAGTACGTTTACATGGGAGATGGGAGATCCAAGAACATGCACTGCAATAACCTGACACAGCTGATTATGTGTCATATCTCTTAAGTGACACATTGCTAGTTTATGGAAAAAATACATCAATAAACTATATGAACACAAGAAATAAAGAGGAATTTGGGTTTAACCACTCAAAACTGTATATCAAGTTGACTTGAGTTCAGTTGGCTTAATTTACTAGTATTAGTGTTGCTAACTTTTTGGCTTACCTTAGCTGGTAAAAGTCCTTTGTTCTTGTACCAGAGGATCAAATGTGAGTCGGCTCTGGTCGGTCAAATGTTAGCATCATTTGGGATAGCATCGGCACCCATAACTGGACCAGCGTATTTATGGCAATTTACATCATAGTCTTGCATGAATCTGGTAACCATATGTGCTGGATTTAGGCTGTTTTGGGTGCAGGAAGTGTTAGTTTTCCTGGGCTTTCAGGATTACAAGCCAGTCGCCAGAGTTAGGCCAATCCCGGCTGAGTATTCGCATACACGGCAGTGTTCTGGCACTGGAGGACCAAACGTGAGCCAGCTCTGGTTGGCTCATATATGACGTCCAGATGTGGATAGATTTTGGGGTTGTCGGCTGATATACTATAAACTATTAGTTAGCAGTGCTTGGACCGGCTTTGGGGCAGTATCACTGCCTGGAAATAGACCCATGTACTTTGGCTGATCATGAAACATGACATCAAACATCTGGCGCCTTTGTGTGATAACCTGGCATGATTTTGGGGACTGCTGGTCCAAGCCATGTTGGCTACCTGGGACATTATAGGTTTGAGACACATTGGCCTGATGGCAGTCTTGTGACTCTTAAGTGCTCATAGAAGAAGGAAGTGGTGAGAAATCAAAACATGAAGAAATAGAAAATAGTGAATTGGAGTAAGAAACATTTAAGTGTGAGATAAGGTGATCCAGTTGAAAGATATTCCTTGATAAATGTGTTCTTGGAAAATGACAGATGATGGGAGTGCCTCTGTTCCATTACCCAGACCTTCAGTTAACACTGACTGAAGGTCAGTCCCAGTATTAGAAGAATGGCATTTCCAATTTTCTTGTTAAATGAATCTGAAGTCATCCAGTTTATCAGAGAGAGTCAGAGTTTTTGAAGGCTTCATTTTTCTCTGAGACAGAATGAATGGCATGAAGGCTCCATCATGAAGCTGACCCTGTGCTCTGACCTCTGAGTGAAAAGACCTTTTTTCCACAGTGAGTCATTTATGAGCACGTTTTTAAAGTTTGAGTCTGGATTAATAAAATATCACAGAACTTTAAACAGCATGTACTACAAATATTTGAAGAAGAACAAGCTCTCAACTATGAATACAATATTTATACAACTTAGGGAATTCTAGGGCTAAAACATTTAATCCTGATATGGTCATCCATTAAAGTGGCACATAGGCATTTACCAGACAAGGGGTATTGAAATGCCAGGACTAAAGGGCAACACACAAAAACATGTTACATATCAGGATACACTACAGCTTAGACACATCAGTGCTCAAGAAAAGCAGCATATTTATCAAACTGGCTCACCAGATCTTGGCTACTGCAGCTTGTTGAAGGTAAAATGAAATGAGGCTGTATGCTACCCTTGCCCACCAGAAAATATGTTTCTTATCAGCCTAATAAAGACATATTGTTAATTAACATATCTGCCAAGTTGACAATGTATTTAATTTGTTTTCTGTACAATACCCCTTTTTGCAGTACAATAGGTAAGCGGAGTGGTGATGCCAATTTCCCGAATTATGACATGTTCTGTTGTTGGTACACTGCTCATTATACTATTCACAGGCCCATAGGTTTTGGTGGACACTCATATCCTACTCCAGAGGAGCTTAAAAGACTTATATGACTCAGTGCTCATGCCAATTGTTCTTTGTTTCTGTGTTGTTATATTATGTGTTTTTATGTTTGCTGCAGCCCAAATTGCCCACTTGGGACAAATAATAAATGAACTGAACTGAACTCTTGTAGCTATATCATGATGCAGCTTTTTATTGGTGATGTTTTTTTTGTAAGAAACATGATGCTGATCACTGGAGTAGCCCTTGATAAATGATGATGTAATCGTGGTCAAACTTAGCCTTTTAAAGTTGTAGATGTACAACCTTTCCCATGCTGTCCAGGAGGAATCAGTTTATATTTCTTGCCACGGCAGACAACGTTGCATGAGGAGATGGACGTATGGAGTATTTATTGTTGGCCAGATGTAGTTCAAGTGTTTTCTTTACATACATACTTCAGAGAAAAAAGTAAGACAGACAAAACCCTCTTCTCTGCACTGTATCTCCCAGACTGATAAATGTCACAATGTAAACAGCAAAACATGCCAAAGCTATCAGAGGCTTCCCTGATGGAGCCTCCCATCTCTTTGAATCACTAATCTGGTGACGCACAGAAGGAAACAATGGGTAAACAGCAAGAACCTCAGCATGGTCACGTATCCAGTCTGTGTGTTTGCAAGTGTGTGCATATGTGTGTGTGCAGCCTAGCAGCAAGTATCGACATCACAACTAATGAGTCTTAGGCCCAGCGGGTTGCAATTCCAACACACCCTCTTCACCCTCCAACAAACACACAACGACTCCCATGCATGAAATTTCCCTGTCACACACACATATGCATTCACCCCTGCCACTTCATCACCCTCTGGCATTCACTCGTTAATCTGGAGGAGAGCCCATAGTCAAGGCTCTTCAGTTAAGTGCCACGCTGGGACTTGAGGGTGCCATTGTCAGCTACAGATGCAGAGGAACGCTACTGTCCAAAAAACAAAAACAAGTGCCCACTAATCCATACAGGACGGACACACATTCTCTACACCTCCTTTCATCCCACCATCCAGCCTGGAGAGATGGAACCACCCACACAGAAAATAGAAGACTGGACAAGATGTCCAAGATTACATAATTCTGAGGCTTTATGTAACAGCAAGGGCGAGTCAGTCAGTTGGAACAGGCCTTTTTAGGACTCCTTTCTCTCTCTGACTCTCTTGCTATTTCCTTTTACAAGAGGAATGATGAACGGATGGATGGCTAGATGGATGGTTGTGTGCCACTGGCGATGCCCCAGAGCAGTACCTCTATGACAAAGAATGGCACAGATGGCGGCCCAGGGCTGGCTGGCGTTCAGGGTACCAAATGGCATGCCACAACAGGTCCAGATGGACTCAGGCTCTCAGTTTTATTTTTGCCTGTGAATAGATGGTGGATAAACAGTGAGAAAGACAGAGGAGTAAAGAAATAACGAGAAAAACAGTGAGGCAGGAGGGCAGAGAGACAACCTGCCTACAATGTGAGAAAAGCGGAAAAAAAAAGATCTGGAGGAAAAGTGGGAGTGTGAAAAAGCAAAGAAGATAAACAAATTGATCAAGCTAACTTTCCATCTGCTCACTTTTTGTGTTTCATTCTGAAAGAAATCCACCAGCTGCACCTTTACATGGCCAACAACCTCTCAGCTTAATAGTTGAATTACAAAAATGATGCCTGATGCAGAATGATCTGACTACAGTGAATCCCAGCAAAGGAAATATGACAGACAGCGTATCTACCAGACAAGAGAGCGCTGACTTTAGTAACTGAATAACTAATCACAGCTGATCATGTTTTATTTTTTACTTCATTTAACCGTTTGAAGAATTAATTTTAAACACCCCCCCCCAGTTCCTAAATTTTTTATTTTTTAATAAATTTATATATATTAAATAAAAAAAAAATTTACTAAATTAATTCCTTTTATTTCTCTGTAAAAATTAAAAAATTGTTGGTTTGAAAGAATTTGGGGTGTTTTTTAAAAATTGGAAATATAAAACGCACTGCTGCCCGGATATTGGGGTCATAACAAATACATAACAAACTATGTTATGTTATATCTATGAGTCCAACTGAAAGTAAATGTAGTTTCCCTCCTGGGTTAGCTATCGTAGCTCGCTGCTTTTACACTGGCTACACTAGCTGCCTATTCCTGAATCTAAGGTGGCAAGTGCAAGATTAGCATGACCCATAATCAGAAGCTTCAAAAACACTGCTGAATGTAATAAGAACAGTATATAATTGGGTCCTGTAGGAAACAGGATTGCATGTTTTTACACCCCCACATTAAGACTGCTTAACTGGAAAACACCACATTTCTCTGGTGTCATGAGGCGGCCAGTAAATATAAGAGAATATCTCTGTATGTATGGAAAAGGGAATTTCTGGCAAATTAACTTCCACAAACAGAGGTGTCACTCACTCTGTCTTTAACTCTCATTTCCATTTCACCCAGATAAGACCTCTGATAGCTGCTTGCAGTTCAAACCTGAGAAGCCAGCAGCGTTTACAGAGCGCGGGAGGGAAAATTACTCCTTTGAGAAAATGAAAGCAAGTCTGTCTCACGCTTATTATGAAATATAATTGTCCGAAGGCTGTGAGTGATTGAGTGTTATTTCACAGACCACCCTTCAAGGCAGAGACCGGGGGATAGAAGCTTAATTCTGGGAGCGCTAAGAAAACATTTTCTGCTGCAGGAAATTACGCTGGATAAATCAGCATTTTTGACAAAAGAAGTCTTACACAAGTTTGGTGTCCTTAAAATTAAAATCCACAGGAAAAACCCAAATATATCGCAGCCCTGAACCTAACCTCTGACGAGCTTTGAGCATGTGTGTCAAGGGCAACATGAAATCTGAGGATATTATGGTTTTACAAATGATAACAGCACGCAGCAGAAAATGTGTCTCATTTTTCATCAGATTACCTCTGAGCGGAAAGATTCTGTGAGGGACATCTGTCCAGTGTTGACATTTGGCGTTGCGCAACTTTTGAAAAATAGCTCTGTGGTTTAAAGGTTACTTTGCTCCATTCACTTGAGGAGGGAAACCCACTGCTCCCTAATGACCATTCACAAATTACTTGACATTCCCTGCTAAGAAAAATACAGAGCAGCTCATTCTATTCTTAGACAAGCCATTCCCTTGCAATCGATGGAGACTCTTCATAGTAATCTCTGTAGTATAATTACAAATGTCTATCTATTCGGCGGGTGGTGACACTCTGGATGACACCGCATTTCTTTACCAAGAAAGCTGAAAAAGAGTGGAGAGTGGAAAATTATATCATTCTCAAAATGCAATCCAATCATTTGATTTGAGTCCCTAAGGTCAAGGTCATTGTCTATTAGAGATGATTGACAGTTGGGTTTCTTTTTCAGACACTGATCAGCTGATTGTTTGTCCAAATGTTTAAAATGACATGTTTAAGTCTCCCTGACTCTGATCTCTTACAGTCCTGTGAATAATACCTGCCCTGAATAAGTAGCAAGGGGAGAAGCATGATGTTAATATAATTAGGTACAAGTTAGGTAGGTGAGGTAGATGCAGTGCTGGATAATCAATCGGGCATAGCAGCTGATATTGTGAATACATTAAGCACATAATTAAAAGTGTGTTTCAAGCTACCACACAGGTAATATAGTTTCTGTTAACCATAAAGTCACCAATGTCCTTCTAACCAAGTAGTTTTACTTTCTAAATAGTTATATTGGTTGTTATGAACGGCTTATGGTGACTTTTCATTGCCTTCTAAGAGTTGAACCTTCTATCATCAGGTGTGGATCGTGGAGCTGTTCTACAGACAGGGAACAAGTTTTTTAGGTACCACCTTCTGATTTAAAACTGATCACACAATATATCTCTTTTATTTGCAGCTGCTCCAGATTTGCACATCTTGAAGGCATCACTCTCAGTGGTGCTGGATTCTCAACATGTTCAGAAAATAGACCATGTGGAATAACATATGAATTATTAAGATGCTGTAGTATTCCTCGCAGATGAGACATAACTAGGACACATTCCAGCACTGAGACTGGGGGCTGCTGGGGGTTTTAAGGTGGAATATGTAGTCTCAGTCTCTCAGCAGAACAAACTGTACTGTAGCATAATGTACCCGACTGTACTGTAATGTGCTGCCTCCTCTTCCTCTGCATCCTGTTTCAACCCTGTGTGTGTGTGTGTGTGTGTGTGTGTGTGTGTGTGTGTGTGTGTGTGTGTGTGTACAAACCCATATGTACTTTTGGTGTTCCCAGCCCATGTGGGTCAGTGATGTTATGTTTTGCTTGTTGGCCTCTTGTGGAGTGAAAAGGAAGCCTGGCCTGCGTAACACCCTGACAACAAGTCCCATACTCACATATCACATGTACATTCACACTCACACAATAGATTTCTGACGCAGGTGTTTTTGAATACCAAACCCAATATTTTGAAATGTGGAAAATTATATTTTGTATATTCATATTTTGTTCAGTTTAATTTTGACACAGAATCCATACTTTTCCCCAGACAATTGTTTTTTGTTAAAAAAGGAAAACACACATAGACATCACAGTCAAATGTCTACAGTCTAAGATAAAATCTAAATAAACAATTGAAAGATTAAGGTCATGTTCAGACTGACATTAGAACTGCATGAGAATCCCCTCCCGCCTCATTCTTTTCTATGAAACCATAACACTGATGCATAGGGGTGCCAGCACTCACAAACTCAACACTCAAAAACATGCAGGGTCAGGCTCTGACCATAGACCACAATGTCCCTGGTTCAAATCCAGCACCTCTCTCTCACTCTTTTCCTGTCAGCTCTCCACTGTTGCTATCTAATAAAGGCATGTCTAATAAACCTTCAAACTCAATGATCTACTGTATAAACCTGGAAAAAGTACCATCTCCTGCAAGCAGACTCAAGAAAATAGCGGAAATATAACCTATAATCAAACATATTTTAACATCTATCTAGATTCCTTCATTTGACAGACGACTTTGGTGGGATAGAGCCCAATAAACAAACGCTGGTGGTGCTGGGGTGGTGGAGAGGTGAAGCTGTGTGAAGTGTGAGATAGACGAAACATGTAAAGTAGTTTAAATATTCTTCAACGTTATCAGTGAATGTTAGAAAAGCCTGCTAACAATTCCCCGTGAAATCATTGGAAAATGAGAGATGGAGTCTCTTAGTACTGAATAGTATAGCAGATATTTACTTCCTGTCTCCTTCACACAAAAACACCAAATACAGGTGGGGTGAGTCTCTGGATAAATGTTTATATGCTGCATTTCTTCTGAGAAAGGCTTTCAGGTAAATAGTTGGATTGTCGGGACATCATGTCAGAAAATAGGACAGGTGAGTTCATCAATGCCTGTTTGAAGCAAGCGTCAGCATCAAGTATTTGACAGACATCCGCTCTAAGAACAGGTGTTGTTTAAAATAGAACAGATATGATTTACGGCTCAATGCTGTGACATGACACATGTTGTTTGAATCACACATACCAAAGACTGATTCCTTGACGAAAACAAAAAAACAACTAAAACTCAACAGACAAAAACCTGCAAACACCATCAGCCATCCAATGAATGCGCTTTGTGCAAAACAAGTTCCTGCTTTGTTTGTTCTTCCAATTTTTTCCTCTTTGAAGGGAAGAATCTTTTTCATGCCAAAATGGCCCCAAAAATTGCCAGTTTAGTGTTTTCCTCGCTCACAACAAAAACACACACCTTGCAGAACATTGCTTCAGATTTTTGGACTTATCATATCTGTACACTGGCACACATCCAACCTGCCAAGCAGCAAGGGCTGCCATAAAAGTTCCACTTTAAAAAACAGGCTCACCACAGATGTACCGTTGTTTCCAACCAACAAAAGACTCTGTGGGAGGCTACTGCAAGCTGTGACAACCAGTTTTAAAAAATCAACACAAATGCAAAATCACAAAAGATGAGTTAAAAGCAATCTGCATCAAGGCCGGTGGAGGAGAACATTTTGCGTTTTCAAAATGCAAACACATTTTCTTTACTGATGGGAGCAAACAACAGGAGGTAAAGATACTTTTTAGTTTACATTCATATACACAATATATATCTTTATGTGAAAAAGTCCTACAGTTACTTACACACCATGTGGATGGGGAGGCCGTCACCTTAGGCACTACTGGACGTCAACTAAGGGAACTAAGCATCGGGATTTCAGACAGGGATTTATGCCCCTAAAACAAAATGCGAGCGGAGACAAAGATTGAGACATTTAAATCTTCCTTTTGTCAACCAGCTCATGGAAAATCAGGAAATAAAAAAGAATTGGACAGCTGACGCATAAATGTAACCTGCCAAGATCAGATTTCTTTAGGTATCTTCAGACATTTTTTGCTCAAACGTCCAAACTGGAATAGCCTTAAGAAATCTGATTCCCCTACTGAGTGCTATCTAATAGGAACTCAAGACAGAAATCATACAGGGAGGCCAATATCCAATCTATAAAAAACATTATCTAGTATGAAAGAAAACAAAAATGGGAAGGAGGTCTTAGAAATTAGTAAAGAGGTTTGGAAAAATATTTCCTCAAGTCACTAATGCAACATTTTTTCCAAAATAGTCAAGCAATGTTGGAGGACATGTGGAGAGGAGTATGCAAATCATATGCATATATTTCGGAGATGCCTTTAGATAACTTTTGGAGGGAGATTTTAATAACATATCTGGTTTTCTATCCAGGGACCCATTGCTGGCTATCCTTGGGGCTATCCCAGAAGTAGTGGTGAGCAGGAAAAAGATGTTCTTACTGCATATTCTTCTTGCAAGGAAGCAATAGCACTGAGCTTGCTTAAAACTGATCCTCCATCCTACGACACATGGCAGGGAGTGGTTAAAGGAAATGACACACTGGAAAAAAATAACTTTGATGCTGAGACTGCAAAATACACAATTCACAGACCAATGGTCACCTTGGCTAGAAGTGATGGGAGATTGTATTTAAGTAAAAGCATTATAGCTTTTCAGTGTTCTTTCTAATCTAAAATGCATTTTGTTATCTAATAAGTTATTTTGTTTCCTCTGATCTATGGTGACATGGACCAAAGAGTTTGGTGGTCTTTATATTTGGTCTTTCTTGCAGGGCTGAGGACTGTCATAAGCACTTTTCACATATGTACTGGAACCCTGAACTTATGTAGACATTACCCGGAGGAGGTGTATGTGAGAACGAAAATGTCCAAATCAATTGCCTCACGTTTTAATTCCTGTCTATGTCATCTATGATCAGAAATCAACAGATTTCTGGAGAAAGTAAAGATGCATTCTGCTCATAGTCAGTTATAGGCAGGCAGACTGGACTCACGCTGCCCTCAATTTCTCCCTTCTCACCTTTCTCTGCTTCCATTACAGGTAATTGTGATTTGTGGTCATTTTATGGTCATTTTGATATCAATATAATCTGAGTCTCAGTTTGTAAAATTCACAGTATGTGAGAACACATCTGACATGGCTAATCTCCTGATGTGCACTACATGTGTGAAAAAGCACATTTGGACAATGTCCTGACCTGATTCTCAGGACATTGTTCGGGGTTATGTGAAAACAACTACGGTGAGTGGCAGTGTGAGATTAATGTTCTGTCTGCAGTAGAAGAAGCAGAAGTAAATAATACAATAAAACAGGTATATATATATATATATATATATATATATATATATATATATATATATATACATATATAGATAACTGTGGATCAGCTGAATCAGGTTTTATTTGTGGATAATTTTCACATTTTCTTCTGAACAACTAAACTAAAATTACTGTCATTTCAATCACAATGCATTCTACACAACAAGTGTGATCGTGACATAAAACAGAATGTTGATGGTAATATGAGATGTTCTGTGCAGTAGGTTAATCCCTGGTACGTTATATAATTGTCAGCTGGAGCACAAAGAAAGACCAGAGAGGATGATCCTTGTGGATTACTCCCCACTCAGAGACCACAATCTGTCTCTCCACATAAAGAGCTCTGTGGGTTTGTGTTAGACAAGGTCTTAATGTAAAGAAATGAACCTAAATCACAAAGTGGGAGTGCAATGAAGAAAATCACCACTTTCTCTTATAGTTACAGGTTCACCCTGTTTGTCTGAGTGGACTTGCAGGCTGATTATCTCATCCAAGAAAGCAGAGTCAATACTTGTTCTCTTGTGGGAAAAGTTTGTTTGAAGTTGTCTCAAAGAGAACAAACTTCTCATGAATGGGAGCAAAGATAAGTTTCTTTACAGTCTGAGAGGGCCTGACGTGCCCATCAATTAAGTTGTTGTTTTTCCTGGTTGTTTTAATCTGCTCTGTGCTCAGACACAAAGATGCATCGCTGTTGCAGAGAACCTCAGGCTTCCCATTCATTATCAAGTCTACATATGATGCGCCTTGGTTTGGCAAATAAATCTCCATGATCTTTTTCACTCTGAGTGGATTCTTTCCTTTCGGAATCATAGTTCAATAATTAGAAGTTATATAAAATGTGTCATTGGTGAATATGTTTAGACAAAGTCTATGTTGCACACATTCTTTCCCTACAATCAAACTGTGTCATGAAGCAAAGTGAGTGCAAGTAAATGCAACACAATCTGAACTGTCTTATAGGAAAGTGTAAAATAATTTCATCATTACAAAACATTGGTTTAAAAAATTAACATGGGTGGTATAAGGTCTCTAGATCTACAACATCTCGCTGTATTGGCCATGTCTGGTCCAGAGTCTGCTTAGATTTGGTCGCTTGGTGCCAGAACACAGCCAAGTGTGCAGATTTGGTACCTAGGTTAAAGCTAGGATAGATTTTGAAAGTAAAAATTCCACCCCCTTCCTCAGGTGCTCCCTTTAAACACACTTTAAACACATGAACACACAGTGCCTGACTATATAGTTCAGAAAAATAACAAATTTCCTCTGAAAACAAAACAAACCAGATAATTACATGTCCCTCGGTTCTTGCCATCGGTGTGACAGAGGGGATGACACGCAGCAAAGGGCCGCAGGTCGGATTTGAACCTGGGCCACTGCAGCAACTCCATATATGGGTCACCAGCTCTACCAACTGGGCTAACCAGGCACCCAGTGTGATTTTTCAACTTCACACTGATGTGGACCCTGGTTTGGCCTGTTGCTTTATCTGACTTTTTGTTTCATACCCTGTTCTACCTCTGTGTTTCTTTCTTTGCTTTGTTTAGCAGTGCAAAAATTTGGGCTGGTCTTTCTCTTCCATTCTTGTGCAACTAGCTCGGTACCTTTAGCAATATCTGCCTGGTCAGCTTGTGGAAGACTTCGGTCATGCGTATTGATTGTAGGGGCAGAGTGTGCAGAGGTTGGCAGGTAGGTAGGTAGACAGGAAGGTCAGCCAGCCAATCATTTCATTTGGACCAAATGAGAGGTCATAGTAAAATCCTGGAACAATAAAAAAAAAAAATAAGACAGCGACAAGTAAGCTTTGAAAAGCTAACTTTAAGGCCTTTGAAAAACACTTGGTCTAAGCTGTTAGAAACACTTTAACACAGCATATGAATGTGTAAGAGTAATATTTGTGACTTGACTGATGAGTGGGTTGCTCTGATAAGATTTATTTGACTGTGAAGTCTTAAAAAACAGCTCAGGTGACAAATGTTCATCCCTGACAAAAGGGAAAGAACAAAATGAACACAGAACTCAATTTGGCACGGTGAACAAATACATGCAACACTGTAAAGGACAGAAATCCGAAGCATAATGAACTGTTTCTTGTTTGTAAAGAAGATGTAATAAAAAAAAAATGTATTTCCCTGTCACTCTGCCAACATGATGGCATGTGCCACTCAGAACCATTAGAGACCTAGTCTCCAAAGATGCAGTGACAGGCCTGTAATGGAGAATCTGTTTTCTAGTTGCTATGTGTCATATTTTTCCTTTCTCCTAATCTTCTCAGTGTCTCTTCTGTGCTCACCAGGGAATCATATCCTGACATGCCACCCCCCCTGTAGAAAGCCAGGGGATACTCATGCTTCTCTGCGGGGAGAATAATTAGCTTCATCTTCCTCCGTTCCCTCCGTTCCCTCCGTACCCTCCCACATGCCTGTGGCAATGTGTGTAAATGAGCGGCTTTCTACCTTATGTGACTGGGTTCCTCTGCTAGAAAGCTCATCCACGCCTTTCCTGCATAACGAAGAGTTTAGTTTTTGTTCTGCAAGGGAGTCACATGCTGACACGCCCCAGTTTCCCAGCATCCTCAATGTCATCCTCAAAGAAATTGAGTTACTCTTAGAAGTAATAATCAGACTGTAAAGGTAGCCAGGAAGTAAGAGGAGACAGGACTCGTAGTTCAAATACTGGTAGATCAAGTATAGGACCAGAACAAAAAAAGCTCTTCTTTGAACAGAATTTGCATATTTAGAAATCCACTATTAAATCCACTAACAGTGTTTTAAAATATAGCAACTAACAGTGTCACTTGCACTTTTTCTTTTTCATGGATGAATGGAAAAATTAATGTGACGTGAGATCATATTATCTGAGCAGCTGAACATCAGTTCTGCTGAACAAGGGCAAAGGTGTTTGAGCAAACAGAAAACCAGACCTGTAATATGATTGTATGCACATGAGCTCAGTGTGCACACCGCCTAAGGAAGTACTGTCATAAGGTTCGGCATCATCACAAGGGCACAAGCTGTTGCAAAGCAATTCTGCCACTGGGTACAGGTGTAGACAGAATTTGAAATGTTCTAATGTTCTAATTCAAAAAAAGAAAATGTACAGTATCGGCAGCAGAAATTTGATGGTGTGGAGGAAAATACCAGCAGCTTTTGATTCTCATCCAAAAGGTGAAAAAAAGAAAAAAGTGTATTTTGTTCAGATAATCGGCAGTACTTCAGTGTATCTGAAAGGAAACGATTAGTTTATCAAGACACATCTGCTTTTGATTAATTGTTCTCAGGATTTTCTGAAAGCTAAAATATCAAAGCTTTCATCAGTCCCAGCTTCTCAGTTGTGAAGATTTGCTGCTCTTATGTGATGTGATTTTTGGTTCTTTGGTTTTTGGATTGTTAGTTGGACAAAACAAGAAATTTGAAGGCATCCCCTTGGGCTTCAGGACATTTTATTTATGATATTTTATAGATCAAGCAATCAATTAATTAAATGTTAATTGCACACAAATTCAACACCACCACTTTAGCATCGGAAGAGCTGCTGCCCATCCAATGACAGTTGGTGTTTGTTTTCAACACCTTTTTCAGCTCCATGATGCAAATCTTCATGTTTGATATCACAAAATTTTGTGTTATGACAGAATCAATTTGTCCTCGAGTGGCACATATCTTCTGTGGAGCTACTCTGTAAGAACTGAAACCCTCCTATTTCAAAGTGAAGCAGGCTGTTGCTGGGAAGAGCAAACATGCTCTGTCAACATCACCAGGATAGAGGAGGAAACAGTAAAAAAAAAACAGTGTGTTTTACTTTGTACTGAGAAGCAAACTGACAGGTACCGCAGCTTAATATCTGAGGAATGACTGTTTTCAAGCCAGAGTGGCATTTTAAAGCGTTAATATAACCAACCAGGCAAATAAAAGTTTGTCTCAGGTTTAAACTGATAGAAATAACGGCATTGAGGTGATATTTGTACAGCACAAAACTGCAAGCCCAGTTAGTCTAGCAGCAGGTGCTATCAGAGTCAGCAAAGCATGGTGATTAACAACATATGAAGTATTTTTCCAAACATGCCTGTTTCTGTGTTCTGCTGCACACCTGGCAAGTGTGTTGTACATTCCATTGAATCACAAAAGCATATCAATCATTCATTTTCATTTCATGTTCTATTTGTATGCTTAGATTCGGAATGAAGTCCTTCTTCTATATTCAATTAATTCACCTTAATATAATTCCCCTCATAGATCAGTTATTGATGTCATTTTTGTAGTTTTATTTGCAAATCTAAATTTTAAAGAAACTCAGATTCCATCAAACCAAGTTTGGCTTTGATAAAGTTTCCCCTTTTATAGATTACTTTATATCAGAAGTTATGAATGAATGTTCATTAATCAAAAAAAGCCATCTAGAAAAAGGATTTGCAGGATCAATATTTCCATCCTCATCCCTGATCCAGACTAAATCTTATGTATAGTAAACATCACATACACTGCAGGCTGATCCTCTGGCAGGACAGCAGCTGTGGTCAGCCCTTAAAAAGCAGCATCGTGGAATGATTGTGCTTAAAGTCGACAGCAGGAGGTTCAAACGTAGCCTTTGGAGATCAAACAGCTACAGTCGCCTCTGGGCATCGAAGGCCAGGCAGCCTGAACTGTGGCATTTTGAGCTTGCATAGTAAGGAATGAATATGTATCTGTGAGTTTGTAATAAAAAAAGCACTTGACTTCCAGTGCCGGAAAAATTAAACAGGATGAGGGTTTCAGAAGGAGCAGCGGTAGCCCAAAGTTAGAGAGGCGGACTGGTGTGTGGAAGGTCGGACCTGCCAGGAAAATCTAACTGAGGAGAGAAAATTCCGAAATGCCCTTTCCTCCCTTGGCACCGCTGTTAAGTTGCTCTTGAGCAAGGTACTAAATCCTCTGTTGGCCTACTGCAGCTTTGGTAATTGTAGTGTAGTGTAGTGAGTGCAGTAGGAAACATTTAATATGGGAATGGATGTCTAAGAAAACGCAGATATGTTCATGCAAAACTTTCAAAGTTATGATAATTCCATAAAAGTAAAGTTCTGTTTTGATACTCAGCTGCTAAAGCCAGTTTATGAAAGCATGTTCAATTGGTGTACTATAAAGTTTTCTGTTTGAAATCATGGTGCTGGATCTTCACTGCGAGCAAGAGTTGCCAATTGATTGTTTAGCAAGTATTTGAATGCTACAATAATTCTTCTCACATGAATGACTTCTCTCAGCTTGCTTGGTTCTGCCTGCCCTCTGCCCTCTCATAATATAATTAAACTCTGCATGCAAGTTACAAAATGTACAAATATAGCCAGTTCTTTAGAACTAATGGTCCATCGTTGTCATACTTCACCACACATCATTTGTCATCGAAATCAAGTTTACAAGCTCCATTATCTGCTGGATGACATGTCTGAACAAGAGAATATACAGTCAGATGTTCACAGTATTGTGTTTCATTTGCACAAGTACAGTTGTTGCTCATAAACAGTGACCTTTACCCATCCTTCTCAATGACCTCCCCTAGTTCTCATTGCATAAGTACGCTCTCTATCAGAAATTATCTTGTGAAATCTTCACATGCTGTATCAAACACTATCTGAAGACGTGAGGACTGGGTCTCTGAGGGTCTCAAAAGGAAGTGCCTCGGGCTGTCGGTCATCTATGGCCGATCAAAGGCCCATTACATAACAAATGTCTTGAACCTGCACAGCGTGACCAAGAACTGTTTATGTAATTCTTTTTCCAGGCCAGAGTTATGAAGCAGGACTTGCCATCTAGGTGACATGTTTGCATTTCATAGTAGGTCACTGCATGATGGATGGTTGTCAGACAGATATCAGTCTTTCTATTTAGTTCCACAACATTGAGGAGTCCACAGTGTAAAGCTCAGCAGTCTAGTAATATACTGTTTCAGTTTAAGCTTGCTCTTGAAAACATTTCTCTGACATCTTTCTGACAATTTTCCTGCTCATCTTGGTTTTGGTCCACAATGGAGCCAATTTATTACAACTGTAGGATAATTATAGTGTCTTTACCTTCAACCATCCTTCTAAAAAAGTCCTTTCTGGCTTTGAAATTGGAATTGTTCAATTTACCAGGGCATCCAAAGACATTATGTACTGTTTGACTTCATACCACACCAAAACTCACAAAACCTTTTGTTTCGTTCTAGCAGTTGTAAATATAACTTGCTTAGGTGTCATCAAATGACACAAGTACAGTGTAAGCCCTAGCTGTTACAGGGTTGAGATCGTGTGAAATATGATAGTTAAAAAGAGTTTATCACAGATGTGTGTTCCCAAGGTACAGGATCATGCTGTGATGTAAATCTAAAAGGTTTTATCAGTGCTAATATATGAGTTAAATACTGTGGATTATTCTTTGTTTTATATTTCATGTAGTTTGTTGTAATGTATTGGTCTAATCCTATTTGATTTTACACATTCTTGTTGTAAAATATATATAGATTAAATCTAGTAATAAGTATATAAGTATATAACAATATATAATCTGCACAGCAACACCACACCAGAAGCACCCCAACTGATTATTATCTCTAACTCAGAGTGCTGCCTTCAGTCTCTTGGTGCTCAGATACACAAAATAATAATGCACTGAGAAACACAGAAACACTGCAGTAAAAAAACATAAAAGTAATCTAAAAAATAGAAGACCAAAAATGCACAGTACAAGATATGACAATGAAAGAATTGTGGACCCTAAGTAAAGACAGAAAACTTACAGGACCTATTCCAGACTATTAATACAAACACTCAGGCAGAAGTGCACAGACATTTTGGTATTGGAAGGCAGGTTTTGCTTTATTCATGAACGCATTATTTGTCCGGTGGGATCAAAGCGCGGCCTAACAATAGTGGTGTCAGCACAGGGCTTAGAGGCTGTCAGTCAAGACTGAAGGCTATAAGGTCACCAATTTAAATCCCTGACCAGCTCAAGCCAGGGACACAGGAAGTGAATCATTCTTTGTCATTAAGTATTGTTGCTCTGCTGCCTCTAAGCAAGGCATTTCATCAATGACTGCTCAAATGGATGACCATGAAATAAGTATTCAGAGCACAAAGTGGCTGTCCTTTTTTTTTTTTAAATGTCAATACAGCTGAAATGACTAGCTGACAAACCCCAAGTCAAAAACAGAAACAAACTTTCCCATAAACCCTTTTGCTTTCTGCAATTCAAGACATTTCGAGACTAAATATGTCATAACGGGCTTCCTAGCAAACAGTGTTTATATTTTGCAATCAGTCTGCAGTCCCACATAGACTGAACATATCTATCCCATAGGTTTACTTTATTTGCTTCATTGTAGTGGGCTGACTATATTGGTATGAAAGCTAGTGATTTGAAACTTTCATTCATCATTAAAGACAGAATGGAGCGGAATAAAAAAAAATTCTTTTGTTTTGGGGTTTTTTAGGGGTGATGTGACTCACAGTTGGAGCTCGTCTACTGCTTTGATTGGTACAAAACTTTCCAGATTCAGTCCACTCATTAGCCCAAAAGATTAACAAGTGTGTTACAAAATATCTAGTTCTTTGCTAAAAAGTCAGTGGTACAATCTGCAAATTGTTTTGAAATCCCCGCCTTTTTTCTTCATAGCAACAGTGCCTTAGGCTCATGGGTATTGTAGTATTTAGACCCATGCCAAAATGAAGGACAAAACACTGAGTTAGGGTCATTACATTAAGCTGGAGAGTCCCGTGTTTATGTGTTAAGTAACTTAGGGTGAACTTGTATGACAGCTCTTGACCTAACCAGTTCAGTGTTCAGTTCAAAGTAACCCAACAACAAAACAGCAGTTACACATATTGTTCTTGAGGCTTGGGATTCATATAACACCTTCCTTGTTTCCTTGCATTGTAGTTGAGTGAGTCCAGTTATTTTATAAACAGTAAAATGTCACTTTTAAATGTGTGTGAAATATTATTGATGACCTGACAAAAAGGAAAACACTGTTGATTGGATGTTCGTCTTGTTTCCGTCTGATTATTCTGTAATGTTTCACCTTTTTGGATGAGCCCCAGGTGTTTATGCTTCTCCCCGCCTCCTAATTGGTCAATTATCATTATTGTGTGGTGGGTTGCAGACATACACTCGCACACAGTCACTCACACACACACACATACATACAAACCGCTCCATTATTCATTCTGCTGTGGAGGCAGACATGCACTTTTCTCGCCACAGTCCACCTAAGGGAGTTATTAGAGGTTTGGGAAATGACTAAATCCCTTCCTGCTCTATCTGTGTTTTTCCCCCTGACTCTTTGTCTCTCACACATTCATGAAGAGTATACTAACATCCATCAGGAACAAAGAGGAGAGGAGAGGAGTGGGGGTCAACACAAAAAAATGTGAATCTAAAGAAAATAAATAAGAATACATACTCCACGTAATCATCAAAATAGAGTGAAATTATCAATCAACCAACCTAAGCCTGTATAGAAGAAGCTACTTACGACACGTACTAAGAAAAAGAAATGTCCTGAATATCTTCCAGTGAATAACTGTGCTTTGGTTATCTTTTGTTTATGAATTTAGTAAAGATACTCCAGCAGACGAGGGTTTAGGAATGTTGTCGCCATTCTTAAAATTTTTAACTTAATTTACTGAAGATTATGCTGATATCTAACTGAAATGATGGACCTCAAGATAATCTCTCCTCCATGCGTAAAAAAAAATCATATCTAAGTTCACCACCGACAAAATGTTTCTGGCGATACTCCATGTCCTCACTAAATGGAATTTCAAAGATGTTCAGCTTTCCTTGTGTCCTTTTGGTATGTCAGTGGCATCTCATTTCCTTTGGAAAGGATTAAGATGATGAAAGGCCTACTACTGGTTATCTGATGTGTGCCTCTGTTATATGTATGTGGTATATTGACTACTTTTCATTTCCTCTTATTCCATATACATTTTCAAATTCATATACGTTTTTTGTTTTGTTTCAATTCATTGCAATCTTTGGTGATAATGTTGCACCCGATAAGCAAATATAAATGTCAAAGACTGGGACCTTAAGGTGACACTTGCATTATTACATAATCTTGAGGCCCTCAGCTAAAAAGCTGTAATTATTTCAGTATATTTTGTGTTTACAAGGTGCACATCCCCAAATGAATTAGTGCATAATCAAGATAATAAAATGAATGACTAATTAACTAAGACATACACAATGCACACAGAATGTGAGAAACGGTGACTCAGCAGGAGTCCAAAGCCTGTTTAATACTGACAAACACACAGCAGCAAAAAACGTTTGGTGAATTCAACCTTGATTTTTATTTTCCTTCTTTCATCAAGCTATTTTGCTATAAAATGTTTATTAAAAATCCATAACTATTCTTAAAATAACCAACTCTCTTGTTAAGAACCAGCGTTTCTACACATTTCCACATACAGCAGTAGATCAACAGACTCCACTTTCACTGATGGCATGTGAGAGCAGAGGAGGCGAGTTGCATAAAGGATGCTCATGTAATCCTGAGGCCAAAGTACAACTATCAGTGGTATGTAAGCATCCACTGGCATGTAAGCTTCAGCTGCTGCCAACTGCTCTGCGTGGTGAGATAAGAGAAGGATTTTGTAACATCATGTCTGAAATAGTGATGGTGATGATGTCCTTGCCTTTCCAATACCACAAGATTTTTTTAGAGCACAGTATGTCCAAAGTTTGTGTTTGTATAACATGGAACCCCTAGAGGGGTTTGAGTAAAAGCATGTCTTTATTTGATACAATACACTAAGACAGAGCTTCTATGTAGCCTACAAGAAAGTACCGTCTGTGTACCAGAAACTATCTGGTGCCAGAAACTTTATATTTAACTAAAAGGAAAAATGTTATACTGAGTCCAACTAACTTACTATAAAGTGCACTGCATTTACTTGAAATTCACACAATGGAACAAAAAAAAGCCTGAAAGACTCCATGGTAAGTTCCCTACTTGCTGCTAACAATGCCAATGCAATTACAGATATGTAACATGTAATATAGTTGTCAGTGACTCATAAAAGTCCATAATCTCAATTTACTGCTCATTCGTCTGAACTATTGAGCTTCTGTTATATAAGGAACAGTGAATGAGGGAGGGATTTCAGATATCTTGCATGTCCCCATAAGATAGTGTTACATGAATTAATGTACTAATAAAATATAATACCAAAAAAAAGAATAATAATAAGAATATTATTATTAATATTATTAGCAGGTTTAATGTAAATCAAACCTCATGTAAATAAAAACCCGAATTTGAAACCCTCTTCTGGAGATTACACTACTATGTCCTTTTATCATGACACACAGATAAAAATAAATTGTCTCCCTACAAGTTAAAAAAGAAATTAACTTTAATAAAAAAGATTAGTATTATCAGTGGACTCCTCTCTACCCAAAATAAGATCAATTATTCCAAACAACTGGGTATTCCCAGGTGATATAAATCCTGTGTGGATGTGGCTCAAAACACATTTAATTAATTTCAGAATATTATTCTCTGAACTCGAGTGCCAAATTTTTATTATAACTAGGGAGCTTGTTAGTGATTGTTATTAAACTTACTTTAACATCTCGATTTTTATTTTTCAGCTGCTGTTCATGTGTTTCTTAAAAATATCTTTGATGAATGATTTGCTTGATCAACACTGTGAGATGAGAAAAACTCACTTGGGAATCATGTAAGGTTCATAAGTTCATCTTTAATGTGTTTTCACAGGTTTGACTTTGCTTCATCTCTGTGGCTTCAACTCTTTCAACTCTCAGCCAAAACATTAAGCTCCTTTGAGTAATCACAGCGAGATTAAACGTGTCAGTTCCTTGCTGGTGTTGAACCACACGACTGTTGGACAGAGAGCTGAAGCCGCAAACAAATAACTTTTTCTCGCTCTGCAATATTTAAACTAATAGTTGTGTAGTGTAGTAGTGAGTTGGACGCCAAAAACATCTGTATGAGTTGTGCAAATAAATAAGTGTAGATGAGTTTTTGCGGTAAGAGAGGACAGATAGAAACAACCCTCAGTTCTGGAGGAAATACTAAATCCCTTCTATTGGCTTCTGAAAGGTGACAAAAGGCTGTTTGTCAGTGGCTTAAAAAATAACCCAAAATTACTCAAATTCAACCTGCCAGCTCTTTTGTTAAGGTCATGGTCTTTAGAGTTGCTACGTAAGTAATATGTAGATGATTGGTAGCTCTTTCAAACCTGCTACATTTTTGTTTTAATCTGTTATTTCTTTCAACTTCATTGCTGAAATTTGACTTTAAAGGACTATACCAAAATTGTTCCAATCAACTGGATTAAGGAGATTTTGACTATGGCAATGGCTGCCTCTTGGCCCCCTGATTCCAGTCTTTATGCTAAGCCTAGGTAATTGCCTGCTGGTCTCAGCAGCATACATAGCGCACAGCTGTGAGAGGTTATCAATCATCCCTTTCTTTCTTTAACCATGACCATAATTTTTCGCTAACCTTAAAAGGTACAGTGTGTAGGATTTAGTGGCATCTAGCGGTGTAGTTGCAGATTGCAAATCATTCCCTCCCACCTCTCTTTGCAAGCACGCAGGAGGAACTATGCTATGCTAGAGCCAGTGTTTGGTTTGTCCGTTCCGGGCTTCTGTAGAAACATGGAGGCGACCCATGCCATCAGGAGATAAAAACGTCTCATTCTAAGGTAACGAAAACACAACAATTCTTACTTTCAGGTGAAAGTTCAGCTCACAGTCTTACAACTGAAGGTCTAACCTGTAGTGGCCCGGAGGCCTCATGATGTTCTCAATGTTTTGCCCGTAGATTGAAACTTGGTTGTCTCTCATGCTTCTGTGCCTTTGTGGAAAGAATGTCAAGATACAGAGAGCCTGTTAACAGCTGATATTAGAATCCCTCTTGTGTGATCCAATCACAAGTGGACCACTTGCCGAGGTGGTCTGGGACGCATTTGACCACATACCTTTTGTAGTGTAAATGCTAATGCATCCCAGGCCGCATAGAACGACCACCTACCTAACTTATCCAGTAAGTAAACACACTGTCTATTTTAGTTCACTGTAATGCAAATCATGTCCTTTACCTGCTGAGATAAACAGCAGATGTTTGTGAACACATTGCCTGTTTCAATTGATTTAACCTGAACTAGTAACTGCAATATTCCAATACAAATTTACAATTTGGGGAGTTACCTAGTGAGGTGAAACTTTATAAACTTTGTGAAACATTATCTCTGACATATTGTTAATTATTTATACCTTCTTAAATGTTACGCATTAAATTATTTCTTACTTAGTTGTTTCCCAGTGTGTTAAATCTTAGTTACTTTAGTATTGGTTGTTTATACATACTTAAAATGACCTACATGTTTGTTTATCTATCTAACGTTATCTTTCCTCGATAAGCAAAAATAACCAATTGTACCAACGTAGTCGCATTTACAACATTTCCGATTTCCGTCTTGTATCGGTAAATCTTTACACCCCTAATAATTAAGGATGTTTTGGAAGAGTGAATTATGCAAAGCGACTCTAGTCAACTCTCAGACTAAGACTATAGAGCTGGAAATTAGCCGATTAGGTCTCCTTCAAAATCTAATCCAGTCAGACATCATTCAATGATCAATGATTCAGCAATCTGAAAAAAAATAACAGATTAAAACAAAAATGAAGAAAGTTTAAAGGAGCTACCTGCCGCTGCATCTACATGCGCAGTCGTTGCCATAGCAACTTCAGTGACCATGACCAAAATCTTTCATCATCACCTTTAGTGACCTAAACTTAACCAAAGAGTTGGCAGATTTCATTACTTCCTGGAATCTTCACTGGTTGCTTAGCAACCTCAAGTAATGACAAGAAACCAAAAAATACCTTGCTACAGTGACAGGAGATGACAGTGTAACAGTATCATAATACATCTGTATTTAACAATGGTTGAAATACTGACTATGTTGTGTGGAGACATCGCATGAGGGTGGGTAAAACAAACCTATGAAAAGCCCAGTTAATGTAAAATTAATGTAAACATTTAAAACAGTGGAACATTCAACAGTTCCATTCTTTGTTTGTTATGACAACCAAAGATACATTATAACGAAACTCTGTATCTTGACAACCTTTCCAAAGAGACACAGAAGCGTGAGAGACAACAACTTTCAATCTACCAGCTAAAAATGGAGAACATCATGAGGCCTCCGGGCCCCTACAGGTTAGCCCTACGGTTGAAAGACTGTGAGCTGGAAAAGGAGGCTCTTGAAAAGCAGGTGGAGGAGCTGAAAGCTCAGCTGCAAAGTGCTGAAAACCACAGCACCTGTCTGGAGGAGAAGGTGACGCAGGTTACCACCAAACTGGAGCAAAAGAAGATACAGACTCTCGAGGAACCAGGGGAGAACTCTAAAAATAAGCTCCTTCCAGAGAAAAGCAGTGGACAGCAGGAGAAAAACAGCACCCTGCAGGACAAAGTGCAGGAGTTGAATGATTTGTTGGGGCAGCAGCGTGTCATAAACTTCCGGGATCATAGTATGAGGCTGCAGCTCAGCAAAGAACTGGAAGAGACTAAAGGACAGCTGGCTCGACAGAAGACCCTGAAAGAAATGTTCATTAACAAAGGCAAGGAAACCAACGACGAACTGGAGAGGTTGAAGAGGCTCAGTGACACACAGACAATGAAAACCATGAGGATTGCCACTGAGGTTGGGAATGACATCAAGAAGAAGCAGAAGAAGGTGCTTCAGAAGGAGTTTGAGGAGCTCAAAGTGGCTCACATAATCACCAAAGAGAAGTTCTCGACAGAGCTCCAGGTTGAAAAAGATCAAAATAAAGCCCTTCAGCAAGAACTTCAGCAGCTCAAAGTTTCACATCAGATCAACTTGAGGTACAAGACTGAGCTGAAAGCTGAAAGAGAAAAGAGCGCTGACCTGCAGAAAAACCTTGAGAAAGAGATTCGGTCTCAATCTGAAAGTGTGTTAGAGAAGCTGGAAGTCATAAAGCAGCTGAGGGCTGAGAAGGATGCTCTGCTTCGACAGATGGAGGAGGAGATCCAGACCTTGAAGAAAAACACTTCTGAAAAAGAGATGTTGTTTTCCAAAGAGTTGGAGGACCTAAAAGAAAACCTGACTAAACAGAACTCTACCAACCAGAAGCTGGTCACTAAGCTCCAGGCTGTGGAGGAGGTCAGTCAGAGTCTCCGGACTGAACTCGCCGAGCTCAAAGAGCAGGAGGAGGAGACCAGGGAGCCAGAGGAGGATACTTCCATTCTGGAGGATATCAACGACTTAGAGCAGAAGAAACACGGTGGCTGGAAAAAATTCAGAGACCTCTTGGGTTTGAGGAAGAAGGAGGAGAAGCTGGAAGATGAGACAAAATCCACCTGAGACTCTTTAACTGAGACTTTTCAAGAAATACTCACATTCAACATATGTAAAAAGGCAATAAAACAATAAAGAAAGAAAATCTGCCAGTTTTGTTGTATTTTTATTGTATAGTTAATAGTTATAAACATTCCACTTAGAAACAGGTTCACATTTGCAAACAATATATATTATAATCCCTGAGGTTTGTATTAATTTAAACTCCATTTTTGATACAATTTACTGTCAGTCAGCAAGACATTCGTTGTATTTACATTCAGTAATTATCTCTCTATACAGTAGTTTTCATTGTTACTGGCAGAGTCCACCAATCCCACACTAGATTCAAATTACATATATAAGCACAGGGGATTCACAGGAAATGATGCAGCATGTACTTTGTCACCAAGCTCAGTGCTGACTACCACTAATCACTAAAATGAGTCTCCAAATCAAGACATCGTCATTTTAGACAATAGAGCTCTTAATTTTTACAAAGGTGAGTCGGAACGCCACAGTGACCTGAAGAGCTGCAGACTTTTAACACATCATCAATGTGAACAACTCTTTAATTTTCTGAGTAGTCGCCAAACGTTATATTATATATCACTACGTTTTACATGTGCATAAAGGACCCTTTTCTTTACATTTAGATAGCAGATTGTGTCTTATGCATCACAAATGTAGAAATGACTTTGTAGCGCGTCCTTCCATTAAGACTGCAGGTTTTTAAATTTGGTTTGCAAATTATGTCGCACCCACCTCCTGTAAAATGCCCTGTCAATCAAAACACAGTGAAAAAGGAACAGTCAACCTGCAGTGACATAATGGATGAACACAAACAATAAACCTTCTAATTACTCAGTCATTAATTATCTGGCAGCTTGACAATGCAGCCCTTTGGATCAGAGAATGGAAAAACAATCGCTCTTATTATGCCTCTGCAAACAACTGCGCACTTGACCTTTTGGAATCAATGAAAGTAGCCCGGTTGGCATTTTGCAGAGCTGCCAAACCCCCCCCAAAAAAGAAGTGTTCACACCTCTGGGAGCTGTGAGAAAAGCAATTTGGCAGCTGTGAGATCATTATGGCTTGTTGATAAACCAACTAGGATCAGAGTTTCAGATGATGTATGTGCATACAGTCTATGTAACATGGAAGATTCGCATTTTACAGTCAATCAACTTGCTGACAAACACCAGTGTCTAATGTTAAAACAATTACGTCAGGGAAATATGACTGCATTGTTATTTCAGCCATTTCAGATTACAATAACATCTGCAGTGGTTACCATTGAAATGATTGAAACACAATCTTTGTTTTGTATTGTTTATCCTTTTTTGCGTTCAAAAATAAATAAATAAATAGAATAAAAGGGAGTTCCCTTAAAACAGATTAATTTTAGTTTAGCAAACAACCACACTAGTTGTGCCAGACAGTGCGTGCATATTTACACGGCCTTATCCTGTTGTACAATTTAACAAATGACTTAACAAATGTAATCTCACTTAACTGAATACAAAGCCATTGCTTGCCACAGGCCAGGATTTATAATGAATAAAACATGAACCAACCCCTCCGCCCCCTTAATATTAAGAGAGAAAATACCCTCCTTTGAGGCCAACATTATGATTTGTGTCTCCTTACATTATAATGGCAAACTGCTATTATTTGATCTGAAATCCAATTTGTTTAATAGCTGATGTATGCATAGTGGAGTATCTTTAATGCATAAATCTAAAACACATGAATGTTTTCTGAGGCTTTGTGTTCAGACATGATAAGAAGAGCTGTTTTTTCTCCTCTTCACCCAGAGAAATAAAGACGTTCTGACTACAGGCTGCAAACCAGTACAATCTACAGTCAAATGCATTTTTATATATACATGTGAACTGATATGTCTGAATGTTCTACACTGTCCTTTAATATTAAATGTTATATGACACCAATACAGCAGTACACATAATACTGAAAATTTCTTATGGCTTAAAGCATTTTATGGTTTATCTCATGAGTTCAAGGTACCATATGAACGCTGCTGACAGCTCAGATCTAGTCAAATACAGAATATAGCAATCTTAGTGAATATATCAGTTTTTTGTTTTTTATTGTACATGCTTTTAGTACCATTTCCCTATAGTTTCCTTTTGTTTTCATTTATATTTTTTATTTTTCTCTAATGTATGGCAGTTTAATGTAGTTCCTCTTACAAAAAACTATTATGTTATAACAAGAAAAATGATTTGGTGACATGACATGTCATAACAGGAAAATCTTGTTATAATGTGAAAAATATCTAGTTTTTCACATTATAACAAGAAACTATTCAAATATTTTTGTCATGGTGGCAGTAATCTTTTGTGCATAAACTTAATCTTGAAGCTCTTTCTTTCTTTGGCTTTTGTTCTTGGTTACCCTGTATACTTCTATTGTCTCACATTTTCCTTTTGTTATTATCTCTTGTGCCAGGCATTTACTATAAAACACTGCAGGAGATACTTCAAACAAACAGGCACATGTAAAGCCACAGGACTGTTTACGGTTATTTTCCTCTTTTGCATACAGAAATATCCCATACAGCCAGGATTCATAAAACAAACATATTTAATGGCACTGCTTTGATTGTTTTTCCACTCAAGTGAAAGAACTAGGAGGTGAAGCTTGGCATTTCCTCCCATAAAGGCAGTTGACTCATATGAGAGCTTGCGGATCACTGCCTAAACTCATTACCATCACTGTTTCAACAATACTACTGTGACTGCTTATAATTAGTGTCTGATGCTGGCCTCAATTTTAATGTTTATGAAAGAACAGAAGTCTGGTATTGTAGCAAATTGTGTCTGTCCATGGTACAAACATAAGGTAGTCCTTTAGCACAAACAGCTATTTATTTTTTTTAATTTTGGAGAGCATGTGGTAAGCGAGTAGTGGTGGAAGTTGAGGCTTACTAGGATACAGGTATAATTAGAATTACCGTCCTGTGGTTATACACCACCAGTCAAGTTACACTTTACATCCATGTCTGTTCAGACTCATTTAATATGTGGTGAAAGTATAAAGTTAATTTTTTGGCTAAATGGAAATCACTATATTGATGGTACTGTACATATGTATGATTTCAGTGAATATACATCTTTGAAATGATTAATGAAAGATTATCATAGATGTATTGGATAAACAGGTACACATGGATTTATTATTTAAAGATGGATTCTTGTAGAGTGTAGCTATACAAAATGTGGTGCCTTTGTTTTCTCCTGGCATTTTTTGAAGCCTTTCTATGAGCCGTAGGTGAAATTCACTCACTAACAGGATCACCATTAACTAGGCACACTCCAGTACGTTGTTTGCTGTCACATGATTTATGGTGTTGAATAATAGCCAAAAAAGTGTTTTTCTAAGATATTATGATGTCACAGTGAAGTTGACCTTTGACATTTCTACTCCATCAAACATATATGTGAAATTTTGAGTTATGACCAAAACGTGTTTGTCAAGATCATTTTGAGTTCATGGTGACCTTTAAAGCAGTAGTGTCACCAATTCATTGTCTGATCAGTTATAGAACATGGCCAGTTCTTGAGTTATGGCCAATGTCACAGTGACTTTTACCTTTGACCACCATCCTGGAGTCCAAGTGGACGTTTGTGCCAGATTTGAATAAAATTCTCTCAAGGCGTTCCCGAGATATCACGTTCCCAAGAACGGGACAGACAGACGTACGGCCAGACGGACAACCCAAAAACATCATGCCTCCGCCCACAGCTATCAGCTGCACTAAGGCGCAAAATGTTAGTGTACATTCTATACAATCACATGTTATATCACATGTTGACAGAAAACGTCACACTGGCTGACTTGAGGTCAGTGAGTAAAACAAGGAGGAACCGACTCAAATCTGGAGTGATGGGGCAAAACAATGTTGTTCTGTGTTTTACTGAGGACATTTCTCGAGACAACTGTGTTCCTGCTTCATGTGACAGATGAGTCCAGCTTTCTATGGATGCAGGACCCACAGGCCAGGAGACTGTTTCACCCCATTTTTTTGTGAAGGCTTCGCTTTATGATTTCATGTAGGAACGAACGTCTACATTTCATATATGACATATCAGTTTCAACATAAAAACTCAAATTTGCAAAACGTTTGTATGTCTTTAAAATATTGCTCATCTATACAAATATGTGAACAAATGTCTATGTGGTCAACTGTCCAGCATAGAATAGAATTCTACAAGTTTTTGAGCCACCATTTATTAATGAACACCCTGTATTTACTCATATTCATAGAGCCAACCTGCGTACAGCCTCTAAAGTCAAGCTTTAATAAGATAACCCTCCTTACTGGGGTTAATCAGCTTAAACTGTTCACTGCAGTCTTGTGTGGTGTTCCCTCCTCAGACAGGTCGGAAAGTCACTAAGCCAATTTCATTTCCTCTCGGATTACTGGATTTAGAGAGGAGGAGGGGAGGCAGAGGGGTGCAAATCAGAATATTAGTCAGTGCAGTAATTTGGACCCTCTATTGCACAGGAAGTCAGCAGTAGGGGAGGTGAATTACTATTGGCCGATTGTGTTATTTAGCCGTCATGGTAAATCCTGAGGCACACAGAGGGTTGTATGTACTTGCATAATTTAAAGTATGCTTACTAGCTAAAACTAACAACAATGAGAATATACTTTATACTCCCCATCGTGCAGGTATGGTTGTGAAAGTATCATAGTGTGCAAATTGTCATTACTCCAAGTAGAATCATTATTATGGCGCTATTGATATCAACCATTTATCTACATAACCATATACAACTTTCATTCATGGCCACATGCGGTATGTGTGAATTCCCTGTTGGCTGCTGTATTAATAAAAGTATAGGGAGTTTAAGATTCTGACCATTTCATCCCCAACTCTCTCCACTCATTTCATGTCTGCTCCAGTTAAAGATCACCTAATAGGTAGCCCACAGTATAAGAGATATTTCAACCAACCTTTTGGAACAACATTTTTATTCACTTAAATTGTATGTATTTGGGTGCAGCTTCATTGCTATCACAGTTTGCCATCTGCAGATGTTTGGTTGAAGATAAAAACTCAAAAGGTCATGAGTCAGAGGGCAACTTGGTCTTTGTTCTCAGACTAGGAAGTGGAAAGAGCTGATATATATGTGTCAAGGCCAAAACATCCACCTCGAGCTTTTCATCAAAGCAACCAAGTCATCAAAGTCACAAGACAAATATTCCCAGAGGAAGATCACCCTACTCATCTATACTGGGCAGCAGGTTTGTGGCAAATGCTTGTGGGAGGTTTTCCTGTCTTCTTTTACATTTTACAGATGTGAAACAACAAAAATGCACAACACACAAAATTATGGGGAATATTTTTTGAAGTAAAGTTCTTTGATGTTGAACAATTATGGTTCCTGGTTTATTTCTGGAAACCAGCAGTGAGATACACAGCTAAGGATAAATATGGAGTACAAATACATTTAAACAAAACAATTTTTTTTCTTGGATGTTCTCTAAATAACTCAAAAATGATGTTCATGTTTGCAGTTTATGAAGTGCACACACACATTTTGGCACCCGTTTATTATTTCCTCATTAATAGCAAATGCTATTGCTATTAAAGCAGTGAAGCTCTATTTTGAACGAGACATCATCACATTCAGCTGAACATCATCATCAGCAGACATCAGCAGGTCATCATTCCCTTTATAGAGGGAACAGTCAGCACTTAAAGCAGAGATGAACGTGTCTGTGTGTGTGTGTGTGTGTGTGTGTGTGAGTGAGAGAGAGAGAGAGAGAGGGGTTGTGTCTATGAAAGGTTGGACAGACACTTATCTTAGTTCAAAGCACAGGCATGTGGAGGATAATACAGCATGTCATTGAATACCAGGTATTAAATGAGCACAGCAGGAACACGCACACTCTCACATTTAAAAAAAAGTACAAGCCGAGCCTGAGGCCAATGTTCAGGCCATGACTAATAATCACAAGACCAGCAGGCCCTGAGATGTGCTTGCAAGTAGCTAACTGTTCAACATAAACACATCCAAACACATTCACCCGATATTCCCACCGCTAGCCAGAAAGCTAATTTCATCCCTGCGGCTCAGAGTTCATCAATGTGAGTATGTCCATGTGAAGTGACGAGCAGCCTGCCATGACAAGGTTACATAACATCTGAAGGCATGTGTGTGACACTGTCCATTCTTATGCCAACAGAAGGTTACCAGAGATCACACACACACACACACACACACACACACACACACACACACACACACACACACACACACACACACACACACACACACACACACACAAGCCTTAGCAAACAACAGCAGGTGGTTGTGCAACCGGTCTGTGGTTGGTCTTGACTTAATTGATGGCAGATGGTCAGAACACAGAAACAAAACACAAAGTCAACGCTTTCAGAAAGCCTGAGTTCGGACTTAAAGACCAAGAGGGAAAATGTTTTTGAAGATAACATTTTGATGTCACATTAAAGACATCAGCAACATGCAGGAGAACAGATTTCCACAGACTGCAAAGCAAAATGACTTCTTGTGTTGACGTGTTATGGCTCTCGTCTGCTGGTAGCAAAGGAGACAGTAAAGTGACGCTGTTCAAGAGCTACCAAGAGCTTCCCATGTTACAGTCTCAAAATCAGACTGTAACATGGGAGACCGTTGTTCGTTTCCTGTTTCACACCGACAATCAACGTTGATTTCTTTTAACCATTACCATGGTTGTTTCCCAACTTCCCCAACTAAATGGTTATTATTGTAACCATGATGACGAAGGTCCCGTATGCCTTAGCAAAGCAGTAGAGCCGGTCCACCTTACACGCTCACTACGCTAGCTGCAAAGGGCCCCCACAAATTTGCAAGGGCCCCACCTTCCCCTCATGTCAAAGCAGGTGTCAATGTTTACAACTTTGATAAGAGGATAAACGGACAGAAAAAAGAGGGAATAATAACCATCAAGTATTCAGTCAAGCCATAGTCTAAATAGTATTTTATATTTAAAAATGTATAAAAGGAAATCTGGGGGAGACTGTTGAACATGATGCAGATTATTTGAGGCTGCAGCCAGAGCCTATAGGCTTATGTTTACATTGTATAGACAATATTCTGAGGACTGGACTAATTACCAGGTAGCAGAACCAAATCTCAGTTTTGTTGTTATGTTACATTTTTTACCATGTTAATATTTACTTAGTTTACAGGGTTTATGGGTCAGGTTTGAGGGCCCCCTAGCAGAATTTTGCTTCGGGCACCAGGGAGGTCAGGACCGGCTCTGCGAAGGAGTCAACCCAAACCACAATGTTTCCCTAAAGTTGTTTTTATGTCTAAACCTAACTAAACCTTAACCATAGTGCTGTCGCATCATAAAACAGATTTACTTGCCATACGTGATGTGTAACAATTTTGGGAGGCACGTAGAAATTGTTTCCATGTGTTGTTCTAAGGGGCAGTTACAATGACACATTTTGCCGTATAATTTGGAGGAGTTCACGTTTTTACAACGTAATGGCTAACAAGAGAGGCTACTTTATGTATGTAGGCAAGGCAGCTTTTATTTGTATTTGTATAGCAATTCATACCATATTTTAAACATAGGGTAATTAAAAGTGTTATGTGCAGACCAAAAATTAAACCTCTGAACATAGCTGACTAACATTTGTAACATGTTTAGCACACAGCTTATTTTCTTTGTGAATCTTAGCTACCTGGACTTGAATTGCTTCAATCATGAAAAGTTGAAATGGGGTGGTGTTGAATGCTTTAATTTGCTGCAAATATCAGCATATATATATATATATATATAGGGTTGTACAGAGGAACTAAAGCAATGCAATAAATGAATAATGAATAATGAAAATCTACAGCAAACTGAATTGTTTATAATAAGGCTGTGTTTTTATTTTAAAGAAGACCTAATATGTCTTTGGACTTCTGAAAGTTGTTCCAGATATGTGCAGCATAGTAGCAAAAATTAGTGGATTAGTGACTAGATTTAAGCAGACCAGTTCCCCCTGACTTTGAAGGTCTAGTGGGTTGATATTCTAGACAGAGATCAGAGATGCACTGTTGATTTAAAGATTCAGAGTGTAACATTTAGAAGGATCTATTGGAAGAAATGGAAAATAATAATCATAGGTATGTTTTCATTACTCGTCCCCTGGATGGAGTCATACTGGTGGTCAGAAGTGAATCTAATTGGGTTATTTAGGGACACTCATTAGGAGTTAAATTCTCTAGTGTGTTACCTTTGGACAATTTCTGGTTTGGTTTTCAATTGTCCTGCTGTCATCTGTTTGGCTCGTGTGATTGTCTAATCAGAAAATGGATGATTGATTATTGTTACTGACATTCTTTTTAATAATTAATTAATTGACAAGAGTGGATGATAATGTGTCAACACACTACACTGTGGAGCAACTGTGGGGCTTCCAAGCAAACCAGATGACATCACAGTGTATTTCTGAACATCTGCCATTAATATAATTAATTCAACAGAGCCATGTGGAATCCTGTCACTTACAAAGCCTGGGTCAGGAGTTTAATTCTCACTGGGACCACCCATGTTAAAATGTCAGTACTCATGGTACTGTATAGTGCTTTGGAATAATCTGTCCTCCAAATGGCACTCGTCCCATGTGGGATCTAACAGGATTACATGTTCAATGTGACTAAAATGTCAGTGACGTGTCAATATTTTACAGACAACTGCTTTCCTACACGCTACTCGTCCGTTTTGCAGACCAACAGAAATGTAAGGATGATACAAATAGTGTGTAGTGCAAACCATGACAGCGTATCTTAGAGCATGCAATGTATTTTGTTCAATGTTTGAAGCATCGATCCACCCTGCAACATTTCCAGCCCCAGCAAGCTGATTTTTTAGCTTTAATAATCCACTGTATATACCTGCCCAGCACCAGACAGCAAACAGACACAGTAAGCAAATAGCTGGTGAACACAATGGAGCATTTACGAGCTAAAGAGCCAGATATTTCCCTCAGGAGCTAGTAGAGACCAAACCAAAGCTAAAAAGAGAGTGAATATTGGACTCACATTTATCAGGTCACTAGGAACATGGACGATAATGTTGTTCTGGATGTCTAAATAGGCAACTCCTAACAAGTAAGCGTTGTGTGTAAATAAATAGATGGATAAAAAATAATTATAATAATGTATGAATGCAGATTTAAGGCCTGTGTCCACATAGCGTTTCTTTGTGGCAGGGTATTTATTAATTAAATCTACCTTGATGAAAGGAAACCAAGAGACTTTTCAGTGTGATTGGGTCCAGTTCAATTACACTAACTTCATTGAAGTGTGTTTATAAGCTCATGATATTTGAATCAGCCATATACTAACCCCATTGCTGGGGGTTAGGGTTAGGATTATTAGGCTGCACAGGAAACACAGGGTGTGTTTGTATTTTGTAACCATGACTTTTTGGCTGATGCAGGTTGAAGTCCAGTATCTCGGTTGTATCCTTTTAGCTGACATTTACTGTCCGCTAATACACTCAGTGAGTGTTCTTGGCTGATTCCTGCTGCCAGCTTTGTTAAACAGACAGAAATGGACAAGAAGGAAAAATGCAGCACTTTGGTTTTGGCCTACATCCACATTCCCAGCAAAGGGTTGCTGATGTTGGAGGAAGATCAGGTCTCTGAAGGACTGATCTTGGCTTCTGATTTTTTTGAGAAACTCGTTTACATAACCAGTGCCCTTATACCAGGCTTATGCAACCACCCTGGATTTTATAGTTAAATACACATCATTCATGTGCCACGTACTTCTCATACCTTGCTTAGAATAGTTTAGAGTTATGTAATGGTTGTTCTGGGTCTGTGACATTAGCAAAGGGTGAAAAGACCAAATGTTAAAATTAACTATGAGTCAGAATAGGTAATCATATTTTCTCACAATCAGACTGGTAATCATATAATTAAAAGTTCAATTCCTTGATAAAGACATTGCTATCATCAGGCCATTGAGTAAAATGCTGAATCTTTCCTGTCCAATGTAAACCATTTCAGGTATAAGGATTAGCAAATGGCTGAATTTCAGTGAAAACAATCATAATAGCAATTCACATTATTGCTGAAACAATTAGTTTAGTAACAGCAACTTACCCGTTTGAAGGAATAGTTCACCATTTTGGTAAATATACTTTCTTTTGAAAGTTAGAAGATTGATGCCAATTTAATGTCTCCATGTTTAATATGGGGGTAGAGCTTAGCTTATTTTAAAGATCCAAACCACTCAAAAATGTCACACCTTGACTTTACTGACTTGTATCTGTGCACTAGAGAAGTGCTTTTACATCCCTGCACTGGAGGAGAATATGTCTGTGCACTTCCCTAAAACCTGAGATTCAAACGTACCCTGGGCAAGCTATATTTGGTGCATAACAAATTCAAAAGCCAGTCGCTCTCTGACAAATGCCACTGGCAGAGCAGTGCTTCCTTCCACTATCAACTATGTAATAACAATCTAACAGTGAACACACTGTAACACCAAAGCAGATATTACATGTTTCCAACCACTAATGCTGTGTCAGCCACTGCCCATACAAGCAAACCAACAATATAAACAAATAGAAGATGCTATGCTGTAAAAAGTTAACTTACCAATACTTCTAAAACTCACAATTGAACACATTGTATCTCATTTGTAGAATCCGCACACACACTGAAATGAATAACAGTTGGTGATTTTAGTTTATTCATTTGCCCAGCAGTTCTGTCAGACCCAGGAGTATGAAGTCCATAGATGTATATGAAGTTATAGCTTAAGTACAGGCTCAAGACATATACTACAGAAAAAAGACCCAACCGAAAAACCTTACACCATAGATAGACAAATAAAATACTATACACATATATGTATCAGGGGTTTCCCTCGGTTTTGTGAGGGCTTGGGGCTTTTTTGACTAAAAACTAAAACTAAAATATGACTATTATCATTACAATATCTATTGAAAAAAACCCTAAGTTGTAGGTTTTCACATCACACGCAGACATTAAGAAGAAAAAGGTCCTGAACTGATTAGAATTTATTTATATATTAAATATGAATAAATATTGTTTCTAGAGCAGCAACAGTAACAACAGCAAAGTCACTATATAAACTTAATAGCACCTCACTGGGGAAAAAAAACCTAAAATGTCAGTAAAATAAATAGTACTCCTCAGTCCTTCCTCCATTAACAAGTGCACTGTAGTAACAACTGCAGACAAAGCAGGAAGAAATATTGCTTTTCTACTTAAGTTGTCATCAACTCCAGTAAACTGCACCGGGCCTCTGTGCTGTCGCATTCTTTTAAATATACATGAAGCAAAGCCTGTAAGCTAGTTCAGGCAGTCAACTCAAGCTGCACTGCTATACACACATGGCATGCCTCACTCTCCATAATGACAAACCAAGCACACCCTACCAATCTGTCTATTTTAACTGCAAAATTTCCCAGCTCTCCCTCTGCTCTGTCAATGGCGCTGCTGCCCTGCATCAGTATTGCTGCCTGTCGTTCTGTAAGCCCGACCACCACCCCAGCATCCACCTGTAGGCTAGGGGGTTTAAAGGTATTTGCTCATCACTCCCCAATATCTCTATGTAAACATATCTGCGGGGAGTGATGCGGTCGAAGTCTAGATGCCAAAATCTAACTATGCTAAACTGCTGTAATAAACATTTCAAACATGAGTTGTCTAACTGAACTTCAAGTTCAGGATTTGATTTTTACCTGCTTTTTGCACTGCAGACTAAATATAAAATAAATAACTTTAAGGGTTTTGGACTATTATTCAAACAAACCAAGCTATCAGAAAATGTCACCTTGGGATTTGTGATGGGAATTCTACTTTAAATATTTCAGAAGTACTCTTAATGGTAGAAGACTGTGAACACAGCCCCTAGCTGGTTTAATAGGAGACACCCGCTACCAAAACCCCACCTTCATTAAAATTCACACCATTTGCTTCCTCAGTCGGCATCCTGCTTTCGTTGTCATGGGAAACCCATCCCTTTTAACGGTCAAAGGCTCCAGATTCATTATAAGCCTTTTGGTGCCGTTTTATTCGTCTGTTCTATTCATCTTTAATTAAAATCAAAGAGCTACATAACTGTCAACAAATGACTGCAGTAAATTATCTGTCATTAAATTACAGCAGCATCAAGTTAATGGCAGTAGTATCAAAGACTTATTTGTATCAGTCTCTATATTAGATTATGCATCTCCAGTCTAAACACAACATGCAGAAAACCTCTGAGAAAATCTTGACAAAAATTGCAAAATTAAGGCTTTTTCTTCCTGTTCTACTTTACAAAATGTAGAAAATTACTGTTTTCATCCTAGTTACACTTCTCAGTTCCCTGACAGAGGTTCAGGACCAGAGTCAGACTCAGCTGCACGTTGGATTTATCCACCAGACAATGATGAGTACAATGTCCATAATGGTGAAAAAAATCAATTAGGATTTAGGCACAATTCTGGGTTTATTATTAGATTAATCCCACAGTCTTCTGATGCATGAGAGTTAAGCCGTCTGTGGTGATATCATGGCGGCTGTCTTCTCTGGCTGCCTGTCCCACCGAGAGTGCTATTCTTCAGTATGCATAATGTTAGCATAATCCTCGGCCAGCGCCTGACCCTCTTTCCACCTGTGCCTTCACACTTTTGAGGCAAACGCTAAATCCAGAGGAAATTTCAGCCAGAGAGGAAGAGAAACCCTCCCATAACCTCACAGTTCTTCAGGAAAAGGGAAATGAACCCTGAGTGGATTATCTTCAGCCAAAGCCTGGCATTATCTAATGTGGTGGTTCTCAAGAGTTTTAGCCCATGAACCCTACAAAGTCTGATTTGTGATCCCCCAATGGGTGCACATATGCAGAGTGGGGTGATGAGTGACAGGGATTTTAATACATTACCTACTCCATCTGGATTTTCTTTTACCACTTTACAAAAAAGGTTGGACTTTAAATACTGGTAAAATTACCATTACTTCTTAAAAAATTACCTTATGACTCTACAAATCAGCCCAAAATTCATTGTATTTGTATCAAGTATGTTGCAGAGACAAAAATATGTTCACACAGCTACATTGTTGGGACTCAAACTGGTTCCCACGAGGTAAAAATTGGTGAACAATCACACAGAATAGTAGATATTAGAAGTTGTTATTGTTTTGTGTTGCTGTTTAAGGCTTGTTAATATCAGTGACGTCTCTCAACAATAGGGTATAAACTATTAAATTATGAAACATGTATATTTCTGTGGCAAAAAAAAAGTCAATTACTTTTCATGTCTTGTTGCATCACTATGTTTCTAAACTGCTGATCAGTTAAGAAACACAAAAATGCTTATTTTCCATCTGTCAACTCTTCAACTATGCACCTGAAAAATCCACACAGGGCAAGTGCAAGGCAAGTCTCACTACAGGTTTTGTACACAAACTGTTTATATTATCCTGACCTTAGGAGCCCATCACACAGACACAGCTACATATGCGTCACCTGCATAACCATTGTTTTCCTATGGTACAATGCTCCTGTCTTGTGCCGTGCATCACAGTTTCCTAAAGCGCATAAAAGTTGAAATATTTTCACTTTTTCAAGGGGCAGAGTCAAACCACTAATCACTGTCTCACTTAGCCCAGACACCCAATCAAATTAAGCAAAAGGCAGGCTTTACTACTTCACCACTTCCTTCCCATTTTGATGCTGCATACTATTCCGGTTAGCTAGAGAACTAGTCAGCTGCTGGGCTGTGAGAGAGCTATGGAGCAGGGGTGTAGTGGGGGGTAAACCCAAGTAAACTCAGTTATCCACCTCTTTGAAATTAAGCAAAAGTTTACTCATCTAGAGCTCAACCAGCTGTTTTTTTCCCAACGCTCTATGCCAAGGCCTTTTTAAGGTGGCTACGCCTGTATAGGTGCTTCTCTGTGTGATCGGCTAGTGTGGTAACACAGATGGGCAAATTGGCAATTTCTATTGAAAAGAAAATATTGGCTCACCTATTGCTTTAACTTGAAAAAAAGTTTCTATTTGTTCTTTCCTCCCATTAACAATCCAAACCTAAATGTAGATTGAAGTGACAGACTTTGTTCCTCAGCAGCCAAAAAAGTTGGACACATGGCAATAAATGCCACCAAACATCAATAATCCAGTCTGGCTTTGGACCAGGTTTGGCTCTTCACACTCTCAAAGGGTTTAAACAGTCTTTCATGATCAGGCTTTCTAATACATATTGTACCTGTGAATCAACACTGGACCGCCCACCCACCTGCTGCGGCCCATTACTTAGACCAGACTGAAAAAAGGCAAAGGCCTATAGACAGAGCAGGGAAATCCTGCTTAATGGTCACAGGGCCCAAGAGTGCTTTAGAGATGAAGCATAAAGGGAGGCTTTTACTGTTTTCTGATAAATGGGAAATGGACGAATCCATAAATCTGCTAGATTCAGTCGGTGCCGCAGGGCTAAGTAATTAAATAAGTCATGTGCCAGTTGGCACAGACTCACCCCAGACTCCCCTCCTCCGATGTATCTAGCCAGGCAAACAACCGGGCAGCTTAAAAATTTCCTTTGTTGCTGGTTAATTGGCTTTCTGTGGCGTCTGCCATCGGCATTTGCATTACACAACAACAGAGAAACCAAGGAAGTCTTTGTGTTCCATGAAAACATGGTATCATCAACAAAGAGAAAAGATCTTTGCCATCTGTCGTGCAGGGAAATGCTTGAATGGTGATAAGGACATTATTTTAAAAATGTATTAATATGAACAAAAACTCAGATTGCACCATATTTAGAGGGTAAACTCAGCTTTGAAAACAATAATACACATGCAGTCTGGCACACACACACACACACACACACACACACACACACACAGAGTAATACAGACATCTGTTGCTGCTTTTGGGAATTTTTATCCTCAGGAATTTTAGGTTAATTAAAATTCCCATTACTTTCTGTTTTTCAATTAAAAGCAACAGCACACTAACACCCTCAAAACCCAAATGTCCTGATATTGCGAGCATCATCATTTTTATTCAGTTAATAAAAGTTCATACTGAGGTGACTCACCAGTCTGCAGTCAAACAGTGCTCTCTCATTGGTTAATGTCCCAAAAATTGTTGGCTAAAAAGAGAAAAAAAGAGAAAGTTCTGTTACTTTCATGCACACACAGAAACATAATAAGAAATCATTAGTCACTGGTATTGACCAGCAACACTTTCAACCCCTCACATATCGAGTATATTGTGCTCATTTTATGCAATGAGGCAGGGAAAATCACAGTAATTGATTTTCCAAAGAGAAATCACTGAGCATGCTTTCTTTTTCTCCAAATAGCCTCCAAGCCATTTAATAGTGATCCAACTTGGACTTAGGGTCTGTCATATAACGCATAGCTTTCTGAAGGGACTTTTCAAGGTTTCTGCTTATATCCCGGGAAATCCCAATTAGGCAAGAGAGGTGGTAAAGCTGAGAGGGAAAATACAGCAAGTCCAAGTTACTTTGAATTACACAAACTTGTTTTGCATTATTGATGCCAATTAACTTAAGACACAGTCTGAAGTAAGTTTATGCATCTCCATCTTGTCTAGTTTTCTTCATTTCTGCAGCAAGGTGGAGCCTGTGTGGAGCTGAGGTAGAGCAAGAAAGCGACAAGAGCCAGAGTTTGGTTTGTCTGTTCTGGACTGCTGTACAAGCATGCCGATTGAACATGGTGGTCTCTGTAGAAGAGGACCTACTCCCTCTGTAGATAAAAATGTCTCATTCTAAGGTAACGAAAAACACAATTCTTATTTTAAGGTGATTATATATTATATGTATTATATACTAATGAAAAAAATAATATTATAATTATATTAATATTATATTAAATTCCTCCAAATAGATCCTCCTATATGGTACACAATGAATCTTGAACAGTTAAATAAATAAATAAATAAGTTGGAAATCTTGTGGTGAGTGGGGTTGTGGAGAAATTCATGACCTCTGTATTTCCACAGTCCCTGCTACAGTCCTGAACTTGGCCTTTTGCTGTAGCCAAATTTATTAAAGATAGATAAGTCTCTGATTGACAGTGAGAACACTATGTGACTTGTCTTCGTTGTGACTAGACCTCTTCAAGTCATATTTTTGACCATCTACTGAACAACAGTCGCTCCAGTCTCTCGGACACAGCTGATCGTACAAGGTAAAACCAATAAATCTTTTGGCACAAAGCTGCAACCAAGCGGAAACCTGCTGAGCTGTGGGCATTGTAGCTAGAGCAAACTGACGGCACTGGGGAAAATAATGACACTAATAAAAAATCTAAATTTATTACAGCGGGACAGGTGCCTTTGCAGAGAGTAATGGTAGTTATCTGCATTTAATGTGGGCCTGAATATGGGCAGCACGTACAGGCTAATTAAAGATGAAGTTTTAAATACAGAAAGAGCCGACAGAGCAGAAATAAGTGCTTCCCTTTGCAAGTCAGATGACGAGCCAACACTGAACAAAGAAACATACATCAGCCAGATCTCAGTGTGTTCCTCCACACAGTCATGTAGTCTTCACACGCAGAGGAATAACTGGATTAAAAGAAACAAGGCATGCTCTCCAAACCAAGCATATAATTAACAGTGTTTGTCCCAGAATTCAGAGGCAGAGAGATGAGACAATAAACAAATATTTCCTTTCTGTTTGCATGGAGGAATTATGGAGAGCAAACAGAAGTGATTTCACAGACTCTTGATTCAGCTCTCTTGTTATTAGCATCCACAACTCTTCAATTAATCACTGAGAAAGCTGGAGTAAAAAAGAAGGGGAAAAGGTATACTCTTCTATAAGTTAGCCCTGCTGTTGCAAACATTGAAAGCACAGAATATTACTGAGTAGAAATTTAAAAAAAAAAGCAAAAGTAAAGTTTCTCCTTTCTTTTCCAGCAGAGTGAAAAATAACTGAAAATGACCCAGCAGCCACCACTTCCATGTGCTCCTGTCAGGGTGGGCATTCAGTCAACTTTAATCTCCTCAAGTTCAGCACTGGCAGGGATTTATGGGTAAAAGCCTACAGCTGCATGCTGTTGCATAACTCAGCCCTATTAGCCAACCTGTTTCTCTGTGACACAGAAACAGGAAATCAATGGGAAAGGACACTTTGATGCTGCCACGGTAGATGTTGTATTTGTTCTCCTTTTTGGTAATGTGAGTGCGGGTGAGCGTAGATGTGCGAATACTTTTATGTACAGTATTGTTTGTGTGCAGACGAAGAAACCTTGAAGATATTTTTACTGAATAATAGAGTCAAACATATGATGCTGAGATTAAAAAAGGAAATTATCTCTTCTCAGGAAATGGCTTGTCTGATGCCATAATAACGTATAGAAGAAATCCTCTTAACCCATATTAGTGAAAAGAGGGATTAAACAGATTAAATCCTGGAGGTTGCGAGCTGTTTGCATTATCTAGCCAGAGGATCAAGTGATCAACTAATATTTCACAAATTCTGAGTACAGCCGCCTTTTACTGTATGTGGCAGCCTAAAGAAACCATTATACAGCTGTAGCAGACTATACCAGCAGCAATAATTCCCAAAACCAAATGGCACGAAATGAACTAGACCATTTGTGTTCTTGATCAGGCGTCAGGAATGGACATTTTGTCTCGGCGTGACCAGTGTAATCTCAGACCCTTTTGACCCCCTGCTGTGCCAGCATACTAGCTGTTCCCTAATATCACTTATCCTTATTAGTTATTAATACAGGCTCAGGCTGAGTTCTATGAATCATTTATGGGGTAGTGCAGAGACTAATTGAAAAGAAAGAACAGATTGTGGTAAAGGTCATCTGTTCAGTGTGCTTTTTAGGAATTATGAGGGGGAAGCAGTGAGAGCTGTTACAAGAAAAGTCACAAGGTTATTTTTTAGACTGCAGCTACTGGCAGGGCAGCCACAAACAGCCTGAATATCAAGTAATCCTATTTCAGTGTTAAATCCATTAGCACATTTATAGAGAAACATGTTGAGTTTCTGTGCCACCTACAGTGTTTAGCTGCCCTCTTGAAAGTTTCATCTCAAACCACATCCAGCTCATGGGTGTGGTCAGAAATGTGCTTTGTTGCTGTTGCACTCAACAGTGATGTACTATTACTTATAATAGTAATATATATTACTATTACAATGTGCTTATTACTGCAGAAAAGACAAGATTTTCATTGTTCATTTTACTCTTTCAAAAGATTGTTAAACACCATATATATCCACACATGAATATACATTTGTTTTAATTTTAAGCTACTCCAACACACAGATGTGTGTCCTGAGCTTCATTTCTAAAACAAGTTCAATTAAAAATCATAAGACAGCGGTTGTGTCTGGCTTTGAAAGACCCTTATATTACAATCACACTAACTTGCAAGCACTAGCTGCTTACATTAAATTGTACAAATACAAATGCAAATGAAATGTGTTTATAAGACAACCAACACTTGGTAGAAGTACTATATTCTGACAGCTAATCGATAGCCTGCCAATAACATGTAAAAACATCAGATTACTGAATCACATTAAAATGTAGTCGTCTGAAATCAGAGGTGGCCACCTAGTGAGTACTCCTCTGTACCGATGGGTGACATTGACTGTGAGTTTGGCACATGGAAACAAAGAAAGGATGCCAAGAGGAAGGAAGCAATAAACAAGCACACATTTAGTGAACAACAACACTTAACAGGAAACCTTTAGATCATCCTCTGTGCCACTCAGCACTTTCCTTTCTCCCTGTCATAAGATGATTGCTTTGGGGACTTGGACCTCAAAGCAGTACTATTACCTGTGACCTTTGACCGGTAGCATCTTACAGCCACAAAGCCACTGATAGAGGATGACCACTGATCTATGACATCTGACGAAAACTGGGATATTATCTTGATGACAGGGAAGGCCTGAACTCAAGGTGACCCGGTAAAGTTGGATTTCCATGTTTACAACCTAATGGAGACCAATAGGCTATGACCCCACTAACCTCTCCTCTTCATCCTAAATGATTAGACCTGCAAAATCAAGTTGCATTCTGTCATACACATACACTTTGTCTAATTAGTCATCTCCGATTAACCTGCACACTAACCCTGTAGCACATATGAAAAACTTCATACAGCTTTTTCCAATAAATGTGTCATGGACATGCAGTAGAAGTTTAGTCAAAATTTTGTTAAAATAAAGGTTATATAAGCTAAGATGAAATTTTAACATAATTTTCCCAGTTTTAATAGAGGCTTGGAGCTCTTCATAACTTTGCGAGACAGCTGCACTGACAAGATCACAAAATCAAGCAAGAATCCATCTTTCCGGGCTTCAATTTATGCTTGTGGCCTGTACATTGCAATGTACTGATTGGTCCAATACCATGGTACCATGGTCAAAGAATTTTTTGAGGAAGGAATGATAGCTATTGTTGATTTGATTGGTAAATGTTCGCCCATGATACAAGGTGATAGACAAATAGTTCATCCAAACACCTGCCAAGTATTTTTGCCTGCCTGAAAGTGCCCACCTTTTGCTGTCAGGTTACATCTAACCTACCAATAACCAAAGGCCCTTGAGTTTTTACTAAATTCCTGACAGCTGGTCTACCTTGATAATGTTTGCTTAGCTAAATTGCTGTTTTATGAAATCCAGTTTTTCTAAAGTCACTGACATCAGATTTGTTAATTCTGATTTAAACTATCAAATAATAGTCAAATGTTTAAACCCAAGCTGTGCCATGATCAGCCGCTCCAATACCTTTATGATACATAAAAAAGCTGCTGTGTTCAGACAGGCGTTGTATAAGAATGTTTGGAAGCCCACAGTTCAGTGCAGATTTAGACAAGTATCTAGAGGACCTTTCTCTACAAAGGAACTTCAAGTTACGTAACAAAAACCATCTCAAAAAGAGAGGGGCAGCCTGTGCCAGATTAGGTCGTGTACACACTGGGGAAAAAAACATCTTCAAATCCCCAAATACTGTACAGTAGAAGTCATTTCAATTCTCATTTTATCCCAAAGCAATTTCAGGTCTCAGTTGTCTTCAACTTTAACTGACCCTGTTAGGACTGACATTTTTTACAGTGCATGAAAACTTGAGATGTCGAGTAACTCTCACCCTGTACAATATGTTAACCACAAGCTTCGTCATGTGATGTTGTTACAAAACATGGCCAAAGTTTATGTAATTTCTGGACAGCTGCCCCTGCCCTAGATTGAAAAGACTTCTAGAGCATGTGACTCTGTCCGTCAGTCACCAGGAACCAGGTCATGAGTGAATCAGGCCACGCTGAGTGATTGGACATTTATAGCTAGTTGTGTTATTTTGATATCAGTCAGAAATTGACTACTGTATGTTTCAGTTTTCCATGTAGGCTGGTTCTCCAAGGCGTAGAATGACAGTAAAACATTTACAATTAGGTCAAACCTTAATAGACAAGATTTATTTATTGCAACACAATAACCATAATATCTGACTAACTAAAAGAAAGGACACATAAAGATATTTTCCTCATATATTCAAAATTATATTATTGAAATGCTGATTTCATGTCAGCAGTAAGTCGATTTTTTGCTTCTATTATTACTCTATGTCTCCAAAGATGAATAAAGATAATCCACTTCAGTGTCAAACAACATGCTTAAACCCGTTCTGATGACACAAAAGAAATATTTGATTTATAACAGCAGTCATTTAAAAAAATAATTAAACTAATGGAATGAAAGGCGAGATGTTTTCATGTTTAAGTCACAATCTAATTAATAAAAGTCTCCCTTGTCTCTCTGCATTGACTCTAAATGCCCTCTACGGGCTCATGCCTGAAGTAGCTCACAGCAGAATGAGGATCAGCTCTTTAAGAGGAAACAATCACAACATAAAGTGTTTACCTTGTGCTATAAATGAAAACAAAGCTGACTGTTTGAATTGTGTTTAAATTGGAAAATAATCTTGTGGGCTTTAATGCGGACATGGCATGCATACTCTGAGGAAATTAAAATTGAATTAGGCCTCTGCAGAAAGCCTTGTAGGAAGCAGATTTGTCAATCGAGAGGGAGAAGGGGTCAGCCGGTGGAATTCAATTCCAGTCAAGATGTCCTGGAAACAATAACAGTTGAAAATGTAATAGGTAACAGGGACGTTTAAAAATATTTAATAATCAAAGATTTATTTGCTAATTGCTACAAAACATCTAAATCTTTGAGGGTGTTTGCAAAACAAAAATTCTTTCAGTAGCTGCAGCATCAATATTGGCTATATCATGAATGTTTTATCTTTAGATGTCACATTTTGTGCATGCCTCTGGTTGTTGTGCAGCACGACCACCATTGTTGGGTGTATTCTGCACTTAATGTCAGTCACTAACACTGTCTACTGTATAATCTACCTACGCTCCATCCTTTGTTACTATAGGACCCTGGTAAGGATTCATATTAACCTTTGTCCACAGTTATGATCTGCTTGTGTGTGCATTGAGGTCAGCTAATCCACAAATCCACATGTCTGTCTTTTAACTCTCTTATTGACCAGGGAGACTCTTGCACATAATTTATACGTTACTACACTAACGTCACCACTAACCATGCATATTCAGTCAAACTCCTCTTCATTTGTTAGGCACTTGCAATAGATGGAGGCAACAGCCTCTGTCATGGTGGTTTGAATTGTCTGTTGTCCATGCGTTTCAGCCACACTGGGTGTATTGTGTGGTAGAAAAATGTTCATGAAATGTTCATGAAATTAATGACGGGGCGTTTTTTTATGTGAGGCTAATGTCGGTCTGAATGTGGCCTTACTTATATACTGTGGCAGAATACAAGTGGGAGAGGAAATAATATGACAACAGTTGTACACACAACAGCCTAGAATGCAAATTAAGAAGTATACATCTTTTTTTTTTTTTCTAAATCACTTTGTTGTTGTAACAACAGCCAAAAAGCATCATCATATCAACAAGAATATAAAAAATCAAATACTTTCTGAATGAAAAGTAATCCATCCTCTCTCAAACATTTGCTGAACAATGATAAAAGATGAATCTTGCAAATTTGCAGGTCAAAGTGTAAAATGCACACAGTTCCTGTGGAGACAAACATTTCCAACTGCTGTAGTTGTCTTGAAAATGATATATATTACATGTGCCTTTCTGATAAACACTACAGCCTGAACCAGAGGAGGTGTCTTGTGATAACAACCCAGTACACTGGTGTGAAAAATGACCTTTTCCTATGAAATATTTTCTGTCTCTGCTGACTTGAGGTCTGTGGTTTCGTAGCGGTTTGTCCTCCTCCGCTGGTTTGTGTTCATCACCCAGAGAATTTCCTAACAGCCGTGAAGCCATCCATCTTTAGAGCTAAACAGAGGCAGTTCTGTATCCACTTCCCTCAACACTACCAACTCCATTTGTCGTGGAACGTTCTAAACATTATATAACATCTGAAATGTCAAACTAGCACTTTTATACTCCACCAAAACAAACTCCAGGTGACAGCTTACGTGTGTGCTGATTATTATCCTTGTGTCTTTTTTTAGATCACAAACTCCTAAAATGAAGCATTACCCCTTTGTGACCCACTAACACACAAACTGTTGAGAGACCATGTGCTGATTTTGTTCCTTTTATCTGTCTGTAAGCATGTGGTAAAGCTATAAAGACATATTTGGGTGAATTGCGATGTACAGACATTCACAAAATATCTCTGTGTAACATTAGTACTGATAAAATAGCCTGATTTCACAATGCATAATTTACAGTACACATGACCATCTATATTTCTTTTGGTTCTATTTACTTTTATTTGGCCATTTTTACGTCCATTTCCATGTTGGGTCTTGATGTACAATCCTTTGATTTTTGTTTTTTATTTTACTTCTACAGATGTATCATGTAACATCTACATTTATTATTTCACTCTTCCTTGAGGCACCAGGCCTTTTAATGAAGCGCTACAGTTTCTCTGCGTCATCTCTGGAGCTTGTATTTGTGTCCTTTGAAGTTCTCATTCCTTTCAGTTGAATAATCGATTGTATGGCTTATGAACTAACCCTATGGCCTCCCAGTTTAACATAACCTACATAGATATGCAAATGCAAGACATTAAAGCTATGCAAAGTCAGTTTCATGCAGGATAAAGCTATCTTCTTTGATCTCTGCCGCCATGCAGTCTTAAATGTTAAATGTTAAGGCAGTCCAGTCTGACCAGTTTCTTGCAAGATCTGGGAGTTCATTCATGTTTTGTTTAAGTATTAAACAACTTTTAGATGCATGGCACATATCTTTGTCAAATCATCTTAAATTGATCTGATACTATAACAAGTGAGTTTTGGTGAAATAAGTAAAACCTGAAAATTAGCCTTTCATAATGCTACCTTGAGGACACAGGTGTTTTAGTTCTATACAGCTGTTATATACAACTGTGCCATGTATTTGGAATGTGAAAGCCAGCATTGTTATTTATGTTTTTGTACACATGTATGTTATAACTCCTTAAATATATACTTTTTTAAAAAAAAAGGCTAAATAATTTCCTAAAGCAGCTGGGTATTGTAGTTTAAATCAAACAGTATCCAAACATAGGGCATTAGCTGAGGACTATTTTCCGATGCGGATTAATAAATATTTGGTGCTTTAGTATTTGCAGCAGGAGGATGGTGTATGTGGCATTAAGGAATGTGTCACCCAGTGTAATAGTGTTTTTTTTTTCATAGTTTTTGGACAACAGCAGGGCTCTGTGGCACAGAGGAAATTCTTATTAGTACTAGGATGAATTCACATTTGGGTTTAGTCTTTACATTGGTTATTTGAACATGAAAAATATAAACTATCACAAAACATATGCTTAAAGCAGTTGACGCAGTGGAGGCACTACGCACAAGCAGGTTCAGGCTGCACAATCTGTTCAAAATGTTTACTTGGCACAGGAAAAGCAGCATTAAAGAATCATCTCCTGCCTCCCTTTGTTGGTAGCACTCCTGGGGTTTCAGTGGACCTGGCCAGAGAAAAAACAAGCCCAGTGCTGACCTCATGCTTCTCAAATGATCAACGCAGGGTGTCTTTCGTATGCTTTGATCCAGGATGAGGTAACTGCAAGCGAACACCTCCAAACCCTCAATGCCCAGTGACCTCACAGGGCCGCTCGGTGAAAGCACCAACCACCTGATTACAGACTCATTCAGGTTTGTTTAATACTCACTAGACTGACAAGGGGGATTAGGAGAGAGTGTGAGATGAAAGATGTGTTTGGCTGCATTCTCAGACAGCCTGTGATTAGCTGGGAGACACCAAAAGAGGAACAAGGGGAGATTAACCCATTTATGTGCTCAAGTGGTCAGATTATTATTTACAGGTTGTAGAAACGGCATGACTAATTTGTCTGGTTAATTTGCTCCAAGCTGAGATGTACAGATAGGTTTGGATGTTGGAAAATTATCTTTTTGTACTAATGAACGTTTTCTAAAATTAGTTATATGATACGATAGATAAAGAGGATGACATTGAACAAGAAAGGGTAAGAAGAGAGAGAAAGGGGGGAGGGGCAATCAAACACGGGGAGGAGATCAAAGCAGTGGCCTCCAGTGTTCAGTCCTGAGTGGAAAGAGTGTATGTGTGTGTGTGTGTGTGTGTGTGTGTGTGTGTGTGTGTGTGTGAGTGTAAATGTGTTATACCATCTTCAAAGATGTTCAACAGTTGCCCACTGCCCCTGCTAACCTCATGACATCTTCTAGATACACACGCACACACACACGCACACACACACACACACGCACACACGCACACACACACACACACACACACACACATGCGCGCACACACACACGCGCACGCGCACACACACACACTTTCTGATTCATCCTCAGTGAAGAGAATTATCCTACATGTCACATATCTCAGCTAAAAATATTCTGTTTGGTCAGATTTGGATTGTGTACGAGTTTGATAGCCAAACTTTTAATACATTTAAATATAAGCTACAATATGGTATTTTATGGAAGAATCTTTAAAAAACTTTTTAGCAAATTATGCTATTCACCAACCTACCTGTGTATCATTACCAAAATGATTAATTGACGATAGAAGAGCTCCAGTGTTGCATACTAAAAGGTTACATTAACATACATATATTTTGAGGAACAGCATTATACACTTTTAGTATGAGAAAACTGTCACGAATTTCATAAAAAAAAAAATAGATGGTACACAACAATAAGTTGTGTTTTGGGTTTAGGGTAAAGCATTACTTTACTTAATTATGTACATCCGTAATGTGGCCTGAGATCATCAATAATATGAACTGCATTTCATGGGACAATCTCACTTGAGTCGCTAGCTCACTAAATTATGGCTTAATAGTGGACCAATGCAGGTTATTTGACGTGATTATCAATCGTTCGTCAGACAACTTCTCAGGGTCACAACACTGCCCCGGCTGAAGAGCCTCTCTGTGGGCACACTGATGGTGTCATTGTAGTAAGTTTCGTAGATATTGTAGGGAAACGGTTCAGGATCTCTATCTCCAACCCCGACTTGAAATATTCAATGAATTCAGTGTCAGAGTTTAAGAAAGCTGTATCCTCCTCAGTGAAAGCAAATAAGTCATTCAGGCAATTGATGAGCAATGTTATTCTGTCCATGCCGATAATTAAAGAATGTATGTAAAGACTGTCTGATTAGTAACTGTAATGTGATTACTGATTCAGGAATAGTAATGCATGTTATATTAGTGTGTTACGGACAAATGCAACACTGCTCAATTATTGTATGCTAAACTGTTAGCCTGAGCAGCTTAGCCAATAATCGATAAACCAATAAATACTAGAGCAACCACACGGAGACTGCCGGAGAAGACGGGTCTTGGTTCACTACAGCAGACCCTGGTGTGTTTTTTTAAGCAAAGGATTGTGTGATAGCAGATAAGAGATTTCAGCATAATATCAAAAGCTTAATTATTGGTGAATCCATCTTTTGGCTGTGAACTGTCAAGAAAACAATCTCCCTATCTGTATAAGCGATGTGTAGCATATAGTTGTAGAAGGTTATTTTGTAACCATGATAACACGTTTGCATGTATATATGCATCACAGCATGAAAAGACGTTAGGCTTGTGTCAGACTCTGTATTTTAGCAGTCAAAGTAAGACACTGCAACCATACAGTAACTATCCTCCAACAACATTATGACACAAAATGTGTTTTATTAACCATGTTTCTACTTGTCCCTCTTTTTTATTACATATGAGGACCAGTTACCATCTCGACTAATCTCATAAGTTATTACTTTGTTCTTGAGTTGGACCCACATGGTGCTGCTGATGATGCACAATGTCAGTCACTAAAACTGTCCCATAAATTAGTTGTGTGTCGTGACTTTATGTTAACAGCTTTTGGTTCATTTGTAGTCAGTGTGGCCATGAAATGGTTAACACAAAAATAGTTTTTTTTTACTTGATCCTGGTCAAATGAACCTAAGTAAAGTTGTAAAAGCGACACAGCCATACCCCACAGGTGTTTTGACTTATGCTGCCTGATCAGACTCCTCTCGAGACTCTGTGGGTGTGTACAGACTGACTTAAGATGTATGATAATAATAATGTGTAATGCAGCATTACAGCACATCTGAATACACAACATTCACTGTGTGTAATTCCTCTCCAATGTTGCAGCAACACAGGCTCCAGTCTGCTCGATCACACTTATCATGTGATGTTTTGAGCCAAGTTATCGGCACGTAATGTTTTGTGCGCAGTGAGCAAACTCTGGTATGTTTTGTACAGTTGGCTGTGTGTGTGTGTGTGTGTGTGTGTGTGTGTGTGTGTGTGTGTGTGTGTGTGTGTGTGTGTGTGGGAGTGAGTGAGTGAGTGAGTGAGTGAGTGAGTGAGTGAGAGAGAGAGAGAGAGAGAGAGAGAGAGAGAGAGAGAGAGAGAGAGAGAACGTCCTGTTCCTTTAGCAATGAGGACAAGGAGACACACAACAGAAACAATAAGTCACTTCAGGTTTCAAGTGTTTACCTACCCGCTGTTTGGAGGAAGGCCTCAGTCCGAGATGGGATTGGCGACACTGCAGGGAAGAGGGGAGACAAAACCATTATGGAGAATATCAGTGTCATCAAAAATAATAATTATTTACTATTTAACTGTAAAACACAGTTCTGTCACCGTTAAACAAATATTAGGGAAGCAGTTCACCTGCTTGTAGAGTTTACACACCTTTTTTTTAAATAAAATTAAGCAATATGTTGAGAAGAAAATTGAGATTTCAATCTGTTTAGGTGCTTGTGAAGCCTTGAGGAAGACTTTTTAGAGGCAATGTATGTGAGTGTCATTCTTAAAAATATGTTTTTATGAATTAGTTGCTATGGTGTCTTTTTTTACACAACCAAATTTTATTTAACAATAATAATGGCATACTGCTTCATGTCGCATTTCCAAATGTTCCAACTGTTTTTAATAGTTTGTTTTGCGTAATGCAGCTCTGAACATATTTGATAGTGGATATTGATGACTTCACACTCAAACACTTTGACACAGGCTCCAGCTTTCATCCATGATGGTGGCACCCCGGAGGCTCCCAATAATTATGAGGCCAAATCCTCATTATCGTAACAAGAGATCTAACAAAGTGAAAGTTTCTGATTTTATAACATTATCAATAAAATGAAATAAAACAAAAATTGAGAGACTTCCCCCCCTTATAATAGACAATTGAGCTTGATTCCGCCCAGCTTGCCATCACTGTAAGTTGTCTTGGTGCATTAACTTCACCTAAATGCTGCAAATGCAAAATGTAAATGGCTGCATTTAAACTGCGAGCATTAAGACGACTGGAGCCATTAGTAGTATTTAAAGATGAATATGTTAGAGTTTTTCACAGAGGAGACAGAACAACGAATCCTAATGAGTCTTTAAAAGGCTCAACGTGAAACTCCCAAAGGAGTTATTTACAAAGAAAAAAACTCGGCAGAATGGTAATGAAGTCCCACATGGGAAGAAACACACACACACACACACACACACAAATACACAAAGACATGAACACACACAGTTTGAACACTGACAAAGACATTATTTGATCTACAGACTCTAAGATTTTAACACACAGTGCACACATACGCACACACACACGCACACATACACACACCACTGCCCACAGAACGTCTTCTAGTGCAGCAAAGATATTGTTTGATGTAGAGATTCACATTTTTTCTTAAACACACACGCGCACACACACACACACACACACACACACACACACACGCGCACACAGAGTTACACACAAAAACACACTGCTGCACTCAAACCTTAGATGATTTGATGTAAAGACTTTTTCTTACCCACAACACACATAACCACAAACACACACACGCACAAACACACCTTCTACCCCAACAAAGATATTATTTGATCCAGAAAGAAAGAAAGCAGGAAGCAGCAGTAAACCTTCAGGAGGAAGCAGGCTTTTATTTTACGAGCCGCACCATCTGGAGCTTTTTGGGGGTATGATGGAGAGTAGGTGTGAGATTGGGGTGAAGGAGGGTATAAGAGGAGGAGGGCAAAGGTGACAGTTGAGCAGGTGGTCATATGCTGCCCACATTTCTGCTGTACACTAATGCAGCAGCTTTAGCTGACGGGTCGATGGCGAGATGGAGGTGATTTATGTATCCCAGAGGTGATTGATGAAAACTTGGAAGAAAATCTATTTACCTTTGATACAAAAAGCCCTGCGTTTTTTCTACGGGCTTACTGTGACTAAGTGGGTTTTCTCAGTCTTTCATGAGAACATGTTCCTGGAGTTTTCAAGGATGAACTGGATCTTACAACTGTACTTGTCTTTTTTACAAAGATATTAAAATGATAATTTTATCACGATTAACTACAGCTCCCATGAGGCCTGAGAGAGCTGAAGTGTCATTTTATCCAGAGTGTCTGTTATCGTTAAAAAGTCTTAATCTACAAATAATGAATTTGAATTGAGTGTATAAAGACATTACTGTGCCATTATACACTATGATATGCTTAATTGCTTTTTCAATGAAGGATGACATATTTTAATGGAATTAATGAAAGGACACCCATGAGTAATTAATTACCTTAATTTCATTTGTTTGTTTGATGCATCTCTTTTTTGCATGTGAGCAAGTAAAACTAGCCTGTTTAAATAAGAGTTAAAACAAAAAGGTGAAATATGACACATTTAATACTGACTCGCCTAAAGGAGACTGCATTAATGTGGGCAGCAGAATATTTCTTATCACTGTTTTTTTTTTCTTTATGATGAATTAATACCTAGTGCGAAATAATGAAGAAATGTGCTGAGACAGAAAGTGTGTGTCAAGGCAAATAAGACTCATCAGCTTGATCAGCGTGTACAAATACACACACACACACACACACACACACACACACACACACACACACACACACACACACACACACCATGGATGTGCATTTAGCCACAACACACACAGTAGGAATGTAATGATACATCACCAGGCAGTTAAATTGAAATTCAAAACTCAATCGGTGAGATGAAAAATGAATCGTGATAATCTTTTTAAACAGCATCCTGTTAAACATGAAACATCGACTCCCTGATTCCTTCTAGCTCACTGTTTATATAGAGTACAAAAATGCACACAAAATAAATGAAGTTCAGTTTTTTAAAATCAATGAAAGATCTGAAACCAATCCTCCCACAGCCACATACACTTAGTGTGAAAACAAACAACAGTGAGCTTGGAGGAAATGATATGATTGGGGGTCACCACTTGGCACATGATGGAATATCAGCACTGAACAAACGGGACCTTTCTGCAAATATATGAAGATGAACAACTACATCTAAATTCTATGAAATTTAAAATAGCAAATACAGTATACAGCTATCAGCCATGACATTATGAGCACTGACAGGTGAAGTGAATAACACTAATCTCATTATCATGGCACCTGTCAGTGGGTGGGATATATTAAGCAGCAAGTGAACATTTTGTCCTCGAAGTTGATGTGTTAGAAGCAGGAAAAATGGGCAGTGTGAGGATTTAAGCGACTTTGACAAGGGCCAAATTGTGATGGTTGGACGACTGGGTCAGAGCATCTCTAAACATGCAGCTCCTGTGGGGTGTTCCCGGTCTGTAGCGGTCAAAAGTGCGCCAAGGAGGGAATATTATGACCACCAGGGTTCCCAGGTGGTCATACTGTTATGGCTGATCGGTGTATCATTCATAACTTATGACACTGCCTGAAGTTTAATCAAAGTGCAGGATTTCTATTTCCCCCAGACAGAAATATGTCTAGAGTCAGAAGCAACAGATCCAAAATAGATAGTTCATGTTTCCACGTCAGAAAGAGAAGATCAGATTTTCTGTGGTCAAAACAAAAGAAAAGTGTTTTATCCCTGGTTTTCACTGCGTGACACTTTTTTCTTTTTATTTTACTCCGGCAGACAATTGCTGTGACCTTTAGAGGAATATTACACTGCGGAGAGGAGAGAGTCACGGTGGCTATGACTGAATGTAGCTTTGATTGGAGGAGAGGGACCAGGTGAAGATACGGTAAGGCAAGGAAAATGAGAACTGGGGACTGAGACAGAGAGAGAATCACCTCGTGTCTTTCCTGTCTGATCACAAGCACAGTGGCATATTGTGGTTCTGACATTTTCTTTCAGACATCTCATCCATCTTTTGGGTTTTTGGCATCGGCAGCAATTGTTTTTGGAAGAATTGCGTCAAATAAGAAGGAAAATAGCTTGCAGAGTATTAAGACTAGTTGCATATAGAGGATATATATATATATATATATATATATATATATATATATATATAAAATAAGGAAAAAACAGAAGATGCAAGTTACTTAGAGATAAATAAATAAGCGTGGAACTGCTAATAATATTATAAAAGACACATTGTTGCTGGGTTTACTCATGAACAGTGAATGGCAGATAGTGTTCAAAACATCCTCTTTAAAGTTGAGTATTAGCTCAAGCAGCCACAACATATTAGGGATGTCACGATACTAGACATTTAGCGGTCAATACTAATACCAGTAAAATTCCATGATTCTCAATACTCAATTTGATACCACGGTAAAAAAAATAAAAAAATAAAAAAATAAATCCCATGTGCTTACAATTACACTACTTTATTTACTGGAATACTTGTAGGTGTATATTCTCCCCCTGTCAGTCCAGTTGCATCCCTGGTACAGTTACATTTTCAGAATCTTGGTACAGAAGAATCGGCTCTCGTGACACCCCTACAACAGATGGGGTAAATCAAGGCAATTTTTTGTGTATTTGCATCGTTGTTTGGTGTTCACATCAAATAGAAGGGGTTTCTCATGTACATTCAAATTAGGGAAATAAAACCCTTAAATCTCCCTGGGTCCTTTGTTCCCTATATGCCATGTAGAAAAATGAAAGGGAAATGTATTTGTGATAAGTAGGTAGGTATTGTTTCTGTAACACAGTGACTATTCAGTGTCAAAGCAAAGGAAACACTCAAAAGAGTGAAGATCATCAAGGTTTAATAATCTTCCCAGTTAGATGCAACAATCAACATCATCAGTGGATGCAAATACAATTTGGCCTGACTGTGGTCCTATATGAAAGGTCATATTCACCAAAAACCAATGCATTTCTTCTTGTAGGAGGTGTGAATGAATGAATTTTTTTTAGGGGTCTCAGTCAGGTCAGGAGAATTACAGAAGTGAAAAGTGGAGTGAAGGTCACACTATCAATGAAATCAATTGGTTTCTTTCTCTTGGGAGTGTGAATGTGTACTATATATTGGTCACAGACAAGTAAACAACCAATTGACAAAGGTGAAAACATGCTGTAACTTTCTTTTTCTTTTGTTTTCTCTCTTTGTTATCACTCAACACAATTAGAACAACAAAACATTTGTAAATAAATTAATTTTGGGGTATTTTTTATGTTATTTCTGGTTCCTTTTTCACCAGCTCCTTTAGCACTTTATGAAATATATTTTTATGACATTATATTATATTATTTTCTGGGTATTTATTGTCTTATGTTTGGTACTGAGCAGCAGTGGGTGTTGAATATCAAGTAATAGCTATGATTTTTTTAGATTAATGAATTTAACCTTGAAACTTGTTTGGCAGGTGTAATTTACACACATATATATATATATATATATATATATATATGTAAGACTACAAACAGATACACTTAGGACAATTATTATTATACATAAGACAAAACTGCGGAAATTGTCCTCTACTTAATGAAAAATATATGTTCAATTACACACATTTAACCCACTCCAGCAGTTTGTCTGGGAACCTGCAGCAGATAAGACTAAATTAATGTCTGTCATCTTGAATCAACCAATACAATCTGCTAAACTTGTCCCAATGGGCGGCGACCCCGGTGACCCCTCACTGCTGAACCCCTTCACCCTTGCAGGTGAGCAGGTCACACACTCAGCAGGAAATGTGCTCGCCCGCTGTGGAAGGTCAAATGCAGAAATATGTGTGTGAGAGAGAGAGAGAGAGTGAGAGTGTGTGTATGTGTGTATAATGGTCACATGGGACCTCAGTGCATCAGTTGTCCTGTAGTAATGAGGTATGAGGTGTCAGTGGGGTCACAGCGGTCCTGTGGGGGGAGGTCAAGGTTAACTCACTGACCTCTTTAACAGTGTTGACTAACAGCATTAACGTCAGGGCTTTTGCAGTTTGGTCACATGGGTTCACTGACATGATTAAACAAAGTGGATAAAAGTTAGTGTTGCTGTGTGTGTGCACAGATAGCCACTGTTAAGGTCATACTGTTTACTGGAAAAAGAGTTTGGAACAAGACTAATGGGTTTTCTTTATGCGCAATATATGGAAGAAATAGTTTTTTTTGCATTTAAAGACAATCTGGAGTCACAAAGAGATGTTCTTGACTTTTGTTTTTTGTTAATCTTGCATAATGTGCTTCTCTCTGTTCAAATCAGGTTGAATAGATACTAGTATACAGTATATGTAACCTGTATCCAGCACAAATGGAGAAACCTTGAGTGCATCTCTTCCTTGCAGAGGCATATTTGGCTATGGTTGTACTGTTTGGCCAATGCTTAAGGCAAATAAACATCAGAAAATCAACTGCAGCCTAACCTCCTCAATGTTTACAGGTGAGAGTGTCATCTTCTTGTGACCCGGCTCACAAGAAGATGTGAGTTTTTGTTGTTTTGCACAATACCATCAGCCTTGAATCTCACACTGCACAACATTCACTGTGTGCAAATATTCTGATGGTCCGCAACGAGACTTTAGCTGCTATTAACATGCACATATTGACAAGGTCCCCTGTTATTGTGTGCATGTATCTAGAAATGTATGTGTGCATATGAAGTTGTATCAGCAAATGGCTGTATGTATGTGTGTGTGACTGCCAACGAGCCTGTGCGTATGAGACACTGTTGTGTGCATATGAATAGCAGGGGGCATCCTCTTCCTGAATGTAGAGCACATCCAGAATATCTCATTGCTATTCATGTGAATGAGTCTCCTTGAATCAAACAGCAGCCAAAAGCATATTTGCACAGAGTTATAATGTATGTTGTACTGGAAGATAAATCTACCAGTTTCCTCCTGAATGGAATCAAGTTGCCTAATGTTTACAGTGTAACTATTGAACAATGGAGAGATGTTCCCACCATCTTTGCATAGTATTTTTAGCATATAGCACTTCATCTGTCTGGCTTTCTCAATCCACCAACTTTACTTTTCTGTTCTGAACTTCCTCTACAGAACTGTACAACTCTGAAGAAAATCCTCAAAGCCGCTGTCAAGTTGCTGTTACTGTAAGTTGATTTATCAACTCTGCAAACCTACACAAGCGAGTTGGAGTCATGTCCTATCCAATATTTTTAAGAAAAGGAACTGACAATATTTCGTTCCTTCTGACAGATTTTTTAACGAATGCCTCAGGGGGTGGATATAATCAGAAATTTATATTCATTTTCTTCTTTGATTTTGGTGGAATTTGTAGTGTGAATTGCTCTATGCAGATTTTATACTGCATTTTGTACAGATTACATGATGATACTTCACTTGACCCTGGAGGAGATAAAAAAAATTCACTGTGGTAAGAGAAATAGCGAAAGTGGGAGGTTTGTGACTGTCACAAGTTAGTTGTGTCTTCATAAGACAACTGAGTCACACAGTCAGTCACAGTCTACGATAGGCTAATGCTAACTTTCACCCAACTACATGCCAGACCACAAGTCTCACACAAACCATAACCTAAGTAACTCCTTTTTGGGTATATTTCCATTATGAGATAGATCACAGATCACTGACACAAACAGGAAACATGGGAGACTGGGGTATGACATGTAACAAAAGGTCCCTGGCCAGAATCAAATTCGGGGCATTGTGATCATATGGTACGTGTCATAACCACTAGGCCACCAAGAAGCACCACCTAAACCCTTAAACCAAGTCTCAAACCTTTGAAGAAGAGAGGACAACACAAATGTCCTCCCTTTGCAAAGATGTCCTGACACTCAACGTCTAAATCTTAAAGTCCTCACAAAGATAGAATAACAATATCACATACAGAGAGTGGAGAGTCTCTGATCGATTACACGATGAAGGTGAAATGAAACATACAGGCTGTTGAGCAAGACGCTCAACCCTCAGCAGCCCAGTGACCAGACTTCTTATACAATAACTGACAGCTGTTGACGCCCCAAACTGCCGTGTGAAACTCCTCATCACTCCTTTCCCTGCAGAGCCCTGCAATGACTGACTCCCAGTGTTTGTTTCCTCACTCTGCCCTTCCCTTCCTTTCCTTGTCTCCTTATCCACTCCCCTGTCATGTTCACATGGATATGATAGGGCAGCTGTTTTTCTACATGTTCTACCAGGCATCACATACTCTCTTATTCTTTACAGAGTGTGTCTTGAGCCAGTAATGTATTAGGGGAGTTTTTGTACACATCTTAAGAAAATTTGGTCAAAAATAATAAGAAAAATAACTAAAATATCTTGCAAGATGTTATTGTCGCAACACAGCTAAGGATGATTCTCATACAGCTTTAGGCTGGGGTGATTTTCTTAATTCATCCTAAATTATCATATTGTCTATACTTGGAAATGATAAAGTAAAGTAAAACATGCAATCCTCAGTGGAAGCCTGTAAGATTGTTTGTGTACATATGAATCTATTTAAACATTTTAACCTCACTCTAGAAGTTGCATGGCATTGTCTTTTTATCAATACACAGTATAATACTACCAGTACATATACGTTAAATAACTAGCATCACATACAGTATGTCATGTACATATAAGAAGAAAGAAAAAGAAAGAGGGGGTTGTAAGTTGTCTCATCTCAGAACCTTATATGCGGCCATCCAATCTAAATATATGTGTCACATGTATGTAACCAGTTGCCATAATATAAATTGTCAAACATAATTCATTAATCCCGATTCCATAGGACAAATCAAAATAATATGGAGGCCAAATATATTGTACTATAAGTATACAGTGAAGGATATTCAGGATGTGCAGTAATCACCCTGTTGTGCCTGCTGCCGATCAATATTAAGGTCATGCAATAGTAGTTTTAATGAGTCAGTGGAGAAATCACAGTCCATCACCTCCTCACTCTCTGGACCATATGCTGACATCAGTTAACTGCACTCTGTTATATGATGCACACCGCCCCCTTGTGGTTAAACTATCAGAGGGTAAACACATGAACGAAGCCAAGTTATTACATATTGACAGAATCATGGACAGGAGTGCATGCAGTGAAAGCTCTTTCTTTGTATAAGAGCATTCCTTCTAACATCAAGCACAAGCAACGTCTTAGTCACCACCACAAGTGTTTAGAATGAAGAGCACATTCATCATCACATATACGAATAAACAAAATGAATGGGACTAGTGTGGAAGTCTATTCAATTGTTTTTCTCACAATTCTAACATTTCATCAAGGTTATTGAAAGTTTTGTATAAATGAGTATCTTGTTTCTCACAGTGAGATATGTTACATCTGAGACAAATGTTTTTAGACAGTATTATTGACTGGTTAGGTGCTACCATAAGGTGTCCTTACACTTGTATTTGTTAGGAAGGATTTGTTTTCCGTGGTATAGGTGTAATAAAACACTCCAAGACGTTCTGATATAGAAAATGACAGACTCTGTGGAAGAAATGTCATAACTCTTTCCTTGTTGTGTATTATAATTCACATAATAATAAAAAACAATAATGTTTTTGACAATGAAAAAAAACTTTCATGTGTTTAGTTCACTTTCTTTAGCCAGAAAATCAAAATCTGGGTAAGATGATTAATCCTGTCTGAAGCTGAGCTTGGCCAGTTGGAGAGCCAGTGCCTGAAATGGGCTGGTACTTTGTCCACATGTTTACCCTTACTTCTTATTGGGTACAGCCACCTCTGGTGAGCATGGCCATACCCACTACTGATGTCCCACAGGTCCAGACCTCTGTATTTTTTGGAGGGGTATACAATAAAAGTTGTGAAATAACTGCCTAAAAACAACTTCATTTTGATGCTTTGCATCCCCCCAACCCCACCTAGCAAAAAACAGTTTTTGGACCTTTGTATTTCTAAATCCTGGTGTACGGTAGTGATACATCATGTTAAGCTGTGGTTAGGGCACTGGCACCTTTTTTGGTCCAATTACGGTGACAGCCTGAGAGACCTGCCAATCAAGGCAGTCATATCCAGAATAAACCTCTCTTTTAATATCCCCTCAATGAAACAATCAATTTCAAAATTGCTTCCAAGAAAACAGTATAAAAGAAGTCAAATTAGCATTTGAAATTTTTTCCAGAGCTGGAATCTAGCAGCTATTAGTGAAACTGTATCTTCACAGACTTCCGGATGGGCTTCACCATTCAGTCATGGTGGTTGATAATTGATCACAAATAGCTGTGGAGAGAATCGGAAAGCTGGTCGCTCTCATGTTTGGCACATTTCGTGGAAGCACAGCTGTTTGTCATGAAGGGAAAGGAGGCTCTGATAACAGACTTCATCAACACAGTCATTCCTCTGCCAGGAAGGAAAAAAACCTCCCTGATTAGCAGTTCGGTTTGACTGACACCGCGCTCTAAAGGGACCTTCCGCTCAATAACTCTCCTCTGCGAATGGCTCAGATTGGATGTTATGGTCCAGATTAACCAGACTCACATGCAGGGGAACCACAAGTACACCAACACACACAACTGCAGAGAAACTCTCACATCTAGGTTCTGCTGTTTTGGCCCTATGTAGTCTAACTGCATTGCTCGTGGACACATCAGCATGCACACACACACACACACACACACACACACACACACACACACACACACACACACACTTAACGACACAAACCAGCCAGTTAGAGCAGTGCATTGCAGATAGCAATGGCTAATGAAAGTTGACCAAACATTGTGTGCATCAGCTTTAAATGAACAGTTTGACAATTTGGATAATGAATTTTTTGGCAGAAATGACAAGATTGTTTCCACTCACAAATCTGTGGATTAGCCGTTTAGCTTAGCACAAAGGCCGGAAATGGTGCAGCTCCTCTTCTTCCCTATATGCTCTTTACATAAAGCATCAACTTAATACAGATGGGGCTGTCAGTGTGATGGATCGACCTTCTGGGATGATGTCCCTCTCAGTAACACAGAAGAACTGCAGTAAAACATGATCTGTGCCTCACTTCATACTGGAGCTTCTATGTTGGTGATTTATAGCCTAGTAAGTAATGAATGCATGTGCTGAATGAAAGAAAAGGGTTCTTTAAAGAATGTCTTGATCATTTTTTCTGCTTTTGTTAGTACTTGTAGCCATTGAAGCATTTTAATTTCTTAACATTGTAACATCTTGCACATCTTAAAGCCCTGTAAGACAAACTTTAAAGCCCCAAACACCAACACTGTCTTTATTAAACATTTTAATAATAGAATAACAATTTTATTCTTACATCCTATGTCAGGGTGACTTTCTGCCATTAAGATCTTTTGAGGGACTACACAAAAATAGCCTTCTCTGCTACATTTACAGTAATGATCATTAATGTATGCTGTCAACAAGTATGACAATCATTAGTGTGTCAGTCCAAAGCTGAACATGCATTGATGTAAAATCTATCCATGCCGTTGAGAAGACATTTACAGGGGGAATATATTGAGGATTTTTATTGCACCAAAAACGCAAACTGATCTGATCCAAACTATAAAAGCTGACAGGTATTCACAGCTTTAGTTTCCTCTGTCTTTCTTTTGAAAACGCAGACACTCTTACTTTCCCAGCGACATTCAGGAGGAGGCAAAGTTCAAACTGAACCCAAATGAGTGTGACATTTCCACAAATGTGATATTATGACACAGTAAAAGGTTCCAATAAAACACAACTGGAATATGTTCTGAACTGACGTCAAAGAGACATTCAGTTTCTGCTTCTTTTGGTCAACTTAATTCAAATTCGCTTTCCGAAACCACTTGGTATTTCCTGTAAGGAGAAAGAAAAGTATTGGCAGAGTCATCTGGTAGAGTGTTAGGATCTGTAGGGAGTAAGTTGAAATTGTGTCCTGACCATGGTTTTTTAACTCCATGATTCTCCGTGGGTTTTATTTTATGCTGCTGGAGTATGCGGTTTTAAGAATAGCCCTGACAGTAATGCCATGAGATGCTTTCTATGAGTACACTGCTAAGTGGGCTATTGAGGGTGACATGTTACGGGAGTCTTCTCTTGTAAAGCAGAGTTGTTGAAATAGTGTGGAACCGGCTTTGCTCAGTTGCCAAAGGACAGGTTGACCAAAAAGATCTTTAACTGGGATGGACAAGAGATGATTCTACAGTATTTTCTCTCTCAATTTACACTTTATATTCAGGAACAATTTGCTGTGTTATATAAATCTAATTAAACAGAAGCTGCAACAGATCCATAAGGAACAATGGAAAGATGAGATTTAGTATAAACCAAAGCTCAGAAACTATGTTCAAATCAAGGAAGATTACTACACAGAACTGTATATAATATCTAATTTAAGGAGAGGGCAGAGGCCATGTGCTCAGTTAAGAACAGGTACCTTCACACTGGAAATTGAGGTAGGTAGATATAAAGGTATCGCTGAAGAGCAGTGTTTGTGTGATACGTGATCTTGGTGTTATTGCGGGTGGTTTTCTTTTTCACTGCCTCGTGAAACATGACTTGAGGAACCATCTGTTAGAAAAAATCCAAATGAAGAACCCTGATTTGTTTTGGTTGTCTGTCTGAAGGTGAAATATTGAGTTGACTCTTTATGGAGATTTATAGAAAATACATGGCAATTAAAACAGAGAGCACTGTATCCAACCCAATAACACATTTGGGTCATGAAAATTGAATCTTATGAAATGTTCAGTTTTTTAAATTTGTGGAACTGTATATTATGATTTGTCGTGCGATCATTTTGGCTGATAGCTGACAGCTTTAGTGTCTTGTAACTAGGCACCATAGAACGGTGAAAACAAAAGCAGAATAACATTTCTGCACCAAGAAATGATTGCCAATTTAACAATTTTGTCACGTTAAGAGGTTACTGCAGCTAACATCGGCACTTACTTAACTAAGTTAGGGTCAAGTTAAAGTTTTGGTCCAAGAATTTCTCTCTTGAACTTGTCATAATCAGCTGGGAGTTTGTTGGAGTGAAAAGGTAAAGACAAGTATTCTAGCTGAATGGTTAAAATGTGAAATATTTTAATTCAAAACCACTCAACTGATGAGGAAACATCAACTCAAAGTCATCTACTGTTATCTGAGTGGAAGCTGTGCCGCGTATCTGCTCCATTCAGTGATTTCAATGGTTGTCATAGCAATGGAAGCTTTTAAAAGTTGTATTTTTAAGATTACCTTGGCTCTCTTTATTCTAAGGCTCTCTTTTCTGCTTGCCAAATACTTTCATTGTCTCTCTCTTTCTTCCTCCTCTCTCCCAAAAAATGACTTCCAATGACACAAACAAATACTTGAATGCCTACAGACATCTGCACATAACAGAGTGTTTGGGCCTTTTGAATTCTCAAATGCACTTTACATACAAGGGCTGATGGCTGACACACACACACACACACACACACACACACACACACACACACACACACACACACACACACACACACAGTCACTGTATGAACAACAGATTTATGCTCACATATCACCATAAAAATACACACTGTGCACACACTTTTTTTCATGATCAGTAGTAACTGGGTTGGGAACAAAAAAGAACACATGAAATCACAAGCATTCTGACCATTGTGCAGACATGAAGTACAAAAGCAGAACGGAAAAAACACTGCAGACATGCAGCTGCAAAAAGAATTGAAATCTACAGAATATACAACATATTAACAGCTATTCTACAAGCTGCATAACTCCTATATTACAATTTCAGTTGCTCAGGGCAAGAAGCTGAGTGACAAAAAGATCAATACAGTATAGTTTTGCTTCACATAGAAGATGGAACTTATTATGTACTGCACCACATCACAAACACAATCTACTTACCACAATACTACTACTGTCACTAATGTGTTCCTACATCAAATGAAAGATTTACTGTACAGTGCTGCATCCCACTCAGTGCAGAATGTAAAGACCTTCTCTACCATCAAACTCCTGTAACACTGTTGGACTAACAATGGACAGTATTTTTTTCCTTTAGGAAAGGATCAAAATCAATATGGCAGAACCAAAGATATTGTCTTTTTTATTCCACACATTCTTCTTCTTTGTCAAAACCTGGCTCCTAAATCATCCACAATGCAACACACCAACCAACAGTTCAGTCAGAGATTCACGTGTGTTATGTTGGTAGCTGCTAATGTAGCCACCCAGTAGCCTGCAACACACATGAGGAGCAGGCTACAGAGTTCTGGTAAGCTCACTACTCCACACCATCAGATTGTTTTCAATTCTAAACGCTTCAGCCCCAACAAACACTGACTCAACAAAGATCACTCAAAACCATTTATCAGCCCTCACAAAGCTCACTCAGGAGACACTAAATACTTTTTTACTTGCACAGTGGTACCACCTGTAAACAGACTCTGATGTGGAAAATAAGTGGATTCCCCTTTAATAAATTTCACTGGGTGACCAGAACATCAGAAATCAATCAAATGCAATTGTCCTTAAAGAAAAACGTATACATTTCCATTGCTTTCCTTGTCAGGGAGTTGTTGACTCAACTTGAGCATGCAGTTTGTGGTGTTGCTGTATTGAATCATATTTTGCTTCTCCATACACTGTGTGCAAGTACTTTTTAATATAATGTAATCCAATACAACAACACTACAACCATTTTTATACAGCTATTTCTCACTGCCCAAAAGCAGGTTTAAAATAACAGATCAACATTACAAGCAACCAGAGAAATGGGAGGCATGAAACAAGCTGCAGTAGCATGGTAACTAACACACCAAAAGACTATTTTTACTCTAACATGTGTGACAGAGAGATATTTCTGGCTTCACACACAACAACACACACTTTTATTGTCTAGTAAAGCTGCATCATTTTCTAAGAGATGTATTTTGTGTCAGTGTGTATCTCTATATAGCTGTATCTGTATCAATGGGACAGATCATGTGTCATAGAATACGAGGAACAGAAAATAACTAACAAGACTTACAATGGTGGGTTTTTTGTCTTTTCTGTCCAATTGACATTCTACAACGGTCCCGTATTTTCTACCCATAACCACTTGATTCATATTCAGCAACATGCATTGTAGCCTTGATTTGTCACAAATAATTACAACAACATATTTATTGGCATAAACATCATAAACAAATTAATCTCAACAGATGAAGCATTAGAATTTAATTACAGGGAACATGATGCCCTGTTTCACTGAACGTCCTTGTCTTTTGAATATGTTAAAACATACACACACACACACACATACACACACACACACACACACACACACACACACACACACACACACACACACACACACACACACACACACACAGACAAAGTATCCTCTCTGAATCCAGACACACAGTTATGCAACACATCATCCCCCATATGATTATATTTGAAGGTTTAGTGATGTCGGATGTGTTGGAGAACTGTTTAAATTGTGTGTGTGTGTGTGTGTGTGTGTGTGTGTGTGTGTGTGTGTGTGTGTGTGTTTACAAAAATAGGTATTTGCGCAAGTAACTTTTTGTGGTTTCTATTGAATGAATGAACACAAGGAACTAAAGAACTGTATATGTTTGAAATGTTGTACTCAACAGCTTACCATGGCAACCCACAGTGCATACAATACAATTTTCTAAAACTTTCCTCCCCTGAAAACCACTTCTTTGGATTTTTGTAAAATTTGCGTAGGAATCTTTTCAAACAAACAGACCGGCCTTGAGAGTACAGTAATGTTAATCTTTTTCTTTGCCTTTTGCAAACCGCATATCGCTTGAAAAAGAAGCTCCCTGCCATGAATAAAGCTTTGCTTTAAAGGCTACGGGGAATAAAGAGAGAGAGAAGGCCTGCCAGCAATGACAGACGTAGGTATGTGAGTGAATGACGAGTTTGCAGCAGAGAGAGAAGGAACCTGAAAGGAGAGATGTGGCAAAGTGCAAAGAAGAAAGTTGGAGCAAGACAAAGACATGCAGAGGAGGAGAGATGGAGGGCAAAGTTGGTAATAACGAATTAAAGACTGAGTTTGGTGAAACAAAAGCTTCCATTTTAGACTACAGGATGCTACGTGCATTTAAAGGCATGACAGTTTTGATTTAGAAATGATAATGTGAAAAGTAAATTGTAAATAAACTTTGTTACTGATTTTTTCCCTTCAAAAAGCCTCAGATTTCTCTTTTGGGGACTTAAAGTGCCTGCAGATGCCTCACACATTTACCACAATTTAACTGCATTCTAACAGCAAAACAGCACGGCCAACTACATTAAACACCATGTTCATCCTGCAACAGCTGTAATCTGAGTCTCTAGTTGATAAAAAAGAAGTCAACTCTAATTTGTGAATAAAGAACCATCATTTCACAAGGATTGACTATCATAAATGCCTATGAAAGGTAAGGATTTAGCATTTCCCTTAGGCTAAGGAGAGGAATTAGCAACCATCACGATCATCAACATCACATACTCACTAACTGCCCTCTGTCTTGTCTGATGATGGCATTAAAAACCTTATTTTGAAAATATCTTAATAAACTATTATTTGTAACATCTCTTTTATGCATCCCCCCCCCAAGAAACTCAGTTAGCACTAAAACTGTGCTGCCTTCAGTGTTCGGTGTGCATTCAGCAGTGCACCTATTCAATATATTCATGTTTAAAGGTGGAATTGGAAGAAAGGCTTTATATAACGGTCTGCGAATCTAATCTTTGTCCCCTGTAAAGCCGAACAGAGCAGGTCATCATTTCATTTTCCCAGAAGTTACTATGATGATCCTCTCTGACACATTTCTGAGGTGATTTTAATACGTGACTCACACACAGTGTGTGTTAGGCAGATTGAGATGATGCGTGATAGATTAACAATCCTGCGGTGGTGGTGGTGGTGGATTACGGCCGTTGTGATGAGAATAAATCCAAAACAGTTTTTCATTTAGAGCTAGTGTTATGCAATGGCTGTCAAGTCCCGTTTTAAACATAGACAATATCAGACACAAAGATGAACTGTAGTTCCTTTTGGTAATATTTTCATCAAAAGAGTCGGACATCTGTTTATTTCCGGTGTCCCATCATCCCCATTTATCCATGTTACTTCTTTTTGGGCAACAATAATCTTTGATTTTGACCTGTATATGCATGAATTGATTAAATATCTAAATTAATATATTTCTTAGCTTGACAGAGAGTTGTTAACCAAGAAATAAATAAAAATGCAATTTTAGTGACCCAAAACATCTTCTTCATCATCATCTATACTATGATTCGAATATCTTTGTTCAGTTCAGTTCAGTTCAAAGATTTGTAGTCACTGACTATGTAGCTTGTTTACTTGTTTTTCACGAAACTAAGTGTTCTCATACCAGAATCGTAAATTCCTCAGATACTGCCTAAATACTGCAGAAATGGGAATCTGTGAGTCTGTGATCCGATACCACTTCATTTATTAGTGCCGAAAAACTGGACACTGGCTACTTCCCAGCAGTGTTCCATTCATCGTATTCTTTCCCAGGATGGCGAAGTTATGACCCAACCTACTCTCAGCTGATGGCCAATGCATAATCCCGATATCAAAACAAAGAAAAGTCATGTATAATTCTATTCTCTTCTAGAGGAAATTCGATGTTTAAGGTAGGATGCATGAGAGTTATAGTACAGGGCTTGAAACCAACTTTTTCACCACCTTCCCAAAACTCTCAAGAGGAGCGCTAACATTGTTCTACAGCAGCCACACTGACAAGGCTGCAGACATTTCTGTTTATCGGCCTGGTGAGCATAGGCATTATCTTAAAATGGCAGATTATCGGCTGAGCGATTAATCGGTCAATCACTAATTGGAACATCTGTAAAGCTAAGTGGTCGCATCATGGTTCAAAGGCACTTCAGCAGTTCGAACATTAGATGATTGCATTTGTTGATAAAGATTTATTCGCACCTGTACTGAACACCTCTAGTCAGGAAATCTAATTTAAGATGTGACCAGCAAATTATTGGTATGTTTACTTGGTGAATAATTCACAATTCAATCCATTATCTAACTACTCATTACACTGGTTCAGTCCTTTCACTCCAATTAGATGGCACAGAGAAGCATTTGAAAGAAGACAAAAAAAACTCCCCCAGTTTTTTCACAACAGATTTATCTATCAATCCATGTAGAGCTGAAAATATGTGAACGGTCCTCAGGCACAGACACGGCAGTACAGGTGCTGTGTGTGGGGGGGGGGCGTGCGTGCGTGTGTGTGGCACACTGACCCAAATAGGAGCAGCATTTGAGTCTCAGCCACTTCTTACTAAACACCGCTTGCTGGCACCACATGCAGCTCGACTTACAGCTGAAAATCACCACGGTGTCTATAATCATCCTAAAATATGTTTTGGCAGGATACTCTGCAAATATCACGGGAAAAAAGATCCCACTACAACTGCAGCAAAGCGACAGGGTAGGAGATTAAAAAACAACACCACACAAAGTAAGACAAGGTCATTACAAACTCATTATGAGCAGCAGAGATAAACCATAAGCTGATATTTTAGGAATATTACAGTGATTTTCGGTGAGCGTAAAGACGCAAATAATGCGCGTTAATCTGCAGCCTGCAGCTCGCAGGATAAATATCTTGTCACCGTATGAAACGGTGAGCGTGCACAGAGCACTGCAGCAGAGGCAGTTTAAAACCTGAACCCGCAGGGATCACTGTTAATGAAGTGCTTTACAGCATAGCAACTGTCAATCATATTGATGAACAAAGCCTCAGCCTCCTGTTGCCATAGAGAACTCACGGGGTGAACAGACAGCCTGTACCTTTTTATGCATGGATACAAACTCAGTATTGGTATTAGATTTGAGTGTCAGACCATACATTCACGCACTATAACGTTGCATGGTTTGTTAAGTGCATTTATAGGCATCCTTACCTCGAACAAAGGTGGAGTGCCCTTGTCTGGAAGTGTGCATCCCAGTAATTCAGCCAGGAACTTTGCCATATAGAGGTGAGAAGTGTTCTCCTGGAATATTCCTGAAATGTGCGGGGTGGAAAGAAGAGCTGAATCAACAGGAGAGTCCTCTTTCTGTCAGCCTCGGGAACTTCTTTGTGGCGTTCAAGGACCCTGCGCGCATCTCTCCGTTTTTCTCGCCCGGCTACCCGAACAAGCCCCAGAGAGGAGGCGGAGATGTGCCGCTGGACGAGAGGTGCAGAATACCGGCCGAATCAGCGCGGGGCAGCCGCTGGATGAGGAGCTTCTAGTCTTTAGCTCTCGCCTCCAAAAAAGAAAAACCTCTGTCGGTGAATCACCATCAGCAAGCGGTGTGGACACATGCAGGTGGGGCCGGGCAGAGGGGGAGTGGGCGGTCCAACGAGCTGTCAGGTGGTTTTCATCGACGGGTTTCCCCCGATTCAGAGATGAAATGGGAGGTAAACTTGCACCTAGAGTCACTTCAGCCGAATTAAACCTCATGTTCATTATGTGTTCTACTTTTTGAGAGACTAGAAACAGAATTTCTAGACTCAATATCGCAAAGTTTGACCACAATATGTGTCAGTATAAAGATATCTAAATATTTTTCTATCTGAATTGTAACCTTTATTAGAATTAGAAAGTGGGAGTAAAACTGCTGCCTTCAGAGAAATAATACATTTTAATAGAGGGTGCTTGGTCATCTGTTTTGTTCACAGGATTAATCTTAATTTCACTGTGCAATGTGACAGTAGGTTCACACAGTTTATTCAAAAGATATGCTTGTACTGTCAAATCATGTTTCAGAAATGTATCTTGACTTACTTTCCCAAATGTTTCTATAGCAGGGTATTAATGCCCAGGCAGGAAAAGTTCATGAGCTGAAGTGCAAGCAAGCAGTTCAGTTATCCTGGAAACAGGTGGCACTGGCCAATCTATGCTAATCCCATGCAGTTTGAAGAAGAAACATGCAGTTTGGGGCATGTGGTAAAAATTTGTTATTTTCAGCTAGTGTCCCTCTCTCCATACCGAGGGTCCATAAACAGTGAAATTACATACTTTGGGAATGAAAACAGAGACACATACTTCATGCCACCCTTGCCTAAGTCATTGCCCCCCTTGTGTCACCCTAATCAAAAAAGTCTGGAAACGCCCCTTTCAAATCTAATATTTTCATTTTATGTCTGTCAATTATTAACTTTTTTAAACATCATTATAGCCGTACTTTGCTGCAATTTCCCACTGAGACTAATAAAGTACTCACTTATAATGCTAAAATCAGTCTATCCAGCATTCACAGTGACCAAAATTAAACCGTCACCAGAGGTTTGGGGGTTGTGTTGTATTTATTGAATATTCATGTACTGACAGGACACCTGGCTGGATTATGAATCAAGATCAGGAGGTATTGCTGTGAGCACTAGTGGGTTGTTAATATTCTCTTTCCATGTTTGCATCTTATTAGATTGTTATTTTTCATAAGAGGACTATTATCATGTGAGACAGCAATGCAAATGTTTGTCTCCTGTTGTTAAATTATAGTCATTTTTGTAATATTCATCAAAAACTCATGATTCATTCACTGCTTTTGTTCTTGTCCCAGGGTCAGGACACCTCGGGAGATGAGAGATGATTTTGGTTGGGGTTCATGAAATGCAAAAACATCCTTTTTTGAATTAATATTTACAGCCTCTGTTGTTCTTTCGAGAACTAAACGAAAAGCCTGTAAATCATCTGGTTCAAATTAGCTAAACGGTCACATTTAGGCATCCAGGTTGAGATCACAGCAGTAAGTTGGGAGGTTAAAAACTCAAATAATAATAATAATAATAATAATAATAATAATAATAATAATAATAATTAATTGACCTAATGTGATTTAATTTTATTAGTCAGAGGATTAATGCCAGAACCACTCAGACAATGTTTGGGAAGACAAGACAACAGCACATCTTTCTCACCGTTTTATTTATTCGATCCATCTTATTCAGCTGCAAGCAAATGCATTAGTCAAGTTTAAATTGTGGTCGCATTGATAAGGTCAAAGCAAAGGTCACCTATACTCTAGCAACTCAGGATGGAGCTCTACAGTTTCAGTTCATTTCAACTCAACCTTTTTTTTTTTTTTTAGAATGAATATATATTTGACCTCCTCTAACCTCCTTTTGAAATTTACTCCTGATCTTTCAGCAAGCAGCACTATTCTGAAATGCAGCAGGCATCTGTTCATAAGCTGCACACACTCCCCAGGTATGCTCTTATTCTGTCAAACATCTTTCCTTTACTCCCTCAACCCCCGCCCACCACCCCTCTTCCCACTTCTATTCTATCATATCTGTCAAGGACTTGAAGTTTTTCTCCTCTATAACGTGGGATTCATACACGTTTCTTGTCAGAGTGAGAGAGGTCAAAGTTCAGGCTGTCTGATGTTGTCAAACTCAATAGATCTAAGTGAATAAAATGCTGGCACCTCTCTTCTCTTCTTGCGCCACAAAGGACAGTGAATGTAACTGTTGTGACAGGGATAGAGGGGGTAGAGGAGGGATCCTGAAGTCTGAAGAGGGAATGAGAGGGAGAGAAAGAAAGGCAGAAAGGTGTTCAGAGTGCAGGAAGGATCACCATAGATTCTGTTATCAACATATTATGTTAACATTAAATGAACATGAACAGCAGCTGGATTATGTAACAATATCAAAAATTGAATGAGATAATAATAAATTCACAATTTGGATTGGTTTACTCTGGGGGGGTGCTGACATTTCTGGAGGATAGCGTGCTGTCATTATCTGTCACTGTAAATGGTTCATCATCAGAAATGTATAAAGTAGGGTAAAAGGCATCTTATAGCAGCATTTGGCTGGTGGCTGATTCGAATTTTGTTCCCTGACTGTCGGTATGGAGGTTCATTATCTGACAGTAATGTATATTCACAGTGAGAGAGAAGCTAACGCTGAAAACTGGCTTGCTGGTGATATCGACTCAGTACTACACAGTGCAGAACTGGCCTTGCTGTTTAGCAAAATGTGACAGAAACAGACACAATACAGTCTTAAACCACACTTTCTGTATTCTAAAGTATTTCTTCAGTGCACACAGCTGTAGAGTACTTGATGTAATCTAGAGTTGCGCACAATGCTTGTTGTCTACTATCCATTTGTGGACCTGTTCTCCTTGTACCAGGGTGTCAGGGTGAAAGTGTCCCTGCACCAGTGTCACAGAGACAAATTGCTGTACAATTAGTGCAACCGTTGTTTCCAATTAAACTGACTGTGATTAAGATTTTTGTCTCACTTCATGCACGCTGTCTTTACACTCTCTGCATTGTGTTGCTGTCTCCGTCTCCATAACCCAGCAGTAATTGGTGGACCTGTAATGGCTTCCATCTATCACATCAATCTAGAGGGAATCTCTTCCACCCATTAAAGGACTATGGACACTGAGCCAAATGACTCCAACAGACATTTCAACATAGATTACTACCCACTCAACACATGCAGGGAGGCAGGTTCACTCTATCCTAATTTAATTCGAGTAACATATAAATCTTTTGAGTGCTGGAGAGGGAACAGAGGACAATTTTACTGCGAGACTGAGTGCAGGATCTTTCTACAAAGAGAGTTGACAACCTGAAGTGCTCAGGTCATTGCAGTTCATCCACTGAGGAAAATCAAGAGATGAATCCAAAAAGAATGTTGTTTTTTTTAAAACCTCGAAATCAAGGGAAGATCACAAATTAATCATATGGTAAAATAATACAATTACTACTGGAGCACAGCAATATTTAATCGTAATCCAGTGTTTGAAAAGAGTCACTTTGGATATACAGTATTTTTCTTGGATCTGTAGTTCCTTATTAATTTTACCTTCTTTTTTTAATTCCTAAGCGTGTTATGGTAAGAATCTGTTCAACACCCAGTTGTGGAAAAATAACCTATGTAAACCTATGTCTAAAAAATGCTGTCAAAAGCAGTCCCTTTCAAAGTATTAACCTCCTTTTTTACATTGATTTGGAATATGCTTTTGTCATGAGGAATATTCTGGGGGACTGACTCTATGTCAGAGATAGACAGGAGCTGGGGATCGAACTAACAACCTTACTATATGGCCGAACCACCCTGCAATCTGTGCTACAGCCACCTCTTCTTCCCCGTCACCAGCCTTTACCCCATCTTCCACCCTCTTCCCTGGTTTTTCTGACTGTAACCATTTTCCTATCTCTGTCACCCTTAATGTTGTTGTGTGAGGTACTATGGGTAAATTATCTTCTCAGCTTTATTTCTTGGAACTAGATTGACATTATCCCTTCATATTATACTTCAATTTGATGAACAATTATTAAGTGGCACATGCTTTCATCCTCTTTCCTTGGATTTTATCCTTGTAACAAATGTACAGCTACAAGCTCTCTTGCTCAAGGGCACATCTGCACAAATGGGTAATGTAGCTGGTTTGGATTAAACCTGCAACTTTTCAGTTCAGCATTACTCTCTCGAACCATTAGAGCGCCATGTAGGTTTGGCATGTTTGCATTAGTGTGACACAAACGACTTTGATGCGACTACCTGCTGTTCCACCTGCTGCCCCGATTGTACCACATTACAATACACAAACACATACAAACCTCCCACACCCCTAAACCTAATTAGTCAATTTTGAGATGAAAAAAAACATATTCATCATCTAACCTCTTACACAAAAATGCCAAACTGACAGCAAGCACTTCCCATGAAACAAATTGTTGACAAAAAAAAACATAATTAATGAAGCAATCAGCCTCCGCCAGCCGAGCCTCTCATTGACACCCTGCTGTTGTACTAGATTTTAATAATGCTGTTTAATGACATGCTCCACGTTGGCTGGCAAACGTAGCTCCATATGTTGTTACAGCTGTGGGGAGCAGGGAATCTACATGATCTGCACAGCTTCAGAGCATGGCCCCCCTGCTGGGATAGAGGGATTTATGTTAGTGTGTGTGTGTGTGTGTGTGTGTGTGTGTGTGTGTGTGTGTGTGTGTGTGTGTGTGTGTGTGTGTGTGTGTGTGTGTGTGTGTGTGTGTTGGATGGACTTGGCCCTCCAGAGAATTCTCTTTGATGGTTTTTCCTCCTTTACTTGCTCATGTATGCTTCTGTGCTGACGTAAAAATACAGTAAATGTGCTTAAGACATGTTTTTGAGTTCACTTCAAAGCAAGTGTTTCTCATTCTAGAGAGATTCATTGCACACATTTTTCTTTTACTTTTCTTTTATGCATTTTTGGTGGTCTCATATTCAGATCAGATCCAGATGCAGGGACCAAACTTGAGTGTGCAATTTATGTTTACAGTCAGTGAAAACAAATCTAAACACTTGCCACAAAAAGCAAACATGCACATATTAAAAATGATGTTTTGATGCCTCCATTAAAAATACTGCTGTTCATTAGCCAACTATGAAACTTAGAGGCTTCTACAAGACATGAGTACAACATGCCGTATCTTTTTGTGGAGCAGTTTACATTCTGACAGAGGACTGTAATATAAATCTTCATGTTGCAAAACCACAGCTTCCTCCATTTTGGATACAACACTCCAACCCCTCAAAGGACAGTACAGTAACTGGTTAGCAAAATAAATGTGTCAAGTTTATCAAAGTTGAACTTTAGACGAATTAATTTACTTTGCATCCATACAGCAATTCCACTGAGATTAATCATTTTGGTCAATAATTTTGATTTGTGGAGTATATGGTGGCACATTATAGCCTCATAGGGCCAGTAGCACTGATTTAGACCTATATTCTTATTTAAATACAGTGAGATAATAAGATGGATTTGAAAGTAGATTTTGTGTGAAACTCCTCAGGGAGAAATAACCAGGCTTTTTCAGAATCCGATCTGCTCCGTTAACACAAATGATGGGATCATTTTCTTACAAGAAGTCACTTTAATGCCAAACTGGGGAGCTGTATTTTTCACTGCTGAGTAGCCTGCTGAGTGACTGTATATGTATGAGATGTGTTTTAATATCCACATGTGTGTTGATTATTCTCTGTGAAATGTGTTGATACTGCAGTATGCCTGTGGTTTTATAGCCTTGCTGTGCCCACATTGTGCAAATAAGAACAAAGACACACTCATCTTCTCTATAAACTGATGTGACTATAAACACATAAAGCAGACTGATTTGAGTGAAGTTGGATGTTTTTTATTCCGTGTTTTGAACAATGAGACTTGTGTGATGTTATACTGTGTTGAAATAAATGAACTAAATGTTCAGTCTCCTTACTGGCTGTTCTGACACATTCAGAATCATTACCGCGTTTGTTAGCATTTAGCAGGCGGATGTTAAAATATACATATTTAAAGAAGTTTATATCATAAACTACAATGACTTCGACGTCGACTATTGGCGTTATCTAATTCTAATTCTAAGGAAGGAAAACACAAATACTATAAACTAATTGAAACATACCAAACATGAATATTATGTTCTATTTCTGCCAATAGATCCTCCTAAATGTTATAAATTACACCTTTTAGTTTAATGTTCGTGGCTAGCCAACAAATGTCAGTCAAATATTCACTCTCCTTTTAGCACCATTTTGGTCACCACCAGCTCCTTAGAAAAATATCTGGCTCTTTATCTGCTGAATACTGTACTCCACTATGATCAGCAGCTCGTTTTTAACATTTAGCTGAGAAATCCTAAAATGTTGCAAGGAACACCTCTTTAGTACATACATCAGTAAGTGAACGCATCACCATTCTTAACATTTATCGCACATTCTGTGCTGATTCTGACTGACTTCAGTAGTGCACTCAGTCTGTTACTGTGACTATATGCACAAGTTATTGCATTGTTACTGTTTCTTGTCTTATAAGAAGTAACATACAGTGTTTTACTGCTGAGTAAATTTGATTGCAGACACTGTAGACTAGTCATGTCTCTATGTCCCTATCTGTACAAAGAAGCTGATGTGTAAAATAGTTTCATATAACTGAAAGGAATTTTGGCTGCAGCTATGAAACTAGGGTCTAAGTTGTAAAACAATTTATTTTGACATTAATAAAAGTCCAGTATAGGTCTAACAAACACTAACCAAAAAACACGCTGCCACAACCACACGCTGTGACACACTGACACTCTCTTTGCTCTCTCACACAACCCTCCCTCTGTTCACTGCAGCAGCTGCCTAATGTTGCATCAAAGACCCAGCCGTTCACAGCAAAGCCTGTGATGGAGATTTTTTTTTTTCTTTTATCAATGTCTCTTCACAGCGTTAATGTCACGTGCCAACCTGCCGCTCCATCATAAAATTCCATAAACTATTACACAGCTCCTGAGAGAGTTTGAAAGGAAGAGAGTATGAGACAGAGAGAACAGAAAATAAAGGGGGGAAATAGGGAAGAGGAGACCAGCTACCGTGACCGGCTGCACCCCCTCTGCACTGCAGCACAACAGAAGGTGTGATTTATCCGTGAGTTTGCCGAGGGGGAACCGGGTTTCACCATTAGCAAATGAGCCCTAATTCACCCAGACAGCAGAGAACACACTTCCTCAAGTCTTTTAGTTCTTGACTCACAGCCCAAGGCCTAGTGCCAGTGCTGCTCAGGAAGCTCCTTCTCTTCACACCTGTAGTTTAATTCCCTCTGTACAGACCCGAGCAGAAAATGACTGGTTGTTGCAATTTAAAGTTTGTTTACTACAGTTCTCACTGTAAGTTATTACTTGGTTGGCTTATATTACCTGGTGGTAACAAAACTCTTTTTTCCCACCAGTATACCATGAAGACCTGCCCCACTCTGCCTCTGATTGGGTAGTATTTGTTGCCTTTGGTGGTTAGGTTTAAACACAAGGAGTAAGATGATTAGGGTTATAAAAACAATGGCAGGGTCAGGGTTAGGGTTATGCTGTGGTTAGGGTTGGGCTGAATAAGGGTACTGGCAATGTTTTTGGTCAAACTCAGGCATTGATTGACACTCCTAGCACACCTCCATCCACCATACAGACAGAAGTAGTCAAGATCAAAATTCTTGACTGGCTTTTCAGGCTGCAAACATAGGAAGCACCAGACAATTTAAGTGTTGTTCTCTGATGTGTTTTCGAAATTTGGCCTTATAACACGCACCATAGGCCCAGAGTTCACAAAAAACATACAGCTTAAACAATTTAACTTTAAATTCCACCTAGAAAACAATAACCACTAAACTGTTGTTATGTTTTCCCCCTTCTGCAACTGCAGCAATATGCTTCTCTTTGGTAAAACATTTATGAGGAAGGATCTGTGGCAGCGTGCTGGAAGCTCTCTATGAATAATGTAATCGAGATAAAAGGCAGGTAAGAGAAACAGAGTATCCCCAAAACCTCTCTTCAGAGACACTCGTCATATATGGAATAGACATTGTTGAGGTCTTACCAGGTTAGTTCATCTTCTTAAGGTGAAAATCACAAGCATTCTTAGATATCTTAAATGGCTTTTACTTTGTGTATCTGTTACAGTGGCTAACCGTTGTTCCAGTCTGAGCTGTGGTACGTGAACAAGACTTATTTCTCACACATGGGTCTGCAGATAACTGTGCTGTATTCAGAGTTTAACATGATATTTAGGGCTGACAAGCAGTAATGTTAATCATGATAAACAGCAGGGTTATCACTATGTACTGACAACACCAGAGAGGCTCTCGTAGAGCCGTTAGCTCAACTGCAACACAGTTACCCACACAGCCACGCTCTCTCAATGGGACATAAAGGAGCTAGTGACTGTCAAAGCTCCACCAGACAGGCAGAAAAGCCTGACAGTAGCTTCTCATGGCTGGCACTACAAGCTCTGACTACCAACTCTATGTTGCTGTCCATGCTACACAGAGCACTTGTCTGTCAGTGTCTTAATTTGACCTAATCTGCTTTACATGTAAAACCACATGTAAGTCAAGCTCTTAAGGAAAGATGTAAAACCCCACTGTAAGCCAATTTATGGTTTCCCAGCAACTTACTTCCAACCCACAGTTTCTCAACCTTTTAGTCACTTTATATACATCCGGAATCACAATATCAGAAAATGTTTAAGATTGAAATAATGATCTCTGTTTGATATATTTCTTATTTCTTATATAAGAAAGAAAAACTAACATCTGAAATACATCACTAGCTAAACCTCAAACCAGAATCAAGGGCCAGAAATCCCTGCAATGGCAACAACTGAAAGTTTTCAGGTTTCATAGTCACACAGCCTGTCACACCAATTATTATTTTTTTAGTTATTTTAGTTCATTCTTAAATAATAATGCAAGCGCAAACAAAGACAATCGTAAAGTAACGGTTGCAGGAAAAAAAGGCACAATCTGTTGAGGCACAAGCTTCAAAAGAGCTTACACCCCAGGCATTAATTCTGCTTAAAAATGTATGAAATTGTCAAAGTTTAATTCAGAGTGCTGAAGGGAAGTCATGCTTCTGATATTGTCTTGTTTAATTCTCATTGTTTGTCATGTACAACGTGACATCTTTTGATATCTGTGTGTGACAAAAAAAGGCTGGCTGATCAAGACCTCAGATGCTGTGTTGTGGGAGGTGAAATCATTCCCAACATCAAACAGACAGCTGAGCTGATGAATACAAACACACACACACACACACACACACACACACACACACACACACACACACACACACACACACACACACACACACACACACACACACACACACACACACACACACACACACACACACGATTTCCCTTTCCATGAAATTTTCATCGAGGGGAGCTCGAGCCTTGATTAAAAAATTCTGATCCTGGGATGGTGTCTCCCTGTAAGTGAGATACAGGCAATTTTTCGGGTAATGATGTAAATTTTGATTCATTCCATGCATCAACTGAAACCAGATGGATCCTCCACTCCATCCTATCCCCCACCGGCCTGCTGAGTGACAGGCATGCACACACACGCGCACACACACACACACACACACACACACACACACACACACACACACACACACACACACAAAATATGTCAAACCAAATGTTATCATATTTTGCTGGATGCAAGATGACTATTATTAGAGAGCTTACACACACACACACACACACACACACACACACACCTGATGTGAGATTTCTGCTTTCAGCTCTCTCATGTCAAAAAGGAAATCACAAGGGAAATGAAAATGTCACATACAGATGTAGACACTGAATTCCTCCCCTTTGTTTTTCATTCTGTATTAACTCTTGAGTCTTCTGTCAAAATGAGTGAACTGTAGCACAAGCCTCAAATGTTCATCAGCCAATAAGTCACCACATTATTTGTGTCTCCTGAAGGCTGAAGAGTCTGTACTTTATATTAATACATTTGTAAATAAAAAATAAACCTATTTATAAAACAAGAAGAAATACAATATGTTGAAGTCACACGTACATTGTAACAGTTTCCACTCTCTTCAAGCTAACATTAGTGCAACCAAGAAACACTTGAAGAGAGTGGAAATAGACATAAGACAAAGTAATAAACTCACAGCCACACTGGTACTGGGGTTTCCACAATACTCGTCGTTTATTATTAACACATATCAAACCCGGTTGTACAGCTACTATTTTATCATACATGAACAAACTAGAGGCAAAACGTACTCCAGGCGTTACGGTTGAGCTGAGAGGGAAAAGGAAAACAGGAGCTCAGCGACAGCAGGTGTATCACTCAACTAACTCAAGACAGGCTAGGTGTTGTCTGTATGTACTGTATATTCTTTCTGCATCTTAAAAAAAACAGAAACAGACTGAATTTAGAGCTCCTGCCCATATACCAAACTTTCCCTGATCTGTTTTATAAATCTTGGTTTTGGTATTTGAAAAGCTGCTGGTTTCTTTCTCTGTTTTTCTTTCTTTTTTCTTTCTTTCATTCTTTTAAAAGTTATAAATAAGAAGGTACAGAGAAGCAATTAGAGGCCAGTTATTTAAGCAATGCCACAATCAACATTGTAATAATGAAAGTAACCACTTATTATTTACTGGTAGGAAAAGATAGACAAATCTGTCTTTGTCTGTCTTTCTTTTCTTTCTTTCTTTCTTTCTTTCTTTCTTTCTTTCTTTCTGTCTTTCTGTCTTTCTTTTCTTTTAATTTCTTCTCTTTTCCATCCATACCAATTTGTCACGGTTCATCTCTTTCTTAAGCCTCATTACCTTCAACTTCCACTATCAATCACTGTTTCTCACACACACACACACACACACACACACACACACACACACACACACAAGCCCAGAAGAGGATGAATGAGAGACAGGAAGAGAAAGAGGCAGAATCAAATTAAAAAGGGTAAACAAAGATGTAGTGAGCTGTCTTGTACATAATTACTTCCCATCATGGCTTTATCTTGTTCCTTCTTCTCCTTTGAGGGAGTTTTTAAACGACAAGAGGGTCAATCACGTTTGCAGCGAGATGAGGCATGACACATCTGTGATTTTTCACACAACAGATAAAACACTGTGGGCATAAGTCAGCTTTGGACATCCGCTCTGGATATAGGGGGTTGTTGAAAGAATTTAATCCTGATATAAACATGAATAATCATTGTAATAAATGCACAATTTCTGTTGGTTTGTCTTTGTTGTATTTACCATTTAATCAAAGTGAAATGCCCAAACTTAATGTGATACTACTGGGCTGCACAGCTACTCTACTTTTAAACAAATGAGTCTCCTCACAGTTTAAAGTTATCTTGTTCCTTATATACACAGACACAACACACAAAAAAACCTAAAAATCCAATTGATACATATATATGATAAAGATATGGTTTGATGTAAAAAATCTATTTTAAAGAACAACATTCATTATCAAAGTATAATCCAATATGTGGTAATCAATTACTTGTACCAGGAACAGCGATTGCAACATTTCTCTACAGTACTTAAACTCATCCAAGACCTTTATTTGACAGACTCCGATATTATCAAAATAATACACTTACTAAAACTAAACAAAACTAAAAATTATGATAAAGGACAGATTGAGAAAGGGAATCATATCAGAATTTTAGACCAGTGTGGGCATCAATTTTTGTAGCCCGGAGCAGTGACTTTGTGGTGATAATAAAACTCCAGGGTGTCCCTGAAGAAGGTCAAACCTCCTAACTCTCCATAAAACCACATTTTGTCAGTTTTAGATTTCCAGTCCAAGTCATAATAATTACATCTGTTTTTTTTAAAACTAATATATACCTAGTATGGTGCTATACTAAATAACGTGCTATATTGAATCACAGTACAATTACGCTGGTTTAAGTAGCCAATAAGTGTTTTGTCTGAACATAATTTAGCTTAGTAGCATTACTTTTTTATTTTTTAAGCTGATGTGTGTGCTTCTGTTTCCAATGCACATTATGTGAACGAAGCATTCATTCCCCAACGTTTCGAATTATAGTGCATCATCAAGGCAGTATTTTGGAAATACTTTAAATACGTTATATCTGACAAATATCCACTTCCTTTTCTTTACAGTGTACATACATTCCCAAACGGGGCCATTAATTAGATAAACCAACAAATAACAGCATAGTTCATTGTGACATGCACGCTATCACAGTATACTGATGATCTAAATAATAACAGGTGGCTTAAAGGCATACTATGTAGTTTTCCGGTTTTGTCAAACAGCTACCCCTAGAGTCGCTGCGGAGTACTTGTATTTAACGTTAAGTGTTGTAAATACCACTCACCAGAACCATCTCTATATACGGCTCTGCGTTTCTGCACTCACGGCCTGATCCCCTCCCCCCTGTATACCGGTACATGTTCAGTAGGATGGAAGCTCGGACATTGAACAGGCAAAGATAGACTCCAAAGATGTCTACTGACCAGGTAACGTCTGAGTGAATGCCTGCTAGTGTCTTCCATTGAGGCTGCTTCTTATGTCGCTGATGTATGTGACATCGCACCGTTAAGCAATTCGTGATTCTCGCGAGATTTGGCGGGACGCCACCTTTCAGACTTGCATTGCTAGTTCTGCCAGCGGCGTCCCTCTCCTGCTTTGCTATCGAGATGATTCGCTGTACTACGAGTGCGTTTACCATCGAAATGACTTCGAAGCTTTTATATTAAGGTAAAAATCTTGCATAGTGTGCCTTTAAAATAGATTTTAACTCAAGGATGATAATGCCAGTTGTCTCCATGTGGTCTGATTTGTTTCAGTAATTACGCCCAGATACCACAAAACGGTGACAATGACTTAATGTAGGCTCCCATCCTGAATTGATTAACCTGTTGATGTTTTTCAAAAGCATTTTTCTGACTAATTCTTTAGTTTTGCGCACGGTTCTGTGCAGATCACCTTTACATTTACTCACCTCAGAGTGTGCTGATATTTGCTCAGTCTGCAGTAAATGCCCAGCTCTATCTGTCCGTTCGCTCATCACTTTTATCTCTTTGCCGCTCATTCTGTCAGGTCTACTTTGAAAACAGCCAACCAATTAACTCTGGCACTTTTATTAAACACTCTACCTCTCTCTCACGGTTATCTCTTAAAATAAATCAGCCAGCAGCTTCACTCATGAATTCTGTGCAAGTGTATTTCCTACAGGGGCCCTCAACATGAAACAAGCTTCATGTCAGTGTCAAAGTTTTACAACGAAGAGTCATTTATGCACTTCTGCTTACAGTCTACCTTAAAGCTAGGCAGTTCTATAAATCCCAAATGAGAGAGGTGACTACTGTAATAAGGAAGACCACAAGCCCCAGACTGTATATGATATAAATTGAGACAAGTGAAAAGTCCATCTTTCTAGAGACAAAGTGCTCTCCCACTGCCGATCCGACTATTCTACTGCCACTGGAATTCTTGTAAAAAGTCAAATTTATGACATAGTTCCTGCCTCCCTCCACACAAAGTAATACACATTCACAGCAGCAATCATATCTAAACCCAGACATCAGATGTAGGCAGACAGTCACTCTGCGCGATGCTAAAACCCTTCCCCTGATGCTCTTTAATGATAACATCCTCTGTGCTGATCCTGTCTTACCCTACTGTCGCTGCCCTTTCCGTAGCCTGTTCACCGGCTGGCCCTCACCCTCCGGATGATCGCATCTTATCCATCAGAGAGGAGTGAATGGTCTGGATATTGGGGTGGATTTACCTTCCATTAATGGTGGCTGTCTCAAATGGCTTGGCCTTTGCATACAACACACACACACAGGCTCACACACACGCACACGCACGCGCGCACACACACACACACACTTGTCCACAGCTACGTCTCAACTAGCTACTCGAGTGGTGTCAGGATTAAAGAGCAATTATAAGCTACTCCACTAGTGATAGACTGGAAGTGGAGATGATGTGATTGTGACCCACTTCCCTCTTCTGGGAGAGGAGGAGAAGAAAAAAGAAGGGGAAGAGAATAGAAGAAAAGTGGCTCATGTAGGTTCAAAGAAAAACTAGAAAAAACTAAAAAAAGAAGATGAGGAAATAGTGGGACGTAAAATATTAGTTTCATGGACCTTGGAGTGATTCATCTTGTGTTTGGCAGAACATGCTTTCTGTCATTGTTAAATTTGACATGTGATGACAATTATGAGTAAGTCAGCTGTTCAGGAGTGTTCAGACTGAAGTTATCACACAGCCAAAGTAGCAACTGTACAGACGCTAGCTGGACGCACCAACTGTGTCTGTGTTGATTTGTGTTTGTTTCAGCATCTGACTGAAATCACTTGTCTTGTCTCTGTACATTTATAAGCGGATTCATAAAGCCCTGGGATGTGTGCAAAGGTCTCACAAACATCTTCAAATTGTGCTGACGCGTCTTAACATCAGGTTGCATCGCCACGGGCAAATTCATGTCTTATCTTCATCTTTACATTGACTAGGCTGTACCCTACTACTACTTAATGTTCATTTTTACTGTCCTTTGGATGTTCAATATGAAGATTTTGTTCAGTTCAGCACTGCACTAAATTCTTATGTCAGCCTGAGCCTCATGTTTTACCTGGACTATCAGCAGCCCTGCAGGAGAGATGGTCTGTGGTGTCTGTGGGATTTTATAGCTGAACTATATGAGCAGGACACACACTTTTACTGTTCTCTGAGTGGAAATCTGATGTTTTCACATTACAGATGATGAAGAAAGGCATTAATGCCAGAGAAAGACAAAAGTGTGTGTCCTGCTTGCACCCAAATGAATAACAGGCAAACAGCCACAATGTTTTTTACAAGACATACATGTTTAACTTTACCAAACTAAACGAAAATAATAAAGATTTTTTCTTATAGACAGCGTTTCACAAAGTTAGTAAAATTTCTCCTCACTTACCATCTCTCAAAATTGTGTGACATAATTTTCTTTTGTTTACAAAAAAACTCCACAGGGCCCCTTTAAGGTCCTTGAAGACATTGAATCTAGACAATATTTGTTTACTTACTAACTTCAGGTAGTAAACATGAGTTGATGACTTCTGTGTAAAAATTCCTTTTTAATTCTGGGATAATGAGCACTTCACTTCATGTCACAGTGTCACAAAGCAGGGTTTAATCTCTATACATCACAACTGTATTTAGTCAACAAATCATGATTGATTGAGGTAAGCTGATGATCACAGTAAATGTGGAATGCACAAAAGCACTGTATATACACAATATTACTGATGAGCTATCACAGCCTATGGGCACAATCACTTCATCCCCTTGATGAGACGGTGAGAGAAGCGATGGCTGTGAATGTCATTGGAGAATTCCTGATGGCTTTATGGTTGTGTTAAGTGCTAAAGACACACACTACACACTAGTCCTACACACTGGTCTTTTAATTATATTGTACATTTACTCTGTCATGTTGCCTCTCCCCTAACACATTTTTTAACAGAGATAGTATACTAGATATAACTTAAGAGGTCCAGTGTGTAAAATTTAGGAGGATCTATTGGCAGAAAGGAAATATAATAATCATAGATATTTTAATTTGTGTAAATAAAAATAAGAATAATTGTTTTTGCGTTAACTTAGAATTAATCGTTTTTGAAACAATGTATGCATTAATACACCATAACCTACCATATCATATTCAAAATAAAAAAGATTTTTTGAAGGAAGGAAACTAGTTGTTGAATCTGCTTTTTTGCCAGTATACATTGGTGATGGAAGGGTTTTCATGAACCCAAAGATGTACCATTTTGTTGAATTATCTCAAGTCATTGAGGAACTTAATAGTAGAAGTAAAACAAAACTAAAATTAGATTGTTCAAATAACTCCTCAAGGAAAGGTTCTCAAACAAAATATGCTCTGACTGTATAAACTGCAACATTAATTCCGAATAAATGCATGAAGAGGGACTTCTGCAGCAACTACCTCTGCATAAACATTGACTATCTAGGGCACACAAAGCTTTAGCTCCAATCACACAAACAACCAGTAAGCTAGTGGAAACAGTGGCAGTGCTAACATCATGTGTGCATCTCAGTCTGTGAAATAACAGAGTTTACAAATGTCACACAAACTTTTACTAAATTTTCAGCCTGGAGACACAAACCCAACTAACAACAAAAAAAACATATCTATAAATGAATAACAGATATTCTATTCTACCCTCACATGTCAATAAACTATAATGGTCATATTTTTACTCTTTCTTTCACTAACACATCACAGACCAATATCATTAAATCCACCCTATGCAGATCATAAGACAGTCTCTTCAGGATACTGAACATTTTATCTCATTAAGCTAATTTTCTTGCCAAATTAATCGCTTCCATCTCCTCAGAGGAGTTGCTTTAACCAGCCAGAAGTAAGAGTGAGGGAAGAAAAGATTGGAATATCTCATCCATCTCATCCTCCATTTGACCGAACTGTACGGCCGCCAAGCGTGGTTGGGCTGGGGCGCAGCAAAGACTCCTGGGTAATAGGGTTTGAAGTAAAGGCTCATTACCTCCTCTATTTCCTTCTGACCGGCTAAAACACACTACAGGCCCGCTGGGTAATTCTAAAAGACAGACTGGGTTCAGACATGAGTTGGCTCAGATGAGCTGAAGTAAAATGTTATACTTTTATTCAACAGAAAAGAGTAAGACATTAGCATATTAGACTTCTTTTTAAGGCTTGTCTCTGAGGTGTATCTCACCTGCTGTGATATGTGTAAACGCTTATGATAAGATATTCAACCAAATTTTAACTCCCTGGTTATCCTATTCAATTGAAATTTGTGGAACTGAAAATAGAGGAGACTATTTCTTTCAATGGCCATTTCATTACCACTACATTATTCAGTCTGACTTTGATTGCATTCTTGTTTCTCTGGTGGGAGGATCTGATTTTGCTAAAACCAATGGCAGTCAGTAATGACTGTATCGTTATGCGCAGATAATATACTGGTTATAAATTAGAATACAACCAGGTTTTATGATGCAGGAAACTAGTCAAAGATTTCCACGATGCAAATATTGTTCTTCTAGTCAGGACACCTGGGCATTATTACTGTGACACTTATCAAAGAAACAGAAATCTGTGTTGATTAATTCAAGCCCAATAATTGAGACCATCAAGACAATATATATGTAAGACTGCGCCTGTATTACATTTCTTCAGTACTTCCTATTAAAGCTCCATATATATATATATATATATATATATATATATATATATATATATATATATATATATATCCAGAGTCCTCATTTCCTTCAATGCGACCACTGCATTTACCTGTAGGAAGTTTAACCTGAAGCAGCTTTACAGTACAATGTAATATCATCCAGTGTCGCACTGTGTTGGACAATCAAACAAATACATATGCACATTCCTTGAGGATTACTTTGTAACATGAATGCAGTGATTCCACTCGCGTTCATCTAAACTAGACTAGAAAGATTAATTATGATTGTTGCTGTCCTTCAGATTTGTGGATTTATTATTCCAACTACATTATACTCTCAACAGTAGACACAGCACGCCCACACCAGCGCAATCTCCTACATTTTTTATGATGCAGTTCTATTTGGTCTGGACACTGTTTCTAGAGAGACATTTTGACATGATATATACAAATGTCATTTTCAATGCTGTGCACGACAAGTTGCATCCAGTTCCATTGTATTGAAATGAAGCCATATGGACAGACATTACACAATTTGGGCAAATAAAACCAAGTCAAGTCAAGCGGTGTAAACGTAGAAGCCAAAAAAAAGACTGTGGTTGTATTGGCAGCTTGCAAACTGTGTGAATGTAAAGTAGGATGATGCTTGCTTTGCCAGCTCAAGTGTCACTGAATTCCAACCTAATATCTGAGCCGTGCCCATTCTTCCATGAAGCTGGATGCAGGTCAAAGCAACAAGCTCAATCTCTCTGCAGCCCAGCAAGCTCTGATCAAAAGAGCAAGCCTTTCTCATCTCAACTCCAAACAATCTGCGTCTGCCTCAGGCTGAGGCATGTTGACACTACACAAGCCAGGTGTAATGGAATTGACCTCCACCCCCGATCTGCGCCTTTTTCGCCAATAGACACATCAATAATATCCGCTGTGCTGGGCCGGTGCAGCACGAACTGTAAACTCAGCAGATTGTAAATAAAGGTGGGACGGCTCCAGCAGCAGGGACGGGCCTCCCTCTCCTTCAAGATTTCTTTTTAAGACTGCTGTGGACTTTTTATCCATTTATACAATGTAAAGGTTGTAGTTACATTAGTTGTAGTAGTCGTAGCTTTTGTTGCTATTTGCTGGGAATTTGTATTGCTTTTTCTTTTCTTCATTCAGGTTTACAATGTTACTTCCTCATTTAAATGTTACATTACTTCTTCATTTGAAGGCAGAAATTAGGGGTGTAAAGATTTATCAGTAAAATCGGGTTCACCGTTATTGATCCAACTACATCGGTACGCTGACCCCTGGCTCGATCTAAATGCACCACGAACCAGTTGATGGTCCGATTCAAAAGGAATGAACCGGCTGACTGAAGCTTTGCTGCTTATAGCATCTCCGCTCTTGTGAAGGGTAAAAGGTCAACGCAAGGGTTTTGTAACAAGAGCAAATGAAGGAACGTTAGCTCGCCGTGGCTCGCGAGGTTGGTACATAAACAAATATGTCCAACAACACCGACACGATTTATAGTGCACCATCAAATCTAAAATCTAAAGCTTGGAAGTCATTTGGATTCAGTAACAAGAAAGGAAAGTTGGACAAAAGTCCAGTGATTTGTAAGATCTGTTGGACGGCAATTTAGTACAGCAGTAGCACGACAAAGCTTAACACTTGCCTGGTGAGATGGCATGGTGACACCTGTGCAGGCGACGAACGGTCTGCGGATGCTAAGGTAAGGTAAGGTCTATGGTAATTACGGTGGGAAGTTTTTTGTCTGTCTGTTGAAAAAGCAACAAACATGATATGTAATTCTGAAATGATAGATTTGTCTTAAAGAAAGACAAAGAATAAAGAGAGATAATACTTGGGATTGCCTGGTATTTTATAAAATATATGTGTTTGGCAGTAAGCAATGTCACTTTTAGAGAATTTACTTATTTTATTTTAGAATGGAAAATAAATGTCTGTATTAAACAAATGTTAAGAACTGTATCAGACTGCATCATTGAATTGCACTGAATTGTTCCATATTGCAAATGCATCATCCCTGAATCATATTGTAGAAGGGAGAGAACTATTTTTTTTTTTTAGAACTCGGTTGAGGTTATGAAATATGAAGCAGCATTTTCTCTCAAAATGGATAATAAGGCCTTTGGAAAAAAAAAAGTCCTAAAAAAAAAAAGCCCTGGAGTGTTCTGGTGGTGTAATAAATGGTCATTATTCTTTCTCTGATAAAGTCTTTGATTCTGTTTCCCGTGTTCAGAGTCTCTGATTAATGGCAGGGATTTATAATCATACCTGTACAGCTGTGACATTTCATAATATAAAGTGACATAACGAGGACTGAAAGGTTTCTCTGTCAAATCCCTGCTGGGCACCAGCACACGGCCAGAGCATAAATGAGGAGATTAACTAATGGACAGAAATACAGAGCAGCGATTTAGACAGAAATGAGTCAAAGGTGTCATTTAGGAGGAAATGATACATTAATATTAGTTGCATCTGCATAATAAAATTAGTTTTTATACTTTCCTTGCCATGGCAAGAAAGCATAAAATGTCTTTTTTGGCCTTTGTTTCAAACTCATTGTAGTTTTCCTGAAGCAGCTGAGGGTAACATTTCTCAAAAACACATTAGCAGCAGTTGTTTAGGAAAGGGAGCATGTTCTCTCTTACAATATATCTTATCTTATAATGATATAGTTATTTCAGTCAGACGTCAATGATGTGAATGGTTAATACAGACGAGGCTCTGCTATTTGAGGTAGTGATAAAACCGAATGTGAATAGGTTTATCTGAAGTGCATAATCATGGGGTTTCTCAATATACTTTTTATGTAAGTTATGTATATAATATTCTACCTGATCATGACACTTTAACAGACACATTGTTTTTTTTTTTTATTAAAGAGAACAATAAATGAAATAATAACTAATAAATAATACAACCTTTTCTCTGCTTTATCATATCAAAATATGACAACTGCCTGGACTGATATTATACAGTGAGATTGTGAACATTTAACTCACATCCCAAAGCTTTTTTAATAAATTGAATGTAACTGCCACATTGAAATGCTGCTCGTAGGGCTTATAATCTTAGCCTTTTTTCATTGAAACAAAGTCTAACAGTTATTTCACACAAACAAACATTGCATGGTAAAAAGGTAATTAATTTAATTCTTTCCGCAAAGTGATATAATTGAAGCAGTTATTTTGCTGTTTTGTAATTACGAACACTGGGAGTTGGAAGAGAAAAAGGCCCGAGGGCATGTGATTAAAAGAAAGACCCTTGAGGCAGCTCTAGTCAGAGGGTGACTTCTTGTGAACTGCTCTAAAAGTGTTTGTTAGAAAGTATAAAAATGTAGCTCCAACGTTGCTTTAATTTGCCAAGTAACATCTCAGTTCATCGTAACTTCAGTCATTAATGTGCTAATGATGACAGGACCCTGAGTAATACATCTGTATTAGTATGTGTCACCTCTCATCTCATCACCTCAAAGCAGAACTGCAGCCACTGAAAATCACCTGCACTCCTCAAGGGCCCTTTGGAAGTTAAATTGGGGCTTCTATATATATATATAAGTATCAAGTATTTATCCCCTGTAGTCTGCTTGTTTGTTTCTTCACAGTGAACGGAGTCAGCTTGAGCTCATGGGGGGGAAAATGGACTGTAATGGCAGCATAATCCACTGCTCTGCTGCCCATGGATTCAAGGTCTTGTGCAAAGATACACAACATTACGTACTGGTATTTTTGGTGCTACAGTTTCAGAGTGCAAACCACTGTAAACAGCTTTACATGTGCATTTGTTATGATTACATTATTTATGATCAAAGAATAACAAGTCCACAACTTTGCTAAAAACGTACAAAGCGTAGGAAGCCAGTTAATATTACTTACTCATCCAACAGCGGAAAGGCCAGCTCGGGATCTGTCTGCAGCCTTATATTTCTAAAATTATTATTTTAGCAACAAGTAAAGCTTTCTGTCCATCAGGAATCTCTGCAAATCACCAAGAATTCAGGCAAAAGCAGCCAGAGGACATCAGAGGGAAAACCAGAAAACATTTCTCATAAAATATCATCCAGCTCCACCAAAATCAGTAAAACAGTTGGTGGTGTGTGACGTAGCGCTGTAAAGTTCTCCTGGCCTTACATAGTGCGAATTTAAGAATCCTACTATGGCAAAGGCATGACACGACTTAGTCCGTCTCTGATAGGCTTAGTCTGACGATGACATTTCTCATATAGCCCTGCTGTTCTGCCACTGATTATTAAATAATATATAATAATAATATATATTATTATTTTACCTGTTGTACATCATGTGTTTGTTACATATCCAAATGTTTAAATACTATACACAGGGGTATTATGCACCGAGTTTACCACAAGCATTTCCAGTTGGTCTGTTACACCATAAGTTCTGATCGCTTTAGGACACAGCATATGTCTCTTAAAATGTGTTTGCCCTGTCCAGTGCATCCCTTCTCTCACCCAATGCATGCTGGGAGAGGCTGTTGCTTCTCAAAATCCTTAACAGGATTAGTGAGCGCAGATGATGGATGGATATTGTTTCAGAGTTTGCACATGGACCACAGTCTCTTCCAAAATCCTTTGAAAACAAATGGAAACATTTGACTCCAAACTACGTTAACCCTGTGCTTTTTAGTGTGTGTAACAAACAGTGGTCCTAGCAGGGACTTTAAAGGAAGGTGCCACCATCAGGAGGCCTGTTACATCTGACAGAGTTTATTAAGTCGAGGTGATGAGCGGCAAATCCAGACAGCAGGGGTTGTGATGACAGCCATGTCTCCTGTCAGAACTGATTAAGGTATCAGGGCTCATGTATGGGGAACGCTGGGTAGTGGGAGGGGGAACAATCGACAGTCTGACTACAATATCCCAGGCTCTGTAATGTCTCAATAATGGGATGTGAACACTCAGATGGGGATGGCATGAGGAGGAGAGGAAAGGAGGGAAAGGGGTCAGGAGGATAGGATGGGGAGGGGGAAAAGAGAAATGAAGAGTGATGTGCTATCACAGAGATGAGTCCTCCACAGATGGGCTTCCACCTGGGTGTCTCTCTGGGGAAATAGCTTTTGATGTTATGTCAAAAACTGAGGTGAGGGCAGTAGGCCAGGAGATCTACTTTTCCTGGGGCAGCTTGGTGGTTTCTGATTTTTGTCAGAACAGTTCTGTGGTTGTTTATGTTGTTTATGTTTATTTGTTTTAGGACTCACGTTTGGTTTTAGTATTCTCAAGATTTGGTCGTCCTTGGTGTAGGATTTTTTAGCGGTTTTTGATACTGGGCCTAAAGTTTGGCATTTAGTGGTTTTAGGATGGGGATTCTGGTGCTTTATGATGCTTTTGGTGGTTTGGATCGAGGGGAAACTGGGTCATTTTTTAATCACTTCTATTACTGTCTAAGGTTGGTCAGTTTCGTGGCTATTTTTTTTTTTAAAGGTATTTTTTATGTTACGGTTTGGTTTCATGTTCTTGTGGGAAATGTGAATGCAACAGATATTTTCTCGTTCTTCAGCAACTGCGGGTAAGTTAAGAAATTCAAACTATTAATCCTTCACTGACCCCGTTGCCACCAGTAGAAGACTTTGTACAAGACAGCTTCAAAATGGAAATGTTTGTTGGCGTCTGATGATGTTAGAAATATGAGTTTTTGCATTAATTAGTTCAGTTTCTGTTCTAAGAATATAATGTAAAGCAAAACATGCAGAGCAAATTGTTGGGATAACCCACCTAGCAGAGATACACTGACTGTAATCTTTCATCACATACTGTAAAATGTTAGGTAAGATGATCAATAGGCAAAAGCAATATTTCATCATTCACTGTGGATGCATTGATTATCTCTGTCCACACTGCTCCCATCACTGATTCAGTGATTTCAAAAACACTCATCCATTCTGAGCAGCAGCGTGTCCTGAAAAATACTCTTTCATGGCAAAAGAAGCTTAGCTTCGCAGTGTGAGAGGCTGTGCTGCATGTTTACCTCCAGTTTTACATGCCAGCTGGCTCAGGGCAAAATAATCCCAAACTCATTCAACATGTAGAAGGTGGCAGTCAGGAGAGCAGCATGCTTTTTAAGTGCTCTTTAGTGAAGTTAAAATTACAGTCTGACTGTTTTTTTTTTTTGCTCATAAGGGACACAGAGAAAGTGTGATATTACAAATGTGTTGTTTGTTTTTTAGCTCGTCCAGATGTGTGACATCGCAAATGTTACACCACATGTTGGGGAAATAAGCTTGAATTAATCTGCAGTCTGGAGGACGGAGTTAAGCTATGAAATCCACAGTCTGTGTGCATCGTGTTATGTAATTGTCTGCTCACTAATGGAGGTCGGGTTTTCTGCTATTCTTTATATTGCTCTGTGTCTTACATATTCTATATAAATCTACCATACAGGGAGTTGGTGGGCAGTGGTTCCCAGTGTGGGGGTCAAGACTCCCCCAAAAAAATCACCAGAGGATTGAAGGGATAAGAGAGAACAATAACCTGTTTACTGTGTATTTTAGTTTTTGAGTTTTTGGTCTTAGTGCTGTATTTATGTGCACTGTGTTTTTATGTGTGCTAAATGAACAGTAGGCATCCCCCTGCTGCATAACCAATTGCCACACAGGGGACAAACATAGTTATTGATTAAATGATTAATTGTTCAAACCTCTCTGTTGCATGATATTACATACAGTTTCCTAATTTCTATTAACTTTCTTGGAGAGAAATGTGTGGAACAAATCTTTGCACACGTGTATACATATAGGTGCTGGGTGATGAGTCAACGTCACAAAAATCAGCGCCTGCACTCTGTAAAAATGTACTGTAAATGTATTGAATATATGCATTACTAACCCTTACCCTAACATTAAAAAATGTCTAGGTAAGCATATATATCAACATATATGAAGTTTCCAGTAATATATATATAATATATGTTGCATAACTGTATTATACGCCTATCGTCTTTGTTATTTTCTTGTAAGTACAAAATTACATAGTTCTTTCCAGGACACATCCTAGAAATTATTAGGCAATTACAGCCCTACAACACATAAAGCAACCAAATTACATTTTGTTTGTTTGTTTTTAGCTTTTGTTTTTATTGTGAAATTTAAAAAAAATTACTTTTTGGTTGAACTGCTGACACAAGTCAAAAACAATTCAGTGGATGTGCAGTAAATTTCAGCTCTGTAGGAGGTAGAGGAGATTTATTCAGATTGTACTTTGGAATGTGAAATGTCAAAAAATGTTTGATTTTTGTAATAAGTCACACCCATTGTAGTCAGTCATTTCATGCTTTGACTGAGTCATGACCCTACATCATGCAAACCAAATTTCACACAAATCCATCCACTCCTGAACATGTGTCTTGAGTTTCAAAGGTTGATATCTCAGAGTGTTCATGAGTCGCAAATTTGTATTTTTGATAAAAAATGTATTGGCTTGTAAAATGGAAGCAGATTGACATTGAAATTTATTTTACAACTTGAGCTCAGCAAAGTTCGTAGATGTTCCTTACTCAGTTGACTCAGTGTTTTCAAATTTCAAACATTTTTAAAGGAGAAGTCTAGTAAAGCTGATGAATGATTTGAGAGATTCAAACAATTAAATCATTTTTAATCTAGGCCAAGTTCTTTTTGAGATAATTGCAGCTCGATTACTATAGTGCCACCTTGAGTTCAATAAGTGTTATTCTACATGAGTAAATGGGTGGAATGTGCAACCCACCTGCCAGTTTTTCTGGGTTTTACAGTTTTTGCTGAATGAGCACTGTTAGTGTTGCTGCTTGGACCCATAAATATTGGACTCGTATTTGCCAGGTTGTCAGAAACAAAACTCCAGATAATAATGTTGCTCCATTCCAACTGTTTGCTAAAAAGTTTACATTATTAATTCGGTCTATCAGTATTGCTACTTGTATTGTTATTGAAAGTTTGAGGAAATATTGGCCTTCTGAGGATGTAATCAAGTTGTATTTTAGCTGTAAATATTTCAGGTATTTCCTTAAAGAAGTAATAAAACATATTTTAGAGGGAAGCACTTCAGAGGAATTTCCATTTCACTCATTTACTTCGAGGGTCTTAAAAATGGCACCTTTTGACAAGGCTTCCTGCGTAAGTGGTGATTTGTCTTGTGATTTGCTCACAAACAGCTCTGTATGTGGTTGCTGGTTCCTCTTAGTTGCTAGGCTACATTTGCATGCAGTGAATGCCCTCTCACTCATTAAATATGTCTTTCTGAAACTGTAAAAGGGGGCTTTTACGTCAGCCACTCGCCTCAACTATCACTTCCCTTTATGATGCCTTGATTGGTTTGCGTGATTGTAATGTGACTAACCAAGGACACAATGAAAAGCCTGCAAGGACAAATTATCTCCTTGGTAAAAAAAAAAAGACTATGTAAATACAAACCCTACAAGGCAAAACTGGATTGTCAGAGACTTTATGAGGGTAGAATTTGAGTGTGATGGTTTATCAAAGAGTTTTTATAACCGTATTAATGTGTTGCATTTGTCAAAGCTGCACTTACTAATATTTCTAGATTAATCATGGATCAAATGATGTGTAGTGAGAATGTCACTCGTAGTGACAAACCTATGGAAAAATATTACCCAATTCTGCAGTTCCCTTCAACACTTTCGCTCTTTCAGGTCATTGTTTTGGTTTTCCGGCCCACAAACTCACAAAAAATAGCTCTAAATAAACCCTCTGTACACTAACTTGTTCGACTATGCCCAATGTTATCTTGTATCTTTTCTCCATTAGTACTGCAGATGAATAAATGTTCTATATGTAACTTTCAGGAAACTGTTGTTAGTAGCAACCCCTGTGGCTGTGAAGTGAACTGCAGTCAACATCCTGTTGCTCGCTCTCTGTACACAGTCATAGGCCTGAGCCAGCATCATACTGTGCATTGACCAAAGTGACAAACATCAGACTAAATTACAGGCATAATTAGAATAATGTTACTATCTGCAATGTAACTATGTTTTGGACCATTGACTCCATTCCACTAACTAACTTGTTGTCTTCACCCAAGAAGAAACCAGTGCCAGACCCCCACCATGCAGCCAAGCAACTACCGGCCGACCAACCACAGCTTAGTGTAGGCTAACCAACAGAGAATGAACTGTGCAGTGGTTGTTGCTGTATTTGAGTTGTTTTGCAGTGGAACAAATGTCTTCATACTAGTACAGGCCAGAAGGTGACTACTGAAAGTCAGAATTCTCAGTGCCATTGATCACTGCTAAGCTCGAGCATTAGTAGTGATCAACCCTCACAGCTGCACTGCAGCCATTTTTTTGCTGCTAAAATCTTACTGCCCTTAAAAATGGCTGCTTGGTTAACCAGTGGATCTTAGTGCACCAGTGGAGAGATTTTGCACTAATTTGCATGAGCAGGGTTCATGGAGGAGGAACCCAGGATGCAGAGACATCATTAGGAGAGACAGCCCAAGGTGTAGCCCAAGGCTCTGGCTACACTGGTGGAACCTGATAAGACTGGCAGAGAAACAGTAGGACCCGGAGCCAGACTCAAGACTCCAGACTTGCCCCAGGCTTTGCCCCCCTATCCCTTACCCCCCTAGCTCACAGCTCTACTGTCGTGCTCCTGAGGCTGACAGAGCCAGCAGCACAAGAAAGGATGAAGATTATAGGTATACAAAACCTAATCCCTCACTGCCTGCCAATAAAGTGTCCACCAGGTTACCCTAGCTTGAAAACAGTACAATACCCAGCCAGAGAATGATGGACATAGACTTACATATACTTCTTTAATTCCCTTAATTAATAAGTCTGTACCTTCACTCATAATACAGGTGTTCTACCTTTGTTTTAAATTAATGTTCTGCTATCTCCCACAAATGGAGTGCTGAAGATTTACAGTACAACAGGTTGAGTTCTCACACAGAAAAGATATGTCTCCCTCTAGAGGCAGAAAAGTGATTCACAGGTCTAATCTTGCAAACCATGATGCATCAACAGACTACAACAGAGTCTTAATAAAAAGATCTGTTCAGGTACACCCTGCTGTTGACCACACATTGTTCTTACCAAACAGAAAAACGTATGATATGCCCCCAAGATGAATTCAAAACACAAACACCACCGCTGTAGTATCACTTCACTTCATTATAGTGCTGAATGCAGTGGAGTTCATTTACTAATATTCACTGTACAAATTTGAGGTACTTGTAGTTTGCTTTAGTATTTTTCTTCTCATGCCACTTTCTGTTTTGACTCCACTACATTTCAGAGGGAAATACTGTACTTTTTACTGCACTACATTTATTTGACAGCTTTAGTTACTTTACAAACGGATTAGTCGATTGACAGAAAATGTATTGTCATTTTCATGCATAAACATGTCATGGTTCCAGCTTCATGAATGTGAGGCTGCTTTTCCTTTTTAAATAATTGTAATTTATTTAGAAATTTGGACTTTTGGTTGGAGAAAACAAACATTGTGTCACTTTGGTCTCTGGTGCTGGCATTTCTCAATCTTTTCTGAATTATTATAAACCAAACAATCAGTTGATTAATGGAGAAAATACTCAGCAGAGTTGTCCATAATGAAAGTAATCATTGGTTGCAGTCCGATACAAAATAAATCAAAAAGAGTTCCACCTCAACCAACTCAAACCAGTCCTGCTTTTATATTCATGCATGAGTAATAACAATATAATGATAGTGTACCAGTCACAGGCAACAGATTTCTGCATTGAGCACTTTTAATACTTTAAGTACACTTTACTTATTATACTTACATATTGTACTTAAGTAACATTTTCAGTGCAAGACTTTTACTTGTACAGAGTATTTTTACAGTGTGGAATTAGTAATATTACAAAGTGCATGATCTTAATACTTGTTCCATCAGTGGTTACCAGTTCCAGGGCTACCACCACTTCTTACCATGACATACTATTACTATTAAAGTAATATCTCATTTAACTAATATTTGCAAATCAAAGTTCTTTTGAATTTGTATTATTTATACATGATTTTACCTGCAAACTAGGCTTCTTGTAAACTCTTTAGTAAATCTGCTTTACATTCTTGCAACTTATTTTCTCAGGTCCAAGTAGAATCATCAGAGAGGAGATAAAAGCTACAGAGGTCTCACTCTGCCCCTTTAACCAGGAGCTAAATTGCCAGAATTAAAAGTCCACTGTTGAAATCAAAAGAATGTGATCCAAACATACATTGCAGCTGCAAGTGTGTCTTGTTTGCTTGCACCATGCAATTATAAGATGAAGGTGTTCCATTATACAATACAATACTCAGATAGGACATTAGTATAAATAAACTAACTCTCCCATTTGGGGATGAAAACTGAAAAAATCTGCCACCCTTTGTTTGATTTGATATCTGCCTCATGTACGCCAGAATGTCTTGTCAAATTACCTATTGGGGTTTTCAATGGTTGAATTTGTTTAGGTAAATAGCTGTTTGTTCATGTAACTTGGACACAAAAAGTGAAACAGGAAGAAGAGGAATGAGGGAGGAAATACATTCCTCATCATTTATTATGCCTCAAAAATACACATAATGCGTTTTGGTGAGCACCTGAAGGTAAACATAACTTTGTTTAAAACTCTAGTCTGCGGGATAGCTTTTAAAAAGTAGCCAATAATAAAATCTTATAAAGCAAAATGACGCTAATTAAAAATAAATATCCATATAGAAAAATAGAAAGAAAGTAAATAGAAATTCTCGTTATATTAGTATTTGTGAGTATCAGTTTTAGTATGTATTCAGAGCTTATACGTAAGTAAAAGTAGCAATACCACAACGTAAAAGTCTGTTATAAGTAAAAGTCCTGTATTCTGTAGCAGCCGGACACAGAAACAGCAGACTGCTGCTGAGTGCCACAGCAGAGGCTGATCATTGCTGACCCCTGTAAGAGAGTGTGTGTGAAAAAGAAGACCATGCAGGGAAGAGTGGCAGGACTAAGAAACAAGTGTTCTGATCTAAACTGAAAGCGAAGCGGGCCCAAATCCATGCTGATTCTGAAGTCAAAGTAAGATTTTAGTGGAGTGAAGTATCCCTAAACTGTATGTGGTTATTCCTTTTACCTTTGGGCTCCTCTGATGTTTGATTGGAACTTTATTACCTGGTGAAACTCTCTCACCTGCCAACCAAGAAATAATCTCCTGTTTCTCCTCATATTAGCCCTATAGTATAGAAAATGAGTCCATGTCCCCCCTCCCCACTTCAAGAACACAGAACTGCCTAAAAGTACTCCTCTGTTGAACTTTTCTCCCACCCTGGAGTCACCCTGATACATTCCCCATACACACTCACACCAACCGTTCAGTGACACTGTAACTTCCTCTTTGGACCTTTGATTAAATGACACTTATACAACAACTCTGTGGAGTAATGGGACATTGTGACTTTATTTTTTAAGTAAATATGTTTCTTTATTTAATGAAATGATGAAATGTTAATGAATGAACTACAGTGTGTACAGATGTGCTTTTGAGTTATAACTCTGTTTAGGGATTCGATTGATTTAATTTGTCCTTAAGTTTGGTTGTCTGGTGCCCAATTTTGTTAACTATACATATGGCCTTGAATTATACTACAGTTCAGAATCTTACCTCAGTAAAAGTATTAACATAAAAATAGTGTGCATTAGTGTGTTTGCACCAATGTTGTGAATCAGAGGCTGATTTTAATTAAATATGTTTTTTACTGTTGGGTAGCCTAATACATAATAATACATCGTAATGTATCAGTTAATTTATATTATGTATCAATAATCAAAAATCTGAATCTGCAAAGTACCTAATGTTGTCAAATCTAGTGCAGTAAAAAGGCTTGCATTATTAGTAGTGATAAAGTGTGTAAAATAATGTTAGTATAAAATGGAAATACTTAAAAACTTGGTTTATTTACGATTGTGGCTTTTGTTGACGTTTTGCCACGTGACGTCGTTACCGTGGCAACAGAAAAGCTGACATGGCTGACATGCAATGCGCTTGCGTAACTGAGAGAGGATTTACAGACGTTTCCCTTTTCTTTATCTTATCTCGTAATTACGAGATATGGCGCCAATTTTATTTTTTTATCCAGTGAATGCAATGCGCTTCCGTACCCTCGAGTAACAGTAGCATACCATCTTTCCTAAACCTGGATCCGTTTTCACCCACGGAGTGACTCCTCTTCCTCCATCAACGATCTTTGCTGACAACAGGAAAGCAGCACTGCAGCAGCTTCCGGTTCCCCCCCCACCCCCCTCAGTCAGCTGTCTCTGTTTGGAAACAGCTCCGTCCGCCGGGTCCCGGGTCCCTGGTCCCTGCTGCGTCCTCTGCCGCCCTGCAACTCCTCCACGATGGGGGAAAACGACGACAGCGAAATCATAGAGCACCACGTCGAGGAGGAGATGGAGAAGAAAGGCACAAGGAGCCACGCAGCCTCCTCCTCCTCGTTCCCGGAGAGCGTCACTCCGTCCGACAGAGAGGGCCACAGCGGCACCCAGTCCTCCCACAGACTGCTGGCCTACAGCGATGCTCTCATCTCCATCATCGCCACCGTCATGGTAAGACACCGAGCTTCACTCCCCGGGAACAGCCTGCTGCTGGCGGCGTTTAGACGCATGGCCGAGCGGCGGTGGGAGCGTCAATATAGCGTCACTTTATTATTATTATTTATATTCCCCGTTAAGTACATACCGTGGATACGTACTTTTCTACATGTCAGAGGAAAACATGAACTATCTCTCTCCCTACACTCATCTGACAGCTGTAGGTGTGGTTATTGTGCAGGATACACACAAACACACGTTATACACTCACCAAATACAACTCATTGCAATAGACACTCTCTCTAGCTCTACTTTAAGCGACTGCAACATTAAATAGTTGCTTTCTTACTAATGCATCAATGCAACTGATCCAGTAATCTCACTGTATAGTGGTTCTCAACCTGGGGTCCGGCGGCCCTATGGGTTCTTCAGGAGGTTCCAGGGGGGTCCCCAAGTATATTAGAGTATAAATCTACAGTACAGACAGTTTTGACACTTGACACTTTATCAATATGGCGGTCTGTGGATAAAGGTTGAGGACCACTGCTGTTTACTATAATAATATACTGTAGCACTACAAAAAGGGCCACTACTTTTACGTTTGATACTTTAAATATTATTTATTTCTGGTTTCATTCTTTTAAGGTAAGATTAGACCAAAAATGTGTTAAAATGTCAGTTGGAAGTCAGATTGTCTCTACAGATGCTCACTGTCAGGTCCTCTTCACTGAACATTAGATATTTCTCTTAATGCAGTTTGCTTTATTCACAGATATTACCTGTGGCCCATACCAAGATGGAAGATAATGAGGTAATGTTTGACAGTAGTAATAGCTGTGTAATAACACAATGATGTCTTTATTGAATGAAGGATATTCAGTAGTGACATGGTGATACTGTTGGGTTAAGGTCACTGTAACTTCACTATTGAGTGCACCGGATATACTACAAATCTGTGCAGTCTGTAAATGTTTGTTGTTGAAAATAAATGTATATGTTTGTCTGTCTTGCAGGAGTTGAGGGAGAGTGTTCAACTTCTGCTGACAACAAAGATTGCTGTTTACTTAATGACATTCCTGATTGTGACTGTAGCATGGGCTGCTCATATCAGGTGAGTTATTATTATTATTAGCAGCAGTAGTAAGAGTAACAGCAGCAGTAGTTGTGGTTGTGGTATATCTAAGGTTTATTATTATACATTTTTTGTGTTTCACAGGTTATTTCAAGTGATTGTACGAATTGATGATTGCCTTGCACTGCTAAACCTCGTAAGTACAGTATCGCTGAGGCCATCAGTGCTTGATTGTGTTTATTGAAGTTTGTCCACAAGTAATAATCACTTTGACTATCTTGGATATTTCAGTGAGGAGAATTAGTCTGCAAGTTAGCCTCTCAAAAGCAAGCTAATGTGACTGTATGTCTAGATGTATATTCTTGTTATGGATCACATGACATGTATTTCTAGTTTGTTGAAATGTTATTTTTTATGGCATCAGTTTTAATAAACACAGCTGGACACATTGTCCCTGACATTTCTTGTCCTTTTATGATCTGATTTACAGTTTAATTAGCTTCACAAAGGCTTGAGGTTGAATTTCTGTGACGTGCACATGAACTCAGAGTCCAAAAATAAATCAGTGCATGTTGGTAACTGGTTTTATAGACAAATAATGAATACTTCCATACTGAAAGAAAAAAGTAATTTCTCTGGTGAGCTGTTTCCTTCTTTCTAATGTGAAGTTCTGCTTTCGGTTCTATTTCAGGCCTGCATGATGCTGATAACCTTTCTGCCGTACACAGTGAGTATGAGTCTCTGCGGTGCTAATCAGCAGCTGAATAAATCACACAGTTTGCTGCACAAATAAATGTTAAGTTGACTGATTCATTCGTGCTCTCTAACGTACGGTGTGCCTTATCTGCGCAGTTCTCTCTGATGGCGACCTTCCCTACGAACCTCCTCGGGATTTTACTCTTCTGTGGTTGTGTGATGGTGATGGGCGTCATTCAGGTGTTTATGTTAAAGTGTTTTTATTCCAGTCCTTTTGGAGAATTCATACATAAATCCTCTCAAACCTCAAAAAAAAAAAAAAAATGTTGTTCTTGCTTTTGTTTTTTCTAGTGGAACGACCTCTTATTTACGTCTTACTTATTTCCATCCTGTGTAATCACATACATCATAATCCTTTGTGTTGTTTTTTCGCAGTCGGTGATTGTGCTGTACGCCTTCAGCCGTCCCTTCCTGCTGAACGAACAGATCCAGATATCAGAGAACCAAACCTTCTACAAACACCACATCCTCAAAGTCATCATGCGGGTTCCCCTCATGTGCATGTTCGCCAGCATCTTCTCCCTCATCTTCTTACAGCTGGTAGGTGGCGTTTATTTTCTTCAGCTGTGTGAAGAGGCTTCATTTGATCATCAGTAGTACTAATGATTGTTTTATTATAGATTCACATACTAATTAGTTCTGTGAGTAATCATTAAATGTATAAATCTCCCTGGAGCCCAAAGTCGTCACACAACAGTCTAAAAAGCTAATTTATTGTCCAACATCTTCACATTTGAGAAGCTGGGACAAACAAATGTTTGGGATCTTTGCTTGATTATTTACAATAAATAGATTGAATAGATGCATCAATTTTCTGTCAGTTGATTGATTGAATGTGTAATTTCAGCACAAGTCTTTCACTCACTTCAAAGTTTACGTTACCTCCGAACTGCTGATGCTGTAAATCTCTTCTTCGCAGTGACATTTTCACTTTGTCTTTCAGTCTTACGTGCTGTTGGCGATTGTTATCTTCCTGCCGTACATCTCCCAGTCTTTGAAGTGGTGTCGCAGCAAAGCAATTGGTAAGCTAAGAGTTAGGGGAAACATATCAAATATGTGCTGACCTCTGGTCAGAAATACTCTGGGTCTGGATGTAGATTTATTTCAGAATGTGTCACGTGCTTCACCTTTTTAAGACTTAACCAAATGTCGTCCACTTCAGGTCAGGTGGAGGAGACTCCAGACTCCATGTTGTTTTACACTTACCTGCCCAACGAGCCGCTCAGCAAGGACCGCGTGGAGGCTTTTAGTGATGGAGTTTATGCAATCGTAGCAACGCTTCTCATCCTGGACATATGGTTTGTTTCACTTTGTTTCCTTGAATGGGTAAACATAGGACAAAAACATGTTTCTTTATACACAAAGCATACATTGTATACAAGATAGATGATCAGATAAATGTTAGATAGAATCTTACGGATCATATGAACTCTATACACATATTGAATTTACTGTATTTATGTAGCAGCTATACCTGCATATTACTTCTTGGCTAGTGGCCTTTTTTTTGCAACAGTGCCATTGTTCTGACGGGCCATTATTCTAAAACGTAATAGTCGGAAAAATGCCCCATTATTCGTCCAACAGCCCGTTATTCTGGAGGCCTGTTGTTCCAGATATACACATGTTGGTATCACCAACTTACGTATCTAACTTAAAGGCACACTATGCAAGATTTTTACCTTAATATAACAGCTTCAAAGTCATTTTGATGGTAAACGAACTCGTAGTATAGCGAATCAATCATCAAGAATCACAAATTGCTTTACGGCGCGATGTCACATACATCAGCGACATAAGAAGCAGCCTCAATGGAAGACACTAGCAGGCATTCACTCAGACGTTACCTGGTCAGTAGACATCTTTGGAGTCTATCTTTGCCTGTTCAATGTCCGATGCTTCCATCCTACTGAACATGTACCGGTATACAGGGGGGAGGGGATCAGGCCGTGAGTGCAGAGACGCAGAGCCGTATATAGAGACGGCTCTGGTGAGTGGTATTTACGACACTTAACGTTAAATACAAGTACTCCGCAGCGACTCTAGGGGTAGCTGTTTGACAAAACCGGAAAACTGCATAGTATGCCTTTAACTGACACACTTATTTTACCCCAAACCATGATCTTTTCTAAAACCAAACCAAATAGTTTTGATGCCTCTTCAAAGCTGGTTGGAACTCTGTAGCTACTTGCTGAAAACAACCTTCTCAGTTTTGTCTCTTAACTTTTATCCTCTCTGGTTCCTTCATTTAGTGAGGACAACGTTCCAGACCCCATTGTCGTGCAGAAGCAGTTTGGTGGCAGCCTGATAGCAGCTCTGCAGGTCTACGGCCCAGAGTACCTTGCCTACTTTGGTTCCTTCGTCACCGTTGGCCTTCTGTGGTTTGTGCACCACTCGCTCTTCCTCCATGTGACCAAGGCCACGCGCTTTATGGGCCTGCTGAACACCTTCTCACTGGCGTTTGTCGGAGGTTTGCCTTTAGCCTACCAGCTAACTCACGAATTCCCACACAACTCTCGCAACGAACTGGAAGCCATTCAGATTAGCTGCGTGATCATATTCTTCGCAGGAATATTTCAGCTCGCTATTTGGGTGGTTGCTCTTTACAATGAACATGAAACTCTGCACCCTTATGTACGTTATGGCGGACGCGAGCACGTGTTCATGCTAGCTAAGCTAGCTTTGTACCCCTGTGTAGCTCTGGGGACTTTTTTCCTCACATGTATTTTGAGTAAATTTAGCGCCCAAATTTTCCACCTGATGGAGATTACGGTGCCTTTCGCTTTTCTTGTGTTGAGGCTGTTGGTGCGCGTTGGGCTAGCTTTGCTACGGCTAATTTTCTGTCCTGATAGGCCCGACCCGAGGTCTATTGTAGAAGAGGAAGATGAGACAAGAGTGCCATTCAACGCTTTAGTCACCTAGCTAGCTTGAAGGGCCACAGAAAATGAAGCTATCTGACAGAAGAGTGAGGCATTATAGCGTAAATGCTTGGTCTCTGAAAGAGTTACTGTAAGGGTTTGAATTGGGAACCACGTGAAGAAGATTGTTCTCTTTTCAGAGTTTAAACTGGTTCCATTCTTGAATCAGTGCAAATGGGATTAGATGTGACCTGTTGAAGGCGAAGTATGGAAGTCGTAGAGATTTAGAAAACTCTCAGTGGACCAGAATAGTAAAGGATACTGACAGCCAAAGCCTATCTATTCATTTAATTGTTAACCTGAAGAATATACTCATGCTACTTTTGATTAGTGAATAATCAACAATCATCCTTGAGCGCTTAAAAGCCAAAGTTTTACCACAGTAAGGTTTCCCACTTTGATTTTATCGCTCACTTCGTCCTGAAGTAGCAAAAGGTCAAACATGAAAATGGCTATTTTCTGTCTTCAGGGATGAAATTATGTAAACTAGTTCATGACTTAGCTGATTATTCACTTCAACCTAAATGAGTTAAACAGACAAAACAGGTTTTTAGAATTATTTTTCAGTTGCTGTGCCAAATTCTGTAAGATAACCTATCCGTCCAACTTCTATGGTTTTAATTCTGCCTTAACTCACTATTTCTTTTACACAGAGATTTTGAAGTATGTCCAGATGCATTCAGTTTCATAAATGAGAGCTGATGGCTGAAGTATTTGAATACTTTGTGTAGGACAAGGGAAGTTTTGTTTTCTCCTTTCAGACTTTTGCCCCAATATAAATGTTGGAGTTGTTAGCAAACAAGCATGGGTTTAAGTCGGAAATGTCCAGCACTTTAAACACTGAACGTAGTACTGAACGGGTACGCCCATTCAATTTCTAATTGCACTAGTTTGAAATATTTTTTATTTTATTTTTTTATTTGTGTAATGCCCACTTGAATGTAATATCACCTTTTCAAATCTGTCAAACTGCTGTTTTAGTTCTACTATTATCTTTGAATAGAAAGACTGCGCACTTACATGACCCCTAAAGCTGTATTGTGCATGGCTGGCTTTAGATTCAGTGATAATGATTTCAGGTTTTCAAGTAATGTCAACCCAATGTTATTATTATATTATATTACCATCAGTTTAAATTATTGTTCTGGTTTTATCGAGATGTTCATAAAACTGGGTATAGTACATTTCTCCAGATGGGGTCACTGTTGTTCTGTTAAATAGTCCTGAGATACTGAAGCCATTTTCATTGCTGTAATGATGATGTGCTCTGCCATGATGTATAATTATGTGTTTGATACTGACTCAAAGGGAACTGAAATCTGAGACGCACTTTAATGGGAACCGGTCAGGTAATGGAGAAGGTTTAGATTTATATCAACAAAGCACTGAGTTGAAAGAATGACAACAAAAATACTGTTCATGTACCATGATTGGTTGGAGACGTCACGTCATATTTCTGGCTTCTTTTGTTTTGTTTGTCTTGTTTTAAGTCTGTTAAGGATGACTTAGCAGCAGCTCCCACCATACAAGCCATATGTTTTCTGAGTATTTGTATCTAATGATCTGTTGGTTTATTAAGATGGGAGCACTGTAATATCTGTGACTTCATGGAGGAATAAATACCTGTTTTTCACCTAATATACACAACTGTATTTGTATATTTTTCAAGTTACGGTAAAATTTTCTGTTGTTGTCATTCCTTAAACATGGTGGCTTTGTTTCTTGAGGCCAGATATTGTATCCCTCTCCAAACATTCCCCTCCGTATACTCTCTTTGACAGATTCTCAATGCTTAGGTGTTATCTGTTTGTAATAACTACACGAGTGCAAACAATGCATCTGCTCTGTCACACTGTGAGAAATCTTTTTGTTTTATGTCAAATCACAAACTGTCAAGCTTTGTTTTGTGAGTAAAGCTGAAGTTGTCACAAATTCTCTGTCCTGTCATTATTGGAGTACATGGAACATAATCAACACCATGTAAGACATTTTAAAGAAAAAAAACTTTATTCACCTCCATACAGTAAACATCTTCACAATATCCCTAACAAGATATCAATATGTGGTTCATACATTACTTTGTATTGCCCCTATATTAACAGCATTCTTCCTCAGTATCATTTTTAATCTTATCCACTCCAAAAGCTATAGATTTTCATTAGAAAACATGTCGGCTCAAAGCAAATTACACAAAATATACACAAAATGATAAATTAAAAAGACAAGCAACCAAACATCTGCAGTGCGTCATTACCATTTGGCTACTAAAAACTACCTGTTTCTGTCCTACCTTTACTTTTGTGTACCTCAAGTGTTTTACCTTCACAACTTGAATAAAAATATAAATTAGTCCACACAACAGCTTAAATCTAATTCCAACTACATCTGTAAAACTATGGAGTCTCGAGTGTGCCAATTGAATAATACACTTAATTGTAATAATTCATGTATAAAGTAACTACATTAACTTATGATTGATAATGTTCATAAAAACACTTCTTTGCCCATTATTATTATTATTGTGTTTTAAGACAGATGTACAAAATACTGTACTATTTTAAGAATTAAAATTTGATTAATTGTTTTTCGGACATTTTTCACATTTTACTTTTTTTATTATTCCAGTGGCGCACACCACACTCCTATATAAAACAGCTTTAAAAACATCTAAATCATTTGACTGTCAGCTGTTTGTGTTGATTTTTGGTCAGATTGCTTTAGTCTGAACACTGCCCACCTGTCAACATGCTTTGCTTGTTCTTGCTCAGTATGTAAGTTGGACAGTGATGGTTGAATACAGAAACGCCTGTAAAGCAGTAGTGTATGTTTAACCAGAGACAGGGTTTAGTCATAGATTTATACAGTACAATACAGCTGGTCCCAAAAATTCACCCATCGCCCCCATTCACTTCAAATGGGGAAAACACGCTAAAATGCACGTCTATGAAGAAAACATGCACAGAACAAACCGGACAAATAAATTATAACATCCTCGTCGTCCAACAACTTAAGGAAGTGAACAGTGACACATTGCACAGGCCACAGATTCAAATGTTAGTACTCCAGTCTGCGTCCCAGTTCCAAACTCCTCGGTTTTTCATTTTTCAGAACAAAGAGAGGATGTCGGAATAGTAAGGAGACAGTTTGGACTTAGGCCCTGGAGCTTTACAATAACGGAAGGAAATCAGTGTTAATCAGACAGTGCTTTGGTAAACATTTCTCTCTGAAAAGATCTGGTTTCAATCAGAGAATCTCATTGGCCGCAAACACAGCCTCGTAACACGCTCATGATGCATTGTGTCATTTATCACACTGGTGAACATGTGATTAATAATAAATGCCACACATATCCTGTAGAAATAAATTATCCAACCCTTCATCAAACTGCAACTTTCATAAATTAAAATATTGCTAAAAAGAAAAGCACCGCCCAGAGTAATAGCTGTTTATATACGTAAAGATATGTGTATATACAGTACAGTATAGACATATATACTGTACAGTATATAGGCTCCAAATGTACTCAGATCTTGTGTTATCATTGATATCTTACATTGCAAACAACATTCAAAACTTAAAGTAAGTGACTAATTTAACTGATTTAATGCATAAGACTCTGAAAAAGCAAGATGTTTTTCTGCAGTTTAACAAACATTGAGTACGAAGATGTGGGAACCTTCAGAGTGGTCTGATGCATCCACCCTTCCCTCATCCCCACTGCTACAGTGCAACTAAAATCATTGGTTAAATCGATAAAGGAAGCACAGTCTTTTTTTTAAAGGAATAGTTATTCTCATCATCATTTTGAAAATACGCTTATTTGCATTTCTTCCTCCCAAGTTCGATAAGAAGATCAATATTACGCTCATGTATGTACGGTTAGTATGGAGTCTGGAGCTAGGAGGTGATTAGCCTAGCTTAGCATAAAGACTGGAAGCAGCTTCAAAGTTAAAGCTCAGACATGACCATCGATCTGGCTTATATAATCCCTACACAATTCTTTTTTAAAAACAAATACAATTAGTAGTAGTAGTAGTCTAAGACAACTATTATTTAGTGTCCACTCAACACTTCAGTGCAGCGTCTCTGCTGGTTGCTGTGCACTACGCTGATTTTTCCCCATGTTTTGCAGCCAAAGTTCACATAAGCTAGCCTCCACACTGAGTATCTCACAAGATTCTGGCAACAAAAGTCAGAGAGGATGTGGATATCTGGTCAGAAAATAAAAATTGTATTTATTTAAGTTCCAATGTAGTGTGTTGCATCCAAGTTAGCTGCTTTGTAGAATTTTGTGCTGCTCTTCATTGTGTGCACAAACCGTTCTTGCGTGTTTCTGGGCGTCACTGTAACAACTGCGGGAAGTTACTGTACGCAACTGTTGTTTGCCAACATTGCATTCGTTAGTGCAGCTCCATACTTCACGCACAAACGTGGAAGTGGTATTGATCTTCTAATGTAATTCTCAGCAAGAATAAGCATATTTTTCCAAATGTCAAATTATTCCTTTAAATTCTTTCTACAATCTATAATAAAGGGTCACCCAGCACACCCTCTAAAGCAGCAACTGCAGATCTCAAATCTACATCCCTACCTGTTAAAAATCTATTTTGTTCATGCTAAAGGCTACAAATGAGTTAAATCTCTTTTTTTTGCATATCATTTCTCATAGCTTAAAAGTGTTTTTCTTTTTCCCCAGTACGTCACACAAATAGTTATAGTATTTATTACGTAGTTGTTCAGCTAAATATTTCCAGTATATTTATGTACAATACATATAACTTGAGTGTTGATGCTCTAGTGCTGATGCTCTAGTTTCTGCGTTGACATGCCTACAGTCAATTTTCTATTGACTTAACTGTGCAAGTTATTTAGATTTAGACAGAAGACTAAAAGCTAAAAGTTCACACTGTGGAAGAAGAGAACATGGCTTAGTTTAGCAGTAGCCCAAGACAGGACTTTCGTACATGCTACATGTTTAGTTATGCTGTGAGGTTAGGATCATTAAATGGAGCATAGTCTATAAAACAGTGCCTAGAGTATGTATGACAACCCTGCTGCATCACTGCTTCACCCACACCCAAACCCCAGAAAGACAAGTCTCAGCAGTCTGTTTGCTGTAGCTCAGGTCCATGTGCCCAACATTTTGGGCCCAGTTTATGCTGGTAAAAGTTTCTCAAATCCGTTTCTTCAGCTGAAGTCAGTGCAATATTTGCCGTCCACGGGTAAACTGCACATCCACCATCCACCCGCGCTGAAAAAGCCATGTGCTTTAGAGTCCGTTTTGTTCCGATATGACATTATATCTTCAGTCTGTACGTTGTTAGGATGGGGACTGCCTGTTTGCTCGTGAAGCGTGTTGTTGTTTATGTGCCGGTCCAAGTGGAAAGCAACAAAACCACCTATTTTTTATTTTTATTTAATTTTTTTGGTGTTAGTATTGTGTGTTTTTTTGTTTTACTGTGATGTTGTTCCACATAGTCTGGAGAGTGACCTCAGGTTCAAAATGGTGGTTTTGAGCTGGTTGGAAGTCGAATGAAGAGCAGACAGGATGATGATGGATGCTCGGCCAGAGGCCTGGGATCACACACCATACAGCCATACTTAAGTGTGTGTGTGTGTGTGTGCGCGCGTGTGTGTACATGCTTACACAAACTCTCCAAATCATCACACACACACTCTACAGTCATCACCCTGTGAAGCTGGCGGCCTTTCATTCAGCCTGGGCAGCAGCGGGGGGCAGCATGTCCCTCTCTCTCAGGTGGGAGTGCAGAGTGTGGAAAATGCTGAGCTGCTGTTCAGGCTGAAGCATCAACAGCTGCTGTAGCACCTTGCTTGGGTTCGGTCCCCTGCAAAATGACAATTTAAAAATGTAACCATGATGGAAACACAAGCATAAAAAAGCTACTTTACCTTACAACCACATCTAAGAACCTGTAAAAACTAAGGCATAACAACTCTAGCAGCCTTTTATGGACCAACAGAGGTTTTAAAATCTGACAGAAACTATCTATTGCACTTTCTGTAGCTTTAGGTCCCTAAGGAGACTCCCAAGGGACTACTACAAGGAAGGGAAGTTCAAGGCGAAGGTCACATGACAAATGAGCATAGCTGAGCTAGCACTTCTGCTAGTGAGATAATCTGCTTCCATGTTTACTGCCAGCTGACTGCTATTGGCTATGTGAGCTGTTACAGTGTTTTCTAATAGAACACACTGAACTGTGGGATAATGATGTTGTCTGATGAGAGACAACAGACCTACACTTTTAAGAATTTAAGGGAAAAATTTAGAAGTTTTGATTATCCTGAAATCAGTTAGTCTAGTTTGCAATAATATTCCTGAAGGGTATAATGTTATATTTTGAAGGGATGTGGCACAATTTGTCCAAAATCAATAGAGTCTGTTCAATGCAGCAGTTTGATTAACAAGCTTTACTGTGTTTTCCACTGGCTGTAAGGTGTTAACATTTATCTTCAGTGCAAGTAACGTTACCCAAACTGGAAAGGCTACCAAAAAGTAGCCTGCAGACGCCATCGACCCCCTGCCTTGCAGGTCATAGCGGCCTGCTGAGCTTCTCAAGGTTCCTGCTTACTCAAGTTTTATAAGCAGAACGTCTGTTTCCTGCTGTGATATTATAGATTTGTCACTTAGGTTTTACACTTGTAGCTGTCGTCATTATACTGATGTAATACTGTTAATATCTTTATTAGGTATCCAGTATGGTTGCTGACTTTTTTTACTGACATGTTCCTTTATTCCACAGCCAAAAAAATGTAAATGACTATAAGGAAAATGATGACACATTTTTTGATTTCTCCATCAGACACATTTCCCTATGAGCCTCCATTACTTTTCTTACCTGATGAAGCTGGCTATATAGACGTGTGTAAAGGTGGCCATCAGGTACTGACAGTCGAACCGATCCATGATGCCACCGTGGCCTGGGATGGTGTTGGCAAAGTCCTGCAGGAGAGGAGAGACAAGAGCATTTGAACTCAGGTACCTACTGAGCCTTGTATTAAGGTGTGTGTGTTGTTACTAGAGTATGGTTTAGCCTGTTCATTTTCTTCCCTCTTCAAAAAGTAGAACAAAATACTTTTTTAATATCTCTTCTTGGTGCTGCTCTGGTATTGCTGCAATTTATTAAAGATCCCCTGTCAAACCCATATGGTGTCACTAGGTGGAGATGTGCTGCAAAGGTAGTCAGCAAAATGCAGAAGCACTGACTACACAAACATTAACTGACTCAGTTGTTTGAGAAATTACTTTTTACAGCAGGGAGCCCTTAAACAAGGTGCTGAGACCCCAGGAAGAGCAGTGGTACCGCTCAGTGGCTGACAGTAGGAGGCTGCGGTTTACTTCCATAGCCTGCAGTAATGTGAATGTGTGCTGCTGTGTGAGGGATTATGCAAGTATTGCTGGAGCTACCTGTCACTTTAAATAAAATCTCTGCTCTTCACCACAGTTGATGTGGTCCAGCCAGTTTCTGCAGTATTCAAATATCTACCTGAAACCAATCTCTGTAACTTGTAGCTTGAGGTGGAGGCAATAAAAAGGAAAACACAAGCTAATGACCTATGACCTAATTATCCCCTTTAATACAGATTTAAGTGAAAACTGTACCTAGAGGAAGGTGCTAAAAGAATAAAATTATACATAAAGAGAAGGGAAACAAAACTAAAATGATACCCCAGATGATGGAAAGTAAATCACATATTAAGAAAGCTTGTTGGACAGGAGAGAAGACTAAATGTTCTTTACTTTGATTTTGAAGGCTCGCTTGAATCCGCTGGCAAAGAAGCCGCCAAAAGGCCCGATGAGAGACCCGAATGACGAGAGGAAGACGCTGTGGATCTGGAAGGGATACAGGTTCACCGTTTTCTAAGAGAAAGACGAAGAGAAATGGGATGAATGATGAAAACCTCATTTTGGTCTTCTCTCTATACAGATATTTACGTTAAAACAAATAATCACAATAATGCTAAAGCAGATTTCTATATAATCATTTCAGCAAGTCAGTGTGGACAACAAATTCTAAAACTTGAGTGTGGTTCCTTCCTAAAAATGCAACTACATAAGAAATGTTAAAAAAAGATTATATAAAATAAGAAAATAAGGCATTGGGCTGATTTAGTAAAATTGTATTCTCCCTTAATAGTCTTAGAATGGCATGACGTACATGTTTACAATAATAAAATATTTATTTTAGAAGATTATTATATTTCAAATGGTTGTAGTTGATGCAAAAGATTTTAAATTAAAAGGAATGAAAAGGACACAAAGTCTTACCCATCTCAGTGTATTTTGTACGACAGCGGGAAGAGTGTACTCCTGCATCACAAAGATATCAGAAGGCTCACATTCAACTGTAAACCCATTGGTCTCGCTGTTGAAGCCCACGGGACACACAAAGTACTGGAACTGAGACAGGAGGTAGGCCAGCTGAGGAAAAATAAAACACAAAGAAAAGATAAGCTTCTAACTGCTTATTAGTATGATGATTAGTATGATATCACATCAGCAAAATAGTTAGGAGTAAGGATCATGCTTTCGTGCAACCTTCACATGTGGGTAGGAATTTGGCAATATCAACTGTCTAAATGCTAAAAAAGCATCAGTGACAGATGTGTGCGAGGGATCAGAATATGTGGAGATGCTGCAAAAATAATTTTTCCCTCCTGGCAATAAAGAATATTTTAAATTCTTTTTTGAGACAGGAGAAAACAGACCATGTGACTGGATGTTATGAAAGCACTGTCTGGCAGTTGTGAGCATGTTGGGAAACAGCCAACCATGTCACAACCCAAACAACTCATACATTTTTGGCAATGGCTGTTTCTTATCTTAACTACAATTTTAGCAGATAATCAACCACAATTTAGACGTCTCACTATGTTCTAAAAACATGTCTAGCTGCAGTGTATCTGTTACTGCAAGCTGTTGGACAAAAATAACAAACACAAATTATCTGGTCTTGGAAACTGTGAGTAAAATTTTTTTTAAAAATAGACCATGTGAGTGAGTGGTAAAAGCAGATAAAGTGTACTTACGATGAAGCCAAAGACCACAGTGGCGAAGAAACCTCCGATGAAGCCCTCCCAGGTCTTCTTGGGGGAGAGCTGTGAGGGGGGGGTTAGAAACAGAGGCTGTCTTTCACATCAACATGACATCAGCCTCACCACAAACTACATGTGATTTAAAATAAACCTCAGCTCTGAGTTACTGAATAGTTCTTGTGTGGATAGATGTACAGCAGAAGCCATCGTTCAAATTCTCTTTTATGCGCTTATCCTGTATTTAATCTTGTGGAGATTGACCCAGTAGTGTTCATTACATTTGAGAAAGTTCAAGAAAGTTAACCTTGGAAGGCAGCTGTACTCATGAGATCATGCAGGAATCTTCTCTTCTCTCTCATCTTGCCAGGCTTCAATCTATACGTTTGTGGCTTGTACAGTGGTACCAAACACATCACAACTGGAGAGTATTTATTCATTGAAAGAAGAGCAAAGAAAGGCACTGAAGGCTTTTAGCAGTGGAAAAGAGGTGTTCGCCCTTCTCCTGACTGGCTTCAGTAAGAGTTTGACTATGTTATACTGTTTGTTCAATTGACTGGCTGAAATTCGCTCCTGATAGGAAGTGATAGACGGATCATCCAATCACCTGCCAGTATTTTTTTTACCTTAAATTTACCTTAAATTGTTCACTTTCAAAGAGTTCAGCTTACACTCCTGTGTCACAACCTGGAGAGTTATTTATTTATCAGCAGGTTTCTCTGAAATACTGCCAGTCCATTTAGGGCTGATGAGACAACAGTTTACTGCTGAATGGCAGAGATGATCGTGTGATGGAGAATATATGGAGCCAGAGAAAGCCCAATCCCTCCATTTGTTTTTCTGACACCTATTTGGCTCAGTGTAATAAGGCAGTTGCCCAGACATTCACTACAGTCACATCCACCCCAGGGGATCCTGGAAGGAAGGTGAGATACTGTATAGTCCCAACAGAGTGTTCTGGATCTGCCCTGAGAACTAGTCTCACTTGGACATCCAGGAAGTATCCTGATCAGATTTAGAAAATTAGCCAATTTCAACACAAATTAGCAAAATTTCTACTGAGATCTCTATCTGGAGGTTTGAGCACCTCAGTCTCTTTGCAGAAGTCTTTTACTGGATAAATCTCTACTACTTGTTCTTGTAGTGATGCTGTTATTGGAAGCTCTTTCTACTCTTAGACAGTATAAAGCCATTAAATGTAATGCGAATGCCTAAAATGAGAACAACATAAGAAAATGTTTGATTTACCTTAATCAGCGGAGTCCTCCCAAAGAAGAATCCAAACAGATAGGCCATGATATCATTGCAGATCACAATGGAGATTGGGACAATGAACCTGCAAGAAGGAATTTACACAATGTTAAGAGGCAGTGGGGAACTTACACCATCCACAAGCCAAAATCTGATGAATTCTGGTTGTAGCTAGTAAATTCGTCTGCTCTAAGTGTCAACTAATAACTGCCACCGTGGCAGGGAAAGATAGCTTATATGGTATTATAATGTGGCAGCATGTTTTGGAAATTGTGACAATAGAAAGGTAATTACTATCAATCTAGCTGACTAAATCACTTTTTATCTAGAGCAGCTAATTAATGAAATTATGTATATATATATGACATGAACAGATAAATTACTTGTTGCCTCGAGTCACTTTCTGTTGCATTATTAAAACTTTAAAAGCCTGTATGAAGAGCACTAAAACAGTAAGAACACACATTTGTGACAACACGTGTGGCAATACTCAGAAACAACAAGGCAGGTTTCCTCCGGTCTGTCTGTGTTCTGCTTACCAGATCATTCCTTCAAACAGGTTCTGAATGACAAGGTGGGACTGAGTTACCACAATCAACAGGGTCACATGGGTCCAAGCAAACTGGAATGGCAAACACAAACACAAACACCACAGTGTCACTGCACCAGAATGTAGCCACGCCTGCTCAGAAGTTGGCTAGTGTTAGAAAACAGTGGAATCATACAAACACCAGACAGATGAGGTTAATGACACTGACAAAGCAACACTGCAGAGTGAAATGATACACATGTCAAAAACATCCAAACAAAGAACTATATGATAGTGTGAGAAGAGCAGGCAGCGGGTGGAAAAGCTTTGACAAACGTGTGTCACAGATTTATTGGACATATTCAAATGCAGCAAAATGATTTAAATAACTTTACAAAACAATAACACAGCAGCATAATAAAACCAAACAGGACTGAGTATTCAAGCTCAGAAAGTCTTTTAGCAGTAAATATTATTTTATATTATCCAGAGTTAGCTGAAGATTTGGTTTTAGGTCTGTAGTTAAACAGGTGACGAGAGAATCCAATTCCTTTTTTAGGGCTGGCGTTTAAAAAGGTGCATTTGTGACACTTTAAAGTACTTTTGCATAATTATTCTTATCAGAGGAAAATCCAACTAGTCAATACATAAAAAATGCTAATAAATAAAAAAGATAAAATGATACAAATAAAGTTAGTTTGGGCCAATGACAACAGAAGAATGTGAGGTGAAATAAAGCTGAAGCCATTGTAGAACTCCTGCATTTATCCAGGATCAAATTCTAATCTGCGAGTACTACTGTATAATATCAAACGTAAAGAATTGAACAGGAAACACAGTTGTGTTTCAAAAGAGCTGAGAAGTGAGAAGTTTAATGTCCAAAAGAAGTTCTACGATGGCAACATCAGAGCGCCAGATTAGTTTTCAAAATCTTCTCAGAGGGGCATAACAGGAAGTGAGAAGCAGTGGAAGAGCATGGACAGGAAGGTTAGTGGAGGGGTAGAGGAGGGGGAGGAGGAAGAGGAGGAGAGGGTTACTTGGCTGATACACACCATATAAAACTGCAGGCGGTAATGTTTCTTCACTAAACTCAGCACAAACATGCAGAAACCTGTGAAAGAGTAGACAACATGCTGTCAGTTTTTACTCCAAGTTGAAAAAGTATACGACATATTAAAAAATACACATCACATATCACTCATTTACTGTATTTTGCATGGGGAGGTGTGTGTGAAGCTTGCCTGTGACTGAGTAATTCACTATTTTCTTTCACACAAACATCTAGGGGCATTTTATATTCAGATAATTTAAACTGACTTTAAGTCAGACAAGTGAATTTGAATTGAGGAGGCTGATATCTGAAAGCTCCTGTGTCAGGTTTGTCTACATAAACCTGTGAAGGCCCTCAGGGGAGCCGTTACTGCCAACAGATGGAGAAGATGCTGTCTAGCTGAGAATGTCCTTGGGGCTTAAAACTGTAGCTGACGCCTGGCTGGGTCAACTGAAAGACAACTAAGTCAGCAACGCTCAGGAAGAAATGTGTTTACCCCACTCTACTACAGGGAAAAGGATTGTCACAGCAGCAGCTAATAAAGATCAAGAAGCTGCTGATCAGTGTGTTCATATTCAACACTTCTGTATTTGATAGATAAATAATTTAAGGACCATGTTTTTGCATGTTGTAGCATATTTTTTGTAAGTGTATTTATACTAATGTTACTATTGATCATGTTCCAGCTGAAAACAGCCAGCTTTCCAAGCGTGTAGGAGAGACTAGGGTGGCTGCAAAACTCGCTGAACCACGACTTAGTGGAAGAGGACGTGCTCCCTCTGTAGATATTCTAAGATGCATGTTTCTTCTTAAGTGATTAACTATAATGATATAGTTATAGTTAAGTATCACAACAACCCTGTTCCTATATTATATTAGTATTTCTGTACAGCAATTTCTAGTTACTTATTGGCCAACATTAAGCCTGCATGAGAACATACATATAACACCCAATTTCTAGGATGGATTATATCAAATAACTTTCCAATCTCTGGATAGTATGATTGATTAAAGTAAATTGCTTAGGTTTAAGTTGTTGACTGTTAACTTTTACACATAATGTATGTGAATCATTAGTGTACAGAGTATCTTGATAAAAGCTACAGCTCAGTGTTTACGGTTTTATGGCACATCCGGCTACAGTTTACTAGAGCAATAAACCATCCTATCAGTAAATGAAAGCTCCAGGGAAAAAGAGGAAAACTCAAGTCATTGCAAATCAGTTTAAAAACTCAGAAGTTTATACTTCATGTCCCGAGGCCCTTGTTTCTCTTTTTGCTCTTTTCTCTCCCCAATAATGTGAACTCGTAACTTTGTAACTCGACTCTACAATAAACACACAGTGTCTGGTGAAATCTGATCCACTTCTAAATAAAACGTGAGTGTAAGCGGAGGGGCCAAAGAGCGTGTGTGTTTTGCGAGATATAGCAGTCGTTTTTGTCTTGAAGGCGAGACCCACCTGCAAGGTACAAAGCGAAGGAGATGAAGCGGTGATAGCGAGCCAGGAACTGCAGAGGTTCCTCCCTCTGCACCAGAGCCCCAAAGTAATCTGCTACAGTTTCACCATAGAAGAAGTAGTTGACGCAAATCAGGAAGTACCTAAGGCAAACAAAAGGGACATTAGTGTTGCTTTACATTTTCTTTTTCTTATATTTCCCCGATTATGTTTGAGTGCTTCTTGGCATGGAAGCATTTTGGTAGGCTGTGTATAAACTGTGTGCAAGAGTTTCTTTGTGTACTTCAGTCTGAAATGTGTGCTAATGTATGAAAAAACTTTAATCAGTTGTGTGCGTGTGTGTGTGTATGTGTGTGTGTGTGTTTTTGTGTGCGTATGGAGTTGTTATGAAGGGTGGCCTTGGTGAAAGGGGCAAGTTTCAATTAGCCTTCATTTGCTTCCAACATGGCAGTGATCTTTGCTCCTATGCTGCACTGAGCACTGCTGTCCCATACTGTAGTTGTGTATGCAAAGGTAACCTGTTAACAAAAACACTGGAACAGAAACAGGAGCAAAATAGGGCACTATGGTGGTGGGTGGGTGTTGCATATTCAGAGCTACTACCTGCAGAGGAAGCTGGATTGAGTCAGCGTTTTACTGGAGGAACAGCAGAGTTAAGTAGACTGTGGCTGCCAGAAGAAATTACTAAGTGCTACCTTTAAAAGAGCAATTCTGACTGTTTCTGGATTTTTAAATATCCTATCATATTTTTATATACCATTACGTCCCTAATGAATATAGACCTAACATTCGGGTGTCCTGTAACAGGTCACTGTGGCCTAGATGTAAAAGTAGAACATCATTATCATTTAAATGTTTTAATACAGTTTCTGTACTTGTACCAAAGTTATTTCATAATACCTTACCTTGAGAAAAAAACTTTTCTACAAAACCTGTTCACAAGCTAATCATCTCAAATGTCAATTACTCAAGTATCTGTGCAAAAACGTATACATAGTCTAAAACTGAATAAATCTGAAATATCTGATCCTAAAGTAAGTGGACAAGAACAAAAATACTAGATGATACAGACACAGCTTGGTTGATGCCACAAAAAGTACAGAGGTTTGATAACAAGCACAATGTAAAAGTTAGTGACTTAACGTAACTATATCCAAGTACTTCCTGGTTTGTGGATGTTTTTTTTCCATCTGAGAAAAGGACCAATCTAATTTATAGGGCATCTGAGCAAATTCATTTTATGTCATATAAAGCTTTGATAGATTCCTGAAACATCCTTACTTCCCTGGAGATTTTACAGAATATCTAGATAGTTAATGTCTGAAATACAAATAATTAATCTTCTAAAATATGTGTAAGCAGAGGGGTTGATACAGATGCCGGTCTGATTCTTCCCAAAACAGTCATTTGTCCATCAACACATGTACTGTCCTGTTAAAGTGACTCTAAGCAAGACAAAGCTCTTACAGTATAACTGTACTATGTGATTTTGAGGGTGAAATCTGAGCAAACATTAAAGTTAGAATTCTGCAGTATTGCTCTTCTCTGCTCATAATACATCTATAGTATAGCTGCTGTTTACTATGAAATCCATTCTCCTTACCAGCTTAGTGTCCTAAACCACGGCAGTTCATAAGAATGGTAAACTCTGTAGCCGATGGTGATGATTTCTTGGAAACACTTGATTTGGACAGTCATGACCTATGTCAGATGATGGGAAGAGAACAGAAATAAGACAAGGAAGCTGATAAACAAACTGAGAGTCAGGACCTAAACTAAACTTGTGCTTTAAAAAAAAAAATCTATTTTTTAGCTATCAGAACTACAAATAATATCAGTAATTACAAAAAAATTAACTGAAAGTCAGATAGATGCATTGATCAATCACTGTCACTTACCACTAATATAAGAGTGACAGGTCCCATGTAGATGATAAGGAAAAAGCCTGAAATCATGGCTAAAGACAGAACCCCTCGTATCCAGTAGTTCTTCCATCTGTGGAGAATGGAAACTTTGAATTATTACCTCAAAAATGACATGAGTATCTAATTAATTAAATTTAGGCTTCGTCATTTTTCGTTAAATGAAAGAGAGACAGCAGAGAGTGAAAAGAGTTACACAAATATATGATTACATTTCTATATTTCTAGTTTTAAAACATGGACTGCATAAAATTATAGAGCCACGAAATTACCTTAGTAGATCATGATTAGCAAAGCCTTTGAATTTACAGAATTTACATGGTTATTTATCAGCTGACTAGGGGAGTTGAATGGTTGGGTGATAATAGTGGAAGCCCTGAGGTTGTGGTTGAGGCACTTGTCAATGGCTGTCAGGAAAGAGGAAAATAACTGGTCACAGTTGCTGGTTTTATAACTCTGTAAGATGACCTCTGAATATTTATTCATTAAACATTAGTTTCTACAATGAAATTTAGAAAGTATGTTCTCTTGAAAACCCAGGTACCACAGATGCACAAACTGAACAAGACTGAGAGCCCTATTTAAATTATCTATAGCGTACGGTCTAAAGTGCATGGAGCAAGTGCATTTAGGGTGTGTCCAACTCCACTTAGCTAGTTAATGTCACATAATCTGGATTCACAGTAAGGCACACAGGAGTGGAGTGGGTCATCTACCATTCCCTTTAAAAGCCAGGTGCCCCTGCACAATACCATTGGGACACATCAAATGGACTCAATGGATATCTGTACAAAAATTGGAGCCGATCTAAGTCATAGACATTTAGATATTTCACTGGGTAAGTGAAAACCTGGACCTTCTGGTTGTACTAGAGGAAAGGTCAGGGATCAACAAAATTGTTCATTTTAAGGGCACCGTGAATGTCAACATTTCATGGCAATCATATTTGTAATTCCTGAGATATTTCAGTCTGACTTAATGCGGTGGGCCTATCACTATACAGACTGACATTCCTTTTTCCATACACTAGAGTCACGGTTACAGGTTGTCATTTTGATTGGTTGTCATCCTCTAAAAAGTATGGTCTCACGTAATATGAGCCAGTCTGAGCGCATATGGCAGAGGAGAGAGCAGAGACATGGATGCTTAAGTAGAGATATGGTGTGCTGGAGTTGATAGCAAGGAACAACTTTTGTTCAGACCGCGTTCGGCGACATGAGAAGAAGACTGGGGCGGACCAGAGTCCTATAAGAGTCACCGAGGTGAACTAGTGGGGTGACGGCGGAAAGGGAGTCCAGGGGGGCACAGATAAGGCCTGCATCCTTTCTTTTTGTTGGCCATCAAGGTCTTCAACATATGTTGTGACCTGTTAGTAGCTGGTAGAGCTAAAAGGCTTAGTGGTAATTGATCCTCTAAACCCAACAACAAATCAGTTTTCCAGTACTACCCTTGCCGTGACACCAGCATGGCTAAAAATGTGGAATGAGGCCTTGTCCACTGCAGTGTTTTTTCACAACAAGGCATGCAAAGCATGTTGCTGTGAATCAAACTGCTGCACTGCCTGCTGCCTGGGAGCAAAACAAAAGAGAGGAAACAGCCTAAAAGCTGCACAGGAGCCAAGCAGGGCAGAGAGCCTGGTGCCTGCTGTATGAATGGAGAAGAAAAAACAGCTGCATCATGAAAAAAAAGCTGCTGCTGCTTCCACTCAGCACTGTGGGGCTCACACTCACTCTCTCTCTCTCTCTGACTCCATCCTCCCATCACTCACTCACTCCATCGCTATAACTACCTCCCTTCCTCCTCTCTTCACCTTCAGCTCCATCTATTCGTCCTTCTCTGCAGTGTCATTTTCCTCTTTGGTGCGCGCCATTCATCTGCTGCTCTACTACATCTTCCCTATCCCTCCATCTGTTTCTCCTTATCTCTCTCTTCTTCCTTCTTATTTATTTCCTTCCCTTTCTTCTTCCTCCCCCTCCCTCTCTCTCTCTCTCTCTCTCTGCAGTCTGTTCATCAACGGGTCTCTCTGCAGCACACCGGCTCCTATGGCACTCCAGCCTGCAGGGATTAGTGCTTCCCTCCTCCTGAGCCTTTAAGCCCTGTGACCTGGCCGTCACTGATTGGTCGCACCCTCCATTTCTCATCTGTATATGAAACAAGGCCTTGTTCATTTGCGTTCACGGAGCTGCTGACTTGGACAGGCACTGATTGCCAAGTGTAACAGCCCTGAACTGTGTTTCCACACTACAAGAATGTAAACTGTACAAGAATAGCTATTTTACTGATTGTTTGAATAAAGTTTTAACTCTAGCCTTCAATGCATTTCCCAGATTTTACTTTGTCTGTGTACTAGGTTCTAGCACTCAAACAACAGTTTTTTTCCTTTCTAACCATGCCATATAACTTCATAAATGAATATTATTCTTATTATTATAAGAATTCTTCTCATTAGGCACAAGTATTATTCTTAAATATTAAAAGAGAGAAAAACAATATCTCCTCTATTTTTCAAGAAGCTTTGTGTGCAAAAATGTTTTAGTATCTCCAAGCCAGGTTTTCCTAAACTAAGGCTTTAGTGCCACACCAAAATATCATTCTTTTCCTTGTCACTGTACAGTACATGTTTTTGAGGTCACACATAGTATTTAGAGTACCACAATACTTGACACAACAGACTGTAAGCAAACCTGTTTCAGAACTTGACATTCAGGTGAATGAGAAATACTTGAATTTATTAATGTGTGACGGTTCAGTGACTTATCATAGGTGTGTCGACTGGTTTTATTTGTTTCACAGGCCTTACTGGCTGGTTTCTCTTAAAATCTACATCCTATTAACTCTTCTAACCACCATGACATACCCTAACATGCCTCTACTGCTGTGAATGACCCTGAGTGAGAGTACTGGTTAATCTATAAATATATAATGCTGTAAATTTAGAGGGAATTAAAACAAACCCAACAGTAGTCGCTGGTTAAAAGCTGGGAACTTCTACCTGTGTGTGGACACAACGTCTCTGAACTCTATGTAAGTCCTTCAGTCCTTCATAACTAGCAACATTATCTCCTTCACTGCATTAATAAGAGCATGTTCAAATATGCAGGTCCCAATCTATTTCTGGTCCAATTAACCTACATGCATAGGGGAAAGATGATCAATCACTCTGTCAGGGTCATTTCATGAAAGATGGTGGGAAAGCTGCTTGTTACTATAATATTATGGCGGAAGCACATTTAAAAACATTTAAAGACCCCAGGCTTCTTTGGTTCAAGGTATATAAAATCAGTGTAAGTTATCTGATGTGCACATTTTAGATCCTGTTGTGCATTTCTGTAAAATTAAGACCTCAAGCGCTGTGGCTGTGAAGTGTGCATTTTGACCTACTTGTTATCTAAGAAATCTAAGGTTTTACTCTTGTTCTACTTCCAGTAGTAGGTGGCTGTGAAAATAGCACAATCTAACAGCAAGCCAGCACATATGCATACAAATATAATCATAGTCTGAATGAATGATTTATTCAAATTTGTTATTTTATTCAAAATTAATCTGTAATGTATACATTTATTATTTATTTGTGGCTCTCCTTTTCATTTTCTGACCATGATGGGTTACAGTGGACCACAGTTAATTAGTTTTTACTCGCTACCATATTGGACAAGGCCTGTTGAGCTAAAATTGACTCTCATGAGAATATATAAACTTAATATAAATGTTAATAGATCCTTGCAGCTTGATCCCGCCACACAACAGAGTGGCAGAATCAGGCTACACAGTAATTCCTGTGAAATTTCTGAGCAGTGACAGCTGCAGGATGCACTTCAGGGACAAGCGACATCTGCTGGCATCCTTGTCTTGTGAGTATCTGCGTTTGAGCAGTGCATACCTGGGTGGCAGGCCCTCCAGAGCTTTGTTCAGGCATTGTGGAGTGTTGTCTGTGTCTGCTGTGGAGAGAGGAACATCTGGAGTGTCTGCTTTGGAGTCACCGTCACATTCTCCCTCTGCATCGCCTTGTAGGCCCAGCCTGTCATCACCATCTGCCTCCTGTTAGGACAAACACAGACACACACAGGTATTCAAATGCTGACTTGAGATAGTAAGCATTCACTTGACAAACAGGTCAGTGTAGAAAACCCGATAGCAGAGCGGTTAACACAATGTGATAACAGGAAAGGAGAGCATAAGCAGCAGCATCCTATCAAGAAAGAGAAAAATGGTGTACACTGTGAGCGCTTCTGAGATGCAAACGGCAAGTAAATGTTGCGGTAGTCAAATAGAGTCCAGTCTAAACTGAGAGGAGGTATACAGCACCGGGCAGACGGCAGTTTAATTAGGCCAGAGTTTAAGTCTCTCACCTGGGAGGGAGAGGAGACTACAGAACTGGTGCGTGTGTCCTCTAAGCTTGGCTGGGATTCAATTAGGTCTCCAAGTGCATGTGGAAGTGTGTGTGTTTGTTTTTGAGTGTAACAAATTTCCTCTTTTCAACTGCCTCCAGGTATTCAAAAACCAAGTCAGTGACTTTATTCCTACAGAATACTGGCTACATGAGGACTGTGAGGTTCCAGATCATTCTCATACGTTTTAGATTGACTGAACATACAGAAGATTGAACAACTGTTTGGTGCAATATTGTCTTTCACCACCCACATCCTGTCACAAAATGTCCATAAAAGGAGAAAGTTTTATTCCAATCTGATCAGGAAGCTGGAGGATTACTGGCTGAGCATGACTGAGCTGAAAGTCTACACCTGGTGTCGACAGGTTAACAGGCTGCTGCCTAGGAGGCAAACATCTTTATTGGTGTTGATGAATCTTTAATCTGGATTTAAACACACACAGCCTCTACACTCGCATGTGCACGGCTTTCATTCTGTTGACAACACAGACATGTTTTCTTTAATGTAATATAAAATGAGCAAATGTAATAGAGAGCAGTGTGATCACTTTGTATAAACCCGTTCATCATCTGATCCTGGTCCTCTTGGGTTTCCTGTTGCAACTACAGAATGATTCACAATTCACCATCTGGTTTAGTTCATCCTTCATTCTTCGCTTTCATATAGCAGTAATTTATTTCAAGTACAAATACGAGATGTCATTTTAATTTCACCAGTTTTTTTAAACTGGGTTAAAAAGATGGAGTCCCACACATCTGCTCCAAGCAATTGACCAGAGTTTCAAGTAAACAAGGTCCTCTAGTAATAATTACAACTCAAAAATGGGCTGCTCATTATACACCAAAAATAGTTTTAAAATATTGTACTAAATATATATTTTTTTACCATTTTGTAATAACTATTTTCTTACAATAAAGGACCTGTGCAAAATTATATAAACTAAAACATAATGAGCTCTTGATGTTCAGCTATGTGACACACAATATATACAATCACAGTCAACGTCAAGATGTTGAGGCAACAGAAACTCGGCATCGTCCTTGCTGCTGCTAAGCATTTAGAAAATGCAGTGGTGTGGACGTGGCCCGAGACAATCCAACCTCATTAATAAGTAAGTAAAGTGGCATGCTAGAAGTTAAGTCCAACACTTTTGTTCTTAAGTTAACACCAGTAATGGTCTATCATGTAACAAAGCAGCGAGTGCAGATGCTTCCTCTGCCCAAAAGAGGCTATTTTTATAACCAAGTGAAATTCCTCCTGGGCTCACACACAAATTGTGGGAGATTAAGTTTCCTTTTGCACTTGAGAGGCTCGCTGATGCTCCTGGACATTTTTTTCCTTTCATGGTTACTTTCACTCAAACGTTGCTAAATACGGTCTGTGGGGGCATCAGGGTTAAATCAGACAGCTTTTCATTTAGAAATAAGGTCTCTGATCTTGGTCAGACACTGTAATTAAGTGGGAAGGCGCTGAAAGTGGGAGCAGGTTGAGGTTGTGACGGAGGGGGTCACTTGAGTTGGAGTTCAGGAGAGAGGAGGTGTAATTGAAGATTTCTACTCAGGTTTTAATGAGGAAACGTTGAAGCCTGCAGATTGAAACTGTGGAAAGCTGCAGGGTCCTATCTGGAGTTCAAATTGCATATTTTGACTGAAAAAGAAAACACACTATTTCGCTTTTCAATTATCACAGCAATAAGAGAACACCAAACACAAGATAAATGTTGTAGAATTTAGCCAGCCACACATAAATATCATTAGAACAACTCTGTAAGAAAGTCTAGATAAAAATGCACATTTTAAGTTTTATAATCTATCGCTCTTATAAAGTTATAGCACAATTTTTTTATGATTTTATTTAACAGATTTAAAAATTCTTGAGAATATTTTAAACATTAATAATCTATTAATAATCTTGTCATTTATCAAGCAGAAATAGCAAGTATTATTTGGTTACAACTTCTCAACTATGAGGATTTTCAGATTTTCAGACTGTTGTTCGGACAAAACAAGCAATTTGAAGACAAAAAATGACATTTTCTGATATTTTTTAGGACTGGATAATCCACACATTTTTGATTACGTTTTACGTTTTAGTAAAATGCGAAGAACGTCAGAAATGAAAGCGAAAGGACAAAGAGGTTACTGAGAGCTAATGAGGTATACTGTAGTAAAGATGGGAGGGATGAGTCTTTATTTTTAATCACAAAAAATGACACAAGGGTCTGAAGTGCTTGAAACAACTCTTTGCAACAATTTGTGCAACAAAAGCCCCAATCAGGACGGTAAGCTAATATATGAAAGTATCACTCAAAAGCAGCAGCCACTTTCATTGTTTCACTTCTCTCATTATCTCTCATCACTACCAACAGCAGGTTGTAGAGAAGGCAAACTTCAATCTGCCAGTGACCGGTGGACAATGGTATTGTATTTTCTCACAGCGGTTGCACTAATACAGTTGATATACAGTTCAATAACTGTTTTTCGGGAACACTAAACAGGCCTCAGCTTTGGTCAACACATTACTTGATACACACAAATGTGTTACATGCAGAGCCACAGTGTTATGGCCTAATCTGGGTGAATGTACCCAAGCCTGTTAATTAAACTGTCAAACACCGTTAATCTTTTGTTTATTTAGGAAAGTACACTAACTGCTGCGCAAATACTTTACAGTCAAACACTTCAAACAATGCAGCAAATCTGTTTGGTAACAATCCAAGTTATGCTATTGGTCATACGTCCTGGGCCTAACTACCTGTAATCATCACCAGTAAATACAAAAGCACTGCTAATATAGTAGGAAATTAAACATGGAAAACAACAACTACTGTCTGTGAGCCACAGAGACAGTAACTAGAAGCAGCATGACTGTCCTTGCAGCTCAGCTCACCACCACTATTGTCTGTGTCCTACTCCTCCTCCTCCTCCTCCTCCTCCTCCTACTCCAGCTGGCTATTAATGCCTTCTCTGCAGAGAGGCGGGAGGAAGAGGAAGAGAGAGGAGGGGATCAGACAAGGGGACAGGTGACAAGGCGCTCAAGCAACCACCGCTGTGTTCCACTCACCAGTACCTGAAGCAACACACTCCCACCACTGCACCACTGCACCCCCTTACAAGGGTGTTTTTTGGTCTTATCACTTACTAACACCAATTTACACTATGAGCGTATATATGAGCAGGTTTTTTTAAATATGGATAAACCCACTAAAACAGGCGATTTTCCACTGCCAGTAGATGAGTTTGCTTTTCTGGTTTTTTTCTGATGCATTAGGTTCAACGTCAGAGACATGCTGGAATAACGGGCTATAAACAGTAGAAAGCAGTGTTTGTTACTTGCCATGGGCTGCGGGCAATGCCTCTGTCACTCAGCGTTTTCGATATGTTCTTCTATATTGCATTCTGCCAGATCTCCACAGCGCTGTCAGAGCTGGATAAAGTGCTAGTGACCCGTCTCCTCATTTCCTCTCCCCTCTCTCACCTCGCTGTCTTGCCAGTGATGCATCTTGCATGATACGAAGAATAAAATTGCTGTTGCATGTAGTCATGACAAACTACCGTGTCCACCTCGGTGTGATTTTATTTATACAGTCTATGGGTGTCGCATTATTTTTCCATCACTGCCGATCAGAGCTGGATGGAATGAAATACCTGTGACTACTGCAGAGCCATTTATGATATTAGTGTTTTTTCTGTCCAGTGTGAAAGGGGCTTACGGTAGCTAAATCTGAAAACAAAACAAACTATATCTCCTGTCTAGAGCTGAAGCAATTAGTCAATTAATGTTAGTCGATCAGCAGACAATGAATCACCAACAATTTTGATAAATAGTTTATTCTTTTAAGAGTTGTTTTTTAGCAAGAATATCACGTTCCATGTTCCCTTTTTGTTCTTTAGTAGTTTTTCTTAGTCTGCTTTGATAGTAAATAGAACATGCTGATCCAACATTTTATGGACCAAATGATGAATCAGCTAATCAAGAAAATAACATTTAGATGAATCATCAGTAGTTGCAGCCTTACTTCTGTTCACAGAAGTGTTACCACATTGCTTTTAAAAGGTTTTCCATTCACTCAAAAACATTAACGCAAAACATTAGAGTAACATTTGAGGAAAGAGTTAAATCTCTTCTTCTTACTTTTCCATTTTCCTGTCTCAACCAAAACCTTCCTGGAGAGAATATAATTGTGTTGTCATGTTTCAAGGTTGATACTGACCAATATACAAACATTTAACCAACCTAAAAGTACATACCTACCGATGTACATGTTTGTTTGTTTGTTTTTTTAAATAATTCCTCAGGATTGGAAAGAAATTGCACAATTATGACTAGTATTTAGAAATAGGACCGCACACAATGCTAAAAACACAATATTGCGATTATTGTGACAGAGATTGCGATATAATTCAAAACTAGTGTGGGAATGACCATTTTCAAATTCCAATTTTCACTGAAAAAATGATTAAAATGATTATGTATGATTTGGATATTGAACTTGACCATATTGCGATTTTGATAATACTGCGATTAATTGCAGCCCTGTTTAGAAATGCAACAAACGAAGTAAAGTCCTAACCCATTCACTGAACCCTTGACCAGTTCTTTTACTGTCTTTTGCCTTTCATAATGGCAGAACTAGTAATACTGGTATAGAAACTGTTTCAGCGTTAGTGGAATAACTAGTCATGCTAGCTACTAAAGCATGTAAACAAAAACTTGTTTTCTGTTCTGTGTGTGTTTGATAATGTGCATGGCTATAACACGATGCCAAGAGCAGTACAGTCTGTAGGACAAGCTTAAAACAACCTAATATGGTGGTGGTATTTCCTTAGGTAACAGTAGAATTAAAAAATACTTTTACAAGTATGATAACTTTCTGTCTGCCGCTTATGAGCTGTCAGTTGCTTATTTGGATGACAACAAAAACATGTCACCACCATGGCGACAAGAATTTCACTTAACATACCAGTATAACTTTTGAATTACCATAGAATCTCTGAACAGGCTCTAGAGGTAGATACAGTCGACAGATATCACCAGCCACAACAAAAACCTGCCTGCACTGGTGAATGAACCCTGAAAATCATTACAAACTCAACCTAAAAAAAGGGGTGCAGTTACTTGTGCTGCAATCAGCCACCATCCAGTGAATGTATGGGCATTTAGCTTGCCTTGATCCATTGAAAGGAAGGGTCAAGAACAGTGAGAGGCTGATATTGAGAAGGAAAACATAGCGACATTGTCACCACAGTCTGCACACCTGAGGTCCAGCCCAGCAGGCAGCAGCAGCAGTGTCTGGCTCTGGTCCATATTGTTGGACAGATTAAAAATGGTAAGAAAATTTCAGCTCTACAATGTCATTCATGACTTTCACCTTTGTCAGAATCTTGTTCCAGACCACTAAAGCGTCACCCTCATCAGCCATTGATTTAGTTTTTTTTGCCATTCCAATAGGTCTGGTGTTGTGCTTATTAACAGCCGTTTTCCCGGTTGGAAAAACAAGTGAGTCAATCAGAGCTTTATCAGTAGGAATAAGAATGGGGATGTTATCTTCCGTTGTAGGAGCCAGAAAAGTTATTGCAGAAAAATAAGATGTATCCATGTAGTTATACAGGTTGTTGAAATCCCTGGACACCAGTTTTCTCTGAACTTTCTCCGATCACCATGACAGATGATAAATTACTGCGACTTCTGTTTTGATTAAAAATAATGTCAACATAACAAACGTGTCAGTCACTACTGATTGGGTAAGGAGAAATGAGCCAATCTTCCCAACAAAACATGTATGGTATGCGGAGCAGGTGTGCCTCGGAATTATCTTATTACTGGCTACACCTGCAGCACGGTGAAGGGGTGTGTGATGGATGCAGGAAGAAAGGGTGCTGAGGCTGCAGCATTATCAAAAACATTAATGGATAAAAAAGTGTGTGATGCAGAGAGAGAGAGAGAGAGAGAGAGAGAGAGAGAGAAACAGAGAGACAGCTCATGTGGATGAGTGAGAGAGGGGAAGCGTATGGACAGAAGTGTCGACATAATAAAAACTTTCTTTGGTCATGAAGTCTAATGTTAGGAATGTATGATGCTCTGCAGACTGGAGTCTCTGTTAACAGTGACAAACAGACAGATCCGCATTGTACACCCATCTCACTGTGCTGCATCATTCTAAACTTTGATGAACTGGTCGTACGCGCTACTTGGTGTAGCCGGTTTCATTGATTATACTGGGAGCGTGGGGCTGCAGCATTTGCTGAGAAAGGTCTGCATACTTTTCAAAGTAGCCCGCCCATCAGAGGAGCATAATGTCAGGAAGAATGATGAAGTGACAATAAAATAGCAATTTAGTTTGATTATCAGGTACAGCTGAAACTGAAGGTCATCTGGCTTAGTACAATCTGACCTCTTGGAGGCGCTACATTAAAAGTCAGGGGATCATCAAAGCTAGTAGGATTTATCTGTGGAACATTGAGTACAATCCATCCAGCAGTAAGAGATTTCATGTTGGACAATGACATTACTAATGCATGTTACTATTATAGCCAACTGTAACGCCTTTACTCCACTGAGCTAGAGCCTGAAGACAAAAACAAAGAAAATAAATGAGGTTATCTGAATGCAGAGCCTCAACGTGAAGCAGTACAGACTCCTCTGCTGTCCAAAGACATTTCTAACTAGGGCTGTGCAGAACGAAGCTGTGACCAGCAGAGCGTTAAACAGCCTGCTGCTACCACCACTGCCACTGGTGCTGCTGCTGGAGGCTTTAGGGACCGCCAGCCGGCCAGCAGACAGCCCACCAAGGTCAACTGTCATGTGGAGTCTTGAGCAGCCGCTAACTGTCCAGGCAACAATATGCAGGACCATGAGGGGGAGAGCAACGGTGTGAAGAGCATTGGGTGAATGTGAATCAATCGCACACTGCTGGGTATGTATGTGTGGCTGACTAATTAATGAAAGTAAATATTGGCCTTGCAGATAGCACATAGGGAAAGTGTGAATATATGGCTGTGTGTGACCACTTTCGTTAGCTCTACACTTTTTTCCGACTATATTAAGTATGCCTCATGTGAACACGATCTGGGTGTTGCTGCACGGTGTGTGACACAACAAACTGATCCTTGAACCTCCCAAATAAGACACAGATAGGGCTGACTCATGCCTGTTCAAACCCTGTCAGCTCTGCACTGAAAGCATGCTTCCTATTAAGAACACCAAACAAGCTGACCAAAGTTTTCATTAACCATTATTTGACCAATAGGTTTATTTCTCACTTTCTGAGTGTTTGTTGATGTTTTATACTTTCAAAAGAAAAAAGGAGAAGATACAGCCACCATAGTCAGTTACAACACTAAGGGGGGGACAGCAGTGCATGTTCAGTTTCAGTGTTGCCCAACATTGTTCTTTTGGTTTCTCGGGGTGGATCACACTGACATCTCAGGGCTGAATCATAGTAGAAAAATGTATTTTTCATCAGCCGTACATGCTAAAATTAGGCTCACAACATTTTATTAAGAACCACTTGAGGCTTGTAAACAAAAGTCACATGGGCTCACAAGTAGCAAATAAACACGGCTGAGGTTTGGTCACTTGTCATCCTGCCAGGTTAGAGGTTTTGGAAGCAGGAAGCCAAACTCCAGTCTGTTATCCTGGATGAATATGATAGCCTTATCTGTGCTCTTTGATATGCAGCAATTGCCCAATCTAATTTTTTCATGAGGAAATGCTGACTGTGACTCCCCATCCAAGTGTCAGTGTCCATCTCCTTTTACCCATAAACTCTTTCTTTCTACCGAACTATTTTCACTCCTAACTGACAACACAGCAGTTATCTTTAGAAACCAGAAACTCACACTTCAAAGCATTTATGCAACTTACACTTGAGCAACTGCAGTCAATCAAATAAAATGTTTCGAATGTGCTTGATGTGAAAGCCCCCATTAATAGGAACCAGGACATAATCTAACATCCCCCAGTAGCTGCTGTATTCTAATTTCTCCGACGCCAGCTGGATCCTTTCAATAGCCTCCAAATAGCAGCTTGCTGGTTGCAGAAGTGTTTGCAAACTCTTCTTAGCCACAAACATTAGAAGCCTTTATCTGCTGGCAATTTGCCAACCTAATAAAACACGAGAGGATATAAATGACCTCACAGAGGAAACCTTCTACTCAAGGCATTGAGACAGTCCATTAACATGTCAGCTTGTGTGGAGGCTAATTTGTGTGTTGTGAGTGTGTCGTTTGTGTTAATGAAAAGTTAACGAGTTAAAAAAAAAGTGAAGTTAAAGAGGTTAAGAGGAGAGCGACAGGAGAGTATTAACTGCTCTACTGTTTGTGTCTATTTGCCCAAACAGCCAGTGTAACAACTGTATAGATGTTAGCTATACGCTAGCTAACAATGAATGCAATAAACATTTGTGTGTGTGTGTGTGTGTGTGTGTGTGTGTGTGCTCAGCTAATATTCTGACTGACACAGAACTCACCAAGAACTCCCAGCCTCTTTTATTGTTACTAGCCCTGGGATTCACACGCATTTTATTTGCAATTCGTGTTTATACATTTTCAACTTGTGCAACATGTCTTCACATCAATTCACACCGTCCCATTGCTTATGTGTACGTGTATTTTCTTTAACACTACTCAAAGTTAAAAACTCTGGTTTCATGACAACCTTAATATCAATAATAAAATAATAAGAGCAGTTTATCAGAACATTTAGCACCCTAGAAGTGACACAAATGTATTTTAAGGAGTGTCAGGCAGAAATTAAGACTGGGCTTATTCTAATTATTATAATAGCTCCTTACGGCTTATTTACTAAAGGAAAAACAGCTTATTTAATTTACCGCCCAGTGAAAGCATGGTGGGGCAACACCTCGCCAAAAATGGACTTTGGAGGAGGTGAGGACAAACAAGTTGGGACACTAATGAGATGTCAAGTGTGCCAGAATGACCAAACCGTAAACACACACACACACACACACACACACACACACACACACACACACACACACACACACACACACAGGCAACAGTAACCAGGAACAAATACATATAGATGTGCATGTCACGTGGTCAATGTATTTCAGTTCTACAAGTCCATCTGTTTTTAGTACGAGTCTCCAGTGGGAACTGAATCATGTTGCAAAATACCTGTTTTATAAAGAAACTGTACATTATTTGTTAGCTTCTTTAACACTACAATGATCCTGATGTTTGAATAGTTTGTTTGGGCTTGTAAATATTTAAATAATTTGTTTGATCACCTCGCTGCCTTTGTGGACTTTTCTTAACTGTCTCACTTCAAATATACGATGTCCCTGTAATGAGTTTGTGATTAAGTATGTATGTAAGGAATGTATGTAAATATCCATCCACAGGTTTGCATTCGCATCTATTGACCAAAACTTGGGAATAAACAAGATACAGTAACTAAATTATTAACTAGTAACTTCAATGATTTATTCAGATATAAGTACAGGGAACAACTAGCAGAGCTTCCGTGGTGGACCAGAGTGAGTCAATGAAGTGATGATGTTCATGAAAGGTAAAGTTATTAAACTATATTTATTACGTAGAATGAAAAAAAAAACAATTTGGGACAATGGTCTAGGACAGCTGAAAGCAGAATTCACACACTGAAGAAAAATAATAATTTTGAGCCCTGGTTCTTCTTCTTCTTCTTCTTCTTCTTCTTCTTCTTCTTCTTCTTCTTCTATGGCAGTAAACTGAGTATGTTTCTGTTTTGGACTGAAATTCAAAGACTCCTCAGGTATCAAGGTGATATGGAAATTTTGGTTACTGTGTCAGCACACTTCCCTACGAGGTGACCTTGTGTAAAGCAGGCATGCAGCAGCACATATATGATTTAGAAAGGAGGTCCGCAGAGTTTCTGGGCCATTTTGAACTCCTTGGCAGTTTCAGAGACATTATGCAGACCATCAGTGAGCGAGCTCTTCTCTCTGGGAGGCGAGTTAATCAGTGGGCCGGGTGGGATTGCTCAACGACTTCTACATACATTACACAGGGGACTGAGCTGTTAGATGGACTTAACTCTGTCTAACCTTTGAAACAGTCCCACTGAGGGAAAGACTCTGGGAAACAAAGAGATAGCACCATTCATTCATACAAAGATGGAGATAGTAAACACCCAAACTTACTTTGATTACATTCAAATATAACTTGGTTGACAACGGTCCCAACAGACCCAAAGATATCAAATTTACAATAATAAGAACTGAAATCAGTAAATCTCACAGATGTTTTGTATCTGAGCTCATTAATCAACAATCTAAAATCCACTTGTGGTTTCCAAGATTAAGAACAAACCTCCAAGCTCAACTTTTGGGCTAGCATTAACGAAAAGTCCTAAAAATGCTTTAAAAAATTTAAAATGTGAAAATTTGAGAGGGATCCCTTCTCTGATCCTCTTTCTCTGATTTCTCCCCCATTACAGAGCTTTTCGTCAGGGGTCTACAGATAGATGGTTCCCTCAGTGTAGCTATTATAAAGCCATCTGGGGAAATAATGTGATTCAGTCGAAAGCTCTAGAACAAGTGAGTAAGTGGCCCTTGAGTGGATTTGTCACCCGTTTCCAAGAACAATAATGAACTATCTCTAAGCTCTATCAATATTATTGCTTTATTGTTTTAGCACTACAACCACTCCTTAAAAACAAAGTAAAAAGCCATTTTTCACTATTTATCTGGCAAAAAGAAGAATCTTTTCAGTCTTTCAACTCACTACCTGTATGGAGTCAACACAGCAGAGAGTAAACGAGTGGCTAGTCTTGTTGTTGTCCAAATCAACGGGGAAAGAGGCACAAAACACTGGACATTTTAATTTTAAAGCACAAAACTGGACCCTTCACGTCCACCTTGAGGACCCCTTTGGTCAAGAGGCCCTCTAAGCCTTTCACCTGTTCTAATACTTACTACACAAACCCAAGTTGCAAGCTAAATATTCAGCTGACACATTCAAGGGTCTGACTAAACCCAACAGGAGGGGGCACGACATGGATTAGTCTAATTTATAATGCCAGCCACGATGAGGCCGTGAACCTCACACCAACCAGAAGTCGTTCTTTCTCCACACTGAGCGCTTTCCGTGGTTTCTGTGTTGATGTTGTTGCAGGATTACAGGAGGCAGCAGCTAACTAACTAGCTTATTTAGCTCCCCCTGCTAACCTGACAACCCGGCTAGCTTGGCCAACGTCTGACAACAACCGGACTAACTTGTTTGGAGGGCGAGGTCTCGGAGGGAAACTGCTGTTTTTATTCTCGCTGCGGAGCTCTTTACCTTGTCGCTGATATTGTCGGTGCTGTCAGGGTCTCCTCCGCCTCCGCCTCGCTTCCTCAGCTCCGTCATGTTTCTCGCTCGTGTCGCTGCCGGGGACGTTAATGTGTCACATAAGCCGACTCCGGGGTAAGGAAGGAGGAGGGGGGGAGGGAGAGAGGGAGAAGGGGATAAAATCCTGGGGGTTTTTTTTTTTTTTTTCAGATAAAGTGCTGGATTTTTAACCCGGTTTTGGCTCTAAAGCTCGGTCCGTGAAGGTCAGCTTTCCTGGAAGTCGGCCGGTGCTGTCAAAGCGCTGCCACACAGCTCGACAAGAGACTAACGACTCCACTGCGTGTGTTTGTTTATCACCGCAGTCTCCGTCCCCGCCGTCCCCTCCGCCCCCCTCGAAACACCGTCAACGTCGGCAAGTTGAGGACATACCGTTTCCGGCACAGACTTTCAAAGTAAAAGCTTTGCGGAGGAATAAGTTGCAAGTACTTAGATTTACGCTTCTTTCTTCAGTAGCCGGGTTAGTGATAGAAAGTTACAACCATCAAGTACATCCACTCAAGTGCTGTACTTAAGTAAAGCACAAATATCAAAAAAAAAATTTGAACTTGAGTATTTTCCTTTTCTACTCCACTACATTAGGATTTTAGTAATCCCACGGGGCTATTATTTTTTTTTTTTTTTTTTTTTTTTTTTTTTTTTTTTTTTTTTTTTTTTTTTTTTTTTTTTTTTTATTATTTTTACTAATGTTTTATGTCTTTTCATTTTATTGTTGTATTTTATATGTAATTTTGCACCTCATGTGAGCTGTTATGTCTTTTATTTATGATGTCTTATTCATTCTCCTGTACAGCACTTTGTTCAACGTTGGTTGTTTTAAAGTGCTTCACAAATAAAGTTGGATTGGATTGAATTGATACTTTCTAAAGTTAAAATCTTAAACATTTTAATGTTGAGAATTCAATACATCTAAAGGTAAGTGTTTCATCAGCAGATTTCATAGACCACAATACAGTTTATTTACCGGTCTGCTCTATGTTCAATCAATTCAATAACGTCTCCTATTGAGTGTAGTCATTTGAGCTATAGTGCTTTGAAGGAATGGTTTATTTTGAAAGACAAATCACACAACTTCCGGTCTCAGTCTGTGTTTCTGTAGTAATTTCACACAGGTCTGCTGGTGCTGCGGAGAGTCTCTCTCTCTCTCCTGTTCAGTCTATCTACACTGGTTGACTCATTCATTGCCATGTTGTGTTGAATTAAAGGGCAATACTGGAAACCCATTAATGACTTCAGGGTTTTATTGATGCCCATTTTCCTCTGCATATTCCCTCCGTCACTTTTGATTTCTCCAGACCAAAAAAAATGATTTAAATAGCTTTAAAAGGTCCAGTGTGTAACACTGAGGAGGATCTACTGGTGAACATGGAATATAATATTTATATGTATGTTTTCATTAGCGTATAATAACCTGAGAATAAGAATCATTGTGTTTTTGTTATCTTATAATATATATCTTATAATGACCCTTTCATATCTACAGGCCGCCTTCCATGTTGAACCACTATGTTTCTACAGTAGCCCAGAAGGGACAAACCAATTGTTGGACCATTCACGCACTTTGTGGCCCCTGTAGTTTCTAGATGCAACTAAATACTTCAAACAGACTGAAATAACAGTACAATAAATGAAACTTTACAGTTTACTTGTGTTTGTGCTGCGATTCCTTGACACATCAAGAAAAAGAAACAGGACCATTAACCCCAAAACTGAAAATAATAGAACAGAGTCTGGTTTTTGGTGGTAAACAGCAATTATTTATTGAAATGAAATTAAAAAGAATAAGTACCAGATCTATTGCAGTATTGTAACTTTGTTTCTGTAAGGGGGGGATTACTCTACTGTTTTTCTCCTGTAGGATGTAGTGAACACAAATATACAAGGAACATTCAGCTATCACAGATTGCACACCAGATACTGTAGTAATGCAGTCTAATACAAGACCACCAAAATAATCCAGGATTTCTCTTTTTTTTTCCTTCTTTGTCTCTCATTAGTCCTTAATAGTTTCCATAAAGAGTACAAAACTCCACCCAGAGTTGGGGACACGATCTCTGGCTCTGTACACAAACCGGTCTGTTGGGACAACTCATCAGACAATGCCTCAAAAAAAAAAAAAAAAAAAAAACAAAAAAAAAAACCACACACACAAAAAAAGAATAAAACCAACCAAAAAATAAACAATATAATGCCGAGAACATGTACAATGCACTGACACAGAAAGTCAGCTGTGTTAATAGACATGCAACAAGTAACAAAACTTGCTGAAATCGCAATAATCATTAAAAAAATCTAAAACCAGTTATAATTGCATAAATACTTTGTACAGTTCATTTATCCGCTGTGAAATGCACCTTTCTGTTAAAACGACAACGTAAAACTGCATTCAATAAAAACCTGTGATTCCTCTTTTCTCTTTTTGTACACATGAAGGTGCAAAGGAACTCTTGATTGATAGAAGCCGGCTCGGCCTTTTCAGCTAGGTGGCATGATTGCACGCTAAATTACAGTACATAAATGCAGAATGATATAAGAAGGACAATAACAAGAGTGCATATTATTATTATAACATCAGGGAGCTGTGGGGGTGAATACTAAAGTTTTTCTTTGTTTTTTTTTTTTTTTTTACATGTTTGAGACTCTGTGAAGACTAGTGGGAAACAAAAAGAAAAAGGTTCTCTCTGGGAAAGAAAGAAAGCAGCACTTGAATGCACAGTTGTTGCCCACAGAACCACAAACAAAACATGATCATATGAATGAAGAGAGATGAGTGGGGGTGACATATGAAATAAAACAACATGTACATAAAAACAAAAACACTCTCTTTCTAGCCAACTATGAAATCCAGCAGCTGCAGCCATCCTGCCAAATCACAACAATGAGTGTTGAGGTGAGAAATAATTAACCATGTCCATGACAAACTGTTGTGTAAGATACGTTAAACAACGGAAAAACATATAAAACCTCTCTAACATTAACACGACAGCCTTGTATGGGGTTCAATTTGTGCCAAAAAATCTTTGCTGTGTCCTGTTTTTAGGTCTTCCTGCATTTACTGCTCAGTTTACATTACTTTGGTGACTCCTTGTGGTAGCATCAGATACTACTAAACAACAATATCCCTACAACAGGAGGGAGAATGACCAGGAAAACAGAAGCCTAACCAGAGGGAAACATTGACAAATGTACAAAATCATATTTCTGGCACAAACTAAACCTCATAGATTTACCCACAGCTAATTCCTTGATATATCTGACCTATTTTTGACCTGATTTGAGTTTAAAAACAATTTCATCTTACCAAAACTTTCTATTAACTAAATACATCTTCAGCCAACAAAGTAGGATAACTAAACAAATAAAAAATCCACGCTGAGTTGAAATGATTTTAGTATTGGATGTATTCAGTCGGTTCCTGGGCATCAAAACCAACTAGATTGGTTTGATTAGGATATTACGCACGTAAAAAGGGGAAAACAGGGTACACCGTTAATGAAATATGAAACTATGATGTGGATCTCATGCTACAGTGCTCACTCAAAATCTATGGACATTTTCCCTGCATTTGTACCTCAATGAACAGGGAAAAAAGCGTCAAACAGCAGGTCTGCCCAACTGTCTAAATGTGACTCTTTAGACAAAAAAAAAACCAACAACCCAGAGATATCTTTAAAATCTGAGCTGGGATGTTGCCCCATTTAAGAGAATTTCTTGATTATTTACATCTTCTCCAATGTCCAACAATTTCTTTCTATACTGAACAGACTCTTAAAAAAAAAGGTGCTGCTGCTCCTGCAGTTTAACATCTTCTGTAAGGACTGAGGATAAAGTGTGTGGAGTGCAACATTTACTGAACTGCTGTAATAATGCCACAGGGTCAGACTGAAGGTCTGCAAACAACAAAACTGAATAGAAACCAACAAGAAAATAACAACAATACATAATAAGAATCCCTTTCTTGCGTGCATTCAAAGAGCCGCTTTGACGCTGTACAGTAACTAAATAAATCTGCATGAAAAAGATGTGACGGGAAATAAGTGTGTAGCAATATTACATGTGCGTTATTTCTTTTAACCAAATTTGTATTTTTTCACAGATGATGAGCATATGTTTTCTCTCTAGACAAAACACAGAAAATCTCAAAATAAGTGGTGATATGGTTTCAAAAGAAAATAAAAATATGAAATGATAATGTGTCCAGTCATCAGACAGCAGCAACAACAACAAAAACTCCCAAATGGGAATTCATATAAAGGACAGAATAGATGATAGGTTTTTAAAAAAATCATCATAATTGATACATCAGAACAATTTGGCAAAAAAAAAAAAAAAGAGGCAAAGACAATGATAATAAATCTCTCTGATGGTGATGGCTTGACACTGTGGGCAACACTTACAAAATAAATCACATTTTTGTAAACAACAAAAACAGAAAATGATCAGGAAATTAAAAAGAAAATACGTAATTTTGCATAACTAGACCCACTAGTAAAGTCAACCCACAGACATTAATTATTGACATTCATATCCCTTCCTCCCCTCCGTGTTTTTCCTCTGGACTCGCTGTGACTCGTGACGCAGACTACACACAATCGATTTTGTTTTTTTTAAAGCCAGGAGTGGTTAGTCACAACGCTATGTTACAGGCATTTGTTTTTTTGTTGTTTTTTCTCATTGACCTTATTTTTTGTTCTGTGTTTGTTCCTCTTAGAGTTAAAAAGGCCATGGTAAGTATTTACAATATGAACAAGTTTTTTACGTCTTGCGATGGCGGGTCATTGATTCAAGCGTGCCGCATCAAGGGTGTTTCTGCATTTTTTTCCCCCTCCCGGTGTCGAGTGCAGGTGGTAAAAGTGGTGATTGAGGTTTTTTTTTTTCCTTTTCCTTTTGATCTTTTATCCTCGTTTCCCCCCCTCCTTTGCTAAGCTTTACCACCGTGGTGATGAAACAGCTGACATTCCCTCTTGTTACAGTTATGTCAGTGGGTGTTACAGTACATGTGGTTACTGGACGTACGAGAGGATAAAGGGGATTTCAAGGGATATGTTGGAGGTGTTGAGGAAACAACAAGGCAGATGGAGGAATGAAGTGCTCCTCAGGTAGGAGTCCTCAGGAGGAGGGGTTTCTTTTGTTGGCAGGTGAGGCTCAGTTTCTGCTGCCGTCCTCGACACTTCGCTCATGTTGAAGATTATAGTAACAGTTCTGACAAACCCGCACGGGTGATGAGATCTTCAGCCTTTTGATCTCTGATTGGAAGCGACTGCACCTGGAAAACAAGGTGAGACAAGGTGGACATTTTTAAACAAATCTAAAAAGGAAATTACACTCATTAACCCATAATGATAGCAAAAACATCCTTTTTTTATTTTTTCATAATATAAAATATATTTATTTTATTATCTTATTTACATAACATAATACAATAAAAGCCAGTGTGTGTCAACTTGTATAGAACATAATGCTGAAAAATCATGTATGAATCTTAATTATATGACCAAATGGTTAAAAATATGTACAGACAAAATAATAGAGGACCCAGGATTGAGCCTTGGGGAACTCCAGTTAAAAAAGGTGGTGAAACAAACGGGTGAAACTTAACATGTTAATTAAAAATTGTCTGAGTAACAGACCCTGTAAGAGCCACGTCTGACTTTAATTCCCATTAAACTTCCAAGACATGTTTTTAAGGTTTCTTGAGAAACCTATATTTACTGCATAAAATATGAATCTCCAGGAATTGGAGATATTAATAATAATAATATAATAATAATAATAATATAAACATATATTATATGAAAAATGCAAATTGTTTTAGTGTTTCAGTATGTAGATATGTGTTGTAGAAAACTAACGTACAGTGAAAAGGGCACTGCTGCTGTAATCTACTTACTTTTGGCAGAAGAGCTGCCCGCAGTTCCTGCAGTGGTGGCGTCGTTCGGTGAGGGAGAAGCGAACCGTGCAGCCGGAGCAGCTATCAACCACCTCGTCCTTCACCCAGTGGTCGGCTGCTGAACGTCCTGGCTGGTCGCTGACTGACCAGCTGAAGACTCGACCACGACCATCACCCACCAAGATCTTACTGTGGTCTCTGAAGACAGGGTGTTAAAAGGGAAGATGAATCAATCAAAACAAAAATAAAATATGAATCTTTGACCGCTTGGTGCAAGACACTTACTTAGAGATGGCGAGGGATGTGATCTCAGCTGGGTGAGCGTTGTCCTTACGATCAAACGCTGTGTGCATGGTGAGTTTGCTCCGGAAGACCAGCTGGCGCTCCCATCTGTAGCCTGTGAGCACACAAAAATAAACAGTCAAACAAGAAACTTTTTAACAATGCAGCTACCACTGTCATCAGATCAGTGGAGGTTATTTTTTTTAAATCAGAAAAGAACCCCTGATAAACTCCTTGTTTCTTTACAGTGTTTTCTTAACCTTAAATTTGTTTTTTTACCATCACTCGACACCCACCTGTCCTGAGCTGGTTATATGTCCGTGCATCCAGTGCGGAGGGCTGGAGAGGCTGCGGCACTGAGCTCTGGCCTGGATGAGCCGGATGAGCCGGATGAGCCAGATGAGCCAGATGAGGGTGAGGGACTTTAGTTTGGCCCTCAGAGTAGTTGACGAACACAAAGCCGTCCTTCTCATCAATGCTTAGAGTGTCTGACCAACGGTGAGAGTCGTCAGAGCTGCTGTCCATCGACCATGAGGCTCCCGTTCGGGCTGAAGGACCTTAAAGTTAAGTTAAGATTGTAAAGGGAAGTCTACATTCTCAGCCAAACAAATGTTTTGGAAATACAAGCTACGTTACAATTAACAACAAATAAAGATGTACATAGATGGAATGATAAAGCAAAAATATGGTCAGAGAAACTTTGCATGATGTTGTATGGGTTTAGCTGTGATTTAAACATGATGAGCTTGCATCAGTGATTAAAAGCTGCTTCTGCATGTTTTATTTTCAGAATATAAAAGTTATATTTTAACAATATCAAAAGTTATGGGTAATTTCTTCGGGAGTTTGTCTTCCTTCCCTGACTGTAACACTGAAAGTATACTGCTATCACCACTTACATTAATTTCTGCGACAGACAAAAGAGCTGCTGGAATCTGTATTCTTGAGTAGCTTTTATTTAGCTAAATCAGCTAAACAGTGAGAACTAAACCATGAAGTGTTGATAAGAAGAGTTGTGTGTTTAGTACCTCTGGGTCTGTGGACAGTGCTGCCTGGTTGACTGCCTCCACCTGTTGAAGGGTTGCGTGGTACTTTGGGCTCCTGGCTCAGACTCGGCTCATCTCCATCTGACTCGCTGCTGTCGTCATCTCCATTGTGAGTCACGCCACCCTCTGTGAGATGAAGAAAAGTTTACATTATTAGTTCTGTTTTTGCACAATAACACGTTATTTTTCATAGTGAATTTATTGTGCAAAACATTAATATAAGCAGGCAAAAAAAAGTATCCACAAATCACAAGAGTAACCATGCAACTTTTCTGCAATATGTGATGTTGGACGTCGTCAGCCTATTATCTTTTGGGACATGTCACTTTATTACTGGCAAAAAATCTCAGCCTTCACTTGGTTCTGCAGCTCTAATATGTTTTTTCCCCGGGTAGGACTCACCGATCTTCTCATCCCCACAGCACTCAGGCACATCTGGCTCTACTGGCTGTGGAGCAGGGGTTTCTGGCACTTGGAGGAACTCCATTCTCCAAAACTACAAGAGATATTTAAAGAAAGGTTTATTTAAGCATAGTTACGTCACAGCACATTTACAGTATGAGTGAAATGACAAATATATTTAAAGTTTAGCTCCTCCATAACACATACAGACAAACTCTCTCTTTAACTTGCCAGGAAGGGAACCAATATAGTGTTATTCATAACTCTTTAACTATTTCTTATCTTATATTCTTGTTTTGAAGAACACCTATACACATGCACACACATTGACAAAAGCCCAAAAGTGAATACTTCTGTCTGCAACAGATACCACAAGCAACAACAGATTCAAAAAGGAGTGCACAATGAGGTATTATCAGTAGGATATCTGAAATTCTGTGAGACTAAAGTGGGCTGGGTTACCCTGACAACACCGTCCGAGTGTCCAGTGACAATGACGTTCTGTGTGTCCCACTCGTTCATCTCCGACACACAGCAGCACAGGATCTGCTGGCTGCGCCCTGTGAAGGTGTTGGCACTGGCGATGGGGCTGCCATTGATGCTCCACACGTGAATGTATGTGCCTGCACAGGACACGATATCCCCCTATACAAACACACATTATGTCTTTATGTCATATGTACAGCTTCTGTTCCTTAGCTCATGTTTATCAACCTGGAGTAAAAGTACATGTTATTAATATTTCCATCTAAAGTGACAGAGGAGAAAAGTATGCTCCAGCTCACCGTCAGTTCATTGATGCACAGAGCAGAGACGGGCGCCCGGTGTCCCCTGAGCTGCGTGACGAAGGAAAGCTTGTTGAGGTCCCATATGATGCAGGTTCGATCCCGTGAGCCGCTGACAACAATGTGGTATGCCGATGACGCAGTCAGACACGTTACAGCGTCTGTGTGGCCCAGTAATGCCTACGATGAAACAGTAAGGACATTGGATGGACTTTCTTGCTAAAGGCTGCAGGGGAGTCACTGATGACTTCTTTTTTAAGTTTGTATGTATATATGCGTTTGTGTTTTTACCTGTTTCATCGTAAGTGACTTGGCCCTGTCCTTAGAGGTTCCTGTCTCCCACACACAGATGGCTGTGCTGGTGCCACCGGTGATAACCAGCTTTGGGTTTGGACATATGGCACAGAGGATCTGACCCCACTCTGACAGACACTCGTACACCACCAACGCCTGAAATGAGATTAAGATTAGATCAAAGATTGGAAAATGTAGATGGAGGTCCATTCTGACTGTATTAACTTTGTCTATATCTTAACAACCAACACTTTCACCCGATCAACAACCATGCAACTGGTTACTTTACATTCGATGTCTTTTAGAAGTCCAGAGAAGATTTACAAGTGTAGTGAGAGCATGGCAATACATTCACTATTCAGGATAAACTAAACTAAACTAGAACCAACTACCCTTGAGTTGCTTATACTAAAACTGCAAGCTTCTGTATAAGAACCTGTTGTAGAGCATGATTGCTAAGAAACTGGTACACTTTTTTTCACAGTCCCAAAGAGAAATAAAGTGTTTGGCAGTTTACAGGCCTGGTCTGGTAACTAGTCTGCTGGGAGATACAATTTGATTCTACTCTCTACAATGCTCAAGTAACAGACAACAGTACCACTGCATTAGCAGCACTTCTGTAATGGCTGCTGTAGTCAAAACTGAGGGGTCTGTAAGAAATGTGCATTTTTATTCAAGCACCAGCAGGGGGAAACATTGTATTTAATCATTTTTCACATTCATGTCTCAGTTTCAAGGAGAAAAAAAGCAAGAAACCTACAGTAGGCCATGTTTCAATTAAGTAGTAGTGTTGAAAAGCCACAACCCTCTTAAGATCAAAAAACACCCATACACATTAACAAAACAACAAAAAAGAGCACCCAAATGACAGCACTGAACATTAGGTCATGACACAGTACATTGCACCTCCACTTGCAACACAGAGGTCGTCAGTGACACGCAGTGGTTGCAGCCTGGAGATTAAAGGAGCGTGCTTGAGAAGTCTCTGTGAAACTGTGGCTGTTATAGTAACTGTTATTGACCTTGTCAGATTCATAATTAGCCAGACGGCAGCTGAGGTCGGCGTAGCCCCAGGCGAAGGTCTTGCTCCAGGTAGGGGGAACCAGAACTTTGTTTTGCTCCACAGCAAGTATTCCCTTGTCGGTGCACACGATCTGTCCCACAGGCTCCTTTAGCTCTAGATAGAGTAATACAAAGAAATGTGAGTGCTGAGTCTAAAGGGATTTACGCACAGAGTAATGGCTATAAACAAGCATTCGGCTTCACCCCGATAACATCAACCCTCTCTTTACCCCTGCCTGGATAGACCCAGCAGGTAGCTTATGATTTAAAAATGGTGTCACTTTCTTTAAAGATCTTTTTGTGAATAACTCAATAACCCAACCCATACATGGCAGTATTTGGTGTACCAACAACAGAATATAGCATCACTTTATATCAGTCAAATGTTATAGCTCTCACCTCACTGTTAGCATGACGATTAATTCTAACTATATGGAAGGCTACCAGTCCCCCCTCCTTTATAGTATAGATCAAGGAAGCCATGGTCTGTCTCCAACTAAAGAAGCTGAGATACAGTCTGAATGATGGATCACTTAAGATGGATCACACAACAGAACAGAACCTGGCTTCCCTTTTATTGAGTATGTGGAGAATCTTTCCCAGCTTTCTGATACTGAACCACACACACCCACACCCCCACACCCACACCCACACCCACACCCACGAGGTGATACTTTCAACTGATTCTAATCTTTAACCTTTGTTTCCCTTTTTTTTCCTCTTGAGTGTGAATAATCTGCATGCAACCTTTGTACCGTACAGCTGTTTTTTTTTTTTTATGTCCCCCGATATTATATATGCACGTATCTAGGAACAATATACTGCTACAAGCTGTCATCAATGTGATATTGTTTTTTTTTTTGTTGCTTTGTCTTTTAAGTCTTTACTGTTTGTGGCCAATGCTGTCTTGAAATGTGGTATGAAGTAAAAAGGATTTGTTAAAAAAAAAAAAAAAAAAAAAAATATCTATCATATCTATATCTATATGTGTATATTTGTGACTGTGTGTGTGTACGTGTACATGTACCTTTGACAGGTGCTAGAGAGGGTCTGAGATTGTCCAGATGATGAAAGAAGATCTTGTCACTGTTGGAGCTTGGAGGAATGCTCGCAATGTCACCGTTGGCTTTACTGCGTACACGTTTAGGAGGATGGGGCTTCTTAAACAGCTGAAACATACACACAACAACAGTCAGATTTTAACATCTAGAATTAGCCAAATTCTGGTAGATTTTGACTGTGGTAGGTAAGTTTCTCCACTAAGAGAAAAATTGAGAATATCCTCACATTGAATTGAAGTTTCCAAAATTTAATTGGGTTTAAAAAGGCAATGCTTTAAGTTGTCAAAATGGCATGAGGTGTTCTGGCTGATGAATCTGTTTAAGAATAACTTTCAATCTGTTATTGAAAACTGCATCTCAGCAAGCAAACAACCACAATTCCGATGTCTTGTTGCATTCTAGGAAGATTTAAAGACAACAGCCCTGCAAGCAGCCCATGAGACTGTTGCATTAATCTAGCCTGAAGTAGTAGTAGCCCGTAGCAGTTCTATGATATTACCAGTAGTGACAATGGTAGTAGTGGTAGTAAGTTAAGTAGTAACAGCACTACTACAGTAGCACAACTGTGGAAGCTTTGAGTGTTCAGACATCGACCAGTATCTTTAATTTCTGATCAAGGTCTTTCTTTATGATAAATTATAAAAAGACAAACACAGCCTGAACATAGGACAGTCAAGTCCATCACCCCACAAAACTCCCAGTCTCGTACCTGTTTGGGTATTTGTCCAAAGTTGTTGATGAAGCCGATTGTGGCCGTCTCCTTGAGCGGATCGTTGATGTTGTAGATGTCCACCTGACCCTCGTAGAACAGGTGGTGGAAGACGTTGACTGCCTCCACTGCTGGCGGACCCTGCTGCTTGTAGCCAAAAATCAGGTCGATCCATTCGTGGAGGTGGGCCGATACGTAGTCACACTCCAATGCCTGCAGCCGGGAAGACAAGACAGAGGTTAATGTATACTGACTCAAACTCTGATATGAACTGACATAAGTGGGTTCATTTCTTACCTCTCTGTGGACTCTGATGAACTCCCGGGGGTCACCCTTGGCCCAAGGTGGCAGGATGACGTCACCCAGCTTGGTGCCATTCTGCTTGGCACCTGGCACATCAAAATTTGATGGCAGACAGAGCATTAATATTCATGCACTCAATTATCTCGGTCAGTTTGACTATGAATTTAATTAGCTGTTATTGTCCACGCTTCTTGATACTGACCCAGGTCAAAGTTGTTGGAATTGAGCAGGAATTCGGGTAGATAGAAGAATTCGGGGATGAGCTCCTTGACGTCGGCCATGTTGTGTTTGGAGGCAGAGAGCCAAGCTTCACGCACACTGTGGAACATCCTGTCAGCCAGGTCAAAATGACCTCCCTGGTAATCACACAAGCACACAGGCAGATGGTTTGACATCAGGTACAGACACTTGAGAGCACCAGCAGGCCTTTAATGTTAACTTACAAGAGTAAAATAATATATTTTTTGTTGGACGATAATATTTTCCATGAGTCCAGGGGAAAAAAACACCATCCATCTTCATATGTAAAACTGGTATTCAAACCTGAAGTCTGAGGAAAATCTGTGTGAAGGGCTCCATCCGGACTAGATAAGAGGCTACAATCATGGCTGATGAGTAGTGGGTGCCGTAGTGGTATGCTGGGGTTTCACCTGGTAGGACAGAGAACACCACATTCAGTTACAACGAAAACACTACTTTGACAGAGTTCAGAACATTAGTAATGACTGATGATTAGAAATTATGGGTAATCAATGGACCAAAAGAAGTATCTGGCATAGCATAACCTTATTCTATTTTTTGTGTTTTAAAATTTGAAGGTTCAGTTCAGGTTGGTCAAGGTAGAAATTGTGCCACATTCTGGTAACATTGGCTCTGTCTGTTGCAGGGTCTGAAGTCCTATTGCCAATTTGTAAAACAAACTGAAATTTAGTTGGCTCTTTTTTTAAGTCTTTAACTTGAAATAACATAAATAAAAGTTATCTCCCTGACTGCATCCTGTTAAATGCCGTTTGTTGATTCAACTCTTACCGTTGGGGTCTTCCCAGTCCTTGTACCTCTTCTTGTACTGCGTCAGTCTGTCGTCAGTCTGGGCGCCCATTGGCTTGGCGAGGTTACGGAATGTCTTGGGGTTGTTCAGGTCCAGTTCCTGGTTAAGCAACACAAACATCACCACCGTTACCATAACTGGATTAATGAGGGAACAGGCGTGTACTTTTCTTGTGGCTAACTGCCACGGCTGTACTCCCAAACCCTGCAATCACCTCTGAGTCGAAGTCGGCCAGGATCCAGGGGAAGACGGGATACTGCATTAGGTCGTTGTAGGATCGTCCTGCCAACGTGTTCAGATGCATCAGGTACTGGAAATTACTGATCTCTCCTCGCTGGAAAACATATAGTAAACACATCAGTGTTATATTATGACGTTTCTTCATTTTGTGTTGTTAAACGGAACATTGGTGTTAGACCGAGTCTAGGTTCATACCTCCCATCTCTGAGTCACTGACTTTTCACCAACCAGTGTGCTAAGGAGCCCAGATCTGAAAAACACCAGGACAGAGAGGATCTTTAGCTGAAACAGCTCAGTACTTTGCTGTTTTCTAGCATGTGGACAATGAAAAGCATCCTCACAAAGCAAACGCTGCATGATATATGTTGTCCTTTTCTTTATTTTATTTTCTAGCTCACTATTTGATTCATTACCACAGAGTCCCACATCCAATATTTAGGAAAATGCATTTAACACACAGATTAAAAACAAGGTAATACATATGAATATATACCCACACATTCCATAAATCATTTCACAACCTCCAAAAAAGGTAAAGCATTTCCCAGAGAACCAGTGGAATAAAAAAATGTATGTAGGACAGTGCTTGTGCTGAATGTAGCACAGTGGAGGTCTTACCCCTGTTCCACACTTGTGTTGGGCCTCTGGCCTGAAACCGACTCAGAGCTGTCAGCCAGTGAAGGCACCACGGCCAAGAACCTGCAGGGAATTCGTAATAAAATTAGAAAAAAACAGAAACGTCTTTCCTTGCATATAAACCAGTGTAACCTGACAGAAATGACAATACTGGTATTACAGTGATCTACTCCAAGCAGAAATATTATACTGACAAGACGCTTTATAAGAGGATTTTATTTTAATATCCCACAGAAGTAACCTCTGTAAAATCCCTCTTTTCAGCAAAAATACCCTGAATTTTGACTACCAAAGTCTTTTATCAAATAAAACTGCATTCATTGTCCTTAACTAAATCGTATTAGTAATCAAATTTCTGAAGGTTGAAAAGAGGTCAAGAACATTTTATCAAAAAGGTTTTATAAAACTATTCTTTCCTTTACTTAAATGCATCAGTACCTTTGGTAAACTTTGTTGCGGACTCCTTTCTGGAAGGCTAACAAGTAGTTTCTTCCATCTGCTGAGAAGACTTCCACTGCCATGGGCTGAAAGGTGCAGGGCAGGGCATTTAATAATAAAAAAACACAAGGTGGTGACTTAAACACTAGAAATAAAAGTTGTGGTGTAAAATTCTGTCATAGTGAATTAAAGCATTAAAATTGAACCCTAAATATTTTAAGCTACTCGCTATAAATGGCACATAAATGTGTGAACTCAAAGCTGTGTGCTGGGTTTATTGGTGCCACAGCGTGTGTGTGTATGTATGTGTCATATGTGTATACTGACCTGCAGCAGGTAGCGTCTCTTGTGCACCTCCTTGATGTCTTCATAGGCGAAGATGCTGCAGGTTCTCTTCAGTTGGCTCTGTCCTTGTCTCGCTCCTCTGGGGATGATGGCTTCATGCAAGCTGGATACAGACAGACAACAGACAGTGATGCATTTAGTTTTGCACAAAGTTTTACCCATAAAGCACTTATAAGTTCACATCACAAATATTCAAAGCTCCCCTTACAGGAAAATGTAGCTAATTTATTTCCTTGTGCTAAAAAACATCATGATATTTAAGTCAAAGAAAAATTACCAATGTGATCTAATCTTAAGGTATCTATACAAACATATATAAGAAAAATAACTAACAAAATGGAGGAGACACTAGGGTTAACTATTAACTTTCGTTATAAATCAATGTGGAAATCGTTTTCATAAATGTATTTATTAATTAGTTTAGTATATAAATTATCTAAAAAAGACTTACATTGCTTTAAATGTGTTTAATTTGATTTTAAAATGTAACAACTAAAACTAAATTTGTTTGGACATCACAAAATATTGCATTTACAGTGAGAGAAGGCAAGCTAATAGTCCTTTTGACTAACTGCCAGCATAAGAAGAAGGATTGTATTTTTATTTGATGAATGATGAAGTATTTAATGTTTTTCTTAATTGACCAACAAGCTAATTGAGTCCCCATTGCAGCCCCTGAAGACAGCATGTCTTGACTGCATAGGATTGATCAGAGGGTCGACTAGTAAAACACCTGAGGGGAACACAGTGAAATCAAAGAGGCATCTGTTGGTTATTTTCACAGTGTGTCTCAGAGGAAAAGACAGAGCTGGTTCCCTAATAAGATAAATATGTAATATCTCTGCTGAGTTTCACAACGCATGCTCTATCTGCTGCATTACATCATTCCAGCAGCAGAAACTCCCACTGCAGCGTCCAGAGGAATGATGTCATCTCTTCTTCAGGGAGGGAAAGTACACTAACCGTGTCATCTATTCAGGGTTAATTATGCAACCCAGGTGTGAAGTTGTGATTCTCCAATAGGTGTCCAGACCTTGATGTAAAGTGACAGACACAGGAGCCTGGACCTACTTAGGGGGCAGAGTGTCGATGTCCCTGATCTCCCTGGACACAGTCATGGTGTAGCCGTCGATGACGTAGAAGTGCTCTTTCCCAAACAGTAGCAGGCCCTCGCTGGTGTCCAGACCCTGCACCCTGGCACAGCGGTACATGTGCTGAATCTGGAACAGTGAGGAGAGCATTAATTACCCAAAGTTTAGAGAAAGCAGTTTTCTAATGAAAAGTCACATTTAAATTCCTCCAGGCAAAAAAAAAAAAATTATCTGTGAAGAACGAATAAATGAGTAGGGAGTTGTGCTTCCCCCTTACTCAGTAGCTGCTGGTGAGATGGCCCTGAGGAAACGATTGAATCCCTCGGTGCTGCAGTTGAGCTGCTAGGTGGTCATCAGAAAGACCACAGCAGTACCTCATTAAAAGGATGGTGGATCTTATGTATATATCATGTGACTAAACATGATCTGGGCTAATAGAGGCAACGGAAAAGTGTATTTTGTTGAAAAGAATAAAACTGCAGTTTGGCATTTTTAGTCATATTTTCATGTTGTTTACAATTGCTTGTGTGGGCTCATGCTGTTCTTTCAATAAATTATTTGTGAAAAATAATATATTCCAAACAATTGTGCAATTTGCTCCAAACCTCTGGAAAAAGCGATAGCACAGAGTGTGACATTGTTAAAGAAAGGTAGTGCTATGCCATTAAAAATTATTGATACAAAAGTACTACTTCTAGTATGCATAGATAAACTCAACCTGAATCTAATTAATAATATAAAATGTTATAACACTGACATATTTCTACACAGATAAACTTAAATACATTTCTCCACCAAACAACATAAAATAATTATCTAAATAATGTCCTTATCTATTTAAAGAAAATAAATACATTTGATTGTGTAATCTTATTTTTGTGTGTCTTTCTGACCTTCTCTCCCTCCTCCAGGAGGCGCAGCAGGGACGTGTTGTCGGTCCGTTGCTCTTCTTCAGGTCCTCCTGACTCTAACAGCTGTTCCTGAAGCTGCTCCTGACTGTCCTCGTCTGCCCCATCCGCTGTGGACCGAGACCTCTTCAGAGGAGCCTTCACCAGGCCTGGAGAGCAAAGAGCAGCAACATGTTTGAAAGGGATTTCAGGTGAAGGAACACTAACAGAAAGAAGCGTTTGTGGCAAAAAACACCAAGTTGTGATTTCCTAACCAGCTGCTGAAGTTAGACACCATATCGTGTCTTCCTGGTATTGTCTGTGTACCTTTGACTCTAGCGATGGTGTCCTCTCCGTGCTCGGGTTCATGCTGTGTGGTCTCTCCCTCTGTGTTGTGTTCCACAGAGTGCTGATACATGCCAGGGTTTCCAGACAGCAAACGTACGTAGTACTCCTTACTGTCGTAGCTAATGGCTCGCCGGTAACGGAGAGGCTTCTGCAGAGGGGCGTAGAAAGAGTAGTAGGTGAGGAACAACTTACACCATCCCCAAGGGGGAACACCTTTGGAAAGCTGTTCATAGGTTTAAAATTATAATAATATTCAAGAATGGTTTGCCTGCATATTATGGCAAATTACCAAATACATGAATTAAAGGAGATTTCTGTTCTCAGAACCACCACTACACAGAAGACATTTACTGGAAGCAGTGCATTAACATCAGCGCCAGGTCTTTTATCAAAGTTTATCATATTTAGTCGTAGCTGGGACACTTACATGCAAAAGACATTGCGCACAAGAAAAATTACTAAATGTTATCAGTCATGGTTAGTTTCATCATAGTCATTCTCTTGCTGTGACCTACATACAGTAGATGTGAGGTCCAAACTAACAACAACAGCTGAGATGATGGTAATTCATCAGCCTCATCTGTAACACAAATAACCTGATGTGCATGTAAACACTTTCGGTACAGTACCTGGGATGAATTTTTTTATCTTGATAGTCACACTATGCATTTTATTCTCTTGTGTATTTTAGGAGATTTAATACTGGATGTAAAACAACTTCAAAGTCACAGCAAAATGTATGCACTGGGTCAGCTGATACATGTTCACATGCAAATGTACACATACACACAACGACAACGACAAGAAGTTAATAACAGCACCAGGAAATTTCCTGTTCCTGGAGTTTAGCAAAGCATCATATTTACAACAAACACCTTTCAACCCGCATACGGCCTCAAAAACAGATTTACACGTTGCTTCAACTGTCAACTACAACAGTTGCATGATTAATAGGATTCTGATTTGCTCTTAAAGCATGTTTGTTACTATCATGCAGTCACGCCAGGCACTGACAGGAGCTCAAGCTCCTGTGGACTTCAGCAAGGTACCTGGGCACGGTCAAGAACCCCGGCCACTGAGGCCACTGAGGTTACCAGGGGCACCAGAGGAGGTGAAGCGGGCTAGAGAATGTAAAAAGATGGAGGATAAGATACATGATGTATAATACATGATATATGTTGATTAGGCCTCAGGGAAATTGGAGTTAAAAAGGATCCTGTTAATTCGTTAATCCAATTCCATCTAGCAAGTTGCCAGAGCATGATTTTGATTTTTGATGATGATTTTTAACTTTTCTTTAATCACCTCTGGCTGTTTGTATTGTTGGTAATCAAGAAAATTTAGTTTATGAGTTTCCATGTGTTGTGTTTTGGAAAGCTGACATAAATACAAACCTAAACGGGTATGCCTGTGAGCTATCTCTTTGTATCTTCCTGACCAAATAAATCATTGTGGAGAGAAGCGAGGCACCCACTGGCAAACAGAGAGGAGGGATTATTTGTAGAGCAAACAAAGCTAAATGTGTCTCGGTGGTGCCAGGAAAAGAGAGCCACCAGCTCACTTCCTCACATGACACCGATGAGCTAGTCCAAGAGCTCTATTTCAGGAGAGCTATTCTTACAAGTTCACTGCTCTGCAAGGGATCGGTCGAACTTACAGACACAATGGAGGAAACTATTCCTAAAAAATGTATTTCTCCCCACATTTTATTCAAAATATTTATAAGACATTTCTATTCTGGGATGTCATATTTACAGACAAGGCTATTTTAAATACAGGTGTTTGTGCCAGTATATCAATGGCCTCACATATGATCCTTTACTTGCTTTCATAGACTGCTTCTGCTGCAGCTAACAGCTAACAGGATTATTGTATAAATAAATAATTAATATTGCTACTTCTACTGTTATGGCCCTGTGACTTTAGTCGCTAGAAAAGTTAGTGATCAAGTATTGAAGGCTTTATCTGCAGTCATTCTTAGTGTAAGTTACTCTGATCGGGGTGTCAGCTAAATTTATAAAATGTACATAAACTAGAAGTATCTATCTTATCTCTCTTGGTGTCACTGTTAAAAAATAAAAACCATACTGCCGTTCACTGTATATCACAAAAGAGGTAACAGAACTGGAGAAAAGACGCAGTTCCTAAAAACTGTTTGTAAAAAGAATCGTAACTATGATTCCCTTTATGTTACCTAAAAGTGTGGTAGGGCATTACAGGAATATATAAATCCAAACTTAAAGATGAATACCTGTCCAGAGTTTGTGTTAGGCTCTATCTCAGGGATGTATGGGTAGTGGATATAGAACATGTCATTGCGGACCATCTTCTTCCTCATCCGGCAGGGCCCCTCTGTCATCTCCAGCACAAACTTGTCCAGGTGTGAACCGATGGGTGGGCCCCAGAGGCCCCGTTCACGCAGCAGTTCGTACTCGATTGACGCCCACTCCTCGGTCACGTACTTGAGGGCGTTCTGCTGCCGCTGGGAGACGGAGGGGTGGATGAAGTGTGAGTGGTGAGTCACAAAATGTTGCTATAAATTATACATGCTGTCACAACTGCTACACCAGCCTGTGAAAATGTACCTGTACTGTGTTTTCATTGTGTATACGGTCCTGCAGTAACATCCTGACTGCAATGTTACATAACAGTCTGTTGTTTTGTCCTGCAGCTGGTTTCTCAGTGTAACTGTACTTCTACTATATCATATCCATTAAACCAGCTTGAATTCTTGCACCCACTGTGTTTGTTACTGATGTATGATGTGTGGTACCTCTTGATATTCTTTGTACTGCATGGCCACCAGGTCTCGAACAACAGCGATGTGTGTGAACATCCACTGGAAAGTCTCCTGTTAATGAGAAATACAAGATTGTAATAAAACAAAGCTGACTAACACATAGTTTAAGGAAATTCTGTACATGTTACTACAGCTGCGCAGTGAGTGTCAGTTGTGTTTAAGTGTACCTGTGCGGACAGGCTGTTCTTGTTCAGGCTGTTCTCCTTCTTGTTGCGCCGCACGCCTGTCAGCTTGGAGAGGCCGAAGCCGCTGCTCACTCTGGACAGTTTGGACTGGGTTGCTGGTGCCACTGCCTCACCACGGCTGATACACTTCTTTTCGTGGACTGACCAACAGAGAAAGAGATATAAAAAGACACATAAGGGCATTTTTACTTTCAAGCAAGAAAAATCAGGTAAGATGGTGACAGAATAAATGTATCATGTATATTTAATTCTTCTTTTTGCTTAAAATTGCATCTGTGGTAAAAACTGCCAAACAAAGCAAATATAAGTCTGAATTCTGAAAGTGAAGGACAATATTTGGGTAAAAGATGCTTTTTCACGGTCACGGTCTTGTTTTCATTGGAAATACAAAAAAAAGTCTGGTTGAGCAGACTTGGTCAAAAATTTGCCGATATAAGAGTGGTGAATTACTACCAGCCACATACCAAAAGTACAACACTGATGAGCACAAGGGAGAGAACCAGCAGGAGAGAGAACAGATCAGCAATAATAGGCCCTATTGGCAGAGCACCAGATTAAAGTATTTATTTTGCAAAACAACAAGAGGAGCTCCAAAATAGTTGATCTAGTTATGTAAATCTGGATAAGCACTCACTCCCAGGGAGAAAAGGAAACCACAAATCCAACACAGACATGGCTCAGGAAATATCCAGCAAGTCTGTGTTGTGACGTCTGTGTGAGTATGTGTGTGTATGTGTGTGTATGTGTGTGTTTCCCAATGTCACCCACCCAGGTGGTTCTGCCAGCTCTTCAGGGCCGGCTCTTCCAGGGCAGGCCGTGCTGTGGCTATGTCCACGTGGCCTCTGTCATTGCAGGGCAGGGACACCTTGAATATGTCCTCCAGCATCTGACGCTTGCTGTGCATCAGCTCTGTCCACACCCGGTTCACTGCCTTCAGCAGCAGCTGCCGGCCTGCAGAGGGAGGACAATAATCACTGTTCATTACCAAGTCCGTCTGCTTTAATGACATTAAAGTACAGCGCTGTTGTGTGACTGTTTCTCATTAAATTGGTTATCAGTCTGGTCTGAACAACGCTGTCATTTGTGGAACATTTGTAAAACTCCTTTATAATGCCTGACATATTCATTACAATACTTCTGTCTCCCAGATTGTAATACACTTCAAGTCTCCATGCAAACTCACACAAACACTTGTTCCAACAAAAACACTGAATAACATACACACAAACATGCTAAAATATATTACTTTAAATAAGTATTAAAACCCTGAAACTTGTAGGGGATTGTATTTTGCTAAAGTGAATTATGGTCACACGAGTTTCTGTCGCAGTAACACATAATGTTGTCTCATGTCAAATGGCATTTGCTTAAAATGACCCAAAAAAATAGCCCATTCAACTTGATTACGCTGGAAAATGAATAATTTTTTACTCAAGACCACCGACAAAGACTGCTTCAAATAAGTACTGAATCAGACGGTTGAATATGTATTCAAAATCAGTCAGCAGGGTTCAATAGGTTCGACACTCATACACACATATAACAGTGTCTCACCCTCGCTGACGTCGTGGTTGTGCGTAGCATCAGCCTCATTCTCTGTGGGCATCATGACATGCCAGGTTGTCATCCTGGCCTCCGCCTCCAAACCGAAGCCCTCCACGCTACTGCAGAGAAAACAGGGAGTCAGATTGTTTGGCTTCTCTGCAGCAGATAAGTCTACTCTCTATAGTTGTGCAGTGTGTTGTGTTAAAGCACATTGTGTCCCCAGCATGGTAGTTTGGGAAGCTGTCCGTACTTCTGGCAGGACACACACAAGCACAAAGAAAAAGAGACTTGCCACAATTACACCTCCAATGGCGTGCAAGTGAACACAACACAACACAGTCTGAGTCAGGGGAAAAACAGGTGAGACTCTGTGGTAAACTGCTGTTCAAGTTGCACAAACATTCCTCAGAGGCAGAGCTGCTCAGAGATAATCTCACAGAGTTAAATGTCTGGAACCGAAGAACAACTTAGTACCACTAAAAAATATATTACAGAGTAGAAATGGTGGTTACTCGTTATTCGTGACACTCGCATTCAGTCTAACTAAATAGATGTGAGCTAAGTTAACTAGCTGAACTCCTGAGAAATGGCAAGGCTGGATATGAATTTAAATGTTTCATTTGGTAGTGTCACCAGCTCTTCTCTTACACCCCGTTTCATTCCTATCCTTTAGTCCAATATGATTCAGAAAGAAAAATTGCTATGATTCATGTCTGTTAGCTCATTCTTCATCTCATCCTCCACACTGAGAGTACATGCACAGATCTATGTGATGAGTCTGCTATGAATAATGCATGCTTCACACAACCAAATGTAACACTTGGACAGATTTTCCTCTGACATAACAAACAAGGGTAAAAGCTTTATGTTCATGTTCATGTTGCTCATTAACTGCTACATGCTGCAACGCTAAACAAACTGCTTTACACGTAAATACTCATCACTACTGCAATACATTGATGACACACACATTAAGCCATTAAGATGTCCTTTTAGAGAAGCCGTGCTTAACGCCTTCCTCTGCCATGATTTGGACAAATTTCAGAACAATGTTGTTGTATGTATGTATTTTGAAAAAATACTTCCTAGTGTTGATGTGTGATGGGCAGGAGGTGGTTTTGAATTTTTTCTTAACTGTACAGTCAAAACACTAGTCTATGTCCAAGCATGTCTTAAGTAAAAATATTTTATTTATTTAAAAATCAAATTAGTAACAACCCTAAGACATTACAGACCCTCCACCAGACAAGCCATATGTCCCCTTACCTCCCACTGTGCAGGCAGATAAAGCAGTGAGCCAGGCAGGCCACAAAGTCCTGATCGTGGTTTCCCGGCCCGAGCACCAGGTTACGATTGACGGTCAGGACCCGCAGGGCGTCCAGCAGGGCCACCTGCTGAGCTACCGTCTTGTGGGGTCGACAGAGCTGGTAGAGCACCGTCCGATTCAGACAGTGGTAGATGGTGTCGAGGGAAAGACCCTGGGAACGCCTCTTGGACTGGAGGAGGAAAGGAGGCAGGAAAACAAACAGGTGTAGGAGGTTAGATGGAAAGTATTTTTAAGTTAAGTGCTGAAACAAGAGAAAGGTGAGAAATACAGTTGAAGAAAAGAGATGTGTCGTTTTGTTTCCGTAGTTGTGTGGCTGTTTCTCTGCTGTGCTCTGGATATGGATAAAGCTGCTGTAGAAATAATTCAGCAGAAAGAAGATTTGTTTGAGCAACCCGGGTTGAACTGGGTTAAGTAGTTAGAGGGTTGTGAATGCAGCTTTGTTATTCTAGTGTTGTTGTTTTAGTGTCTGAGAAGAAAACTGCTAAAGGACTTAATGTGGAAACATATTTGTGAAAATGAAAAGACTTTCCAACAAAACTTGACAGATTAAAACACACAATTGCTGCTACCTGTACAGATGTGTTTAGAGTGAATGTTCTGATTGCTGGGGGAACATCAAGTTATAGTGCAGTAAAGACGTGCATGAGATACATTGGAGTTGTCCTTGATATTACATTAATTTGATATATATATATATATAATAGTCTGGCTGCAAAAACAAGATAAATAGATGAAAAGACATGACTTAAGAACAGTTTACCAGGATGCAGAGGCACATTAAGGTTTGAAAAATTAATTTCAGAGCATAATCTGTTAATCTTCTCAATTGCACAGTAGTGTGCACAGAAAGCATTGCATGAAAAGCAGAAAAAGTCCCCACACATGACTTTACTTGAGAAGTCTCAAAGCAATCAAGCTACTTTACGGGACAGCTAAAACAAAGGATTATTTACAAAAACATTTCTATTTTTCTCAGTAAAAGCAAGAATAACCCAAAATATAAACTTAATCTTACATACAATACATATTTAGAAGAAAATTCACATGCATCCAACTCCACAGAAACAACATACACATACAGAGAGACACACAAACACACACCTGTCAGTCAGTCAGGGACTAACAGTCGTATCTAATTTATGTGCCTTCACGGGCTAAAATGAGCAAATGAGGCCTGCAGTCAGATGGATGCTGCTTATCTAATTTAATCCTGAGAGTGTTCACTGGTTACATTAACTGGAAGAAGACTCACAGAAGGACTGCTTTATTTCTTCATCCACTGCAGGCAGCACACAGACGCTGTCTGTTTGCCTCCGGCTGCTCTGGAGAAAAGCGCCCAGTCTGATAATGCAGGTTGTTTAATTTTGCTGGGTGTGATAAAATTGACTGCTATAATCTGACTCAGGAAAACAGCCATTAGTTCTATTGTAAATGTAGTCAGGCTTCAGAAAGTCTTCAGCCTCTAGCAACATCCTGAAAGTGCAAGAGGGGAAACCGTACACAGCCAGAGAGAGACGCAGGAAAATCAGTGTTTTTTGAGTCCATTGATGTCTCTGTGACACATGTGAGTTCCATTGACCATTCGGGTTCATCTGTCCATTTTATGACCTTCAAGAATTTTTAAAGGCAGTTTACCTGTCCTATGAGCTGTACAATAAAGTCCACCACCAGCTTGGAGTCCTTGTTGAACATGCCCTGCCATAGCTTGTCCACCACACGTTGGGTAAAGTAGAACACATTGTTGACCAAAATCTGATAACTGCCACCACTGCTGAGGGGCAGAGAGGCATCTTCACCTGAATGGAGAGGAGCAGCAAGGGAGAGGCGGTTAACATATATTAGCCATGTACAACATCTGCTTTAAATTATTTATCCGAAATGTGATATTGAAGTGAGTGTTTCTCTACTGGCTCGTCACCAGTTTCTTCTAACTGTAAGAAAAACTATTTTACAACAATTTTGCTGATATTTTTTGTTTTGTTTTCAAAGAGTTATTGTAATTTTGGTATTTTGAGACTTATAGGAGTGATAGAGTCCTATGCCTTTGTCAACACAAATGATAATAGATTATATACTGAAAAACAAGCTGAACCATAGCTCCCTAGCTTAGGTACATTTAGAGGTGAGGTCAAAGGTGATTTAAAGGACAAAAACATATTAAATACACATTTGCTGTATGGTCTTATAATTAATGCCCACATGTATCTAATTTATAACAATAGACTACACACTGTAGTCTAAATATAACACAAGCAGCCGTGTAAAATGGTGATGACACTTGCAGTTATCTGGGCTTTAGGCTGTGATCTGCTGACTCATGATGCAATCATGAGAGCATCTCACAGAGCCAACTAAGAAATCGGTCCAAGCTGTCCTGCAGGATGCTCGTCCGGTCCATTTTCTGCATAATCATCAGCTATTTTTGTCAATAGCCACTTTGGCCGGTAGTGAACCATTAAAGTAAGCTAAGACATCAGTGAGCAGCAGCATGAGGAAATTGTTTGAAGGTTTATGTTTATCTTAAAACTATATAATGCTGGAACACAATGAATCTACTAATTGTACAATTTGAGACAGGCTGGGTCCGTCTGTATGAGGGGTGATGCCTTTGTTCTGACCTAGAAGGACATCAGCAGCCAGAAGGTGCTCCATGACGCCATCCAGGATGTTGGACTGAAACTCCTTCTGCTGAGTTCTAGTGGAGCGCTCAGGGGACGCCTAGTACCAGAAAACAGACATACACATTTAGGGTCATTATTGACTAAGAGTTATGGTGAGTAAACAAGCTTATGGGTTTGCTTGCAGTTGAAAACAAGGAGGGGAAAACTCTTAAAAGTAATAACATGCTTTTAGTTATTCAGAATTATAGGTGATTATGTGTTCTCCAAGGCACTACATGGGATAATTGAAATCTATAAATTCTGTGTCCATCCACCCTGGTTATCTCCTCACCTCCAGCAGCAGGTCAATGATGGGTGTCTGCTTGCTGGCCGGGGTCATGCAGAGGTTGTCCATGATCAGGACCCTCATGAAGTCAAAGACATACTTTTTGGCTGGGTGGTTGGTCAGGGAAGTCTTGGAGCCCACGTTACAGTATTCAGACTGGCTGCGATTCATACCCGAGTCCCCGGCAAAGGCCTTGAACTCCTCGGTGGGGGAACCGGCCTCGTCGTCCAAATCACTGACCTGGAACAGATGGAAAGACAGTTTGTCAATAGTTTTAATGTTTTTACAGTTAAAACAAAACAGCACTTAACCAGGGTACAGGATAAAAATAATGATATGTTATTGCAGAAAACCATACAAACGTTTAAATTAGAGAAATTTTTTTAATTCCCTATCCTACAGTGCAGCCTTGCTTCGTACATGTTCTTTCATCTGATATGTTTTACTAACAAATAACTTCATTCAATGGCTTGGCACTCTGCAGGAGAATTATCTGAAGGTAAACTGTCTGAAAACACCCTTTCTTCTTGCATTATGTTCTTCAAACTGCAGTAGTTTACAGTAATTACAGGGCCCATGATTTCCAAGGAGATTCCATTGGGGCAATAACTTACTGTATTTATTGCACCACAGGATAGAATCACAATACATCTGCAGTGGCTTGATAGGGTTACTGATCAATACCTGTGATTACTTGCTCTTCTAATTAGATTTTTTTGCTTGTAAACCCGATTCCACATCCATTCTCCCAGTCTTATAACAAAAACAACTCGTGCATTTCAACTTAAAGTATTGAGAGAAGAGATTTGTGTAGAAGAAGGTGAAGTGCTATTAAAATTGCTGCATTTCCTTACAGTCACCAGTAAAGGTCACAGATTTCCTATCGCTTCTTCACTTCTTCCAAAAATTTGGCTTCATATTTATTTCGGGGGAGAAAATGTGGAGGCTTACCATCTCAGAGTAGGGCCTGATGTTGAAAGGGAAGACAGTCGCTGCCAGAGCACAGAGGAAATCAGGACTGTGCCACATTGGTGACAGGTCGGGCACGTTGTGGTAAAGATACCTAAAGAACTGCATGAGAGTGACCGGGTACTCCCTCAGCCAGGAACCTTCCTCCTCTGACTGCCACGGCTGTAAGAGACAGAACTGTTAGACTGAACCTTTTTTATTCAAACGTCATATCTAAAGCAGTGGTGCTAGTTTTTTAGTTTAAATCAGAGACTAGTTTGGAGGATCTAAGCCTGCGCCGTCAGTGAGGCACTTGGTTCCCAGGAGGTTGAGTGAAGCTTGTCTCAGCAACCAGCAGTGAGCACAGTGCGATTTATTGAGAAACTCCCAGGTGTGAGTGCGTGGGTGAGGAGAAAAACAGCATGTGTGCCCAGTCATTTTTCCTGGATTAATGGAGTTTAAGAAGACGTCTTTAAGGAATCCAGGCAAGCAACTGCAGGGAAATCCAACATAAGCAACCACTTGAAAAGGACAAACGACCCCTCTGAAACCTCTCACATATAAGAGTCTCTCAAGACACATAAGCTCCGTGTGTGTTCAAAAGTAATCTGCTTTTGGAAAAAGGTATTGGATTTAATTAGTCAAATTCTGGGTAAAGAGGTTTCTCTTAAGCATTGCCTATGCAATTTGAATGTTGAGAAATTAAAAATAATTGTTTTGTACATTCATTAACAAAACAAGTTTTGAGAGAACTCCAATTACGAATTTATACTGTAGAACATCCGACACAGACAGCTGGATTATGCTTTCATTCTAGGTTTTTAGGGATTTTTTTTTCATTCTGTTGGATTTTTTTCAACTAATATTTTTCTGGGCTTTTACCGTCATAATTATGTTCTTCTTGAAAATAACAAAGAAGGATTTATGAAGAACCAAAGGTTTTGTCAGAGTGTAGAGTGAATGGTGGTTCTCACCAGGTTGAGCATGCTGCGCAGCATTGCCAGCAGCAGGAAGGCAGCCTCCGTGCACACATTGTGGATGGAGCTCACTACTGTCGCACTGGAGGCCGGCATGCCAAAGATAAATGTCCAGATAGAGTCCAGATCAAACTGAGAAGACAAAAACACACACGCACTAGGGTAATATACACACTACATATTATTATTGGGTATTACATTGGAACAAGCTGCATGTGTGTTCTTCCATCTACGTGCTGCTAATATCTGTAGATCAGGTGTCAGGGCTCTGTGGCAAACTCTACATGTGGTTACAAGTTACAATTGATGAATTTCAGTTTTTTCTACTGATTTGTTGTTAACAATGCCAGATAAAAGTGCGTATAGTAGAATACCCTATAGAGGTGTATGCAAGAGTTTGTCCCCTTGACAAATAACATAGTTGTAAAAAAGATGTAAACACAGCCTCTCGAGGGTATGGAGCATATGTAATGATATGTACATGTAATGAAATGCCACTTTCAGTACATGCTTCAGATGTAATATTGTAACTATTTGTGACTGCATAAATCCCAAAGGAGGATCATTTCTGAAAATGTTTAATTTCAAAAATAAATAAATGAAGTCTACTTTTTGAATTTCATAGATACTGATTTTTAGAGAAAAAAAGAATCTGCATTAATTTGTTCAGTAAAATGTAGAGAAAGAAAAAAGGTTGGGTATACTAACATGTACCTGCAGGCTGTCTGGCAGCTCTGTGACAGGCTGCTGCAGGAACAGCGCCATGAGCAGGAAGTAGAGCTCAGGGACGTTGGTGTGTTTGGGCAGCAGGGTCTGCAGCACAGGGAATCCTGGGAAGTGGCAAGCATCTCGGTTGATCTCTCGCAGCGTGGAGCGCCCACCAGCACTGCGGCCCACATTGAAGCCTAAAGAAGGGGGATGGGGGGGTGGACAGTAAATTGAGGAGTGAATGTTGCTTGAAGTAAATGGGTGGCATTACCACACTGACTAAGGCACTTATTGGCAACTCTGAATACAGCTGTTGTACATGGTTCGGGATGTATCAAGGAGGTGGTTATAGTAATAACCCAGGATTGTAATCTTCTAACTGAGGCAGGATTTAAATCGTAAAATGAGCTTACAGAATACCTTCAAAGATAAGGATTTGGTTGAGCTGGATGACAAACTCCAAATCTAAAAGAAACTAAAGGCTTCAACCTGAGAGCACACATTCTGACAATGCTACAGCAGTGGTAGTTCTGTTAGGCCATGTCGCTACTCAGCAAGGCTTTCATAAGCAATGTCAATGGTTCTCAACCTGTAGATTGGTAAGATGATATTGGTGACGTGGTAATGTAGTTAAAGTAAAAAAATAAAAAAATAAAAATCTAATATTACACCTTTGTGAGCATATTCTATATTTTTATTATCAATTTGTTTAAATAGTGAATTATACCTGCAAATACTTAAAATGATAACTGACAAGGTTGAAAACCATTGAGCTCAGGAGGCACTATGGTCACAGCAGCAGGGAGTGCAGGGAGGCAAAAAATAAGAAGACAAACCCTTGGCTGTGCGGCGCACAAACTGTGCAGCTTTCTGTTTACTGAATGAAGGCCAACTCCGACGGAAAGCGTTGCCAGAATGAGGAGAGGCGTCTGCTGAGCCATATTACAACATACAGTATACATACTGCACATTATTGCTGCATGCTTCTGACTCTTGTGTTAGGGAATGTGATTGTGAATACAGTGTGTCAGATTTTGTTTCGCTAACTGCGTTGCCACTATTGGCAATGAAGCCACCCCAGGCTCAAGCACTCACCCAGCACTGTGCCGATCTTATTTGTCAGGACAGAATCGGTGTGGTCCAGCCAGCCGCCTCCACACAAGCCCTCTTTGAAGCGGTTGAGGATGGATTGGTTGGAAAGCAGCACTACCAGGATCCACAGAGCTGCAGTGACCGTGCTCGAGTGAAGGTGCTCCTCCATGAACATCAAGAGCCAATCAAAGCCCAGCGTCCGCACCATCTCCTCACAGGCCCTGCAGGGGGAGACGGAGAGCACATGGGGTCAACAGATGGTCCACAGCCAGTGTTACTTCTAACATGCAGTCTAATTAATTATTATATTATATTCATATTATACTTAGATTACTTTGTTGTAACGTTGTAAGTGAAAATGATGTAAGCATTCTAATTAATGCCTGCAGACTGAGCAAAGTGTCTGGTAGACCAGAAAAGAACAGAAGAACAGAGGAGCTTTGCTTTATTGGTAAAAATGTTTCTCAGATCGAGATATTCACATTTGAACACATTTGATATGGGAGGAGACTTTTGTCTTACTGGGCATTGACAGAGCACTTCTCTTTGGTGGTGAAAAGCAGTCTGAGCAGGTTGTCCAGCAGTCGGTTTCTCAACAGAATGAGGTTGGCTGACAGTAGACCGCCGAAATCATCATCATTACCTGCAGACACAAGAAAGTTTTCAACAGTCAGGTTAGAAATAATGTCATTCATTCCACTGGTCAAAACAGGCTGATACAGCTAACAACTTATCTATTTTAGATAGTTACCTCCATCAATCTTCTCCTCATTATTGATTTCCATGATGACAAACTTCTCACACACTGCAAACGTGGGCAGAGTGGAGGAGATGAACTGGCCAAACCTATAAAAAACAAAAAAGGACATTTTGTTTGAGTTTTTGCTTTCCATTCCCCAGTTTTTAGGGAAATCTCACTCCTGCTTAAGGAACAAGTTTAGAATATGTGTTTACCGCAGCAGATCATATGGGTTGGGGAAGCCTTGCAGCAGCAGACTGAGCACGTTGCTGATGGCAGCTACAGTCGGCTGGGACAGTGAGGTGTCTCTCAGGGTCAGCAGCAGTCTGGGGATCAGCTGAAACTCCCTCAGCAGTTTGGCATTTTTAGCCGCCTCACTGTTAAATACAGAAAGTGGTACACACAGTTGGATCAGCTTCTTTACTGAAATGATGACATCAAAAAGGAAGAAATGGTGCTAAATAACTTCAATAAAATAATATTCATTATGATTCACTATTTAATCACTTTTTATTATTCGGGCACATCTCAAGGAAAGAAAGTTCTGACACTTGCCTGGATTCTGTCAGCAGTTCGATGAAATGCTCAAACAGAGACAGATGGAGCTCGTAGGGAGCGTGGAGCCAGACCTGAGGAGCAGAAGGAGCAGACTGAGACCTCTGCGACACAAGTTGTGTTTGGCAAAGCAAACTGCTGGCAAGAAGAGGTCGCATCTTGGCACAGAGAGGCCCAGTTTCTCAAAGGTATCAACAGCCAAGTAAGAAACTTCTTTCTCATCCGGTCACAGCAGACAGTACATCACAAAACATACCCGCAACTCTCACAGATTCATTAGCCAGGTAGGGCTATAAGTAGAACAAGATGCTCATGGGTGGTCAGCTGCCAATATTGCAGACTAAGTTATTTTAACTGCTGGACTGCAATAATGCTGTAGAATTTAATTACTTTTTTTTTTTACCACTATGCATTTACTGACATAGTGGTTCCATATGGCCCCCTAAGTGCTCACCTCAAAGTCACAGAGCAGGTCCTGGAAGGCAGTCGAGTTGGGAATGATGGAGGTCTCATGGCCACTGTCAACTGTTCCCACCAGAGAGAAGGTGAGGTGGAGGATGTGGCTGTTGAGCAGCGAGCGCTTCTTCTTCAGCAGCATAGCTAACAGCTACAAGGGACGGACAACAGCAGAAATATTTTAACAGTCATACTTCTTTGCATTCTGAATGCATCACGTTTTTGTTTTGAACAAATTAAAATAATTAGGTTCCAAAAACTAAGAATTATTTGAAGGAAGGCTAGTGGCTGGTGGCTAAAGTAAAACCTAAGTGGATGTATAAACCTCTGGAACTGTAAGTCTGGAACTTATTACTTACTTACTTATAATATAAAAATAAAACTATAAATATAAAAAAAATTCTGAGACAAACAAATGAGTGTTTGTTTACCTGCTATTTTCAGCCACAGGAAAAATCCAGAATATTAAAACTTGTTATGTGACCAGTGTTAAACTGTATCTAACCTGGTAGCCTTTGATGCGCTCCATCTCCTTACTGGCCAACGGGTTGCTTTTTACAACACACACCAAAGCTTTGACAGCTGCATACAGCCCCTCCACATCTGACGCCATGGCAACCAGGCCCAAGATGGCTGCCGCCCCACCCACATACTGCAGGTTGGTGGCCACAGGTTTGGCGACGAAGGCACGGACTCCTGAGGGGGTAAAAAGAGGGAAAGGTGCATTTTAATTTTAAAAAATCTGCAGAGTGAATATGATAAATTCAAATTACATTCATCATGCTGAGCTCAAGGATAAAATGCTAATTTTTATATTTTTGATGATTTTTTTTTTGTTTTATGAATATCACAAGATGAGGGCTCATAAAATATATTTTTCTATTTAAAAAATGCAGTTCGGACTGTTTTGGTGACTCCTGTAAATGTTCCTCTTCTGCAGCTCAATACAGTACTGTACCAAACCAATCTCATGAGTCTCTGAGCATTGACAACCATACTGTATAAAACAGTATTTGTTGCTGCTATTATGGGTTGTTTCACAGACTTGGTTTACCTAAGTATCCAATGACTCCGGCTCCAATGGTACGCGCTGGCCCGTTGAGGTGGCCGGCAGCGTTATGAATCAGCTTGACCGGAGTGGCATTTTCATGAGAGGACACAGTGAGCTAAAGACGGGGGGAAGAACTGGTTCAGTAAAAAATATCCCAAGCAAAAAGTACACACAGACTCACACTTTTTTATGGCTTTATTAAGCCATTTCCCTTACACGTTCTCATTTGTAAATGTCATATTTATCCCATATATTCTTTGCCTATAGATTTCTTTTGTTTTGTGTAGGGTTTGAACACTGTTTGCTGTGGATGTGGCTGTCTGTGGTTGTCTGAACTTTCGACAACCTTTTTCTTTTCTTTTCTTAATAATACTGTATTTATTTCTAATATTTATTCATTTTAACATGACGGCCAATTCAGCAAGTGAAAAGGTTTGAAAATTATTGTAAGAACTGCCTTTATGTGGCATTTTCCTAGCTTTAATAAGAAAAAATAAAATAAAATAAAATAATGTTCCAGTCTGAATTTTAATAAAACAAAAACGCTAATATATTCTCTTAACTGCTGGTACAATAAACCACTCTCTTCCTATTCTACAACAGGTCCATACTGCAGCAGAAATGCTGCCTCTGCACTTCTTTTCTGTTTGCTTCCTGTGAGTCGTCGTGGGCCGAGGCTCAGCAGGGAAAGCAGAGCAGGCTAGGAAAGAACTTGACAGGTGGGGAGAGAGATAAGGATGAAGGAGGGAGCTCATTTGGAGCTCCAACACACTTTTGGTGGGATAAAAGGATGGTGTGTTAGTCAGTGTAAATTCATATATATGTGTGTGTGTGAATGAACATCCATGCAAGTATACTGAATGCATATTTTCTGTAGAGAAGAGAGTTTGACCTTTGCACGCCAGTATGCAAATGCATGTATGTCTGTATATGTGCCTGAATGTGTGTGTGAGTGTGTGCCTGCTTACATTTATAAATAGAGAGTGAGCAATAGAAACCTCCACAGAATTTTTTATGTGGATCTTTATTTATTATTTAAGATACAAATCTTTCTTCTCTGCAAACTTTGCAATTTTGCTAAAGGTCTGCACTGAAGACATCACTGCACTGCACTGTGGCTGAGGAAAAGAGCTGTTTCCTTTTTTCACTCAGTTACATCAGTCTGACATGATGTAATGTAAGTCGGTGAGCCCAACACTCCAGCATCCTCCACTCAGTCAGACTCTTCCAACTCACTCAGTAAGTTAATAAAAAGCATATCTGCTACTGAAAACAAGCTCTACAAAAGCTTCTCATTTTTTGGACTTTTAAAATTAACTAACAGTTGTGTCTCGATTGAAAAGGACTTCGATGAAATTGGTTAAGTCCTTTACTTTTATAGTATATCTGACAGTAAACCAGACAATGCTTTCAGCTCATTCATCTCAGTGTCATTTTTTTCAGTCTCCATGCTTCCATTTAACAAAGTTGTCAAAGTTGTAAATTCTGAAATGCTACGGACAGTGGTTTTAATTAAACACAAAACTAGCATGGTGTCTAACCTGTTTAGCGATGGCTTTGCTGTCCAGTTTGTTGTAGACTTTCCTGATCTTGGCCACGGTGAGTGTAGAGACAGAGAGGGCATAGAGACTGAAGGACACCTTCTCCTCTGGTACCAAAGCCACTGGGGAGGTAGGTGCTACCTCTGTCTTTGAATCTTTACCTGGGACGATAAAAAGTCAGACGAGGGAAACATAAAGATAAGAAACGGATACAAATTTACAGAAATGCATAAGGAAAGGGGATACAATTACAAAAAGGAAGGTTAGTAAGTATAAAATGTCATTAAGGATAGAAAAAGACAAACAGAAGAAGATGGTAGAGTAAAAGAGTGACACTTAAAGATGAGAACTTAAGCCTTTTTTGCACACCCCCCTGGAGCATTAAACAAAAAAGGACCACTCACAGGGCAGGTAGACGGCCTGGAAGCTGCCCACATAGATGGGTCCCAGTTCATAGATGGCAGCAACGCTGGTGGCAGGCAGGACTTCCTCCAGGAAGTGGCTTGGCCCGAGACGCCACACCAGGCTGGAGAGCTGGCGTTGGGCAGGCGGCGTCCCCACGTACCCGTACACAGTGCTCATCACAGGAGGGTTGGTGGAGCCGGAGCCGCCTGGTGCACTGTGGATGTAGTGGAGCTGGAGGAGAGGGAACACTTTGAGCCCTGGGAACTTGTAACGGCCATTTTTCACTATTTTCTGATAATTGAAAAAGTTGAAAAATGATCTTAAGATTGATATGCAGCCCGTAATGATACACAATAGTGGAGCTTTGATAGCTAATGGTGTACAGAGGGTTAAGATTCAAATGTACTCACTGCAACAACATCCATATGTTAGAGATGGGTAAATCAAAGGTCAGAACTCATGAGCTTTATGAAAGCTACTATTGTTCTTGCTAGTAGGTGGATTTTTGCTATCAAGAGCACCCAAGGGATCCTTAGAGACTTCATACTTAATACAGAAGATTTGTGCTTTACACCCACTGACAGGGGACATAAAAACCACAAGTACACCCTTACATGCACACAGACGCATAAGATACATATGACCAGCTTGTTGTTTCCAGAATGACGACCTCAGCAGGAAATGAAGCTGTTGTTATCAGGGGTGCTGAGAGGAAGCTGAGACTTGCGGTCTGCCGAGCCATTTCCCTGCTCTGCTCTCTTATCTCAGGGGGATCTAAAGTCACTAAACCACGGCCACATCAAAGTCTGCTGACTGCTGCGCTTCTGGTTTAGAAATGTATTTCTGTGCTTCTTCTTTATCAAAAGAAGAAGTCAGTGATCTGAACATTTTGAGCTAATTTAACTCAAGAGCAAATAACTGCTAATTCCAATTACTTACTTGATTGCTGATTCTATTTTCTATAATATTAGCACTGTGCCTTAGAGTGACTTAAAATGAGTGCAATCTTCGGTTGGGGCGGCTCTCCACAACCAGTCACTAGCAGCTTCTTTTGGTATATGCAGGGAAATAATGATGCACTGTCAGATCTACTCTACTATTGTCTACTGTGTAGCCATCAACGTTATATGATAATGAGATTAGGAAATAATGCACATCAGCATATTCTGAACATATCCTCTTGGAAAGGGACTGTATATTTGTAATAGTGCTGAAACGAAAGGCTGAACAATCACTAAGCTGACTGACATAAAATAAAATCAATTTAAAATACCAAACGTTCTCTAGTTTCAGATTCTCAGATGTGATGACTTGCTAGTTATCTCTGTTTGAGTCTTTGGGTTTTGGACTGTTGATCAGATACATTTGAAGACACCTCCTAAGGATTTAGTAATCTGTAATGAGCCTTTAATCTTTTTTTTTTTAACATTTACATTGACTAAACTACAGTACAACCCGTTTGCTTAAAGAATAATCAACAGACAAATCACATATGGAATCATTAGTTGCAGCCCTATTTTGGGAATCTATAATCTGCACAGAACTGTAAATAGATTACTGATTTCAGTAATAATAATGTTCAACAATAACTTTCACAGTATCTGCTGCCCCCCTGGTACAATGTGTGTGTCAGTATTTCCATTAAAGGATGAGTCCAGCAAACTGCTGAGGAAGAATTTTCCTAAGATGCTGTTCATATATGATATAATTCAGTCTATAACTTTACCTTGACAGTGTTAATAAGCTGGCCATCGATGTACAGCGTAGCCATACTGTTCTTCAACATGCCTTTGCTCATGACCAGCACCAGGTGGTGCCACTGGCCCTCAGCGATCAGCTCGCCGCAGCGGAAACGAGCGCAGCAGGGCAGGATCTCATAGAAGGAGGCTTCTTCACTCGACTCGTCCGCTGCTTGATAGGGGGAGGGAAGCAGGGGGGGCGATATCGATGAGTCAGGGGGCTGGGGCAGACTTAAAAACATTCCCTCTGGGTTACTGACTCAAATCCCACAAGGGACAGTTTTATAAGGTGTCATAGATGTGCAGACCTCCGTCACATTACCACCTCCCCTTTGTTGTTCTGTCTCTTGCTTTGCTCTAAACCCACCATTAACAAGGCAATACTTAAAAAACGTAGTATTGTCATTGCAATACAATAAACAGTTCCTAAATTCAAATACACACTGAGATGATTAATTCCATCGTTAAGAACATGCATCATATCATGTATCATGACTACAATATGCACAGGACCAAACCATTCAAAAACCATAGTGTCTGCATGTCAAGTTTCACAAACATACTAAATATCTCAATGGCTTAGAATATATGTTGATTTCACTCACAGCAAAGTCACCACCACAGACAATAATAAATAAATGTCACTACTGGACTCACAGTAGGTCTGCAGCAGTTCTTCCTTGGTGGAGACGGTAAGCGAGCGATCTTTGGTGGACAGAACCACGGCCAGACAGACATAGTGCTGCTCCGAGGACGTGGCCCGGCGGACAATGGTCAGCAGTCGCACCGGGTGGGCCTGAGGAGCTGTACTGAAACGCTCCACGCAGAACCAGGTGGAGTAGCTCAGGCCTGACGGAGGAGGGAACAAGCGCTCCCCTGGAGGTGAAAGAGGTGGAATGAAAATAGATTACCAATTGGTGCAATTCTCTTTATATATATATATATATATATATATATATATATTTTTATAAAGTATGTTTTTACAACTGTGGAGACAACTACAGTATGATCTGTTCATTCACTTTGCTCTGGGATTTGCAAAACGACATGAACAGACCAAAGTGAAGTGCTACCTTCCATAACATGCAAACCTTGATATTGTTACAATGAACAGGGTAAAATAGGACACACACCATGTTGTGTGCAGCATTTTGGGTTTCCACTGTAAAAAACTCTCTGAAAAACTGCATGTTTATTCCCGTTTTGTTGCAGAAACAAGTACAAGTGCGTAATGTGAATTTATTCATGCGTAACAGCTTTAACTTTATTTTAGTTTAGTTTAATATATCACTCTCATTTTGTCTTAATGCTATTTATGATCTTGAAGTTTTGATCAGTAAGCCCCTTGAGTCATCTTATCTCACCCCTATAAGTAAGTTTTTGATTAATTTCATTCATTCATAATGTTTTTGGCTTATTATTATATTTTGCAAGTTTGTAATTATTTTGCTTCAGCACTTTATCTCTGGAAAATAAATTATGTCAAGACTATTTATACAGAATAGCTTTTTGTCAGACACAACTACAGAACAAAACTCAGCCTTCAGGGCAGATTTAGGCAGATAATATCTTGTGCTGCTATCAAATAAAGCAAAAACTATGGAGCCACATCAAAATAAGTGAGACTGTGTTGGACTGAGCTGCCAAATCTGAAGGCAGCATGAGCCACATTGTCCTGCAGCTGAACTAACACTTCACAACTGTGCCTCGGGATCAGGCTGTCCCTCAACAGTTTATAAGACTGGACCAAATTAAAATTGGCCAGAATACCATCACTGTCTTCTGGCACACCACCACCTGCTCTGAGCATGGATTGATTTTTGTATTAGGCCTCACTGGAGGACAGATCCAACTACAAGCTACAGTAAATGCATCTCTTTGGTACCATTGCATTACTTGTTATTTGTGGAGTTGACTATGGACTCGTGGGATTCAGATGTGAAAATGCTGCAGTAGATCTGCTGCAGGAACCAAGATACTTTGGTTAGAGGAATTACATCTACTTCTTTCATCTATTTCCTATGTGTATCACTAGATGGTTTATACAACAGAGGTGCTATGAGTTACTGAGCAGACTGAGGATATTTTGATGAATGAGGTTCCTGATGATGTCATCCAAGGATGTGGGTCAGAGAGGAGTGGGATAGGAGAGGGAGGCGGGGAAGGAAGGAGGAGAGGAGGGAAGGGGATTGAGATAAATGAGGCAAAAAAGGAGGGGACCTAAAGTGACAATAGAGAGGCGTGCAGGGAAAGGAAAAGAAGAAACAGTAAAGGCGAGTAAACGAGTATGGGATGGAGGAAGAAAGAAAAAGGAGGACAGAAGGTTGGAGACTGAGATGAGAGATAAAATGGACAGAGAAAGGGAACATGTAAGTGACAGTGAGAAATAAAGGAGGGAAAGCGCAAGGTCTATAAATAGTGTTGGGCTGAAGAAGACAAGAGACAGCGTGGGGTGAGTGGGTGCAGAGGGAGCGGATGAATAGGTAAACAGATGGAGAATAGTAATGTATGAGTGGATGTGGAGATGACGAGAGGAGAGGAGAGGAGAGGAGAGGAGAGAGGAGAGGAGAAAGAAGAGTCTAGCTGTGCTTCATAAATACTAAATGAGGCTACCGACAAGAAAAATCAACCGTAACGTCATACATTAAATTTATCTCTGCCTTCAGGTCTACGAAAGCCTCTTCTGTAAAAATCTCTACTGGTATGATTGCGTTTTTATGGTGCATTTAGTGACAAACAGATTTGTTTTTAAACACACTATATAACCAGTTAGCAAACTAAAAGCTAAAGGCCAGCAGACAGACGAGGGTTGCAACTGCAGATATGAATCTTTGCATCGTGGAGGGGAGTGAAACATGGGCCGGCTATGTGTTTGGGTTTTAGGTGTTGTAGTTTTTACTTGTGCACAAATGACGATAACATTTGAAAAAATAAAACACTTTTACACAACGTGCCAGATTCCCCCATTCACACACATTCATACAGTAATGGCAAAGGCCATCACAAACTCACTTTTCATACACAACATCGGGAGCAATTTGGGGTTCAGTATCTTGCTCAAGGATACTTCGACATGCAGTGGGAGGAGCCAGGGATCAAATCAATCACCTTCTGATTAGTGGACGACCCGCTGTACCTCCTGAGCCCCGGCCGCCCGCTGTTTTACTGTGTCTTATTATGTGCAGCAGGGATAAATGTGAACATTTTAATCGGCAGAATCTATTCCTACTGTTTCAAAAATGTCCCTGATCATTTCTGAAACAATGATGGAATGTGTTAATACCATGGGGGCACGAAAAAAAACAAAAGTATTTGTTTTGCCATCTAACAATTTGTTGTCTGCCAAACTAGCTGCTAAAGTAACAAAAATGTAGCAGAAATTGGCTGCTGGTTGGTGGTTAAATCCCACTCTGAAATTAAAATACTTTATGATGGTTATGCAATGTTCTTCCTTTTGAATAAAATGAAAAGCCAAATGAAATGTTCCAACAATCCAACCAGTCGCACTTCGAGACTCTGTCATTGCTAAAGACAACTGCTTTTGTTGAAACAACTGGCTCTCATTCTACCTGCTAGAAGAATGATGTATACCATGTGTCACAACTGGTTATAGGTGGTTGATTTCCCTTAATGGATACTGGCAACAACTTATTACATCAATGATTCTGTACGGGTGAACATCATCCAGAAAGAAAAGGATTATTGGAAGAGTGGTCAATTTCTGGCATGGACTTTTATTTTGAAGGGCCCCTTAGACTGCACAGGTGGTGTCTGCTCTCTTGGTCAGGTGACTTCCATTCCCCCAAAGAGGCAAAGTACTAACTCTACAATAAGTGTCTTCTGTTTATTCTTTTCAAGATTCTTTGTTTTGTTTTTTCAATTAACTGGATTTAACTGGACTTTGTTTATTTTGATATATATTGGCTATATATTTAGCCAAAAGTGTAGACCATGATATAAAGAATAGTTCAGTGGAATCCCCATAATCTGCGGAATGGCTCATGGGGGCGTAGTAAATCCACAAAAATGAACTCATAGGTTTTATGTGGGGTTTAAATTTGGTTTCAACTTTGACACGTGCATTCACACAATTGCAAACCTTACACAGGGAAGTCAAGAAGAAGGAAGTATCATGTTACCAATGTTGTACCATAACATTTCATAAAAGCCTGCTTCACCAGAATATAAACTGTCCATACAGAGGTAAGGTTTGCAGACAGTTGTGAGACAGTACAATTATTTCTGCCCAGTCAACAAATGAACTAGCAAGCCAGCTACCATGTTTCCAGCTAGCTTACACACTTCTTGTCAGTTCAGCAACTAGTCAACAACTTCAACATAACCTAGTACAATGAAAAACACTGAGAAAAGTCAAGCTGATTTTACCTGTACCCATCCCGCTCAGCACTGCTCCGTCGCTGACACCTGAGGCGTTGGTGTTGTTGGTGGGAGCGTTGTGGGGCGCCAGGCTGGGCAGGAACAGGCACCTGCGTACGGCAACAGAGGACAGATTAATTAATCTGGGGAAACAGCTGTAACAGATACACAACATGTTGTCAGCTTATATAGGCTGTTATTGTAAAAGAGATTTACTGCAGGTCTGCTGAACTACTGCTGCAGTCTGGCTCCATTCCTTGGATAAACCATTAGAAACACTCCTCTGAAGTTACAAAGAACAGTCTGGTAATTCAAGCACTGGAGACACAGGAGTTGTGTATTATAATATGGAAATTTCAACTGCCTAACACTCAAGGATTAATTATGTATGAGACCAGGATAAAAGTGGGATGAAAGCACACATTCAGGCTGCTTTTTCAAATAGAATCTGCTCGTACTCTGTTTTATGTATTTGCTGATACTGATCATAATACAACAGCTGCAACTGCAGAAACAAGGATGGCAACTACATGGAGATAGCAAATATTAAACGGTATATGATGGACCTTTATTTTGTTTGATAAAAAATTTAAGTCTGACATCTGTAAGCCCTGTCATCCAGTTTTTAGAGGATTTCTGTAGCGGACAAAGACTGACAATCATCCCACAAAAGTACAGAGAATTTCAATTGTGAGTTGGCGTTTTGTTCTGCTGACTCACTGCCTCTTGGTGAAGATGCTTTTTTCACAACTCTAATCATCCTGAACCAGCTCTGAAGATACTGGTGCTGCTCTGGGGATTTGTTTTGTTTTTTTCCATTGTTGAGAGACAAATGACCTTAAAATGTATGAAATGTATGAAGGGACTGTGGCAAATTCAACCAGAAACCTGAAGGCCCGGACTGAACCACACTGGAGGTTAGCCTTAATGACAGACAACAGATATCTAGTTATCGTGATAACAGGGAACATAGAATTAGCTATTATATGAGTGTCCTCTATAAATATCTCTCATATGTATAATACAGGAGATTAATTTTTGAATGCTACACACTAAAAATTATGTCTACCTCAAATCAACAAATTGCAATACCTTCTGATTTCTAACTTCCATTATGTAAAACAGAGAAAGGTCATTTTTCTTATGTAATTCTCTCCAAAAAAACCTTAATCAAAGTAAGAGGAAATTCTTCACAAATCTTCAAGGGCTACTCCTGTAACCTAGCATCACATTGAGCGCAGGCAAAATACAACTCAGCTTCTGTCAAAACTAAGATCTTGAAATCATAAAAAAGCACGTATAACTAGGGCTGAAACAACTACGCATGATGTTTCGAAAAAAGGTCACAAATATATAGTTTCAATTTTAAAGGTAAATTCCTAAAACAGTTGTGCATGAGTGCATTCATGTCAGCTTTGGACAGTAATGGAGCTCTATGGTACAGAGAAATAAGATATATCAGAATAACAATAACTGATGAGTGATTCATTGTTATGGCTTTTTAAAAAGGTCCAGTGTGTAACATTTAGGAGGATCCATTGGCAGAAATGGAATATAATACACCTAAGTATCACCTGAAAATAAGAATCCTTATTTTAGTTACTTTAGAATGAGCTGTTTATAACTACAGGCAGGTTGAACTGCCATGTTTCTACAATAGCCCAGACAAGAAAAACCAAACACTAGCTCTAAATAGAGGCGCCACCATAGTTTCTCCTTGGCACTCTGAAGGGGAGGGTGAAGTGAGGGAGTTGCTATCTGCAGGTTCACTGCTAGATGCCACTAAAATCCTACACACTGGACCGTTAATGGGATTTGTTGAAAATAAGAAAAATAAAGAATACTGTCAGCCTTATCCTCTAGATTGTTTATCAATCAATCATTCCCTACTTCTCTAACCTGAGAATTTGCTGCTTTTCTGTGATTTATATCATTGTAAATGGAAGATCTTTGGGTTTTGAACTGTTAGCAAAGATTACATTAATCAATAAAAAAAATTAAAAATGAAAAAAATGTTAGTTGCACCCCCACATCTTATCCACTTGCTACAAGATCTTTTTATTAGCTCTACATAAATATTGTATTTTGATTGAGCCCCAAAATGACTTTTTTTTTTTTTAATTTATGTGGCTTCCTCTTTTTGTTTCCCCACCTGACAGGAAGGTCGGAGGTCAGCTACGAAACAGCCTCCCTGATGCTGGCAGAAATTCAGTGACTTAGTCAAGGACACTTCTTAAGGGCAGACACTCTGGTCCTCGGTTTAACAGTCTGTCTGTCTGACTAACTAACTAACAAGAGCACCACCCTGCTGCTTTTCCCTCTTTAGTCACCACCTTGATTAGGTTAAGCTAAAATAAAAAAAAAAAACACACTCCCGGGATTTCACAAGCTTGCCAAATACAAATTTTTCTTTTTCCAGTCAGAATGAAAGGCAGTTTTCTTAATTCTTCTTCTTCACAAAAAAAAAAAAAAACACCCACGCATAGCATCTTTCTAGCCCCTGGTGAGATGGCTGGTTGGGTGAGTGTGCATCGGTGTGTTTGAGTGTGTGTAAGCATGTTGTGCACGATAGAGAGCGGATATATGCACTATGTGTGAATCCTAATAGCAGCAGAGGCATCAATATTTCATGGTGACAGATGGGAGAGAAAGGAGGGGTAGTCTGTGTAGATATATGTGCATGTCTGTGTGTGTGTGTGTGTGTGTGTGTGTGTGTGTGTGTGTGTGTGTGTGTGTGTCCCCTCTGTTTATCCTGAGCAGAAAGTGGGCCAGTGCCTCGCTGCCTGTGTGTTTTCAGGAGAAACTCCATGTTCTATTCTGAGGCGGCTGCTGCGTCGAGTTTTAGTAAAAGAAAGGAGAACTGAGAAATTTTAGGGCAGGAAATATGATTACTGGGTGGGTGAGGGGTTTCTAAACGTAGTAAGTCAAAGGCAACTGATCTCGATGTTTGGTCTTGAAGATTTAAAGTTTTGATCAATCAAAGATGCTTCATTAAGTCAACTAGAACTGATAAAATTCACACGAGTCTGTTCTGTCTAGTATCTGAGTAGATAAACCTGTACACTCTGTGCATATATTCATATTAGTAATAGGAGATGACAAACATTAAAACATGAAAATCTAGACACCAATGTTGCCTTAACATAACCTTAAATTTCACCATATGCAATGGATATTCACCACAGATTAAACCACAGATTGCTTTATACTGAGAGTGAAAGCTCATTCTTGACCTTCGAATAAACTTAACCCGAGGTCCACTTACTAGTATTTTCTGGAGCTTTCAACTGCATCCCATGGTCTGAGATATACTGAGCAAACTCGGTCCGCTGATGAAGACTGGTTGGTTGAAAGCTTCAGAAAAAGCAAGTAAATTGTTTTGATTTGTGATGCTGTGATGTATTAACTGTCCCACCTAGTGTATGTCTACAAGTTGAAGGCACCGAACACTAAAGCAACAGAAAATATCCAAAATGATTAAGTCAGCGGCGTAACACATGCATTGAAACACCTGTGTGTGCGGCTGGATATACATTTTCTATCCAATTGAACACACCAGTGATGTTAAGACGCAGGATGATGCCTATTGCTGCATTAAGATACGTCAGTGTTCCATTTCCCCAGAATATGCTCCAGAATAACAGCAATTTTATCGACTGCATTTGGCACATCCCGGTCACTGTACCTTGACAACACCCTCTGTCTGGAAGACAAATCTGGCTCATGTGAAATGGGTGGCAAATCTGGTCTATCAAATGACACTATGCAGTGCAGTTGGTGTGTAGTTGGCCCTTGAAATCGTATTTGATGAACAACACACAAAGAATTCAGGGCCACTCGAAATAACAATGAAACAAACAAAGAGTTTTCTTTGGAGAGTGAAGGTCTAACATTTCATTCAAATTCATAATGCATCCCTCTGCTGCCTTAGTCTACAACAGCATAATATACATATAATCCTAATCAAACTGATGCTATCTACAAATTCTATGCTGGTCAGGTAATCACAGGAAATGACCTTTGGCATTTTGCTGCTAAACTGAAAGAAAATGTCTATAATGACCTTTAGCGAGACGTCTCCCTTTTTCTTAAACCTGTATCCTCATGAATACTAATGAAGAATGTAACATGTCATAGTCTTAAGTCCCTCTTAACAGTTGTTTACTGTGTGTCAGCGTAACTTGTGTGCATGTGTCTCGTATGTGTTGCTAAAAGTGTGTGGGCGACTTGCCAAGGTCACATCCCACACGCCATCATTTCCACTGACCCCAACATTCACTGTGCCGCTAACATACAACACATAGCTCAGGCTGCAGCGGACCCTGTCAGCAACAGCACCCACGAAGCGCAGCAAAGAGTGTTGCATGTCATAAAAAGTGGAAAATAAGCCTATTTGTATGCGTGGCTCCACAGCTGGTGGTGAATAACGGTCTCCTACTGAGACAGTTGCAGGTGTGGCTAAAAGGTAAAAACACACCACCTGTTTAATTGCATAGAAAAATAACATGTGGCACCCTGAGGTGTGTGTCACTGGTGAGGAAAATTGATCCACCAAGAGAAAGATTTAGAGGGAAGTGGTTTACAGACGAGTGGCATCATCTGTGGCTGCAATACCATTTTTAAAAGGCATGTAATGAAGACTGCTCCGCTCCTGGAGCTCTGAAGGAGACAATGAAGACAAAAATCACAACAAGGGGTAGTTTAAACCCTCTTGCATCCATTTATCATACATCCTTTTAGCCTTAGTATTATTGATTCTTTAAGTTTGTTAAATTCCCCTTTTCTTTTTTTTAACAATGGATCAAATTACTAGATGTAATTAATGGAAAAATTAAAGGTGTTGCTCAGAATAACTACTCTGCTGCAGTCTTCCTCAGCTTTATGAAGGTTTTTAGCTCATTGTTTCAGTTATATAGCACAATTACTGTCTCAGCGCTCTCATCAACCCTGTTTCCAGCAGCATCAGCACCTTTTTTCAGCAAAAAACTACCTTCCAACACCAAATGGCAGACAAAGTTAGCGACTATCTGGTGAAGAGAGTGGAACATTTACCAGCTAAAGAGCCAGATATTTCTCTCAGGAACTGACCTAAAAAAACCACCTAAAAGGAGCGCAAATATTCAACTTAGATTTCTCCAGTGGACAGAAACAGAACTCCGAATGAATGCAAATGTTGCTCTGTATCTGGATGTGTAAATACCAAAATATTGGCCACATTAGCATACATACGCTAATAATAGCCATTAGAACGAGAGTAATGTTTTTCAGCTTGTTGTGGAGTTGTTCTGTACCCAAGAGGAAGACCACATCTATAAAGACTCAAGCTCAGTTTTTAATGTTCATGCTGACTAACCCGAAGCCCTCCAGCGAGGTGTCAAACTCCACAAATGCAGGCGTGACGGCCGATCCGTGCAGGCGTATGTCGTGGGGCGTTGTCATGGACACCAGGCACTTGACTCGGGTGAGGGGCACGGTGCTGCCCTCGGCGGAACGCACAAGGCTGCGGCTGATACGATACTGGCCATTGTCCTCCGCTGGCGTGGCAAAGACGCTGTCAGGACCGAAGCCCTCCATGGACATGGTCATACTGTCTGTGAAGTCAGGAAGGAGAGATTACATCCAGGAAGTGACAATCCAGCAACTAGGTTGGGAAATTTGTTTAAAAGGTACATCATATGAAAAGTAGATCAATTAAACTAATATAGATTATTTGTTACTGGTCACTCGCATCAAACCTTGTGGAAAACTAACTAGAAAACACTGGGTATGAATTCAGCCCAGATGTTCATATTCCCAGAAGGATGAGAATAAACTCCTGGTTACGGTTCAATATTTCACCTTCTTCTAAGAACATTGATTGCTTTTCTTATTTGTTAAGAGTCAGCGCATCTGGCAAAGACAAATTAAATCAAAGCAGTTACAACACGTATCAATGGTGGCTAATAAACCATGCTAGATTATCGTCTCACAGACAGAGACAGATAGCACAGTGTGTTCTAACAGTGGCTGCTTGTAAAGAGCAGTAATTAGTAGGGACTCCATTCTCAGCTGGGAGGAGAAACAATAAGCAATTAGGACATGCTGAGGAGCCCACAAAATTACAAACATTAACAGCTGTTAATAGAAAACAAACCATTTGCATTAGAGTCACAGTGGCAGACTGATCTTTGTTTAAACAGAGAGTTTACACATCGACTGGATATTAATCAAAGGCCTAGAGGAGTAATTTGGGTTTTCCTACAACTTGCTGCTTTGCTCAACAGTTACTGCAGCTCTATCTGTTTGCAGTGTGACTTACTTCATATGCACCTGTATTTTGACCTAAATGTTTGTATACATTCAAGGCAGGGAGTTTATCATATTTAACAGTGATATATGCTGACTAGTCTTCCTGCCAACTCTGGTGAGGGAGTTGAAGTACATGCTAAAGCCAGGCTGTTCCACTGACTTTGCAATCATCCAAACCATTCTCAAAATCCATAGAATTGCCCCCCCTCCCTTTTCCACAGCCGAGCCAGTGCTCGTAATTTCCAATAGCAATTAAATGGCAACCAAAAGCTCATCCTCTGCAATCACTGCCTATTCACCGGAGGATTCGTCCCGATGAGCTCTCAGAGAGAGTGAGCAAAGAGAGTGAGCAAAGAGAGTGAGCAGGATTGCTAGAAGATTGATGGCCTTTTTTCAAGCTTTTAGTACAGAACAAAACTTTCTCCCAGGAGGAAGCTGGCATCACTCTGGCAGATGGGAATGGCTCCCAAATGACATTATCATTTTATAACCGTACTGGAGGACTGCTATAGACTTCAATTCTCAGCTGTTAAAAAGTGATAGTTTCACTTGTAAAGAGGCATTTTTGCCCGCAAATTCAAATCCCAATGTTATAGAAATACATGGTCAACAACATCTCTCTCCCCCATTCCCTCATCTATGTGTTTGTATAGAATTTCTTCTCCTTTTTTCACGAGAAAATGCATTAAAGCAGTTGTTAAGAACTGAAATTTGCATTGCAAACGTGCACCATTTTGACCTGAAAAACTGACTTGGCTGTTGTTATTATTTAACTGCTTATAACCAACAAAAATATCCAACTTTTACTCCCAATAGTTTTGAAGGCTGTACTGCAGCTACAATCCGTATAAATCTGACTAGCTACAGTCCAAGATGAAAATAATTCTAGCTCATTATTCAGTGGTAAATAAAGGCCGAGAAGGAACGTCGGCCATTGTTCTGTTTATAAACAGATCTGATAAAGAACACCAGCATGTCCTCTGAGACCCCTGCCGCAGTGACTATCTTGTGGTCAGAACTAGTGTGAGAGTTGTTATTGTCTTACTTCTCATCTCGGCGTCGTAGCTGAGAGAACTCGGTTTATGAACCCGGTACTGCTTCAGTAGCTTCTTGTCCCAGGCACCACAGTTCAGAGGGTTTCCAAGGCGTAAGAACTCCCTGGAGGAGAAGATGATCAGGATGTCAAGAATAAAAATATACCAACAAAGACAAAAAATACAGAGGCCAAATTAAATGGCAATACAATATTTACTGTTACTTATGGTTATCATTTCTGTTGAACTTTGCCTAGTTATTGTACCAGCTTTTATTTGAGTATAATTCACCATGTGTATATATGTATATATATATATATATATATATATATATATATATACACATATACACACATATATATATACACACACACACACACACACACACACACACACACACATACATACACACATACATACATACATACATACGACATTTAGAACATTAATATACCAGCAAATAACTATGTGCTATGTAAAGATATAGTGGCATAATGGCGCCCTGAGCATACGTCACACTCCTTTCCCTCGATTGCTATCACAGTCTGTTGTTTTTTTATTATTCCGGTATGGCATTGCATGTGTATGAGTCCCTCCATGTACAACTGTGGAGAGAGACTGAAACTGCTATTATTCTCAACGGCGTCTGTGACTTAAGGGTTTTATCTGACCAAACCAGAGTCAAAGACTGTGGAAAGACTAGAGATAGTTTTGGTGAGTTTTATTTTGTTTCTGTCCAATTTGAAATGTGTTTTATAATTATCTGCTAGGTCAAATGACTAGTTTTGTCGATTGAGTCTGGTTGTTTTGGTCTAAGGAGCTGGTGCTCTAGTGGGACATCTAGCGTCAAATTAATTTTGCATATATATTTTTAGATCAACCCTTATTTACTAGATTAATGAGTTGTTAAAATCAAAAACAGCAACTTGACACCCATCTGTATCAAAATCCAGAAAGATCCAAGAGCAGAATCATTAGGGGAAAGTGACAGAAGACGACTGACAGCGCAAAAGAGAGGCAGGAATAAAGAGAGGGAAGAGAGGAGAGGAGAGTGGGGAAGAGATTGACAGCTACAGATATGTTTACCTCCAGCACAATTACGGGGGTAGAGAATAGCAGCCAGGGAGGCCACATTTACATATAAAAAGAACCATCCATGTGCATGTCACATAACTTTCCCCCCTGTTCCTCACCCCCAACCTCTCATCTCAGTTAACTAGCCAAGCAGGAAATGAGAATCGCTCAGTTTTGTCTGCATACATAGCCCCCCTTCACACACTGAAACCTGTCAAAGCTGATTATGCTTCCCAAATGTAATTTTCAGTCACTGGAGGATCTCACTTCTATGTTTAGCTCAATAGATATCACTAAAAGTTAGCTTGAACAAGAACAGTAGCATATTATTGTGGCGATACCCCGGTTTGTGTATGGCCAGGAACCTTTGCTGCATTTTCCAGCGCTCTCTCCCTTAATTTCCTGTCACCTTTCTGCTGTCAGCTATCAAATAAAAGCAATAAAATGCCCCAAAAGTAATAATATTAATTGATTTATTAATAACATAAAAGCATGCTTCTGTGCTAACATTAAACATTACTTCATAGATGTTAGCATGTTATAATTTTAAATGTTGCAAGGTAAATGTTACCAATACCTTTTAACATGCATGTTGACATTAATGTCGGTTAGTTATTAGTCTGGGAGATTTCTTCCTTCTCAGTAAAGTTTACTTAAATTCTCTCCAAAACTTCTTGAGGAAAAGAAAATGTGCCGACTGATTTTGTTCCACATGAAGCCTTTGTAAATCGGACTTTTAGAAAAAGAAATTGAATAAAAAAAACAAAAAAGCTTTATAGCGCTGCAAGTGGTCGATAACTCCACAGGATATGACAAGCCGAGACGCACCAAAGTGGCCAGTGTACAAATGATAAGGAAAGTAATAACATTTTTTTTCATCAGGCATTACTCTCTATCACTTTTCATCCATGCAAGACTGATAGTTGCTAAAAGGGTGGTAAAACACTGGAGTTGGGATGGTACTTTTATAGTACTGTTAGTTTAGGGCTTCGAGTACAGTACCTGAGTGCCATCGGCTGCAGGGCTTGCGAAGCCAGCCTCTCAAACATCCTCTGCAGTGGGGGGTGCAGCGGATGGTCTTCATCGCCCAGGGCCTGACTGCAGCGCTGCAACAACCGCTGGTGGAGGCAAGCTTCACACAGCACCTGCTGGTTCCTCTCACTGTTCACCAGGAGCTGGAGGATGTTGGCCACTGCCAGCTGCAGGTCCAGGGCATGCTGGAGGGAAAACAGGAGGAAGAGCAGGTGCATTGTAGTTTTCACTATTATATTTACTATTACTATTGGATTGTTGTGTCAGTACATTGAAGTTACCTTGATTTTTCAGGCATCTAATTTACTTGATTTGCAAGAAAATCTGCCATTCTCAACAAACAATTTCTCATTTAACTCTCCATAAAATGTACTCAATAATTATTTTTGTTTCAAGATACATGTCTGGTTGGCTCTGACATGTAAAAACCACACTTCACCCACTTTAACAGGAAGTGCATGTGAGCACATTTCCTTTATGCGTTCCCTCACCTCTGGCTGGCTGTCAGAGGTGATGGATGGCAGCAGGTCCAGCATGGCCAGGACGGCCCCCGGGTGGATGACCACCATGTCGGATGAAGACGAGGAGGAAGTGGGGTGGGAAGGGTTGGCTAAGTGGAGTTTCAGGTCTGTCAGGGCTTTGACAGGGGCGGGAGGGCCTGACGTGCCGTAGTAGCCTTGTCTGGGAGCACAGGGAGAGAGGAAGTCACATTTAGTCCAGTTGCGTCAAGTTGCTGCTGATACCTGTTAATATGGTTATGAGAATATGAGGATTTTCTGACAACCGGAAATCATCCTATTTTTTTGTGTGTTGTGTGATAGTGTGATATCTTGCCACTTTCAGAGCCTTGGAGGCACTAATCTACTGTAAAATATGTGACATATTACATAAGAATAGGGAAATGGCTGCTAAATACTCAGATTTACTTTCACAATGTCTTCCAGAAGAGAACTTTCTTTTAATGAGGACCGAAATAATAACATCTCTGAATTTAAGCACTGCACTTAATGCCAACTTTATTTAACCTGAGTCAGCCATCCTCGCACTTCAGAGGTCAAGGTGTCAGTCGGGTGCTGTTTCATTCAAAGCACCGAGCCCTCCTCATGTGCAAATAGCACAGAGCAGGAGATCTGCTGGGGCCCGCAGTCGGGCAATTAGACAAAATAGGCACGTTGCTGCGATGCAAATTACAGAGTGGCAAATCCCCCCTCAGGAGAGATGCCAACAGGAAAAGGCTGGAGTCAGCATAAAGTGCTGGAGGGGTTGGATGTGGAGCAGGAAACTTAACTGGGTTGTTCATGTTCACAGTGGCTGGAAGCCACTTTAACTGTTTTTAGTATAGCCGGACTTCTGAATTATTGTCTGCTGCGTTTCAAGACAAGGACAAAGTTACCAGCCACACATAAAGTTGACTTGAGTTTGGCTTGTGATAGGCTACATAATAAATAAAATCAGAACACTTGATTACTGGTTTATACTCCCAGGAAATTTTACAATATGAGCACTGATGTATGTAAATTAAACAGCCAATTTAAGAGGTCATTGCTAATTAAATTTAACAAGTAGCTATATAAATGTCTTTCTAAGAATTCAATAGTTATTTCCTTTTTTCTGGGGTGCTCACAAAGCTGTTTTACTAGCATTCGAAACTTGTTTGAACTTTTGTAGTCTGTGTACCAGCTGTTTTGAGTATACTATTTTATCACTTTTTAGTAGTAGTGGAATTTGGAACGCAGCTTGAAGTTGAACTTAGTCGGCTGAATTTGAAAACTGTCTTTCCTCTTCATTTTGGCCTGCCTTCAACACTAATCCAGTGTTTTTCGATTTAGCCAGCTCAGTGTGGAAAGTGGAAACATTCTAACGTGCAACACAAAGAGAGGTTGGGTTTAGTTTTTTGGACTAAAACCATTTGTTCAATCTAGTTCAAGCTCTTGCTGTGTCACAAACTTGATAATCACAACACTAATTGCTGCCATTTTCTGCAAGGCAAAGTTCATTGCACAGGATGTTTTGGAGCTGCTGAGACTCATTGGGATAGAAAATAAATAACAGGAGATGTTTTTATTTGCATCAAACTAAGCTAATCCTAAGCAATTAGCATCTCCATGTCATCACATTTGACATTTGGATGCGGAAATAATTTTGAGAACAGAAAACTGGTTTACAATCCACATAAAATCCCATTACAATCAAAGAACCTTTTAACTTTAACCTTTTGTTGAAAAATGTTTTTTTTTTTTTAAATGAACAGAGAAGAGCTTTTAGTGAAGTACGCAAACAAGGACAAGGACTCCATCCTTACTAATTGTCAAATTAGTCCTCCTCATGAATATGCAGCTTTGGAGCTGAGCCAGGCAAACAGACGGGGGAGACTACTGAGAGGAGACCCCCAGTTTCACCTTGACAGTTATTATAGCTCACTAAACAGAGTATATTTAAGATGTCCCAACCATTATTCCTGTTGCAAATGAATTCAAAGAGCAGCAGAGTCTGGGTTTTTTTTGTGTGAGTCAGGGTGGGGGGCGGCTGAGAGAAAAGAGAAGAAAAGGAGGGGGAGGAGCCTGAGAGTGAGGAGGAATGCGATGAGAAAAAGAAAAATGCCTACTTTAGAGCGACACTAATCTGGCTGAGTCTGTACCTTTTTCCCTGCTCGGTGGTGACAGGAGAAATACACTTTACGAGTAATTTAATTCAGTGATTTTCCACTGCTCCAACCGTTCTGACGGTCCAATTTTTCCAGAGGAAGATGTGTAACATGAGGAGTCATTGCTCCCCAAGAAGGTTTTCAGCCCATGTTGGCAGTTGTGCTTGCAAAAAAGCTGCTGATTAATTTTTTTGTAGATCATCAAATGAGTAAATGTTTCAGCTCTTTTGTTGTAACTTGAATCTTTGGGGGTTTGTCTGGTAAAAAAAAGCAATTTTAAGATGCCAGCTTGAGTGTGTCAGTGGCGCACCCACTTTTTAAGTACCAACGCGAATATAAATAAACCTCAAATTTAAGGTTTTATTAGCTGACCAAATAAAAACTTGCCCAAATGGGAATACTTCTAACATTCTATTTTTCTCATCTCTGTGATTGAACAGAGGGTAAGCACCACGATTAGCTAAAAGATTCACCTGACAGAAGGGTTCATGATCATTTTGCCACTAGTGTCGAGTGAAGGTGAGGAAAATGGAGAGGAAAGGATGAGGAAAGTGGCAGAGCGCTGTAGCTACCTCTTCCTGGCGAGTGCTGGCGTGCCCCACGGCGAGGGCAGCGAGGTCTCATGAGTCAGGCAGGGAGGCACCTGCTCCGCACGACTGCATGGCAACACACACACACACACACACACACACACACACAGGAGAAGAGCACACGCAAATGGACACATTCGCACCATGCACATACGCACCAAAAACAAGAGGGCACATACAAACACATGCAGACGATTTATGAACACACACGCGCACACACACACACACACACATAAAAGCACAGGTATACACACACACACACACAAAAAGCACAGGTATACACACACACACACACACACACACACACACACACAAAAGCACAGGTATACACACACACACACACACACACACACACACACATAAAAGCACAGGTACACACACACACACACACACACACACACACACAACACAAACACAAACACAAACACACACACACACACACACACACACACACACACACACACACACACACACACACACACACACACACACACACACACACACACACACACACACACACCCCCCACACATGCAGCCGCGCAGATGGACCGGGCCGAGGATGAACAGCCAGAGAGCACCAGAGGTTAGAGGAAAAAACAGAGAAAGAGAGAAAAGAAGGAAAGAAGCTGTTAGTGGAAAGCTGAAAGGAGAAACAGGATCAGAGCTACAGCTGGAGCACATGCATGACGCCAGCTAGAACTACACATGAGCTGGGCGTGTAGTATTGTCATCATGACCAAGAGCTTTAACTTAAATACAGCTGGAGTTGGAAACTTTCAGCAAATGTGTTGTGCAGACTGCTTTTTGATTGTAACCTCCAGGTGGTGCAAACAGGCAAAGAGGAAGAAATGGAAAAAGAGGATTGTAATCCATGATTCAGCAGTTTCTTAACTGCAGTGGTGAACAAGTGTAATCAATCAGCTGAGAACAGCATCAAAACAGTCGGAACTAAGATAAACACAGCCGTAGACCGGCTTTAGCAATTTCTGAAGAGAAGCATCTGACAAATGCCCCATTCACTTGGACAAAACATGCATTACTTTGCAATATTCTGTAGTGGGATTCACAAGCATCTTTGTATGCTTTACATGTTATAGTATTATATTGTAAATACTTAGTGTTGATCTTCACTGTAGCTGAGATATTGATATAAGACAATCATAACAATCAAATAATGCAGATCTTGGAAAACGGCATAGATTTAAGATATTACAATTTCTCACTTGAGACAGTTTTTAAGGTCACTTGAAAATGCATTTGTACAGCACAGTTGTTAATAAATAATTGATAAATGTTAAAAGTAAAAAGTAGACCATAAGATCAATAGTGGCCAAAATGATCATAACGGTCCCTCATGAGGAAAAAAAAAGGTAAGGATTTTATTAAGAACTCCAACATGTAGAGAAAAATGTGAGGTTCTTGATCTACTACAGAAATGTTCTCAAGGAACATGTGGCAGCAATCTGCTGCACTAAAACTAAAGGCTCCTCAACTTTCTTTTACATTAAGACAAACTCTCATTAAACTGTTTACTTATGAAACCACCAACAGTAAATAAATGACTTGTTGAAAGTATGCTGACAGCTATGCTTAAAGCTTATTAATTTATTAGCTCAATAGCCTGACTACACGCAAAGAGAGAACAGCCTCCAAGTTGCGTTTGACACTTTTGGTCGGATTTATGGTGCAATATATACATCACAGGTTCCCAACTCACACAAAACACATGCACACATCTTCTGTCCACTGTGTGAACAGAGGAGACTGAATTCCTACTTCAGGTGGTTACATTTTGGTATTTGGCTCGAGGATAACAATACATTTAACATTCAACAAACCATTCATTTTCATTTATTCTTAGCAGCACAGAATTTCACACTCTTTCCTACATGAATGAGTTTCACTATTAAAATCGTTTTACTTCAAGGGTCGAAATGCCCAGTTTCTGCAAGGCACTGACCTGTCAAAGGAGTCGGTGGCCATCTTGTAAAGGTAGATGAAGAGCTTGCTGCAGTGTTTGAGAGTGGGACAGACACTGTCTCCTGCGCAGCCTCCAGGGGCAGCCTCATCCTCCAGCAGCCTCTGGAAAGGCTGTGCATTGGATGGGAACACGCCTGTGGGACCAAGCTTCTTAGTGTCTGAGAAACAACCCAGCAGCCTGGTGGGAAGCAGAGAAAATTGGTTAACATGAGGTAAGTTGAGAAGTTTGGTTTTAAAGAAGGACAAGAACACTACCGACAGAAACAAAGTGAAAGCACTGAATAAACTCTTTCTTTGGACTTTGATGTTCTTGTGACTTTTCCTACAATGGGAAAATCACTGAATAGAAAGCACAACCATCATTTCACATGCATTATCCTACCTCTACACTACATTAGTGTGATACTCAAGCAGCACAAAATTAAAGCCAGATCTGCACTGGACTACAACTACTGTAGTTGGGACCCTTTAGTGATTGAGCAATTTAATTTAACCCTTCTAACTGTCAGGTGAATCTATGTTTGGTGCAGCCGATCCACTTAACACTAAATCTATAGTTTGACAAAAAAAATAATTACTAGTTTTCATCATTTTCTCAAATCATTTTCTCATATCTCATTGCTTTCATTGGTAGTTGGACTCCTGCTTAGGAGTTTCTAACTGGTTATGAAGCAGTCTAAATTTAATCCTGATGCCTCTATATGACCTACATGAGCCAAAGAGACCATCACCATGAAGACCTATTTCTATGTAGTAGGCCACAGGGTTGGATTCCCCTTGAAATCAATGAAACAACTTGGAAATTAAAGATAGGCCTATAGATATGGCTAAAAATAATGTTTTGTCAAACTACTATTTCCAAGAACCATCAAGCTCAATGTTTGGGAATAATGAAGCAAAGCTAAAATGTAAGCTTTTACTCTGTGGAGCTGAAATATATGAATGAACTTTGATAAAAATAAATATAAGTTCCGGGTCACTAAAGACAATGTTTGAATAAACACCCATGAATTTATGTTATAAGAACACAGGTGATCTTTGCAAGTATCTCAAGAATCACTAGCTCTGTATTGTAGACCTTACCTTACAGCATCGGCCAGCTTCTCATACTGGATCTCTGTGCGGAAGAAGTGCGAGTTGGCGGGCTCGTAGCGCATGGCAGCCGTAAGCGTGCAGAAGACGGTGAGCAGAAGCTCAAAGACTTGGTTCTGGTTGACACGGTCCCAGCCGTGTCGCGGCGGCTGGCACAGTGAGCGCTCCATGGCCACCAGCAAAGAGGTGATATAGACAAAGCCGCCCACCTTGCGGAACACCGTCCGGGTGCGGTGACTCTCGCGCAAAACCGCCAACAAAGCCTGAAGAGGAGAGACAGATGATTTAAGTTTCCTTTACAGTTAAAGAAAATAATTAGCAGTTTACAAACACATTTAGTGATAAGAAGTTCATGTTTTTTTATGTTGCTTTCCCCAAGGTACACCAGTTGCTGTATAGTTTATTCTGTTATACAGTCTGTTTCACTTCTCTGCATCATTTTAACTCAATTTATTTCACTTGCTTATTTCACATTTTGTTACTAAATTATCCTCTCCCATGTTGAGTTTCCATGCCATTTGCTTTTTGCCACCGCATTCAGTCATATCTCTATTCATCAACTCATTTCCCTCTCATTCTTTTTTTGTGACAAAACATATTTATGAGCCCATGGGGGTTTCTTTGTCTCCCTGCCTTGACTGAAACATCAAACTGTAACCTAGATATGAGTTTGGGGACCTAAAAACAGCCTGAGAGCAGGGAATGACTGTGACAGGCAAAGTTTTTAATTAGCATCTGTAAAACGAGGAAAACGTCTTCTTCTGAGTGACACAGGTGAACTGGCACTAAACAGGGCTTAGGGCCACTGGGAATTTATAGCAATTTCAATCCCGCTTCCGACAGAATATCAATCAAACTTCTGTTTTTTAACGCAAACCATGCTGGAATGATAGGACAAAATATATATTGTGTGATAGGATTATTATTATTTCTGAATATGAGTACATATATCACCTGTCTTTCCAGATAACACAATCAGTACTATGAGTACACAGTTATCAGTACTACAGTAAAAAAATACAAAAAAATCTCACTAAGGTAGCCATGGTGATATTATTTAGACTGCCTCGTTAGTTGTGTATATCCTACAGATGATTATTAAAAGATACTGGCGTGTTCTCATTATCTAATAATATCTCATTTAGAAACTCTGCTGCAATTTGTTTTAATTCCCTCGAATCACAAAAAACACGTTATTTCTCACTGCTTGTGGTATTAAAGCATCCACATACGTTTCAGTTTTATGCGGCGAGGTTGCAACACAAAATGTAGGTGAATGGATCCGTAGAACAAGCCGCAAACAATTCTCATGAGGACTATTTCTTCAGTAAAAGATAGTTCTAGTGGGTGCCCGGTTAGCTCAGTTGGTAGAGCTAACGACCCATATACGCAGCGGTTCGGGTTCAAATCCGACCTGCGGCCCTTTGCTGCGTGTCATCCCCCCTCTCTCTGACCGCCCTTCCTGTCCATCTCCAGCTCTCTCTCTATCAAATAAAGGCATAAAGGCCAAAAATATTATACTTTAAAAAAAGAGATAGTTCAAATGAAATCTCTTGACAGCAGAATCGGTGGGATTATGGGAACACCACAGAAGTCCAGTAAAACGTATGAAGATTCTTCAGGTATTTCATTCACTAGCCAAAACAGACATTCCTGTCTAGGGGTGTAAGAAAATATTGAACTTTGGAAAAAGCTAGTGACTGGACCCTGAGATAAGATTATTTTGTGAAACTATTCTAAAGGTCAATAATGAACGTCCAGGCTCATTATTCTCAATTTTCTTCACTATTGGAATTATATCAGTATACTATGTAAACTTAGATCCATATACCCCAACAGACAATTTTAACCATTTTGCCCACTTCTACAAGTGTAATCTGTAACCATTACACTTACACTATATGTTGCAAAGTCATTGGGATAGTTTCAGATATAATGATCCCAGTGGAGGAAGAGAGACTAAAAGAGAAGTAAAAACAGTGATACGTTGCAACGCTGAGCCAGCTGTTTCCTGCTGCATTAAAATATTGCCAGACTCAGCACAGTGGGGTTTTCTTTCTTTTTTAACTAATCACAGGATGTTGAAGTCATCCTGTTCCTGCAAGATGGGAAATTACCACCAGGCTACGACTATGTGAGATTTAGGTTTCGGGATGTTAACTTTAACAGCCATGAGGAGGCTTTGAGGATTAGATGCAACATATCAGGGTTTGACCGGGCCCTCCTAAGAGATTACAGAGTTAAATGTGCACTTTCACAAGGCTAATCAGCTTAATTTTGATCTATTTGCGTGTTACTCACAACAGTACATAAACCCTGATGACAAGCAAGGGAACAAAAATATTTTACTCAAACTGGATTTGATAAGTGTTTTACAGTCTTTAGTATTTTTTTAAGGGTGATAATTAAAATCCCTGATTAGTGAAATAGGAGCAAAATGCTGACGGGTTAATCCAGTGGAAGCTTTCAAAAAGCGTGAGAATTACCTCATCTGAAGGAGTGGAATTTGAAAATGCAATTATGCTTCAGAAAATGAGCCTCTCATCCTGTGTGTGTGAATGTGTGTGTACATATAATCCTTTATGTGCACCTTACACTTAGAGACCCATGGTTTGAAGCAATTACTGTATGCAGGGCTTCAAATGCATATTGATTTTTTAAATTACAGACTTTGCTTTTTCCAATGTTCTCACTGAAACTGAAGGCTTTGTTAGTGCTTACATCTTTCTGAACTCCTCCTAGCTACACCACAGTGTATCAAGATAGTAATCTTTCCTATTTCATATTTGAGTTGAAGAATTCTCTACAAAAGCTGATTTTACTGACAAAATATAAAGATAATACTGTGAGACAGAGCCTATGATACAGATTGAGTTTTCAGTAAAAATATTTAAAATTGATTAAAAACCTGACAGTAGTAGTTTGAATAACTGAGTGTGTAAGACTGAACAGTTTGTGTGTTTGTTGATACCCGCAGTATGTCAGTCTTCAGCTGTAGTTCACTGGACGGTGCAGAGTGCATGAGGCCTAACAGTGTTCCCATGTCGTCATCTCCGCTGGGCGACAGGACAAGCTGCTGAATGATGAGCAGGGCGTGTTCCCGACACTGGCGGTACTTCACGATGTTGTGTACGCAACGAGCGCCGCCAAATTCCCTGAACAGAGCTAGGAGACAGACACAAATGAGGAAGAAATACATTATTATTTATAATGAATACACTGTTACAAAAAAGCATGTTCAATACTGTGTAAGATCGCCTTTTAAAAAGGAATATGTGATACTCATACATACTTGTTCGGTAGGCTCCAAACACGCCACAACACAGCTAAATACACTACATCCATGTTGCACTATCCCCTCCTCAGAGCAGTGCATTTAGCTTGGGCTAAAACTAGCCATTATTTTCATTATCACATAATACGTCAATTATATTTACACTTAATAGGTTAACTCTTGTCTAAAAATATTTGAGAAAATTGCTCAAAACTGCTCATCCCAATTTTCCAGAGGCCAAGTGGGTGTCTTCAAATTGCTTGTTTTCTCTGTTGAACAGTTCAAAACCCCAAAATACATTTATATGATAATTTACAATGATATAAAACAGAGAAAAGCAGCAACACCAGAATCAGCAACCAGATAATATTTGGCATTTTAAATGCAGTTAAAAGCTTAATTTTAGCACTAAATTTAGCAATTGAAAGTGCTATAATGAATAAACGCTCTTCCAAAATAAAACTGGTTGCTCATGATGTTGGTTATATTCTTAGTTTATCTGAATAAACTTTTAGTCTTACATTATTGGAATTTTGGAATTTCCTTCAACTCTTGCACTCGTTGTGAGTCTCTCCAGATAAGAGTGCCAGCTGACAGCGTCAAGCATAAAATGTAAATGTAATCAATGTGTCAGAGTGGAGGGTTACGAAGACCACAGAAGAAGAGAGCTCTGAGCTGTTGGTGTGCAGCCTGTTGGTTATCTTTGTGACTCATCACATTTCTACAGCTGACTGGGACACACACACACACACACACTGACATAGAGGGTCAATAAGAGACGTGGGAGTAGAAGGAGGTTTAAGGCAATGTAATACGATATTTTAATGATCCCTGGAGTAAAATTCTCTTTCCTCTCCACCTCAACAGAGAGGTCAGAGGTCAGCTGCCCTGGAGATGGTAGAGAATAAGTGCTTTGCTCAAGAACACTTTTGGTCGAACTAAATAACCAATTAAAGTGATTTTATATGTTTGCATCATCAGCATTCAAGGTCAAACTTGGGGCAAACAATTAAAGCCAAAAAATACAATGTGTGTCTTATCAGTAATGTGTGTCCTTCACTGATCCTGCACAGCATTAAAAAAACAGTCACCTGCAGCTGCTTAAAGTGAGGTCAGATGTTTTCTTGTTGTTACTATTGAATAAAACGTAAAAGTTTAAGAAAGTTCTGACATAAAATGAAAAGGGTACCTGGAAGTTAATTATTAAGGGACATGGTGTCTTGTGTCTCCTAACCCAATATTAATCTTTAATGAGTGTCATCACATAATTCAAAAAAATATATAATCTTCATGGATTTAATACACATTTTAAGACCTTTTTGACACCTCAAATCCTGTGTATAGCATAATGTGCATGTGCCCGAAAGTAAGTGTGTGTGTGTGTGTGTGTGTTTACCTGCATTAGTGTTGGTGGTGTTGGAGCCCTGCAGGAGCACAGTGAGTGTCTCCATCACCAGCCAGGCCAACTGCTTCTGCTCCTCTGCTACTGTGTTATTTTTACAGTCGGCTAAAGATGGAGGGAAAACAAAGAGAGAAGAGAGTTAGCATCAGACAATATCATGATTGCAGTAAATGCACACGGTGAGAGAATAACACTAAGGATATAATAAAGGGAATGCGCAAAGAAAAAATTAGGACATGGAATACTTGTACCATAAGACAATAACACAATTTTAAAAAACAGAATTTAATTTTGTAATTCAAAGAAATACACATTTTTGGCTCTGATGGGTTTATAATTTGCTCTCGATTCAGCTGAGTGCATTTCAGCCCAAGCCTGTAGTTGGTTAGATCCATTTAGCCTGTACCTAAATGAGTTAAACTGCCTGTAGTATTTCGAAGGCTTGGACCTCACGCTGTATGGTGCCAGTTTTGTCTTGGAGTTGTCTTTTGTCGTGGGAACAGCCATTACTGGATGTTGTTGATTCGACTTCATACGCATTTACAGACATTTAATGGTTAACTTATTGGTGATTGCTGTGTCTTTCCTTAGCACTACTACTGAACTAAACTATTTAAATAATTCCAACCTGAGTACATAAGCATCTTTAAAGAGCAACTTAAAAAGGTCCAGTGTGTAACATTTAGGAGGATCTACTGGCAGAAATGGAATATAATATGTATAACTTTGTTTTCATTAGTGTATAATCACCTGAAAATAAGAATCATTATGTTTCCGTTACCTTAGAATGAGCTTTTTTATCTGCAGACGCTACAGTAGCCCAGAATGGACAAACCGAACACTGGCTCAAGATTTCTGAATCATGCATTATGCAGCTCTCATTTTTGCATTTAACAAGAATTTGAAGAGTTAAATTCCCATTTCCTAGTTTGGTCAATTATGAACTGTTCTAGTCTCAGTTCGGATCCAATTCCCTTTGGTCAAGGAGGAGTGATCAATTCTGCAACCCTCCAGTCAGCTCATTATTCACAAAAACAGAACCAAAACATCCCCATACCTTGATCATTATTGTGTGGTTGCTGCTGCGTAGCCGGGTCTTTAAGTAAGGCAGCATACTTGTGCAGCAGGTTGACCAGCACCTCCAGCAGGCCGACCTCCCGCAGCACGTCACTGAACACTGGGTCGTGCCTGGACAGCTTAAGCAGCGTCCGGACGGCCGTGATGCTGCAGGCGTGTGATGTGCTCGACTTGAGTAACACGCTGACACTGAATAGCTCTTTGCATGGCACGTAGTTGAGGCTGAAGACGACAAACTCCAGCAGCTCAAAGTATTTGGCCTGGGCTTCAGGGAGCTTGGCCACGCGATCTGCGAATTGCGACAGGGTGTGCTGCGACTCCAGGATGAAGTAGTTGGTCGGCTCTGCTGCGTATATGTTTCCGATGGCGTCCAGCAGCATGCAAGCCAGGCGGCTGGTTTTAGCCCTCAGAAAGGCGTTCTGGAGCACCGAAAAAGCCTGGATATTACGCACTGTGTGGCCTGGACAGACAAGAGATGAAAAAGAAGGACAGTGAATAAGAATGACACAATAAATTGATGAGCAAAATACAAAATAAAATTATTGCACAACATGAATGAAATCAAAATATACCAAAACCATGGCATCTGTGAATGACTCGCTCCGAATGGTTTTAAACAATGATTATGGAAAATACTTGTGTCCATTAAAATCATCAGGAAACCACAAAGTTAAACAAAAAAAAAAACTTGATAAATGACAACTGGGACGCTGCCAAACAGAATCAGACACAAAGAGAGAGCAAACATTAACAGAACGGACAGATGGAGGCTGACGACACTTTTACATTTCTCACACTCGGACATGCATATGACTCTGTTGGCCTTCATCCAGCAAAACAAAAAAAATGATTTCTTGGCCTTAAACCTCCCTGGCTAAACTGAATGCAGATATCTGAGATCCTGGACATAAGATGAGACCAAAAATGCCTTGAGGGTGCATCAAACATTAAGAGCAGGAGTGACCCTGAGAAAAATAATCTCATGCAAATACACTGCAATCTTTTCACAGTCCAGTATTTGCTGAAAGGAAACCCAAAACCCACTTTAAGGCTTCATGCTTGGATTTGCTGTAATAGGGCAGTACCAGAAAGCCAGGAGAAAATGAAGCACAGGAATTTTGGGATGAATTATTTTTCCTGGGGTTTTAGCCAACTGATCCAACAATGAATGCACGCTAGACTGGGCTTCCCCTTTTTAGTTAATGAGTAGAATAATTCCCGGTCTTGACTAATGTGTTTTTAGTCCTTTAATGGTTTGTATGGTCTTTTCTAAAAAGGAAGGAATCAATTCCTATTAGCAGTCACTGAAAAATCATAACCACACGACTGACACAAAGGAGCTTTGGTTTTTATTAGGCATGAAATTGTTCCTTTAGATCGATCTGAATAACTCCAAAAACTGGCATTTCTAAAACAAACTACTACTTCACATCAGATTTCATCACTCCACAGTCAACAAAGAATGGTTCAATTTGTAGTAATGCTCCTTAAACATAATCCCATATCGTGTCATACATTTTTGTTTAATGATGAATGTTTGCAATTTGATTTGTCAGCTTGGCATTAGTTATAAAGCATCAAAGGAGGAAAATCCTTAAAAGTTCACAAGTAGGTTCTTTAGCTCTGCAAAATGTAAGCCCTGTGTGGTTTGGGGGTACATAACACAAAAATACAGAGTCAATTAAAAGATTTGAGTTGGGGGAAGGTCCTTAACTTAGGATGGAAGGATAGAGAGAAAGGATGAAGTAAGAGCATGAAGGATGGATGTTATCCGTGAACTACACTACACACATTATCTGACATCCCTCTCGGGGTTGAGTAGCTAACATAAAACCATAAGCTATGACTCACATACAAGAAAAGTTACACTGACGTGTGTCATCGCACACACCAAAGCACACAAAGCTGCTAAGTGAATGTGGTGGGCTAATTAGGCGTGTAAGTGGACCCTCACACCATGATGGCTTATGGTAATGACTCTGCATACAGCTGGGGCTGTCATTAGGTGGGTAAACAAAAGTGTGTATATGTGTGAGTGCGGCTGTGTGCCTGTGTGTGGTAAAACAGGCGGCAGAGCTAAGCCAAAGTGTGTGAGGTTAGAAAGTTGTCATCAGCCATGGGGCGGAGGTGATAAGCCAGGTTACAACGCTGCACAGCTAAGTGTTAAAACTTGTCATTCATCATTTCATCATGTGTACTTCCCTAAAATAAAAAAAAGTTTACTCAAAACAAGTCTTAATAGTTATCACTAGCAAAGCCAGATAAACATAACCAGGAAAAAGAAGAAAGAAAAAAAAAATAGACATTTGTAATTAACATTGGGTCGAAATAAATGAGCAAGAAATAAAGAAAGGAATAAAGAGAATTACTAAAAGACAGAATGAGTGAAAGTCAAGGGAAGAACTGAACTGTCTCTTATGTCACACCTTTTTATTCCCCCACTTTCTTTGGCTACCACATCGATAGTTTAATCCAAAAGGCACTCAGACCAGTTATTAGCATACACATGAGGGCTCACAGTTGAGAAGCTAGAACTAGCAAATGTTTTGCTTACTAAAACAATTTGAACATATTTGCCAATTCATTTAATGTCTTAGTTTAAGAATGCACAATGTGTCCTATAGAAAAATATACAAACATTGTATGAATATTTATGCCTGAATGGATTATAGTTCATTTTAATTTTGAAGAACCATTTCCTAAATAAAACTCTACAAAGAGTTATAAATACTCATATTACACAAAAAAGATTATCAGTTTTAAAACTGATCCCTATAATATGAATAGCTCATAATAATTCCCTACAGTGCAACCAAATCAAAGATATTTCGCAAAGATGTTTACTTACGAACAAGAAACTAAGATTTTGTTACCGCAGGGCGAGAATAATTTTTACATATTTGATATTAAGAATGAAAAGTGTAAAACTATGGAAATAATGTATGTTTATCTGCAGTATATTTATCATGTGTCAAGCTTCAATGTTATGCACATTAGTATTTATTTATTCTATTTCTACACACGGAGCTCCAAAGTTGCGTAATATGGAAGGAGATGACAGGAATATAGACAGGAAACTTGGGGCATGAGTGAGGGGTACGACATCCAACAAAGGTCCCTGGCAGAAATCGAACCAGGGAAGTTATAAAGGTAATAAAAGCGTTATAATATTCTGTCACTAGCCCTTGTGTCAACAAGATCCCAGGCACTCCCCTCCCTTTTGTATTTCACTACTTGCTTACGTACGGTTATAAAGCATAAAGCATGAGAGCATTATAATTCTTTTCCATGCCATATAAAGTTCAGCCTGTTTCTTTAATGACAAACTATAAAAAGAGCGGGGATGAAAGACAGAAGGTCAGCCGGGACAGGTTCTTAGGCAGCAGAAGTGAACGTGTGGCTCAAGACAATTCTCTGAACCACTAAAGCGTCTCTGGTCTCCGAAGAGTCCATTTGTATGCAGGAGGCTTCGGGCATTTGTCTCCAGCAGTGTGACAGGCGGCAGAGTTGCCATGGTGTCTGTCAACAGGTTAAGCTTACTGGGATCGGCCAAGCATCAAAGTCATTTCAGGGATTAAGATCTGACGGGGAGATACAGCGGCTGGGGTATACACGAAGACTTTTCCACAAGTAATTCCTCTCTCTTGTTTCAAATCTTTGAGCAAACCGAGTTTGTGGGGGTGTGAAGATTTAAGAGGCAGGTCTGCGATCAGAAAATCACTGGGTTGTATCCTGGATGGGGGAGGGAAAGAACATCTTCAACATTTACCGTCAAAGTGTCCCTGAGCCCTTCTTTGGATGATCATTCTAGCAGAGAGAAGCGTTTTACCATAATTGTTTTCAATTAGTCTGCTGTTTTGTCCATTGTGTGGCTTCCATTGAATTTCACTACAAAATTACACAATCTACCACCTCCTTCTCCTCAGTCCACTATTAAAGTTAAAAAAAGACTATTAAAGTCAGTTTTGAAGCAAATACCAAGAAATAATTTGATGAGATACTTGACTAAATTGTGAGATGTTTTGATTTCTTTTTGGGAAAACTAACATGAATCAAAATACATCAACTTAGAGATGAAAACTTTAGTCTACTTAAAGAGGTTGTCAAAAGTATTTAAAAGATCCTCTCCAGTATTAAGTATTAAGACATATAAAAATAGTCTGCTTAAAACAATAATCTGCATCTGATATGTTTTTCTGCAAGAACAGAAAAAGAGTAGAACTGTCCAGATTAAAATCCTTAATAAAATCCTGCTACCTCATTAAGAATTCCAGAATCTTTCACATTTCTGAAGCTTTCCTGCTAAACACAAGATGTCTCCTGCTTCACTGTAAACTCCATTCTCAGTGTCTGTGCACTGGTGGCTTCAAATTTCTACATCACACTTGCAGAAGTTGCATACTGGACCAGGATTGACTTTTAAAGAAAACCAAATTGTCATATGGATAAGTGGATAAGAAAAGAGGACGGACAAGAGTACTGTTGACTGAGTGACAGCAACAGACAAGACAACATAACATTTAATTTCATAACGTAGGGGATACCATTTTGTTTGCCTCAGTTGATGGCCAGAAACCTTAGAATCCAAGTAAGCCCCAGCACTGCCCGATCAAAGGATATGACTGGGACGTCAATTAAAGTCTAGCTAGTTATGGAAATAAGCAGCCACAGTTGCTATCATTAACATACCTTTCCCAGAAGGCTGTGGGAGAACAAAGCCAGGGAGCAGGAAGGGTGCTCCGGTTGTCAGACCAGCGGGTTTAAGCTCAGTCACCCCATATGTAGTAAGACAGGTGACCAGGTTGACCAGGTCCTTCAGTGCATCTTTCGATTCATCCTCCTTGGCCTGTTCCAGTCTGTATACAGAGAGAGGTTTGTATGAATGTTCATACGACACACTCGAGGAACACTGCATGTCAGCTGTAGGGATGAAGTTGTACCTGAGCATGAGATCGCAGAGGAAGGCGTAACCCTGGCACATTCTGAAATCATCCAGCAGGGTCTGTGACACATCACTGGAGTCCTTGAGAAAGCAGGAGAGGCCAGCGAACATCTCCACAATCTCCAGTGGTGACAGATCATCAGACTGCTGCATGTTCTGCACACATGTTCCCAGGCATTCTTTCTCTGTAGACGGAGGGGTTGAGGGCAGAAGGGGTTAACAGTGAGGAAGAGGAAGGGACTGTGTTCATCTTTAGTCTTTATATTGAAGGGAGAACTGTAAAGCAGGATGACTAACTATGGAAAAACAAGTGTTATCATTGGAAAACCTTATAGAGCCAGACCTGTTTAAATTATTAAGTATATTTGCTTTGCTTACTTTAATCATGGTTCTAAGAAAGAAAAGCATCAGGTGGAAAATATTAAGAAGCTTGGATAGGTCTCATTCTCTTTCTACACCTCTATAACTAGAGAACATCATTCTCCATGTCCAACAATTCAATGTGGTTTAGATAAATGCAAGTTCAGCACAAGTAAGTAAAAGGATGGCTCTCTACAACCCAGTGTGGTCACTTCTGGAAATCAGTGCTGCAGGTGGGTGACAGGAACCCAAGCTGCACTTCCTCCAAGTTTCTTTACTAATATACTGTAACAGCTTGTATGTCTCGTTTCAGTGTGACTTGTTCCCTATTTGTGTCTAGATTTACTGTACAATGCTGCACAAAGATTTGTACCCTAATTTTTGGTCAAATGTTATGCTGTAAACTCGTGAGTTATGGATGACTATGAGGTCCAGGTCTTTTCTCAAATAAAAGGATCCATGTGGGTATTTTCACAAATAAAGTAATAATAGAAGCATGGTTACATTTTGGTAATATTTTGCTTAGATACTTTAAAAAAAAAAAAAAAAACGTATTGTAAGTCACACGAATTGCGCAATCCTCAAGAGGTTTACAAATTTTAATTTGGCTGTAAATTCTCTTGCATTATTTGTGTGCTTTACAAATGTTGGTAAACAAAATCTTTTGTTTGCTTTACCAGTATGCTTTCAATGTGTTTTGTGTGTGCATGACAGATATCTATTTTGCATGCGCTTCCATGTTGGATCTGTAGATTCTCTATGTAGATTACACTGCCTTTTATATTGTTTCATGTGGCCTAATGCATGTTGTATAAACTCCAGAAGTGGTTTAGAGATTGGATCTTCAATGTATCTTGGGTGGGTGTGCTTACAACTACATATACGCAATTTAGCCTTGTCCGACCACAACTAAACCATGTGTGAATAAGTCATAAACTCACATGTACGCAGATGTCGTACACATACTTTAAATTGATATATACCATGTATGTATTTGACCACGTTGACGCTGAGGCCATGTCGGGAGATGGTGGTGAGCACTTCTCCTGCGCTCCTCCTCCACGGTAGGTTGTGGGGGGGGCACCAGGAGGTGATGGCACTGAACAGCAGCTGCAGGTCATCTTTTTGGGCCAGCTCCTCTGCTGGAGAAACGAAGGTGCAGAGCTTCACCAAGATCTGCAAGAGAGGAAAGAACAGAAAATTGGACTCCAGCCAAAGGCATCAGCATGAAAATGAGCTGATAAAACTGCTGCTGGAAAAAAACATTGTGGAGAAGAGTGTTTGTTGCAAATGCATTTTCTAACTGCCATTATTAACATGAAAATGTTAAAGATTTAGGTCCTAAGGTCATAATGGCAGTAAAAATAACACCTATCAGATAGGATTTCCCACCATGATTACAGTAAGGGATTCATCAATCCATTTATGTCACTAACTATCAGGCTCTACAAGACTTAATGAATAATAACTGACTCAAATTAGTTTTTCTCCAGAAGAAAATAAGGTTTTCTACATCATGAAAACTGCACAAAAACAAGTAATCTTTCAAACAACAAGAGACAATTACAACGCAGTTGGGAAAATGTCCCCATCTTATGTATTTAAAAAAATATACTTATAAATTCTGATTTAAGGAAGTACTTTTAAAATAAAGTGAATTGGTAGCGCAGGCAGGAACAGAAAAATTAAAATGATCAAGCTGTGGATCTTAGTGGACAAGTTTTACAGTAACCTGTGCAGGTGTTTTTTTTTTTTTTTACCTGGACGAAGACTTTCTGGAGCAGTGCCCTGCGGTCAGCCAGGGGCAGCTCCTGCTGGGTGTGGCCTTGACCTGGGGTCTTCTCCTGGGTGGGTGGCGGCGGTGGTGGTGGTGGCTGCGGCAGGGTGGGGCCTACTGGGGCTTCGGCCATGTGGGGCAGGTCGAAGAACAGGTAGAGGCATTTGACCAGCGTGGAGGGTACAGACATGGTCGTCATGCAGTCCACTGTTTTCTGATGGAGGGGAGGGAATGAAAGGGGAGGAAGAAGAAACAGATTGTGAATTATAAATAAAACAAATTCATTTCAGAAGAGGGGAAAGAAAAGAAAAAGAACAGTGTCATGATTCTACTGAAATGTATCGCCCCACCTGAAGTGCAGAACAGAAGCTACTCAATACCTAAAGATGAAAACGTTTTTTTGTATATTTGTTACTGTGCTATGATTCATGGTTTGTTTCTGTGAGGAAGAAACTGCCTTGAATAGCTTTGAGGGCTTTGTGTGTGTTTATTGTCTATTAATGCATGTGTGCGTCTGTGTATGAGAGTGTGTGTGTGTGTGTGTGATCATGGCAAGGAAAATGACTGGAGAAAGAGATGAGGTTTGTGCTCACTGAGGCGAATGATTCAGATAATCAAACGCTGCCTCCTACACACACACAAAAAAGAAGCTCACACTGACAAATAATCGCATTCTTTCATCTACACACACACACGATCACACACACACACGATCACTCACACACACGATCACTCACACACACGATCACACACACACGATCACACACACACGATCACACACACACACACGATCACACACACACACACACACACACACACACACACACACACACACACACACACACACACACACACACACACACACACACACACACACACACACACACACACACACACACACACACACACACACACACACACACACACACACACACACACACACACACACACACACACACACACACAGTGGCTGGTTGAGATGACCCTCCCATTTACTCCAGCTCTGTCTGTACCACAGAGAGACTCACAAGGATGAATAACAGAGCACAGGACACACACAGCAAATTCAGTCCCTCAGCTGATCGATGGAGAGAAGGCGTGGGGGAGGGTGTGTGTGTGTGTGTTTACAGGCTGTGACATACTGGCCCTGCTGCAGCTTTAAGGTCAAGGTCAGCTGGAAAAAAGACATTTTATTGGATATGTGTGTCTGTGTGTATAAGTTAAAAGAGAGAGGAAGACAGAGAAAATGAAGGAGAGAGAGAGAGAGAGAGAGAGAGAGAGAGAGAGAGAGAGAGAGAGAGAAAGAAAGAAAGAAAGAAAGAAAGAAAGAGAGATAAAGGAAAAGAGACAGACACAAGGAAAGAAAGAAAGAGGGAAAAATGTCAAAAACCTATATGTGTGTTTCAAAGATAAAGCACACAGAGCGTGAAGGGCATTCTGTTAAAAAAAAAAAAAAACGCTGAGATAGAGAGACAGAACTACAAACAAAAAAATTGCTGTTTTATCATCTGAGGGAGGAAAGCGGGAGGTGAGAGAAAAAGAGAGAGAGGGACAGCATTAAAGAGAGGGGAGTGACGTCAGGTTTATGGGAGGCCAGCTGCCAGGAGGGTCCTTTGTTTTACTGTCTGAGACACAAGAGGAAAAGAATACAAATCCATTAAACCCAGTCACTCTCACTCTCACTCACACACACACACACACACAGGACCGTGAGCAAACCTGGTAGGTCATTCTTTTTCCTGTCAAGTTTGTGTGTACTCAAATCAAACAGTTACGCAGCAGTATAATGAAACCGTTGCCTGAATGACACAGAAGCAGGTTGGGAGGTTTCCAGGAACATGCAAATGCTGGTTAATATTGCCGTTGGTTGGGTCATTTTTTTCAATCAAAGGCTGGTTTAGGCCACCAGTAGCACTGTGACTAAATAGCAACCCCTCATTAATTTAAATGAGACCGCTGCATTGGCACAGAAAGACAACCCCCAGGGCCAAAAATGTGCACATTTCTGGCATAATACTTATACATACCAATCCACAGTAAACACTGCAAGCAGGGTTAAGTAGTCTGAGCAGCGAAATGAGCCTCAGAAACATACAGAAATGTAAGAAACTTTCTTTTGCTGCCTTTAAATGGCAAAGACTGAAGGACTGTTGAAGGAGTTGTATTGGATGTTTACTTCAGATTCATACATTCATACAGTAAAAAAATGCTTCCTGGCTCAACAAGAATAACAATCTGGCATTTCTACAACCGTAAAATACAGTCAATCTGGCTTCACTTAAAACAGACACGATCCCCCAGCCGAATGAAATGTACAAGAATGCATTTTGAAACGGCTAACCAGACTATAAAACACAACCAGCCCCTAACAGAAAGGAAACGTGGAGTGGTTTAAATCCCGATATGTTTCTTGTTTGCTGTGGGCACCAGGGAGGCCACTTCTGAGAAGTTTAAATTAAAGCAAAGAGTTGAACTTAAAAAATAAACCTTGATTTTATTCCCTGATAGCAGAAGACTTGCTTTATGCATTGTTACAAGCCTGAATATTTATTTTTTTTTAAACTGCTGTGTACACAGTAAGCAGTGGCACTTTAATGACCCCCTTGAGGCATTTATCCTTCAACTTTTAGTAGTGCACAGAAGACTGTCTCAAACAAACAAGCATTAACACCAACTGTACTAGATCTAACCTTTCCTTCAAGCTTCCAAATGTAGTGGTCCGCAAATATTCTCTTAAATGTTCAGGGCTTGAGTAAACCTATAGCTAACCCCTGCAATGGACACTGATACTGTGAGTGTGTGCATTTTGTTAAAGGAAGATCAGGGTGTTAAAACATCTCCGCAGAAGGAGAGGGGAAGTGTTTGACTCGACAACAACAGTGAATTTCTGATGTGCAGCGGAGCAGGAAGAGCAGCCAGCTGGTCAGCTGACAGCGATGCACGCCTCAAGACCTCCAGAGGAATGCAGGCCGAAAAGTTCAAAAGGCGTCTGCTGCTGGCCACAGTGCAAGAGCACAACGAAAAACAAGACTTACTGCCTGACCTTTAAACCACAAGCCCAAGAAGCTGCCATGTTAAAATTCAGAAATACATGGAGCAGTCTTGAATGGTGACCAGAAGCTAGAAATCCAATTTCTGACTTTATCTCACTGCATGCAAGTTTGAAAATATGACAATGATGCTATCCATGTGACATACAGAAGCATCAATAACATGACTATGAGTAGAAAGCAAATATCAGGTATAAACAGGAGCAGCATCAATTCCTTCTTTCAGTGCGGTAAAACAGATTTAACAAATTACTATTTGGGGAGAATGAGGTGGGATGGTCCGGTGGGGATTTTTACTTGTACTCACGAGCCTGTTTCTCAGTTCTTACAGAGGCTGATGCTATTTTCTGCTGAGAGATCAAAGAGGGAGGATGCAAATGGGTCAAAGAGAGACAGAACACTGAGAAACCTCTTTTTTTTTTTTACAAGTTGTTTCCTCTGATTTATCCATCTACGCTCACATGTAGGAGGGCAAGCCTCACAAACAAACAAAAAATCAAGGGCACAAACAGAAAAACACAAAAAGAGAGAGAGAGCACAAAAAAAAAATAGTGTTATTCTGCCAACCTGTCCGGAGGAGGCCAATAGGTTGATGGTGGTCAGAAGCATCCAGCCACGACTCGCCTCCTCACTCTGGTTCACCTCCAGGAACTGGACTATGGCTCGACTGGCTGCCTCTGGAGAAGCAAACACACACACACACACACACACATAAACACACAGTTAACTTAAAGCAAAGTGACAGCTCATTGTGGTAGGCAGATGGGCTGCTGGAACAATGATCAGTTATGCAACAAATAAATCATCTTGGTGGAATGACATGAGTCTTGTCTACAGCCCGCTTCTGCAGGGGGAAAAAAACATAATTTGTACATATTAACAAGTTTCTAACGTGCTGTTTGATATTCCACTCTTCAACGGACAACATCTTTAAACATAATAGTATAGGAAAAAAGAAAGTAGGCAAATGTCAATCTCACATGTGGCTCCTGTAGCCGGTGGGCACTGAAAACCTTGAATAAACCAACTATGTATTGGCTTCAAGACATTTGTGCTTCACAGAGGACTTTTGTCCAAATGTCGTCTCTGGCCTTTATCCAATTCCCAGCAAATCTCTTTCTCTCCTCCATCAAAACAAAGGACTATGATGCCTGAGAGAAATAGCATGATATGTTAGACCTTTTTTGTTGGGGAGAAGTAGTATTTTGTCCTAATCTTGTACAACTAAATGCAAGCCAGGCTGTCTTCAATAACCTGTGTCTGCTACAGTAACTCACCTCTTACATAAAGGAATACAGAGATAAAGATTATGAACATACTGTATATAGTTGGTATTTATTCAATGGATACATGCAGTTTAGCTAACACAACATAGGCAGTGATGTAAAGCAGTGACTTAACTGACTGTAACACACTATGTTTAAGATTAAGATTAAGATTCCAGTCTGTCTGGCTCTTAAAACAAAGACTTATCTCCAAACATGTAAACAACCAGTGCTGTTTCCAAAATGACTCCATCATTCACTCATTCACACATCCACTACTGTCTTTATAGGAGACAGTAGTTAACTCAATAGTAATCAGTAAATTGAGTTTGGACAATTATGAATCAGTTTTCATCATCACTTAACGAATTGCATTGTGGGATTGTTAGCAACAATGGATGACTGACTGTATCACACATATTCTGTCAGTTTAAGATGGAAAACGCTAAAGATTAAACACCCTTCCTTACAAGAGTCTAGCTCTAGTTCACTGTTATTTTCTAATTTGATTTGAAGCATTTCAAAGTCAGTTTAGACCCTGAGTCAACCACTGACTCAATCTTTAGAGGCCTGGTGACCAGCTGGAGGAGTGTGTGTTAGACTGTGGTGTTGCAAAACCAGAGCTGTGCTCTGCTTGAAAACAACACATCACATGTTCAGACAGAGTCAAGAGAGAGATGATAAAGTAAGATAAGTTAGAGGCAGGAAGCTAGAGACTTATAACCCTGTGTGTGTGTGTGTGGGGGGGGTGTAAACTGCTACTACAGTCAAAGGAGATACTGCTGGCTCACCTGTAGTGAAGACTAACCTTTCATGTGAGATTCAACACACATTGCACTGGTCCTTAGTACAAAAATATCTACTGAGTGAGAAACAGTTAACTGATATAAATTGTAGCATCACAATTTTAACTATAAAATCATCCTAACTGAAGATAATGGAAGGGGAAAAAATCCCTTCAACGCCCATGTTGTTAGCCATGTTTCCCCCCTAAGGTATGAAGAACTGTTAGTCCCAGGAACTACTTCAAGGATCGACAAGGCCTGTCCTTCCTTCAGCTTGTGGTTGCCTGCGTTTCCTCTGCAGTCTCGTGACCCACAGAGATTAGGAAAATTAGTCAGCTGATTGATGAAAAAGTGATGGCTGTTTTTACATATAATTTTTTTAACGTGAATATACAACGATGCTGGGATGTTGTTGGTCCATCTGTGGCATGCTTTCTTCTGTTACTCCATGTTGATGTGTCAAAGCACAATGCAATACCAAACCACTGGTATTTCCAATCAGAAATGTTTAGCGCTGCAAGCTTCCCTCCCAAAGTTTGTTTACTTTTGGAAAATAATAACCGCCAAGAAGAGAAACAAGACTTTTTTGGGGCGAAAAAGAATGTGCAGTTATTAAGGATTACATTGCAGCCTGTTTGGTGGCTGCCAGCTGTAGCGCTCTCACTCAATACTGGACCAATTTCAAAAACTGTTGTCCCAATTAGTCACTTAGACACAAAAACAAGGGGAAAATAGGTTTCAAAAATACCAAAGTCTCTCCCTATGGGAGAAGTTCCTCCAAAGATTCCTAGTCCCTGGGAAAAGTTTCTCCGGTGGAAATGTGGCTTTTACCACCAAAGCCAAAGTGAGAACAATCACACCCGCACAAAGGGGGAAGGGAACAAGTAAATCATCTTTATGACAGAAGAAGCAAACCGGTTATGGGAAATAACCGTAACTGATGCTGAAGAAATGATAAATTGATGTTTACAAACTTCCTATTACATCTTTACCGTAATAAATCTACGTGTCAGAGGGCTCACCTGTGGATTTATTAGAGGCTCTTCGTCTTATCTCGGTCACCATGAGCCGTGAGACCTGGGTAGTGAACTGCAGCAGGTCGGAAAACTTCTCCGTCATGCTGCTGGGTGGAGCATTCCCAAACACCTAAAGAAGAAATCCCCCAAAAAATCCATGTATGTTACTCTAAAATAAAAATAAGAAATCTTATGTCTTTATACAGTAACAAGGGTTAAAATGACCATAGATAGTAGAGAAAATCTGACTTCTTTACTGGAGAGAAAAGAGAAAACAATGAAACTGTAAATAAAGCAGCAGTTCCCCACAGTCTGCAATCACATAAAGCAGGGACACACAGAAATCATCAAGGTACAGGTGCACTGGCTCGCATCTCTCTGGGTTTTTCCTGCCATGTCCTAATTTTACAACCACAGAGCACAGCCTTCGGGGGACCAGGGCAAAGATAAACTACACTTCATTCAACAACGACTCATCATGTATTTATTTACCAAGCAAATCTGACATGAAAGTAGGCCTGGAGCCTGGTGTCCTGCTGCACCGGGAGTACTCTACTTTTGAATTCTGACATGAATTATGCCACCAGTGAGGGAATCACAGCCAGCACTGGATAATTAGCTGACAAGAGACCCTTACTAAGGTACTCCAGTCTGACGAGAACACTCAACAGTGCAGCTTGCAGCAGCTGCTACAAAACAATGTAGGCATACTACTCTATCAGTGTAATATAAAGAAAGACTGTAAACAGAGAAATCATTTCACTGAGTCCTGCATTATCTCTTTTGTTGGAAAAACCGACACTGATGAAGACATTTTAATATATTCCTTGGCCGATTAATTATCAATTCATTCGTTGTCCAATCTACATGCATTTCTCACTGTCATTAGTGCTGGAATGGTTAGACTGTAATCAATTAGTCAATCAACAGAAATTTAGGAAAAAGCAAGAACAATTTAATTGCTTCTCAATTTTAGGGATTTTCTGTTTGTTTTTTTCTTCTTTCTCTTTACAGTATTACATGCATACTTCAGGTTTTGGATTGTTGGTCAAACAAAACAAGAAATTAAAAAATGTCACACGGCTCTCAGAGCTGATGTGCATTTTTCACTATATTTTCATATTGTAGAGACTAAAAGATTAATCAGCTAATCAAAAAAGACTATATCAATATGTAGATTACTTGCAGAACTGATTATCTAGAATTTACTGTATGTCTAAGATTTTTCAGGTGTTTGGATTTGGTTTATTATGTGCATATGAAAGCAAGCTACAATTACTTATTTTTATAACCACAACTACAAACAAAACACTTTCATTTTCAGTGTAGGGACGTTTTTACGACATTTCCAACACATTAACATTGCTTGTTCGAGTTTATGTATATAGTTTTGATTCAGCCTGTGGCCAGCCAAGTATAAAGGTTGTTATATATTGTGAGGTTAAAGCCAAAAGTGAAAGACAAAAGGTCTATGATCAAAACATTTTCAATTAAGCCTAGTGTTGACAGTGTGTGGGAGTTCACTGCCTTTGCATGACTCTCCTACGCACCTGTGTACCAGGTGTGCATTAGACAATATTAACTTTGTCAAATATTTTTGGAGATCAGGTTGATCCCAGTATGCATGTGTGTCAACAAGGTGCTCAAGATTTAATTCCATGTCAGTATGAGAGGTTGTGATAAAGTACGATTCCATATACAGAGGTTTGATCATTTACATGGTAGATACGGTCAATATGAGTGACCCAAAGCTAGTGTGAAAACATGTATGTCATTGTGCTCTATTTAGCTGAACTTTAGTCATAAAGTTAACACCTGCACAGATAGCAGGTTTATTTACATCAGATTAAACTGCACTGGGACTGGGAGGTGTCTACTCAGGTGCGTATGGAAATTAGCAGTTAACCACAGAATTTGAATTCCAAATAGTTCCCAGGTGACTTCTCATATACTGAGTTTATATCAGTCTATGATGTAAGAGGCACTCTAAGAGTAGATGGAGCACCTTGTCTGTAACACCGTGAGCCCAAAGCATGCCTGACTATTAATCTTTTTTTTAGGAAGACATAGACAGTCAACACCAGGTCTGAATGCCAGCTTCATACATTACAGAGCTCAAATGAATGCTTTTCAGTAAACCGTCAACTAAGTGTCCTTATGAGAAGTGATATCTGTTCTGTTCTGTTCTGTTCAGAATTGTAATTGAGACCATCAACATTTATCTACCTGTGTCTGGACCACCTCCAGCCCTCCCTCCACCCCTGGTGTGACTTACCCTGTTAAATACAGGAAGCATCATGTAGAGCTTCTCTTCCTGCTCCTTCTGGGTCATGTGGCGAGGAGGGTGGCACAGTTCAGAGAAGAGGCGTCGCAGGTGCATCAGGCCTAGCGCGTTATCCTGGGGACTGCACTCCTCCTGCCTTGGCCGCCCCATGATCCTCTTCACCATGTTCATCTTTAGCGGCTTTGTCAGGGCAAAGGCAGCCCTGCAGATGAGAGACAGGAGGTTTAAGACATGCCTTAAGGCAACTCAACACTTAAAAAGGTGCTGTTGGGCTGAGTATTGTAGGTATTATATCACACACAATATCATTGTAAAAATTCAAATGATACTGTACTGTATGTACTGTTGGGAGAATTTGCTTTGTGAACAAGATCTACCTTAACAGCATTTTAAATCATTTTATAATGTAACATTATAACAATCTAAACATGTAGCAAGCCACCATAAAACAAATAAATGCAGTGTTTCCTCTATGTTGATTTTGGAGCGACAGCCCGCCGCTGTTAAATTTCTGCCGCCACGGTATCAGAAATGGGGCAGACGCACAATGTAGTCCCGGTTGCCTTTTAAATGATCCTGCCGACATAATGCACCCCCGTTGGCTGCCGCTCACATTGCAATTTAACAACAAGTAGAACTATTCAGAGGTTATTGGGGCTGTCCAGTTTAACTCCACATACTGTTGTGTTGATGTAGCTTATTGTCAAAACGTTTGCTTTCTTCCAAGTCGACTATTAAACTAACAGCTCCACCAAAAACGTCACCGCGGTGGGTCCGTTTTAATTGGACAACATTCAACTTGTCAGTTCTCAGCTCAACGTCCTGATATCAAACATCTGGAAACATTAAAACAGTAAATATATTTGTTTGTGTCGCAGCGAAGTGTCACTTCTGTTTCATACGCAATACGTTTCCCAACGGAACGACAGGACGGGGGGGGGTGTTCGGACGGGCCTGCCCCCACTGCTAAAAAAAATCCTAGAGGAAACACTGAAATGTATTGTGATTGACATAACCTGCCTTCTGCAAACTTCAACTCTCAGCTGATTGCAAGTAAATAGTAAACCAAAACTGTCATTTTAATACATTTGACTCCTTACATGCTAGCTTGTTTATCAAATAATTATTGGGATTAACAGTAGTGAAACGCAGCTGTCAATACTGGCAAGATAGTACACAATTTAAAACAATACTGAGTCATACTATTACAATTCTCTCAAGACTATCTTTAAGATGGTTGCTAGGAGACTTCACAGAGCTGCAAAGCCTACATACAACACGGACGAACATCCGCTGATAAAAACAGAATCAACAGAATCATCCTGGAACATTTGCAACAAACATGCTCATCAATCTCAAATACAAGTTTCCCTTTCAACCACACTAACACACTGTACCTTGCTCAAGGGCACGTCGACAGTGGTGGGGGAAGGAGAGAAGAGCATTTCTCATTTATTTTCCCCACATGATAGAGTATCAGCCTCTAGGGACGCATGACATTATAGAAAGGAGGGGGGGGGGGATCACATTGTTTTGCTAAAGGAGATATGTAAAAACCTTCCAACCTCTTTCCTCAGCTCTTATTTCCCTTCCTAGCAATTCTCCATCAAAGATAATCACTATCGAGTTACTAGGACATTTTGTTACATCGTAATGACAGCACATCGGCTCTGACCCTTGGACTTTCATACTGGAAAGGTGAAGATTTAGCAGCTGCAATCTATTTTCCTACTTAATAATGAATGATAATAAATGATATTTTTCTCATGAGCATCAGATTGCCTTATGTGTAAATCACTGCACAGTACAAGACATCTGCTCAAACAATGGGGTTTCCTTTACATCTAAACACCAGGTACAAACAAATGTTCCTGGCAAGGTTACAGCCCTTAAGTGTTCATCAACTGGTAGACCTATGCTGAGGTGAACAGCAGCTAAAAAGCACAGACAGTTCACAATCAGCCCCGTGAGAAAGTCAGCCAGCACCATGGACAGTTTAGAGACGTGACAGTCTACCACGCAATCTGACCCTTCCCAGTGGAGGAAGTAGTGCACTCCTCACAGTGGATTACTCTCACTTTAGACATTGACAGAATAGGCCCTGCCCTTTAGTATCAAACATAAACACAATGAAAGGTTCAACAATCAGGTGTGTTTTTGTTTGTAGGGAAGGGAAGTAAATAATTAAATGTAATCAAATGTAGCCAAAAAAAAAAAAAAAAAAAGCGTTAATTCCCCGCCTATTTAGGGTCTTGTTTCGCAAACTTAAAATAAAACCGAAACATTCGAATACTGATTTGGAAGTCGATTGCCATTGCAATGGTGGAAGCTTCGAGGCATTCAGGTCAGCCCTAGCATTATGCTCCACTCTGTAGTCCTTCCTCGATGGCACCTACTTAGCTACCTCAGTAGACTGGTAATAAGTATTTTTCATTCCCTCTCCTCAGCCACTTATGTGAAGTTTAAACAAATCTGGATTCAAACCAGCCACCCTCAGGGTAAAAGCCTCTCTGAGAAGGCTAATTCACTCTTGGCAAGCTTCTCTGTCTGTTGGCCCAACTTGGCTGTGTATAAATTTGATTCTATTGTTGTGATATCCCAAGTACTGGCACTAAGAATATATCAGGGTATTTTTAAAGTAGTTTGTAGACTTGACTTCATGCCAAAAACAAATGATTGAATAATGACTGAGGATGCTCCTCCTTGCTGCTGGCCCTATGCATTTCCTGTCAACAACAACCCCAACTGAGTTTTGTTCTTGGGTCAGTGTTGTACACATTTTTAAAAAGGGCCAGATTGTCTCCTTCCCAAGACAAAAAAGCATTCTGATTTTGGTGACCCCCATGACCTTTCCTATAGTCCCACAATCACAGCTTATTTCCAGATGCAGTACGATGTTGACTGTGACCGTAACGGCTAAGTGGTAAGATTATTAGGTGTTCCCAGATGCCTGCCCTTTATTGAGTGTTCTTGTTCAAGGTCTGCTTTGCCATGACTGGCATCTCAACATCCCACATCTACTTTCACCTCATCCTTGTCATTCCTTTAAGGAGTGTCATAAAAGACAGCAAGAATGTGAAAAGAAACATAATGGCAGAGACAGACAGCTACAAAGAAGCTTCCAAGTGTTATTCTGATTTACAGGAACGTGGCATCTGTGGCACTAACGAAATTACTAAAGACTGAAGGCTTTAGTAACTCATCCTGCCCACACAGCAGGGCTGCCCTCTGCATGAACTCGCACTCAAACGACAATTCCATTTAACATCCGCCATTTGGTACACTTTTATCTAAAGTGCCTGACAGTATCCATGAGTGTGTGCATACGTTTTTAGCATGCACAGTCTCAAGAAATCAAGCCCCTTCACCTGGTTAGTGCTTTTTCTTTGTGATTGCTGTAGTCATGCTTTAAGTTTTTTCACTACATCTTTCCCCAGTTTGAAAGAGAATTTCTTCCTTTTTTTAAGATTATTTTTCAGCTTTTATTGACTTTATTAGATAGTCACATCTGAAGAGTGTCAGGAAAGTGGTGAGAGAGAGACAGTGGATGACATGCTGCAAAGGGCCGCAGGTTGGAGTCGAACCCGGGCTGCTACAATAAGGACTCCTTTGTACATGGGGAGCACATGCTCTACCAGGTGAGCCACCAGAGCAGCCTGAGAATTTTATAAGAAAATAAGCACACACACAGGTACAATGTTGGGTTAATCTCAGACCCATTTTAGACACATGATGGAGATCAAATGAGACAAGACCTGAGAGGCTCAGGGTCTGACATTTACAATACAGCCTGTGCTGAGAGCGATATACTCCACAATTCAGCTTTTACTAACCAGCTCTGCCAGTCCAAGATAAGGCATTAGAGCAAGCCCTACAATGTATTTCCTTCCAAAACTACAAAATGATACCACTGCCTGCTGCAAACAGATAAAGTTAGGTGAACATGTGACAGGGGATTTTTGTTTTTAGTGAAAGGCCTGAAGATACAACAATTGTAAATTGTAGCAATCCCATTTTACTGCATGCTCTCTAATCTAGATTAGACATGACGGTGGATTTAACTTTTTTTTCTGACGGGATTCTTAAGGGTCCACCTGTGCAGCAAAAAATAATAAAACATGTAAAAATAAAATAAATAACATAATAAAATAATAAAATAATAAAAAAAAACAGGTAAAAGATAAGATCTTCATTATGCTGCAGGCACATTAAAGTGTGAAAAAAAAACACTTCTCTAATTATTGACTTATACACACTACTGGTTTTCCTTTCGCTCCATTTATAAGAGGAAGTGAGTGACTGCAGAACATGAAGTCTTTTCAGCCACAGGAAGTTCCAAGGCAAGGTCTGATTAAATATACTGTTGAGAGAACAAAGTTCCAATCTATAAAGCTGAAAAAAATGTTTTGCTGCAATCCGACTGTGGGACTGATTGTGAATACATGCATCCTGGGCAGATGTTTACAAGGGCTAACAGAGTTTTTGTGTCAGCATGCAATTCACAAATTGCTTTTGTTTTGTTACTTTTAATGTAAAGCCAACTGAGATGGTCATAATCAACAAACACCATTAAACTGTTATCATAGTGAAGTGCTAACAACACATACAATATAAGCTGACCTAGACAGTCTTCCACAGAACCAGAAGAAAATGACTCCTGGCTTTTGACTGCATATTAGAAATTGAGACTCCGCAGTAGATCAGGAAATTGCTGTACCGTTGCTGTATTTGTGGCACAGCACCCATTTCACCAGACATACTGACTGTTTTACCTTAAGAATAGTATAAGACCTCTAAATGACATCTATTTTATCAAGAAAACTCATAACTGACAGACAAGTAGCCATTACATTAACCAATTATTTATCCTTCATGTGTCTTATTAAGATTAGGTTTATGGAAGTACAGGTTAATTGCTATTTTGACATATAAACACTGATAGAAGCTATCCCAGGCACTGCTGCCGCCTAATCAGCTCTCTGCAGTGCTAACATCCTTCCCCTTTCTTTATTGTCAGATGTATCATGTCTGTCCACTGCTTCATGTTCATAACACTGTAATCCATGGAAAATGACCACAAGTCATGATGAACATGGAGGCCATTGGCAGTAGTAAAACAAAGACCCATGAAAAGCTTTGCGAAAAAATTTGACCAAGCCAAACAAAGTGATCAAGATATAATAGCCTCAGCAGCATCAGCAAAAAAAAATATCTTCAGCTGTTGGCTATAATGGAAACTCAGGCTGAACCACAGACAACCGTGTTGAAAAGCTGCCAGTAAAGGAGAAAATCTTGCTGGATGTCAGAAATTTAGAATCCAAAAGCAGAAGTGGTTGGACTGTGGCTGGTTTAAAAATATCCAGCCCAGTGGCCCAGGTTCCTGAGTCATTGTTAAGCTGCAAGTATCAAAGTGAAAAAACTCCATAAAACCAATAGGACTGATAGAAACTGGCAGGAGTTTCTTCAGAGACCTGGATTTGTTTGGAGAGTCTTAGTGGGTGTCACACATTGAAACCTGGTGACATCTTAAAAATAGACTTTGCTTCTAACCTGGATAATTCTGCCAACCAGAAAATGTAAAGGCCGGCTGGTGGGGGTCACAAAGGGAGTTATAACTGAGTAGCTAGCTAGCTAGATAGCTAGATAGCTAGATAGATAGATAGATAGATAGATAGATACTTTATTTATCCTGAGGGAAATTCTAATATGCATTGCCTTTGTCACACATACATTCTTAAATAATACATCTTTGCTACCTCAAGGTTTCTTTCCATTACATAAAAATAACCAGATAACCACAATCACAAGTAGAAAGCCCTATTCCTCTATCCACCTAAACAAAAAGGAAAATTCTATTATTTACAACTTCTCAGGGTTCCCACAGTGTTTTATAGTGGAGGCACCGCACCTCACGTGAAATAAGGAGAACCTCTGCCGACATCACAAGAAATTATAAAATTTTTATGAAATCAAATACTATGCTCATCAGATTTCAGGAAAAAACAGAGCTGCGGGGCTACATCACACAGCAAGGGCCATGGAATTTTTGAGTGAGGTGACTGTTTTGACTGTCATCTACAAACTACATTATTAACAAGAAGTGATGCGGAGATACGTTATGAACACTCAGCTCTGCAGGTGACTGAAGATTTTGTTTTTCAAAGGGTCTCATTTTCATTGAGTTTGACGTCATTTCTATCGTTTCTAACAACATTGTTATCACCCAAATAATAGCTGAGATCTGGGAACAGGGCAGTATAACTGAAATGAGGTACGACAGAACAAGAAATTCACCACTTTATTTGGAAGTTAAACCAAAAGTAAGCACTTACTGAAAAGGTCAGTAAAAAACCACAACTGCACAGGAACATACAACTGCTTTGAACCACAAAGTCAATCTATAAACTGTGATGGATATCTAGAATGGACAATTTATAATAATGCCACCTTTGGCCTTTTTTAAAATCTACAAGATCAGTGTGGCGAGCCTGGGTCTTTGTTTAAACCAACCTTTTATAAAAATTAAATGATCCTTTAAGCTGTATTGATGCCTAAGTAGCTCACCTATCTTTTGTGCTATAATGTAGCCTTACCCCAGATCAAAGCTAGCATTTATCTCTGAACAATGCTGACTGTTAACGCTGCTGTATTGGGCCCTATGTAACAGAAAGTCACTGAGGCAGACAAGAGTGCAGAGAGAATGGTAGAGCCGGAGCGCAGCAGGGCTGGGACCACAAACTGGGGCAAACACATGTCATACGACTCAGCATAAGGCTTAGCTGGAAAATCAACAAAAGGAGAGGCAGTGATCTGCAGACAAATGCAGCATTACAACTCACTCCACCTATTTGGTAAGCAATGAAGCCACAGAATCTAGGCCTAGGACACATCATCAAATTACTGTCTTGGACCAGTTTTACTTGATTAATATCTCAGGGAGGAACACAGCCTCACTTTAAACACACATTTTGTTTTTGAATGGCTTGATGAAGCTTCGTTTCAGAATAGATGGTAGCTGTTATTTATCCAGTCTGGTGTGAAAACAAAGGTTTCAAGACTTAAAATAGCATACGTGCTAGACAGTAGCTGGACAGTCTAGTCTCGTCTCAGATGTGTATTATTGTAAATTTAAGTATGAATGGACAAACATGAGTACAATACACACACAAAAAAATGATTAAATCCCTGTCTGTTCTCATTTGTCTCCACTGTCTGGATGCTAACCAAGTTTACTATCAGGTTTTACTTCCCTCCTTAAAACGGTTTGGGCACCTTTCGAGACATTGTATGTAATACAGACCTATACAAATAATGATATGAATGATGAATACCTGATGGTTGATGTTGTGGGGGGTTCTGCATTAAAACATGGATATAACAGCAGGATTATCAGCAGAATATAGGGAGTGCTTTAATTCAAGTGACTGTCTCTAAATTAACACAATTTCTTATTTCAGATCTGGAAACCTAGCCAGGACAAACAAGATGCCCACACACTTGGCAGACAGAGAACATTTACTTCACTCAGATATGAAGCTATTTTATCTGTTGATCCAAAATGATTACCTAGAGGAAGCTGGAAATCGTTCAGAAGGACTGAGAATTGTGAGCACAAGCAATTTAGATTCCTAGCACAGCTTCCACATTATGCTGTTGTTATCTCCAACACTGCCATTGAGCAGCTTTGTCTGTGACACAGAATTTGTTATATCCTAATATAACCAAGAAAGTTTAAACCTTGCTGGCCCGTTAATCATCTGTCTGCCCTTATGTGAATTTGTCCAGCAGTTGACATATGCAAGCAGAAAGCTCACCGCATACTTGATCAACCTTAGGGAGTAGTGACATAATGGGGAGGATTAAGATAGCAGCTTTGATGAGATTAGAAACCTATAGCACCATCACCATACGAAGTGATTACCAACTTAAAGCTAATGATACTTTCTAGACAGAAAAAAAATCTGTGTGCATCCCTAGTCATGCTACGCTATAGCCAATGCCATAATCAATTCCATTTCAAGCAAAAACAGAATCAAACCATGTCTTGTCTCAACTGAACTAAAGAAAAAGAGTCAATGGCATCAGTGGAATGTGGATTCCTATGCAGTGGGGAACTGAGCTTGCTTTCTTGGCCCTCCAGTCTTTTTCAAATCATTCTCTTTAAGAGGACGCCAGCTTCAATGAACGTCTCACAGAGTTAGCACCAACTCCTGGGAGATGAAGGCAGCCAGTGCCCTGGAAAAGCCCAACTCTTCAAAGGCTTGTGTGGTTGTTCCTCTGGAGAAAGTGATGTAATCACAGAAATGTCTCCTGTCTGACAGTTTACGGGGGTAGGTGGAAGCTGGGGAGCTCCACAGAGAAGAAAAAAAACTGTGTTGACAGGAGTTGGATGAAACCAGACTTGTAAAACAAAATGCAAATTTGAAGAAAGTAAAAGGCTATGTAGGCAAAGCGGTGAATTCACACCATCTCCAGCCAAATGCTGCTACGGGTGATAAACGGTCTCCTCTGCAAGCCATAGTGACACACACACAAACACAGTTAGATACTTCTCTTTGTTAGCTGACAAGCCACTAGAAGAAATAGAAAATATCTTCTGACACCTTGAGACATTTTAAAAATCATAACGAACAAAACAGAACTTGAAGCATTGTGGATTTCGAGTGACAAAGTTTCAAAGGAGCAGCTTCTAACTACTGTGGCAGGTTTTTGATAAACAGCTGATGCATGACCTGTATGAGCGTAATAAGAGCCAGAAGGGCAGGAAATGATCTCATGCCAAGCAAGTCCGGACAGGACCAGAGTCAACAGCCTCCTCGCTGGATATCTATTTAGGCCTTCAGTAAACGCTGCCTGTGTTGTCATCATCACATGGTTGCTGTTACCACCAGCCACCATCCAAATGTTAATAAATTCTACCTGTGTTTTTCCTCGCAGCTGTTTTGGCAGATAAGCATTTACCACTGGAAATGTTGTGGTGCAGCAGCTATTGTGACCCAAAGACACACAGTTAATTTATTTCTCAAAAATCAATCAAGTACACCCTTTTCAAATAAGTACTATTGCTGCCTTACAAGTATTTTTCCAGTAATGTGTTGGTTTTGTCACTGAATGGTATCCATGACAACAAGTGGGTCCCACAAATAAATTGCTGGCTGTCAACAATCATATTTACAAAAGAAAATTATATAATTACAAAATACTAGCCCCAGTAGGGGGAACTATAATCACATATTCATATTATATATGATTTATTATATGATTTCAACATATATTAATATTACACATTTCTATATATTTGCCCTTTTACATGCATGTTGAATCAGCCACAAATGCGCTGTGGTCCCTACTGTATGTACAATCCCTTTACCCTATAGTAAGCTATAACTCCAAGGCAAACTATTCACACAATGTGAGCTCCTAGAAAAAGGTGGTAAAATGTGGTCTTAAGAGGGACAGGCTGCTCTCTACATTATTTCTGAAGGGGTTCTTTGTAATGTTTCTTCCTTCTATTTCTGTTCCATCAGAGGTGCCTACCTCTCCATCTCAGCTTTTGGTTGAGTCGATTCACTTTGTTGTTTGTAATGCAGCCCTTTAATAACCTTATATGTGAGTTTCAAGAAAAGAAAAAAAAATCTCTGCTAGTTTAAGCAGGGCCTGTTAATTCAATTTAAAGAATACTGAATTGTAATTTGTGCTCTTAAATTTAAACATTTGCTACTATATGTAAAACATCAGTGACACCCCTGAAGGAAATATACTACTAATTCTGTTTCAATATATACTGAGGCATGCTTTATTCAAAGATTCACATCAGCAATGAGACAGGACATTGCACAAAAGGAATCATGTCTACCAAATAAAAATTCAACATCTTTACAAAGTTAAACGTAGCCCTGGCAAGCCCTTGCTTTATGCTTTTTATCCAGCACATGATGGCTCTAGAGACATCAGCGTATTATGTTACACATACAGTAGCTTCGACTGTTGCATCCCTCACTGCTCGGTGGTGGTAATGATGGTAATCCAAGCTTAGTACACGACTGCACTCACTCACTCTGAATGTAAGCATCCACCAAACTGCTTAAATGTTAAGTACACATGTAAATTAGGCTGGCACTGATACTGAGATGATTGATTTTACATCAGTAATAAACAATAAACATGCTATACTCCATCCACCAAGGTCAGGCTCGTCTGTAACAGTAAACAAACCCTGGTCACCGCGGAGACAAGCTCAGCACCCAGCTCCTGATTTTCCCTACCTGCTGTTCTCTCTGCGCTCCGCCAGCATCTCAACTCATCAGCAGCAGAAAGCACAAAAATATTCCACTACATACAGTATATCCTCTTCCTCCAAAAACTGTTGTCTTTCTGATAAGCCGACGACAATGGTGTCATGCCTTCCTCTCACGGCAGAGTGAAAAGAGGAGAGGCTAAGCACGGAGGCATGGCTTGTCTTCATTGGCAGTGCCAGGGGCTTTGTTCGCCAACCAGCGCACTGTGTGTGTGGCCTGCCGGGACTGGCACAGCTGATCCCCCCCTGACACCGGGTGGGGTGTACAGAGCTTTGGAGGAAGAAGAGGGGAGGGTGGGGTGTGGGGGGGCTATGGCCATCATGGCGAGCGGAACATACCATTTAGACCTGAAAGGGGGGGGGGCATGCATAATTCACAGTAGTGAACACTATTAAAAATTCATCTTATGGGGATTCAGCCATCATTCTGTACATTCAGGCTCAGTGAGTTCACATTAACTTTGCATTATTATGACTTCAGACCCACATAGGGAATGAAACAAGTTTTCTCTAGAGCAGTCACTCAACCTTACATGTGTGCCCTTTACTACATATTGATGTCAGAGGCAATGTTTTGTAAAGAATGTAACACATGATAATGTATCGTAATTTTCTATTTTGAGCTCCCTCCATGTTATTGACAACAGAACAATCGATGACATGGCATGAAAATTACTCTGCAACTATTTTGATTATTTGTTTCCATTAATCAAGATAAACATCCTCACGACTCAGAGGATTTGCTTCTTTTACAAAACTGTAAACTCAATGTCTTTGGGTTGATTGGACAAAACAAGCCATTTGAAGAGGTTACTTTGGGCTTAGGGAAATTGCAATGGGGCCTACAGAGTAAGAATGCCATACTCAAATTCAGCTATTTAATTGTTGTGATTAGGAGAATTTCTTTATTTTATTCACCAATACAACAGGGTCACAGCCCTAAAAAAGTTCAGAAACCCTTTCCAAGAGACTGTAGTGGAACATCCTGAGAACCACTGAGTCTTGTGGTTCACTAAGAAGACACTGAAGTGTGGTTTTTCAGCAGGGGCACACTGGGCCATATGGAAATGAGGCCAGCGGGGGATGCAGATCATCCACCACACTGAATGAAGCCAGCTATACAATCTCCTACTCAACATACCACCAGAGGCAAGGTTGAATATACACTGGAAAGTGAACAAATCAGCAGTACCAGAGGCTTAACTGCAGCCAGAGAGACCTGTTGAGTTATAAAAGCCTGAGGGGTTCTGAGTAACTTGAAACACTCAATTTGAGCTGATTTCAGCTCTTCTCTGCCTAAAACTAAACTTATTATGCAAGCTTGACAGCTGCTAATCATGCCTCACAATTTTAGTTTTCATTCAGTAAGCAGGGAATTGACAATAGAATGGAATATGTTCATAAATAATGCAGTAAAATTGTTGTTGATTAACATTAATAACCATAAAACATACATGTGATCATAAACATTTAGGACTGTCAAGAGTCCCAACAGTTATTACCATCCAGTGCCGGGTGGAACGCAGTCTGTGAAAATCACAGCCAATTACATTACAGTGATAAACAGAGCTGGGAAAATATCTCTTCTACCATCTGTCCAGTAAAACACCACTACCAGCATACAGTAAATAACACATTACTCTGGTTTTATATAGGATCTATCCTCCGAGCCTAAGCCTGACACAAACAACCACAAATTATACTCCATTCAAAGGACCAGTGTGTAGGATTTAGTGGCAACTAGCGGTGTAGTTAGCGTTATCAGTGAGTATTCTAAATTTGAATATATAAAGAACTGCAAAAAAACACAGACATTCGATTGTGAGAATTGGTTTCAGCACTACCATAGCTGTCTGTCTTGCGAGTTCTCGCATGGGCCTGGGCCACTGGACTGAATGAACTGCATGATGGACAAGAGTCACACAACATCATTTTCACACATTAACTCTGTGGTAATGATGGCAGAAAGTTCACAGCCAACTCGGCTGCAGAGAGTGATTGGCACACTGAGCAATCTAAAAAGACCTGTTTGGAAATAATTCAACAGCGCCAAATCATAACAGGAGCGACTGGGGGGCGGAATAATCACAGCAGCTAACATTTAGTCTCCATGTTGTGGCCTGCGGAGCCACACCTCCAGTTCGAACATGCAATAAATGTAGTTTATTACTTGTACCATTATCACTAAAGGAGGCAGGCTAAACAACTGACATACTGAGTAACAGAGAGCAGGAGAGGGAGAGAGCCCATCTCTAACTGCTAAGCTAAAGCACTGTAGCCATCAGAACTGAACTGTAAGTAGTGTAAAAAAAATACAAAAGTCCCTATCTGGAGCTGGTGTTTGGTTTGTCTGTTCTAGGTCACTGTAGAAACATGGCGGTTCAACATGGTAGAAGAGGAACCACTCTGTCTGTAGGTCGAAACAGCTCATTCAACGAAAATTAAACAAATCTTAGTATTACACCAATGAAAACATTCCTATGAATATTATAGATATAGATCCCTCTAAATGTTACACACTTGACTTTTAATTCATACAATTTTGAGGAAAATGAAGTAGGAAATGCTACAATATATCCTCCAAAGGTTGAGGCTTTTGGATGAACTGCTGTATATGTAATTTATGAACTACTGCAGATATTATATTATGTAATAAATAAAACATCAATTAAAAGGATAACACAGGTGTCAACAAATCCCATGAATACGCCATCTGTATATGTGCCTCACTGATGTGTTGAATAGGTTTTTGGACAAAAATGAAGCTCTATGGCACAGAGGCATAACTTGTCAGGCTTTAGCTACACAGGAAATACTTTTTAGTAAGATCAAATCATTGTTGTTTTTGTTAACAAAAAAAAAAAAAATACAGAATTTAGTAGCTTTATCCTTTTACCAAGATTAATGGATTAACACACTGCAATCCAATATCTAACGTGTGCAAAAAATGAGCACAAAAATACTAGATGCATGTTTACATATATGCATGTTACAAACATTCAGTGTGCATGCATACACAAAGCATATGCAGTACACTACAGTACGCTGGCTCTCATGACGTGCAAGCCATTTCCCTGGGGCCTAATTAAGAAATATCTTCTCCTGCTTTATGACTGCACACTGCTTCTTCTCAAGAAAGATGACAACTGGTAAACTGCAACTGAAGTCTGGTGTCTGACATGGCATCTTTAGTGAGAAACAACACACGCACCCAACACAAACGGTGTCTTTCTTTGTGATGTATTTTACATGGCTTGAGAAAGCTCACTTGGTGCATTGCTAGAAATTTAATGTAGATATCTACCTACACTTTATCAAAAACAAGTGCCTCACAAAGTACAGAATACACATTGCTGTACTATACTGTAACTATAATCTCAGATCTTTGATTTGTCTGTGTATGTTTGTCTTCAAAAACACAAACTTCACTCACAAGCATAATTTATCAGCTTTGGATTGTGGCAACACTGGAAGTGTCAGCAAGGACATATTATATTGCTTAACTTAATAAATCACAGAACCATGGCGATGTTTAATCACAGTTAATTGTCATATGAAGCAGCTGGTAAACATGAGGAAATTTCATACAAGCACAGTTATTTCAGACTTTCATCACAACATAACAAAACACCACAAACAATGAGATCAAAATTATGTGTATTTATCTCAAGTCACACTGAACCTACTACTGTATCTGCTCTGGCAACAACCTATACATATATAGAAAACTACAGATGTAGATATAGGGACAATTAGCCCTGGAGAGAAACCCCAGTCAAATGACTGATAGTCATGTTACAGTTTTGATGTCTGCGAGCACTGAAAGCACAGTGGGATCAAAGCAGAAGAAAGGAAGACCCTGGGACACAGGGGTTTGTCTATTGTCTCCACTATTGCACAACTTACTTATTACTTCGTGCTAAAGAGGGGGGCTTTATTATGGACTTAAATAATATGTCAAGAAGGAAGTGCTGAGTATAATTTTCCTTTTTTCATTTCTGTTTTGTTATAATCATTTATATTATTATTTATTGTATTGTACTTGCAGAAATGTTGTGTGGGACCGAGGTGGGGATAGAAATGTAAAAATGAGTCCTTTCCTTTGTTCACCATATTACATTGTACATGCTAAATCAATAAATAACGTTTATCTTAAACGAACAAAAGAAAGGAAAGCCCTGAGGCTACAGTTATAACTTTACTTCGTCACACCAACTATTCACAAGATTTTGAGTAATCTCAGTAAATAAATAATAACACAGTAGAGGGTTGACTATTTGGCTTTCAACAACTAGTTGGAGGTAAACATATTTGATTTTGTTGTCAACATTATTTTGTCCAGTAGTTAATGAGAATTTTCATGTGACATTATTGCTTCTCTGAGACCACGTCCACACCATATCCACAGTCCTCTGTGACTAACAAAGTGAAGAGGCCATTCTTTATGTACAGGTTAAGTGTCACAGACACAGTCTGTATCAATATGTGCCATTATGTCCTTTAGTACCACAGGCAATTACATCACTTGGCATTCAAGATCTGCTATTAGCAGTTGACAGTATCATGTATCATGTCTACAATTAAAAGGAGTTACACAGCTTTAGGTTTGATGTTCAGTTATATTTTAAATATTGAGGTGTAATTTGATCAGTATAACGTAAAGTAAAACTTGTTTCCACTGTGACCAACATGTGTCAAGAGGTCTATTTTATTCTAAGGCTGAGGGCTGCAACTCACTGTTTGAACAAGCTTGACAACAGAGCAAAGTTGGTTAAAGTGAAACATTTCAGTTATTAGCGGTGAGGAAAAATTAAAGGCCTATGCTTTTGAGTTTTTGCCCACAAATGTGATTTAGTTTCACGCTTATTTATGGCTTTTGTAATTTGAAAGCATGTCAAGTGGTGACATCCATTCTTGTTGTCAATGGAGTAATCTGCCTAATTATTGCAGAACATTTTATTGATTTATTTTTGGCTGCAACTAACATTTATTTTAATATTTGAATAACAATTTCCCAGAGACCAAGATGGCGTCTTCAAATTGCTTATTTAGTCCTGCCAACAGTTTAAAACCGAAAGATATTCAATCAACTCACTGTGTAAGTAGCATTTCTGAATTAACTGCAATTTATTAGCATATTTGCTAGCTTAACTTTTCCCATAAAAAAAATATGACGTTGAAGGAACACAAGTACATAAAATCAGAGCCTCCTGCTGCTCACAGTACAAACACACAGGGCCCTGTATGCAAAAAGTAACTCAATTTCTCTGTAAATGCTGCAGAAGCAGGTGCAGTCCACACGTCAACAGTTACTTTAATTAATCTGATTTTTAAATTAGATTAGGAAATTAAAATGATGATCAGTTATCTTCAAAAAGGTGGTTGACATCGTAAACAGACTTACTGCAGCTACATTCAATGCTGTAACAGTATTATGGTTATCATTTCTCAGTCCATTTACGCCCTGCTTTTCAATGAAGTTATGGTGCTGGCGACGTGCCTAATTATTATTTAATATGGTAAATACTAAAAATGGAGTGAATACAACAACTTTAGAATCCCAGACGAGTTGAACATCAAAGTGGCTTCAGTTTTTTTTCATCCGTCCAATCCAACAGCTTAACTCCCTTTAGCTACAATTCAGGTTGGACAAACCAATGGCTTCTAAATAGAAATACAAATACAAATTTGAATTGCCTGCCAAACGTGGCTTTTAATGGCCAATGTCAAAAAATGTCCCTTTTTGTAAAATAATGACTTTCTAGAGTAATGTTTCCTTACATATGCCCGTTGTGTATCGTCATTATGTTGTTTTAATTACTTGCATTTGCAGGCTGAAACCCTGACTTTCATTCTTTGGGGCAGACAAAACATCATGGGGTTCTTCCAATGCAGCAGCCCTGCAGTAAATACCAATTTGGTCAAGCTCCTAATATTCAGTTTCTGCTGTTAAAGGTGATTTTAAGGCCGTGTTTTAAAACTTGTTAGAAGCAATTTATTATACAAATTAATACTGTGTCTGTGTGGGTCAGAAGGTCACCTGTGACAAAGAGCTATGAGTGAGTGATGTTGTTTTCGGCAGTTGATGCTATAAAAAGATGAGACAACCAGGATAAACAATTGAGCTGCATGTAACATCTATTACGTTACTATCAAGTGACTGAATAGGATGTAAATTAACGATGCCAGTGTGAATTATAAAGGGAAACAGGTATGTAATTGGAAAGGATTAAGATGTAACTCACAGCCAGTGTAGCAGTCGAGAATCTCAGACCCAATTAAATAACCTGATACTGAATATAAAACGCATCTCACTGATTATAATGTCTACCAAGGTGGAAACAGCATTTACTCTGACACACGCAGCGTCTTTCTACAGTGCCCGGAATACATCTGCAGAAGTAAAACCATTTTTAATCATGTGATCTGTGTCTATCTCGAGGGTAGCTCTGCCACTGACACTGTAAACACTGCAAGAGCACGACACAAGTTTGTAATAACATTAGTTGCACCATAATCCATAATACACATTTGGCCCCAGACTGCAAGCCAGACTGGGGTAGTTAGGTGACTGTACAGGCAGCCAGGCAGGCAGCCATGTAAATCAGGGACAATGCACTGGCCAGTGGCCGCACACAGGTGACTTTAGGTTGCACATCAGGCGCAATGAGGCCGATGTAATCGCAGTAAATATGCCAGTCATTTCGATTTTATTACCAGCAGACCATGGCGATTAGTGGACAGTCATAACGTTACAGCGCAACCCTGCTCAGCCACCCATATCATAACGCTGAGTATTAAATCTGGCCAACGCCACAAACTGGAGCTTTGCCCCTGACGGTCCACTTACGCGTGTCTGCGTCCCTCATGTGGTTTTCCAGGGACTGTAATTCGTTGAATTCCGTCAAGCACCACAATGTAAGGACGCTCATTGAAAACACAACACGGTATCAGACCTGTAGTGTACAGCCGAAATGCAGCCAGCTATCTTAGCTTACAACACCACCGTCAGCTAAGCTAACGACCAGCTGACTGCACTAGCATCGCAGCATCTGAACGACAACTGTCAAAGCTAAACAGTGACGCTGGCCTTCAATAAACACACTGCAAATAAAGAAGCTGGTTTGTGTTTCAATATTAAGACTAGATATGTAATTACTGTCTTTCTGGACGTTACAGTTGACATGCTAACATTGGCTTTAACGTTGCTGTAGTTGGAAACTAACGTCAACGCGAGCCCAGATGCACATTCCTGTCTGTGCTAGCTAACTCGCATGCTAGGCGGCTAGCAGCGCAGTGCTAGCTAGCCGCTCCAGAGACCACTGTTGTCCGCCATCCACTTACCAGTCCTACCAAATCCTTCGGCTGCAACGTCGATGATAACCCCCAATGTTTCAGATACGTGGGGCACTCCGAGTATATCCATATGTTACAAACGATGCTTTACTCCAAAAGTGGTCAGTGCTTCCTCTCCTTCATTCTGGGAGCCATTTTTCCTAAACATTTAAATAAACCAAGCTCGTCCCAGCCAAGTCCCGGCGCTGATTTTCCTCCAAACAGCATCCTCCTCTCAGCCCCAACAGAGGCCACATCTGAAAGACAAACCTGACATCTGTTGGATGAATGGAAGAAGGCACTACATTAAATAGATTTGAGGGAAGCATCAATTGAATATTCTCTCTTTAAGGATAAACCAACATACTGTGTTAAAATATATCGCCTTTTTCTTCTTGCAGCAAATGTGAGTTAATGTTGTGTTTTACTATATTATTAATTAATTATTAATTATATTATAATTAATTATTTAATGTGCTAGAATAACATTTGTTTTGTTGTTTGTACTCTTCATAAAAATACTTAAAGTAGAAAAAAAAGGAAAAATAGACCCAAAAAAAATCAAATAAAACAAGTGTGTTTGTGTGTGTGTGTGTGTGTGTGTGTGTGTGTGTGCTGGTTGTAGTATGTTAAAACATACTGGGCAGCAAGATATGCCCTGTCTCCTTCTCCTATTATATTTTATCAGTTGTTTTACATGTTCTCTTTTTATTTGGTTGCCGTGAGTCTTTCTTTCTTGATTTCCAGTTTGTGTTCACAGAGCCTGTACTTGGTTGCGTATTTCTCAGGCTCAGTGAGATTGTGTTAACTGAGAAGAAGATGAATGTGATGTGTAAGTGTACAGGTTGCCATCACCATTATAGATATTTGTTTGTTTGTTTGTTTGGTTTTTGTTTTTGGCTTGCCTTTTTATGTGTTTTTTTCATTGCTACTTTTTTATTATTATTCTATATAATCTTTATTTTGAAGAGGTAATTTTAGGGGAAAAGAAGACACAAATGGAAAAAAAACATTGAACACGAGCACCAAATATGACACATTTCTGCCTAAATAAGACATAAAAGGGAAAGGACCACAGTCTTCCACTTGTAGGCCTATAATGTGTGTCCTTTTCTCCATTACTTTTTCTGTTTTATAATGCAAATTCACCAAATAAAAGCTGAATGGAAAACTTTCCATGACAAGTGAAAATGTTTGATTCTTACTTGAGGAGCAATATATGTATAAATATGTATAAATACCCAAAGGGTGCTAAACAATTATACATTTTTGTCTTTCATTCTTTATTTAAAATAAAGTAAAACAATAAAACAGATGGTGATCATGTTGCACAGAAAACTATATGAAAATGGATACAAAGTGAAAGTAGGTAGAGAAAAGCAGTCCAATATTCACAACATGTTGAACCATCTGACAGTATAACAGAGTTTTGTTACGGTGCAGTTTTAAGGAATCTGTAGGAGGGAGGTCAGCTCTGTCACAATGTGCGTTTATGAGTGCATTTATAAGGCAGATCTTAGTTAACAACACAAGTAATTTTACCATTTGAATTTTATTTAAAGGGTAGATGCCCATGTTGGTTTACTCAGCTTTGAAAAACACAAAAAATATTTTTAATCATTTACTTGATAAATTCTATAAAACTCTCCACAATCTGTTTGCAAATGAAATAAGATAAGGTTTCAATAAATATTTGCATTGCATTTGGACTTACGAGAGCCATAAGCTGGCCAAAACATTGGTTCTGGAGTATCTTCACAAGAAGGGGGCACTGGGATTCACTCTCAATAATTACACATTGTAATATCAAGTATGAGGCACTAGGTGACAGCAGTTCTCATTTGAACATGAGAACATAGATTAAATCAGCGCCACTGTCTGGGTGGTTTAGTGTGCTATGAGTAACATAAACCACAAACCACAACAACCTCAGCTAGTGATTATTATTACTCAATAGTCAAAGATGTCCGTGCATGTCAGACATCCTGTCAGGAACAAAGACGTAAAGTCTGCATTCAGTTGTGCTTTCTCACTTCCTATGCATGAAAAATATAGTATCGAAACAGGGTTAAGGTTAGGCATATTTATAGCAAAAAAAGGTTACACATTAATACAGTGGGCAACAAAACCCAGAAACCACATCCTCTGTCAACCAGCCACAGTTCACATTCACTTGCCACTTTCATATTTCTTAACAGGCAGATCCCGGCATACATAGTTTTGATGATTTACATGTGAAAAGACATCTAGACAGGTTAAAACTGGGCGAGATTTGATTGAAAAGTAAAAATGTTTTCAGACATCTAGGCAGTGATGGACAAAGGTACCATAGGGACACAGAATGCACCAATTTCCACCGGGATTATTTTAATATTTTGCAAACGAAAAACCCAATCAATGTTTATTGATTGGCATTATTACACTAGAACAGGTCCTCCCAAAGTTGCTGAAAGAGTAGTCTCACCATCTACAAGCGCTGACTGCCAAGTCCAAAGTGTTTGAGATTGAGATAAACCTAAAATCGAACTGGGCTACAAACAGGGTCTCGCCAAGGCTAAGAAAGATCTAGTGTGTGCTGAACCCTTAAAACCACCAAATAATCAATTTGCAGACATTTGAGAAACAAATGCATTCCATGCACAGGTTAATTCTCCTGAAATTCTTTGAGTGCTGAAGAGGAGAACCCCATAGGTGGCCTAGTTAACTAAAAACATGCAGTAGCTTTTAATAGTAGTAGAAGATGCCAGGTGGAAACATTATCAAGATGGGACATGAAACATTGCCCGATACAGCTACAATGGACTAATATGTAGGTGGTGGTTGGAAAATTCCCACCCTGGAGATAATTGTCTTATACAAAAAAAGAACAATAATGTTCTGGTTAACTACACCACCATTGGCTGCACTTCAAACCTCTAAAACAAGCCCAAACATGAAGCTTACTGTAAGCGTACAACACCAGTAAACAGTGAGACAAAACAAAACTTAAGGCATTTGCATGGCACTCTATGGAGATTACTTCTGTTACTTATCAATCACATGGCAATAATAAACCACACCCCTCTGCACAACACCTTCACCAGGCAGAGGAGTGTGTTCAGTGGCATATGTGTGTTTGTATGCTGCTACTGGATGCTTGAATATCCCTCAGGATAAATAAAGTATCTATCTATCTATCTATCTAACAAAAAATGTATGTTGTGCATGTGTTTAATACAGTGGCCGACAAGGGAAAACGCGCCGCAAACGGCAAAACGCTGCAAACACAGGAATGATGCAAATCGAAAAACACACAAACACATAAAAACAAATGCAGCAGAAAAACGCCACCGTAGTTTAATGTGCCTGTGATCCTCCTCAGACAACAACAACAGTGTAGGTTAACCGCTGTGACGAACTTAGTTCCTCTATAGTAGTGACTCACTAATGCACACATTTCACAACACATCAGAGAAAGTTCATCCGCTTTCCAGTGAAAAAGAGCCTGCAACATTTATCAGAAAAGGAGACCTATGTGACAAACTGTCATCACAAGACCTCCATATATAAAAAAAATAATATTGTCATATCCAAGGACGGCTGTTACATATGGGCTAACAGGGCTAAGCCCTCTCTATCTTTTAAAGTAAAGATGAAAAACTATTATAAAAAACCTTAGAACATATTGTTTTGAATTTTGGTAGAACCTAGAGCAGCAACAGCACCAAACAGTGACAGAAAAATCCAGGATATATGATAAATCCTGGGTTTTTCCTGTGAATGGGCTTAATTTTTACAGCCCAAGCACAGTAGCGTAAGCTTCCATTCACTTTTTATTGACAGGTGTCGTGACAGGAACCCATTTGGGCTAAATTCATTCAGCCCAAGGCCAGTGACCTTTGACCAATCACAGCGCAGTATCCACTGTACAGAGACAGCGCCATTTTTCGTGATCCATATCTGAACTGCTGACCACAGATGACGATCAGCCACATCCAGATGCGGACACAGCTGCAGCCGCTGCAACGCCACAGGATGCGGCTCTTTAATAATGTGTCACCAGCCGCACAGTGCTGTGACATAATGGTTGAGCAGTCATAGGCTCGCTTTGAGAAAGCCAGGCACTTGGTGTCTTTCGAACTTATTGACCCTGAACTCTTCCCGCTGTTTAAGAACACTTTCCCGCAGAAGCAGCTGGACATTGCATGTGAACATTACCCAAGGATCTGCAGAGAGCTGATGGTGATATACAGCAGTGTGGAGTTTGCAGGCCTAACGTCCGCAATGTCACTGTTGTGGATGCTGACTGAGAACAATCTTCAGAGCTGAAGAAACACTGAAAGTAACACAAATAGCCATCACAACCCCCATTACATCTGCAGAGTCAGAAACCTGTTTCAGTACACTGAAGAGGATTGAATCCTTTCTTTGAAGTACAATGGGACAGGGCAGGCTAAACGCACTGGCTATGCGGTCCATTGAGCGGACTTTAATGACATGGTGATTAACCTGTTTGCATTACATAAAGGCCGTCGATGTGAGCTTGGGTTTGAAAGATTATCCATTCGCCATGTTGAACTGCCATGTTTCAGCAGTAGCCCTGAGTGGACAACACTGGCTGTAGATAGGGGCTTTTTCACGCTTTTCACAAGTTTTGTGGCCATTGTAGTTACGCTTGGAAGGCTGATCTGTATTTAAATGGTTAATATTGAAAACTTCACCGCTTGATGCCACTGCCCACACACTGGTCCTTTAATGGTGGGCCATGGGTATTGTATTGCACTGTATTGTTACATTGAATGACTTCCTGTGCAAAGTGTTACAGTCCTTCATCTTCAGATTATGAAAAATGATTAATGATTAGGGATCCTATTAAAGCGCATTTTACCTAAAGAAAATTCAAATAAAATCAAATATAAATATTTATAGTTTGCGTTAGAATCATCTGGCAGCCCATCTTTGGCACCGGCTCCACTTTGGGCAGTCCCATTTTGATCAAATGACAAAGCTAGTGTGAGAGCTTCACAGGTGCATAACATAACTGGATTTTATCTACTTTCATTCTGAGTGTGCCTCACCTGCTTCATCCTAAAAGTACACTGTTCACACTGTTCAGTCTTCATGTAAACATAACTTCTTGTGTCTTTCACTGTCCTTGAAAATGTCTGCTACATTCCAGATGAGAGTGATGTTCCTGTATACCAGTTTATAAATCATTGACTGTTCCAATTAAAGGCTAACTGATACAAAGGACCAGTTTAAAATGTATGCAAATATGCTTGCTTTCATGCTGAGAGTTAGATGAGAAGATAGATACCACAGGACATAGTTAGCTTAGCTTAGCATAAAGACTGAAAAACAGGGGGAACCAGCTCGTCTGGGTCAGTCCAAAGATAACAACAATATCTTTTTATTCTGTATGTAGGACCCACAAATAGATTTTTTGTAACTGCTCCTGGCCAAGACATAGTTTGGCACATAACCCGACCATAAACTGTAACTTGTTGTTTTTACACTTCGGTGTTGTATATATTATACAAATGAGATAAGACGTGTTAAAGGCTTTAGAGGTGCTGATAGATTTTCTTTTCACCTTTGGACAGAACTAGGCTAGCTGTTCTCTGCAGCTTTCAGTCGGTGTCCTGGCCAGTGGTATCAATCTTGTCATCCAACATTTTTCGGTTACATGAGAATGGATAAATACTCTTAACCCAAATGAAATCAAGCAACTTCCCTTTAGCAATCTTGAAGTTTGTGTACCTAACGGGTCCACAAACCTAACCTCTGACCTTGCAGCACTGGCATCCAAGAACAGTGGTTCACAGTTGGGGTTAGAAACCCCAGAATGGGCTGGAAGGTAAATCTCAGGAGCTGTGAGATAAATAACAGAATAGTGCAACCTGTGATGAAGGGCTGAAAATTGACTGATACAAGAAAATACTGTCCAAGAGCATCAGGTCATTATGTATTGCCGATTGTACCAATTCTGTCTTTTCTGCACATTCATCAGTTCTGCAGGCTTGCTTGGCTGCCAGCAGTGCAGCTGTTAGACAACACTAAAACACATATAAATCAATTGTCTGTGCATACAAACACAGGCATGAATGCAGTTACAGTTTCACTTTATCATGCTTTCAACCCTGCAAAAGGGCTGTTTAAAATCCTCTAAGCTGAGTTTTGATTTCTTTTCAAATGGTTGAGCTGGTATGTATAACAGCCTTGGGGGTTTGTTCCCGTGTCTACACAGGACAAATTTCTTCCTCCCTTTTTTTAGACCTATTGTACGGGCACTTAAAGTAGTTATTAACCTTAACATGAGTTCTGTCCCTGCTTTCCTGAAAATCACGTGGTTCCCCAGACTTGTTTGCTCACATTTCTGCCTTTTCCACAGTGTGAGAAATGTTTTCAGGGAGGGTTTGTTGTGCCAGCACAGGATGTGGTTGTGAGGAGCTAATGCATCCATGGATCAGGCCACAGTAAAGAATATCGTGTATACATTGTTGTATTAAGACATGAAAGTCTCTTTTTGTAGAATATATTTAATATATTTAATTAACAATGAACTCAATGACTACAGAAACTGTGCAAGGGATAGATAAATTCACACAGGCTTATCATCCACCAGTGCAGCTGTATGCAGCTTTTCATCCTCTTGACTTATTTTTTGGTTTTACTGCACTTTACTGAGGTTGAGCATTTGTGCTCTTATCGGCCCTGTTTCTGCCATCAGCAGGCACCTATTTCAGCAAACAAGTGCTGATAAACCCACTGTATGCTACCTGCCCAGCAAACAACATACAGACAAAGTTAGCAACTAGCTGGATCTTTAGCATATAGTGGTGCCATGCCATTGTTCCGAAGCTTAGGCCCAGCTAAAGTCAGTGTCATGTTGTGCCTCACCTAGATGGGAAAAGTTCACAGTGGACCTGCTTGTGTATTATTTGATTTAGTGTGATGCTAGGTTGCAACCATATTTTCTTAGCAATGGGCCTTCCTTTGACATTCAAAAATTTCACTTTCATGGTGACACTAGAGGAAAACTTAGGGGGGCACTATAGGCAGTAGGACTAATCATATGGGGATCATGAACGTCTTTACAAAATTTCATGGTTATCCACCAAATAGTTGTTGAGATAAAAAGTGGTGGACGGACGGACATTACCATCCTGAGAGCCCAGGCACTAGTATGGCTAAAATGCCCAATAATTAGAGTTTTTACATTGCCCAGTGGACCTTTTAAGGCTTTTTTGGGGCTGACTTATATAAATATGTACCAATCTGTCTATCTTAACCTTCATTCCTTCCACAGAATTGATCTCAGGTTTGATATCTCAGTCGAGGGGCAGGTAGTTTACCACATTTCTCTTTGTCACAGAAAAGTAAGATGGTGGTTTGTGATATACATATGGAGATTTATGGGAATGAATTCATTTGGGATTTGGGTAGTGAAGATTCAGTGGAAACACAACAAATCCACTGCGTTCACTCTCCTGAAGGATTATGATAATTGGTCATTTTAATCTTTCCATGCTCCTGCAAAGAAAGTTTAAGTTATTGAACCTGCTTTGATCCAAACATTCACTTAGTTTCACTCTGACGCATCAAGTTTCACACCGCTACCCTCCATCTACAATAAGTCTACAATCGCATTGCCTCATGTAGTATGTTTACATAACTGACTGTTCAGGTAGCATCTGATTGCACCCCTGTGGCAGTGTCTGGACTAAATTTGTATCTAGATATTTGTATCAGCAGGATGAAGGATGTTTTAAAGTACTTAACTCTGTCATGCAATCCAGTTTTAGAAGTATTGTTTTAACGATATTCATATCTGGCAAAGGGTTAGTTTTGTAATATAATATCTCTAAATATTTCTGTCCTGATTTTACCACATGGATGGCGTCAACATTTCAGCCAGACAGAGCCTTTTTATAATTATTGCTTGATTGCCGTTTTACTAGGATGTGCAAGTTAACGTCTCAGCAGTATTTACAATAGAAACCTCTAGTGGTTAGAGGGACTTTTTTTCTGTTGTTTACTTCTTCACCACTAATTTTTCCAGATAAATGATTGCAATATGTTGCTGAGCTAACTATATCGTTCTTTGAGTCAAGCGTAGTTTGTGAGTCATTTCTCTATTTCTCCTTCTCTTTTAAATTCAGCTTCCCCATGAACATAATGTGACCATTATAACCAACAACATAACATGACCATTAGCCTACCAAACATAACTGATCATAGAAAATTAATGGCGAAGAAAATGACATAAAATGGCATTTTTTTTTACTGTAACGGACCACCAGTGTGTAGCATTTAGTGGCATCTAGTGGTGAAGTTTCAGATTGCAGCTAACTGAAAACCGCTCGTGTCTGTATTTGATGTGTGTGAAGTGTGTAGGATAAACTATGGTGGCTGCGGAACTTGCAAAAGGCCCAATCTACAGCCAGTGTTGGGTGTCTCTGGGCTACTGTTTAAACATGGCGGTTGAACATGCAGGACTCATGTGTACATAAAAAAGGCTCATTCTAAGGAAACGAAAACACAATGATTCCAATATTTAGATGATTATACAGCAATGAAAACATACCTATTAGTATTACATTCCATTTCTACCAGTAGATCCTCCTAAATGTTACACACTGGACCTTTAAATGGTCCAAACCCAACTAAAAATATTGAAGAAAGGGACATGGCACTCAGTAGTGAGAGTTTTTTTACACTGCTTGGGGACTTTTATCCTGTAAATCCAGTATTTTCTGTTTGTTGGTAAAATATGCTATAAAGCTGGAAGAGTGAAAGTGTAGAGTTGGGTGATTCTGCCTTTCATATAACACAGTCACTGATGCATTAGTATTATTAAGATAGTGATTATAGCTGCTTTAAAGCACAAACATGAGATTGATATCGATCTTCTCTCTTTAGGCTCCCTAAGAACCCATATATTTCCCAAAATATCAAACAATTAGGCTATGAATTTATCTTGGACCACCGCATTTTGTTTCTAGAAACAATGGAAAGACAGAATTTTCTGAAATAAGTTTATCCTCACATGTCCTGCCTCAAACGTTGTTAAATAATGCTTGCATAAGTCTTGGCAAAATCTATGCTTCTGGCGGGAAAAGTTTGTCTCCTGTTGCTCAACTACTCCCACACTCACAGATTGTAATCTAACACTTAGATGCATGCACACACATGCGAAATTCTGACACACACACCCCCTTCACACAGACTTGTGAGATGTGTCTGTATACAAGAAAAATCCCCAAACCCAACTGTCACCACATTGATATCATCCTGTGAAATGTAGGATTCTTCTGGGAAAGATTGATAAAATTTAAGATAGATATCTTGGTTTACGGTACGAACAACCTTCCACTTCCTTCCTTGTGAATTTATTCCTCTCCTGATGATAAAGGTGATCACTCAGAACAATGTCCGCTCAAAGCATAACAGAGCCACTGGATCTCCTCACAGTGGGGTCAAGCATTCGGGACTATACCATTCTCTTGGTGTCCACACATGCATTCGCCCAGTTGTTGAGAATGTGATGATGGCTGACTCATCTGACCACATCACTTTGGTCCAGATCTCTGTAGACCAGAGTCTATGGTCTTTGCACCACTGAACTCTCAAATTTGCATTCATCTTCAGAATGAGGGGTTTATGCACTGCAACCTTGCTATCGTATCAACTGTGCCTGCTCAGCACTTTATAAATACCACACAGAGCATGATGTTAACTATTTCATTGTACCATGCAGTGGCCCTGTGTGAAAGCATCTGCATCCGTTATGTTTCTCCACTAATTGATTGACGGTTCTCCTTTAATCTGTCACCCGTATTGTATTTAGATTGTTATCAACTGCTACAGATTCCATATTATGCACTACTTGCACCCATTAGGCTACTTGTCACTGCCACTCGTAGAGTAAATAAGAAATCAATGTGCTTTACTTTTTATTTTGCACTAGCAGGTTATTATATAGCATGGGCACCAAGTGGCATCAATCATTCTCACTGACAACAAGACACTTTTGAGGGAAACAGAGTCTTTTAATGGTTTGAAAAAAAAATGGAAATATAAAGATTTTGAATGTTGGCACAAAATATTGGTAGCTAATGCACAGTAGAAAAAAAAATGCAGTATTTGTTGATTCGTGCTTGTGCTAATGAATGGACTGTCTCATTGTATAGACTGTATGAAGCACGGAGGGAAGGTATCTGTCAGACAAACGCCAGGATAAAGATCTGCTTAAGAGAAACATCAGAAAAAGCATACAGGAGGATTTTGGCAAGGACTAAAAGAGAGAGGAGGAGTGAAGAGGTAAGTGACCAGGCACGTGTGAGTCTGGTGCCAACTTTCCCTGATTTCCAGTCAATGAGCACAGATCACACTTTTACTTTCTCTTCTTCAGCCATAAATACACACGCATGCTCTTCACCTCACTGCAACACCTTAACACACCTGACTGCAACAGACTCTCTGAAGCCAGAGCTCACACCTACGAAACAGAGACATGGCCTCTCGAGTTGCAGCTCTGCTATTGCTGGGTGTCTTCTGTGTTGGGTTTGCATCAGGTAAGACATACTACTATTCATTGCAGTCAAACAGATTCATATTTCAGAATTATTTCAGTACAGGTGCAAGGTGCATGTGATCTTCCAGACTGAAACAGTCAAAACCAAACCACATTTGAAATCTAAGCTCAGTCAGGAAGTGACCTTTTCACCTGCTGGGCATTTCAGCTTTTTAGGTTTCATTGATAAATCTACCTGTCTAACCCATTCTACATTTTAGGATATTTTTTTTACCCATACTAATAACTTTTTTTCTTCATCCTCCTGCAGGTGAGATGGCGGTGGACTGCTGTCTGAGTGTCGTCAGTAAGCATTTGCCCATCAAAGTCATCGTAAACTACAAAATTCAGGAGGCTGGGAAAGGCTGCGATATCAGTGCTACCACGTAAGTGTAAATTCTTGACATATATAAATCAGGCAAAAGAAAGTTATTTTCTCAGGTCCTTTGCTGAATGGTTACAGGAGCTGGTTCATTTTATTTTTGCAGCATCCTAATTTGCAGTCAGGTTAATGAAAGTGGATTTTTTCACCTCTGTAGTCTGCAGCTTAATCTCACTTCTGTGTTTCTCATCATCTTTTTCAGGTTCATAACAAAGGCTGGAAGAAAACTGTGTCTCCCCCACCCCGACGATGAAGAATGGGTGAGAAATCACATTGCTGCTCTGGACAAGAGAAACCCGAGACAGCAATAAGTCAAGTAAGTAAAAAAAGCTTGTATTTTCCCCTTTTTCGCCTGAGCTTTCAAAAGCTCCCTTGCTCCTTTTTTTTCTTACAATATTGTGGAAATGATTCCCAACATGTTTCACTTTAAAAGTTTCAACCTTGCACTCACTTATCTCTGCACTTCCTTTTTGCAGGTGTAAAGAGGAGTGAAAAAAAGGGAAAAGATGGCTGAAGATCAAGACAGACCGACTCTAAACTGAGAGCTGAAGAAGCCTGAACCCCTTCCATTTCTGCTCAGAGCCCATGTTGTACTGTAGAAGATCAAAATAGTTTGAGAAAATCAAACCCGTAAGATCACTGAAGAATCATCACTTCATCTGAATTATGATGATTTATTTTATGAGCCGTCATGCCAGTGAATCATAGTGTAAGTATAAGTGGCTAAATATACAGTTCTGTATGTGTTTCTTTTGTGGTGGTGTAAAAAACTCTTTCCTTTTCTTTATTATTCCTAATGAGAAAAAGATTTTGCCTTGACAGTGACAATGAAATCAATCCTGTTGTTTGTTTGTTTTGTTTTTGTTTTTATCATAAGACTGTGAGGCGCTTGTGGAACATTTCACTTTGACAATCTGTGTTTATCTTTTATGATACAATTTTAGAGCTGTTTTAATCAAAACTTGTTCAGTGAAATGTTGATTTAAGTATGTGAAAACTATTGTTGAGACTTTCTCTAAAATAAAGTTTGATATTATTTTTTAAATCATTCTGTTGCTGCCTTTCATTTTTACGGAGCCCCTAAAGGGACATGGAAAAAAAAAAAAGAAAAGAAACCTTTCCTGCTCAGGAGAAAGTGTGAGCACAAGATAGTATCTCATGTGCAGGAGATACTATCTCATGGGCACAAGATACATATCCCCTGCTCACACTCAGTTGCTTTCACCAGCCGGTGGTTGGTTGTTGCCGGTTGTACAAATATGGACTTTTATTGTTGAATTTCTCCAAATTATGGAATATAATAATTATTAAATATAATATATTCTCATCATTATGGTAATTGCGGAGAAACAGCGTATTCACTTCCGGTTTTCAAAATAAAGGTATTAAGAACAGTAAGCTATAATTCGAACCTTCATTTAAAATAAAATAAAATTAAAGTGTTTCATGACCATGATAATTAAAAATATACTTAATATCAAGCATTTTTACTGTACCAATTTGGAGAAATTCAACAATAAAAATCCATTTGTACAACCAACAACAGAAGCAACTGCGCATGAGCGCGTGTTGTGGTGTGGTGTCTAAAGGTTGATATTTAATTTAATTTTTTTTGTTTAATAATTATTATATGCCATAATTTGGAGAAATTCAACAATAAAAGTCCATATTTGTACAACCAACAACCAACGACCGCCTGGTGAAAGCAACTGCGCATGAGCGGTGTTGTGGCTAATCAACACATGGCTCATTTGAATATTAAAATTAAACATGTGTCTGGCTTAAGGCTGAGCCTGTATCTAGTGGCACAAGATCCGTATCTCCTGAGCACGAGATAGAGAAATAGTATCTAGTGCTCACTAGATAGTATCTTGTGCTCTCGAGATACAGAAACATTTCATATTTTTTTCCCCCCCCTTTAGGGGCTCCGTACATTTTAACTCAAACATATCACATGGAAAATGGAAATGCATTTTCATGAATTAATGACCTTGCATGCACTTTTTTGGCTACACTCAATTATCATAATCTATACTCTTTTAGTCAAAGACACACAACACATCTGGAAGAATAAAATAAAAACAAATCTGCACCACATAACAATAAATTAAAATAAAAAAATTGTAATAATCAAAAATGTTGTGGAAAATAAAACTACAAAAGGATAGGTCCAAGGAATGGACGATACAAAAAGCAGTTGTAGAGTTATGAACATTAAACCTTGTACTGAGTGGCATGAGCAAATCAACAAAGTAGTAGTGAAAAGTGTGATGTAATAACAATCACTCTGTACACCTGTATGTAAATGATGGGATGTTACTCATCAGCTGGCAGTCAAGCAGCTGATGCAAATCACTGGCGGTGAAGCGTGAACGAAGCCGATGATACCGATCAGCTGTTCCAAGCATGAACTAACACTATGCTCAATTTCCGATGGCTTCCAGGAAAGTTCAGTGCACCAAGAATCACATTCAAATCTTACTGAATTACAACAGACAAAGAACAAACATACTCGCCAATATGAAAACACATTGTGGGAAATGAACATTTTTAGATTAGTAATCAGTGTATTGATGTGGTGAAGCCTATGTGATTCTCTGTGTTCTATATTATGAGGAAGTCAACTGAGAGCTACACTGTAACTATAAATGGCCATCATACTGAGGAAGGCCTAAGGTATAGATTGAATCAACTTTGTCAGAAGGTCAGCAACTGTTCTTCAGTTTACCTCATGATATATAAGGCCAGGCACTCTGAAAGTCCTTTCAGAGTAAAAAGCTATCCCTTGGTGTGTAGCCAGTAGTTCCACTAATATGCTTTTGAAAAAAGCAAAATAAAAACTTGACAGAACAATTTCACCTGAAGGTCCACTTGATTATTCTGGAGCTTTCGTCAATCTCACATGATCTTCAACAGCAGAGAAAGTTTTCTCACTTGTCTCAGAACAATAGATGTTCCAACTTTCTATGATTCTGAACATCTGCTGATGAAGACTGTGTGATACGGTCGAAAGCCCTGAAACAGGCGAGTAAGGGGTAACCTTGAGTTGAGATTGTTTAGTCGACTGTTTTCCAAATTCAAGCAAAACTGTCAAACCCAGTGAAAACATAATTTTAGCTCATTTTCTAGCGCCATTAATAAGGGGTAGATCGTGCAAATGTATTTGAGACGTATCAGCATACGTATAAAGATGTGTATTTCACTTGCTGGTGTTTTGTAGACATACATTTTTTCTGTCATTTACTGTATGCGGTATGCATCTCTCAACCACAAATAGAAAAACTCATAAACAAGGGTAAGGAAAGTCAGGAGCAAAACGATTAGCATCTGAACAAACAATTAAAGATATGCGACAGTAACCACCCTCTGAGCTTAGAAAAGCTCTGGCTTTCTGGTTCCTGCCTTTGACACCCATCAGCCAAAACTAACAGATATAAATTCTCTTTTATAACCTCTGCCATTTCCCTGCTCAGTAAAGTAGCATCAGTACCAGACATGCCTGTTTCTCCCTTCTTTTTCTCACTAATATTCTAACTTTTTTTCTTACTTCATGTGTTTGTCTCTATTTATATGTATTTGTGGGTTTGTGGTTTTTTATCTGGTGTGTCTCGCCCTGTGTTGTTTTTACAGCTACAGCAGCAGAACCAATTGCCCCTCTGGGATAAATAAAGTCTTTGAACTTGAATGTGTTTTCTTAAGAAAAGAGTGCTGCGCTCCCTCTCCCCTTGTGACACTTGGGAATTGCCCAGCACAGTCATCTGCTGCCGAGTCCCTTGTTTGTAACTCAGGAGGCCACATGAAGGAACTACGGTACTTCTTAAAAGCGCCTTAAAATGTTCATATTTAGTGTAAGATGAAATTGGCAATTGAGTGTAAAGATGTTTAAAAGACTAGAGTAAGTCATTTAAGGGAGAGACACTCAAGTCATTCAAGAGATACTGAGTTTCTGTAACGGACGTGCAACAAGATTTGTGGAGTGATTGAGGTAGTTTTTAAAGAACTTTATCCCTAAAACATTACTCATTTGCCAGAACTGAGACCTGATTCTGCATTCTCATCTTTTAAGTTTAAGGTTAGGATTTAAGGTAGCCTTCCTTGCTATATGTATTGAAAACAATGTATAGATTTTTTTGTCAAACAATAATTAAAACACAGTAAACATGATACATGCATTCAGTATCGTTCTGTTCATTTCTACACATTGTGTGTGATGAGTAACATGTAGGAGAATGGGTAGTTGTGACCTCAGAGCAATTGAGAACGGGAAGTCGTAAAGCCACTTCACTTGACTGTTTGACCTACTCACAGAACAGCCACGAACTGTTCTCAGTGCCAAAAAACAAGTCTTCTCATATCCAAGAGCATCCTGTGGGCCACAAGCCTCCAAAATATACAGCACAACTCCCTGAGTGTTTATTTACAACCACTGCAATATTTGACAAGTTGGGAGTGAAAACAAGTTGCAAGGGACAGATGTCCTAAATCCCAAACGTTACATATACTTCTTATCAAGTTATTATATTAAAGGTCCAGTATGCATCCTTTAACAGCATCTATCAGGCCTTGAACTTCAAAAATTTTACGTTAGGGATGTTAGCAGAGCAATTGTTGTAGATAAAAATGTTCTATTAAACATAGTCTTCAAAGGCACCCCAGGGATGGTGAAACATGCCCTTTCTTGTCAGGATGCAGATATTCAACATGCTCACTCCTATAAGACTTTACTGGATACCGCCCTTGGGCCAGGCCTAATGCCTGGATTCCTGCCAGATCATTCTCTGCAAGCAAATACTTACAGGTCCATCAACTTCTTTTTTTTTTCTTCCTGTAACTGCTTCAATAGGGAAAGTCCAAGAGAATAAACACTGCAGACAGATAAGACAAAACATATTGGAAAAAATCCAGGATGTGATTTACAAGAAAATGGATCTTGCTCTGTAAATGTTTCTTTACAAACATACAGCATCTGACTGAACAAACAGTTTAACAATTGCACCTGATGATGCAATAAGTCAGTGAAGGTAATCCGATAGTGAACCAATTAAATATTAGTAGGTTAGTTTTATGTCAACATAAAGAGACCACAGCACAACTGTTACCAACTTCCTCAATACAGTAAGTGGGGAAGAGAAAGTTGCTCTTTACAGACACTTGATGTCACAGATGAAGTAGTATCAGTTCAGTGAAAACCACATTTTTCCAGAGAGGTGTCACTCTTCCACATTTGAATAAATAGGCAAGGAAGTACAATAAACCTGCGTAATAATAAATAAGTGTTTTTCTCACTTTGGCTTAACTTGTCTCGTCTTATCTTGAAGCTTAGGGCCACTAACCAACTGCAATATTTCAAGTTACAACGTGTTGACTACTTTCACTGAAATTGTCATTGTCAAAAAACTACTTGATGACAGTGACAATGATGATAATACTTACTATTGTCAGATCAAGCCTGAAAATGTTCTTGCATCGCAGCATCTCCATTTGCAGCATCACAGAAAAGACATAAACAAGGAACACAAATACATCGGCCCACATTTAACATAAAAACACAGAAGATTCAAGGTCCTTCAACATGCATTTGATCTGGGATCAAGGTCCATATTTTAGCACAAAGTTATTCTTCAGTCTATTCTTGCTTAATTGTGGAACGCTGTATCTCTTGTTTGATGGTTTACAATTTGGATTCAATGTTGAAAAGTTGGCGGTTTGGAGCATGAGGGGCACTGATGTATGCATGAAGTATGTGTCTCAGCTTTCCAATCAGTCCCTTTATTTCTTTTTTGTCCAAAACTTCATGGGATTAGCATTAAGTGTCCAATGTATGCAAAGGGAAGACTTGTGGGTACCCATAGAACCCATTTTCATTCAATTCAGATACTGTATCTTAAGGTCAGAGGTCAAGGGATCCCTTTGAAAATGGCTATTTAGCTACAGCCTCCCAAAGACAGTGGTGCAAAGTGGAAGAGGTAAGGATAATGGGGTGGTACATGGGGTGGCCATTCAGATTTCAGGGGTGGTCAGAGCCACCCAAGGCTCTGGACACCACATTGGTTTGGAGACACAAGCCATCAGCAATGTGCACATTATTCAAGTAGAATATTTCTTTGAAACAGTTGACCCGGCCTCCATCCTTATGGTTGGAGGCAGATAAATCCTGGGACCTGCAGTTTATTTTTGGACCGTCCTGTGAGATTTGCTTTGGGTCCCACGGAATCCCAATCTCAACGCAGTCCTCTACTCCGAGGTGATGTCTGTGTTTTGTGCTAGGATCTATGGTGTTTAATGGGAAGTGTCTTTTCGGTTTCAAAATAACTTGCAACATTCAGGTTTGTCCAACCATTTTGCTTATGTGATACCTAAATACCGTCAACACCAAAACTACGAGATTGTGTTTGCAAATAAAAGGAGAACTAGATTTTCCAGAGAATTGAGCACAGTCTTTGTTTAGTTCCTTGTACAGCAGAAGTAGACTTCATCTTCATAAATGAAATGTTTATTTGATAGCTTATTTGATACTAAAAGTTTTTTTTCAGTTTGAACATAGATTGATAGCTTTTCCATATGACTTGAGAAATGTAACACTGAATATATAGATATATACTGTATATGCATTTGAATTACAATGAGCAAGAGTCAGAGCATTATACCTTAATAATTGTATTTCTTTTTTTTCTGCTCTGTAATGTTTCCCTCAGAGTAAATGTTGGTCAGTTGGTTATTTGAGGGTTAAATAACCAACTGCTGGTCTTGTTTTGTGTTTGTTCAGAGATTAGAGAAGTGCTCCTTTGACCGGGAGCTGACTCAAAGTGTGACAGACTGTTCCTTTTACCTTAGAAGAGCTGTGCATGTCTGGGAAATATACAATATTTAGATATATAACCACTGGGACGTCTTTTGACTATTCACTTCATGATGGACAAAATGGGATGGGGAGGTCATGAGGAAGAGGTGGGTCCAGAAAGATGAAAAGTGAAACTAAGAAACTAAATGGACATTGTTCAGTATATATAGAGCTGCCTACACGACACAGAGGCAGTCACCTTACTTTGCCACATAGGTGCTGAAAGGAAGGACAGGCTCTTCATCAACCAATCAGCTTCCAGAGAGACAAAGAGTCGACCTCACCAGCTCAGCAACCAGCTCAGCAACTAAACATGGCTCTGTGGGGTGATGCCAAATTCTTCTTCTGCATCCTCTTCATCACTTGCTACTGCACAGGTGAGTGTTTTTTCAGGCATCTTCCACCTTGGCTCATTATCAGACTCTAAAGGTAATGCTTTGATCTTCCATCTCTCTGATGCAGAGAGTGAAATCAGTCACTGTCAGATCAGTATTTTTGAGATGAAAAAGATACGATAAAGGCTCTAATTCATCTGAAAAATCCACTTGGAACTGCACCAAAAAGAACGAGTGGTTTACAAAGTGCGCTGGGAAATTAGTAAACGCTTTAGTGGGGCTATGTTTGAGGTTTAAATATGTGTGGTCCTTCACTTGACATGAAAATTCAGCAATCTGAGTTTGCATTTTGCATTTTCAAGTTCTTATTTCTGTAGTCCAAAATCACAGTTGTGTCTCAGAGAGCTTTGCAATCTGAAGTCTGTTCAGCATAATGACACCCAAGTCTTAACCCAGATTAAGAAAATGCTCTTTAAGAGGGCAAACAATGTCTGGCACAGAAAGTAGCCCCAAAAATTAGTCAAATTATAATATGAAGAAACAGAATTACATATAATATTAAATAAACAGAGGTAAAGCATAATGTATAAAGTAAAATATGAATCAAATATGAAATTAAATAACTTTAATAGTTTCAAGTAAGCTCAATTGATTCCTTTAATATTGAAATCTATGTACTTAACAACAGGAACATTTACTCATTTACTTTACTTATCAGTGCAAAGAAAGAAAGTAATTGTGGTGAGGCTGCGGTGAGAGTTCTTCATGCAGGGTGTGCTGCTGGTTTTCCCCTCACCTGGGCTCTCGCTTTGTAATAGGCGAAAGTTAAAGGTTAATTGTGGGAAATCCCTGTCAGGCGACAAAAACCAATGATGTAACTGCGTGTGTGAGATGTGTGTCTTGCAATAGTCGCTCAAACAGCAATGTCACCACATATTGAGCAATGATAAGTTGCTCTTGAGCAATGCTATTAACCACAGATTTTCTCGGTGATTTCCCCTTCTGGGGATTGACTCCAGTTGCAGGACTTCAGCTCACAATCCATGGAAATCCTTGACAAAATTGTATTTTATTTTTTGTATACATTACTTTATTGCAATAGTACACAAGTTAAACTTAAATGAACACAGCTCTGTAGATCTACGGTGATCTTGGCTCCATTTGGTCGCCTGTTTCACACGAGCTACTCCAAATAAATCTTATGTCACCTGATACATCTTTTGAAGTTTGAACCAGATGTCTGTATTGTGTTCCTGCTATAATCCCTGACCGCTCAAATGTCTGATGGGCTGGAAAGTGCCAGTCTACCACACCCCATCAATCACTCACATACACAAACACACAGAACATAACCTCATAAACAAAAGAACGTCTCTTTTGCAGTACTTTTTGGTTGCACTGAAGTGATTGGTGGTAACTTATTGTGCAGTTTGTTAAGTTTTTCCTGTTTAATTAGATTTTTTTGTAACAATAATCCTGTGAGTGAATCAAGTTATGACTTAAAATTATAATTATAATTACGGTGATCACATCATTTAAGTATGAAAGTCTATGTAGGCATAAAGTGTTAAAGGTGGTTTAACACTTGTAGAGTGGCCATAAAGGTGGTTGTAAAAGTTTGTAATTTCCCTCTTTATGAAGAACAGCTGTAGTCAGCATTGTACATTGCTTACAATGGATTCCAACACTAACTACACACTATGTTAAGTTATCCTTTATTAATCCCTGAAGGAAAATCCATTCTCTGCATTTATCCTATCCTACTTGGAGAAGTGGAGTTCAACTCCAGATCTGAGCAAGTGCCTTGGTCAAGGGCACTGACTTGAGAATTAATCCAACATACATGTTTTAATAGTGGGGCTAACCCGGAGGAAACCCACACAGACATGGGGAGAACATGCACACTACACACAGAAAGGCCCTGCCCAAGTCGGAACAACATGTATTGGCAAAAAGAAAATTGTCTCAATCCATATGTTCAAGTATGTTCCAGTAATCCTTTACCAAAAAGTATGGCTAAACTTCTTCCTTTGGAGCATCAAAGCTATGAGGAGAGTGGTAGCGCCACATGGAAGCCACGTATTTGTCATGGTGTCACAATATGATGACTGTTTGGGACATCCTGAGTGTATATTGCATGTATCTGTGAAGAAATAGATTTTTGAAACAATATTTTGGCAGGAGTGTCAGTTTATGTTTAACTGATCTGATCTTCTCTGTCTTACAGTGACATTGGCGCAGATACCCATGGACTGCTGCTTGCTGGTCAGTGGCAAACAAATTGAGAAAAAGTTAATTGTAGACTACCGTCTGCAGATCAGTGGACGGGGCTGCTCTGTTGATGCCATGATGTAAGTTTGTAGGGTTGTGCGACGTGGATTATGTATCCAATCAGTAGACTCAGGATGTACAATCCCACTCTAATTATTTACACCCTGACCGGGATGATATGGTTTTCTTGTAGTTTGGTGACCAGACGCGACAGGAAACTCTGTGTGCCTTCTGGCGAGCAGTGGGTCCAAGAAGTGGTGAATCACGTGGACTCCCTGAGAACTCACTGCAGGAAAAACAAGAAGGTACATTGTTTTTAGATGTCACGCTGCTTTGCACTTTAAAAGGGCATGGTGTTGAATTAGTTTGTTTGTATTAAACCCCATGCTAAAATCTGGCTTTTTTAAAGTGGCAACAGATATTAGTCAAAATTTCCACTTTAAAAACAGATTTGCAGTAATCGTTAGTTTAGTTATTCTGCCTTCACTGATCAATGGTGCTTATTTATTTCAACGTTTTGGGAACATCTTGTTACCACTTTTGTGTCTGTATGTTATATATGGACCTAAGACGATTAGTTTAGCTTAGCATAAAGACTGGAAACAGGGGAAAACCTGCCTGCATTTCATTACTTCTCTTTTTTTTTTCATCTCACTCTTCGCTCCTTTTCTAGTCTTGTACTGTAAAGCAATTCACAAGCAGGATTTCTTGTAAAATTCAACCTGGAAGCACACAATATGTCATGTATCATTTTGGGGCATTTCTGTTTGAACCAGTGATGATAAATATGTGTGTGTTTATAGGCCAAAGGCTGCCATAAAGTGAGGCTTGAGTAAACGGGGAGCGACCTGTGACCCCTGCAGCAACAACAACAGAGTGGACCACTGCAAGTCAGGGAGGAGAAGAGTGGATCAAACCAGTAAATAAATAGCTAAGAATTATAATGATAATCATAGGTATTCCGCCTATTATTAAAGACCAATCTGTCTATGTTGCCATTGTATCTTATAAAATCATGTTCTAGTTAAACAAAACATTATGAAGGATTTTTATATTGTATCGGGCATTTGTGTTTTGGAAGACCAAGAATTATGTAAGAAATATCAAAGAATGTGAATGTAAGAATGCATGGCTCACAAAGCTAATTCTGAACAAGTGAACTACTCTCAGGCAGCCAGTTTGTTGATTTCATTGACTGTTGACATTTTTCAAAATAAAGACTTTGTTTTTCCAAATCATGTCATAAATCATTCTTTGTCAATGACACTCTTCACACTGTTTGGAGGTTAATTGTTTTCTTTGAATCCCATCACTGCTCCTAAAAAAGTATTGGTTTCATTCTGAGGTTTGGTGTATTTACACTGCAATCATAACATGATGTTTATTGGACAAAGTTTCAGTAATCTGTCATGCTGCCATAATAGGGATTTGACAACACGGAGTGGAGAACAATGTAAAATTCTGGTGCCTGTCAGCTGAGCATAATGGTCTTTGTTGCTCATGCTGTACTGTAGCTTTTCAGTTTTTTCTTGTAAAGAAATCATGAAGAAAAAAAGAAAAAAAACACGTTGATTCAACATGGTGGACTCCATTGAAGAGGTCATTCTCCATCTGTAGATAAAAACGTCTCATTGTAAGGTAACGAAAACACAGTGATTCCTATTTTCCAGTGATCATACACTAATGAAAACATACCTATTAATATTCAAATTCTGCCAGTAGATCCTCCTACATGTTACACAGTGGATCTTTAAACTAACAGATTTTGGCCTTATTGTTATTGTTGTTGAGACATATTGTACAGTAACAGGAGCATGTGAGTGAAGCTTCCCTTTAAGCAGAAAAAAAATTCCAGTTTGTTTGAGCTTTTGTGGCTGTTAAATGCTGAGTTGACAGCTTTTGGGAGCTTATACATCTCGCATTTCATAGTAACTTAAAACCTCCAAACTTAAGTACATGAGATGTTGGTTGGGCATCTCTGTTGAGATGGTTTTATATACATAACATACAGAAAAGGACAATGAGATGAATTTGGATAATGCACATTTACAGGTCAAATCAAGAGTGTTTGTTAAAGAAAATAATATTAGTTTTTTTTTGCTCAGGATTCAAACCTGTGACTTTTGGATGATGAGCGCACTGATTTCCCTGATCTCGGGGTTATTTTTAATCTGAGAAGTTAAAAGTTCAGCCCATTCAACTTTTAATCCTTCTATAAACATTCTGGATAAATAAAAGATTATATTTCACACTTTGGCAGTGCCACTTCTGTGTGTGTAAGATCTTTCTTTGTTCAAATTCCCCATGTTGCCAAATACCTAACCTCTCTAACAGTTATGACAAGCCCCTATGAATGATAGGGAAATCCCAATTTATAGATTTCCATAGAAAATACGTCTTCACTGTTTAAGGAAATAAAACACAATAGCTCCTTGTTATGAATGTATGCAAGAGGACAAACTATGATACATACACAGTTTGCAGAATAGTGTGTCAGACTGGTCGTTTCTACAAAAAGGATTCATAGGAATATTGCCACCAATATGATGACATTTCTTATGAATATACATAGGCTATATCATTCTTGTTAAAGCGGAATTTCTTTTTTGAAAAGCATGTTAAACCATCTACTGATGTACATTTGGACCAATAACGAGAGGTTTGCTGCTCTTGATGAGCTGTTGTACTTTCGAACAGATCTTAATTATGAAGTTTAAACTTGTTGATAATTTATCACAAATTATGATTCTAACTATTTCTCCAGAAGCAGCTGCAGTGCCTGGGAGGTTTGAAATCATTAATAGAACTAAAATAATGTTCACACAGTGCAACATTCATTTGAAATAATTTAACCTGTAGGTGGATCTGATTGGGTCAGAGGTTAAGAACTATTAGTGAGACATGATTATTTATCAGGGTAATATCGAGTCTGATGTTACATCAACATAATCGTATAAGACTCTAAACGCAATGATGAACTGCAATTCAAAATGAGCTGCAATGTTCTGATGTTAAACTCAGAAAAAAACGAAATTCTTGTTCTTGGCCCCAAAAACCTTAGAGACTTACTGTCTAAAGATATAGTTACTCTAGATGGCATTACCTTGGCCTCTAGCACCACTGTCAGGAATCTTGGAGTTATCTTTGATCAGGATTTGTCTTTTAACTCCCACATGAAGCAGACCTCTAGGACTGCCTTCTTTCATTTACGTAATATTACAAAAATTAGACACATCCTATCACAGACAGATGCAGAAAAACAAATCCATGCATTTGTTACTTCAAGGCTGGATTACTGCAACTCTTTATTATCAGGTTGCCCCAATAAGTCCATTAAAACGCTCCAATTAATTCAGAACGCTGCAGCACGAGTACTGACAGGAACTAGAAAAAGAGATCACATCTCTCCTGTACTAGCTTCCCTGCATTGGCTCCCTGTAAAATGTAGAATAGAATTTAAAATCCTACTTCTCACCTATAAAGCTCTTCATGGTCAGGCCCCTTCATATCTTAAAGAGCTCATAGTACCCTATTACCCTACTAGAACACTACGTTCTCTGAATGCTGGGCTACTTGTGGTTCCTATAGTCTCTAAAAGTAGAACAGGAGCCAGAGCCTTCAGTTACCAAGCTCCTCTCCTGTGGAACCAGCTTCCATTTGTGGTTCGGGAGGCAGACACCCTCACCACATTCAAGAGTAGGCTTAAGACATTCCTCTTTGATAAAGCTTATAGTTAGGGCTGGATCAGGTGAGTCCTGAACCATCCCTTAGTTATGCTGCTATAGGCCTAGACTGTCGGGGGATTTCCCATGGTGCACTGAGCTCCTCTCTTCCTCTTTCTTTCTGCACTCATTCATGTCCCATTAATGCATGTTACCCTTGCATGTGCCTGTACATCTTTATAACACTATAGCTTGACTCAAATGACAAAATATAAAGGAGAAAGAGAATCTATTTCCATGAACTGTTAGTTGGCAATGTGCAAAAGAACCTGTATATTGCAACTCTGAACTCACAGCTGATCTGTTTCATCTTTTTTAAACATCAGCACCATCTGGTGGTTGGAGTTCCTCCTTCTCAACAGTGAACTTAAGGTAGTACGATATTATCAGTATATGCACATGACAGTGCATCACGTTTTCTTTCATGTATCTACTTCTGTCCTGCAGTATCAAACGTGTGTGATACTGCAGTGTGATACAGTGTACTTTATACAACATACTGGTATTATAGTTGCCTTATCTTTTGAGGATCAAACACTCACTCACTGTAAGCTTTGAAGTCAACTGTAAAAGTTAATAGTTTTGTCTTTCATGGAGAACTGCAGCTGTGCTAAGAAAAAAAGACAAAATCTAAACTCATTCTTGAAATATAAACTACTTCTCTGGTTCCCATCCATGTGTTTAATGTGCTACAAATACACATATTTTTCTGAGAAAGTAAATACAGGATGTACACTGCTTAGGATCCAATCAGTAAACTTCAATAGGAACTGACCGGAGGAATTGGAGGTGATTTTGAAATTGTATTTAGCCATATTTTGGCAAAACATTTTGAATTTCTCTGAAACCTTACTACAGATTTTCCAAATTACAAACCTCTATCAGTCACCTTCATTTCTACACCGGCGTGTAGTCGTGGAGTGTTTCATAATCAAAGAGTTCTGTGTTCAGTGGTACAGCGGTACAAAAGTGTGTTAAGGACAAAAGACACAGGAGCCATTTCAGTTTGTGATCACATGAGCACTTTGTTATTTAACATCCATAGTAGTTTGATAATGTCATACGTATACATCATATAGCCTGGACACAGAGAGAAGAGCAGTGTCACTGATGCTGAAGGTATATACAGGCAAGAGGAGGCAGCCAGGGAGAGAGAAAGCAGATTAAAAAAAGACGAGAGAAAGAAAGAGGGCTTCTTTCTTTCTCTCTGTTATGTCACTCTTACAAGTGTGGCCTTTTAAAGCACAACGTTTCAGCTAATCAGATGCCAAATCTAAAGTGAATCTGTCTTTGCCTCTCAGCCCTGAGCCTCCGTGTCTCTCTGGTTTTATCACTACTATGTGTTTATTTCTGTCTGTCCCATGTGAACAGGATGTCAATGAACAGCAAACTGCCTGGAGGACCCAAAATGACCCTCACTCATCATACTTTCCATTACCACGCCGACTGTCATCATGGTTGTTATCAATGAAACTAAAGCTTATACCTGCTTCCTGTATTAAACATAAAATACATTAATAAATCAGTAATGACATTCATACATGTAACTCTATGGCAGAAATTAATCTTTTAAGGATTTAAATATATTTACAGTTCAATGAAAATTAAGTACTAAACTGATTTTGCTGAAATTAAATGACTGTACAAACTGTACAATAATGCAACAAAACAGTAAAATGATATCTTATGAAAGTTTTTCAAAAACTACACAAGCATTCATTTATTTAATAAATGTACATTGATTTTACCATTTTATAATGTGTAATATTTGGGTTGGGCATCTGTAAATGCTTAACATCTAGGTATACTCTTCAGGTATACTGAATATAGCCACAATTTTTGTTCTTTGTCAACTTATGTTAAACCTAAGGCCACATTTTACACCTGGGCATGACAGGTAGCAGGTACATACTAACACCCGAATGCCCACAGAGCCACCATCACAAAATGTGTTGGGGTTTCCCTTTAAGCATCAAAAAAATATCAGCTCTATTTCTTCACAATACTTGTCTTTTGAAGAATCTCTGTAGATATAAATCTGGGGAAAATGTCCAGTTAGACACATCAGAGCATATACAAAATATAATGTCAAATATTAGGTCGCTAGCCTTGAAGTGTCTAACTGGGCAATTCTCCCTTTTTTCCTCAAGCGCTTTATAGGCATAGATAAGATAATTTATCCCTCTCTAAATGCCACACATATAACTAATTAGCAATCATTTTGTTAGCTAAGAGTTTTCCAGGCTGGATCCCCAACACATTCAAAAATGCCTCCACAGCCATGCTTTGCTCTCATTTGACATCCTTCCTTGTTTTCTTCAACCGTCCATTTAGATGCTTCCTTCAGCTAATTGGACTGGTCAATAAATAAATAGAACCCACCATATGTGTAAGTCATATATGCATTTACAGTATGTACCAATAGATCAAAATGCACATGTACAGTGCAGGCTGTAGCCACCGGCTCACTCTGAGAGATTAAGGGAGGACCGAGGTTCGGGATACGGCAGGAACACAGGTGAAATAGGACTGTAGGGAAAAAGACAACATTTTGGCAAGGTTACATGCACTTAAACAATGTCAACCATTGATTTATCCCCGCTGTGGTGGGTCTTATAAGGGAAAGGAGGGGGAAAGAAAGGCAATCTGCTTTTCAGTCCATCTATTCCTTTGTCTCCATATAAACAGGCTTTGATGAGAGGTGATAAAATAAGACAGACGGGGAATGGAAACATTCCTTTTTCATTCTTTTCACTTGGGTTGAACAGCCATCTAAACAGACTTCTGTGTGGTTTTCTACTCTAACAATATGCTGAATCACACCTCTGCAACGGGAGCAGACGTGGATCAAACAGTTAACAATTTTTGCTTTTACATCAACCACCTTAACTCAACCAAAAAAGCAAGGATTCACCGGTTTCTATGTGAAATTAAAAGATCAATCGGCACCAGGTAAGCAACAGGACATCTAACTGACTCCGGCGTTCGACTGAGGGCAATAACTGAGCACTGTGTTCGAAGTGTGGCACAGCCAGGTGAATGTGTAGACAGTACAGCAAAGTGCAGCTAGGCATGGTAAATATTATATTGTGAAGTTTCCCATCTGTGAGTAGCCCCTCTTTGTTTTGTTGAAAGTAGAGATGGATGATATATAGGCTGGACAGTCACACAGTTAAGCTAGCAGCACAGCTTCGCGCAAAGAGAAGCATGTGTTTGGAGTGTCTTTGGGTTTGTTTCTTGTCTGGTCTTTTGGTTTTTGGATGTATGCATGCATACTTGTCTGGATGTACCCTTGAAGTGGATGTGAGTTTGTGTTCGAGCCTGCATGCTTCCCTTGCATGTGCCTGTACATCTTTATAATCTCCGTATTTTCTACAATGTTTTTTTTAATCGGGAATCATCCCCAATGTACACTTAACAGGTTTTTGTTTTCAGTAGGTATGTGGCAGGGAAAGGACACCCTCTGTCTCCAAAGTGGTTTGCCTTCATCTTAATTCCTTCTAGGGCAGCTTCGGCTCAGCACTGCCCGAGTCCAGTGGCGTCCTGGCTCTCCTCCATGTTTTTGAGGGTAACATAGATGATGGGCACCAAGCCCTGCGTGGATCCCAAGCAGCAGAGCAGCCAGTCTGGATCAGCCTTGCTCAGGACCCGCAGGATATCACCCTTGTTAAAGCTCAGCTGGCCGGGCTCTGTGGCTATGTGGTGGCACAATGCTCGGACTTCGCTGAGGAATGACAGAGGACATGGAGAAAAGTGTGTGAATTGACAGAAAACTACTGGCAACTGTTTTGATTAATAATTAATTCTTCTGGTCATTTGTGAAGCAAAAATACGGAAGTATTACTTAGTTACAGCTTCTCAGTTCTAAGCATTTGCTGCTTTTCTTTGCCATCTGGATATGTTTGGATTTTGGACTGTTGGTTGGATTTTTTTTTTTTTTTTTTTTTACAATTTTCTGACATTTCTTAGACCAAATGATTCACCCATTAAAAAACTAGTGTGTAGGACTTTAGTGGCAAGTGCAACCATGTGGATGCAGTTCAGCCTTTGTATGTAGGAGAAACTACGGTGGCAGTGAACTCGCAAAAAACTGTGTTTCACCCTACACTGACGGAGTCAACTATTCTTATTCTCATGTGATTAAACACTAATGAAGTATATTTAATTAATATTATATTCCATTTCTTGACCCTACGCATGATTTGTGCTGTTTATTTTTTTATATTCTTATAGCTGTATTTTTAAAGTATCAAAATTGGATGAATTGATATAATTCTAGTAGATTTTTTGAAAGAACAGTACACAATGTATAGTATTTGTTTACCATGGAGACTGTTGTTTGGCCTCGGTTGGTTGGGTTGACCTTGGTGGAGGTGTGGTTTGGGTGTGAGTGGGTGCGGCTGGAGGCTCTGCCTTCTTCCCACTCCCTGCTCCAATAGTCTGTGCTACGAGGTCAAGAACAGACCTATCCAGAGCAAACCAACCTGATGGTGGCCTGAGAAAGAAAAACAGTGTGGAAAAAATTATTGTACTGATAGCTGAAGCAAAGTTTGGCAAACATGTATTTATTTATTTTTGACATTTTTTTAAATCTTAAAGGCTGATTTTATTCATGTTTCTTAGTGGCAACAAACCTCACAAAAGACCCAAACCACCAACATGATATCGTATCTCTTAATGGTTTCCAACTTCCCTGTCTGTGTACATAAGTTCCTACTGAAGGGTAAAATCAAATAAACTATGGTGTGTGTGAATCTTAATAGTTTTTGGACAACATTGGGGCTCTTTGACACAGAGGATAAAGATAAATCCGGCTTTGGATACAAGCTTGTTAGTAGATCAACATATTGTTGGTTTTGGTCTTTTGAAGGTATTTGTTGAAAAATATAAAATATCATCTGACTCATCCATTTAACTTACCTGGTTGTTTGAGCTTTTGGCCTCTGCTCAGCTCCCTCCACCCTCGAAGGAGAACCAACACTGGATCCAAAGAGCCTGCCCCAGCGCAGACTCTGTCCCTGAGAGGGGCTCTCCTCTTGGGCTGCAGGTTGGGCTCCAGGTTGGGCTCCAGTCCCTTTTACCTTCAGAGGTTTTATCTCTTTCTCCTGGTTGACAACGGACTCTGGCGGGCTGCCCATCCATGAAGGCCTTCCCCTGGATCCAGCTGACTCCCCGCTAGAGCTGCTACTGCTTTTCCTGCTTCCAAACCCCTCCCCTTCTTGGCTCGACTCAGCCCCCTCCACCACTCCCTCTCTGGTGGGTGGGAGCTGGCCATGTCGCCTCTCTGAAGACTTCTTCCTCTTCTCAGTCTTAATAAACTTTGACCCTGCTGCGGATTGGTCGATGTAAACCTGGGAGGACTGCATGAGCTGGTACCACCAGCCGGCCTGTTTCTCTTGCCGCTGACGCCCCTCGTTCGCCATATCCTTGTCTTTATCCTTCCTCCTGTCCTCCTGTCCATCCTCACCTTCTCCTTGGCTCTCTTGTCCTACGCCTTTTACTCTCTGCCCACCCATCCCCCTCTCCTTCCAGAGATTGGCAAACCCCACTTCCATCATTGTCTGTCTGCTAACAGGCCCGGCTGTAATGCTCTCAGGTGTTGCCCCCTCGTTCCTCAACCTTGAATTCACTCCCTCTCTTCTCGACCCGACCCCTTCCATCCTCGGCCATGTTCCCTCTCTTCTCAGCACCGCCCTCTCTTTCTTCCCCCCCTCTGCACCTGAGTCTCTGACCATTTCGCTTACAGTGGTGCTCCATCCCCTCATGAGCTGGAAGGTGGAGCGTGTTGATTGGTCAACACTCTGGCCTGCAGAGCACAGCTGCTCCTTGCGACGGAGGTGCTCCTGGCCCTTTTGAAGAAGGTGTGGTTCAAACAGCAGGTCCAGGTCAAAGGGGAGGAGCGACAGTGGTTGCAGCAGGAGGAGGAGCTCCTCAAAGAGCGGCTGACACGCCCCCTGCGACAGGGGAAGGAAACCCCATGGGTTGTAGTGTGCTGCTATGATATCTGAGAAAAGTAAAACAAAACAGGAAGAATATCAGCACTAGATTCAGAAGAAGCAAGACAGTATGCACATATGGAAATCAAATAACTATCTGGGTATTTGAAGATGGATGAATTACCAACCGAGTCTTACCTTCATGTGTGTAGAGGTGATTGAACCAGAATTCCAAACATTTTAGACTGAAATATAAAGAGAATCACATTTTAAAAACCATCACTCTCCTACAGGAGAACCTTCTTACATTCAACACCTGAGCCTATCGTTCATAAGGTGTAAAACTGTATTTGAGCAGGTAAAACAAAGTCTAACATGACTAAAGCAAAATGCCTTTTAAACACACGATATGAGTCAGCCAATAATTATTCAAATGGGTGTGAGCAGCTCTGAAAAATCACTGGTATTGGTATTAAAATCTGACATAACAGATTTTTTTGGCCACTTGGGGGCAGCGGAAACAAGATGTGAACACAACATTGACAGCTAAACAATAAGCTGAAACTTGCACTAAAGCTGCAGGTTCAGGTGATACAGTAATTCTCCTTAGGTCCATCATTATGAGTGACCACTTTCACATTGTCATTTGATATACTGTTATTATAAAATGATTATTGTTTTTGTTGTTGTGTTATTATATCGATTATTTAAACCCTAGACCCCTAGGATGAGAAACATTAGTGTAAAGAATATTTGGATGACAATGACAGTAAAAACTGGGATAAAGGACTCACTTGAGCAGGCCAAAGATAAAGGCGTTGAGTCTCATGCTGTGGCTTGTGAGCTCGGAGTACTGGCTGACCTTTGAGAATAGGCTGTGGAGAACACGTGTGGACGGTCCTGATGGAGACAAACATATAAATATGTTACATATTGTATACCCTTATTGTTCTCTAACCTTATATCATTCTCATTATATAATTGTGATATAATCACTCTGCAAAAACTTATTTCGCAAAGTCCAATTTCTCCAATATGATACATCTATGTCTCAATATGAAAATATGTCATGCATTGTATGTATATGAATGATGATGTATTGAATCAGGTTTGTAGACTGAATATGGTCTTTAGATAAAAAGTATGGACAACATTTGGTCAAAACTAAATCAGTCACAAATGTGCTTTAGACATACAACATTTATACCAGTTTGTCACTAAAATAGGACAATATTTTCTCACCCAGCTGTGTGGAGGCCTCCACCAGGCTCCAGGGCTGACAACGGCGCTGTCCGATAATCAGGTCCAGCACGTAGGCCTTCAGACCGTCCTGCAGCACCTCATGCAGGGCCGGGCACAGGTACTTCAGGATGAGGTGACCCACGTTGGGACTCACCCAGCTGTTCCCCAGCTTAGCCTGGCAGGGTTGCGGAGAAACATTTGGGAATAAAGGAAATGAAAGTGAAACAAATCAGGGAATTGGGAGGCAAGATGTGGGGTCAAAGATATGATGCAAACCTTCTGGTCTATGTTTGCCAAAACTGCCTTTGTCTGTGCAGATAAGTTCACTCTTAAACTTAAACTTGTGAGCATATAGTCATAAAAAAGAAACAGAAAGTAAATATATCATCTGTTTGCTTGAGCCTTTAATCAATGAATGCCCTTTGACTCTGCGGACATTCTGCAGCCTAGCTGTTATCAGCTCTGTGTAAATAAACACATTCTCTGCCAGATTTCCTGACTGATGCGACTGAAGAAAGTGAAAATCACAAGGGCCCAATTAAATTTCTAAAAATGTTTGTTGTGTTAGTCCCATGGCTTATGCGCTTTATAATGAAAAAAAAATGGGGAAGACAAGTGTCTCAAACAAACTTTCACGCATATGAGCCCCTAACATGATGTGATTGACATTATGCTTGCACTTAAACTACACATCTCGGAAAGGCAAACATCCTTTTAAGAATGAACATTTTATACACTAACTTAGTAACTGCAGTTGCATAAATTGAACCCAGACAAATGGTGAATGCGAGAAAACAAATGGCGCCAGGTTATCGTGAAACTAATGTCATTTATCAACAGGAAGGTTTGATGTTCTCTTGTACTCTAACTACACTGCAGTGGTAATCAGCAAGAATAATCTGCCCTCTTTTTAACTACAGTCATCAATACGATTCACCAAAAACTCATACCTTTACATCTGGATCTCGACTGGTGCCGAAGTGCGCCACAATCAGATCCACTGCTGTGTTCACGGCTTTCACCAAAACTGACAGAGTTAGGGGAGAAAAGAATAAAGGAAGAATTAGTCAATCATCCCTTTTGGCTCCCTGTAACTACCGGTTTTCCTGTTTTACCCTCTTCTGCAGGGACGTGAGAGGCATTAGATCCAAATTTAGCACACACCTTTATGTGTCTTTGTGCCTGCTATCTGCATGGATTCAGTGTTTTATTTACTAGGACAGCAACTACTTGTGCAATGAACAGCTGGGACTGCTTTCTAGGAATTTGTCCCATCAGCCTTTCTCAGAAAACAGCCAAACTGTGCTTCTTGGCTATGAATTTGTTAGATAAATAAAAAACATCTCTGGGATACAATGTATTTGAAACAAAGGTGGAAAAGGCCCAGTAAATCTGTCCCTCTGAGTCCTGCTCAAGTACCCTTCAGCGGTGTAGATGGTAAACCACACAGGATGGTAAACCAGTTGATCCAGTTGAAGAATGGTCTCCCTGCCCATTATACGACACCCTGCTGCTTCAAGAGGCCTTGAATTACTCTCCTCACTGTCAAGTAGCGTTTATACAGTGAGGGGCACTTGATTTAACCACCTTTCAACAACATCAGTTCTCCCTGACAATAACACCGCATCCTCAGTCATTGTGATCCCCTAAATTGTAATTGGAGATTGTTATTTGATTCTCTCTGTGGTTCAGTAGTATTATTTTGTGCCTCACAGTACAAAATAGTGTTTCCCTGAATTAAGATGGAGACAAGAACAGGACGTCTACGCTCAGGCAGTCATTGTGATCTTGTTTATAATTTACTGTTGGTGTATGATGCTTGAATTGAAAGGTATGAGACAATTAGAGGTGTAAAGAGAGACAGAAAACACCAAAAAGGCTACAAAATCTCCTGAATTAGGGATGTAAAGATACACTCGACTCATGATTTGATACAATTCACAATATTGGGTTCACAAGTTTGTTAACAAAATGAGATTGAAGACAAATTTTGACTAAATTAGAGTCCTTTAGTTCTCCACAAAAAGTCCACAAAATATATTTTCTCTTGTATTTTCTTTATCAAATGATATAATTCTTTTTATTTCTGAGGTAGGGTACAAACTGTGCATATTTCCTTTTCTTTGTAAAACTGAAGCCTTGCCGCCTATACAGTAATTGATATTACGATTCATTTTTAATCTCACCGATTTCAATCTTCACATACTAATATATTCTTAGGTCATGTGATGAAAATGTATCTATCTCCATGGCAATTGAGCAACTCCATGTGCTGATGAAGGACATGAGTTGTGGCTGAAAGCCTGAGAAACACCAAGGTGATGTGATTAGATTTGTTCTTATTAAATCTTTATTTATCTTGGTCTGTTGGTATGAAAATGGGACGCTTGAACTTGTTTTCTGCACTTGGATCAGTACTGGATCAGTATTCACAAACAGCTATCAACAAATGCAATGAGCAGCACACAGTGAGACATTCAGTCGTTTAGCATTCAGCAATTAAATATTTAGAGACTTCCCAGTGATTCCCACTGTCACTGTCCGTCATGCACACACACACACAAACACATACACAGAGCCTCACCTCTCTTCTGCGTCAGGTCCACAGAGATGTGGGACTGTGATGAAGAGCAGGAGGAGGAGGAAGTTGAAGCATCGGGGGAGAGGCAGAACTCCTCCGGAGGCTTCTCGGTCAGGGAGAAGTAGTCCGGCAGGTAGTCGCTGTAGCTCTGCTGCAGCTTGACTGATTGACCCACTGCTGAGACACACACACACACACACACACACACACACAAACTTGGATGATCAGACACACATATAAACACACACCACTACTTTTAAAAGCATGAGAAGCCTTGAGGTATGTTTATGCAACTGTATGTGAGACCTTTGTGAATCTCTAACATATTTGTTCTCGAAGGAAACCCGTGGCAGTCTTTTATCAGTGACTTTACCCTCAGATTATAAATTATTTGGACCTTGAACTTCTTAAAAAAATATTAATATTATATTAAGTCTATTTTTCAAATCTCTTTATAATCCTGCATTTGTTCCAACACTGCCGGTAAAATTATGTGCACCATTGAGCCGTCCCAGCGTGTGGCCAGATAGGGCTGAAGGGAAATCGAACACGTTCCGTCTGGCAGGTCGCTGTCCCCCGCCCCTTCCAGGGTCCAGGCGGGCAGTGTGGCCCCCTGAGACCCTCTCCATTCCCAGAGGGTTTCGACGACGATACTCCCTCCACTTGAGAGCCTGGGGAGAGAGGTGGTGTGCTGCTGGGGAGGGGAGGTGTTGATCAAGGGGTTGATGGTCGAATTAATGGATGGATTATTGAGGAGACGGATAAAATAAATATATAGAAGAGAAGCAGAGAAAGAGGAGTAAGTGGAAAAGGTGAAGGGAGGCCGGTAGAAGATTTAAGTCCATGCATGAAGGGAGAGAAAAAAGAGAAAAAAACAGTAAGAAGGTAGAAGAGCTTAGCTTCTTTTAAAGAGTACATCAACACTGAATTACACAGAACTTAATCACTATTACGTAAGTGAACCCCCCGGCAGCCATCTGTTGTCTTATCAAAGCAGAGATCCACTAAAATTGTTAAGATTCTGTGTTTCATTTTTTGTGGAAAGCAGGTGTGGATGAATTGAAGTAAATCAATTCAGAATCAATGCTGCACTGTTCTCTGTGGGCTGAAACTTTATATCATGTGCACAACAACAGGTGATGTAAATGTTTTTAATGTAAACCTGATTCTACGGACTGATAGTTAGAAGAAAGCAAATGCAAAGTGAAGTTATAAAGGAGAACAAAGAAGGAAAGATAACCATAGTCAAATCAAATGTAGAACCTTGTCAGGTCATATTTTATATTGTGGTATAGGATTGACAACCACAATGCATATTGCCTTTTACAAAACTGAAAATGTGTTTTGCATTTTAACTGCATCTTTAGGAACAACAAAAATTTCAAAAAGGTTGCATGGGCTCTGAAATTTTTAAAAGCTTGACTTTGACACTGACGTGTTTTTTGCTCAGTAATCCCCACCATTATGTGTTTACAAAGCAAAACTTCAGGCAAACCTCAAAAAAGTTTATAACCCTGACGAAGACCTACAAGTATGTAGAAACTTGTTGTACTTTTGAATTATCTTATGATCAAGCCATGTAACTAATACAGGCTTATCTTAACTTCTATATTACTGCTGATCCTTTATTCAAGTGCCTGACGTTTGCTTTTGTATACATTTTAAGATTACAACCTTTATTTCCTTCAGGAGCAGCAGCATTTTCTTTGTGAGAACAACATGAACACAAAGGACACAAGATAATTCTTCTGGAACCTACCATTATGTGTCCTGGCTCCGGGTCCTTTGCTTCCTTCCATGTAATTTCCAGAGTCCAGACAGCCCAGCGGGCTCAGTGTGTCACTGTGGAGTGTTGGTAAACTGGCCAGACCTCCACGATGGAAACAGTGTCCCTGCACCGCTGGCAACATTGGTGGCACCGTCCCTCTCTTTGCCCCCAGGGATGGAGGTGGAGGGGTAGATGGTAATGGCACCGAACCCCCTCCCTGCTTTCCTGTCGGTGGGGTGTGCAGGGGGCCACGGCCTGCTGAAAGCGGGCAGGAGAGGCTGTGTGGTGGCTGCGGGCTTGGGGTGCACGTGGAGCAGGTCCCAGAGCTGGTCGCCCCCTGGAGCCGAACCGGGGAGTAGCTCCCAAGAGGCGAAGGTCGAACTGAGCCAGGAGGCGGGGCTGCTGCTGTCCCCTGGTACCTGGGGGCATTTTCAGTTGCATCTTCACTGTCCTCCCCTACCGGACCTCCAGAGTCAGAGCCAGAGCCCGAGCTGGAGCGGGCCTGCATCCCAGAGTGGTAGCCTGTGAGCAGGGGCAGCAGAGGCTTGGGCTGCGGGGGTTTGGAGGCGAACTGGTGGTGGAATGTGAAAGGCTGGATGGGGAGGGTGGTGGGCCGCTGGTCCTTCCTGTAGCGGACCACCGCCGGGCGGCTGTCTGAGGAACTCGAGAGACCACCTGGATGAGCATAAGAAAAACGGCAGGGATGGAGAAAAGATGGAGGAGTCAAATGGAGAGTAAAAGGGAAAAAACTAAGAAATATGTAGAACAGAGGCAATCAAGGCAACTTCATTATGATACTATATTAGAAACACCCATATATAACATAATACAATTCAACAGCACCACAAACTACAGCCTTGAAAATGATCCTTAAGTCGATTCAATAGCTCTCTTTACCAAAACTGAACATTATAACCTTCATGAATAGAGGATTTATTGCAGGGCTGTTAGAACTGTGTACCTAATAAACTTGTAATGTTTGCCACAGGAGATGATTGTAAACAGTGTAAGATTTAAGTTCAGGCTTTAATTTAGGCATACAACGAATAAATAATTCACTTTTTGATTAATCAAGTAATTATTTAGTGACTATGACATCAGTAAATAATCAAATTTAAAAAGGCCCATCACAATTTTCAAAAATCCAAGTTGACAGCTTTAAATTGCTTACTTCCAACCAACAGTGAAATGCTGACATTTCTGAAGCAGGAACCAGTTAATAAACAACTGAATAATTATGATTAGTTCCGTTGATCGACTAATTGATTAAGCTACTAATCCTTACAGCACTAATCTGTATAAGTGTTCGAACTATTAGAAGTGAAACCAAACATACAAACAGAAAACTGCCCAGTCATGAGTCACAAAACTCGACAACAGCCCTTATCACAGACAACCATGCCACTGTTGGACATTGCTCTGACAGGCCCACGTGTGCGCTCGTGCACACACACACACACACACACACACACGTACAAAAACATATTCAGAGAGACTCACAAAGACACACACATAGACTAAACCTGAAGGCACTGCGTCAGGAGAGGCACCACGAGAAGCCTTTTTCTGTACTTCTTCTCTGCCACTGAATCAGTATCTGTGTGTTTTTCTGTGAGTGTGTTACTAGATCCAGTGCAGTGTATGACAGAGAGAGGAGTGTGTGACGTCAACGGTGTTGCGCAAGCTGTTTGTCACTTTAAGCTTCATGCAGTGACGTCTCTCAACCACAGAGGGCAGCATTGAGCTGCTGGAGAAAGATGAAGAAGGAGGGAGGAGGGAGGACTGCTACACACCCAGCAGCAGGCCTGAGCTCCCACTGGGGATGGAGGATCGAAACACTCCCTCTTATATCTGCTCCGTCATCCCTCTAACTGCCATTTTTTTTCCTTTTGCTCTTCCTCTCCATCTCTTTATCTCTCCTCACCCACCTCTCCTCTTTCCCTTTTCCATCTGCTTATCTCCTGCTTCCTATCTTTCTCTTTAGCTCCTCTACATCTTTCAGAGATGAATCCATTAGATGGCCGAGGCTTTTCCTTTGCAGCTCAGCGCTTCATGTTAGCATCATTAGCGAGCGAGCTGCTTCCCAAAGGCTTTTAAAGAGGCCTGTAGGCTGCGGTGAAACAACGCAGCTGACTCAAGTGAAGTCTGATCTGATGAATAATATATGTACCGAGATGCTGCACAGCTTCTCATTATAATCTTAAATCATCACTGTCTACATGGATACATTGTTAGAGGATGTTTTTGAGGCGTGTGAAAGACACACCTCGTTCTGTGGAATGACCTATTTCCTCAAATCACTTTATCAATTGCCCCCCTGCCTTCCATCTTACCGTTGTTTCCTCGGTCTCACTGCCACAGCCAACTAACAAGCCACAATTGAACAGCTTAAAGCAGGAGGGGAAGTGCTCTTTTGTTCTAGCACCTGAACTGGTGGACTGTGGAAAGATAAACCTGTACAGTCAGCACATAGGAAACTGTAATACATCTGTTATATGTATATTGTATATTTTATGATATTACATTGTTGTTTTTTCCTTGTTTGAAAATCTTGAATCTTGAATTAGACCATCAACTAACACTAATTTTCATTATCAATTAATCTGCAGATTATTTACTTGATTAATGAATTTATTGTTTGGTCTAAAAAATGCCACAAATTCTCAGATGTCTTCAAATTTCTTGTTTTCTCCAAACAAGACATTTGATATTCACAAAAAAAGCAAATATTTACACATGAAAAGCTAGAGCCAGTTATTCTTCAACATTTCGTGCTTATAAAATAACAATTATTGTACCAACACATTTTCAGTAATTCTTTCTTTTTAATCTGTAGACTAACTGATTACTTAGCTACCATTTCTGCTCTAATAATAATAGCAGTTTGATAATATCCCTGGTCTGATTGTTTGACTGTAGGTGTACAGAGCTATGAGGTTGGTGAGTACTGACATCGGGTCTGCATTAATGTTGATAATTTGTGGCAATCAAATAGTTTTTGATTTCAGTATGAGATCAGATGTTTGCATATTTGCACATTTGAATTAGAATTTTCCATTTTTGATAATAATGTATGTAGGTATTTGAGTATTGGATTTCAAATGTATTTATTTATTTGGCTTGGAAGATTATTATCTGCAGGATGGAAAAGGTACATTTACACAGTTTATTCACAAGATTTGGGCGGAGGCCACCTTGGAATGTGTACCTACATTCCTCCGTACTGATGTATATATAGACCATATTGCCTACACCATGCTCATTCAATGCTTGAGTTACTAAACTCACATTCATAATATTAACTTGGACGAGAACAAAACAATTATTCCAATATATAGCAAACAAATCCAGTTTAAATGAAGCAGAAAATTGTTTGTTTATACTTGTGGAGGCTGGTAATGGTAACCAGAGGGCAGGATGGTTAATTTTGTATAAAGCTGGTGTGACGCATTTTGAAGGAGAAATCAGTTTAAAAGTTTAAAATTACAGTGTACTACCACATGCAAAGACCCTCTTTAAGACCTCTTTCTGGGGTCTGGATCTGTCCAGAAACAAATTAACACTAATATGTGTTCCCTTTTTAGGTGTAAACAAAATGGTGGGCTGACACGAACTGACAAAGCGGATTTAAATTTTTTAGTTTTTTTGTCTAAATAATTAGCTGAAGAAACCAAGCAGGAGTACATTGTTAATTAAACACCATCATAGTAACGTCATAATGCTCCAGTCCATATAAAACTGTGAAGGAGGACAGCTGGAGATTCCTGGGACAGTCCTCTGCTGGTACACACACTCTGAACTGTCTCTGGTCTTATTCCAGTGGAATTCCAAGCACTCGCTGTGTGTGTGTGTGTGTATGTGTGTGTGTGTGTGTGTGTGTGTGTGTGTGTGTGTGTGTGTGTGTGTGTGTGTGTGTGTGTGTATATGTGTGTATATGTGTGTATATGTGTGTGTTTATCTAACCAGACACGCACAGCAGGCAGCTGCAACTCAGTTTCCTAAGGTGATGGTGGTGTCTGTGAATGCAAAAAGTCTTTTCAGATGAATGATTCTGCACTTAAGAGTGATAAACTATTTAATGGTTTAATTAAATAAATTATATGATGGACACATAGACAGCCTTCATCAGGTTCTGAAGCCTTGATGAAGGGTCTGTGACATATTTTCCCATTGATTCTGATCTTGATCTTTATTTTGGCCACTGAGTTTCCTAAAATACATGCTCAGGTGTGAGAGTAATATATGGCATCTCATAACTCTTCTTTTAATGATTTAACTATACAGAGAAATTGTTCTATTTATTCCAAATACACTGAAAATCTAATACGCATCACTTCTTATGGAGCATTTTTTTTCAGGAGGCTCCCACAGTGTTCCACAGCTAGTTTGATTTTACGATTATTACAATAAATGTATCCCTTTAGGAAATTTAGTCTCTTTTTTGTCTCCCTCTGCAGAGAGGTCAGAAGTCAGGCTCAGCTACAGAATAGCACAACAGGATGAGGAGGCAAGATATCTTCCTTTGTTAAGTGCTATTCTGCTGCCACACGCTGACTCCGCTGAATATTTCAAAGGCACTGTATGTAGTATTTTAACCACAGTCAATAACGTCCTTAATACATTTGCATGAATAAAAGTACTTAATGCAAACAATCTTTGATAACACTGGCAGCAGCTGCCATCCCTTTGCTGCATTTGACATTGTTAGCTGCTGAGTTTCACATTTTCTTCATTTTGGGAAACAAGAAAAAGATAGAGGTATGCGTGTCATGCGAGATTTTAGCAACTCACTAGTTTGCAAACCAACAACGTGAGTCTGTAGAAGTTCATCACTTCTCGTCATCATTTGAATAAACCAGAAACATGATGAAAGTCACAGCACCTTTCAATAAAAGGAGAGCAAGTAAATGTTCTGTGGAGAAAGAGAGGTGACACCATTTTTTCCCATCAGCATGAAGAAGCTTCTGTAACTTTCTCTGACCTTGCCTCATTTCTGGGACGAGTCAGGCCTACAGGCTCTCTGGATCAGAATGACACACGCACAAACACAGATATGCAAACACACAGCCACACGCACAAACACAGCAGAGCCGCACACAGCTCAGTATATTAATGTAGAGCTCAGTGGGGGGTTTCTCTGCACCTTTATCTCCTCTCTCACCTGATTGTTATTCAGAACACGTTTGGCCCACTTCAACCCTCCATTCGCCTCTAAAGCTGAGGATACACACTCTGCGTCACTCTGTTCAGAGCACATCTATACATGCTTGCCCAAAAATGCAGGTCTAAACATACAGAATCAAAACCATACACATATCATACACACATAAGACGCATACAGCATAGAGATTGTCCCAAATGTGAACAAACACACCTTTTTAGAGCTTTTTAGCATCTATTAGCTTGTTGTTTTGTTTTTACAGCCAGCAGCTAAAGAGCCACATATTTTTACTCGGGAGCTGGTGGATACCAAACCAGGGCTAAAAGAAGAGTGAATACTGGTTAATGTTTCACTCCAGATTAATGCTAATGTGGCTGTGATTTTGCTGGATATGTAAATAGGCAATAGTTGACAGTAATGTTTTTTTATGTGCACAAAATAAATTAATATAGTAAGAGGTGACATACCTTCAACCTTGGCCCTGGCCTCCCTCGCCCCCTCCAGGTGTCGCTCAATGCTGCCCTGACTATAACATCTGGTAAAGGGTACAGGTGACAGGCTTTGACTGTCAATCTCCACACGCTGCTCTGGGATTGGAGAGAAATCCACCGAGGAGTGAGAGTGGGAGGAGTAAGTGGAGGAGAATGGGTCCGGGGCTGCTTTCGCTGATGGCGACCCCCCTGTGCCTCCATTTCGCCGCTTGCTTCTCGCAATCTCTGCAAAGGAGGTGACCCGTGGAGGAGGAGCCTGGGCCGGGGTGGCGCCCTCGCTGAGCCGGACGGGGCAGCTCAACATACGCTCCAGAGATCCAAGCCGAGGAGATGGAGACTTGTCCAAGTTGCGGTCGTAGCTGCGAGAGCGGGGGCGGCTTCCTGAGGGGCCTCCACCTCCGATGACACCCCGGCCAGCCACGGGAGGGGAGATGTTGACATACACCTGGCCTTCAATCACAGGAGCAGCTTCAGTCCCACTGGTTGCATGCTGATTCTTCTTCTTCTTCTCCTCCTCTTCTTCCTCTTCATCTTTATCATCTCGCTGGATGAAGATAAGTAAGGAAAGAAAGAAGAGAAAGGTTTGGTGGTCAAATGACTTAAAAAAATCTTTAGGACAGCAAACCAAATACCTTAACTGCCTTCAAGCCAGATTTCCTCTGGCACAGTGACATGTTTACTGACTGACAGTAATAGCCTTCAGCTCTGACTGCTAAAATAATCATCGGACATGATATCAGATAACCCTAGACAGTGCCTGTGATCTAAACTGAGCCAGTGCCTGACTAATACCAGTGTCACGCCTATCTGAAGTCCAGGGTTACTGCCATTGTCACAGGGCCTTCAGTTAAATGTACTATGTAGTTGCTATTTATTGTTCCCTTACTTTTGGACTCTGATGTAATTTTCCCATATCACTTGTATCTATGCTTGCTATTTTGATTTATACTCTGACTGTATTTCTAAATACTCACTAAACTAAGTCCTTGTTGGTGTAAATCTAAATTCACTGCCTAAACTTGATTAATTATGCATACCACCCGCGGCAAGCTGTGTTTTCCAAGACACTGAAGAACTGGAGAAAAAAATCAAAGATTCAGAGAAAATGTTAAATGTTTCCATTTCTTTTTGTCATTTGTTTGGATTATGTAATGATCTGGATTCTTTAAATCTGTAATCATCCATTCTACCTTATAACAAATGCAGTTAGCTATCACTGTTTTACACGCAGAATAACTGCATCTAAAGAAGCATACTGTAAGCTCCACCACTGAGAGTCCCTGATCACTAACATTATAAGCTAACTACAAGGAAACCACAAAAGGAAAGAAGTGTAATCCCAAGAACCAAGTACAGGTACGGCTGGTAAATAAGGCAGGTAGTACAGATTAATTTAAACTCTAAGACTAGTGAAGACAATTTATTTTATTTATTTATCCCTACTATGTCATTAGGCATTCCAACAATATGAAAAGTGATGGGGTTTTTGTTTTGAAAGTGTGATGAGTTTGTTGTGATATATCTGTGGAACAATTTGAGTATTTTCTTATGTATGATACCTGAGTTTTGGTACCAATAGCCAACTGGTACTTATTTAACCTTTGTATAAACACAGGCAGCCAAACAAAAAATATATGATCAACCTGGCTGCATGTCTAACTTGGTTTAAACAAATATGTATGGTGAACCTGTCCATACAGCCATTTCATTAACCTCTGTGAAATTCAAGTATCCTGCTTATTTTAATAGAGTTAGGCTTCTCTACTAACCCTAGATGACTCTCCATCTTCGTCTTCTTCTTCCACGCCCTCCTCATCAGCTCGCTGCCTGAACAGGAAGTACTCGCTGGGCTGGGTCGGGGTGGGGCTGCCTTTGCTGTGCTCATCGGAGCAGCTGTTGACTGAGGAGCCTGCGGGACTTGGGGACGACTGGGACGAAAGGTCACAGGTGACCAGCTTGTAGTAGTTCTGGGTGGCGACAACCAGGCGCGCCTGACTCTGCAGACAAGACACAAGGTCTCCAGACGACCCAGAATGTGGAGGGTGGTAAGAGTTGCAGTTGGCGTCAAGGTCAAGAGCCCCCTGGTGCTCCACCGCACAGGAGCAGGTGGAGGAGGTGGACAGGAGTGGTTCACGGATGAGAGGGAATGTGCTGCCAAGGCAGGAGTGCTGTTGCTGTGATAAAGGAGGTTCAGTTGGGGAGGTGTGAAGGTCCAAATAGAAAGCCCCTCTGGTTGAGTCTCGCTGGTTTCCTGGTGGATCAGAAACAGATGAGGTGCAGGAGTGGTCAGTGGAGCTGTTAAGGTTGGTGTGCCCAGAGACTGGTGGTTTCTCCGGCACACCGTTGTTCATCTTGTTGTAAATGGCGCTGAAGTTTACGAGCACGCCATCTGAGCTGTTGCAAGAGGAGTCGCTGCCGTAGCCCTGCTGGCACTCTGAGAAAGGCTCTGAGAAGGCTTCAGGGAAGTGCTGCGGGTAGTTCTGGGAGAGTGTACAGCAGGAGCAGTGCTGTGTGGGGGAGCTAGAGGAGTATGAACCTGTCTTGCTGCTTCGCCCACACCTCATAGGATGATCTTCATCTTCTTCATCGTCATCGCCCCAGTCATGCTCTCCACAATCCATGGATATGTTGGAACAGCTGCTGCCGTGACGCCGCTGGCTGGCCAGTCCTAGAATGTCCAGGTTCTCCAGGTGGTTGGACAGATCCGAGGCTATGCCCCTCAGGGACTCCCGACCGCTTCCACCCACTGAGCTGTGCAAAAGAAACGGCTCAGAAGCAAAGCCAAGGTCATGTAAGTGGAAAGAAGCCATCCCGTCATCTAGGGCAGAGTTAGTGTCACTGTGGAGATGAAAAGAGGAGTCTTCAAGGTAACCGCTGAGATTGTCACCATCCTCCTCCTCTTCATCCTCGTCATCTTCGGTATTCAGAAGGAAGGGATTATGACGCAACGGATTCCTGTTCCTAGGTTTGGCTCTGGGTAATGTGTGAGCTGTTATCAGCTGGTCCTCTGAATTGCTTGAGGTAAACGATGAATCATCGCTTGCTGTGCTGCCTCCTCTCCCGCTACCCTTCCTCTCTTTTCCTCCGTTGTGGGAGGACCAGGTGCTGCCAGAGGTCTGGATCAGGCTGCTGTAGACCAGAGCCTCTCTCTGAAGGACGTCCCTCTCCGGTAGGGAAGTGGTGCGACTCAAACCTAGGTTCTCCGGTAGGCTAAATGGGTTGCTTCTTTTAAGTGAGGCTCCGCAGCCACCCTGCCGCCCACCTGACACCTGGCAGTGTACCAGTGGGATATGATGCACAATCAGGGTCTCGCCTGACAGCTTAGGAGGGCTGTCCATGGTCCAGGAAGAGGGAGGTTGGGACTGGAGCAGAGGAAGGCCCTGTGTGGGTGAAGGGGAAGGTAGATGTGTGTTGTGTTGAGGGTTGTGTTCACACTCTGCTTGCTGGGTCTAGCTCTGCAGGGCTGCCAGGGATTTGGAAGGAGAGGTCGGGGAAGTCAACACCGTGGTCAGAGTGGTACATCTGGAAAATACGAACAGAGAGAGAGGGAGAGAGAGAGAGAGGAAAGACGTTATAGGACCAGACAAATACAAGCACTTTAGCACACACACACACACACACACACACACACACATTCCACATGCAGGGTACATGATCGTAAAAATCACACACATACAACGTATTTAAGGCCCAAAAACATCAGTTTCCAAACCAGCCATGTATAATGTTCAGTAGAAAAAACAAATAACTATAATTGGTACTCCAGTGACTTAGTATTGTATAGTAAAGTTTAAGGAAATTTAAAAAAAGAATGGTTATTATCAATAGAGGCCAAGATACTCTGACTTTTAGCCTGTAATGTGGATCCAATAAGAGTGGATCTATGGTAATGCAACTCAATAACATATTTCATTGGAGCCAAATTATTTTTAAATGTATTTATTCTCTCTTTAATAAGTCTTATTTGTGCACCAAAAGCATCATAAAAGAAGCTTAAGCATAATCTAAAACAGCTCCAGTAACAGTACAGAACTCTATCCTTCTAGTCTCATCTGTACACAAAACAGGGTGAGTCAGCACCATGTGAAGTGGAAACAGTGACATCCACATACACACACACACACACACACACACACACACACACACACACACACACACACACACACACACACACACACACACACACACACACACACACACACACACACACACACACACACCAAGCAGCTGACTCTTAAACAAGGCTATGATCTCATCCCCATTCGCACATTACACCCTAAATCGGCCAATACACACAGCAACTGTTTCCCCTAGCTATAAACTGTTGCTAACCTGACAATCAAAATCTCTCTGCTTTAAGATTCACACTCTGTTAGGCTAATAAGGTAATAGCTGATAATTAGTTTATTTTAAATAGTTGATTTAAAATTATGGAACAGTTTTAGGACCGTGCTATCAACTCACATTGACAGTATACCTGGTTGCAGATAATCACACACTGGCATACACAGAGTCTGTCTTCTTTCAACATTAAGTTTTATACTGATGAAACTTTATTCCACCAGGTTACAGGAGTTACATGTAGTGGTTTCAGATGTCAATATACAATATGAAAACAAGAGCGTCTATCTCATGTCAGTGGTATTATTTAGTACTTGTGTTTCTTATAGTTGAGACCTCATTTTCAGGATGCTTTCCAAATTGTCATGTCAACAGTTTTCTTATGTGACTAGCTGTAAAAGATAAACACGCTGAAAGTCATTTTTCCCATCAGCCTTTCACTGCCTCCCTTATCTAAAATTACATGGAACTCTTGCAGCTTTGTTTTGCAGTAGACAATGTTGGACGTCGCACAGTATTAAATGCAGTTTAACGGCTGGGAGGTGCTGATAATCTTGCCCATTTGTTTATGGGTATTTTGCTATAATCTCAAATTAATGTGGAAATGATTTATTCATATACCACCTGAACCACCTTTCACTATCGTTTGTCAGTACAACTGTTTTTAGATGCATGGATATTTCTGTTGCCAAGGTTACTGGGCAGCCTCACTGTCTATTGGCCATCTTGCCAGACTCAGGTTAATCAAATTTATCTTGTGCAAGTTTATTCAACCCTGCCAATGTCTTAATTTTCTCCAGTTAAGTATTAGAAGGTACAATATGAGCTGGATTAGGAATGAAAGTTTGCTTTAAATCGCCTGTTCACCAGATCATGACCTGGACCAGACGAGTACTAACTAAGGCTTAAAGTAATCCCTCTATTATACCTGCTTAGTAAAACATAATCTCCGACAGTAGGTCGGAAAAAGCAAATTTCAAAAGTTTGGATTTTAAATCTTGTCGTTACTGGAGAGAAAGAAAAGTGGGTGCCAAGATTTAGAGATTGAAGAAAGAAAAATAATTTTTCTGGACTAAAAAATGAGCAGGAGATGAGAGCAAGAACCAAGCCAAAAGGTAACATTAAAGTACATTATAGAGATGTACAAATTCATATGGATAATAATATACGAATGAAACTGCTGATGACATCTTTGTGAGCACAGTTACGAACAGGTGCACCGTTAGAGCACTGCTGCATCATTTTTATGGCTAAATAAAAGATAAGAGAAAGGCCAGCTGAGACCACAGAATGCAGCTCTAAAGCTAAATGTTAGCATGATGAGACGGGTTGACTCAGGAGCAGGGTAATAGCTGAGATGTCAGCCTTGACAAATGACCTTTTTAAACAGAGGACTGGAATGCTATTAGCTGTCAGGGAGGCCTCAGCTTCACCTAGAAAGAAGTGGAGCTCAACCTTTTTAACAAAGGAACTGGCTGCCCACAACCTCCTGCTGCTAGAGGCAAAAATAAAGTACATATATGAACTTTGACAGATACTGACTGACTTTCTTTTAGTATTTTGACTTGATAAATTATTGACCAACCATTATTTTTTACCTTATTTGTCACATATTGTTACAGCTGGGAGTCAAGTGCCTTGTTCAATGGCACCCTCATCATAGCTGTTAAAGGTTGGGAGAGCTTATTAAATTATTATTCACCATACAGATTTTTCCCTCTCCAATCTAAGCATTGAGGCGGTATTTATCCAGACACAAGCCCACTTCTCCAAGCCCTGCTGCTCAAATACAGTATCACTCTTACACTACACATGTAAATCACAGCAGACATATCATAGATGAGACCAGAATGATTTGGGGGAATGACAACTATAGAAGTGTCCAAAATATTATCATCTGAATCACAAATGACAGTGCTGGACATACATTTCTTTCTTTGACACACAGACAATCAGAGTTAAGCAGTGCTGAAACATTTAATGCTAAAAATATTAAGAATGCTTTTGCTAACTGACTGAGGATTTCCTGTTTTTTCTTTATCATTGTAAATGAAATATATATTTGACGTCAGACAAAACAAGCAATCTGAAGCTTTCTTGGTTTCAGAGAAATTCCGATTTTTATTTTATAAATGTTATACACTAAAATTAGTAATTGAATATATAAAGGATGTTGAATCAATAATGAAACTAATCAGGAGTAGCAGCCCTAAATTAAAGCCTAAAATGAATTAACATTAACTGCATCCAGTCGTCTAAAATGTCATGACTCTTATTTTATCTTATTTTGTTTTTCATTTAATTTATTTCATTTTTGTACTAACTATAATTTATAGTCTTGAAAATGCTGTTACTGTGATTTACCTTATCATTTATTGTAAAGCACCCTGTAACTTTGCTGCTTTGAAAGGTGCTATACAAATAAAGTTTAATATTATTATTAATGATTTTATAGGGTTTATTTAGGTGAGTGCATTTTGTATATCGGTATGTGGTAGTGGACAGAAACAGTCTACTACTTCTACTTTAGTAACCTGACACCATGGACAAAGTCAGAGATGATCTGTTACATAAGACCAAAGAGGCACATAAGGAAGACTTTCAACTGCACTTAAAAGCCAAATCCAGTAGTAGCGATATCAGACTTTTCCCTCGAAATAGTGTCCTGTTGCGTAAAACATCACGAACGATTCAACAGAATAAATACCAGTTAGTAAGAAAAAAAAGGTCATACAAGTTACTTTGCTCCATATATGTTCACATATCTCATTACGAGGATGTTAACAGCACAGGACTATTTGATAGCTTTCACCTTGCTCATTTAAGATAGCATATACATAAATGTTAAAATTTACAATAAATGCTCCGAAACAATCTATACCAAGACAACTTTAATGTATCTGCAGTCAGATGGTTCCTGTCCGTGGAACGTGACATTAATAAGATTAGCTTCTTGGTTCCAATGAAGAGTGCAAGCAATGTTAACACCAGACAAGGGAAACTAAAATTGGTTTAAGAGATTAGCTGCAGGGTCAGGCAGGGTAGCTTGTGTGATGTGTGTTCAGACCAGACAGTCGGTGGCAACATATTCTACTAGCAAAACTTTCTGAGATTTCTTTTGTCTTTGGCTTTATATTGTGCAATCTCTAACCCTTTTTCATTAACTGTTCTTGTGGATATCCTTGTACAATGAGTTTTGACACACCCTTATGATAAATGACAAAATTAAAGCAAAAGTCATGGTCAAAGGGATTTTGAAGTTAATGTGTTTGCCACAGAGGATCAAACTGTTTGCCCTCTATTTTCTGGTTCAGAGCCTGGTAAGCAAGATGGCTGAGGACAAAATAGCTGTATAGAGAAACGCAGCAAGTCAGACCACACAGGCACACACACATGCAGAAAAAGATGGTGCATCCATTCTCTGTCAGTACAAAGCAACAGTCCCGTCTAATCTTGGTTTTGTGAAGAGGCGGCTCAGATCAGCCAAAGATTTTCCAGGTCAGCAGCATACACTACCGAGTACAGGCAAGAGGGAACTTTACTTTTAACACAATACTGTGTACCATCATTTTAAGCTTGGAAAGGTATAGTGGAAGTGCTTAGAGTGGGAGCTGTGGAAATCCTCTTTATCTGTTTTCCACCTACAGAGTAGTAATTAATTACTCCTGGATGTTTTCATTAATGTTACATGGAAGACACAATGATCAGTACTGTCTAGTTCTTTACACCAGCTTTTCACCACTTCTTGTATTCACTGAAGGTGGGAAACTTGATTTCTTCTCAAACAATAGCTCTAATGTACTAAAGGTAAGTTTAGTTCATTCGGTGCCAAGTGGGACTTCAAAAGCAGACATTCACTTGAAACTCACTAAATCAGAACTGAATGCAATGCAAAAGACACCTTGGATTTTCTTCTGCAGCATGGTGACTATCAGTGAAAAACTATTTAAAAGGATTTGGATTAACCTCTCTAATTAAACTCCTCCACTATAATGGAGTCTTCTCTGTGTTCGCTGGTACCAAAAGTACCAACGTGACACTGTTCTCAGTAAGGTGAGACAGTTAATGTCTTAAGTGGGTTGGACTGCAATTGTCCAAAGTCATTAGTTGGCTGCCAAGAACAATTTCAGTGAAACTGCTCTTAGATTTTGGGCCAGGGAAAGTACCTGTTTTTACAAAAACAATTTGCAGATAGTTGAAACCTGTGACAGATGACCCTTTGGTGTGCAAACCTAATAAGATTTCATAGCTTTTATGATCTGTGTTCAGCGTGATTCATTTTATCTAGGGTTGAAATCATAATATTGCAATTATTTCAATAGGTATTGCAATATGATTCACAATTAGTGTGGGAATGATCATCTTTGCTTCATAAATTGAATTGTCACTGAAAAGACTCCTAAAATGATGATATGAAATTTGTTAGGGTCTGTACCAAACAAACATGTTTGGTTTGCAGACCAGGGCATCTCTGCAGAACTAGATTCATTTATTATAATGCTATTATTTTACCTTTATAAAAAACGGCAGCTTAAAGCAATTCGCATATTGCATTTGGCCATATTACGTTTTCAATAATATTGCGATTAATTGTGCAGCCCTAATTCTATCACTTGTGTATCACATTAATTGCATTATATCGTAAGGCATTATAAAAAGTCAAGTGTTTAAATTTAGGAGTATTGGCAAAAACCTTACGATACGATACGTATCACGATACTTTGGTCACCATATGATACATATCACGATATCGCGATATGAACAGAGATGAAAACACAAGTACCTGTATATGCACATCAGATGATATTGATCAGAGGACAAATTGAGTCAAGGCTATTTCATTCATTTCATTTCATTACTATCTTTTTTAACTTGGAAGCCAAAGTGCTTCCAAACGTCGGCTTTAAACGGCAGAGGCGTTGTTATTTTGATAGCCATTTTGGAAAGTCCTCAGCCACTCTCTCTAATACAGAAATACATGCGCCGCACAGCAGAGTCGCTCTTCGGCGCCATCTACTGGAGTGGAGGTACGGAAGTCGTACTGTATTCACAACGCGTCTAAACATGAATCATTATTCTTAAACAAAATCGATCTATGGAGTTGAAAAATCGATATTGTATCGGGCGGCAAAGTATCGCGATATATTGCCGTATCGATATTTTTACCCACCCCTAGTTAAATTTGAGCAAAAATGTGAAATATTGTCCTAATGCGTGATGCAAGCTCTTCTGTTTGATATTTATAATACATTCATCAGAGCCGTTATATAGCGTTGTGTGATGCTGGACTCAAAGAGTGACACAGTGGACATATGCATATGGGCTAGCAGACTATTTAGGTATTCAAGTCCACACACAGAAGCTTAAACAGAGAAACTTGTGAATAGGCCATTGAATAGACTCTGCCATTATGCTCCCCCACAGCCTGAGAAACTATCCATCGTCCGAGGATACAGCTCAATAACGGGACTCTTCATACTGAACATGCACATAAAATGATCAAAAATATCTAAACATTCCTCTACATTTATTCCATAATCAAATAATTGTGCATACCAGTCAACAAAGAGCATTGTACAGAGTAGATCAGGCTTCTAACATTCAGAAAATGTTCCTATCCCTTTAAGCCAACAATAACACCACCGAAATCTGTGTTGTTACCAGATTATAGCAGATCAGATCAGATAACGGGTTAATGAGAACAAAGAGGCTGAGCCTGGCCAATCAAATTTCATTTCCCACGCAACATCAGAAACCCTAGCTACAACGCCAGCCAGTCAGGGGGAGCCATGCTGTGAGAGAGGAATTATGAGAAAACAACCATAAGAAGAGGGGGAAAAAGATAAGAAGGAGGAAAAATATGAATACATCAGAAACAAACTCAAGTAACCATGGTAATCAGTGTGGTGACAGAAGTAAGAGGTAAAGGAGATAACTATGTTAGTCCTTACCCATATCACAGGCTTTTTTGTTCCAGTGCTTAAATACAATCAGTACTGGCTGCTATCTCTTATCTCATTCTTTACTACTAACACAATTTCTGTCTATATGAAAGCCTGAACATTTTTGAAAACTGTTCTTCTTATTACTTTTTAGGCTGTCTTGCTGTAAAGGTTGATATATTATAAATCCTTCAAAAATTAATCGGTGGACTAGGAATACAATGCCTTCCCCTGCTTTGACACTTTCCAGCTTTTTTCCCTTACCCATACTATATATTTATACCCATATGTATTTCAGGATGTGATACACCTTTAAAATGCTTATCAATTTTTCTTATTTATTTTTCAGGTTTGCAAGAAGCATAAATATTGGACTTGGTTAATGTTGCTCCTGTGTCTGGACACTCTGACCATCACGCACCCATATGTACAGCTAAACAGTTACGAGCTAGGCAGTCTGTGGGTCTGCGTGTGTGAGACAGCTCGCTCCGCTGCATGCACACTATAGGCTCAGAGAAAGAGAGATCTCTTTTGGATTGGGGATAGTTAAAATGCATAATCAAAACTTACAGTACTGATTTATTTATAGGTTAGTTATAAGAAGTCATTTTTGCCCCAATTGCAAAATTAAAAAATATAAACACAGATACAAACAGGAGCACATCTTCTAACCCGACTTCCCTCCCTGGTCATATTCAGCTTCAGATTGGGTTTTTCTCCTGCTCACTATTCAAACATAACAGTCCGAGAAGAACAGTAAAGGAGAAGAGAGAAATACCACCAGGGTTTTCTATCAATGTCAATACTCAGGGATTCATTGAGGGTTCTTGTAAGAGCCAATTATCTTTTTATTTTTCTCCACAACACATCCTTAATGGGTTCTTTGGTAACCCCCACATTACTGTATGTCATCGTTTTTGGAGAGTAGGGTGGGAAATTGACCTATTTATGAAACTCACACTGAGGGGAAAGCTGCAACAAAGGACATCCTCCCTCTTATATCATCGGGGCTGTACTTCCAGGAATAAGTCTGAGTCCGGGAGGGGGGCATCCGAGTGAAGGCGCACCCTAGCCAGACAGAGACAGACGACACAGCCAGAGGACGTGGCAATTACGGTGATGGATGTAGTCCACACTCACAGTGCGACTCATGTTTATTGAATGCAATCTTGTGGCTATTTGTACAATACAACAGGGAAGAAGCCTTTTTGTTTAGAGGACAAAATAGATGCTAAGTTCCAAAACACAAAGAGGCAATAAGTCACATTTTATTGACCTGTAGCAGACAATTAACGGAATTTATTTATGGTTGGTTGATAAGGTCGTTGACTAAACAAAGGTTTGTCCAGGAGCTTTCTACTATCATAATTCACAATGAAACTCATTATCTCTTCAGTGGTAAGAACATTCGCCATTAAGCCCCATTAATCAAAACTTTAAGCACAAACATTTCAGCTACAACAGCTTAGAAACAAATTAATCAAATTCTACATACATACATGTTACATAATAATATTCATATTACACAGTATTACCCCTCTATTTCATATAACTGTTAGATCTAATTTGGTTTCTATCAAGTTAAATGTGACGTACGTGTTGGTGTCACTGTAACTGGGAGGTATGGGAATGTGAGTGGGGCATTAAATAATAAATGATCTGTTCTATCATTGTTATATCATCTGGGTTTTTCAGAATACAATATCCATATGCAGAAGATAACCCTGAAGTAAAATTTAAAATGTTAAAAAACAGAACATAATTTTACAATACCATAATATGGACTTTCTACCATCTTCAAAATACAGTGAGACGTGTCCCTTGTTTTCTTGTTTGCAAAAGAAGAAAAAGTCATTTAAATGCTGTTTAAACTCTTACTAATCTAAACAAATCTAAAAAACAGCTATGTTTTAATGTAGATGTCTAGACGTCTTTTGAGCTGCAAAAATCCAAACAAAAATAACCGGCTAGGAGGTTTTATTCTGATGCTGTAATGACATTTTGCTGCCTATTTATTTAGGTTGCCCACACTTTCAGTGATGATGATTCTTCAGCATTGTCGCTGTGAACTCATTTTTCATGTATCCTCTGTTCAGTCAGTCTCTGTTTCTCTCTTGCCTCCTGCACCAGTGGCACTGTCTGGTTGTTGAGTTACACGCTCAGTCTTTTGTATGTGTGTGCGTGTGTGTGCTGCTAACTGAATGAAAAGAACTTTTGTTTGTTGCACACATTCACCATCTCACAGCAGGGCCAAATAAAGCCTGACAAAAAGAGTGAGAGAGCTAAAAAGGAGGAATACTGAAACCGAACAACCTTGAAGGTCTGTTGGGACTTTGGGTTTGTCTCACAGCACTGCCTACAGCTCAAACTACAACAAATCCCAGTTTGTTAAGCAGTAATTCTTTGTCTAACCAGGAAGATACAGTATATCAAAAAATCTAGACAGATAAGAAGGGGAGAAAAGAGGGTATTCAGGGTGTAAATTTCCCACCAACAGCAGCCAAGAAAAGTTTGTCAAACCAGACACAACTGCAGGTTAAAAATACACAATTTAAAAGATATCACCTTATACAAAAATTACTACTTCTAAAAGTTACTTCTAAAAATCTGTCTTTTTTATTATATTTCCTTGTCTGTAATAGGTCTATACAACAACACAATATTGTTTTATCATATCAGGTTGTTGATGGAGGAAAAAACTTTCATAAGCTTGATCTGAGGAGGGCACCAGAGGAACAGACAATGAATCAACAGAGTTTGTCCTCTGTACGGTAGCCATTCTAAGACATCTCAGCCTCAGCTTGTCAGGCTCAGCTCAACATTGTCACAATTTATTTAGCTGTCAGCCTCAGCTATACTAAGCTGAATGACAACATACTGATGTTAACATGCATAATATTAGCACATCAGAATTATATGTTGGCATTAATCTTGAAGGATGAAAGGAATATGGCCATAATTTTTTGAGGTGTTCTGTCACAAAGGCTTGGACAAGTAATTTTGCCCAGCTGGTGGCGGTAGAGGAAAGTCATGGGATCACCGAAGTAATTATGTCATAATTGTCTGGGGACCATGACTATCTATACCAAATGTCATGGCCATCCATCAAATAGCCCTTGAGTTATTTCACTCTGGACTGAACTACAGACAGACCAATGTTTCCACCCCTAAAGCTATGCTGCTAGCATGCCTAAAAGAAGATTACATCAGATGTGTGTCAAATGTGGCAGGCCAGCTCCTGGGTATATTAACAAATGTCTTTCAGTCTGTGTCCCTTAGAAGTTGTAAGGCTCCTACTTCCATTTCCTATTTGCTTTGAGACAATACAAAATACTGTAGTCATCAGTAGTTTCAGCTTCTCCTCTCTTCACTCTGATAAAAAGAATAAAAGATGCCTCTCTATGCTATTTCCTTATTTAATGCGATTATTTTAACCTTGAAGCATGTATTTTTGTCTGGCTTTGCCGAAACATCATTGAATGATGTCTGATTGGGGGGTGGGTTTACGGCTAAGCCAAAATTGCTCAGATCGACTGTATCAGGAGATTTTGACAATGAGGACTCTCAAACTTTTCTGTTAGGTTTGAATCTGTTTTCATCTTTATTGCTTTAACACGACAGAAATAGCCTACAGTCATCAGAAAGGGAAGCGTGGGGTTTGGATTCAAGAGAAGCGGACCTTGAGACCAGCCCCAACACAGCGGATGCTGTTGCCCCAGGAGGAGAGGAAGAGAGCTGGGACAGGAGCCATGCTGGCCCTGCTCCTGGCTAATGTCCGGTCTGAACGAAATGGGACTCATGCTGGACAGACAACAGGAAATAAGAGACTGTTGTGCCTACATCTTTACAAAGACCTGCTACATCAACATCCGGGATCAAGCACTCGCAGGCAGACGGCAGACAGCCGACAGTGCAGAACGAAAGGAGGTGGACTGTGTGTTTAATTTGTGATGATGCTTGGTGCTCAAATGCAGTCAAAGCGTATGGACGCTGTTTCTCAATTGTCAAATGTTTTATGTGAACGTGAAAAACATTTTCATCACTATGTTGTTGCTGAGGTTAACATGTATTATATCACTGTATATATTGTTTTATTTTATTTCATATTATTCTAATCTAAATTTAATTATCTCTACGTCTGTGTGTAGCATTAAGGGACTGCAAACCTTCATTTCATTGTACAACCTTGTGTTGTATAATATAATAATATAATAAATACATTTCCTTGATCCTTGAAAAGACACAGCACAGCACAGGTGTCACTGAATATCCTGGCGTGAAACTCATGTCCATGTACTCGTTGATACAGTGAAATGTGAAGCTTTATTGATCCATTTAGGAAAATGCTCCCATCCCTTTGCTTCCTTCGCAGGTCAAAAGTCTGGCCCAGCGACAAAGCATCATTTCTGAAGCTGGAAGAGATTCAGTTTATGTAAATGGTTTCGTTAAAAGTCCTTTATCAACATCAATAAATGACCACATTGATATTGAGTCATTAGTGGAATTACACCATCGATCGGTATCCTCCGCTGACCTCACATCATCATATTCCAGGTTTGCTTTGGTAGGCAGTGTACTTTCTGGCACACAACAAGACAGGGGTGCTTTTTTGCCGAAGTAGTCGACTGTCTTGCAAAATCAGATCACAAACACTTTCAAAACGTTTATTCTCTTCAGTGAAGTTAAAGACAAATCTCACAGGACAGACAGAAGTAAGTCAGTCAATCACTTGAACTACCTGTGCGTTCTCAACAAGCTAAAGATGACCACATTGATCCCAGCTTCCCTAAAGGCTTAGTGACAGTTTCCCTCCTTGCCTGTTTCTCTGCCTGAACTTGAACGGCTTATAGACGCTTGCGTAACAGTGAAGCAGTGCCACCACCACTGACAGGTATTAGTGTTAATGAAGTGTTAGTGAAAACCAGGAATCAGGATCACTTTATAAATTATTTGACTTCTTGACGTCTGGAAATGTTTTGTTGTCTCACCAACAGTCTAAATCCCACAGATATTACATTTTCTCTCCTGTATAACAAGGGAAGCCATTAAATCCTCACAGCTGAGAAGCGGGAAACTGCAAATGTTTGTTATTTAATTTTATTTTTTTTAAGAAATAATGATAAAAAATATTATTCTATTATCAAAATAGTTGCCAATTAATTTTATGTCAATCAACTAATCAATTTATTGACTAATCATTGCAGCTCAGTTATATAAGATTTAAATGCTAAATTCAACTTGATTAAGTGCATGTGTTGTACCTTATTTCCAGTGTTCCAGTCCACAAAGCAGGCTAGTTTTTGGTTTCATCTTAATCTGAATCATTAGGTCAAATTGCCTGAGAGGTATTAATTAAGCACAAGGGAACACTTCGGCATACCTAGGCTTACATAAACACAAATACATAAGATACGTTAACACAAAAAAATTGTGACATGAATGTTGTGACAAACGTCTTGTTTCTAAAGCTGCAGTTCTCTTCTACCAGCCAGCACTTCTCTCTCTGTGCTGACTCTTTACTTCTCACTCTACTCTTCTTTCTCTGGTCCATTTCCAAGGATCTCTCACTCTTTTCAGCCTTCTTTTGATCCCTAATGCTTTCCCCTCTTCTCTCCCATCCCCCCCTCAGCTTTACTAAACCCCTGCTCCCCTACTCTCTGCTTTCCTTTGATCCACTGCAGTGTAATACATTTTTCTGTTGCCCACTTCTGCCTCTACAATCATCTTCTTCTCCATTTCCATCTATACCTCCTCTTTCACACAGACAAATATCTAACCAAGATGGACTGCAGATGGTTACAGCGATATCGCCTCAGAATCCCACAGTGCTTTGGCCACAGCAGATTTCACAACCCCCGTCCCTTTGAGAGTTAGTTTGTAGTAAATACTACACTAACATTGCCACTATACCGCTTATTTGGGGTCTGGTCACTACCAGCAGGTCAAGAAAGGCACTCCAGACATCCCTCTCCGCAGCAACACCTTCCAGATCCTCCTGGGTGATCCATATAATCACTCCAGCGAGTTCTGGGTCTACCTCTGGTTCTACTACCAGTTGCACATTCCCAGGTGGCAGTTGGTTTAGTTGAGGGGTTGCACATACAGAGCGTGCAGGAGGAGGACTCCTTTGTAATAATGACTATTTTTGCATTGATATCAATACACACCAAGTCTTAAAATAACCACAAACCACAAAACTGTGAGAGAAACAGTAGGCAATGCTGCTTCAGTCTGCCTGCCCAGCAGGAGAGACACTTTGTGGTGTGCTGGGATTTTATACCTGAAGCTAGACACAGAGAAAATCAGATGTTTTCACATCACAGATGACAAAGAAAGGTATAAAACATGGTGTAAAAAAAGGAGACTCATTTAGGCCAACTGGCAGATAGTCGGTAAGAAAATGAAACAATTAACTATAGTAGAAAGCAAACAGGCAAGCAGAAAAGAGTATACTGAGTAGTTTCTTTTTATTTATCACTTTAAGACTACATGCCATGTTCAAATGTTTTAACAAAGGAGTGTATGTTGTAGTACATGAGATTTGTTCTTTTGTTTTTTGTCATGGGATCAAATTTGGTACAGAGAATTGTGGAATTTCACTTGGATTGGAATCAACAACTAAAATTCTGGTATCGAGACTAAGCTCTACACCAGGAGAGAGTCCCGCCCTTTTCAATTAGGTCTTTTTATGATATGGTGAATGGTATGTTTCTATATACACATCCCATGGTAAATCATCTCTATAGCTCTATTTCATTAAGGTTATTTCCCATAAATTCCCATAGGTTTTCATAAATTCCTGTTAATTCCCATCAAAGGTTTCCACCCTGACTATTCCTGGAATTGTTCAACTCTAGTCTTGACACATGTATACTATCAGTTCTGTTTAAATATAGTATGTTGGCTGTAATTAATTAATGATACGATAATGAATATCATGATGTTGATATATTTCCTGAATTTGATCATCTAGATAATATACACAAAACATATACAATATCACATATGTTACAATATTACAATGATGTTCTGTGAAGTAAACTGTGTTCCACTATTCCACTGTATTACATGAGCCAAAACGCTTTACACTGTATGTGTAACAACAACAAAATCTTGTCAACTGGCATTGTGACTTGTCACAGTAGGAAAAGTACAGTTGTAACTTGTAACACTAATGATGGCTCCATTCCATTTAGCTCTGCCAGTAAGCCAATACGCAGTGTACCAACCAGCACACCTGGAATGCTATTAGGGCTGCCACTTTGGATTTTTCTAATACTGTACAATACTTTTAAAATGGCAACAAAACAAGTTAACATAAAAAATAAAGCCCAAGCCAACTACAGTAATTTAACTCTAACAGTTACACGTCACATCGACAATTCAGATCTATGCACCCCATGACCAGGGGCCAGGGACATCCACACTGCCGACTGATGTGCTTGGCAAGGGGGTCACACACACACGTATTCCATGCATCACCATATGGTTCATCCCTTTACACACACTTGTTTTGAAACATTTGTTGCACGTCCCGCCTGGTGCTGGAAACCTTTCAAGTGAATTACAGCCACATTTTAGACCGTTTAGCTCTGCATTTGAACTGTGTTTAAGGAGGACACAATCTATGGGTAAGCTACATGCTGTTAAGAGCATGTAGAGATAGTGTTGCTGTACTGTGTGTGTTGTCACATGTATGGTGATGCCTTTGTTGCCTGTGACATAAACCAATACGAGGCACTGACATCTGTGTTGTGATTCAGTCCGGTCATATTAGAACCGGTCCTATATGGTAGAGTGTTTCAGTACCCAACCCTAATCTTCTAAGGCAGTGTACTAATATCTTCATCAAGCTGAATGTTTCTGCCATTAACCCTGGAACTGCAAGGACAACAGAGACTCAGAGTCTGTGTTGATGGAGGAATCACTGATGCATTCATTCAACTTCAGTCTTGAAGGTTTATATGTTTATGGCATTCAACTATAATCAAAATATTGACATTTGTTCTGTATTGCATTTGTTATACTTGCTGGAGAAAGTTATTGCCTCTTCCCCTCGCTCCATATGCCTCTTTCAAATTCAGCAGATGAACTACCATCATGTAATTACCAGACTGTTGTTCACTTCCACACAACAGCACAGTGAAAATGTCCACAGTATATTGATGATGTCCCAGCAGGTCTCAGTACTTTTTCACAGTCAGAGCAGTGAGCACAAAATACAGAGCAGGCCTGGGCAACATTTATCCACTGCAGCAATAAACACACACACACTCACAGCTTCTCATACAGTCATCTGGGTGCCTTTTAATCAGTGAAGCATTGCAGGCCGAGAGCCATGAAAGGAACAGAACTACCATAAAAAGCTAGAGGGCAAAAGCTATGTGTGTCTTTGTGTGTCTGTGTGGTGTGTGACTCAAAAGTCTCAAAAAAAGAACCGCTGCACATATTTATTTTCCTTCCAGAAACACAATGACCCACAATGCCCTTACACTCAGAATCACAGATCACAATCACAACCCTACAGCAGCAAGAAATATTGAGATATTGTACATAATTAAAAGATGCAAGAAAGTAAACAAGTAAAAATGACTTAAGTAAAAGTATTAGCAATAAAATTTACTGTAATATCAAAAGTAGGAATACTGTGATGTCCTTTCAAAGTGGTAGTATTCTCCATCAAGAATACAAGTAAAAATAACCAGTTTTATCTAGTAATTGTGTGTCCTGTCAAAAATAAGTATTTGTCATGCATATAACCATTTGAGTTATGTATTGTATGTATTATTGCATTATTATTACACATACAATATTAAACATATAATAGATCCATAAACCTGATTGCAAAATATAAGCAAATAGTATTATCAAAGAAACACAAACAAAAAATAACAAAAATGCATAAACAAACAATCTTGATACAGACCCTTCATAGATTTATTACATTCATATGAAGTAGAAGTAACAAAGTGTAACAGTACATGAATAAATGTACTTTTTTTACTTTGACACTGCTGCCCTTAACACTAGAACTACCAGAATTCCATAACTACTAGAACGACCATAGCGGTCATTCTGACCGTTCATACTTTGACGCTCATATGGCCGTACTGAACGTCATTTTCGTCATATCATATCTACATTTTAACCTTCTCTTTAAGTTTTCCAATGAAGTTTTTAATTCCTGTTGTCATGTTATGACGTCATCGCCCTTAAAGAGCATAAAATAAAGATTGCCCCGACAGGGGCTGCCTCTCTGTGTGAGGAAAGTTCTGCGTCAAAAATATTTTTTTTACCGCACTCACCACGTGAATAGACATGCAAAAAAGTTAGGAAACGTCAAAGCTTCATACCGTTTAGTACAGCCCTGTTTGTAATAAGTTCAATAATCAATACAAAATCTAAAAATAAATTGATCTACAATGTTACGATAGGTTATAATAAATATCAGGACACAAAATTTAAATTTAAATGAATGTGAAAATGTATTTTCCAGCCAAATTGATAAATATTTTCTTATTTTCTTTGTACAATAAAAAACAAATCTTATGATACAATAACTTCTAACATATATACAATAACAAAAACATTACCTATATACATTTGAATACATTGTAAAAACTTTCAGGGACACGTATGCAACACAATCTAGTACACACAAAAACAGGCTCAGAAAAACATGAACATTAGCTAAACAAGAAAACGAACTGCTTTAGAACGATTAGTAATAATGAACAAAATCAGATAAACACGTTTTCCTCCAAGTGGGCTCATTTGAACGGCGCAAACACCCAGCATCATTCACTGACGCTTACGCACAGTCCACACAGGTAAACACCGCCTTTCGTGTGCAGCTTCCACACACTACTTTGTGACATTTGGCACATGTCTCCTTGGTTTTATTTTTTTTGCAGTTCCTCCTTACTTGGCACTGCCTTCTTCTCTCCATCTGCTGCTGCTCCTGCCCGGGTCCTGGCTCTCGCACCACCAGTTGTGTGGCTTTTGAGCTGATGTGGTCGGAGCGAAGTTCACTCGCCAGTCGCGTGATGAAGTCCCTCCGCGAAACTTTCTCATTTGTGCACTTCTTAAACAATATGTGCGCGTTGATTGCAGCCAGGTCGAGGATGTTATAAAACACGGCTACTGGCCATCTACGGGAGGGTGCTTTCACAGAGTATTTTCTGGCCATTTGATCCAGGACGTCTACTCCTACCTTGGTCTTGTTATAGTACGTGACCGTCTCTGGCTTGCTTTTGTGGCCACTTGTGATGCCAACAGCTGTGTGGACAGTGCTGAGGATGCAGACATTCTTTTTTCTTTTGCACTGATACACGGTCAGTGTTGCATCTCCACTTTTCAGCACCTCTGTGCTGAACAGCGGCCTTTGCGCCTTTACGCACGGGGGGAGCTCTCGTCTGGTCTTGTTTACCGTGCCAACCAAGCTGGTTTTCTTGGCCTGAAGTGCCTTGGCCAGTTCAAATGAAGTAAAGAAATTGTCGGTGGTTACGTTTCTTCCCTTCCCCAGGTATGGCTCGACCATTTTTAGCACCACACTGTCTCCAAGTCGTTGACCTGGCCTCCTCGTCTCGTCTTTGCCCAGATAAGGCGCGCCGTTTACCATGTATTTGGTGTCAACATCCGCAGCAAGCCAGAATTTTATTCCGAATTTGTCCGGTTTGTTTGCAATATACTGCATGAAGCTGCACCTTGACTTTGTCGGGAATAGCTGCTCATCCACAGTGATGTCTGCACCGGGCTTGTAGCAGACGATGCAGTTTTGGACAAATCTGTCCCAAACATCACTCATCAAAGCAAACTTGTTGTCTTGCAGGCGTGTGCGTCGAGTTTCCCTTCTGTCGAAACGCAGGAATCTCATTATTTCCTGAAACCTGTTTCGGGACATGGTCTCTTTGAAAAAAGCGCAGCCCCACTCGGCTGACCAAAAGCTCGCTAAGTCCATGCCTTTTCCACCTTGCGCACCACGAATGTAAATTAGACCAATGAAGGCTTTTAGCTCTTCAACTGACATGTCCCATATTTTGTCCTCCTTGACTCGGTGGGCCTCAGCCACGGTGCAGTCCCTGATGTGTTTCAGCATGCCCTCATCCACTAAACACAAAAAGGCTGTAAGAGCATCTTCAATATTGCGCTTGGCGTGCGCTGTGGGGCCTGCCGCTTCTGTTATTACGTTTTGACATTGTCGCCTTCCTCTGTCTTCACCCGACTCTATAAAGGTCCACACTGTGCCGTCTTTCGCCGTTTCACGCCTCTCGGCTGAAAGTGGGTTTATTGGGCCAGCTTCCTCATCTCGTGGCGGACTGGATTGTCTTGGCACAGCAGACACATCTGATGGATCAGGATTTTGTACTATTGCCAAAAAAAAAAGAACAGACTAATTACTTTTTAGTTCATGAAATCACAATCTTGTTAGGACTAATATTAGCCCATATGATTTCTACTAGCGTGGCAATATAGTATATTAGGCCTACTAATAATACCAATAGAATAATAATAATGAAAAGGTGTGTGCCTGACGTAAAAATGTGAATGAATGGATCGGTCGCCAGGAAAGGTGCGTCTGTAACAGCGGTGGGTGTGTGAGGGGAAAAATAATATGACAACCGTTTTCGATAGCAGATCTGATCGGTATAGCCTACCTTAGATAGTTAGAGACGGATAACTTTACTTTGAAGTACAACTATTATTGATAATAGCCTGGCTAGTCTGCCTCGCAAAGTATCAAGAGAAACATACCTGGAATATTATCCGATGGAACAAGGTCAGTTCCAGGATCGGAGATGTCCAGCCGGCTCTTTTTTCGACGGGGAATGAATTCATTATCTGAATCACTCTCAGAGCTGGATGAACTGTCCAGGGACCAAGAGACATCGCTGTCCCTATCCGTACCTGCTCCTCCATCAGAGTCCTCATCGTCGAGCCTCCGAAGCATGGCTAAAGCCTCTGTGGCTGTCATTGTTCTTCTTGATGACATTTTGTTAGCTCAAATGTATAACTTATAGGGTTGGAATAGCATAAACAAAGAAGGACAAATCGTTGCTATGCAACGGGGACGCTCATTACCAATGGCGGGAAATGTAGCGGACTTAAATATGATATCTATAATGCGTGCGGTCAAAATGACCGCCATGGTCATTCTAGGTAGAAATAGTCAGAACTGTTTTGTGTTTTGTGATTTTAATAAAATAACAGTGTCAGAATAAAATATACCCATATTTAGGAAAAGTCAGAGTCCTACAGCCACATTGATTTTATTTTAACAAAGTTATTACACTGTAAAATTTAAAAACGGTCAAAATGACTGCCTTGGTAGTTCTAGTGTTAAAAGCTAAATTATTTCAAGAAATCAAGTCTTTCTTCTAATTGGAAACAGACAAGGACCCTGATCAGTTCCCTGAGGAACACTGAGAACCGTGGCAATACTTTCACACAAATGTTGCATCAACATCACACGGAGGTTCGTGACGAGGTCAAACCACCAAAGCCCTGCAGAGGCTACACGTGGGCTCAGCTGGCTGTGAAGACACACTGTCGTATGACTAATATCAGTGGTTTCTTTGACTGGGAGAGTTTACGTAAGGTTCAAGTGTTTGAGAGAACTGTCTGACATGTAGGCTTTAAAACAACACTTTTGAATCCACTGCACTGTCACATAAAAGTCCATTTTCTTTTAAAGTCTGTTCATGACCAGCCTTAAGATTAATGTTTTGCACAGTCAACACGAGTTTCTGCAGAGACATTTGCAACGGAGAAAATTCGCTGGGATTTGTGCCCTTTCTCAGCACTTCAAGGTGGAGCCATTTCAATTTAAACACAGGAGCTGAAATGCTACTTACGAATGAGATGCACTAGCAATCTTCTTACTTTGAAACACAATGGATCAGAGATTATGGCAGCAATTATTATCATAAACTTACATTAAGATAAATGTTCCCTTCTAAATAAATATTTTAACCAGCAAATAATTAGAATTTAGTGAGACACTTTTTAAAATGTCATAGTTGCAGATATTTATAGTATCAATGGCATCAATGGGAATAGGAGTTAGACAAGCAAAAACTGGCGTGCTTGATTTTTTGTTTTGTTTTGTTTTTTTAGAGAGTTTAGACCAAAAAAAAAGGCTTTCGGGATGTTGGCATGCCTTGAAAAGTTCTCAATATAATTATATTGTTGAAATGTAATCCTTCAACATTGGACAACCTTCAAAACAAGCCAACCAAAGCATTAAAGTGACACTTTTTTCACTGAGTGTATAGCTGCAGATAAAATAGTGTTGAAAAAGTCTATTAAGGGAAACTGAATAACATAATAATAGGATAATAGGACCTGCATGAATTATGATATCTGCATACAGGGCTTTTATAAATCTATGATACTCACACCAAAGACCAAAACACAATACACACTAACACATATTAAACACACACATGAAAACATACAGAGAAACTATGCACATCCGGCCTCTGCAGGCCCTAGGTTATGTAACACTGAGAGACACATTCCGAGATCAGGAAGAGCAACTGAGCACTGAGAACGGACACGTCGCCTGACACACTGAATCAGTTGTGATTTAAAAACATGTGCATGACCACAATGCTGAGGCTTTAAACTAAATGCCATGATGGTTAGGCCCAATACTCACAGGTCCCTTCTCACACTGTCTAGAGACAGATCAAGCATTGATCTCATTAGAGAACACAATACTGTGCAAAGACACTGCTGCTGTAAATGACATTCACTATGAATGAAGACTTTCCGTCAACAATTAGAAGTCATGTATCAAGTAAAATTAAACATTAAACATCACTGGCTCCAAATTCTTAGTTGTAAGGATTTGGGCACCGGGTTTTCGACAGTTGGACGATACATGCAATCTGAATATGACAACTTGAGCAACAGGAAATTTTGAAATTGATTTTCTTTAATTTACACTAAATGGTCAGATAAATCAAAATAATAGTATATTATAGAAGTCAAAGTAGTCAATAGTAGAACAACTATTTTCATTATTGATTATTATGTCACATAATCACTTCCTTTGGTTACAAAATGTCCAAAAATAGTCAGAGTAAGCCTTCAGTTAGCTTTTTTTACCCAACCAACAGTCAAAAACCTTAAGATATTCAATTTAGAACTCATATGACAAAGAGAAAATCAGAACATTCTCACATTTAAGAAGCTGGAATCAGAAAATATTTGCCATTTTTGCTTACAAATTACAAAAACAATTAATCAATTATGAACATTTAATGAAAAAAAATGTATTCATTTATTTATGTCTATCAAGTAAACAATTAATTAACTAATAGTTTCAGGTCTAGCGCACAGGAAATCAAGGCTGTACAGTTAACTTCAGATTTAGGAGGCAGAAAAGGCGGAAACTTTAATTTTCTACACTGTCGATTACTGCTGCTAACAATCGGGCTGGTCAAAGTAACAACTTAAACTGTACATGACTAGTGAGGTTGAAGGCTAGCCTCTCAAATTTAGGTAGAAAGATGATTCCAAAGAAGAAGGGCTTGGTAAGAGAAGGCCCTTCCACCTATTGTTGTCTTATTTATTTCTGGAATAGTCAGAAGACCAGGATGTCAGTATCTGGACTCTGGCATTTGAGACTGCCCTTTAAGATTTAGTGACAGAGGTGTCAGCTAACCAAGAGGAATCCTAACTAACACATCACGTTCTGCTGACACATCCTTGTCCTTATGTTATAGAATAAATCCCTATGTGACTTTTTACTCTTACTAGCAATGACACACTTTGGGCCTTGGTGTTGATTTGGGGTAATATTGTGACCTTAAACGTCACTTTAAGCCTGCTGATCTTCAATTCTCCCTTGATCTCATTCTCTCTTTAGTGAGTTCTGCTTGATTGAATGGAAGGATGTGTAAAAGGTTTTTGCAGACATAAAATAGTAGCTATTGTGATGTTGCCTCTACGGGACATTTATCAGACATTTGTCATGTTAGTTTCATGTTAGTTGACCTCTAAAGGAAATCATTATGGTTTTACACTAGAATTGTATCAGTATATTTGTACTGTCTCTCAACCAACTGTTATCTGAACTCATCCAGGTTGATATTCAGAGAAAAGAAAATAATTTGCAAAATTATTCTCAACTGTCTGAATTTCACAGGCCCAGTGCTTTCTGCAAAAAAAATACTACTACTGCTAGTATTGCTACTATTGGTACAACATCTGCTGCTGCTACCAAAAACTTTTACTTGCAACTGTTACTGCAGCCACTGCTACTGCCATTAATAGTAAACATAATAACAAAAAGCATCTTTAATATACATTTCCCCAAAGCCCCCTATCTATCTGCAGTTAATATGTCAGGAGGTTAACCATGTATTGAAGTCCCCTCCCCTCTAACTGAGTAGCAATACTTAATGCTGCAGCAGTAACACGATGGAATTATTGCTTTTCAGGCCAATCTGCATCCATCCACACCATACTGCTTGTAATGCACCTCAAGACACCAACCACCACACACTGTGCATCAACCAGAATACACCAGGAGGTACAGCCAGGCTGCCTTCACAATAAAAGCCTGGGTGTGTGCACTGGAAACAAATGCAATCACTTCAAAATAGTCGAATCAACTCATACCTGTAGTTATACAAAGTGAATCTACAGAATATATAATCTATATATGTGCCAAATCAATACGTTAATTGATGGATTCATTTTAATATTGTTGTCTTTCTCAACCCTCAATTTATGGTTCAAGCATTACCCAAAGAGGCCAGGCTCTTATTTTCCTAAATTTCAGCGGAAGTTACATTTCTTTATTTTGTTGAATTTGACACTGGTTGTGTGCCGCTGTTGTTTCTAGCAATATCGGGTCAATATGGTGATAACATAAAGGCGCAGGCCCCTGGTGTGGCAACGCTATACCATTGCAGTTTATCATAAACAAATAGTGACTGTTTATTATTGTCTAATTGTGTATTTTCATCCCGTGTCCACGGCCTTTTAACCCGTATTTACACGATAACCCGTTACCCTCCGCTTCGCTGCCTTTGTGTTACCGCAATAAAAAATAAATTAAAAAAATACACAACGCCACCAACCAAGCTAACATCATCTTCCCTTTGCAATGTTTAACGAAAAATACCTGTTTTAAGACGACAAGGCACCTGGGAGCGGAAAATATCGTTTAAAGCCGAGGCTGCGTCTTTCCCGTTGTGACCGAGCGAGGCATCATTTTTTCAGCCTGCGAAGCGATGCTGCCCAGCTGAAGCGTTTTTTCCTCCGTCTGTTCTCATCCAGCCTGAATAACCCCACTAAAATCCAAATGAAACACACTCACCTTGCCGCAGTCGGTCGGCAGTAGGTCTGTTTGTAATACAAAGCATACGTGGCTGTGGGTAACCAGGCTGGTAGGCTGCTAGTCCTTGTCGAGTGGGAATATTGTTGTCTCTGTGTGAGACTGCAGGGCAGACAGCGGCAGTGCATCGCCGGATGGGCTGGGCCGGAGAGGCACGTCAGCCTGAGGTCACAGCTTGGTCCCAGACTGGATTATCTAACCCGGGTGGGACGACTGCCACTCATTACGCTTGTCACCTCATCCAATTTAGCTTTACTGATTAGAAAACGGCGCAGGCACTAACACACAGAAATTATGTAATAGTCTTGGTTATTCTACATATTCAGTTCAGCTCAATTAAAACTGTAGCACCATTTCATACAAAAGCAATCCACTGTGCTTTGCATGATAATAAACAATAGACTCGTGCACATGCAAATATTTTGCCTCATTGGGGGTTCTCGTTTTCCTGGGGCCAAATCATAAACCATTTCCAATATTTATTTATTTATTTATTTATTTATTTATTTATTTATTTATTCTTAAAACAAGAGTTGTCAAAACATGGGTGAATTAGTCTTCTTAATTGGTTCTTGTCAAAAGTTGTACATGTGATAGACAGGACAAGAAAAAACATTGCCCTGGTGCACAAACAAATGGGTTAAAATGTCTTATCTTGACTAAGAGTACACCTAATTTTGCCATTTTGATCTAACCCACACAAACCTCTCTCTCAGTACTGCTGATAGTCAGCAGTTTAACAGAACACTTTTTATAAAGCCATTACATTCCCAGTGGGAAAACTGTGTCATAGCTGCAGCAGTGAAGGGCATAGAGTTCACAGTATAACATATTATTGAACATTATTGAACACTGTCACAACTTTAATGAGGGTCATAAAACCAACAAATAAACTGAGATAAAAAAAACACTGCTTTTTCGATAGATTTAGATGAAAAGAGATAAGATATCAAAGTGCAAACAAGCTTGAGAGATATCTGATAGAGTTTGTATTCAAAAGGTATTTAATATTCACTCTATACATAATATATATTAAATACTATTTTCTCCAAGCAAATGAAAATAGGAATGTCAACCCCCTTGACTGATAAAAAAAAAAAAAAAATTGCTTTACATGCAACAAGATGTTTTTTGCTGATGATGATGATGTTTTAACTGGATAACTTTTTGAAGCATCTACTCTTCTACCCATCCACACTTTATCTTCACACAGGCTGCTGTTATATAGCTTTGTGCTTTCTTCAGGGAACGTGAGGCATCTCTGCTCCAGAGATATTATCACCATAATTACTCTGAACTGGTCTACATTGCAGCACATTGACTCTACTTCAATAATACAGACAAAATGTTTAAGGGATGTTTTAAAACTTTCCAAATATAGACTGAGTCGTTGTCCTTCTTTTTAAAATCACAGGTTAATATTATTTGAATCTCGTACAGCGATAGGACCTGTGCTGGGTCAGCCATGAATGAGTAGGATTCAGATACTTAAATTATCATTTTGTCCCTTGTATAGTCTGAGCTCCATCTGCTGGTTATTGAATGTTACTGCCTTTATCAAGGAGCACATTTTGAACCTCCATTCCAATATATTACTCCATGTGGTTGCATAACATTACTGCTGGAAAGCGTTCTAGATACACAAGGGAGGCCTACATTTTTGTCAACGGCCCAACACAAGAAAAAATACAAGGCAATTGAACCTTAACATGAGGTCATTACTAATGAGAAGAAAGGTGTAAATGACTCTGAATGGAATCTGTTTTATTCTCCTTTGAACAGATCTTGTTATTTGAGATCACACATTAGTGCTCGGAGACTACTCATTTATAACTCCAATAAATCCTTTTATCTTTATACTGTCCGTAGTGGTCTTCTTAGAATAACATAACTTGTGTCTGTGATTAAGGAAAATGTCTGAAGGACACCTTGTTTTGTATCCTTTTTATTTATGTCTATGTATTATTTATATGTAGACATAGCATCCTCCCTCTTTCTGCACTCATTCATGTCCCATTAATGCATGTTACTAACTTCACTTCTTCCCCGGAGTTCTTGTGCTTTCTCGTCTCGCAGGTTCTTATCGATCCTGGTGGAGCCTCCTGCCATGGTCCTGCTAGATTGCCATTGCCAATACTGTTGTTACTGTGCACCTGTCTGTCTCTCTCTGTCTCTGTGTCTCTCTCTCTCTCTCTCTCTCTCTCTCTCTCTCTCTCTCTCTCTCAACTGGTCGAGGCAGACGACCACCCACCTAGAGCCGAAGGATCTGTCCTAGGTTTCTGCCTTTTAACAGGCAGTTTTTCCTTGCCCCCGTCGCCAAGTACTTGCTCATGGTGGTACTGTTGGGTCTCTGTAAATAATGTTATAAGAGTTCGGTCTAGACCTGCTCTCAATTTGAAAAGTGTCCTGAGATAACTTCTGTTATGAATTGGCGCTATACAAATAAAATTGAATTGAATTGAAATTGAATAGCAGCAGTGAGACTAAATCAAAACAGTAAAGCTCCAGAGCGATAAATCACAAAAATGTGTGCCTGTCCTCAAACCAACAACACAAGTGACTACATTTGTACTTTTTATTAATTATTTTTATATTAACATTTTGTCACATGGTGTACTCTTAATTAATATATACAGCTGAGTGACAAAAGAAAAAAAGGTGGCAAAGCGTCTGCAAGTCTCTGACCATCCACTGAAAAGAATCCTCTGTTTGGTGTCTTGATGGCTGCATTGTTCAACTGGTTTGAGATCTGGTGACTGTGAAGGTTATCACATATCCTTCACATAATTTTCATGTTCATCAGAACATTAAGTGACCCTGTCATGCCTTGTTTGGAAGAGTTGCAAATTTCTTTACTCATTTATATAGGTTGTACCTGTATCTTTAGGGTATGAAATATTTTTTTTTCTACCACTAGATGGCACCATCTGATATAGAAATCAAGGTAGCCTTGAAACTGAGCAGCTGAAGCAAAGTAGATATAAAGACACATTATATTGGTTTAATTTAGTTTATCATGGAAATGTGTAGTGTGATTAACATAAAAATATATAATTGTAGCACTGAGTTTATTGTATGTACTTGAAGATCTGGGTCAAATATGGCTAGTAATTCACTTTCATGGTATTTAATGGTCTAAGTCATATGACACTATTGCAGTTATCATCCCAACAGTGGCTTTTGGCATAAATTATAAATTATATTAATGCACTTTAGTTCACTTCACAAATTAAAAGCTGACACAATTTCAATTAAAGCCTTTTTCTGAACCTGTGTTTTATTATGAGCCCAGTCCTGTTACTTCCACCTGTTTTCAATCAACCTTTTAGAAAGAGAGAGTTGTGATTGGCTGTCATAACAAATTAAAACAACTGCACTGGATGTTGTTGATCATTGCGCCACAGTGGAAGAAGGACAGACTTTCGGTTGTGCTGGGTCAGCCGAAGTCAGTTTGTGTTTGATCTCATCTCTTCAGCCATGGGACTTCTTCTGTGGTAACTTTCAAGTGTTTTCTGTATTCAATGTTGTGTTTAGAAATGATATAATTACAGTATAAACATGGCTTTTTTCCTCTTTTCTTTTTAGTGTGGCGCTATTATCGCTGCTGCTAATTGGAGAGCTTCAGGCAAGCGCTAAACGTAAGAAGACAGGTTACACTTAAACTAAATATGAAGTTTAAATCATGACTCTTAATCAATCCTAAACTAGAGGATTACTGCAATAAACTGTCATTGGCCTTGTGGGTGCAAAAGTAAAATGTATATCTTGGGTTGTTCATATTTTATTAGCTTCCTATTGGGGATTTGAGCCAGGCATTTTGGACATGAGCTATGAGCCCCAGGTTCCCATGCCTCAGCCCCAGGTTCCCATCTACCAGCCCATGCCTCAGCCTCAGCCCCAGGTTCCCATCTACCAGCCCAAGCCTCAGCCCCAGGTTCCCAGCTACCAGCCCAAGCCTCAGCCCCAGGTTCCCAGCTACCAGCCCAAGCCTCAGCCCCAGGTTCCCAGCTACCAGCCCAAGCCTCAGCCCCAGGTTCCCAGCTACCAGCCCAAGCCTCAGCCCCAGGTTCCCAGCTACCAGCCCAAGCCTCAGCCCCAGGTTCCCAGCTACCAGCCCAAGCCTCAGCCCCAGGTTCCCAGCTACCAGCCCATGCCTCAGCCTCAGCCCCAGGTTCCCAGCTACCAGCCCATGCCTCAGCCTCAGCCCCAGGTTCCCAGCTACCAGCCCATGCCTCAGCCTCAGCCCCAGGTTCCCAGCTACCAGCCCAAGCCTCAGCCCCAGGTTCCCAGCTACCAGCCCATGCCTCAGCCTCAGCCCCAGGTTCCCAGCTACCAGCCCATGCCTCAGCCTCAGCCCCAGGTTCCCAGCTACCAGCCCAAGCCTCAGCCCCAGGTTCCCGTCTACCAGTCCATGCCTCAGCCTCAGCCTCAGCCCCAGGTTCCCAGCTACCAGCCCAAGCCTCAGCCCCAGGTTCCCAGCTACCAGCCCAAGCCTCAGCCCCAGGTTCCCAGCTACCAGCCCAAGCCTCAGCCCCAGGTTCCCGTCTACCAGCCCAAGCCTCAGCCCCAGGTTCCCGTCTACCAGCCCATGCCTCAGCCCCAGGTTCCCGTCTACCAGCCCATGCCCAAGCCTCAGCCCCAGGTTCCCGTCTACCAGCCCATGCCCAAGCCTCAGCCCCAGGTTCCCGTCTACCAGCCCATGCCAAAGCCTCAGCCCCGGCCCCAGGTTCCCAGCTACCAGCCCAAGCCTCAGCCTCAGCCTCGGCCCCAGGTTCCCAGCTACCAGCCCAAGCCTCAGCCTCAGCCTCGGCCCCAGGTTCCCAGCTACCAGCCCAAGCCTCAGCCTCAGCCTCGGCCCCAGGTTCCCAGCTACCAGCCCATGCCTCAGCCTCGGCCCCAGGTTCCCAGCTACCAGCCCATGCCTCAGCCCCAGGTTCCCAGCTACCAGCCCATGCCTCAGCCCCAGGTTACCGTCTACCAGTCCATGCCCAAGCCTCAGCCCCAGGTTCCCGTCTACCAGCCCATGCCCAAGCCTCAGCCCCAGGTTCCCGTCTACCAGCCCATGCCTCAGCCTCAGCCTCGGCCCCAGGTTCCCGTCTACCAGCCCATGCCTCAGCCTCAGCCTCGGCCCCAGGTTCCCGTCTACCAGCCCAAGCCTCAGCCTCAGCCTCGGCCCCAGGTTCCCAGCTACCAGCCCAAGCCTCGGCCTCGGCCCCAGGTTCCCAGCTACCAGCCCATGCCTCAGCCCCAGGTTCCCAGCTACCCGCCCAGGCCTCGGCCTCAGCCCCGGCCTCAGCCTCCCAGCTACCGGCCCAAGCCTCGGCCCCGGCCTCAGCCTCCCAGCTACCGGCCCAAGCCTCAGCCTCGGCCCCAGGTTCCCAGCTACCAGCCCAAGCCTCAGCCTCGGCCTCGGCCCCAGGTTCCCAGCTACCGGCCCAAGCCCCAGGTTCCCAGCTACCGGCCCCAGGTTCCCAGCTACTGGCATCACTACCAGCCCAAGCAGCGGCCCCAGCATCCCCGCTACCGGCGTCGCTACCAGCCCAAGCTATAACGAGATTTTGCTGTGATCTCATCTTGAGCATGAGGCAATCATTGAAAAGTAAGTGTACTGCCAAGACAATTTCTCATTATGGATGGAGTGACTACCTAAATGTTCAGCTTTTTCATTCTGTTTGCCTCTGCAAATCCAAGTTAAACTTTCTAATGACCACTGACTTTTTTCCTTTTTTGTTTTATAGATATCTGGGTGGTGTTTCCACTAATGGGCCTTGTTTCTAAGCTTGTACCATGTCAGCCTTTTGAGAAATAAAATGCATTTTGTACTATTTTGGTGTGGAATCTTTATATTCAAGGTTCAGAAGTTTTGCATGGTCAGATTTGTGGTTGGTTTATTGGAGTATGGGACAGAAAATGTAACAATTATGTTAACCTTAAAGCACATGTATTAAATCTAATCCAGACTTAAGATAACTTCAGTTTATTAGGCTTGTTGAAGATGACATCCCTGTGCAGAATCTATGGCTGCACAATGCATGCCAGTTAGATTTTTGATGTCAACTTGCTCTGATCACCACCAGATCTTATCCACTTTCCAGCTGAGGCTTTGTTCATTGAGTGTTGGGATCTCCTAAATATGACCCCTGGATGATGTGCCGTTACAAATGGTAAGTCCTGGGCTTTCATCGCTTTGCTTGCCCACACGGGTGAAACTCCAGGACCACCACAAAGCAACAGAGTAAACCAGCTTTCTCTGACCTGCAATCGGAATGACGGAACCACAACTTTTTTTTGTTTTCCCTCAGCAAGTGGGTGCAGCACACAAGTTCGGTAACATACCGGACATGGGTAGTTTCACATAATTTAACAGTATTCACGGCTAAGCATAGGATTGCTTAATGTTTTGTTACGGTACATGTAGGTCAAAATGACTTCAGGTTATATTGTCATCTGGCTATGGTTAATGTTTGGTTACTTCTGTAACTGTCTTTGAGACAACATTGTGGTGGTGTTAACTATTATGCTTCACACAGACACCTTTGCATGCTAACAAACTCTCATTGCACTAGAGTGGATGATACAAACCCCTTCTATGCAGAACTCCTATTAAGTCATTTTGGTTGTAGTTATTAAATTACTAATCAGAACTTCAGATTTATTTTATTTGTATTGAGACTGAATCAGTTATTGGCTATTTTCCTTAACCCTTAGATGCATAAGTGGGTCTAAAATGACCCGGTGAGGTTGTTTTCTTTCAATATCTTTAATGAAAAGTTATCGTTTCATATTCCAGGTATTCCTCAAAAAACATGTTATTGATATAATGCCATTTAAATTTTTAACTTACCTTTTATACATTTTTCGAAATTGTAGTTTTTGTATTACTACCCCAAGCTTCCATAAGTGGGTCAAAAATGACCCGCATTCATTTCTTATGGGATTTCATGGGAATCTGTGATTCTTATCAACTGTGACTGTCAGGAATATGTATTTTCTGGACCACACAGACTATATCACCCCTGTGTCACCCCTTAAGAAGATTATTTTACACAGCAAGATTTGATACATGTAAGTATTGTCTTCTTTTTTACCTCAGAAATGTGTGTGCGTGTCATTCATGACTACTGTGTCAACAAGTTAGCCTACTTTAAAGTTAGCTCACACTAGTTGGCTAACTAAGCTAGCTAACATTACTGTATGCACTGTATGGGTGTGTGTGTCAATCATGTTTACTGTGTGAAAGAGTGTGTGTTTCTTATCATCATCAGATTTGTCTATTTTATTGTTTGCAAAACTAGCTAGCTAACCAAGCTAACTAACATTACTGTATGTTACGTGTCTGTGTGTGTGCATGTGTGTGTGCATTTATTTATATAGCTAATTATTGATCAATAGGTTTGCTTGTCATTCAAAACCTTTCTTTTTATGTTTTCTCATCCAAGGTGTCATGGCTGCTAGCTATACAGTTGAAATGGTCCTACAGATGCTGGATGAAGAGGCAGTTATGGGATTTGACTAGAACCTGAAATACACACACACAGACACAGAAACACACACACACACACACACACACACACACACACACACAAAATGGATATTGACATTGTTCTTATTGCTGTTGTGTAATTTTGTGATGTTGACAGTTTTCAAATTTTTTTCAAAATTTTTTCAAAATGTTAAAAAAGTGAAAAATAAAAATATTTCATACGTGTAATCATTCTTGTGTGGACCAAAATATAATACAAAGTATAATACAAATGATTATTCTTAACTAAAATGACAAAAATGGCATTAAAACCCATTGATTCTAATACGGGTCATTTTTGACGCACTTATGGAAGAGTGTAGGGTCCAGTCACTCATGCATCTAAGGGTTAAGGGTAGTTGCCTGAGGAACTTTAATATTAAAGTTGTCTTTGATGGCCAAAATTAATTGCAACCAACTGTGCCGTGCCCCTTTAATCTGCTGGTTATTGAATGTTACTGCATTTATCAAGGAGCATATTTTGAACCTCCATTCCAATATATTACTCCATGTGGTTGCATAACATTACTGCTGGAAAGCGTTCTAGATACACAAGGGAGGCCTACATTTTTGTCAACGGCCCAACAAGAAAAAAATACAAGGCAATTGAACCTTAACATGAGGTCATTACTAATGAGAAGAAAGGTGTAAATGACTCTGAATGGAATCTGTTTTATTCTCCTTTGAACAGATCTTGTTATTTGAGATCACACATCAGTGCTCGGAGACTACTCATTTATAACTCCAATAAATCCTTTTATCTTTATACTGTCCGTAGTGGTCTTCTTAGAGTAACATAACTTGTGTCTGTGATTAAGGAAAATGTCTGAAGGACACCTTGTTTTGTATCCTTTTTATTTATGTCTGTGTATTATTTATATGTAGACATAGCATCCTCCCTCTTTCTGCACTCATTCATGTCCCATTAATGCATGTTACTAACTTCACTTCTTCCCCCGGAGTTCTTGTGCTTTCTCGTCTCGCAGGTTCTTATCGATCCTGGTGGAGCCTCCTGCCATGGTCCTGCTAGATTGCCATTGCCAATACTGTTGTTACTGTGCACCTGTCTGTCTCTCTCTGTCTCTGTGTCTCTCTCTCTCTCTCTCTCTCTCTCTCTCTCTCTCTCTCTCTCTCTCCTCCAACTGGTCGAGGCAGACGACCACCCACCTAGAGCCGAAGGATCTGTCCTAGGTTTCTGCCTTTTAACAGGCAGTTTTTCCCTTGCCCCCGTCGCCAAGTACTTGCTCATGGTGGTACTGTTGGGTCTCTGTAAATAATGTTATAAGAGTTCGGTCTAGACCTGCTCTCAATTTGAAAAGTGTCCTGAGATAACTTCTGTTATGAATTGGCGCTATACAAATAAAATTGAATTGAATTGAAATTGAATAGCAGCAGTGAGACTAAATCAAAACAGTAAAGCTCCAGAGCGATAAATCACAAAAATGTGTGCCTGTCCTCAAACCAACAACACAAGTGACTACATTTGTACTTTTTATTAATTATTTTTATATTAACATTTTGTCACATGGTGTACTGTTAATTAATATATACAGCTGAGTGACAAAAGAAAAAAAGGTGGCAAAGCGTCTGCAAGTCTCTGACCATCCACTGAAAAGAATCCTCTGTTTGGTGTCTTGATGGCTGCATTGTTCAACTGGTTTGAGATCTGGTGACTGTGAAGGTTATCACATATCCTTCACATAATTTTCATGTTCATCAGAACATTAAGTGACCCTGTCATGCCTTGTTTGGAAGAGTTGCAAATTTCTTTACTCATTTATATAGGTTGTACCTGTATCTTTAGGGTATGAAATATTTTTTTTCTACCACTAGATGGCACCACCTGATATAGAAATCAAGGTAGCCTTGAAACTGAGCAGCTGAAGCAAAGTAGATATAAAGACACATTATATTGGTTTAATTTAGTTTATCATGGAAATGTGTAGTGTGATTAACATAAAAATATATAATTGTAGCACTGAGTTTATTGTATGTACTTGAAGATCTGGGTCAAATATGGCTAGTAATTCACTTTCATGGTATTTAATGGTCTAAGTCATATGACACTATTGCAGTTATCATCCCAACAGTGGCTTTTGGCATAAATTATAAATTATATTAATGCACTTTAGTTCACTTCACAAATTAAAAGCTGACACAATTTCAATTAAAGCCTTTTTCTGAACCTGTGTTTTATTATGAGCCCAGTCCTGTTACTTCCACCTGTTTTCAATCAACCTTTTAGAAAGAGAGAGTTGTGATTGGCTGTCATAACAAATTAAAACAACTGCACTGGATGTTGTTGACCATTGCGCCACAGTGGAAGAAGGACAGACTTTCGGTTGTGCTGGGTCAGCCGAAGTCAGTTTGTGTTTGATCTCATCTCTTCAGCCATGGGACTTCTTCTGTGGTAACTTTCAAGTGTTTTCTGTGTTCAATGTTGTGTTTAGAAATGATATAATTACAGTATAAACATGGCTTTTTTCCTCTTTTCTTTTTAGTGTGGCGCTATTATCGCTGCTGCTAATTGGAGAGCTTCAGGCAAGCGCTAAACGTAAGAAGACAGGTTACACTTAAACTAAATATGAAGTTTAAATCATGACTCTTAATCAATCCTAAACTAGAGGATTACTGCAATAAACTGTCATTGGCCTTGTGGGTGCAAAAGTAAAATGTATATCTTGGGTTGTTCATATTTTATTAGCTTCCTATTGGGGATTTGAGCCAGGCATTTCGGACATGAGCTATGAGCCCCAGGTTCCCAGGCCTCAGCCCCAGGTTCCCATCTACCAGCCCATGCCTCAGCCTCAGCCCCAGGTTCCCATCTACCAGCCCAAGCCTCAGCCCCAGGTTCCCATCTACCAGCCCAAGCCTCAGCCCCAGGTTCCCAGCTACCAGCCCAAGCCTCAGCCCCAGGTTCCCAGCTACCAGCCCAAGCCTCAGCCCCAGGTTCCCAGCTACCAGCCCAAGCCTCAGCCCCAGGTTCCCAGCTACCAGCCCAAGCCTCAGCCCCAGGTTCCCAGCTACCAGCCCAAGCCTCAGCCCCAGGTTCCCAGCTACCAGCCCAAGCCTCAGCCCCAGGTTCCCAGCTACCAGCCCATGCCTCAGCCTCAGCCCCAGGTTCCCAGCTACCAGCCCATGCCTCAGCCCCAGGTTCCCAGCTACCAGCCCATGCCTCAGCCTCAGCCCCAGGTTCCCAGCTACCAGCCCATGCCTCAGCCTCAGCCCCAGGTTCCCAGCTACCAGCCCATGCCTCAGCCCCAGGTTCCCAGCTACCAGCCCATGCCTCAGCCTCAGCCCCAGGTTCCCAGCTACCAGCCCAAGCCTCAGCCCCAGGTTCCCAGCTACCAGCCCAAGCCTCAGCCCCAGGTTCCCAGCTACCAGCCCATGCTTCAGCCTCAGCCCCAGGTTCCCAGCTACCAGCCCATGCCTCAGCCTCAGCCCCAGGTTCCCAGCTACCAGCCCATGCCTCAGCCTCAGCCCCAGGTTCCCAGCTACCAGCCCAAGCCTCAGCCCCAGGTTCCCGTCTACCAGTCCATGCCTCAGCCTCAGCCTCGGCCCCAGGTTCCCATCTACCAGCCCATGCCTCAGCCCCAGGTTCCCAGCTACCAGCCCATGCCTCAGCCCCAGGTTCCCGTCTACCAGTCCATGCCCAAGCCTCAGCCCCAGGTTCCCGTCTACCAGCCCATGCCCAAGCCTCAGCCCCAGGTTCCCATCTACCAGCCCATGCCTCAGCCTCAGCCTCGGCCCCAGGTTCCCAGCTACCAGCCCAAGCCTCAGCCTCAGCCTCAGCCTCGGCCCCAGGTTCCCAGCTACCAGCCCAAGCCTCAGCCTCGGCCCCAGGTTCCCAGCTACCAGCCCATGCCTCAGCCCCAGGTTCCCAGCTACCAGCCCATGCCTCAGCCCCAGGTTCCCAGCTACCAGCCCATGCCTCAGCCCCAGGTTACCGTCTACCAGTCCATGCCCAAGCCTCAGCCCCAGGTTCCCGTCTACCAGCCCATGCCTCAGCCTCAGCCTCGGCCCCAGGTTCCCGTCTACCAGCCCATGCCTCAGCCTCAGCCTCGGCCCCAGGTTCCCAGCTACCAGCCCATGCCTCAGCCCCCCCAGGTTCCCAGCTACCCGCCCAGGCCTCGGCCTCAGCCCCGGCCTCAGCCTCCCAGCTACCGGCCCCGGCCTCAGCCTCCCAGCTACCGGCCCCGGCCTCAGCCTCCCAGCTACCGGCCCCGGCCTCAGCCTCCCAGCTACCGGCCCCGGCCTCAGCCTCCCAGCTACCGGCCCCGGCCTCAGCCTCCCAGCTACCGGCCCAAGCCTCAGCCTCGGCCCCAGGTTCCCAGCTACCGGCCCAAGCCTCAGCCTCGGCCTCGGCCCCAGGTTCCCAGCTACCGGCCCAAGCCCCAGGTTCCCAGCTACCGGCCCCAGGTTCCCAGCTACTGGCATCACTACCAGCCCAAGCAGCGGCCCCAGCATCCCCGCTACCGGCGTCGCTACCAGCCCAAGCTATAACGAGATTTTGCTGTGATCTCATCTTGAGCATGAGGCAATCATTGAAAAGTAAGTGTACTGCCAAGACAATTTCTCATTATGGATGGAGTGACTACCTAAATGTTCAGCTTTTTCATTCTGTTTGCCTCTGCAAATCCAAGTTAAACTTTCTAATGACCACTGACTTTTTTCCTTTTTTGTTTTATAGATATCTGGGTGGTGTTTCCACTAATGGGCCTTGTTTCTAAGCTTGTACCATGTCAGCCTTTTGAGAAATAAAATGCATTTTGTACTATTTTGGTGTGGAATCTTTATATTCAAGGTTCAGAAGTTTTGCATGGTCAGATTTGTGGTTGGTTTATTGGAGTATGGGACAGAAAATGTAACAATTATGTTAACCTTAAAGCACATGTATTAAATCTAATCCAGACTTAAGATAACTTCAGTTTATTAGGCTTGTTGAAGATGACATCCCTGTGCAGAATCTATGGCTGCACAATGCATGCCAGTTAGATTTTTGATGTCAACTTGCTCTGATCACCACCAGATCTTATCCACTTTCCAGCTGAGGCTTTGTTCATTGAGTGTTGGGATCTCCTAAATATGACCCCTGGATGATGTGCCGTTACAAATGGTAAGTCCTGGGCTTTCATCGCTTTGCTTGCCCACACGGGTGAAACTCCAGGACCACCACAAAGCAACAGAGTAAACCAGCTTTCTCTGACCTGCAATCGGAATGACGGAACCACAACTTTTTTTTGTTTTCCCTCAGCAAGTGGGTGCAGCACACAAGTTCGGTAACATACCGGACATGGGTAGTTTCACATAATTTAACAGTATTCACGGCTAAGCATAGGATTGCTTAATGTTTTGTTACGGTACATGTAGGTCAAAATGACTTCAGGTTATATTGTCATCTGGCTATGGTTAATGTTTGGTTACTGCTGTAACTGTCTTTGAGACAACATTGTGGTGGTGTTAACTATTATGCTTCACACAGACACCTTTGCATGCTAACAAACTCTCATTGCACTAGAGTGGATGATACAAACCCCTTCTATGCAGAACTCCTATTAAGTCATTTTGGTTGTAGTTATTAAATTACTAATCAGAACTTCAGATTTATTTTATTTGTATTGAGACTGAATCAGTTATTGGCTATTTTCCTTAACCCTTAGATGCATAAGTGGGTCTAAAATGACCCGGTGAGGTTGTTTTCTTTCAATATCTTTAATGAAAAGTTATCGTTTCATATTCCAGGTATTCCTCAAAAAACATGTTATTGATATAATGCCATTTAAATTTTTAACTTACCTTTTATACATTTTTCGAAATTGTAGTTTTTGTATTACTACCCCAAGCTTCCATAAGTGGGTCAAAAATGACCCGCATTCATTTCTTATGGGATTTCATGGGAATCTGTGATTCTTATCAACTGACTGTCAGGAATATGTATTTTCTGGACCACACAGACTATATCACCCCTGTGTCACCCCTTAAGAAGATTATTTTACACAGCAAGATTTGATACATGTAAGTATTGTCTTCTTTTTTACCTCAGAAATGTGTGTGCGTGTCATTCATGACTACTGTGTCAACAAGTTAGCCTACTTTAAAGTTAGCTCACACTAGTTGGCTAACTAAGCTAGCTAACATTACTGTATGCACTGTATGGGTGTGTGTGTCAATCATGTTTACTGTGTGAAAGAGTGTGTGTTTCTTATCATCATCAGATTTGTCTATTTTATTGTTTGCAAAACTAGCTAGCTAACCAAGCTAACTAACATTACTGTATGTTACGTGTCTGTGTGTGTGCATGTGTGTGTGCATTTATTTATATAGCTAATTATTGATCAATAGGTTTGCTTGTCATTCAAAACCTTTCTTTTTATGTTTTCTCATCCAAGGTGTCATGGCTGCTAGCTATACAGTTGAAATGGTCCTACAGATGCTGGATGAAGAGGCAGTTATGGGATTTGACTAGAACCTGAAATACACACACACAGACACAGAAACACACACACACACACACACACACACACAAAATGGATATTGACATTGTTCTTATTGCTGTTGTGTAATTTTGTGATGTTGACAGTTTTCAAATTTTTTTCAAAATTTTTTCAAAATGTTAAAAAAGTGAAAAATAAAAATATTTCATACGTGTAATCATTCTTGTGTGGACCAAAATATAATACAAAGTATAATACAAATGATTATTCTTAACTAAAATGACAAAAATGGCATTAAAACCCATTGATTCTAATACGGGTCATTTTTGACGCACTTATGGAAGAGTGTAGGGTCCAGTCACTCATGCATCTAAGGGTTAAGGGTAGTTGCCTGAGGAACTTTAATATTAAAGTTGTCTTTGATGGCCAAAATTAATTGCAACCAACTGTGCCGTGCCCCTTTAATCTGCTGGTTATTGAATGTTACTGCATTTATCAAGGAGCATATTTTGAACCTCCATTCCAATATATTACTCCATGTGGTTGCATAACATTACTGCTGGAAAGCGTTCTAGATACACAAGGGAGGCCTACATTTTTGTCAACGGCCCAACAAGAAAAAAATACAAGGCAATTGAACCTTAACATGAGGTCATTACTAATGAGAAGAAAGGTGTAAATGACTCTGAATGGAATCTGTTTTATTCTCCTTTGAACAGATCTTGTTATTTGAGATCACACATCAGTGCTCGGAGACTACTCATTTATAACTCCAATAAATCCTTTTATCTTTATACTGTCCGTAGTGGTCTTCTTAGAGTAACATAACTTGTGTCTGTGATTAAGGAAAATGTCTGAAGGACACCTTGTTTTGTATCCTTTTTATTTATGTCTGTGTATTATTTATATGTAGACATAGCATCCTCCCTCTTTCTGCACTCATTCATGTCCCATTAATGCATGTTACTAACTTCACTTCTTCCCCGGAGTTCTTGTGCTTTCTCGTCTCGCAGGTTCTTATCGATCCTGGTGGAGCCTCCTGCCATGGTCCTGCTAGATTGCCATTGCCAATACTGTTGTTACTGTGCACCTGTCTGTCTCTCTCTGTCTCTGTGTCTCTCTCTCTCTCTCTCTCTCTCTCTCTCTCTCTCTCTCTCTCTCTCTCAACTGGTCGAGGCAGACGACCACCCACCTAGAGCCGAAGGATCTGTCCTAGGTTTCTGCCTTTTAACAGGCAGTTTTTCCTTGCCCCCGTCGCCAAGTACTTGCTCATGGTGGTACTGTTGGGTCTCTGTAAATAATGTTATAAGAGTTCGGTCTAGACCTGCTCTCAATTTGAAAAGTGTCCTGAGATAACTTCTGTTATGAATTGGCGCTATACAAATAAAATTGAATTGAATTGAAATTGAATAGCAGCAGTGAGACTAAATCAAAACAGTAAAGCTCCAGAGCGATAAATCACAAAAATGTGTGCCTGTCCTCAAACCAACAACACAAGTGACTACATTTGTACTTTTTATTAATTATTTTTATATTAACATTTTGTCACATGGTGTACTGTTAATTAATATATACAGCTGAGTGACAAAAGAAAAAAAGGTGGCAAAGCGTCTGCAAGTCTCTGACCATCCACTGAAAAGAATCCTCTGTTTGGTGTCTTGATGGCTGCATTGTTCAACTGGTTTGAGATCTGGTGACTGTGAAGGTTATCACATATCCTTCACATAATTTTCATGTTCATCAGAACATTAAGTGACCCTGTCATGCCTTGTTTGGAAGAGTTGCAAATTTCTTTACTCATTTATATAGGTTGTACCTGTATCTTTAGGGTATGAAATATTTTTTTCTACCACTAGATGGCACCACCTGATATAGAAATCAAGGTAGCCTTGAAACTGAGCAGCTGAAGCAAAGTAGATATAAAGACACATTATATTGGTTTAATTTAGTTTATCATGGAAATGTGTAGTGTGATTAACATAAAAATATATAATTGTAGCACTGAGTTTATTGTATGTACTTGAAGATCTGGGTCAAATATGGCTAGTAATTCACTTTCATGGTATTTAATGGTCTAAGTCATATGACACTATTGCAGTTATCATCCCAACAGTGGCTTTTGGCATAAATTATAAATTATATTAATGCACTTTAGTTCACTTCACAAATTAAAAGCTGACACAATTTCAATTAAAGCCTTTTTCTGAACCTGTGTTTTATTATGAGCCCAGTCCTGTTACTTCCACCTGTTTTCAATCAACCTTTTAGAAAGAGAGAGTTGTGATTGGCTGTCATAACAAATTAAAACAACTGCACTGGATGTTGTTGACCATTGCGCCACAGTGGAAGAAGGACAGACTTTCGGTTGTGCTGGGTCAGCCGAAGTCAGTTTGTGTTTGATCTCATCTCTTCAGCCATGGGACTTCTTCTGTGGTAACTTTCAAGTGTTTTCTGTGTTCAATGTTGTGTTTAGAAATGATATAATTACAGTATAAACATGGCTTTTTTCCTCTTTTCTTTTTAGTGTGGCGCTATTATCGCTGCTGCTAATTGGAGAGCTTCAGGCAAGCGCTAAACGTAAGAAGACAGGTTACACTTAAACTAAATATGAAGTTTAAATCATGACTCTTAATCAATCCTAAACTAGAGGATTACTGCAATAAACTGTCATTGGCCTTGTGGGTGCAAAAGTAAAATGTATATCTTGGGTTGTTCATATTTTATTAGCTTCCTATTGGGGATTTGAGCCAGGCATTTCGGACATGAGCTATGAGCCCCAGGTTCCCATGCCTCAGCCCCAGGTTCCCATCTACCAGCCCATGCCTCAGCCTCAGCCCCAGGTTCCCATCTACCAGCCCAAGCCTCAGCCCCAGGTTCCCATCTACCAGCCCAAGCCTCAGCCCCAGGTTCCCAGCTACCAGCCCAAGCCTCAGCCCCAGGTTCCCAGCTACCAGCCCAAGCCTCAGCCCCAGGTTCCCAGCTACCAGCCCAAGCCTCAGCCCCAGGTTCCCAGCTACCAGCCCAAGCCTCAGCCCCAGGTTCCCAGCTACCAGCCCAAGCCTCAGCCCCAGGTTCCCAGCTACCAGCCCATGCCTCAGCCTCAGCCCCAGGTTCCCAGCTACCAGCCCATGCCTCAGCCTCAGCCCCAGGTTCCCAGCTACCAGCCCATGCCTCAGCCTCAGCCCCAGGTTCCCAGCTACCAGCCCATGCCTCAGCCTCAGCCCCAGGTTCCCAGCTACCAGCCCATGCCTCAGCCCCAGGTTCCCAGCTACCAGCCCATGCCTCAGCCTCAGCCCCAGGTTCCCAGCTACCAGCCCAAGCCTCAGCCCCAGGTTCCCAGCTACCAGCCCAAGCCTCAGCCCCAGGTTCCCAGCTACCAGCCCATGCTTCAGCCTCAGCCCCAGGTTCCCAGCTACCAGCCCATGCCTCAGCCTCAGCCCCAGGTTCCCAGCTACCAGCCCATGCCTCAGCCTCAGCCCCAGGTTCCCAGCTACCAGCCCAAGCCTCAGCCCCAGGTTCCCGTCTACCAGTCCATGCCTCAGCCTCAGCCTCGGCCCCAGGTTCCCATCTACCAGCCCATGCCTCAGCCCCAGGTTCCCAGCTACCAGCCCATGCCTCAGCCCCAGGTTCCCGTCTACCAGTCCATGCCCAAGCCTCAGCCCCAGGTTCCCGTCTACCAGCCCATGCCCAAGCCTCAGCCCCAGGTTCCCATCTACCAGCCCATGCCTCAGCCTCAGCCTCGGCCCCAGGTTCCCAGCTACCAGCCCAAGCCTCAGCCTCAGCCTCAGCCTCGGCCCCAGGTTCCCAGCTACCAGCCCAAGCCTCAGCCTCGGCCCCAGGTTCCCAGCTACCAGCCCATGCCTCAGCCCCAGGTTCCCAGCTACCAGCCCATGCCTCAGCCCCAGGTTCCCAGCTACCAGCCCATGCCTCAGCCCCAGGTTCCCGTCTACCAGTCCATGCCCAAGCCTCAGCCCCAGGTTCCCGTCTACCAGCCCATGCCTCAGCCTCAGCCTCGGCCCCAGGTTCCCGTCTACCAGCCCATGCCTCAGCCTCAGCCTCGGCCCCAGGTTCCCAGCTACCAGCCCATGCCTCAGCCCCAGGTTCCCAGCTACCCGCCCAGGCCTCGGCCTCAGCCCCGGCCTCAGCCTCCCAGCTACCGGCCCCGGCCTCAGCCTCCCAGCTACCGGCCCAAGCCTCAGCCTCGGCCCCAGGTTCCCAGCTACCGGCCCAAGCCTCAGCCTCGGCCTCGGCCCCAGGTTCCCAGCTACCGGCCCAAGCCCCAGGTTCCCAGCTACCGGCCCCAGGTTCCCAGCTACTGGCATCACTACCAGCCCAAGCAGCGGCCCCAGCATCCCCGCTACCGGCGTCGCTACCAGCCCAAGCTATAACGAGATTTTGCTGTGATCTCATCTTGAGCATGAGGCAATCATTGAAAAGTAAGTGTACTGCCAAGACAATTTCTCATTATGGATGGAGTGACTACCTAAATGTTCAGCTTTTTCATTCTGTTTGCCTCTGCAAATCCAAGTTAAACTTTCTAATGACCACTGACTTTTTTCCTTTTTTGTTTTATAGATATCTGGGTGGTGTTTCCACTAATGGGCCTTGTTTCTAAGCTTGTACCATGTCAGCCTTTTGAGAAATAAAATGCATTTTGTACTATTTTGGTGTGGAATCTTTATATTCAAGGTTCAGAAGTTTTGCATGGTCAGATTTGTGGTTGGTTTATTGGAGTATGGGACAGAAAATGTAACAATTATGTTAACCTTAAAGCACATGTATTAAATCTAATCCAGACTTAAGATAACTTCAGTTTATTAGGCTTGTTGAAGATGACATCCCTGTGCAGAATCTATGGCTGCACAATGCATGCCAGTTAGATTTTTGATGTCAACTTGCTCTGATCACCACCAGATCTTATCCACTTTCCAGCTGAGGCTTTGTTCATTGAGTGTTGGGATCTCCTAAATATGACCCCTGGATGATGTGCCGTTACAAATGGTAAGTCCTGGGCTTTCATCGCTTTGCTTGCCCACACGGGTGAAACTCCAGGACCACCACAAAGCAACAGAGTAAACCAGCTTTCTCTGACCTGCAATCGGAATGACGGAACCACAACTTTTTTTTGTTTTCCCTCAGCAAGTGGGTGCAGCACACAAGTTCGGTAACATACCGGACATGGGTAGTTTCACATAATTTAACAGTATTCACGGCTAAGCATAGGATTGCTTAATGTTTTGTTACGGTACATGTAGGTCAAAATGACTTCAGGTTATATTGTCATCTGGCTATGGTTAATGTTTGGTTACTTCTGTAACTGTCTTTGAGACAACATTGTGGTGGTGTTAACTATTATGCTTCACACAGACACCTTTGCATGCTAACAAACTCTCATTGCACTAGAGTGGATGATACAAACCCCTTCTATGCAGAACTCCTATTAAGTCATTTTGGTTGTAGTTATTAAATTACTAATCAGAACTTCAGATTTATTTTATTTGTATTGAGACTGAATCAGTTATTGGCTATTTTCCTTAACCCTTAGATGCATAAGTGGGTCTAAAATGACCCGGTGAGGTTGTTTTCTTTCAATATCTTTAATGAAAAGTTATCGTTTCATATTCCAGGTATTCCTCAAAAAACATGTTATTGATATAATGCCATTTAAATTTTTAACTTACCTTTTATACATTTTTCGAAATTGTAGTTTTTGTATTACTACCCCAAGCTTCCATAAGTGGGTCAAAAATGACCCGCATTCATTTCTTATGGGATTTCATGGGAATCTGTGATTCTTATCAACTGTGACTGTCAGGAATATGTATTTTCTGGACCACACAGACTATATCACCCCTGTGTCACCCCTTAAGAAGATTATTTTACACAGCAAGATTTGATACATGTAAGTATTGTCTTCTTTTTTACCTCAGAAATGTGTGTGCGTGTCATTCATGACTACTGTGTCAACAAGTTAGCCTACTTTAAAGTTAGCTCACACTAGTTGGCTAACTAAGCTAGCTAACATTACTGTATGCACTGTATGGGTGTGTGTGTCAATCATGTTTACTGTGTGAAAGAGTGTGTGTTTCTTATCATCATCAGATTTGTCTATTTTATTGTTTGCAAAACTAGCTAGCTAACCAAGCTAACTAACATTACTGTATGTTACGTGTCTGTGTGTGTGCATGTGTGTGTGCATTTATTTATATAGCTAATTATTGATCAATAGGTTTGCTTGTCATTCAAAACCTTTCTTTTTATGTTTTCTCATCCAAGGTGTCATGGCTGCTAGCTATACAGTTGAAATGGTCCTACAGATGCTGGATGAAGAGGCAGTTATGGGATTTGACTAGAACCTGAAATACACACACACAGACACAGAAACACACACACACACACACAAAATGGATATTGACATTGTTCTTATTGCTGTTGTGTAATTTTGTGATGTTGACAGTTTTCAAATTTTTTTCAAAATTTTTTCAAAATGTTAAAAAAGTGAAAAATAAAAATATTTCATACGTGTAATCATTCTTGTGTGGACCAAAATATAATACAAAGTATAATACAAATGATTATTCTTAACTAAAATGACAAAAATGGCATTAAAACCCATTGATTCTAATACGGGTCATTTTTGACGCACTTATGGAAGAGTGTAGGGTCCAGTCACTCATGCATCTAAGGGTTAAGGGTAGTTGCCTGAGGAACTTTAATATTAAAGTTGTCTTTGATGGCCAAAATTAATTGCAACCAACTGTGCCGTGCCCCTTTAATCTGCTGGTTATTGAATGTTACTGCATTTATCAAGGAGCATATTTTGAACCTCCATTCCAATATATTACTCCATGTGGTTGCATAACATTACTGCTGGAAAGCGTTCTAGATACACAAGGGAGGCCTACATTTTTGTCAACGGCCCAACAAGAAAAAATACAAGGCAATTGAACCTTAACATGAGGTCATTACTAATGAGAAGAAAGGTGTAAATGACTCTGAATGGAATCTGTTTTATTCTCCTTTGAACAGATCTTGTTATTTGAGATCACACATCAGTGCTCGGAGACTACTCATTTATAACTCCAATAAATCCTTTTATCTTTATACTGTCCGTAGTGGTCTTCTTAGAGTAACATAACTTGTGTCTGTGATTAAGGAAAATGTCTGAAGGACACCTTGTTTTGTATCCTTTTTATTTATGTCTGTGTATTATTTATATGTAGACATAGCATCCTCCCTCTTTCTGCACTCATTCATGTCCCATTAATGCATGTTACTAACTTCACTTCTTCCCCGGAGTTCTTGTGCTTTCTCGTCTCGCAGGTTCTTTCGATCCTGGTGGAGCCTCCTGCCATGGTCCTGCTAGATTGCCATTGCCAATACTGTTGTTACTGTGCACCTGTCTGTCTCTCTCTGTCTCTGTGTCTCTCTCTCTCTCTCTCTCTCTCTCTCTCTCTCTCTCTCTCTCTCTCCAACTGGTCGAGGCAGACGACCACCCACCTAGAGCCGAAGGATCTGTCCTAGGTTTCTGCCTTTTAACAGGCAGTTTTTCCTTGCCCCCGTCGCCAAGTACTTGCTCATGGTGGTACTGTTGGGTCTCTGTAAATAATGTTATAAGAGTTCGGTCTAGACCTGCTCTCAATTTGAAAAGTGTCCTGAGATAACTTCTGTTATGAATTGGCGCTATACAAATAAAATTGAATTGAATTGAAATTGAATAGCAGCAGTGAGACTAAATCAAAACAGTAAAGCTCCAGAGCGATAAATCACAAAAATGTGTGCCTGTCCTCAAACCAACAACACAAGTGACTACATTTGTACTTTTTATTAATTATTTTTATATTAACATTTTGTCACATGGTGTACTGTTAATTAATATATACAGCTGAGTGACAAAAGAAAAAAAAGGTGGCAAAGCGTCTGCAAGTCTCTGACCATCCACTGAAAAGAATCCTCTGTTTGGTGTCTTGATGGCTGCATTGTTCAACTGGTTTGAGATCTGGTGACTGTGAAGGTTATCACATATCCTTCACATAATTTTCATGTTCATCAGAACATTAAGTGACCCTGTCATGCCTTGTTTGGAAGAGTTGCAAATTTCTTTACTCATTTATATAGGTTGTACCTGTATCTTTAGGGTATGAAATATTTTTTTCTACCACTAGATGGCACCACCTGATATAGAAATCAAGGTAGCCTTGAAACTGAGCAGCTGAAGCAAAGTAGATATAAAGACACATTATATTGGTTTAATTTAGTTTATCATGGAAATGTGTAGTGTGATTAACATAAAAATATATAATTGTAGCACTGAGTTTATTGTATGTACTTGAAGATCTGGGTCAAATATGGCTAGTAATTCACTTTCATGGTATTTAATGGTCTAAGTCATATGACACTATTGCAGTTATCATCCCAACAGTGGCTTTTGGCATAAATTATAAATTATATTAATGCACTTTAGTTCACTTCACAAATTAAAAGCTGACACAATTTCAATTAAAGCCTTTTTCTGAACCTGTGTTTTATTATGAGCCCAGTCCTGTTACTTCCACCTGTTTTCAATCAACCTTTTAGAAAGAGAGAGTTGTGATTGGCTGTCATAACAAATTAAAACAACTGCACTGGATGTTGTTGACCATTGCGCCACAGTGGAAGAAGGACAGACTTTCGGTTGTGCTGGGTCAGCCGAAGTCAGTTTGTGTTTGATCTCATCTCTTCAGCCATGGGACTTCTTCTGTGGTAACTTTCAAGTGTTTTCTGTGTTCAATGTTGTGTTTAGAAATGATATAATTACAGTATAAACATGGCTTTTTTCCCCTTTTCTTTTAGTGTGGCGCTATTATCGCTGCTGTTAATTGGAGAGCTTCAGGCAAGCGCTAAACGTAAGAAGACAGGTTACACTTAAACTAAATATGAAGTTTAAATGATGACTTTTAATCAATCCTAAACTAGAGGATTACTGCAATAAACTGTCATTGGCCTTGTGGGTGCAAAAGTAAAATGTATATCTTGGGTTGTTCATATTTTATTAGCTTCCTATTGGGGATTTGAGCCAGGCATTTCGGACATGAGCTATGAGCCCCAGGTTCCCATGCCTCAGCCCCAGGTTCCCATCTACCAGCCCATGCCTCAGCCTCAGCCCCAGGTTCCCATCTACCAGCCCAAGCCTCAGCCCCAGGTTCCCATCTACCAGCCCAAGCCTCAGCCCCAGGTTCCCATCTACCAGCCCAAGCCTCAGCCCCAGGTTCCCATCTACCAGCCCAAGCCTCAGCCCCAGGTTCCCAGCTACCAGCCCAAGCCTCAGCCCCAGGTTCCCAGCTACCAGCCCAAGCCTCAGCCCCAGGTTCCCAGCTACCAGCCCAAGCCTCAGCCCCAGGTTCCCAGCTACCAGCCCATGCCTCAGCCTCAGCCCCAGGTTCCCAGCTACCAGCCCATGCCTCAGCCTCAGCCCCAGGTTCCCAGCTACCAGCCCAAGCCTCAGCCCCAGGTTCCCAGCTACCAGCCCAAGCCTCAGCCCCAGGTTCCCAGCTACCAGCCCATGCCTCAGCCTCAGCCCCAGGTTCCCAGCTACCAGCCCATGCCTCAGCCTCAGCCCCAGGTTCCCAGCTACCAGCCCATGCCTCAGCCTCAGCCCCAGGTTCCCAGCTACCAGCCCAAGCCTCAGCCCCAGGTTCCCGTCTACCAGCCCATGCCTCAGCCTCAGCCCCAGGTTCCCAGCTACCAGCCCAAGCCTCAGCCCCAGGTTCCCGTCTACCAGCCCATGCCTCAGCCTCAGCCTCGGCCCCAGGTTCCCATCTACCAGCCCATGCCTCAGCCTCAGCCCCAGGTTCCCAGCTACCAGCCCAAGCCTCAGCCCCAGGTTCCCAGCTACCAGCCCAAGCCTCAGCCCCAGGTTCCCAGCTACCAGCCCATGCCTCAGCCCCAGGTTCCCAGCTACCAGCCCATGCCTCAGCCCCAGGTTCCCAGCTACCAGCCCATGCCTCAGCCTCAGCCCCAGGTTCCCAGCTACCAGCCCATGCCTCAGCCTCAGCCCCAGGTTCCCGTCTACCAGCCCATGCCCAAGCCTCAGCCCCAGGTTCCCGTCTACCAGCCCATGCCTCAGCCTCAGCCTCGGCCCCAGGTTCCCAGCTACCAGCCCAAGCCTCAGCCTCAGCCTCAGCCCCAGGTTCCCAACTACCAGCCCAAGCCTCAGCCCCAGGTTCCCGTCTACCAGCCCATGCCTCAGCCTCAGCCCCAGGTTCCCAGCTACCAGCCCAAGCCTCAGCCCCAGGTTCCCGTCTACCAGCCCATGCCTCAGCCTCAGCCTCGGCCCCAGGTTCCCATCTACCAGCCCATGCCTCAGCCTCAGCCCCAGGTTCCCAGCTACCAGCCCAAGCCTCAGCCCCAGGTTCCCAGCTACCAGCCCATGCCTCAGCCCCAGGTTCCCAGCTACCAGCCCATGCCTCAGCCCCAGGTTCCCAGCTACCAGCCCATGCCTCAGCCCCAGGTTCCCAGCTACCAGCCCAAGCCTCAGCCTCAGCCCCAGGTTCCCGTCTACCAGCCCATGCCCAAGCCTCAGCCCCAGGTTCCCGTCTACCAGCCCATGCCCAAGCCTCAGCCCCAGGTTCCCGTCTACCAGCCCATGCCTCAGCCTCAGCCTCGGCCCCAGGTTCCCAGCTACCAGCCCAAGCCTCAGCCTCAGCCTCGGCCCCAGGTTCCCAGCTACCAGCCCAAGCCTCAGCCTCGGCCCCAGGTTCCCAGCTACCAGCCCATGCCTCAGCCCCAGGTTCCCAGCTACCCGCCCAGGCCTCGGCCTCAGCCTCGGCCCCAGCCTCGGCCCCGGCCTCAGCCTCCCAGCTACCGGCCCAAGCCTCGGCCCCGGCCTCAGCCTCCCAGCTACCGGCCCAAGCCTCGGCCTCGGCCCCAGGTTCCCAGCTACCAGCCCAAGCCTCAGCCTCGGCCTCGGCCCCAGGTTCCCAGCTACCGGCCCAAGCCTCAGCCTCGGCCTCGGCCCCAGGTTCCCAGCTACCGGCCCAAGCCCCAGGTTCCCAGCTACCGGCCCCAGGTTCCCAGCTACTGGCATCACTACCAGCCCAAGCAGCGGCCCCAGCATCCCCGCTACCGGCGTCGCTACCAGCCCAAGCTATAACGAGATTTTGCTGTGATCTCATCTTGAGCATGAGGCAATCATTGAAAAGTAAGTGTACTGCCAAGACAATTTCTCATTATGGATGGAGTGACTACCTAAATGTTCAGCTTTTTCATTCTGTTTGCCTCTGCAAATCCAAGTTAAACTTTCTAATGACCACTGACTTTTTTCCTTTTTTGTTTTATAGATATCTGGGTGGTGTTTCCACTAATGGGCCTTGTTTCTAAGCTTGTACCATGTCAGCCTTTTGAGAAATAAAATGCATTTTGTACTATTTTGGTGTGGAATCTTTATATTCAAGGTTCAGAAGTTTTGCATGGTCAGATTTGTGGTTGGTTTATTGGAGTATGGGACAGAAAATGTAACAATTATGTTAACCTTAAAGCACATGTATTAAATCTAATCCAGACTTAAGATAACTTCAGTTTATTAGGCTTGTTGAAGATGACATCCCTGTGCAGAATCTATGGCTGCACAATGCATGCCAGTTAGATTTTTGATGTCAACTTGCTCTGATCACCACCAGATCTTATCCACTTTCCAGCTGAGGCTTTGTTCATTGAGTGTTGGGATCTCCTAAATATGACCCCTGGATGATGTGCCGTTACAAATGGTAAGTCCTGGGCTTTCATCGCTTTGCTTGCCCACACGGGTGAAACTCCAGGACCACCACAAAGCAACAGAGTAAACCAGCTTTCTCTGACCTGCAATCGGAATGACGGAACCACAACTTTTTTTGTTTTCCCTCAGCAAGTGGGTGCAGCACACAAGTTCGGTAACATACCGGACATGGGTAGTTTCACATAATTTAACAGTATTCACGGCTAAGCATAGGATTGCTTAATGTTTTGTTACGGTACATGTAGGTCAAAATGACTTCAGGTTATATTGTCATCTGGCTATGGTTAATGTTTGGTTACTTCTGTAACTGTCTTTGAGACAACATTGTGGTGGTGTTAACTATTATGCTTCACACAGACACCTTTGCATGCTAACAAACTCATTGCACTAGAGTGGATGATACAAACCCCTTCTATGCAGAACTCCTATTAAGTCATTTTGGTTGTAGTTATTAAATTACTAATCAGAACTTCAGATTTATTTTATTTGTATTGAGACTGAATCAGTTATTGGCTATTTTCCTTAAGGGTAGTTGCCTGAGGAACTTTAATATTAAAGTTGTCTTTGATGGCCAAAATTAATTGCAACCAACTGTGCCGTGCCCCTTTAAACAATTACTGCACCAATAAATGGTGCCGTTGTCTGTTTACCATAGCACCTACAGAAGTAAGTATGTTATAGGTTTAAATGTTTGTGTGGTGTTTTGTTTTGCAGACCCATAATGCAGGACTTCTGTTTGGGAGGGGCCTACCCTCCATTTCCTGATTTGTATGGTATTATACACGTCATGGCTAACATGGGCCAAACCTGGTGGAGGGACTTCTGTGGATGGGGGCTGCTGTAAGCTATAATATTTCCCTTTAGACAGCCTTTTACTTTCACAGAAACGACTGGCCTGTAGGACTTGTTATTAAGACATACCTTAGCAGTGACGAACAAGGTTCGCAAGGCAACAGTAAAGACAGCCAAAGCAGGGACTATGAAATTGTTTTTGAGACCAATCTCAGACATGGTTGTCCTTTTGTCTGAGGGACAGTGGAAGATTTTTAAGTTTGTATCTGATTTAATGTCTTTTAGTGGTACAATTGTATTGTGCCAGGCAGGGAGTAGTCTTTTGTTTGAGTATTATATTATTTCATGCACTGCAGTGCCCCCTTTTGGTTACTTAAGCAGCAACAGTTGCAGAGCAGGGTATTTCTCTTGGTGCAACTAGCCAAGACAGAGAGCACATGGGCCTGCCTCTCCTGCTCCAGTTATCTTTTGCATTGTTGCCTTGGACACTATTTGTCCTTTTACAGATAAAGAATAATTGTGGCTCCTTATTAAATTAACAAGAAAAGTTACGCCTTGTTTTTATGGGAGGACTACAATGGTCTGTTAACTGTCTAACAGTGGGTTAGGACTACCCTCTGCGAGGGCAGTATACCCATTGCTTCCACCAGAGATAAATTCAAAAGCAAACTGAAATGCCTCTATCTGACTTCAGCTGACCCAATACAACCAAACGTTTGTTTTCCTTCCACAGTGGTGCAACAGTAGGAAACCAATCTGTTGATTGTTAACAGCTGAAAGAATTAGGACAAGGTTCATTGTGATACACAGGTGTTTAAAAATAGTGTCAGTTACTCTTTATTGTTCAGTGTCCACCAATGCATCACGGAACCATTTCATATCATGAAAATACACTGTTTAAAATGTCAATTTTTGAAAGACTGAGACTGTGTTCATTCAAGTAAATAAACTGGTACCATTTTAGTAATTGTAAATCAAATTAAAACCAACCATATTTGTAGGATTAAAAAAAAGCCATGTCTCTTAGCCAAATTATGAAAAAATAAAATACTGAGGGAAGATGATGTGCATTGCAAGATGTGCAAGTGCCAAAATAAATTAAAAAAATAAAAACCTAATTTGGGCCAAGTCATAGATGGAGCTGGTTTCATCATAAAACACGTTCAAATAAGGGCTTTAATTGAAATTGTGTCAGCTTTTTATTTCTGTTCAGTTCATCACCTGACAGTGTTTGACTGCTGTTTTACCTGACAGTTATTCATATTATTCAAACAGCCATGGTTAAGCCTAAATTACTGAGTTGTGAAGGAAGTTTATGTGTACCTTTTTTTAATCATACATTCTAGTTATCACTACACTATGATGAATAAAGATGCAGCTGCTTGTGATAGTTTGTTGACAGGCACCCAGTACCCCCCGGATTGTCCACCTGGCTCACATCTGCACATTTTGTTATGACAAGGTGTGATGAAGCGGAAAGTAAACGATATTTAGGAGCAGTCTAAATGACTGATGTGCAACAGGCAACTGGGCTATATAAACTCACTGAAGGCTCATCGGCTTTGGAGGAATTTTAATCATACATTCTAGTTATCACTACACTATGATGAATAAAGATGCAGCTGCTTGTGATAGTTTGTTGACAGGCACAAATCTGGTCTTGTAGCCCATATGGACCAAACAGTAGCATTTTCTGAAACCATGGTGAGTTCTTATAATGGTTGAGTAATTCAGGAGTCAGCACAACCCCAAATTGGAGAAACATACATGGATCCTATGGATTGATATGGAAGTTCTACAGTTAGTGCCAAAGTAAAAGGCTGTCTGAAGGCAAATATTATAGCTTACAGCAGCCCCCATCCACAGAGGTCCCTCCACTAGGTTTGGCCCATGTTAGCCATGACGTGTATAATACCATACAAATCAGGAAATGGAGGGTAGGCCCCTCCCAAACAGAAGTCCTGCATTATGGGTCTGCAAAAAAAAAAAAAAAAAAACAACAAGACAAAGACTGCTGAGTTTTTAAATGTTTAAGGTCCTGTGTCACATTTAAGAGGAATATTCATAGGTTTTTGTTGTTTGTTTTGTGTATAATCAGATGAGAAGCTTGTGTTTTTGTTACTTTTCAACTAAGCCTTTTTTATCTAGAGGGAGTTCCTACGGTAGCCCAGAATGTACAAACACTGGCTATAGATAGTACTTTATAGCCACTGTAGTTTCTCCTACATGATTGAAAGTCTGATCAAATGGTTGTAATATGCAACTTCACCACTAGATGCCACTGAATCCTACACACTGGTCCTTTTTTATATTTATCTTTACAAACGTTTTACAAGTAAGGGAATGCACTAAGTATATTGTAAGACTTTACAAGGCCTACATTTCACCTGGCTTGACAGCAAAACATTTTACATGCTGCTTCCCCAGCTGAAATGGTCCACTTTGTGTACTATTATAATCTAATATTCATACTGGATGCTCTGTCAGAATACCTATATTCACAATTTAGGAAAAGCAATTAGATGTTAAAGAACCTCATTCTTTTCTGTTCAAAACTGCAGCTTATATTATCATAGCATGCTTTAGTTTTTCCCTCCTTGTAGCTCAAAGGAACAGAGGTGGGAAGAAAGTGTTTCCCCTTGTCACTTTCATCTACTCTGAAAATGAACTACCGGTAACTTGGGATAAATGCTTTATGGAACCTTGGCCACATTCTGTGACAAATCAATTTTATTACAGGAAACATGTTTTCTCTGGCCCTACTCAGCTGATGATCCCTACTTATTCATCACAATCCTTGCAATCATATGTCACATTCTGTTGAGATGAGTTTAAAATAATCTCAGTCAGGTGACAATTCACCTGGCACATATTGATCAATAACTTTTCTTGGATTTTTGTCAATTTGCCATTTGCACCTACATAAAAACTGGATTTTTTTTATTTTCCTCAGATGTATGGTCTGGAAACCATGATAGATGCCTTGTGTTTCTGTAGGATTACTTGTCCCTAGTTTCTTTAAGAACGATTGACATTAAAAATTAAAAACTGTGCTTCAAGTATAGTGGTTTAAGGCATGAATTAAACAGAATTTCACTTAATTCTCTGATGTTGAAGATTTTCTTGACAAATTCATGTTGCTAAGTTGAGGAAACTATATTTGTCTTGAAAAGTTTTTTTTAATGGTAAGAGAAAAATCTAAGGGGGCAGCTGAAAAAACACTTTATCAAAAATGTAAGTAAAAAAACAAACAAAACATAAACTAAAAGCTCTAGCTAACGTTGTTTTTTTTTTTTTTACCACAAACAATGCACGTTCGTACGAGTGTGCTGAGTATCCCAAATTCCTACCATCACCGTAGTCCGTGAACGCAACATAAGAGCCGCCCCGCTCTACCGGATTTCAGCCGGTAGTTAGTCGGTCTTTGCCAGTGACAGCCATCCTTTAAACCCCCAGTACCCCCCGGATTGTCCACCTGGCTCACATCTGCACATTTTGTTATGACAAGGTGTGATGAAGCGGAAAGTAAACGATATTTAGGAGCAGTCTAAATGACTGATGTGCAACAGGCAACTGGGCTATATAAACTCACTGAAGGCTCATCGGCTTTGGAGGAACTGTTGCACAAAATCCCGCTGCGATGTCCCTGCTGTGTGTCAGAGGTAAGGTCTCACTCCATAACTGCAGGTTATCCTTAGAAAAAAAAAATAAGGAAAAAGAAGAAATCAAAATTGAAACAGAAGAATGGTAACTAAAAGTAGGCTATGTGCTGTTCTGCTGGCATTTAATGAAAGAAGCTGAAGTTAATCCTGCAACGCTAGCCTACAGCATTGTGGGATTTTTATATATAAAAAAGGCTATAATAACAAAACCGCCACATCCTATAGGAATATTACAGTAGGCTACTATTATATATTATAATTTAGGCTATCACAGGGATAAAGAATGTAAGGAAAAAACTTAAAGCAGACTAGACAGACAATCTACAGGGGAATATTATGCAATATCAATCTTGATCTGCCTCATTTCACCACTGACAGGAAGATGATGAGGATAGAGATCCTTTAAATAAATAAACTTCAACAGTTTCTCTTAAGATATCCACATGTGTGATTTAAACCCCATGTGGTCAGTGACCATTACAGTGTATTTACCACTGACCGTGTTACATTCAGTGGCCTGGACGAGGAAAACTCAGTGGATTTTACATTTTGTTCAAGTGCTTGATGGGAAACAATCCAAATGACTAAAGTAGACCTACCTTGAGAGACGGTATCAGGGGTGACAAACATGCACAGTTGAGATCACTTTTTTATATTGAGAACAATCACACTATTTATAATATGTATCTGATTGAATTTAAAGGGTTAGAACAAAGCATTTATTTACATTAGTGTGTTGTTAGACTTGTAATTGTTAAATATATAATATTGTTTGCCCACGTCCTTTTTCTTGGAGAATTCTTTTTACTGAGTTTTATAAAAGTTATGCTTGGATACTCAATTCAACCCTAATAGGAGCAAAGAATAATAATATTAATAAACTTTATTTATATAGCACATTTCAAAAATGGGTTTACAAAGTGCTTCTACAGGATAAAAACAACCCAAACAACAGAGCACTAGGAACCATAGCAGCATCAGTAAGACAATAAACACTGTAAAACATAGCAATAATTAAAGATAAAACAATAATAAAAAAATAAATAAAAATAAAGCCACAGTGAGTAAAGGGTAGTAAAAAGAGTCACAGGAAGGCAAGACTAAAAATGCGTTGTTTTTTAGTATATATATAGTATATAGCATAAGTATTTTGGGGGGCTTTTATTGCCTTTATATGATAGTGACAGCTGAAGAAAGACCGGAAAGGGGGGCAGAGAGAGAGGGGATGACACGGAGCAAAGGGCCACAGGTTGGATTCAAACCCTGGGCCACTGCAGCAAGGACTCAGCTCTACCACACTAAAAGTGTGTTTTTTAATCTTGTTTTGGGGAACAACAGGAGAGCTGCATTTGAGGACCTCAGGACCCATGGAAGCATATGTGGGATTAAAAGGTCCAAGATATAGCTTGGGGCCAGCCCATTTCGTGCCTTAAAAGTGATAATTACATTTTTAAAATCTACTCTAAAACTAACAGGCGGCCAGTGCAGATGCAGATGAAAGGATTGGTGTAATGTGTTCTTGTTTGCTGGTACCTGTTAAAATCCTGCCGGCTGCATTTTGAATCAGCAGTAGAGACTTTTTGCTGACAGAGAAAAGTGACTTGCAGTAATCTAGGCAAGATGAAATAAAAGCATGAATGACTGTTTCCAGATTTTTGGTAGAGAGAAATGGCTTCATTTAGCTGATTTTCCTTAGTTGAAAGAAGCATGACTGTGTGACAGATTTGATATGGATGTTCAATGAGAGGTTGCTGTCGAGAAGAACAATTTTCTGCACTGTGAAGTAATACAAGTGGAGTATGAACCTAGCATGTTTATAATTTCAGTGTTGGATGAATCATTACAAAAAGCAGAATCTCAGTCTTTCTAGAGTTTAGTTGAGACTGAGGTAGATCTGGGTGTCGTCTGCATAAAAATGGAAATTCATTTTGTGTAAACTAATGAGATATCCTAATGGCAGCATGTAAATGGTAAATAAAATCGGGCCAAGCACTGAACCCTGAGGAACCCCACAATGCAGCGTAGAGAAAAGGACTTCCTACAACCTTAAACCAAAGCTAGACCAGTATATCTCATACAGTATATCTCATACATAAGCAGATAGTCTTACAACAGATGTATCGAATTTACCTATGATGACCAAAGTTGCAATACAGACATGATAAATATACTTTTGAGATAAATGACAAAAATGTGTTGTAATAAACAGAAGCCTTATAATTCTTAAATTGTGGCTATTTAAGGGTTTGAAAGTAGGTTGTAATATATAGATATATATATAAAGAGTTTGGTCTAGACCTGCTCTATTTGAAAAGTGTCCTGAGATAACTTATGTTATGAATTGGCGCTATACAAATAAATTTGAATTGAATTGAATTGAATTGAATTGAATTGAATTGAATATCCCGAAGCAACAAGTATTACTTACTTTTCTGATGGACATTGGGCCCTTTATGTGAGCTGGACAGCAGTGACCCCAGTAAACTGGAGGCTAACAGGAGTCTCTAAAGCTCCATTGGGACATTTCTATTATCAAAATAGGGTGGGGGAAAATGAATTAGCCTTTAAGAAGCTGGTAGTCTTTAATTAATATTATTTGTTCTGAGGGAAACAAGGGTGCTTGAACTTTTATTAGTGACTCAAAAAATCTTCCATATTGGGTACCTGAAATCTCAACCTTTAAAAGTACATATCAGCAACACTTACACACTCGCTTTTGTTGTGGAAGAGAAATACTGGATCCCAGGTGAAATTGAACAACATATTGCTTCCTCCTGCTACAAGTACTGCCGAGGGGCCCTTTAGCCAGTCACTTGATCTGCAGCTGTTCAAGTGAAGCTGATCAGTGGCCTGGAGCAGGAGACTGTGGTTGTACTGGGCAGGTGTGTCACTGAAAAAATAAGAAAGTTGTTGCTGAAATCGAGTATGTGTATTCAGACAGCTAAATGCAGATCCAAATGCATCCCACACTGCCACCAGTTTATTTAACATTTTGGCTCCTTTCCAGATAACAAATTGCCCTTCTTTCACAGACATGCTGATTGATTTTCAAACCATCAAACTATTGTCTGCCTATCTCGAACTCTCAGCCTCAGGCGTATTGTTTCTCACTGATCGCTTTTGACCAGTTCTCATCTTGGGTGCGAGTGCTCACTGTCGCTGGAGGGCCACCACCCCCAAACTCGTCTATTACAGAATGATGAGATATAGGGGTGAGCTCTGAGCGTTGGAGGGATTGAGGGGGTGAAGCACAGCTGGGTCGCAGTGGGCTCAGCCAAGTGGAATTATAAAAAAAAAGACCATTTTGTTTCATAGCTTGCACAGAGATTGATAGAGAGTGTGGTTCATGTTCACCTGTATCAGTAAAACCTTGAATCTTGTACACACACTTGAGTATTTCATAGCATAACAGTTCTTGAGTCTTACTGCTTTAATCTGATTTAGACGTAGAGCTCGAGCTGGATGCAGTACAATTTGTCCCATTTTCCTTGACAACAATATAGTGTAGGGCCATTGCTGCATGGTTGCCTTTAAAATAAACTTGTAACTGTTGTAAGTTATTGACAGAATCTTTCACACCAAGACGGATGGTTTCCAGACTTTTGATGATTTTTTAGTGTAAGACCAATTACCTTGTTTTGTGTGTTCAGTAGGTTTGGTAGACTTCCTAAGTAACTTAAGTTTTTGACCTCTAGCAGCTCTGCTTTGCAGTAGTTATATTATGAGGAGGTCCTCTTTTTTGGTCTCATGCACATGCAGTCAGACACACATGCATGATGTGGCTGTAAAATTACCTATAGTATGTTTACACTCAGTAGAAAACCAGGTATTATATACACATATATTATACATGATGGTCTTATACAACTTGTGAGGTTATATTTTGATGTGGGAAGTCCCAAGTTAAAAATGTACTTGGCTTTCATGTAGTTTAAGTCATAACAACACTGATAAATAAATATATATAATATAATATGTTTTCTTTTCAAAAAATGGTGAATGATTTTGTATTTTCTGCATTTTATTGTCATACCAGGAAAAAGCAGCTGTAGCTCAGTTTGAGTGGGCTGCTCAGTAATTTTAGGTTTGGTGATTTGATTCCCAGCTCTTTCTGTCCACATGTTGAGGTGTGCTTGAGCAAAACAGTGAACCCCAAATATCTTGTGTGGGTATGTGGAGGAGAAAAATGCTAGTTGTTAAAGTGATTTTCATTGGCTCAACAGTTCTAAAAAAAGAAATGGTGTACTTTACAACTCTTGAAATCAGAGCTATGACGAGATTTCTGTGCACAAAAGCGTAAATACCACATCAGTGGGGGTTTTCAAAGATTTTTTTGTTGTTGTAAAAACGACAAACTTGAGGGCACCAAAAGTCTTAAAAGGCGGTCACAATTTGCTCTTAATAAATAAGTAATTAATGAATTCACAACTGCTTTTCCTGGTTTTTACTGGTATTATTCTGTGTTTATGTTTTTGCACTGCTTTTGTTATTGTTATAAAGGTAAAAAAAATGCAGAGTTGCTCTCATACACGGTTTTTATGTCATGATTGCTAAAGTCCACTTAGTATTTATTTATACCTACATCTGGCCTGTGACATCACAGTCAGTCTGTTTGCGTGCACTTAAGTAACCAGTAACCAGTAATTTAACAGTTGTATGTTCAGTAATGAAAACGTATTACTTATAAGTTTAACTGAACTTATTTTAAGTTTTACCTGTCTGTAGCCTTTTGTCATGCAGTACATAAACCAGGTTTCTCATTTCATTGACAGTTAAACAATCAGCTCACTGGAGAAAGCTCACTGTAACCTTGAACCATGCACTTAAGTGCATGTAACAACTCTGATTCATTGACGGTCTTGAAGGCGGACCACTTTGGTTCAACTAAAGACTCATGTGATGGCTGTTCAAAGCATCTGACTTTGACATCTACAGCTCACATCCCGTCTCCTAGCAACAGATGAACTTGGTTACCTTTCACATGAAGGTGATCTTTCCCTAACCTTAACCACGACCACAGTCTTTCTTAGTAGTAATACCAGTCCTTTTTAGTACCTTAAATACTGCTTCCCAACGTGTGGGTCATGACCAACATGTGGTCATGATCGTGAGGTCTTCTTGATTTTGAGGAGTATAAGAAAACTTAAAAACATTTCTTTCATTAATGTGAAGAAAACTAAATGTTAAATGTTATTTGTAAAGTTTTGATTATTTTTAAAAAATATAAATATATGTTATATATGGCACAGGGAAGACCTGAGCACAAGTTATATTTACAGAGCCTTCACTCTCTCGCTAAACAGCCTCGTCCTGCATTAGATATGTAAACAGTTAACAACCAAAGAGCTAATAGAACAACAGCCAAGCATCAAGTGGAATGAAACACTGAATTTGTCAAAAAAAAGAAGCCTATTAAGTATGTATGATTGTTAAAAATATTAAAATAATACATAATACAGAGAATAAATAATTACTAAAATATCCGGAAAACTCCTTTCTGATGCAATACTTACAGGAAATAATCTGTTCAAAATTCATCCAAATCACCAGTTTTACACCGATGTCCTGCAGATATTGCGTTCACTATATGGGTTCATTGTACTGTTGATTAGTTGTTCTGTACTGTTACTGTTATGCATTGAATATTATATCAAATATCCATAAAAGGATAAAATGTCACATAGTCAGGGGTCATCTGTTTACTCAATGATAGAAAAGGGGTCCCTTGAAGACAAAAGAGAAACCGCTGGCCTAAAAAAAGTGTTCCAGGTGAGCAAAATGCTCATTTGGGTCAAATTCACAGACAAATGTAATGTATCTAAATCTGTTTAGTCATTTAGGTATGACTAAATAAATTAAACAACAAAATTATTGGTCCATGCCTTCTAGAATGAAATCTGACAGCCCTATCAGCAGGATGACATCAGTTGTCAGTGCGTTCCTCTTTTTGCGCCCATCACAATTACAACAGGGAGCTACCCAGCTTTGTCCCTTGGACATAAACGTGTTGTTCTGGGGCACTCGCTGAAACAATTGATGCTGACGTCCTTCTCGGGAGGACAGCTGCTGCTTTTACTTTTAAGACAGTTTGGCTAACCTGTGCACAAGTATTCTCTGACAGTTTTTTGTCTTGCCAATCTACCTAATATGAATTTTATTGAGTTTTATATCCCCTCATCCTCTTGAACAATGACAAACCTCTTTGACCAAAGCCAGAGTTTCTGTGTTTAACCCTAGCATAGTAGATGTGTTTTCCCTGATTAAAGGAACCCAGACTTTCCATCTCATTGAGGGAAATGCAGACAAACCAGAAGAGTGGCATCCTTGTTTCTTAAGAGCTGCAATACGTTTTCAGAGGCCATTTTCCTCCTTCCTTGTTCCTTGTTGTGTCGAGGGCTCTCAGAGCCTGCATGGTTGCTGGCAGTCCTCTGAAGAGAGTGAATGGCTGCAGAATTAAAAGCTGAGGATGGGAGGACACACTCCCTGACAGCTCAGTCAGTACCCACACTCATCTATTTCTAGATGGCAATTAGCAGTGGAATAAATGCATAGAGTAATGGTATTCAATAATTTGCAAGTGTGTTGAGTCACTGTGAAGAAATTGCATTGGAAGAGGTTATACCGCAATAATGGGAGATAAATACATGCAGGTGGACTGTTGGTCATGTCGAGATAGCAGCAAGGGTTTCAATCTCTTCTTCATTTGTGCAGGTCAGCACAAAAATTGGAGCTAGTGTCATTTTCATTTTGTAATACAAGATAAAGACCTGATGTGGACTCATGAAGGTAATGACTGAAAGCATTTTGTAGGCCACCAGATGCCATAGTTAAGGAGAGTAGGTGAGGACTAGGAATAGGACTAGGAAAACACACCAGCACACTGTGCTGGAATGACAGGGACACAAGTAAAGCTTTAGCGGTCTGTCAGGAGGGAGGGAGTTGGGGATAGAGGGGGAATAATCCCCTGGCCATCTGCTGCTGTTTCTGTCCTGGTTGTGTTTATGCTTGTGTGTGTGTAGGGCTGTGACTCACGTAGGACATGGAATTCATTTCCTTCTTCTCATTCCCTCTTTTTCATGATAATGCTACTTCCTGGTGTCAGACTCGCCACCCTCTGACAGCCTCTCTTTACACTTAATCTTTGCTGCCTGCCACTTTGCTGACTTTTTCTTTAGAAGTGCTCCTTTCTTAGGCAACTTTGAGTTTGTGTTTAGTGCTAATTAGAAAATGTTGCTTATGCTAAACTAAGATGACCATGATGTTAAACATTATATCTGCTTAGCATCAGCATGTTTGCATTGTCATTTTGAGCTGGATAGCATCCTGGCGTTAGCATTTAGCTCAAAGCATTGCTGTGCTGATGTACAGCTTCACAGAGCCATGGCTGCAGACCTTTTAGTCTCGTTATTTCCTCAGTACAGTGATGAGCTCTATCACACCAGTTAGTCTTTGTCCACAGAATCAGGTTATATAAGGCTAATATTGATGTTATTGCTATGTATTTTTCACATAAATACACAACATCCACTAATAATTTTAGCAATAATATCTGAGGCCTAGTTATTGAAGTTTTTTTTTTTGTTTTATGTATTTGAGATTTATATGCAAGGATATTTTTACAGATTTCTTTTGCATCTGTGGGTGAATGTGACATGTAGTGTAAAGCGCTTTGAGTGGTCGGAACACTAGAAAGGCAGTCCATTTACCATTTACCATATACTATATAGTAATATATTTAACATGTTCTTCGAGCTTTACGACAAACAACAGTGTATCGCCAGTCTGTGTGCATCTTGCTTTTATTACCACAGTGGCCCTCATTCACTCCTGGGACTTTCCCAATTCTCTGCAGCTTCACTGAAGCAGGTGTGTGTTTGACAATGTGTGTGTGTTTTGTCTTTTGGAGGACCCAGTCAGCTTATAGACAGTGCAGCCAGTTTTTAGTAAGGATTAGGACATGGGTTTGGTTAAAAATTGGAATAATTATACTGTACAGCTTGTTAGATTTTCATTTTTCACATTAAGAGCACAGGAATAATCTTGGTGAGAGTTTAAGCTTAATGAACTTTTTGGTCTTGTGCTCTGTTTTCATTATTTATTATTTTTTAGGAAATAAAAAAAAATTTAAAAAATCTTGTTTTGTTCAACCAACAGTCCAAATATTGTTTATACACACATATATATATATATATATATATATATATATATATATATGGCACACTGGAGCCAGTTTGTAATTTTGAAATTGAAAGTAAACCAAAGATGAAGTATTGATCAAGTGTAGGTCACTGCTGTGTAGCATGATGCTACACCCATATTTGTAGTGGGCAACAAAGATATTTTGCTCATGCTTTGTAATGTAAGCGTGCTATACATGACACTGTTGTTTCAGAGTTAGTAACACACAGCGAAGAAGGTTACAATAAGCACTCACAGTAGGGAATGATAATATCCGTGTGTGTGTGTGTGTGTGTGTGTGTGTGTGTGTGTGTACCTGTGGTCATGTCATCATCTATGAAACCCCATATCTGGATCCCCTCCTAGATCACTCTTGAATATGAGGCATCTCTAATTGGCTAATTATTGTAATGAAACAGGGACACAGCAGGGGGAGAAATCTCCAGGTGATGGAAGGGTATACATGCTACAGTAAACCTGTTGGCTATCTTTCAGGTTTAGAGATGTATTCATTCTGTCAGAACCAACATATATATATAAGAGAAAAATAAGAATTGTTCACATATTCATAATGCAGAAGCATGGCAACCTTTATCAGTTTGATGCTCAGGTTCAGGCTTATGCTCCAAGACCAAAACAAGATGGTATACAACTGTTGCTTAGGCTTTAGGGTGCTTGGTGGCATCTGTAGTATCAATATGTTTATTTAGTAAATTTTTGTTTTTGCAAGTAAACTGTGTGACTCCACAATTAGGAACCAGATTGTCCACATACTGTAACTTGACTGTTGGGGAAGGCTCAGAGGATGGACAGTACCAGAGATGCAAACACACCACACTGACAGGCACACACATGCACACACATTTATTAGGTTTTCTTGATGAGTCCTGCAGGGGCTGTTGTTTAATAGAAGTGAGAGGGTGTTAATGACACGGCCACCAGGTTGCCATCCTCCATACACTCAAACCCACTGTGAGTCGAAGGACTTGAGCTAAAAATAGATTACCGTCTGGCCTCTTGTAATGACCCTGCTCTAGTTCATGTCGGTCTGCCTTGCTGAGCGTGTCCGATCTGCTGCTCCTGTTCAGCTGATTTTTTTTGTTAGCGGGTTAGATTAAATTACTGCTTGATAAGTAATGTTTTACTGTATTAATACCTGCAAGGGAATTCCCCTTTCCTTTGCACACCTACCTTGAGGTTAAAGATCTGCATCAGCTGGACAGGTTTCGGTGACTTGCTCAAAGACTTTGTTCTGTCCTGCTAGTTCAGAATATTTTATCCGGAGTACAGAAAAGTATATTTTTGCAGAGGTCAAATGTCAGTTCGTTGCTTAGTTGATCTGTCGGTCCGTCTGAAATATCTCAATAACTATTTGATAGATTTAGATGAAATGTGCTACAAATATCCATGATGTCAAATGAAGTACAAATCCCAAAGTTTTTGGTGGCCCCTTGAATTTTCCTTTTAGCGCCACCAGCAGGTTAGTTCAGTTTATCCATATCCAGTAAAATATCTCAACATCAACTGGATGAACTGTCACAAAGACATTGGTACAGACATTCATGGGCCCCAGATGATAATTCCTACTGACTTATTGCTTAAGTTATGTTTTGTTAAGTGTCACCTACAGGTTATCTTTTGTAGTTCTAAGTGAAATGTCTTGACAGCTATTGGATAGATTGCCATGAAATTAGGTACACACATCTATGTTCCCCACTGGATGAGCTGTATTGACTTTGGTCATCCTCTAACTTTTCTATCTATCTAAAGCAATTATTAAGTCAAAATATTGTTGTTTGACCAGATACCATAAACAAATAAGGATTTCCATCAGCTAAACATGCTATGTTAAGATACTGAACATGGTAAACATATCTGCTCTACCTACTCATTCATTATTAGTCGTTCCTGCAAAGACTTCCAATTAAATGACTAAGGTGCCTTTGTTTTGCTTTTTCTTTATGTTGTTCAAAAGGCATTACACAAATATTTGATCATTAATCCAAATCATTCATGGAAGAAAGGGGGGTTACATCAGTAAGTCTTAGGACTCTCACTGTATGTGGCCTGGTTTAAGCAAGGTAGACTCCTGCTGAACAAGCTGGGGATTCATCTTCCTGCATTGACGTGAGGCTTTAGAGGCTCAAAAACGTAGTTATTTCCACCCCTGAGCTTCAAAGCCTCACTTTCACGTCACTTCAAAGAGATCAAACCAGAGCCACCAGAGTAGTCATTAAGTGGTCAAAGTCGGAGTTTCAATCTAATGAGGAGAAGAATGTCATCGGTGTACAGTGTAAATTACATATAATCATTTTGGCTTTGTAATATTGTCAACTGTTATTATTTCTTCTCTTCTTGCAAATGTACGTTGATGGCTGTTAGCCTTGTGTAGAATTTGGACATTGGTTGCAAACACTAGCATTTATTCTGGAGATAATTTGGGTTTTTTTGTACTCTTGGGGCTCCAATAACCTCAATGGAGAAGTAAATAAGTGTGACATAGAACAGAATATACCTAATATGTTATTCTAGTGACAGAAAATACACAGAAAGTCTGAAATTAAATCCTTGAATTGTAAAACTTTAAAGCTGACTCTTAAACATGACTTTCCCAAACTGACAGTTTGGTTGACAGGAATACTATACTGTGTCATGTCATGAAACAAACAGCATTCAGGCCTTTTGGCATACCACTGGGATTTAGTAGTAATACCAAAGTCTCGCTCTGTACTTTGCAAACCAACAGCACAAAATTCATATATGGAATTTGTTTTTGCACTTTACACCAACAGCAAATAACGCTTGTGGTCTAACTAATTAAATATTTTAGAAAATATTGTTTGTTATTTAAAACAGTTTTTAATTTGGATAATCATCCATTTTTTTTATTAACTTAAAGGGTAATACGAGTTTATTTTTTGTAGTTTTGGCCATTATACCGATCAGTAATATTTTATTAGTTTATTATACTCACCAACTAAATTGCTGGTTTGTGGGAATATCACAACATCACTAAAAAGAGCTCTGACACGGTATCAGCCACATGATCTGACAGGTTGTAAACAAACAAACTGTACAAAAGAGAAAACTGCTGAATGCAAACTGTAAAATTATTACCGACTTCCCTTTTCAACTTTGACATGCCATACTTGTCATACTTGTTAGCAACTTGTCTAATCATATCTTGGTCTGTCTTGACCTGTTTGTTGTAGTGACATGATGTTTATGACATAACAATTCTCATTCAGTACAGTACAGTCTCTGTTGTATGACTCATCACATGAATATCAGCATCAATTGTTTTACCCATAGAACCACCATGGCTTTCCTTAGTGTCTTCAAAGCACTCCAAAAAGCTCTGGCTGCTCCATAAAGTCAAAAGTTAGGTGCTCTTAATTCTTGCGAGTCAAAAAGTGTTTCTGCTTTCCTTTATGTGCTACATGTTCTCTTTGTTATTCATCCATGGTACAATAAAGCAGGGTCTGGTAGATTTCAGCCGTGCTTAAGGCATTAGCTCTGAGGGATTATCCCACCAGCCAAACGCTCGGTCACCGGCAGCACGCATCCTCTCATACAATCACTCCAGAGGACACGTGTCTGATATCTGGCCTGCTTTACTACCTCTGATCAGGCTTTCCCTCCCTCTGGCCCAGAGGGATGCTGACCTCCGCTAGCGCTGAAATGTGACACTGACTTTTGTATTATTTCTGTAACAGAATGACTGCAACTTGCTTCCAATTCTGTTTTAAAGGTCTACTGGCATTTTATTTGAAATGTGATTTATAAATATATATATATATATAAATATATATATATATATATATTTTTTTATTGGGGCCACCCAGCTATTGAAAGCTACCCAGCAAAGGGCCACAGGTCACTGTCAAACCCATGGCGGCTGCAGCAAGGACCCAGCCACGGTACATGCGGGTGGCAGCTCTACCAGCTGAGCTATCAGGGCTCCCCTTTTAACAACACAATAGACAATAACAAAACAATAACAAAAGAAAAAAACAATAGGTAATAATTCGTAAAACCTTTGTGTGTAGCTATGTTTCTCATGGTTTTAGAATTTATTTATCATTGTCCAGTTTGACAACATTTGAGAATTGAATCTAAATTAGTTTTCCGGCTATAGAACCACACTTGAATGCACCATTATTTTAATTTTGATTTTAAACTACATGCCTACTCTGAACTACATAATACCTCATGTCCCAATTAAAGAATTATTTCACATTTATGCTGATCACATTGCTTGATGAACTAAGTTACAATATTCCTCACAAAAACAAATTCCAAAGAAAATAATCTCACAGAACTCACTCAAGACTTACAGTTGTAATATGTATATACAGTATTTATATGACCAGTATAAATAATAAGATGTCCCCATATCTGACCATTTTCCCGTTTTACTCATGACATTGTGTTCACAACATTTTGATCACCACAGCTGTTAACATAACTCACATCCATTAAATGTCTGATGCTGCTGCTCTGTCCTATTCTTTGACGGGACACCCAAGATGTTTGCGTGTTGAGAATCATCCCATCGGAGCGTCATTTAAAGAGAAAGCTTGTGCTTTTGGTTCTGATGTGATATTTTCTCATGTGTGACCAGTAAAATGATGGAAATATGATGCATTTATCAGAATGAGATGTAGGACTTGACAGCTGGCATCTCTTAGTTAGTCACACTATTGAAAAATATAGAAAGTAATTTTAGTGCCAGTTCAGTGATGAAAATGCACTGGAAAGCCTTCGGGAGCTGTGATCTTGAAAGGCGAGGATCACTCTGGCACTCAGAGGAGGAAGCATCACAATTTACATTGTCTGCTGTCGCTTGGAAATGTATGAATTAACTGAGAGCTGAAAGCAGCACTTTGCTTCTGCTGTGCTTTACGTGTGACTTTACATTATTGATTGTCCATTATTTGCAGAAAATAGAATTATATTTGTTGACCTCACACTAACATGTAGTTTACTTATCCTTTGAGTGTAAGGTTTAGATTATTCCTTGACAGCGGCAGAAATGATTCTTTTATTTACTAATTTACACAGTGATAAAACATAAAGGATGTCATAAAATTACAAGTTTGTGCTACTGAGATTAAAAAACTAAAACTTTCTCAGGGGGCATGTACAACATCTCAACATCCCCACCAGCTTCAGTGGTGCTGTTCCAAGTCTGACCTCACTCTCCACTTAACCTAAAACAATTAATTGCCATCCTGGGATAAATAAAAATCACATAACAAATGAACAAATAAACGAAACTTTCCATTTGCCTGGTACCCCTAAAAAACAGTAAGTAGCCTCAAACAGAAAGACTCCTCTCTTGGGAACATCAGGTATTAATGTAGCATGTGTATCCATTTAGTCTGTCTCCAGTAAGAGCTCTGCACTGTTTTTCAGTGTGAGGGTTTTTTAAACAGGCATTGACATTTCTTTCACACACTTTTTATACTTTTTGCCCATGGACTTGGGCTTGAATGTTTATTACACTCTGGACAAAAGCAGAAGTATTATATTGAAAAAAAATGAGCCTCAACCCATTCGTCCAATCCATTTGCCAGCACAGATGCCATCGCCGAGAATGTGGCACATTTAGCAGAATCTATTGGCAGAAATGGACCATAATATTCATAGAAATGTTTTCGTCATATAATAGTATATATATAATCACCTTATGATAAGAATTGTTGTGTTTTTGTTACCTTTGAATGAGCCTTTTCTACACACTCTGTCGTTTGCCTTCCAGTGGAGTTTGCCATGTTGAACAGCCATATTTCTACAGTAGCCCAGAACGGAAACAAACCAAATACTGGCTCTAGATAGGGCTGGTTGTGTTTTTTGCGCATGCAAATACACTCGATGCCGCTAAATCTTACACATTGGTCCTTTAATCAATAGGTTTGAGAAATGCGTAGGTTTCTCAGATGTAGTACCTGACTAGTGTCATACTTGTCAGGAAGAAACCCACAGACTGTATAATTAAAAATGGATGTAGGACAGTATACAATGGACAGTTGTCATAAATGAGGAATTTAGCAATGAAGACCAAAACTAATTTTAGAACAAGCTGTAAACATGTTTATTTTTGCTGTAAAGTTGGGAATATTTAATAATGAGCCTTCTGCAGCCAGCCTCGAGTGGCCATTAGAGGAACTGCAGTTTTTGTTACTTCTGTGTTGGCTTTATTTGCCAACCACGGAGGTTGCCGTTTGGAAGAAATCGTTTTGTTACGTTAGGTAATTTTGTGTCATTGTCATTGTTTTGCAGCCAAAAGAAATGCTCATTATGAGACTGAATTGAATTACGGAAGATAGTGGAACAGCGGCTAGCCCGCAGTGATGTCAGGACTTCAGATCTCTATGGCAGACAATACATACTGCATTGCTACTGTATTTATGTGTATTCTTAATCTTACTCGTTTAAAATCTGGTTAGACTCTTCTCTTCTTGTCTCTTCTCTCTGTGACCCTCCTTAACATCATTGTAAGTCTCTTTCACAATGTCAGGACATTCACACAGGTATTGTCAGAGCCCGGGTGGCACTCGACCAACGAGGCCACCGGGCTTCCTGTGAGTCTGCCCCGAGCTGGCACGAGTGACACACAAGGCGAGCTGTGCTGACAGCCTAAGACAAATGACCTGTTAACGATCTCCCTCTCTCGCTGCAAATTCTTCTCTGTGTCTGTCTCGCTTATCACATCTCACACTTTTGGACTGTGATTGAATAAACTTATTGATCTCCCTTGGTGAGAATATACATTTAAACCCAATTTAAATAACAAAATTATCTTAAAAAGGCAATGAACTTTTATACTGCTGTATAGTGAAATGACTATAACACATCTCCTGGGGGCTTAATTGCATTGTAGATCAATATCAGTGACTCACTTTTTAGCCTAAAGCCCAGCACACATTGGCATTTCAAGACCACCTCATCTGTGTTGCATTGTGTGAGATCTCACTGCTATTGTTTTAAGTCTTTCTTTAAAGATCCATTCATTTTGATATAATTTTCACTTATTATATTATTGTGGATTTTTTATCCATTGGCAGTGTCTGAAACACAAATTAAATCTCTCTAAATGCAACAAATTCTTTATAGCAAAATATACTATAGTGATATTTACTTTGTGTGTGTGTGTGTGTGTGTGTGTGTGTGTGTGTGTGTGTGTGTACTTATATACATACATATACACTGATCAGCCATAACATTATGAGCACTGTCAGGTCAAGTGAATAACACTGATTATCTGGTTATCATGGCTCCTGTCAGTGGGTGGGATATATTAGTCAGCAAGTGAACATTTTGTCCTCAAGGTGATGTGTTAGAAGCAGGAAAAATGGGCAGCGTGAGGATTTGAGCAACTTTGACAAGGGCCAAATTGTAATGGCTAGACGTCTGGGTCAGAGCATCTCCAAACCCACAGCTCTTGTGGGGTGTTCCCGGTCTGCAGTGGTCAGTACCTATCAAAAGTGGTCCATGGAAGGAAAAGTGGTGAACTGGAGACAGGGTCATGGGTGGCCAAGGCTCATTGATGCATGTGGGGAGTGAAGGCTGTGTGGTCCGATCCAACAGACGACTGACATTGCTTGATAAGCTGAGTCTAGCACAGGTGGAACATTGTTTCACTTAGAATTACCTTAAGTTGCTATGGTAACTATTTAAACATTTAACAGACACGGAGCAACATAAACATTCAAACTTCCATCCACCTTATAAATGTACGTTTAAAATTCACTCTTCTTTTAGCACTTTGACTGTCTGCCATTTCTGTCATGCCATCCATTTGTTTGCTAGAAATCTATACAAAGCTTAGGAAGGTGGATTCAACCGTACAGTCTTTGTACAGGTAAAGTAAGATCCAAAATAAGCAGCAAAAATCTGCTGCTCTGTGGGTTCGGTTGTGTGAGCGACTTGACATTACATAAAAACATTTGATGCCACTAAAAAATATCCCTTTCAGTGCTTAAATGGATCATTACTCTGTTATATAGACAGCAGGTATTTGTAGTTCTTAGTTTTAAAATAGTTTTTTTTGGAAGTGAAAAGATTTGACCATAAACAGCGTGATAAAGTGGGTAGAAAACCAAACCGTTACTGAAATAATTCTAGTTCGCTGTCTGTGATAAAAAAATGTGTTTCATAAACAATGTATCTGTCCACAGAATAAACTATTAACCATTTCCCATCACTAATGTGTCATACCCTTGAATGGTTCCAGTGTTTGAGCATGTTAATATTTTTGTGTTTAGCAGACAGTATCCATTGTCTTTTCAAAACTCGTTTCCTTGTTGCTTGTTGATTTACACAGAATACATTTTTACTAAATCCATTACCTACACTACCCAGTGCCAATACAGATACATGGTTTAATGATTTAATAATGAACATACCAAAAAGCACAACTGACCCTGAAATAGAAAAGTTTTTTTGCTCCAGTCAAACATGACAAATTAAATGCTTTATTTGTTTACAACAATTCCAAATTGAATTATATTCATTAAGGATAATTACTGGTCTATTTTTACAGTTTTTGCATTCATCAAGCACCATGACAACAACAAATTTGAATTGGAACTAATTCTGTTTTATATATTTTTTGTTTAATATGTATTACATTACATATGTTGGTTCTTTGACAATGCACAATGATAGAAAGTATCCAATGTTGACGTAAATAACTAATGATATTGTACATTTTGTTCTCCATCCATCTGATTTTCGGTGTCTGAACTAAAATATAGTAGAACAGGGGTTTTAAGCTGTTTTTACATTTTGGCTGTGAAATGTCAGCCCTTTCTGTTATTTTTCCACAAAGTTGAAATAATGTCTCATGTATTTTTCATAAAGAATTGTAAATATTCTGTGTTCTCGTACCTACCTTACCAGAACAAGAAAAGACAGAAGGGAAGAAGCATGTGTGCAGGTTAGAGAGGGAAAAACAATCCTAGGTGGTTCATAAAACCATCCTACCCCCAAAAAACAAGAACAACACAAATAACATTAATATTTAATCAAAAGGAAGAACAGTCAAATAATTCTGCAACACATGCAGAAAGATGAGAAAGAAAAATAAAATTAATATACTTACCTTTTGACTAACCTGTGTTTTCTCATTTTCTCTTCCAGTGAAAAAAGCCAAACTACATGGGCCCCCAGGTAAGAGCTGAATATTGAATATCTGCTGATGTTTGAACATTGAGGTGGTCATGATAGTAAACGGGAAAGCTGTCAAGACAAGCTTTTTGTCTCAGTCATGGAGACTCAGTCATGTGACTAGAGCTGGGATTTCCTCTATGTCTAGAGGAGGTGGTCTTAAGCCTAGACAAAGATATTGACTTTCCAATTTGTAGAAGTTTGTTAAGAATGTGAGGAATAGTTTCTTCACTCAGGATATATAATGTTAAACGTTTTCAGAATCGACTTAAGATGAGTTCTTTGTTTTAAAGAAGGCTAAATCAAAAAATCTGTCTTTAAAAGTATTGAACGGAGTAAAGTTTTGACCTGATGATGGTACGGGACAAAGTCAGGGGATCACAAAAGTGGGAAAATGAATTTCTGTCCCAGATTTCATGGCAATACATCCAACATTTTTCCAGACATTTCACTTAAAACCATAAAAGTTGAACTCATGCCAGCCAGTCAAAAGTGGGATTCCGTCTTCTTGTCTACCTTTCTTTCTTCGCGTCTTTTTTTTACCTCTTTGCTGGCTGCAGCTGTTCATCCCACCTTCCCTTCAGGCGATGATGAGGGGAGAACAACAGCAACGAGTGGGAGAATGAAAAGTCAAGCCAGAGGAGGAGGGAAGGAAATCAATAGATCATCACAGACAAAGGGCCACCTGCTAGCCTGAAATGATAACTTGTCATCCCGGCATAAAGGAGAAGATGGAGACAAATCCCTCAGTGTCTTTATGAGACAGAGACAGACTCCAGATACAGGAGATGATTTGTCATTGGCTGCCTCTGGCCTTCGATCACAGGGCAGATTTTCAGAGCGGAAGGAGGAGATTTGATTGGCTTCCCCAGGGTTCATAAAACAGGACATGAGTGATGGTGTTGCTACTTTAGAAATGCCCTTAATTCATTTATTCTGTAGTTCTTCTGAATTACTACTGCTAGCAATTCTCCCTTTGAATGTTATACAGTTAAACTAATTTGCAATACCAAGTAAATTGCACAGTTGACTGTAAAAGGAAACTCCAATGGTTTTCAGTCTAAGACCTTCTTTGTAACTTGAAACTCCTTGAGTAGTGGCTACTTGATATGGTATATCCTTTAGCCAAATAATAGGCATTAGAAGAGATTAAAATCTTTTAGCACTTATCAAAACCAGGAATTCCAAAGTGTTTTCTGAGAAGCAACATCCTGGTCATGGTTTGTTCATGCAAACATCCTATCCTGGTTCCAGAAAACTAGTTTGTCCTGGTTTTGAGAAATCAGACTTTATCCAGGTTTCTGATTACAATAGCCATTCTTTATGGCTGAGAAAAGGGAACTAAGTGCCACTACTTACTAAAGCTAATGAATGCTTTAAATGTCAGAAATAGAACCGCTCTAACTGTAACTGTAACTAATAAAACCAAAAACGCCATTGCTCCATGCTTGGCCACAAAACAGTAGAGCGGTGTGTGTTTTCTGACATCTATAAATTATTGTAAAAATTAATAAATGGCAGCATTTTTTGCTTGTTTGTTATTGTTAATTATATGTCCAAAAAGTTCAAGCTATATGATTTAAATATATGGATTCATGTGTGTTAAATCAGTGCCAGGTCACTAATGTCTTGAAGTATGTATGAATGTTTAAAAAAAACTTCCATGCAGTTCCCTGCTGTTAAAATCTTTAACTGAACTGTTGAATCTGTGGAGAAGCAGAGAGTGATGAACATTAAGGCAGTCCAAAGTGGACTCATCCAAATCAGGTTACAAGGATTAAACAAGCAAGCAGGAAAATTAAAACATTGGGAATAGAAAAAAAGAAATAAAAAAAAAAGAACTGCTGTAAGTACAAAAAATAAGTTGAGAATTTACAATAGGTAGACCTATACAATGTACAAGAAACACACGAGACCCAGTCCTTGTCATTAATTCTCCATGTCGGTGTCTGCAAGGTTGTAACCATTATCCCCTCAGTCGAAAAATGAAATTTGCCATCTTTCACCATTGAACAGTCTGATAAACAATTTTGCAGAGTTAGAATTGCCTAAGCGAGATAACCAAGTTGAGTGTTTTTATTTTAGTGCTAAATTACATTGCAGTCCTCTTATTATAAATCGCCTGACACATATAGGAAATGTCTGGAAATGTTCTTAACCTAAAACAACACACCTACTTTTCCTCAGGGCTTTAACACCCAGTCAAGTGATAGCAAGTATACCCAGAATGCAGTTCTGTCATGTGACATGATTATTAGTCTCAGGTCAGACACAACTAGTAGACTTTGTCCCACTCTAATGCCCCAGTTTAGGAAACATGATCTGATTTATCTTAATAGTAAGAAGCAATAGATTATTTGCCTCCGGGAGCTGGCTGCTGTCCCAAGGCCCTCCTGAAACCCCAGTGGTCGACGACCCCTGAGAGATATATCGGCTGGTATATGTGTCACTTTATTAGTTTATAAGATTTAAGGCACATTACCCTGTTTTAAGACATGCTATCAAAGCTGTGAGCCAACCTACAACTGCTGGATTTAATACAGACATTTTTGGTCCCCAGAGAACTCCTTATGTCTTTGCTGATTACCAAAATTTTCCTCCAGCGGGTCCAGCAAGCAGGTCAAACCACTTAAACAATTGTCCATTTCTCATAAGCCACAGAATTACATTGAAATCAAAGTACTTAACATAGCAAATGTACATCCCTGAGGCTAATGAAAAATCAGAAAGAAAAAAGGAAAAGAAAAGTACAGATATAGTTTTGATTTTATTTGTTAAGTAGTTGAGATGTCTGTCAGCTATATGCATTACTTTATATAACCAAACAGAAGTGATACAATGTGTTGGGTTCTCTTTTTTGTTGTTGTTATTTGGGGCAATCAACCCAATTTTAGTAGACATCAAGTAAGATCCTGAAATTATCATAAGATTGTTAATCAGCATGGCACAATTCATTCTCCAGTGACTAACTCCAGAGACAGAGGCCACTTAGGATGTCCATGTGGAAGGTGATCACTCTGCTAGCAGCTCATTTAATGAAATACTTAATTTTTTCTTTGGTTTAAGGGATGCAAATCAGTGATATCAGCTCTTTTAGTAGTGGTTAGTGGTTTGAAATAAAACATGCTTTTGAGCTTCTGGGTCATGACACCACTTACTGTACTTGCAAATCTTTGGATTAGAGGTTTGGGAAGTGGGCTTTTACTCAGAGGGAAACTAGTTTGAGTCTCAAAGTGCTTTGGAAAAACAATCATGGCAGAACATGTGAATTACAAACACAAAGGACCTTTAAGCAAGGCCGGTGAAATGAAATTGCTTCAGTGGATCTTCTGAGTTTTTAATAGTAGATGATAGTAGTAGTTCCACTGGAGAAGATTGGTGTAAATTTATTTTTATTTTGGCTCGTTGTCTTTTCTGTTTTGGTTTACTTTTCAGTTTGAGTGCAGACAGTGAAACATTTGGCTTGTACTTGTTATAATAAAGCATTAACCTTGGACAACAGGCCTGTCTTCAGGTGACTGAACAGCAAATTATCCAAAATCATGTCGTGTTTCAAACCTGATGCATTTCTCATCAGTCGTAATGGTTATCTTGCTGTGATGGTCAACCGCGGCCTAAAGAATCCAAAGGAATCCCGGACAATAATGAGGCAATGGTCAGTGTAATGAGGTAGCCCTGTCTCACAGCACTGTCTGAACTGCTGTGCTGTCTGACTTGAAATACATCTGTTGCTTACCACAGTGTGTAACTAGTGTAACTATTCCTCCAGAGTCAATTTAGTTTATTTGTAAGTAACACTATAGACATTGTAGACACTTACTGTATCCTGGCCAAAAAATGTCCCTGTTTGGAATTTTGTTTCTGCTCATCTGTCAGGTGAGATACAACTGTTGTGGTACAACATACTGATTTCATTTGATTTGATTTGATTTGAACTGTATTATCATTCCAAAATGGGCAATAATAGATGAGAGACATAGTCCCGTAGTAGTGGAGTGAGTGCAGATTGCATTTTTTAGGAAATGATCATCTATTTTTCGACCATGAGTGGTTTTTTGAGCATTAATTGCAGGGTGTTTCTGCTGTCAGTAACTTCTAACATACTGTAGGTAGTTATTTTGTATGTTAAGAAGTGGCACAGAGCTACATTAACATTCAATTAGAGTCATGTTTTTCATCCACCTAAAGAATGTAAGTTCAATATTCATTCATTTAAAGCTTTGTTTAAGTCTCCCAACCCTTGAGGAAAATATTTGGCTCTTGAGCTGAATTATCTTCTTTTCTCACCAGCTAGCCACTAACTTTGTATGTCTGCTGTTTGGTTCTGGCCAGGTAGTGTATAGTTATTAGAGCTTGTTTGCTGAAGATATCTGTCTACTGCTATTCAATAGGGTTGATAAGAGTGGTGACTGTCTTAAACCTGCATTCTTTTTAATGGCCAGCGAGGGGCAGATCCATTGACTGCAATAAAAAAACGATACCATGCAGTTTTATGGAGAAATAACCCGACTCAGTAACGCGTTTATTGTCTCAATCGCTAGTTTCAAGTCTTCTTCCATACAAGATGATGTTCATTTAGTAAATTATGGTCCAAAATAGATGATAAAGCAGCGTATGCTTTTGGGCTTGGCTACCTTGTGACTGACAAGTCATTCTCACTGAGTCTGTCGAGCGCAGTGTACGAAACTCAGATCAAACTGTTAAACTAGTGCTGATCAAATATGAATGAAGATGCTGATACTGCATTGCCTATTTCTCACCTAAAATCGTTGACACATTTTAGTGTACTGTTTAACTGAACTACGAAATCATATGTTACCAGGCAAGCCACCATTTTTTCACTTAAGAGACAAAAATAACTTAGTGTCAGTTTAATATCTCCTTTCGCTCCATTCATCCACCAAAAGCTCTTTTCCACTCACCCTCCCCTTTCCCTCTCCCTTAATAGTGTATTCATTACTGTAGACAGCCTAGTAAATGTCATCTTGCCTGGCTGCGCTGCACACGTCCATGTGTAACTGAATATAACTTATTTATTTTCACAAGTCATCGGCGCTTAATTATAAATGATACCGACTGCTCCCCAAGAGGGTCCTGCTGCATGCTGGGATATGTTCGCCCCACCACAGCTCGTTGCTGCTTACTGGCGGAATGTGGATTTGTGTTTGTGTGTGTGTTTGTGTTGGGTCAGTGTGTGTGTGCAACCAAGTATTTATGGAGGTCTGCTAAGTGTCATTCAAATACCCAATGACAACAATGGTGGTGTTAAAGGAAAGAGATGACAAATCTATATGATGTGCTGTTTATTTTATTTTTGCTTTTTTGTCCAGTCCAGTTGTGTTTTCCTGATTTTCCCTTAACCCTGTTAGTTCAGGCAGTAAATGGGGCTGTCTACACTCTGCCGGTCCCCTTGTCCCCTTAATCACAGAACTGGCAACCCCCTTAAGTGAATGATGGATTATTCCAGATTAAACCTATCACCTCAATGTCTCAGAGACAGAAAGGCAACATTTACGCTTGACATTTCATGTGTCTCATTTTCAGTATAAAATATAGGTAATATTTTCTAAACTTCGATTTACTCTTAGATACATGTGTCTCCATTAGCAATATCAACACTAAAAAGGAAGAAGAAACACTAGTCTGAAATGCATGGTTAATTATATAAAAACATGATTGTATTAAGAAAATTGGAAATAGTGTGGCAGACTCAGAATGGCTCCCATTTTTTGTCAAATGTCCAACTGCATTACATCATTTAACTCTCTGCAAGACAGCGAATGAGAATATTTCCCAAAATGTCAAACTGTTCCATTACCTTTTTTTAGACTTCTACCTAGTTCTGCCTGGAGCAATAAAGATTATTGTAAGATTACAAAGTGTTAATTTACCCCTTTCAAACATCTGGCCAAAAAACATCTCTAACTACCTATCTCTAATTTGTGGCTTTCTTTTTCAGCTATCTTTTTCTTGATCTGATATTTTTCTAGATTTACCAGTTGAAATATATTATAATGAGATCCATTAATTGCTAAATAAAATAAAATAAATATATATTTGATTTGTGAAATTAATAAAAAAAAAATACAGGAATGATTAAACAATGAACAAACTCTACTCAAGATACCAATTGACTTCAGAGTCTTTTTACAGACAAGTTCAATATGGTACTTCCATGCAAATCTTTTGACTGAAGCAGGTCAAGTGCTTCATCAACCCTCCCTGCATAAATAAGGATTACAAAATGCAGGGGGCTTCCCGTGCTCTGTGAGTTTCTTCTCCCCAGTGTTGCTTTATTAGCTTAGTGCTGCCCTGCTCTCTTTGCTAAAGCAGGATGATGTAATCAACAAAGAGCTCTTGGGGGATTTCTAGACAGAAATTGGATACATATAAGAAACACATCTGTGTGCAACAGTATGTTTACCAAAACACAAGATCTGATTTACGCTTTGCATCCCTTTTGCCAGTGACTATGTTAACCTTTTTGTTGCAAAATTGAGTCCATAAGGTCCTTCCTTGCAATGCTAACTTCCCATACATACATACCCACCCCTCAGCACCCTGTCTCTACCAAATTGTAGAGTCATGGACACTACTGATCACTCACTACTTTTTCTAATGGTGTTCAGACCAAGCAGGGGGTGATCGCCCATTGGTTTGTGGTGTTTCAAAAGCATAGATTTTTTTTAGCATTATGGTCATTGCCATGCTGTTTATTTGGAGCCAGCGGTCAAACTTCAGCAACTATTGTTTCAACGTAAACCATGTCTTGTCACAGGACACGCTTTATGTCAGTTGCTGCACCTTATTTAAAAAGCTCTTACTAAAACCATCACAACCATAATTTTTGCTAAGTAGGGTAGGCAGGAATAGATATCAATTCTTGAAGCAATTCATGAAGACTTCATTAAGACTTGCAGCTTAATGAATCCAAATTGGAATCTGGGTGTTGGAACCAAACCCTGGCTGCAATGTATTCATTTATGCAGCTGAATGATCACGTCCCTCACCTCATCTTCACCCCAAATCCAATGACGCTGCCCTCAGCTCCACTGGCCCTCTTCAAAAGAAAGTGGTTGTAAAATTGAGAACACAGAGCTGTACAATGACACACAAATACACACACCAGCACTGCATACGCTCTTTCAGCGTTATGTGCATTGGGCTCTCTGCGAAGAGTGGGCTACTTGAGGAAGGTAATCAAGCAGGGATTAGGTGGTCGGTGGCTCAAAGCTCCTCGGTTTATGATGATTATGTTGATCACTGTGAGTTACAGAACACACACACATACACACCTGTTTTTGCCTCTAAGCAGGACATTACATTGACTTGCATTAATTCCCTGGAGACTTTACCCACAGTAACCTTAACTATAACCACTGCCTTGCCCTAACCTTAATCTTGGTTAAACATAATTACATGAGAGATGCCTGTGACCAAACTCCACAGTCACTTGTGCACTGATATAACAAAGTTATGCCAAAAAAACCAAACAAAAGCTACATTGTATTTGAAGAATTAGTATTTTACAATAATTTATTTTCTTTTACGATTTATTTTGTAAATCCTCCTTTAAAAGTAAACATTTGCCCGAATATTGAGTAGGTGTGGTAGGTCAAATTTGGGCTATATTCTCAACAGGTCCTCCAAATTAAATAGTATCCCAGAAAGACGAGAAGGAGTTGCAATCTGCAACAACACAGCTGGATGCCACTAAACCCTACACACTGGACCTTGAACGTTTGGGCAGATTAGGCACAAAAAGGACTTGATAAGGAGGCTACATCTTTGTGACTACCAATAAAATAATGAGTGCATGTATACAGTAGTTAAGTAAAAGTGAAGGAGTTAATTTGATGTATCCATTAACATCAAAGTGCTTCACAACGCCCATCAAAATGAGTCGGATGTCGCAGCGGCCCGTTTATGTAGAAACACGTTTTTACAAGAAAATACAATTTTGGGCTATTTTCAGTTTTACATGTTTCTAATTAAATAAAGTCTCAGCTTTCATACAATGTCAAAATTAATGTAAAATACAAAGGATAGGTGTTTGTGTCATCTACGTCATCTGTCAACTGTCAGTTTAGATCGACACTGAGACAGATTGACAGATTGACAGCTTAGACAAAATGAATCTTCGCGACGACGAAATTGCTCAACTTTTAAATTCAATTCCTGTAAGACATGCTACTTCAGACGACAACTGGATCGACCTTATTACGGACTTTCTCACCGCACCGGCAGCTGAGAGTGAGAGTGACAGCGGCGGCTCGACCTCCGGTATTTTGTGCTACCGACACCGGCCGGCTCCGATCGTGATGGCGAAGAAAGTGAGTGTGACGGAGGCGAGGAGGAAGATATTCCACTCGTGGCTGACCCGATGGTAGCATACAATGTCTCTGATTATAATTATGTAAAGCAGTAAAGCAGTAAAGTTTATTTACTTGAATATAAACTGTTTATAAATGTCTTTCAATTCATTTGGAATATGGCGGAATGTTGATTGCTATCTTTAGAGCCCTTTTTCTCAAAAACAAGGTTTGGTGACAGTCGACCTTTGGAAGGGCGTGTCTCATACAATTTTGGAATAGAAAAATAATTTTGGTATCGCCATAAAGCTGAGACTTTCCTCTTTACAGCCATGAAGAAAACTCAAAATGTGTTTCTGGGTCAAAGTGACTCAAAATGATGGAGCAGGTCACATATTATGAAATAATAATCACAGACCCTCAATGAGAACAAGGAGAAACTTCCAGGAAAAGAGAAGGCAATTATCCTTGCACCAGTTGATCTCTGTAGAATAACCACATGTAGCATTAATATGTCTGAATCTGAATATATTAAGCCTGGATCAATGCTGACCTGCGTCATTGAAAAGATGGGAAAGGGTCATATAACGTTAGTTCTCTGTACAACCGTCAGAGTGTGATGAGAAAATGAAATGAGACTCTGAAGTGGCTTTTTCTTGGTACAAATTGTTCAGCGCTTCCACAGTTATTAGTGACACCTTCTTGCAAATGAGTCTTATTAAAATGCACACAGTAGAGTTATTTAAGGTGCAATTGTTTATTTCTGTCTTTGTCCTCCTACTTTTGTCCTGGGTGCCCAAATATGGAGGATTCATTGGTTGAAAATAGAATTTTCCACTTTTAGAATTGTGCATCTTTACACACTACATTGCTAAACGCTAATAATGATAATTTGTTTAGAAATAAAAAACAGAAATAGATAAACAGAAGACATAAAAAAATGCAGTGATATTACACTTAATTTCACTGGCTGGAAAGACAACTAAACACCTTTTCTTTTAGCAGTTCCTCTTGAAGAGTACAAATGAATCTTCCATTTACATATTTTTATTGAAAAACTTTATTGAATGTCTGTACCATTGTCATTCATTGCTCTTCATACTTTCGTTATTGAACTTGGCTGTTTTTAAGCATTTTTATTTCCTTTTTAACATTTTAGTAGCATCGGAGGTTCAGAACAAGATTTTCAGAACACTTTTCTGACCTCATTTGGAACAACAAATTTGAAGGAAACGTAATGCCACATAGATGGCATTTTTAAATCAACATAATGAGAAAATGTCCTTAACCAGCAGTTTAACCCCAACCCAATAAAATGTAACATTTCATGTAGAAGGTCATAAAGATGTGGCAATAATTGATTATTCAGGTTTCACAGTTTGGGGAAAGACTTTTGAACCCATATTTTTTATGGGATGCAATGTTTCTCAAATGTCATTGATGTAGTAGAATGTAGTTTGATTTTTCAAAAGTTAGTGTGGCACCTCTGAAGGCAGATCAACATGTCTGTTGATCCTATTTTATCTTGGCAAAAGACATTATTATTGTTTTTAGGACTCTGTTGGAGTTATGACATGGCTGTTGATTGCCTTTAATCCCACTTGCACTTGACCAATGCTGTCTGACAGTTCTGCACAAATATGCTGTCCACACTGGTTTATGGTGTTTGTACTGTTTGGGGATTTAAAGGAGAAAGCATAATGTATTGCACAGGCGGCTAAAATTAGCATATGCTCTGTGTTTTGTGGTCATATCCTGCAGCTGGGTTGGGGATAATGTCTTTATCTCCTTTATATTAGTGTGTGATATTAAATTCTGCATGATATCTATGTGTGTGCGTGTTCCTTAAGGTGTGTGTTCTTTAGTTGTTGTTTGTTCTATATCGGTAATTGTAATTATTCCTCACTAGGTAGAGATTTTAGTCTTTGTTATCTCCCCTTCATCTTGTCATGGTCTCTAGAGATGCTTCACTGCTTCAAAAATAATGGCTATTTACTGTATTATTGTAGAGAGGGAATTTATATTTTCTCCTGGAGTTCAGTCAATAACTGAAATGGGTCACTGGAGCCTCGGGATGGTATTAACAGGACAGGACAAAAGAAAAATGATGTTTGTTTTATAACGTAATGTTTTTTTCAGTGAGTTACAAGATAATATTTTAAACATGTAAATGTATTCAAAAATTGCTGCACAATTTTGGTCCCATTAAATGAACTATTCTGTAAGATAAAATACCTCCTCACATGATGTTTTATAAGGCATCAACCCAAACAGGTATTCAATTAAAATGCAAAATCTTTTTTGAAATTGTTTTGTCTCTATATTTTTCAGACAAATTCAACGCCTATGTGACTTTAAAGGTGCAAAATGTCAAGAGTACCACCATCACAGTCCGTGGGGACCAGCCATGTTGGGAACAAGACTTCATGTTGTGAGTATCACCCTGCTTCTGTTCTTAAAACATATTACTCATTGTATAAACTTTATGAACATTCAATGAAGACCAAGACCCTTTGTAATCATTACATCAGTAAATTTTGTATTTATTATAACTCAATTTAGTGTTTTTCCCTGTTCTTGCAGCTGTATGTTAGCTCTTTTGCAATACATCTTCTGGCTGCATACAGTGTACACTCACTGTAAATATATCTGATATATAGAAACCTCACACATGTAGTGATGTTTATGTTTTGCCATCAACTGAAGGATGATGTTCTTCTGTTGGTTTAAATTTCCAAAAGCATGGTACATAAATATAAGCCAGGTGACATTCAGCTTATTCTTCTGGTATGTAGTTCTTCAAACTAGTACATGATAAAATGGCCAATGTGCTCCGGATAAAATGCTTTTGAATATAAACTCAGAGTCAGTATTCAAACGTGTCTATCACACATAAAGTTCTTTTGTCATAGTTAAATGAGTACATTTACATTTTTTGCTTTTGCACCAAGTTTAAGTAGCTGAAATGACATAAGTTTTATTTCCAAGCAACTGGAAGAAACTGGAAACCAAAGCCAAAGCAAGGCTCATGTTTCTTCTAGGTGCTTTTTACTTTTTTTGCTCAGCGGCGCAGTGTCACTTATATTAGCAGCAACAGCATGTTCTGCACCAACCTCTTGGGATGTATTAAGACAAATGCAGAGAGAAATTGAAGCTTTGGAGTGTATGTCAGCCCTTAGATGAATACAGGCCAGGTATCCACTGCTAGCTGACTTGCTATAGCTGTCTTTAATAGGCCTTACTGAAATTGAAAGGGAGCGTCGGCCGCCTGTGGGACTCCAGTCTGGTCGGCTGGCACAGGCTACTAAATGGGAATTTGTGGTTGGAGCAGGTAGGATGGATGGAAAGTGAAATTACATGCCTAGCTCAGATAAGTGGGTGAGTCAGTGATAAATCTAATGAATTGTCCAGGCCAGTCTGATTCCATGGGGAGAAGAAGTAGAGATGTAGCTGATGTAGAAATCCCACTTCACTTTTTTTGCTTGCACTAGTATTGCTGCTCCTTGTATGTACATCCATGACGACTAATTTCGGGTGAAAAGGGATGGTGTAGTCATCTGTTGGTGCGGAGACACATAACCAGCAGAATAAGAGAAAGCACTGACAGCCTGACAGGCCTAATGTTAGGTGGCATGGCTCAGATGGGGCAATGGAAGTAATCACTCTATTTTTACAACATGTTTTCTGATTTGCTCCTGCATTTTTGTTCTGCCCTTCAAAGCAAAATTGTTTACCAGAATGAGGCTTTGCTCTTTTATTAGCTAAATGGACTGGTACATTTTTCAGAGAGGTCTCTAGAGTTTGTAACAGAACAGTATGTCGGCTATCCAGACATGGTTAAAACTGAGTAAAATTTGACTGATCTACATTAAATATAACTTTTGTTTCAATAGTATTTAACTGACCATGTTTTAATGTGAATCAGGTCCTAACTACATGCTGAAATATAGCCAATGCAATGATTATATTATGTAATAAAGAGTTAAACCAGAGCTGCTGTGCAAGGCTGTACTGAGATAAATGCTAATGTCAGCATGCTTACATGCTCAATGACAATGCTAACATGCTGATGGTGATCTTAGTTTAACATGTTAGCATGATAACATTTACTAATTACAAATTATTATTTATTATTATTATTAATAAGTTTTACCTGATGATGGCACTAAATCAGAAGTTGAGTTTACCGTGTATCAGTAAGGTCAATAGAATTCAATCTCTGGGAACCACAAATGTTTGTACAAACTTTCATGGCAATGCAACCAATAGCTGTAGAGTTAGGAGCATGGTGTTGGACCAACTAAACAATATTGAAATCCCTAGAACATGCTTCTAGCATGAGCAAAAGTAAATTTTTCAACCAAATTTAGCCCAGTTTTAACTTAAACATCTAGAATTAATTTAACCTGCAAATAGCCAAATCATTTTTTACTGGGTTGCTAGATGCATCACGACGGGGTGAAAAAGGTGTACTGTACAGAAGTACATCACAGGTTGTCACTGTTTTCCCCTTTTCTTCATTTGGTGGTCTGACTGGTTGTATCTGGCTGTGAACTGGAGAAATAGCTTTTCTTTTATATTGGATTTTTGAAGGTGGTCTTACGCTGTGCTATTATTCTTTTATTCTCTTTCTTTCTTTCTCTTTTTTTTGCCTTGTCAAGTCAAACCTGTAACCTGACCTCAGATCCAGCTGACTAAAGTTATTCTCTGCATGTATTGTTCTGTGCTTCAGTACTGACAGGTCCTGTCACAGTGCTTCGGGTACAAAGATAAAAAGTAACTTAACTTAAAACTTAACTGGATAATTTACTTATCGTTTTATATAACCATTTTTTTCTCTGATTACATTAATTCTGACTGTGATCAAATGTCTTGTACTGGACTATTTATTCAGATCCTGTAACAATACTGCCTTAGTAACACAGGTATTCTGTTTCTTAAACATTACAGGTTACAATTTGAATGAGTCATTTTACTGGGTTAAAGAAAACCAGTATATGAAAAGTGTCAGGGCTGGTGACAAGGACTCAAGTGCAGACCAGAGTTTGAAGTCTCAAAAAGAGATTTTATTGAAGTGCACAAACAAACGTGGATTGAATGGCCTGAGATGCAAATGAGGCAGATGAGACAGAGAGTGGGTATGGGGTCCGGGCTCCAGTGCTCTGGGTCTGGTGGTGAGACAGGGGAAAAAACAAGTTAGTAACAGGTACTTCTTAATAGCAAAAGTTTCTGGTTGGCTGGCGTGTTTTCATACTAGATGATTCAACGATTCGGCGGGGACTGGAAGGTCGGCCTGGCTTATGAAGGGTGAGTTGACGGTGATGAGGAACAGGAGTGCTGAGTAGTGTGATGAGCCACAGGTGTGGAGGCAGGAGCTCTAGCGGCCACGCCCACTAGTGGCATGAAGGAGACCAGGATCACGGCCGATGGGCCGTGACAAAAAGGTCTTTTCAAAAAAGTAATAACATATTTTAATGTCTTAAACAAAGTAATTAAATGTCTTTCGTTGTTAGTTAGTTAGTAACTACAGTATGACAGGGTTGTGTGTTACTGTAGCCATTCTTGAGGATGAAGCAAACATGCAGCAGAACTTTAGCAGTTAAGAGAAGAGTTACATGAGTAACATATAAGAGTACAGCTTGACCCATGCTTCTCCGAGGATCTACTGGTTTCAGTTTAGTAGTCACACAGTAAAAATGGCCCCTACGAAAGCTGTATGAGGACGGAGGAGGTTCAGTGTCTTATTATTGACCTTTCAGCACATCAAATGGCTGCTGATTGACACTGGATGCTAGGGCTGTCACGATAACCACAGTAATGAAATACCACGCTTTTGACAAACCAACCGTGTTTGTTTGGTGAAGCGTTCCAGAGTGGTGAGGCTGAAGAGACTCGACACAGCAGAAGCACTGTCTGAATCGCAGTGCTACTCAATATCCCTTTATTCTCAGCCCATGATTACAATACCACACAGTACAAAGTCACATAGCCTCCGCCTCACTTGCTCTGGAAAAACTGCTACTGCTGTTTCCCGACTAGAAACACAGTCTCGTAGTAGAAAACGCAGACTGGCTAATTATCACAATTCACCACAGATGTGGCATTTGCGGCCCACTCATTTCATACGTCCACCTGTCCACCACACTTGCTAATCTCTACTTGAGTAAACTGCACTGCTGTCTATCTGCTGTGTGTGTGTATGTGTGTGTGTGTGTGTGTGTGTGTGTGTGTGTGTGTATGAAGCTGAACCCTGACCTCTGTCTGGCAGAGGAGATGACAGACAAGCACGACCATAAATGACAGCAAAAGGTCATAGGTGCTGCAGCCTGTAGATAACATTATGATTATTATAAATATTATAACAATGAATTATTTTCCATCATGTTAATAAATCAAATCATGTATGCCTTCATACACTCCTCTCTTGAGCATCTTGCCGCTATTAGGCTTATACTGGAGACAAAAAAAATGACTCCACGCTTATCATAAACCTCAATGAAATGAATTCAGTTGAGAAATGTAAACGTTATGGTGCTTTTTATCCAGAAAAAACGCAGCTCCCTGATTTACTTATATAGTAGTATATATAGTCTTATGTATGATTCGTAATGTTAGAATTAACATTGAAAGGATCAGTAAAGGTGAACAGTTTGAGACCCAACAGTAAATAACAATGATTAACTGGTAGAAAGTGGAGCACAGAAATCCTGTTATGTGTCATCAGAAAATTTCAGTCTGCTTCGACTTGAATTTCATCTTCTGTGTGTTGGGATCAGTGTTGGGAAAGTTACTTTAAAAAAGTAATTAGTTACAGTTACTTGTTACTTCTTCCAAAAGTAACTAAATTAGTTACTCAGTTACAAATTATAAAAGTAAGTAGTTACTTCAGAAAGTAACTATTTAAGTTACTTTCAAGTACATTTTTAAATGCTCAAATGTGACCCCACCTCCACCCCTCTTTAACGGAACTTAAAATACATGTGCATGTTCAATTATTTATGATAAATCTGAATATTATAATGAAATGGACACTACAACAATACAATACATTATTAACAGAAACAATGTACACAAATCTAAACTATTTTAATGTTGCTGTGGGACAAAGTGAGACTAGCCTCCAATCAAATGCCATGTATGTAGATATTATGTTTATATAGTGGATCCATACAAATAACACAATAGATGTTTTGGAACTTTTGATATTTATTGCCCCTCAACAGGCCACAACTGGGGAAAATTAAATTGTGCTTGTTAAGCACTTTACCAAAAATAAATGACAAATATATACACTCTTTGTAGTGCAAATAAAAAAAAAACTTCAGACAATTGGTAGATATACTGTACTTAAAGTATTTTCTTCCTCGAAAAAGTAGAACAGTGTAACAATATGAGGTGCTTTGAATCTAACATAATAATAATAGCATAATGTGCATTTCACGATTACATTTGTTCCTTTAATTTCTAGGAGGGAAAAGTAATGGCTATACTTCCATTTAGAGAAGGCTACTTTTGGATTATTTGGGCTCGCCATACCTGTCACTCGTTGACTGACTCGCTTGTGTTGTTCGTTGTGTGTCCGACTAGTGGTGTCCTACTGCGTGCTTTCGAACACCCGCCCAACTCTACTTCTGATTGTCTTGCCATGAAATTTTACTCAACCTCAGCCAATCGTCAGCATTTTTGCGCTTGTCTCGTGCACTGCCCACTAACCAAGGAAGAACAGTAAAAAAAAGTCTCTAGTTGGTCTGATAAAAAAAACAGCTTCAATTATAGTAACACGCCGCATTTTTTGGCAGTAACGGTAATGGCGTTATTAAGATGGGAAGAGTAATCAATTAGTTACTCGTTACTAAAAAAAGTAACGCCGTTAATAACGCCGCCGTTATTTATAACGCCGTTATGTATAACGCCGTTATTCCCATCACTGATTGGGATGGACATAGAACAAAAGGTTTAACCATTGGTGTGTCTAGATTGAGTTGTTGTTGTGAAGAAGTTTACATTAAAGTTTTAAGTTTCAATTCAGCCTTTCCTGTGTCCAGAGGAGTAGTTTTCCTGCCAGTGAGCACACACAGGCCTTGAAAATTATTATGGCAATGTAAAGGGTGTCAGTTAAAGGAGATGAGATAATGATTTAGACTAATAGGATAGCTGAAAATACATATCTTGGGGACAGGAAAGGCATGACAGCATACACACTAATCTATCTCCATCACTTTCTGTCTGTCTGTCTGTCTGTCTGTCTGTCTGTCTGTCTGTCTCAGACACAAACACACACACACACACACACACACACACACACACACACACACACATACACTCACAACCAGTTATGTATTGTACTGTACAATAGACACAGGTCTTTCCTATAGACTGATCCCCCTAGACTTGATTAGAGGGATTGGAGAGTAGATCCACATGATTACATAAGACTCTCCTCTCCTCCATGCTGCTCATAATCTCTGCTATTACCCTATCCTCTATCAGATCCACTCAGACTGTTATTTTCACTTTCATCATGTCTCTGTCTTTGGCGCTTCAGACAAAAAAAATGACACATCCCATTTTTCTGTTCTTTCCTGCATGCACACTGTTGAAGAAATAGAGATGAAACAGAGGTTTTCATCTTTTACAGGGATAAGGTGATTCTGTCTAATTATATCAAGAGTTCAACTCACGTAAAATACCATCTAATATGGCCGTAATGATTGAAAAGAAGTCAATGATTATATACAAAAGAAACCCCATGGGCTCCCATGCTAAATGGATAATAAGCTCCTAAGTCTCATTAGCAGCAGTCGGGCTTGATGGGGAGCAGCAGCAGCGTGCTGGGTTGAAGCGCTGTTGGAGGTTTCAAGTAGGAATTACAACTGAGTTTCATTCCCAGAATGAAAGGTCTCAACAAGAGGACTGAGATAAACATGTTTGTTATAGGGCCAAGTGTGTGCTCAGATTGTGCTTAGGTGTTTTTTTGTTTTCTGCACAACTGATAAAACCACAGCATAATATATAACAGGGAAAGTGAAACAATAACAATTTAAGTATGTATGTATTAAGTGAAGAAAAAATAAAATAAAAAAATATTTGTGCTTTAAGTGTCGCTCACATCCTTTTACTGTAACATTAATGCTTTTACTAGCATCAGATTTGAATTAGTTGGAATAGGTTATGACTATATATAATGGTTGAGACTTCACTTCAAAGCTTCACTTTCTAGATATTATCTGTGTGGGCAGTACTGTGACACTCTAGGTGGCACTCTTTTCTCTTTTTGTTCAGCCACATTGCTCATTGCTCATCAAAGGTCTGAACACCCAATTAATGATGATTTGTTGGAGAACAAATCCCCTCTAAAGAATTCTAATCATCCTCTTAACACAAGAACTATATACTCAATGTAAGATAAACTAATGACACAACATACCTACAGCACAGGGAACTACAGGGAGGCGACCTTCTCACAGCTGGGTGGTGAAGAGGCACTGAGACCCTGCCAGATGTGCAGTCCGACATTTATTTGGACCTTCCTGGGAATCAACTAAACCACCGGTTCTCAAACTATGGGACATGTAGCACTGGTCGTTGCCTCTAGTAGTACGCGGAGGAATCTCTGACATCATTCTTTATATAAATTAATTTAAAAACATATAAAAATACTACAAAATTTAGATTGAAAATATTTAAACTATGTTTTATTTGTAATATTTTGATTTAATATCAGCCTGCCTCAATATCTAGTCACGTTCATGCAGATAGCACATGCATACATCCAGAAACACACAATCAAGGCTCCAAACAAGAACTGTTGGGAAGTGTGGATCAGGACTACCCCTTTTATACCAAATTAGCCCTGGTTCTTGAACAGTACTGTCTGTAGCTGAATAGGGCCAGCCTACACTACTGTATTTTAACGTCAGTCATAATGGTGGTACACCTTGCATGACTCATCCTCTATATGTCGGTCAAAAAGAGGCTTCCTGGTTGTAGGATTAACAGCCATTCTGTGGCATGTTGCCATTCTGTGGCATGTTGCCATTCTGTGGCATGTTGCCATTCTGGCCTGGGTGAACATACTGCAGATTACAGAGAGAACGGAATCCAGAGTTGGATGGGGTGTGAAATGTGGTTATCAATTTCAGTCCAAGTCAGAGATGAGTTTGGACTGAGTCTGGCTTGTGTTCACCCATCCTTCCACCACCTTACACTCCTGCCCAGAAATAAAAAGAAAGCAGGGAATAGTAGCAGTATACCCGACTTCACTCAGAGCCGATCTCGATCTCTCCCCTGCTGATAGCACTCTCTCTTTCTTTCTCGCTTTTTGCAGCTGGCTGTTAACCTTTGTGAAACTGTGATTGTTCCAGCTGCAAGCCATCCATTAAAGCTGGAGGGTTTAACACACAGTGCTCTGAGTCTCAACTCAACATGAAGTACATTTTTAGGCAAATGAAAGAAAAAGTGGTGCTTAATGAGACATTTTCTGATTGTATGTACAGGCCTACTGGAGTCATCAAGACAAGGTATTCACTGTGGGGTTTTCTGGTACAGGTAACAATTACAGATACCTCAGCAGTTTCTTAGCCACTGACTGGCTCAATGAAGAAAGGTATATGACTTTCTTAAAACAGTCAAGGCAGAGGAGAGTGTCTCATTTACTTTCCCCCACTGACATTTATCCAGCTATTTTAGGATATGAAACACTAAACTTAAATTCACATTTTTCAAAGGTGTGTTTCTCAGCCACATTATCACATTGGCTCGAGGGATGGAGTTAGTCAGTCCAACACTTTGGTCCAGAATGAAATATCTCAGTAAATATTGACGGACTGCCATGAAATCTGGTACAGACATCCAGAGGATAGATCCTAATGACTTCAGCTGACACCAACAGATCAAAATAACCATTTGTCCAGCACGTCTGTGACAGGGTGCTCTAATACTAGTAGGTAAATTCCTGTGAGACTCATCTGTACTTTGATATTAACGCTAATGCCAAAGATAAATAAAGGATTTAGTGGTATCTAGCAGTGAAGTTGCAGAGTGCAACCAATTTAATACAGCTGGCACTTCCAGAGAAACTGGCTGGTGACTGCAAAACGCAAAAGGCCCCATCTAGAGCCAGTGTTTGGTTTGTTATAGTAGTATCACGGGGGTTCAACATGGCAGAGACCTGCTCACTCTGTAGATAAAAACAACAATAACACAACAGTTCTTATTTTCAGGTGATTTGAAAACATACCTATGAATATTATATTTCATAACTATCTAGTTGACTACATCGCTCTATTGGTTTGTCCCGGTAGCTTGAATCCACTAGTCAATGAGGTTATGAGAAGTATAGAAAAAGAAGTAATAGGAGAATAATCTCTACAATATGCCTGAAAAGTAGATTGTGAACGCCTTGGATCATGATCTTGATCTAAAAACATCACATTTCCCACCCCTTCTTGGGACTTGGGACGGTTCTTTGTATGTACTGTATCAACACCTAGGCCACCAGGGTGCCTCAGCATCGCATCAGGTTAGCGTGCTATATAGTGCTATAGCTGAGTTACCAGTTTTCAACTTGTAAAGACAATTCAAATCAACAAATGGTAATGACTGTTGGAGTCCATTATTTTGTGAAAAAGTTTCTATAATAAACCCCTAATTTAATGCTAATTTCCCTGGTGCACACTATTGTTCCCCCTTAATAACCAACCCTGGGTATTACACGAGCCCAGCTCAACACTAGATAACTACTAAGTGTGTAAATTACAGTCATTGTTGATATTGTTGGTAATTGCCATCTTGTGTCTGATGGTGTGCAATACACAAACTAGTGACTGATGTCCTATAATCCTCCACACATTTAATATTCTCTTCTCGGTCAAATTTTGAAATGTCAGCAGTGAAGTATCTGTGATAGTGTAGAGTGAACACATACACATGCGTATCTCCGTTTTTGATTTGCTGTCACCTCAGCTTACCTGCACCTGCCTCGTAAACCATCCCCAAAATGATACTCCAAGAATTCAATTCATTATCCTCATTTAGTAAGCGAGCAAGACTCACGCACACACACGTGTTGGATTGCTGCTGTTTCTCACTGGCTGCAAACAAGGAAGCAAGGAAAAGTTTCAAAATGTGCCTGCAACACTTTTGATTGAAGCCCTCCAATGTGAATATATTTCCTCTCTATAATGAATATTATAAACTTTTTGTTGAGAATTGCTTTTGACTTAAAGCCATATATGAGGAAGTATGGTAGATTTGTTTTGTTCCATTGTAGATAAAATAGTTGCTAAATTGTTAGCATGTTGTTTGTTCAAAACAATAGAATCGTTAGCTGTAATGAACATCGGAAACTCTAGGCTGTCATGACTTTAGGCCTTTATTTGACAACAACAGCAGATAGATGACAGGAAATGAAGAGAGAGAGAGAGAGAGAGAGAGAGAGAGAGAGAGAGAGAGAGAGAGAGAGAGAGAGACACACACACACACACACACACACACACACACACACACACACACACACACACTTACTTATATGTATTTGAGTTTTCTAACTTTCTTTTAAATCATTATTGTTATTTTTTGTCTTTTTGTGTCTATATATACATATAGCCTACTGAATATACAAACAGCCCCTTTGAATGGAATTTAATTGGACTGAGAGAGAGATAGAAAGAGTTTACATGCAACAAAGGTCCCAAGACAGATGAGAACAGAGATGTTGCAGGTTTGCGCATTAACCTTGGCTACCGCGGTGCCCTGGCTTTAAGCTTTTAAGAGAAACACATACTGTCAGTGTATGACGTGTCCAAACAGCTGCTGAAACACCTTTTTCTCAGCTGAAACTCATATCAACACACTACTGTTTGTTACTTGACTACCTTTTCTGTCTGCTAAGTGTCTGGTGTGTGTTATGTGTGTCAACTGATGTCCAAGAAGTGGCTGGTTTGTGTTGCTTTTTCTGTTGCAATCCTCATTCCAAAACTTCCACTTTGGCAGGCCGATAATCTGTCTGGAGTCAATAAACATTACTGCCACAATAAACAACAACCAGAGGGCTTACATTTTCCACTGGCATATGTACGACGGCAAAAAGTGTTCTTTATGGGCAATTTTGAAACCGAACAGTGTTCAGGAGGTCAGCTTTGCATTGTTACTAAAACAATTTGTATGATTTCTGTGCTTTGTATCACTTGTTGGCTGTTGCTGGAAGCAATGCTCATTATTGTCTAGTTTTTTACTGCAAGGTCTAATACTTATCTTTCCTATCATTAATCATTTCCTATTATTTATCATTTAATCATCTCTTATCTGTATGTAGAGAGACTCCTTGCAAATCAAATCATGCCACAATTTTGTAACACTTATCCTCTGTTGCCTCAATTTCATGTCTAGTCTATCTGAAATCTGATGGTTTGATACATCGGTGGTCACTGGACAGCTGCCTGAATGTGTGTGTATGTGTAGGTGTGTGTGTGTGTGTGTGTGTGTGTGTGTGTGTGTGTGTGTGTGTGTGTGTGTGTGTGTGTGTGTGTGTGTGTGTGTGATGACTGATTGGTGGCTGGGTTGGCTAGTGGGATAAGGGGATAAGCAGTTGAATGTTGATCCCTCTACACTCTGGGTCACTAGGCCTCACATGCTTCCTGGTCTCTGCTCGTGCAGCCTTTGATTCAATTTCTGTCCGTCTCAGTTGTTTGTTTTCTCTCTCTTGCTTTTATTACACCACAGGCATGACTTGCAAGACTAGCGAGATGCTGTATATCTTGCCTTGTTTGTTGTCTCTCCTCCTCACTCTTCTCTTCATTCTGTCTCTGTCTGCCCCTGTCAGTACTGTCTTTACATGCTACCGAAGGTCTTAGTCTTTTGACCTGGTTTACAGGTTTGTGTCAGAGTTCATTGGCTGTCTGCCACCAGCCAGTATAATCTTTGGATGTCTTGACTGACACAGTTCAGAGATCTAATCTCTAGTGTAGGATAACGTAGTGTAACTGTCAGTCTAATGTAGGTATCTATGCTATGATAACCATAAGAATAAAGCTTTTTCTGTTTTCAAACTATTTATGTTTTTGTTTATTCTTCATCTTAAGAATGGGGAGAAGCCTTTCTCCTGAGACTCCTCTTCCATCACTGTTTGGGTGTTGTCTCTCTGTTGGACTGCCTCTCTGGTCATTCAGGTCATAGTCTGCTCTTTCCTTAGAGCTCTGCCAATTAAGTTGTGTATAAGTTTCAAACAATGGTGACCTTTTGCCTTCCCTCCACATCAGCCTCTGTTAGTCTTTGGCCAATGACTTTATCTCGTTACAATGACAGGAATGATTCACTGCTGTCTGATCACAGCCTTTTCCCATGCTCCTTTTTACGCTGTCAACACGCCTCTCAGTGCTGTTTATCAGAAATAGTATATTTTCCCACCATCTGGGAAGAAAGCACAACTTTGATATTTAATTTTCAGTTATAAATGATCAATTTCAACAATTTCCACTAAACTTTGGTTTAATTATATTGAACAACAGCCTCTGATGATGTAAGGCATCCATATTTGTTGGGTTTTCAACCACTTCCCTGTTATTAACTGCCAAATATAGGAGCTTTCAGTCTGCGTTTTCCCCTTGTTATTACAACTTTAACTGAAACTCTTAATTAAGACAACTTTGATATGATATGTACACGGCATTTGGGTGCTTCATTTAGATAGGCCTCACATCTAAAAAGAGAAAGAAAAGAACATTTTTAAATGCAGATTAAATCTTTGGTGCTACCATTTCCATGGAAAACAATTTAGTTTAACCATTAATTTATTTTACTTATTTGGACGGTTTAATTTGCATCAACTAATTTTTCTTTCGCAAAACATAGCAACATTTGATTTTTGAGGGACATAAAATTCAGGTGTAATTTTAGTTTGAACTGATTTGCTCCCTTTAAAAACATCTGGATAAAAGGGATAGAAATGGAAAAAAGCATAAAAGATACAGAACCTGTACTGCAGACACTGGGCACATAACCAGTGTAACAATCTATTCTGTTATCTGTTATTTTAATTTGATTTTAACCAATTATGCAGCATGACAAAAATACATGTTCAGAATACTTAAATGCGTGATTATTTATCAAATAGTCTTAATAATGGTCAGATTTGTGTGAAGATTTGATGATATTAAGCACTGATTCCTGGGGTGGAAGAGCAGTGCTCCTGCCTGTGTAAAACTTTTCTCACAGGAACTTGTAAAAAGCTGTATTTCATGAGTGACTTCACCTGTTGTTCCCCTAAGTGGCCCCAATCCTTCGCCTGAGTCCATAATTTCCATCAAGCCTCGTGCTCAACATGACCCCACACACTTTACTTTCCCCTCGTCTTATTGCCCCTTTCTTTTTTCAATTTTTTTCTGCTCTTAAACACAAGATGGCTGTGTGTAGGTGTGCATGCATGTGTTTGTCTGCGTGTGATAAAAATACACAATTTCATTCCCCGTTACGACACAAATGATTCTCTCAATAATGGATGTGTTTTGATGGAGGGCATATGCCAGAGTCGGAAGTAAAGCTTCAAGATCTCTCTCTCTCTCTCTCTCTCTCTCTCTCTCTCTCTCTCTCTCTCTCTCTCTCTCTCTCGCTCTTTCTCTCTCAAACACGCGCACACACACTTACAAACACACACACACATCTGGTCTGTGAGTCAGAGACAGGTTGGAGACAGACTGCATGGATGGACAACATCAAAAATATTTCTAATCCAGTTTGGAGTTTTATGTTTCATGGTTTCAGTTGAATAATCTCATTGATTAAAACCAGGCTGTAGTTCATAAGACAAGATACATTTTTTGGTTTGTTTGTTGTTATTTTTTAGTTATTTTGAAAAAAAATAAAGATAAACCAGAAAATATTATGACAAACTTTAGCTCGGGATCTCAAATTGCTGACCTGGGGGGGGCGCAACATAATATCAAAAATATAATATAATCTGCTCTACAAGATTATTAATAAATTTCATATCAATTTAAACTACCCCTTCATATGTAATTTAAATAAAAACACAATTCTATTTATTTTGTTTGGTGCAAAATAATGACAAAGGTCAAAGGTGCCTGCAAATGTGTGCTAATGGCTGGGCTGACTTCTCAGACTGTTTGGGTGAATTTTGGTTGCAGGTGACTGCACATGTTGGAGTCTCAGCCATATTGTGTGCTGTGTTATGCCAGGTGAAATACTGATTACAATTCACCGGTAAAAGCCAGAATGCCCCCGATAACTGGACTGGTCTGGCTTCTGCTCTCATTTCACTTTTCTCAACTGGAGGATCTTTACTGGCACAGTGTGATCTCTCTTACACTGGTTAACCATCATTGCAACACCTTCACAGATACTTCACAGTCACACAAGCATGTAAACAAGCAAACAGATGAATGGAGACGGTTAATGGTAATCATGTAGGAACATCATAATTTTGACTTGACTCGAAGTCAGCTGGCTGACTTCTTCAGTATGTGGCAAGTAGCTACACAAGAACACACACACAAATACACATTTTACCCAGCTTCTCCCACCCACCCTCTTCACTCCATCATCCCAGCTGTGAAGTGTCATCAGAGATGACTGACACCCAAACTGAGGCACGTATGAATATGAATGGGACTGTGAATATGAATATGCAAATGAGGAGGGGAGACAGTTTGCCTGCTGTCTTTTCTTTAAGACAGATCTGTCAGAAAATGACGGATGTCATCCTTTAGCTTTCGGATAAGACTGGCCCACTTTCTGACCTGATGGGAGAGGAAAGGTACTGTTTTTGTGTCAGACTAAAGCCAATGCCAGACTGAAACACTGCAGTATGTGTAGAAAAACACAGGTAAAATATGAAACTGTTTTAGTTTTGTTGAGTCCAGTTAATATCAGCTAAAGCATAATGATTAATTCTTTAGATAATTTAAAGGAATTTAAAGTGACAAGAAAACAGCATTTCTGTGATATCTCATCGTGCAGGGAGGGACGATTTAAAAGTAGCTCAGAGGACTCCCTCCAGGATTTCTTGGGCTTTTTTGGGGCATTTTATTGAAATTGTTAGAGAAAGGGAAAATTGTAATAATAGTTAAAAAAATGTTTACATACAATTCAGTGAAAAATAGAAGGCAACTTGAAGGAAGAGAGTGTAGTGAGAGTAAAGGGGTCTGAATACTTTTTCCACCATGGACACATGCACAGAGTTTGTCACACCAACAGGCAAGCACCTTTCTATCATTTTGTGATTGACTTACTTAATTACCACTAGCCATGCATATTTAATCTAACTCAACTTGCAATATATTGGCTGGATTTGTCTTGTCTGTGGTCCACAAAGAAATCAGAGACTTTTGATTACCTCTGCTTTCATGCAGGACATCAGCTGCTATGATTGTTGAAACAGGCGGGAAACTACAGTGATTGGTCAAATATAAGGAAAGGTTGCAGTGATTTTAAAAAATTGCGAGGGCACAGGAATAGATTGAATTTGCATTAAAGGTAGTGCAAAGGATTCAGTGTTATCTAGAGGTGTAGTTGCAGATCGCAACTCATTCGTTTCATGAGAAACTACAGTGTCCACAGAAAACTGCTCTGTGTAGAGCCAGATTTTGGCTAGTCTGTTCTGGGCTACTATAGAAACATGGTGGCCTCAACGGAAGAAAATTAAAATGGATCATTCTACAATGAAGTAAAAAAATATTCATATTATATTTTAACTTAAACTAATTAAAACATGCCTGTCCCCACATTCCACTGGGCAGCGTCTCTCCACTCTATGTGGCTGATGTTATTTTCAATATTTTACCTGTGGTTACTCAAAACAAACCACCATTCAAATTTTGGTAAAAATCTTGGGAGAAATGCTGCATTTGAGAGGAGTAGATGTGTTTCACAAATCACATTTGTTTAAAATATCCAGAGGAAGAAATGTGTAGTTGATAGTGATAGCTACCATTACTGAAAAGACAAAGAAAAAAGGACCACCTACAGAAACTCTGACTTCATCAATGTAAAATTCCCAGCATTAGCCCTTTTGTAATTCTGGTGCCAGGTTTGAACTTGTACACAATGCAGTTAATGTGTGTCTATTGATTTTTTCTTTTACCTGAAACTTTATGTTGCTGTCCTGGCCAGGACTCTCTTGTAAAATGTTTAATCTCAATGGTAATATTCCTTGTAAAATAAAGGTAAAATAAAATGTAAATAAATGTGTGTTTTTCTGCTTCTTTAGTGAGATCAATCATCTGGAGTCAGGTCTGGTGGTGGAGCTGTGGAATAAAGGTTTGATCTGGGACACTATGATTGGCACAGCACTGATACCCCTGGACACCATTCGACAGTCTGACGAGGTAACACACTTTACAAACACACCCCTTCATTTCATCCTCACATACATAAACACAAGGGGCTTAAAGTTAACGTTAAATTGTTATGACTGTAAAATTAAAATGGAAGTAATGTGACGTTTCTGAAGACGTGTTGTGGAGCTCAGAGTGGGGTGACTCTGGCCGTCACCAGCTTGGCAGTCCTGACTGCTGGCTTCTGGCTAATCCAAAAATTGGAAAAGATGTGGAGCGTTGATGGTACTGAGGTGGACTTAATGAAGCTTGGTTACTCAAAACAGCTGCCTGACATGGCACCTACCTGTCACTCAAAGTGCCATCCTGTTAATTATGCGTAAAAGTAAGCCTTAAGTTAAAAATTGAACGGGGAATTTAGCTGTAACTATAGGACTATCAGCAGAGTCAGAGAGAATAGTAAGGCAGGGAAGTGCGTACTACAAACAAACCACTCACTTGATCTTGTTAACTCTATGGAACAAGGGATGTCTGGATAGCTCACCTGCTATTGCTGGCACCCCATGTATCAAGGAGTTATTTCTGCAGAGGCGCAGGGTTCAAATCCAACCTGTGGCCCTTCTCTTTTCACCCCCCTTTACTGTCACTATCTCTCTCCATCAAAGGCAATAAAAAGCACCCCCAAACTGAACCACTGCTGAACCCTAATGGCTTCAGACAATTTTGGAATATGTTATATAAACATATAATAACAGTTTAAATGTACAATAGGGGCTCCTAACTATTGTTTTATGAAAGACTTGAAAAACTTATCCTTTTCATGGTATATAAAGTGGCTTTACAATTTCACATTCATGAACTATTTCAATAAGTATCTAGAATCTTCTCCAGCACCTGCTTGACAATGAGGTTAAGAAATACGGTAGTTTTATCACTTTGATCAAACAACCAGACGCATAGTGTCATCTGTTATTCTGGATAGAGCTGCATTCATGGCCACTGGAAGAAGTAACGCCATAACTTCTCAGAAGTATTCTTGCATTCTTCCAAACTTAAACTTTTTTAAATGACGTGCTTGTGGCGGTTAGAACAGGAGTTTTTTTTATCATTATTTTTTTGGTCTTTTATTGCCTTTTAACTGATAGGGATAGTTGAAGATAGACAGGAAAGGGGGGTAGAGAGAGGGGATGACATATAGCAAAGGGCCACAGGTCGGATTCGAACCCTTGCCGCTGCAGCAAGGACTCAGTACATGGACGCCAGCTCTACCAGGTGAGCATACCGGGCGCCCAACAGGAGTTTTTAAAAGTGGAGATCTCAGGGTTTTTCAGGAGGCACAGCAAACACTTGATTATGTAACTGTTGTTTTTTTAGATTTTGGTATTTAAAAAATGGCCAGATGTGGCCAGGGATTGTCGCTGGAAGTTGCCTATGGTTCTGGGTTTTGCTCCGTCATCATCTCCATCATGGGCAAAAGACAGGTGCTGCTTATTTTTCTTCCAGGCAGTGAAAAGTAGATGGCTCAAAAATATACTCAAGTAAAGAGTAGAAGTACAGTTTTATTAAAAAGGAAGATGAGGAGTACCTTTTTACTCAGGTGCATTACTTGCAGTGTGTACCCACCCCTAGTCATAGCATTGCCTATAATGAAACAAAATTAGTAATTTTATACAAACTTGCTGCTTACCTTAATCCTGCAGTACAAAATTTTATATAAACAGACAGTCTTTCTTCCACCTACCAGTGCTTATTTATTAAAACACCATCTTTTTAAGTTAAGTCTTAAAAAACAACTCTCACAGGTGTCCAGTTAGAAGCAGTTGCCAACTCATTTTAGTGCGCTGTGGGCAGGCTTTTCTCTTGCCTCTACACCTCAGTACTGTTTTTTGCAAGCTTCTTGTGTTGTCATTAATAATGCAGCCCCCACTGTTTGACTTCTTCCCTCAGTTTGAAGCACAGCAAACACTCACCCTCGTTCTGTCTATCTGAACTGCCAGTGTTGCTCCTCGCTTCTTCATCATTTCATCCCTGCTCAGCCCGCAGCCCACCCACGCCTTCAGTTACCATGTTGACATTGTGATTCTCAATGAGCAAATGTTTCTATTATCTGTATTCTTTGTCTTCTTTTCTTCTCTCTTGACCTCTTTCTTTTTCTTTCTCTCCCTCTCTTCACTTTGTTTCTCTGTGTTTGTCTTTTTCAGGAGGGACCAGGAAAGTGGACGTCCCTCGACTCTGAGGTGTTAATGAGGGAGGATGAGATCTGTGGTACCACCAACCCAACTCCACATCAAGTGCTGCTGGATACCCGCTTTGAGCTGCCCTTTGGTATACAGAAAACACACCTTTGCTGAAACAAAATCACACACAAATGCATAGCCACAGAGCCAGGAGTTGAGGAAAAACCCGGTAGTAAAACATCCTTGTTATATTTTTTCACCAAACCCAGTTTACTTCTGCTAACCACAGACTTGTGTTTAGTTTTTCCCAATGGGCTTACTGGTAGAACCCTCATATTATGTGAGAGCTTGTGGAAGTAACTCTAGGGTTTATGAAGATTTTATGAAGAGTTTCTTCATGATGACGTTTTTGTGGCCTTAAGTAGTCCTCTGTATTATATATTTTTAATTCTTGTACTTTTTATTTCTCGAGTGTAACCACACAAATAGCAACATTTCTTAAGATCATTTTGTTTCCTCAGCAAGCTCTTAATCTCAGGGAGCTGTCTGAAGTGTCTGCTCTTAAGCTGCCTTTCCTTTTGCACTGCCTGACACTCTATTTATCAACACTCACCTGATGTCAAGATGGCACTGGTTCATGCTGCTGTCCGCTCGTCTTGACACAAAACCCAGGGTCTGAAGATGAAGATAAGATAGCAGTTTCCCTGTTTTAGCTTTACCTTTGACAAATCTTTTTTTTGTTTGTTTTTTGTTTTTAGTAAAGTAATTGACATCCAGTTTACAACATAGGTACTAATCAATAATGAGTTGCCTTTTTTTGATCATTACCTATCACAATGAGTTACACTGAAACACACAAACACATTTACAAATACCTATTTATAGTATAACCCAAGGTTCAGTGTGGCTTACACTTGCAGAGGATATACTGTAATCTTATAACTCCTGAGAATTATCAAGTTTTTTCAGTATCAGTAAAGTAATCCAGTGAGTGGGTACATTGCAAACAGGACCTGCTAATAGCTAATTCATGGATTTTAAGTTATTCATATTAAACTAGTATTGTTTTCCTAATAAAAAAGTAAATATACAAGATATGTCAAAAGTATGCATTTGCAGCTACCCAGTACAGTGCAGCACTGACATGGCAAACTGTGATTATCCATTGTTAACGATAGATAGATCATTTTAAATACATTGGACACAGTTTATTTTAATGTGCTTAGACACCTGCTCTTGTGCTCTTAAACATTTTTTAAAAATATACATTTTGAGATGTTTACACAGTACTTCGAGCATTTTAATGACTGACTAACTAATGTTTTACTTGGGAACATGGGGAAACTGTAGCCTGGCTTTTACATATTCCTCTTTTCTCATCTTTTTTCTCTTATTCTACACAAACTTCTTTTCTTTCTGGCTTTGGGAGGACCTGTGAGGCCAGTGAGGTGGTTGTTAATTCTATTTCTGGGCCCCCAAAAGGAAACCTCCTCATCAGCTATTAAACACACATGAATATAAGATGGGAACACATCAAGCAACGTGGGTGGGGTAAGACAGGATGGGACAGGGAGCATGGAAGAGAGGTGAATGAAGGAAGGGTGGAGCTACTGTGCCTGTGGTCTTTCATCTCTTCTTGCACTTTGTCTTACATTCTGTGCTTTGCACTCTTCTTCTTCCTCCATTACGTACTTTCTGTCTTCATAACCCCTTCCTTAATCCTACCACCCATCCCTCCATCCCATGTATCTATATTTCCTCCACTTTCTCTCTTTCACAACTCACTCTTGGACTCTCCTCCACACATTTTTTTGTCACTCTTTTCATTTTTCTCACTTTCAATCTCTCTATTTCTTCTGTCCAATCCATCTGTCCAGATATCCCAGAAGACGAAGCTCAGTACTGGACCAGTAAACTGTACCGGATCAACACCATGCCAATACATGACGAGGTAAGTTTACTAAAAAAGTACATTACCTCTAATGTAAGTTATAGATTATTAAGCTATTAGAAATTTAAATGTATGTTGTCGTGTCAAAACACACTTCTCTCTAACAACCCCACAGATAACCTAGATAGATGAATGTAGATGAATGGCAGATTTATGGTGGCTGTATTATATGATGATATTCAGACAGTTGCCTCCTCCTCACTGTAATCAGATTTAAATTGGGAGGCTGCAGTTACATTGGTACGCTTATTATCAATATGCATTACACATGGGCTGTTCACGGTTCTGCATAGGTTACATGTAAGCTACTGATACTGATACTCCTTAATTAAAAGAAAGTTATGCCACCATCTCACAGGCGCTGGGTGGAGGATGTCCTATCTTAAACCCAAAGCTCCACCCTGAAGTATTATAAGGTCTGGCAACCATGTCTGTCCTATGTTGAGATTGATTTCCCTTCCATTAATTCAATGTAGCTAATGTTTTAATGTTTCTATGTTTATCTGTATTTAGTACTTTTGTGACTGTACAACATATGTGAAAATTAATAAAAATACATGAATAATTGAGCTATTAGAGACATTACATCACAGTTCATTCAGGAATGTCAAATGAGAAAGCAGTGGGCAATCACAACTAGGACAGACTTTTTTTTCTTCCTCACCTTGAAAGTAGGTAGTAGTATGTGAGGAAGAGTGTTAATATGAACCAATTAGTGCAGCAGTGCTTTAAAAAAGTGCTTATATATAATTACCATATATAATATATATTATAATATATGCCACAATGTCCAGTTTGTTTTGGCTCTCTGCTGCCATCTAATGAAAAATACTAGTTATTGCATCACATATGATCTATGAATACTGTACTCATATGTGCCTTTTTATTATTAAATCATTGTTCTCTGCAGATCCCCTCACATTTATTATTTCTCCTCCCCTTTTTTGTTTGTATTTTTCTGTTGTGGCAGTATCCACTGCAGGAAGAGGTCCAGAGAAGACGAATGGCATCTGTGCCCTCTCAGTGCTGTGAGTATAAAAGTAAAAATTTGTTACAACCCATTTATGCCATAGCACTTTCACATGTACGTTTATGTGTGTTTGTGTTTTGTGGTTACTTTGTTCACTAATGTGTTAACTCACTAATTCTACACTGATGACTTAAATTTGGACAATAAAAATTTGTTTTTCCAATTTGGAGTACCCACTGATTTTGCATACCAAAGGGGATTTTGGGCACCAGCCACTGTTAATGGTAGTTATGGAGAGCTTTGTATCCTGCCTGTTGAGTGCTGATGTTACCTCAGTGAAAACACTTTTTCCCACACTGTTTTGTTGTGTCAGTGTTGATCACTCATACTGTGCTATGTGAATTTCTAAGTCATTTAGTTCTTATTTATGTCCTACTGGTATTACAATTCACTATTTCCAATAAATCATATTTGGAAGTCTTCAGTCACATTACATGTTACAAATCACATTACAGTTACTGGTTTGATTCTTCAGTAATGAAGTTCATTTTTTTTCCTGACTTCTTTGAATACTTGCCTCCATGCCACCAGGCAGTTGGAGTTATTTCGGATGGAATGACCAGCAGAGTATGTATAGTGGTTATTTTTTCCCCCCATGACCATGTCCTTCACTCCATTTCTGCATGGTACGGGCCTGCTCTTTTCCTTTATTTTTAAGGAAGGACCACTGCATGTTTGGCCTGTATCCTTTGTTTGTCTTCATTGTATCTGGAATATCACATTCTTGTATCCTCCTGACTATGTGTGGGTGCCAGTTTTGTTGACCTATTTTATGTGGCGAGTGGAGTGATTTGGAGTTAACATTAATGCAACATTCATTTCTTACAGTGATCAAATTTCTTGTTGTTCAGTGTTATTGTCAGCTTGGTGTTCATGCTTGTTGTATTAGATGCCTGCTACCACAAGAGGGAGCGTTTTATTCAAACAAGTTTTGTTGTTTGGAAGTCTTCCTTACATCATAGCAGTGTCCAAACGGCCTGAATCTAAGATCAAACCTGAGCATGTACCGTGATGTACTGTATTATGTGGTGGTGCAGATGTAACCTTTGTGTGAATCTCCCTATTTTTTAAAAAAATTTTTTTGTCTATTTCATTAGAGCAACATTTTAAAAATTTGCCATGTCCCCAGTACAAAAGGATGGTTTCACAGTAATTATGAGCAGTGACAGTATTTCCCATAGGATTACATTTTAAGTGTGGCAAATTGAAAATATTTAAAATACTATATATTACAAAGACCTACTTATTTATTATATATTATAATAAATTATAATGATTATATATTATATAATCACCTTGCTTTTTCACCTCTCTCTGTTTCATTCTCCCTGTAGGCCAATGTGTCTAAGTTGACTTTCTTCAGCAGTAACTTTAATAAAGTCGCCCAAAAATCACTACTCGAGTTGAGTTTGAGTTTGTTGTTAATGACGCAGCCTGTCAAACAATTGAAAACAACATGGTAACGGATGAGATCGGTAACACCTTATGTGATTACTGCTGTTCACTGTTGCTTCTGTCACATTAAATCACATTAAAAAAAATAATTTCAAAGAGTATTGTTTTATGTTATTTTTTATTTATCTGAGTTCTTACAGTTATTTTTTTCCATATAGAGAATTATGTTTCTTTTATAATTATTTTAGAAAATAATTTTGGTTGTGTTTTACTGAACTGTTGGTGTTGTCTTTGCCTAGCTTTCGATGACCATGACAGTGCAATGGATGACCGTGATAGTGACTACCGCAGTGAGACTGGCAACAGACCTCCACGTTTCCACAACACCTCCCAGACAAATTCATCAGTGCACCAGTACCCTATAGGACGCAGGGTCCAACATCAAACCCTGTCCAGGGAATCGGACTCTATACAAAGCTATGAGCTAGACTATAGAGAAATGAGGGGTCCTAGGTAAACACACATCTACTCACTGACACACATAATCAAAGACACAACTCTCTACCCTTATTGTTGTAGAATAATATATATTCATGCTTTTAAGAGCAGCAGAATCCATTGATTGAGGTTCTGAGTGGCAGATACATAGATAGTTGTGCTTTAGAACATACAACATTATGTAGCATTACTGTATGCATTAATTATTTCTGTTGTTGATATCATATTATGTATCAATTTAACATTGTTAATTTGTTGCTTACACCAATTTACAGATGCAATGGGAAAACAAAATTATTTCTGACAAAGGCAGAGAGAAAACTGTTAAAGCCAACTAGCTAACCTACTGAAATATTGACATACAAACAGCAAACAGCTGCAACTTACTTTCAGCTAAAAATGAGAGAGTTTTTGAGTTTTTCCTGAAGTTACAAAGTTGTGCATAAGCAACAGCACAACTTTGAGACAAAAAGATAGAAACTATTACATTTTGCACACTATCGAATACAAGACTTGATACTTGACAAAACTTCTTGGCTTTTTTTCATTTGCAATTCTATTTCTTTGCTTGCATGACCACTTTCTTTGCATGATCTGCTGTTTTTGAACCAATTCTAATTTCTATTTTTTTCTTATTCTCTGCATCATGCTTCACTGCTTCCTGCGTGGCACCCTTTTTCTTTAATCCAGGCAATCAAACAGTAAGGGTGGAGTAAGAATAATCCCTGTTGACTCAGGTATGGGTGTGGAGGATTGGGAGAATAAATATAAAGTATCTGACTCATGTGTCTTGGATGATTACTTGGACGCTGAGCAGAAAATGTGGGAGGACGAAGATAAAAGCATCATTTACCGGATCAGTGACAACCCTTGTGAGTCCAAAGGCAGCAGGTTCTATCAGACAGTAGAATGTGATGCACTATCCCCTGAGGAGAGGGGGGAGCCGAATGGCAAGCCACACAGACAGAGGCATGGCTTTGGTAGTGGGGAAGTACGTTTAGTTTATAAGGAAGCTGGCAGCTTTGAGGATGAATCGTCCCCTCCTGAAATTGATATAATTCCCTCTGTCAAACAGCAACGACAGCAGACAGACAGAGAAGGTCTACTTTACAAGACCAGGCTGTGGGCCAAAACTGCCTTAGAGGACACTCTTGAGAGCTATGCAGCTTTTCGTGAGGAGGAGGCTGCTCGGGAGGAGGCTGCAAGGATCAGGGGGAGGTGTGAATATGGTTCAATTGGCTCAGATGAGATGCAGTATTCCTTTGGATCTGAAGAGGAGCTCGATGACCTGACATTCATTGAGGGGGATGCTAGTTATGAATATGAAAGTTATTATTACCCTGGCAAGTATATGTCACCTTTTGGAGTACAAGGCTGTACAAGCAAAGGGAGAACAGGTCGAGGACAAGATACTATATTATCTCCTGTAGAGGAGCCAAGTGATGAATATGTAGATGCAATGGATGAACTTCAGAGCTTAGTTCATTCAGTATCTGAATACCTGGCTGTAAAAGAGGAGGAAATCAACAACTATGAATCAATGCCTAAACCAATTAGGAGAAAACTCCCAGCGCTACCAACAGATGCTAAAGTTGTGCAACCTGGGGACAGTAATAGCGATGAAGTCAAACCTGAAGTTAAAGAGGACAGTGCTGTTGAACAGGGCATAGCTGGAGTAAAGAATGCCATGAGCTCATTATTCAGTACAATCACAGGATCAAAGTCTGGCACTGAGGTTGACGCCTCTGGCAGTCCATCACCCCAACCACAACAGGCAGACTCTGGTATTGCAAAACTTCTCTCTTTGATCCCTAAATCGGGCACTGAAGCCACAGAAACCTCTGGTACCACTGTAACAGATCGACCTACCTCCCAAACATCACCTCAACCTGAGTCTGGTATTTCAAAGCTGCTTTCATTTATTCCCAAGAGTGGTGGTACTTCCCCCCCAGTAGCCATAGTTCCTCCTGCCTCTCAGGAGCCCACAACAGAAAAAAAGTTTTCCCTTCAGTCTCTTTTGCCATTTCAATCCTCTGAATCGAGTCGGCAAGCTGACACGGATCAGGCACCAGCACATGTTAGCACAGGGGAGCAAGGCAGTGCAACAACTACCAACCAATCCACATCTGGGTTTGAATCTATGTTAGGAAGGCTTAGTCCTTTGAGACTTTTTTCCAGTGCACCGCCATCTAGAGAGCCATCACCTCAGCCATCAGAGCAAAGAAGTGCATCTTCTGCAACCAATAAATCTCAGCAAGAATATACAAGCAGAGCCACAAGTCCTAATACAGAGTGCTCACAGACAGAGCGACAGTTATCAGGTGAGACGAGATCAGGTTCAGGAAGTGGATCAGTTGATCTTTTGCCAGATACAGGAAGTGGATCAGTTGATCTTTTGCCAGATACAGGAAGTGGGTCAGTAGAGCTACTTCCAGAGACAGAGTCATCTGGTGAGCTACCTGATATTCAGCAAAGAAAAACATCTGCAATAACTGAACCAAAACCTGAAAGCAGTTCAGAGGAAACAGGGTTCTTCAGTCCTTTTAAGAAATCTCTTTCTACTCTCATGTCAACAGTTCCTCCTGAAAATTCTGACACCAAACCTGCAGAGGAGTCATTTTTAGGCAGCAAACTCAAAATTCCATTTTTCTCCTCTGAAAATACTTCTACAACAACCCCACCAAAAACAGAAGGAGGCGTCTTGTCAGGGATTCTTAAGTTTGCATCTGGTGAAGATGCCAGTGCCCCACAAAAAAGTCCATCTCCCAGCCCTGCAAGAAGTCCTTCTCCAAGTCGTGCTGCACTTCTTGAAAGTGTGCCAAAAGGAAACGCAGAAACTGGCTGGTTTTCTAACCTATTTAAGGTTACCCCAAGTGAACCTGCTAAGGATCCTACCAAACCACAAATGACTCCTACTGTGACACTCACCAAACCTAGTGGTCAAATTGAACCACATACTGAACAAATGGTCCCTGAAACCACAGACAGCACTGTCTGCAGAACAGAATTGTCTCAAGAGCAAACATTGTCTGAAAAACTTCCCCAGGACAAGACACATGTCCAGTCTGTATCAGATGTCACATCTAAAGATCAAGGTTCTCCCAAACCTGATGAACAAGCCAAATCACAACCACAAGCCCCACAGACTCAAGGAATTCTTTCTGGATTGTTGAAACTCGGATCAACAGAAGATGTGTCATCTGAAAAGAAATCCCAGGGAGCGGATAGTCAGCCTCAACAAGGTGGGCTGTTTTCAGGCCTATTTTCCACACCTTCCCAGTCTTCTCCCCAAACACAACATAATTCTGCCACACAACAGTCAGGAGGATTATTGTCTGGATTTTTAAAATTTGCCTCTGATAATGTTTCTGCTTCTACAAATCAGTCACTGTCAACATTGCCAGGAAGCCAATCTGGCCAAATTCTAACTCAAAGCCAACCTGCTGCTGCACAGCCACCTACTGGAGGACTCTTATCTGGGCTCTTGAAAAAAGCTACAGACACAGTGACTGGGTCTCAGCCAACTCAGTCCAATCAAGAGTCACAACCAGATGCAGCTGACCATACATCAACAACAGGACCTGCACAAAACTTGAGTCAAGGGACGACTCCACCTACTCCGTCAGTGGGGATTTTGTCAGGTTTGATTAAATTAGGTTCAACAGAAACACCTCCCCCTGACCAACCTGACCAGCCACCTGACCACCAAATAAGACAACCTGTTGCCTCAGACAACCAACAGCAACAGCCTGACCCAACAACAGACAAACTACAACCAAAAGCAACAGCAACCATGCCCCAACCTAGTGGATTACTTGGGGGTTTGTTGAAACTCACAGAAACTGTTTCCCAGCCACCAAAAGGACCTCTAGCTACACAATCTACACAACCAAACCAGCAATCAGGTAACATGTTGTCAGGACTTTTTAACAAGCTTGTGGAACCTAATCCTATTCCATCTCAGCTACCAGCAGAGTCTGGTGCCCAAAAAACTAATCAGAAACCAGTGCAGCAAGCTCCTCCTCAACAAGGAGGTTTCTTCTCTGGACTTTTTGGAACTGGAGGCCAAGACTCTGCTCCTGCAAACCCAGCCCAGCATTCAAGAAACAAGCAACAAAGTGGCCCATCTGGGCATCAACCTAGTCAGCAACCGGGCAATAGACAAAACCTACAACAGCAAAACCCAGTCCCTCCACAACAGCCTCCCAGTAGTCCCGGAGGGGTGCTCACTGGATTATTAAACAAAATTGCAGATGCAGGCACCCCACAATCTACAGTGGGGACTCAGCCAGAACAGCAACAGGCGATAAGAGCAGGTCCTAAGTCAAACAGCAACCAGCAACCACCTAATCAACAGGGAGGCTTCTTCTCTGGGCTATTTTCAGCAGGTCCTACTCCTGTAACACAGCAGCAGCCACCTGTTAGTCATCCAAACCAGCAACAGCCCCAACAGGGTAACAGACAGCCTCTGCGTAGGCAAAACCAGATACCTCCACAACCTACTGCCCCTGCACCTGAGCCACAGCAGGGTGGACTATTGTCAGGGCTTTTTAATAAGTTAGCATCTACAGATAATGCACCACAACAACCCGCACCGCAGACTGGATCTCAACAAGGCAATGAATCAAACATTGTTGGACCAGGTCAACAGTCATCTCAACCCAGTCAGCAAGGAGGATTCTTGTCAGGTCTGTTTGGTCAGACATCACCTCAACACCAGCAACAGCCTGGCAAAAAGGCAAGTCCTCAACATACAGCAACCCAACAGCCTATTGAAAGTGGAGGCTTGCTTTCAGGTATTCTGAAGCTTGCATCTGGTGAAAATGTGCCACAGGAACAACAGTCACCTCAACCTGCTCAGGCAGGTCAGCCTTCTGTTAAACCAGGGCAAAATCCAGCCCAGTCTGAATCAGGGGGATTATTCTCTGGCCTGATGAATAAAATTTCAGGTACTGTGGAACAGTCATCATCACCTTCTGATCAGGTGAACCTTCAAACAACACAGCAACAACATCAGACACGTGCAGGACAGGGGCGACCACAGATTCAAAGAACCAAACCAGTAGACATGCATTCCTCCCAAGACGTTGGAACAGATAAGGATTTAAAAGGTCCAGCTCAAAAAGGTTTCCTCTCAGGTCTTTTTAGTGCCACAGATGAGCCATCACCAAAGACAGAGCAGCCATCAACCCCTCAGCTTGGGAAGGAAGAACCACAAACCAGCACAAATAGCACATCTCCCGGTTTGTTATCCAGCATTTTCAAAACAGGCCCCAGTGAAAATAACACTTCTGCTCCTATGAAGGAAACCGAAAAAGGCCTTCTTGATCGTTTACTACCGAAGAGTAAGGAGGATATCCCTTCTACAGTCACAACTGCTGTTGTTACAGGGACTCCAGTTGTTGATACCCACAGAGAACCTCTGCAATCTCATGTTTTGCAAGATCCCACAATTTCCTCAACCCAGCAATATCTTGAGGAAATTCAGCGTCTTTTGTATGGGACAGCACATGAGTATGGTTACAAGGATCTTCTATACAACTTTACAGAGTATGGTGTTATTCCACCAGAGCTCTATGAGCATCAGTGTCTTATAGAAGCTCTTTTGTGGCAGCAACTAAACGATTATGCCCTTGCTGAAGCCCTTGCCACTCAAATTCAGGAACACTCCAAGGTATGCCAAGGGCATACACCCTCAACGGTTAGAGTACCTCAACCGGAAAATCACGTATGGTTAAATCCTATAGAAATGGACATTAGTAATTTCAATGTACCCTCACATCCTTGGAAGGATGCTGCTGCCCAGCTTTTTGAGAGCAGAAATCGCTTCCTTGAGCCAGATGAAGACCTTGTTTTGTTTGACATGAGTTGCAGAGACAAGAAAACCTGGAGTAGCTGTGACCATTTGAATGATCTTGATAGCAAAAAAAACCCTTGGATTATCGGAGGTAGTGCTCTAAATCTGTCCATGGACAAAACAAAAACACGGTTAAGTAGATGTCAGTCCCTTACAGAATGCAGTGTACAGGAGTTCAGCAAAGTAGTGGAAAAAAGTAGTGTATGTAGTGATGTAAAAGATGAAGACTTTGGTTTGAAATCAGCAACTGAGTTTTTAAAACGACTTGCAACAAAAAAGGGTCCAATGGATTTAACACGTGGTGCTATGGATTTAAGCTGGTCTGCAGGAGCTACAGAGAGTGCGGATGAAATGCTCTTTGAGGATTCTGAGTGGTATCAACAATGGCTTTTACTGTTGGAGCAAGGATTGTGGTGGCCAGCTGAGGTTGGGGACTGTGGATATTATGTTTATACAGATGAGGAATACATTTATTCGCTTTTAACCGACAGAGGTGGTAAACATCTCTATGCCTGTGCTGCACCAGAGGATGTACAGGCTCTAGGAAATATCACTGAAAATATTGCTAATATTCTGAAACATAAAGAAAAGGACAAAGTGACCCTATGTGGTTTTAAAATCCCCCTCTGCACCGAAGATAAAGGTTTCTGGATTCCAGGTCAGCAACACAATAAAGTAATGCTTTCAGATGCACCCATGGACCTAACTTCTGCGCTTAGAAAAGGTGAAAAGATAATGAATATGAATTTGGAAAGCTTCTCTCAGATGTTTCAGGAATCAATATCTTCTCAAGCAGATCAGCCTGTAGACTTTACTGCGTACAAACTTAAAAAGATCAAGGTGGAATCAGTGAAAAATAGCTATAGCTATGAAGAGGAGCCAATGGAGGCAGCTGATCTTACTTTAAAGTCACTTAAAGGAGGACACGGAGGGCCATACTGGAAGAATCAGGGGATAAAAGATGTGCTTACACTCTCACCTGCACCTTCTCAAAGGTTCTATTCACCACAAATCTCTCCAAACAGACATTCTCCAATTCCTGAAATCAGAATTGCACATGTAGGTGATACACCTATAGATCAACCAAAACAAAAATCAAGTTCCATAATTTCAGATATCAGAGGAATCACCAGAAAGTCTTCTAACACTGATGCAAGTAAATCTGATATACAGCCATCATCAACACCTGCTACATCACCAGCAGTGTCCAGCAAAGTTTCAGAGACTTCAAAAATTTCAGGAAACCTTCCTGAGACCCCATCATCTTCAAAAATCCCAGGGTTTGTACAGTTGGGAAGGAAACTGCCTACACCAACATCTGTTACTAAAGCCTCTTCAGCTCAGGCAACTTCTGTTAGCAGTTTACCCACTACGTCTTCTACAGCTGTGGCTGTGCCTTCTGTTTCCCCACAGAGACCCCAGCTTGCAAGGCAGCCATCTCAGGCAGACAAACACAAAGTATTATCACAAGCAAATAAAACTGCTGTCACTGGGATGTGTGACATGAGCAAAGTCAGCTGTACTTCAGGAGTGGACCAAAAGCAGCCACAGGATTCATCTAAAAAATGTTCACCTCAGTTACATATATTGAATGACACGTCACTTACATATAATGAAGCCCACCTTTACAAAAGAAATCATAACTTTGGCACTCCTATTGACCCTCAAATAGGCAACAAAGTCCTAGATTTTTCTGCCACAAATAATAAAAACAACAATATTAAACAAAAAGATGCAACAGATGCCAAAGTTGAATCTACACAAAAATATATAGTTGTTGACTTTACAAAGTACAAGCTGAAACGATTTAAAGAGAAAAAGCAGATAGATACTCAGGCAAATGTTGAATTTATTGACAAGACCACAGTTGCTGTAGATCTTACTAAAGAGAATGATGAAGAAGAAGTTGAATGGCCTAATTCAGAATATCCCACTGTGGACACATTACGGGAAAGTCCCACAGTTTCAATTGTGAGAACAGCTTCTCAGACCAACTATATGCCAGTTCAACACACCAAATCAGAGAGAAAATCATCCAGTCCAGAGATTAGAATTGACCATACTTCTCCTACAATGCATATCCAAAGACCACTAGCCTCCCACAGTACCGCTAGATTTAAGACAAACCAAACTGATGTTACAGCCTCTGGCAAAGGTGCAATAGACATTTCATCCAAACCATCTGTTACATCTTCATCACCAAATAGTTCTGACACTACTGTGATGTTATCAGCATCACAAAGCTCTTCACTTCCTGATATTTCCAGTAAAGCATCTAGTCTTGATGGAGTTCTGAAACAATCTTTAAAAACAGGATCACTGCAGACTGTATGTACCTCACCATTGGTAAGCCCTATTATGAGAAAACAAGTGCACCCTCAGGGACAGCAACAGAATTCTTCATTCAATGTGCAGCCAATGCAGCAAAGGCCACCAATAGTTACAACTGGTTTTAGGCAGCAGATTTCTTGCTATGAGTCTAGTGGAAAGGATCAGCAATACCAGGAGACCACTGCACCAGCAAACTCAATTAAAGCTACATTGGATATGTCTGCCAAGACAACAACCGAGCAGAATCTGAAAACTGTTGTGCCATCAAAGGATCCTATCTGTGAGGCACTGTCATTGACAAAGAAAAAAACCTTAACTTCTGAAGAGGCAGACACAAGTTTTAGTCATCGTGGATCCATTGACTTATCATATAGAGGAGAATCACCAGAGCCTCAGGAACAATCAACAGAATATATTCATTCCCTACCTGTTGAGGAATTTCATTCTCATAGAATTACAGGTAATCTGGTAAAATGCTCTTTTAGAAAAGAGGAGGTTCCATCTGGTTGTAGGAGGCCATTGTTCTCAAGACAGCAGTCTCTTTTAAGTCAGACTTCTGAATCCCTTGAAATTTGTAAATCACCTCAGCAAGTTACAGCACCAGCCAATACAGTTAAGGCCACCCTAGACATGACTTCTAAATCTTCTGTCAAATTTAAGGAGGTGGTTCCAGAAGTAAGAACACATTACACTGTTTCTGAAGCTATACCACTTATGAGAGGAAAGCCAAGTGTCCGTGAACTTGCACGAAAAAATTCTGTTGGAGTACCACTAGTTGTAGATATCCCCTTTGAGGAACCTCTTGATGACATTGAGATCAGCTCCCCTGCAAATACACAGGAGAATCAATGCTCAGATTCTATTCTTTATCAACAATCGCAGCACAGTAAAATTGATGTCGTTTCACAGTCAAATCACTCAACCTTAAAGTCATCAGCAACTGTTCAAACAGTTACAGCACCAGCCAATACAGTTAAGGCCACACTAGACATGACTTCTAAATCTTTTGTCAAATTGAAGGAGGTGGTTCCAGAAGTAAGAACAAATTACTCTCTTTCTGAAGCTATACCACTTATGAGAGGCAAGCCAAGTGTCCGTGAACTTGCACGAAAAAATTCTGTTGGAGTACCACTAGTTGTAGATATCCCCTTTGAAGAACCTATTGATGACATTGAGATCAGCTCCCCTGCAAATACACAGCAGAATCAATGCTCAGATTCTATTCTTTATCAACAATCGCAGCACAGCAAAATTGATGTTGTTTCCCAGTCAAATCACTCAACCTTACAGTCATCAGCAACTGTTCAAACATATCAGATATCCACTTCAACGAAACCTGTCACAGTTGCAGCACTGGATATGTCACCCAAGCCATCCCAAACGACACAGGGAACAGCAATGCCAGAACTTCAGTCTACTGAATGTGAACCAGTTTCGCTGGTTAATAAGCCAAATGCAAGAGCAGTTGCCAGAAAAGATTCTGTTGGTATTCCCCTGGTTGTTGAACCAAAACCACTGGAATCAACATGCCAGAAGCAACATCAAACCTTGATCCCTGTGCACAAACAGCAATCCCTGGATAGAAACATTGTCCCTGTTCTGCATCAACCACTTACCAGCTGTATAACAGTGCAGTGCTCCAGTATAAGTGAGACCAGTGGTGTGTCACAATCCATTATCCAACCTTATTCACTCTCCACATCTCCAGCAAACTCTGTTAAAGACACATTAGATATGTCAACAAAGGCATCTAAATCAGACAGCGTGCTAAACTATTCAGATCCACTATCACTGGTAAGGACAAGGCCATCAATCTTTGCATATTCTCAAAGAGATTCTGTTGGTGTTCCACTAATTGTGGAAACACACCCCTCCCAGGAGCAACCTAAAAGTCAACAGACACTGGTAAGAATGCAAGAACAGATGCAACAAGGATTTGTGCACAGTGGATCTCGAGAAATAGATAATAGAACATCAGCACCTGCCAATTGCATCAAAAGCTTCCTAGACATGTCTCCAAAACCACAGCAAAAACAATCTGAAACAGCTGATGATATCTTGCCAACTGGAGCTGTGCCACTGGTCAGAAACACTGCAACTGTTATAGGGAATGGTTCTGTTGGTGTACCACTCATAGTGGAGCAATCTGCGCATCAACAAGGAAGTCAAGCCTTGAGTGGTGTCAAAACAACTGAGACACTGCATAGGCATATATCTACCTACCACAAAAATGAGGTATTTTCTGGTTCAAGGACCACCTACATGGACACACACCAACAAAATATGCCTGTAGACTTCTCCGCCAAAGACTGCCTAAATACAACTAATATTTCAAGTAATCAAATTGAACCAGAGGATGGAAAACCTGTGAATTTCACTAATAGCATAGCAAAGAAAGAAATGTTGGCAAAAAGGCAAACTGGAAGGAAATTAGAAAATAAAGCATTACTGGGTATTGTTGACCTAACTGTGGATCCTCAAAACAAAATGACAATTATTGGTCATCAAGATGCAACTGATCTCTCCTCTGCCTATATGTCTTTTCTGTCTCAGAATAGTCTTTACCATCAGCAGCCATACATACCTTCACCCACTGCAAAGGAGGACAGACAAGATACAGTATTTTCTCAAACTCAGAAGTCACTACAACAAACGCAATATTCCCCTAAACAGGCCACCACCCAACCTGAAATATATTGCAGAATGCAGTCAGGAACAGGATGGAACTCTGCCCCAATGAGTATGCCTTCTTCAGTCCCTATTCAAAGGAAGATACAGCCACCTCAGAATTTAGCTCCCACTTTGCAGGACAGTGCATCTGCTACATTCTCACTAAACAGTACATATCAACAGATCAGTAGTATGCATGGTGAAGCCAAGAAGACTGATCAATTGCCTCCAAATATACATCACCTGCGAACACAACATTCAGTCCCACAACAGCAATACCAGCAACCTGGTGTGGAAATTGCTTGGACATCATCCATTGCTAGATCTCAGACAAAGGCTCCAAAGTTGCAAAGACAGGATACTACTGTTCAGCAAGAAATTACCTTTAGACCAAGAATTCTTATCAAGCAGCCAACTGTGGATAGCTATGGGAGCACTGAGGAAGGTACATTAGATAGTGGAACTATGACAAGTAACGAACAGACATTGCCTCCTTTTTCTCATCAGCAACTGTATGGTAGATCCCAAACTGTTCCTACCCCACAATCATTGCCTGCTTTGAGTATTCAACAAGTAAAAGATAGATACAGAACTGATCCTTCTATACAGTCTTTGGATACACAGCCTGTGCAGAGCAGTGCAAGTGTAGATTATTATACAAAAGAATCTCTGCAAGTCTCAAAACAACCTGATCCAAGTTCATGCCCTATCACTGTTCATCAATATCACACACCAAGTGTACCCTCAAGTACTGTAGCTTCACTTCAGTGTGTACCAGAGGTACTTATATCACAACCCACCAGAAAACATGACCCAATGCCAATGAACCAGGGCTTTGGAGCTGCAATGCAAGGACCAGAGGTATCTTCTACACCAGCAGGATCCACATCTGTTAAGGGTTTGATTTCATTATTTAGTGTACAAAGTACACAGCCAGTTGCTGTTCAGCCCCACCACAGTCAGATTGGGTCAATACCTGTGGACGACAGGACGCATGTTATTCCAGCACAGACTCCTGCTTTCAGCCATGTTGCAGGTACTCCTAATAAGAAAACAACATCGGCATCAAGCGCATCCCTTGTACATTGCGACGTTGAAGAGACAAATGTCTCAGCAACCCCTGTTGTTAAAATACCAGAGACAATTGATTTAAGCCCACAAATGTCTGTTGTATCAAGTTCTCGGCCTTGCAAACCAGCACTTGTTAGTGCCCAAGATGACTCTGCTTTTAAATTACCAAATGAAGATTGTGATGTGTCAAACTGGAATATCCTTAAAACTCCAACAACACAGATACAATCCTTCACTGAATCTAGCCCACTGACAATTGGAGGTAAAGAAGCTGCTTCCTCACCATCTGAATTATCCAAAGATGAAGTTAAGGCTCAGGCACCGTCACTAATTACTGATTCACAATACAAAGGAAAAGGTTCAGTTTTATGTGGTGCCGGCCCTCAAACATCCCCAATGATATCACCTGTCGTCTCTCCCTCCAATGAGTCACAAATGTATGGCCTAAGGGCTTCAAATATTTCTCAAGACTATCAGCAACCACAGGCAACACTAAATGCAAGCCCAACAAGAGCGAACGAAACACCAGGGAAAGAATTGCCCCCTCCTGAATCTTCAGCAGACATATCAAAGGAGGAAATCAGCCAACCAAGGTCAATCTACATTGGCATTAATTGCTCACCAGCTCCTGTTGATACGGAAATTGAAACAGGTGAGCCAAAACCTTATGTTAGACTACCCCATATTTTTGTCTCAGCAGCAAGTTCACCAGAAGAAGAGACCATTGAACACAAGTTCAATGAAAATAGCAAGCCTGAACTGCCAGATGTCAGTGCTTCTGAAGATATCACTCCCATTGCAGTAACACCACCAGAGTGTAAGGATGATTTCCCTTCTGATATTGTTGTACAGTCTGACATATCAGTGTATGGTAGGCCTACAGAAATCAGTAGCAAAGAGGCACTCATTGAATCAGAGCATGCCCAGACCAACTCACCAGAGATGCCACTTACACTGACTGCAGCAGATTGTACACCTGACTTACAGCCTGACCTAACCAAGATAAGCTCAACCATAGAAGCTCCCCTCTCAAAAGCTGAAGGAGAGATCACAGAGGTTCATGAGCCACCACTTGAGCTGTCTTACAAGGACAGAAAATCAACAGCTTCAGACATGATATCACTTGCAGTAGTTAAGCCTCTCAGTGACCTGCCCTGCCAGGCTGAAAACATAGAAATCACTAGCACAGAGACACTCTTTGAATCAGAGCAGGTCAAGACCTACTCACCAGAGATGCCACTTACAATGACTGCAGCCGATCATACATCTGACTCACAGCACACCCTGACCAAGATAAGCTCAACCATAGAAGCTTCCCTCTCAGAAGTTGAAAGAGAGATCACTGAGGCTCAGGAGCCATCATTTGAGCTGTCTTACAAGAACAAAAAATCAACAGCTTCAGACATGACATCACTTGAAGTAGGTAAGCCTCTCAGTGACCTGGCTTGCCAGGCTGAAAACACAACTTTAGTGCCAGCACTACCAGAAGGTGCTGAAACTCTTGAAGAGTTATCCCACAAAGATGTAAGCTCAACTTTAGATGTTGTATTGCCTGAAGAAGTTGAGTCTCCTGATAAATTGTCTCCAAAACAAGTACCCACAACCTTAGATGTAACATCACCCGAGGGAGTCCAACAGGTTCATGGAAAAATGGAAAGGGAGGTCACCTTATCTTCCCCTGTACCTAGTCCTCTAGAACATCCCACGGAGGAAATCACAACCTCCAAAGAGCAAAGCTTAGCTGTCAAGGATGATCAGCCTAAGGCTGAACAGCCTGATGAGCAACAAAAAGGGTTATTTTCTATGTTCAGTGGCTCCACTACAACCCCACAGCAGACGTCCCCCCAAACTGGATTATCAATGCTTGGTGGCATTATTCCTGGTCCATCTCCCAAAGACACTCCTGGCACAGGATTACTCTCAATGTTTGGGGGGTCAAATGCCCTGTCTTCACCTGGAACCAAAGAACCACCACTCTCAACCCCACAAGAGACCCAGGGAAGGGGCTTATTCTCTATGTTTGGTGGATCCAGTAGTCAGCCACCATCTGGCCCAAGAGGTCCAGTTGGTGGAAGTGTGCGACCTAGAGGACCTCCACCCAAAGAATCTCCAGGCAAAGGCCTGTTTTCCATGTTCAGTGCATCTGCGCCTCAGCAACCACCTAGTCCCAGAGGTCATCCTGGAGGTAGTGCCACACCAAGAGGTCCTTCCACTGCATCTTCTATATTTGGTGGAATCCTCCCAGGTTCTACAACACAAAAAGAAACCCCTGGTGCAGGTTTGTTTTCCAAATTTGGAGGTCTTAGTGCCCAACCCCAAACTGGACCAAGAATGCCAACAGTTACAACACCACCCAGAGGCATAGAGCCCTCTGGAAAAGGACTGCTCTCTATGTTTGGTGGACAAAACCAGCAAGCACCAGAAGCACACCCTGCAGCTTCTAAATCACCTGAATCAGAGGGTGTTTTCAAAGTTTCCTCTGTGTTTTCACTTGGCGGAAGTTCTGATGGTAACAAATCTAAAACTGGATTTGGCCTATTTGGGATTTCTGTCATGGAGGAAACCAAGACAGAGCCAGACATAATTGTTGCTGTGAAGGAAGAGATTTCCTCTGAACAAGTGAAACCCCCAGACGCAAAAGATTTTTTAGAAGAAGCAAACGATCACCTTGTTGATGCCACAGAAATAATACCCTCTGGGCCTCTTGCTACATCATCAGTCAAGTTGGAACTCCAAGTAGAGCAGGCATGCCAAGATGGTCAAGATTCAAGCTTGGATATCAATAAAACTACTACTGAAAAGTCTCTTCCCCTAACACATCGACATCAGGAGGTGGACAATATAGTCACAATGCAACATCTTTCTGATAATGAAAATGCCTCAGTTGTGGATGAAACTTCTACGACAGATGTGCTAGAGAAAGAGACACTACCAGACCAACAAACTGCGAAAAGTGAGGAACAGTCAGACATCCAAAAAGAATATAAAGAAGTGAAACATGCTGAGCAAAAAGTTGCTGAATCAGACACAGACACTTTTGAAATTAAGAGCACAGACAAAGAAGTGGACATAGCTGCCATGAATAGCCCATTCGAAAAAAATTACGATATGCAGATGTCAGAAAGTGTTATGGATTATATTGACAAAAACAAAAGATCTGATACGATTGAAGGGGAACATGTGGAAGTTGTTGAAGGAGAGATAACTATTCCAGAGGTAGAAAAACAAACAGAAGAGCCTCTGAATGTTGCTGGTGAAGATCAAATTGTAGTTGAACTTGTGAAAAAATCCACTGAGGACCCTTGCAAAGTTACTAGTGAAGAACAAAAAGCAGACACAGATGTGGAAGAATTAACTAAGGAACTTTTGAAAGTTGCTGATGAAGAACACACAGCTGTTGCAGATGTGGAAAAGTCTGAAGAGGCAACTGTTGCAGATTCAGCTATCACAGTTGCAGAGAAATCTTTTGAAGAATCTGAGGTGGGTGCAATTACAGCAGAAGCTGCAGTTTCAGAATCAGAAAAATCTATTGAAGAAAAACTGAAAGCCACATCTGATGAGACTGCAGAGGAACTAGTTGATTCAAAATTAGACTCTGGTGAGATTGGTGAGGCCAGTAAAGAACCTGTACAAGGATTAGAGAAACCTTTTGAGAGTAATAATTCTGTTACAATGGAGTTGTCATCAGATGAACAAAAAAACGTTGGTACCAACTCACCAGAAAACATGACATCTCAAGCTGTGGGGCCTATGAAAGTTCCATCTTTAGGACCTGCTAGTCCTTCACCACAGCAACCACCTCCACCAGGACTGGCCCGGCCACCTGGTCCACCAGGACAAAGAATGGGACCACCAAGGATGGGAGGGCCACATATGGGGGGCCCAAGAATGGCAGGCCCAAGAATGGCAGGCCCAAGAATGGCAGGACCAAGGCAGCCAGGACCACAGAAGCCCCCTGAACCAGCTCCATTTTCTGGCTTTATGTCTATGTTTTCTACCCCAAATGCCCCAAGTAAATCACCTACTGTTGGTGGATTTTTTTCAAGTTCACCTGGGTCATTTTTTGGATCATCACCTGCTCCTCGTCAGCCACAGCAACAGCAACAACAACAACAACAACAACAACAACAACAACAACAACAACGAAAAGCTCCTTTTTTGGACTTCCAAGCAGCATTGCTACAGAATCCCTTACCAGTGACCTATTTGGTATGTTCAAAGGGCCTGAAACAACTAAATCTGAGGAGCATCAACAGTCTGGCACAGAGTCTGGAAAAGGTGATCCTTCTGCAAAGGTAACTGTCTCTGAAAGTACTGACAAAACAGGTACAGAAAATACACCTTTATCTGATGATGGACATGTTAAAAGCCCAGAGGACTCTGAGGTTCCTGAAAAAGGATTAGTGGAGGAAGCTGAACGAGCTGACAAAACAGAAACAGAAGAAAGTTTTCTCACCGAATCCACCATCAAACCTGCTTTCCCTGAGACAGAAGTAGGGGATGTTGAGCATGCTGAGAATTTAGAAGGACCAGGTTCTGCAGTCTCTGACAAAGCTTCACCGCCCCCAGCTCCAGAAACCAAGGGCATATTTGAAATACCAGGTCTGAATGCATCTAAATTGGGCTTTATGTCTGTAGCTTCTGAAGGCACATCATCTATTGGCTCCCTTTTCTCCTCCACCACTTCATCTCCAGCCACTGTTCCAAAGACAACGCAGCCACAAAAGACAGATGGTGGTCTCTTTTCTGGTTTTAAAAACCTTTCAGCTGGTATTTTCCAGGATGAAAAGCCATCTGGAAAGGAAGAACCATCATCTGCTTCATCTTTGTTTGGCATGAAACTTGGCTCAATGTTTGGGAACTCTGACCCTCCCAAAGCTGAATCCACCCCTCTGGTGGTCACAGACCAACCTCAGTCCCACAGTCCAAAACCTACAGATGAATTCTGTGAGCCAGAGTCTGAGAAACCTTCCCCAGGTTCTGGAGAAACTGAAAGTGCAGATGCCAGTGATACAGATGGACCAACAGAAACTTCCAAAACAGGGAGCTGTGACACTTTAGCACCACAGTCTGGCCTCCCCTCTCACTCAGTTTCCCTAGCAGAAGGTTTGGACAAACCCCAGTTAAAGATCACTTCTTGTGAGGTAGATGGGAGTGTAGTTGACACACCTGAAACTGTGCATGTCGATTTGGACGCAGAGCAACCAAAGGACTTGTTGACAAAGGAACCTGCAAAAAGGCTAGTACAATTTGTATGATAAATGGTATGGTTCATTTATCATGCTAATGTAGATAAATACCACAACCGCTATTTCTTGTTTTATCCCTTTCCCCCTTTCCTATCCTATAACTTAATTTTAACATCCCAAAGTTATTTTTAGATTTAGTTCAACCAAACAGATACTGCATATCAACCTCACAACCATAAATACAACCCATTTAGTGAAAATTTGATATTGTAAGCTTTATCATCATAGACACAAGAAAGGAAATTTTGTGCAAATGCACTGAAGCTATTTTGTACAGTACCTCAGTAATAGCTTTCCTGACAATGATGGAAGTGCAGTGAATTAAGAAACTGATGGTCTTTATTTATTAGCTCTTAACTTGTGAGGCAAATATAAAGCCCCTCCTTTCTCTGTCCCCTACACTTCTCTGAATTATTCTCCAGGCCTCAGCCAATATGTTTATATGAATCAAATTCTGATAGATTTATGATGGTGTGGCAGTGCAAACCATGGAGGCAGGCTTGACACTGGATTTAACAGTGAGAAGTAATTTGGCCTACATCCAAGACAGAGTGAATTAAGTAAATTAAAGCACAGAGCCACTTTTCTTGTTAGCAGTCTCAATCATCCAGCAGACAGTATTCTCCTATTCGGTCAGCCACATATTTTTTTTAGCAGGCAGGTTAAGTGTATCCCCATTGCTCTAACATAGTTGTTAACCTTTTAGTTTCAATCTTATTAAAAGGTTAAATAATTATGAATAATGTGCATTTAGCGTTGTATGGTGCATACATTAGTAGATCCTTTAAATGTTCTGTAGCATAAGTAGGTGATTTTAAAAGGTTAATTCTTTCATCTGCAGTCTCACACAGGCTTTTAGACAGAACCGTTAAGGCTATGAAAAACTGTAATAGCTGATCTCATTATTAACATGCCATTACCACCTTAAACTCACAGTATTACCACCCTTCTTTGAGAAAGGTGAGGACCTCCCAGTGCTGATGGCAGTCCTCTTTTGACATGGCCTGCATTCAGCCTCATGCACGCAGCTTATCCTATTGAGCCTTGTTAGTTTTCCTTGTTTTGTATTACCTTCTTCCCTGGATCTGAAGATGATTTACCTCTTTTACCCTGACTTATACCCCAAGTCCTTGTTTTAATGAATTAATTGAATTGTTTCATTCCAAAATCAATGTCAAAGTTTAAACTCCTTTTTTGAATCAGCATGAAAAATAATGCATTTTCTTTTAAAATAATGTTAATTATTATCTTTGTTTTGGAAAAAACACGTGATTTTGTAGTTTCCTAAATACTGAATTTTGGAATAAAACTTTTCAATTCTACCTTCTTTTACCTACATGTTTCTTTCTCAGATCCCCACCATATTCTAAATAACAATTTCATTCTCCTACAGTCCACCGGACAGCAGTCGCTTTGATTCATCAGGCAACCTCAGCCCAGCCAGCTCCCAGCTCAGCTCTGAACCCGAGGAGCGCCGAGATCCCAGCGGCCCTCGTCCACCTCTCAATAGCCAGCCATCTACCTGGGATGAAGAAGAAGAAGAGGAGGAAGAGGCTGAGAAAGAGCTGCATCCACTACCAGAGCCTGGCTCCAACAAAGATTTGAAGGATTCTTCAATCATCCTGCCCAAACCAATCTTGGACAACCATGATGAAAAAAGTCAGAATAAAATCTGGTATGTAAAAATGTATTTTCATAATTCTAAGTCTAAGTCTAAAAACATATTTTACTCATGGAGGTGTTTAGGCTTGGTTTTGTATTCTAATGAACACAATCTTAAGATTTAGCTGATGGGATTACATTCTTGTTGGTGCATTAACAACTCCTACTTGATGTATGCGCACCATGTAGAAAGAGACAACTGAGAACTCTATGTGCATCATTTGGGAGAAAAAGAGGAATTAGGTAGCACTGACAAGAACCGTAGCTTCGGAGAACTGGCCAACTATCCTAATTTGGATCCTTTTGCGATATCCTTAAAGGTCCAGTGTGTAGGATTTAGTGGTACAGTGCAGATTGCAACTAACTGAACACCGCTCACACAGTCTTAAAACAATAGAGATGTGCTCAAAAGGTTTTGCTTGCTTACTGGCCATTAAAGGATCCCATCATAATGAGTTTCCAATGTAAAGTTAATATGATGTTTCAGTAATAGTTGAAACCCCATATTATATTACCTCATCTCATTATAGTTTAATGCAACTGTTAGAGTCCAATTTTGCACAGAACTGAGAGGATGGATTTTGTTTCCTATCACTTCAATCGAAAACATGTTATGAAATGAATTTCTCTTCATTAAAGTGTTTTAAGAAAGGCTTGAAAAATGTGAACCTACCCTTGGTCTGCAAGATTCAGGGGATTTATTTTATTTAATATCGATCATGTCATCCCTTTGAATTTGAGCTTTTTGCTTTATATTTCTCAGTTTCTTCGAAGATGGTCCTCCACCCTGCTCTCCATCCAAAGTTCGCTGGCTGAAAGCATACAACAAAGTCAGAGTACAGCTCCTTGAGGTAGAAAGGCTCACTTTGTCTGCCCACCCCAACTTTTCTCTCTTTGTCTGTTTCTCTTTTTTACACAGTCATATACACACACACATATATGTATTACTTATATACCTATGACCTACCTATATATACATATAGTTTGTATACTACACTGTGTCCATCATGGAAGTCCAGTCCTTGAGCACACAAGGAAGTCAAACAAATCAGTAAAATCCCATACATTGATTCAGATATACAGTCACATGAAGATTGCTGTTTCTCTCTCTTTCCTCTCTCTCTGAAGTGATACTTTCTCTACCTCAATTTTCCCCAATGGGTTGGTTGAGTTTCCAGTCATGCCACAGCAATTAGCACCAATTTTGTGCTCCTTAAGTTTCTGCTTTGATCTGGAAAACCTCTTTTCAGCATGGATTTCTTCCGATACGGCTATCACTCTGCTGTTGCAGAAAGTTTTTAGTTCCAAGATATGGTACTGTGAGTTAAAACGATTCAGTTTATAGTATCAACCAACTTGAGGTGGTTTACAGTTGACTGTGGTGCTAGGGTCTGAGACATAAAGGGAAACCAGGATAGAAAACCTTGCATACACACTTCTGGCTACACTCACAAACTTGCCTTTTGGCACTTGTGAGGACATTGCATTTATTTATATCAGTTCCTTGGAGCTTATTTTAACCCAACCATACATGCATAGCTTGCAACCCTACCTCAATTTTAATTTAGCTGTAATCCTAAATTAAACCCTAAAACCAAGTCTTAACCTTAAAATAAATTGTTTGTTGTGATTAGCATGTTGTCCCTAGATTGGAGATGAGTCATCACAATGTAATTAGTACACACTCACACACACCACTACAAGCCAGGCAGTGATCACATACTGTTTAAGCACCAAGAGTTACCCCTGATTTCTCCTCTTAGTGTGACTGGTCCAATCTATTTATCTCTAATTACCTTTGAGTCCAAACCTGTGTCTCCTTGGACTCACACTTGAAAATACACTCTCAAGCCCATTTTTATTTAAAATTAGAATATGTTGAGATCGGCTTTTAAACATCTTATTAGTTAGTCTTATTTGTCAGGGAGAAGACGGGCACTGACAGTTAAATCGCAAGAGTGACTGGCAGTAGTGAGACTGTCGATTTGGAAACATGGACTGATAAATATCCAAGCTGAATTCAGGCAGAGTGTCAATGAATAGAGAAAGTGGGTTCAATTGGGTGTGAAAAATGAGGATGAAGCTCATACCTGTTTGACTAGGTTAGAAGTACTGGTACCCTAACTACTGCAGCTATTACACTTATAATAGAGGTGTATTTAGAAAGTTGTTAGTTAAGGCTCTTTTTTGTGACAGAAAATCTACAACAACAAGGGCAGTTTGACTGTAAAATATACGAGAAGGAATGGAAAGTCATGCAAATAGCAGCTGAAATTGATTTATTATTGCCGACTAACCACAACGGCATTGATTTAAAGTCTAGAAAAAAGCTTGCAACAAATATTAGCCAGAGGGAGAGAGACTGGAACTTTGGCCTATGCCTGGTTTCTGCCATCTTAAGGCAAAGATGATCTAGACTTACAATGGGAAGGTATCACCCTGCTTATCATTTATTTATCTGGTAGACCAGAAAAATTACTTTTTATATGTCCCAAAAGAATTTACAGTTTTTGACAAAAAATCTCCCACACTGATTATTCATAATATCAGGAAGATTTTAAAAGTGCACTCCACCAAATTTACACAAAGTAAGTTTATTTATCATGAAGAGTAGTATTCAGCGTGGGAGGGCAGTTGTATAATGTCTTCTGTGAGGGATCTTACTGAAGTCTAAGATAAGAAATCTGGCTTCATCAAGATAATGTAGGTTTGGGCTTGAGGTTTTTACAGAAAACCTGTGTTACAATCTTAGTTTGTGTAGAAGAGATGGGCATTCAGCAAGCAAGGAGGGGCTAAGGGAAAACACTATTGAGTTGTATTATGGACAGTGTAGAATGATTTTCTGCTGCATCCCCCAATTTGGAATCATTGATGTGCCCCTATCCTATCTTTGATCTTTTTGTTGAGCTAAACTTAAATTAAACTTAAATTTCCTCATATAAATCGTGTCCTTCCTCAGTTGCAGTTCTAAAACATTCATATTCCAATTTCAGCAACAGTTAACACTTTCTGTTACGCTCCATTGCTTTCTAGACATACCCAAGACATTTCTTAAATAGCTCAGCATCAGGTCTTATTTAGCAGTAATCAACTCCAGACTCTCAGTAGCAGTATTTACACAAACTGTGTCAGGAACAAGACACTGTAGAATGGGTTGAAATGAATGAAACCAATGAAAATGGTCATAACACCAGCATTAGACTGATTTTAAAAGACAAAAAAAAAAAAAGACACTGAGAATTTACTCATACATTAACAGTTTTTGTAAATTTGAATTATTGCTGCTTAGTTGGGCTGGTTTATACCAACAGAACAAAGACACTTAAAGAAGACCACCACCTCCATACTGGTGAGGATGTCTTCTCTGTCACTGCTGCTGGCCACTTAAGCACAGATCTGAGGGAATAATTAGTTCATCCAGCACTGAGCTGCTTATCAACGATAGACCTTTTTTTTAAATGCCACCTTTGATCTTGTTCAAAACCCAGACAGCAAGGCACAGTGGATCACTCACCTTTCACGACCAATTACACAAGCGTTCTGCTGTTTGATGCCCATTAGGCTGTGCTCTCAGGAGTGCAGTTTGGAGGTTTTGTGTGTGTGTGTGTGTGTGTGTGTGTGTGTGTGTGTGTGTTGTTGCATACATTAGCTTTTTTCATATTGGTGATCAAGTGTAACTAATCAAAATGATGTTTTGGGTCAAGGTTCTGTTTGATATGGGAGAGCAGCAATGATCAGTCATCATCAGAGAGAAGATGTGACTCGAACAACACTGGACCTAACAGTTTCTTTAACAAAATTTAAAAACTGTATTTCATTGTGAAGCATGTCCTAACTATATATTGAAATATGGTCATTGAAATGCTGTTGACACAATGATGATTTTAATTTTAATTACATGCTTAACTATGTGCTTAATTCTGAAAGACAATATACGGAGTCACTTCCAACTGCACTTAACCCTGACCACTCGTTGTTTTACCTAGTGAGGGTAGAGGGTATTTTAGCTGTATTCAATAATCTGAATGTTGAGTTTGGTCCATAAATTGTGAATAATATCCAGGTTACTTGGTTCCATTTTTTTATGACTTTGAGCACAGAAACCACAGCGCCTGCATTCCATTTCTTCCTGTTGTAAGATTAAAAAAATATTTGCTAGTCCCAAAAGGGGCCAAAATGAAACACGAGCTTGATAACACTCATTAACATTAAAAGGATTTCAAAGGTCAGAGGGATAGTGAGCTGAGATATATATGTAATGAAAAAAGAAAGGTATGAGAAAAAACATAATTCAAGACCTTCATAGTGCCACACTGTGGAAAAAATAAAATAATATAGTATCAATTTCCTGCTTGCTGCTTATAAATTACTTGATTTAATTCATCTATTTTATAAAAGTTATTTCTGAAATGATTTCAGCAAAGAAATAAATATGTAATTAATTGTAGAACTACATGCATGCAAAAGGATTTCAAGTTCAACCTGTTTGGGGAAACAATTAAGTTTTTCTACCTTTTCAGTCAGTATATCAAAAAGTATGGTATGCACTAATGATGAATGTATCTCAAAAAAGAATGTGGACTATGGCAGACATTGAAAATACTTTGAAAGTGACACAGATAACACTCGTTAACATTAAAAGGATTTCAAAGGTCAGAGGGATAGTGAGATGAGATATATATGTAATGAAAAAAGAAAGGTGAGAGAAAAACATAATTCAAGACCTTCATAGTGCCACACTATTGAAAAAATAAAGTAATATAGTATCCTTTTCCTGTTTGCTGCTTATAAATTAGATGAATTAATTCAAGTAATTTATAAGAAGCAACAGGAAAAAGTAGAAAAACATCATTGTTTCCCCAAACAGGTTGTCTTACATAAAGACTTAAAATCCTTTTGCATGCATATAGTTCTCCAATTAATTACAAATTTATTTCTTTGCGGTATCATTTCAGAAATAACTTTTTCTGCAACAGTGCAAGATCTAACTCCAATCTTACATGAACACTTTTCCTTTCCTCCATCTGTAGTTATCAATTATTGAAAGGTTGTGTAATGTTGCGACAAGTAATGAACAAGTTCCAGTGTTATTGAAGTCTGGAAGGTGGAGGATAAAATCAAGGTTGGCAACCGGTCAGTAGTTATAGGGACAAAAATAGTCTTTTTGTCTCTGTAGCAAATGTTGTACCATGGCAACAATGTCACATTTCTATGGAAACACAAGCTTACATTTGTTTATGATTTGGGTGGCGTTGCTGCAGCTGGTGGCAGTTGTGTGTGCTTTCACAGAAATAGTACATACTGTAGCCCCTGTCATATAAATGCTCCTGGACAAAGGTTATATCCATGTCTGTATGTTGGTAACATATTGCAGAAATGTACAGATGGATTTGGATTATATACTGTATGTTGAAAAGAAAGGATCTTGTGGTTTCCAGGTTTAGTGAAATATCTTGGAATAACCTGGTCATTCATGTTTTTTCTACACTTATCATGCAGCACACAGTGCTAGAATGAAGGTACAAATTGCAGGATTCACATGATATTTGCTCTGCATGTTAGAAAATGTGTCAATGTTGTCAAGTATTTGGATCATAAATACTTGTCTTGCATAGCACATAACATCAGTGGCTCCACTGCAAGAGTTTTTGTCCTATCTATATAATAAAGCTTGACTGATCCCACACTCCTGCAAACACATAGACTTATCGTAAATATTTTAAAGGGAACCACAATGATATACTTTTAGAGGGAGAGTGAATGAATGATGCTCTTCTGCTCTAAACAACTACTGTACAACTGCTATTCAACCTGCTAGTTGAGCTCTGTCAACATTAAGTGGCAACAAAACTTGTAATTTAGCTCCTCTATTTAACATGATACAATGTCTCAATCCCCTTTCTGAAGCTGAGGCAAACTGGCACACAAAAATAACTAATAAAAATAAGAACAAACTTTATGTCCGAAAACAGATACAGTTGAAATTTCCTTATTTTCAGCTGACAGCGGCTCAAGCTGATTAGGAACTTTGGTTTGTGTGGCAACGACAGACCCCTCTGCTGAAGGATCTAGTTAGAAATTCTGAATTGAATTTAATGAAGTTGCAAAGAAATTATAGTAGATTATAACCGACTGATAAATTAAAAACAGTTTTCTATTCAATCCCTGGCAAACAAGATTGGTGTTCCCATTGGCTCTGAACAACATGAGATAGAACATACATTTGAGCTACATAAAGGACTCCCTAGTTCGTACATGTGTACTTAGCACTTGACATACATCATGGGTTTCAAAATGATGTACTATGAAGGTAGTTTCCTATAGAGACTAGATATTCATTATCCAAACCTTTTACAGACATCATCTGGATCGTAATATCCTGATTGCTAATTTCCCCCGTTACCTGTGTTATACTAGTGAGAATCTATGTTCAAATATGTTGAGAAGACTACAATACAGTCAAATTTCTCCCTTCAGTTCTCACTAAAGAAACAATCAGATCACTTAATGCAGCAATGCTAGATCGCTGGCTTCTATTTTTGTTTACATCTGCTGCATAGGTAGGTTTTTGTGTCATGGTCTGTAGCTTCTTCGTGCAAAATAATGTAGTATGTAATGAAATGTGTTCACAGTTCAAAGGCAGATAATGTGTGCAATTTGTACTGATTTTAATGTCTTATCAACTGCAGTACCAAATGGAGAAAACTAACCAGAGTCCAATTCAATTGGACTAAATCATGCAGGCAACATTGCAACAATGCCCTTATGTGAAACTAAGAGGCTGCTGATCTGTTTATCCTCTGTATAATATAGGTCCAACATTCTGATGTAGGTTTGCTGTAAGCCATAAAATGCAGTATAAGTATCAGAATATATAGACGGAACCACTTATTGCTGTAATATGTGATTCCAGAAAAAAAGAAGTGTATATAATTTAGAACATGTCAGTTTGCTTTATGCTGCAGCTTAATTTCCCTACAAACGAGCACATTTGTCTGGAAAGGTTTTAGTTTTGTATTTAGTGAGTTATGTGTGACAGAAGTGGAGCGGTTTAAGCATGAGCTGAGATAGAGGCTACTAAGGGATATTACACATGACCCGAAAAGCTGGGTAGTGTCTCATCTTCTCCTCACAGCATCAAAAAAACTCTCTGAATACAGAGTCATTAACATGAACTGCAGAGGGAGGAGGAAGAAAGATGAAGGGAGGCATCAACATCCAAGACAGACTATTATCATGTTCTGATGTGTAGGTTCGCTACTTTTGAATCATGTTAGCACAATGCAGGTTGTCTCTGCGGTTTTAAAAAGTTTTATTTAAGAGTGACTCCTCTTTGTCATCTTTTCATCTATTCTACTGAAGCTGCAAATTTTAGTTTTATGGTTTAATAGTTAAACTTATTCCCCACCTGAAATCCTTTCAACCAAACTATAAAGTTTGGAGTTTGTACCAGTGGCATAATGGATTGGAATGGCAAGATTTGTACTAAAAGATGTCCAAAGAAACTTGTTAAACACTCACTCACGCTGTCAGTATGTTTGAAACACTAAAAACATTGCTGAAGACCCAGTTTCTGGAGGAGCTTTGAGGAAGGCTATACAGCAGCAGAGTACCAGTTTTTAGCTATAGGTTTGGGTTGAGATGTTACTGTGGACATTTCAGTATGTTTTCAACACTGTGAAAACCATGGAAAATTAATATACAAAAGGTGTTTAATGAAGTATAACTTTGTTTTACTTTTCTGTGACTGCTTTCAACAATTTTGTTGGATACTGACAATCAATGCAATATTTAAAACTATTCATTTTAATTTTATATGTTTGTATTTCGTTATAACTGAGTTCACTTTTTCTTGCTCAGTCAAAGCAAAGCAAAGTAGGAATTTGTCCAATTAATTTTGTTACATGTAAAATGCCAGATACTTTATTTATTAAAACCGCATATCTATCGTATGACTACAGAAATCAAGCCATAGCCTGAAAAAAACTCACTTCAGTGTGTTGATTCCTGTCTTTGATTGTAGTGTTGTCTTTCAGTCTTTCTAAGAGCACTTCAAAGCATGTATCTGTCCATTAGGTTCTCGTAATAGAAACCTTAAGAATATCTTTGCCTGACCCTTACCTCCTAGTGTGCAACAGTGAGAGGCTGCAGCCGTGTGAATGTGTGTTTGTCTGTGTAATCACATACAAGCAAAGAGAAGAGAAAGGAGTCATTTCAATTCTAAGAAAAGAAATTCTGATAACTAGAGTGTTGTGTCTAGAAATTGAACTTTTCTTTGTTCCGGTATTGGCAGTGAGAACCTTAAAAGGGTCCCTTATGGTTCCAGAAAAAAACTTTTATTCTTTTGTGAAAATACTGCCATGAACTGTATATAAAGGAGTGCTTTAAAGAGAAAGGTTTCTGAAAGCTCATTTGATCCGTAGCCAGTCGCTGTGATCCCAGTAAAATAACTTTGTGCTGGACAAGCCTTGCTGCTGAGTTTTTGTGCTCAGTATGAAAATACTTTAACATCTTACATATATAGATGGTTTTAATGCTTTAATTTAAATTGGGGTAATTTTCTTTCTTATGAAACCCTTGTCTGTCTTATGAACCTCTTTCAATTCTGAACAGTCCGACGCAATTTCCTAAATAATCAGCATTTAAGCTTTTTACTCCATATCTGCCAGTGTAAAACAATGACTTTTGACAACTAACTGTTATTACATACTATATTTGGCATTGCAGTAAATGGCATGAATTTTAAATCGTAGTAAGAAGTAATTACACATCAGCTTATAGGATACTTTAAAATCCTGTTCTATGAACAATTACACATAACAGAATAGGTAACATTAATAGGTATGAGAAAGTTTCACATTATGGTCTCAATGTTGACATAATGTAAGACTGCGTGCCACAGGTGTACAGTGCAGTCAAGTGTAGCTAACCTTAAACTAAGCATACAATACTACTTCATTCGGGAAGGTCTTTAGTAAAGGCAAACCTGTGGAGACATTTCAGATTTTATAATCTCCCATGGAAGAAAGATCTTGACCTGACTCATGCAATATGAAGCTTTCAGGGTTTTTTGTTACATCACAGTGGACTGCACACTTATGTGAAACATAACATGGTAGTTTAGCTAACTGGTCATTATCTGACAGAAATATTGATATGCACTCAAAGAAAAGTGTAGGACAGAAGTTGTTTTTTACAACTACAGGCAGTAATGGCACTTGTCTGCAACAAATTATTTTGTAAATACAGTTTGTACCTGATGAGTACCTCTCTAACAGTTTGACATACACAGAGACTATCCTCGGAGAAAGATGACAGACTTGTCGTTCGTTCAAAGGCCTAAAACAACCTGTGTTCATACTTACCTGAAAAGAACCTCCAGTTATCTTTGACAGTTGTCTGTCAGGATCAAGGGTGGAAGTAGTGTGATGTTGGGCACCACAAAACCACCTTTTTTGGTCATTTTATGACAATCAATGTACTTTCACCATTATCCCAATATTGCCAACATTTAGTGTCAGTATAGGAAGTAGTGTGTAGTGTATGTATGTCAAGCAGAAAGTAAGGGTTTGGAGATGAGGATGGTAATGCAGCGCTTCTGACTTCAATGTACGAGACCATAGGTCACGTTCCATCACAACCATACTGTAATCATAGCAGTGGCAGTCATTTCTAACAGTTTGAGGAGGCACTGATATATGAGTTTGTCCAGCTGCCAGATCAGAAAACACTCAGTATGTGTCGGTTTGAAAGTCAATTACAAACAAGGCACTTTGTTGTTGAGTACACTGTATGCAAGTCATCCCTTGTCCTTGGAAACACTTCACAGTGTCTGACACACACATTTTCACACATGCAACCACAGAAAGACTGCAAGATATGAGATCGCTTCAAGGACCAGGCATACATCAAAATGAGCATCAGAGTACAGGAGGGGCAGTCAGAGAGGATTGTGGGGAGGAAGATGAGAAGATGAGGAGTAGAAAGGATAGCAGAAGGAGAACACGAACAGCAGGAGGAGGTGATGTGGCTCAAAAAGTCCACAACTCCTCAGGGGGTTGTTATAGTTACAATACAGACCCAGTTTCAAAAGTAGTTGAAGTTTCACTTCACCAACAATACCACGTGCACACACACACACACACACACACACACACACACACACACATATTCTGGCATATTATACTTATATACTCTGTATCCCAAAGACGACCTGTCACATTGGCTCCAACAGCAAGGCTCATTATTTTTGGTTCTGATTAAAAAAAAACACAATCAAAACAGTCGTGCAAAACTCCAGATATTAAATTGGAGTTTAATCACAAACACTTTAGTTCAACCATTACTATAGAACAACTGGCATACAATCAGCAGCTTGTTTGTGCAATTTTGAACAGTAGTTTACACACATATTAAACATGTTGGATATTTCAAGGCAATTTAGACTATTATGTCTTAGATTTTATGTCTATAAGAATATTTTTTATAATAAATACATTACAATTAAAGGGATCTTAAAGGGTAATAATAGATCTAGTAGATACAGTAACTTCAATGCAGTATATAACCGTATTGATCATTATTTTCAGGATATAAAGGATAGGATACACAAAATATAATTGAACACCAATACAGTAATACAATACAACATTACAATGATATGAATAAGTAAAATGTGAAATCTAGTATTAAATACTCTGAGTTTGGTGTGCGTCAAAAAAGTCCATGGTGTTTGTCCTCAAAGAATTCTGACTAATGACCTCAGTATTTCTAAAATCCTGGCATTCATTTGATGTTTTTGTTTCTTCTACCTCTGCATTTTTTGAGTTATTGTAGTTTTTATGATATGCCTGAGTAAATAAAACTCACAGACCAACATAAAAGGTTTTGCTTGGCGACAGCCTTTTAGACACACAAACACACAGCTCTTAGTCTCCTTCTCTCTGCTCTCAGAATTAAATCACCTCTGTTCGCCTGTACAGTAGTTGTGTTCAAAGAAAAAATAGCTCTGAGTTTCAGTCGGCTTTACATTAAAGACTTTGTTTATGCATCACATGCAGTAGAGAGGGAAGAACAAAGAGAGATGAGAAAATTGTGTGAGATCAAGAGAAACACAGAGAAAGCAGCACAAATAAGAATAAAAAAATAGGCGGGTTGATGGAACGGGGTGGAGCAGAGTGATAGCTCATTATCGACAGTGGGGACGTGCAGAGATAATTGGATACAGAGGAAGTGGACCGCCTCCAGGCCACCTGTCCAGGGGTTCAGATGAAGTTGCATAAGAAATGCAAGTGGTGAGAAATAAGGGACGCTTCAGGAGAGAATAAGGAACCAAATTGAGAAAATTTGAAAGAATTACTGATATACAGAGTTTTCCAAATGTCAAATATTTAAGGACATTCCCTGTAATCCTACAATGGAGGAACTAAAGGACTTTGAGAAAGGAAATAACCTGCTGCTTTGAGTTGAAGATGGGTTCTGTTCCATATTATACAGATGGTTTATTTAGCAGGTCATGAATATTCTGATTGTGATTGCAGTGATTCATAAACACAAATCTTGCAGCTTCACTGAGTTCTGATCTACTGAGGCTGCTATTGGTGGGGAAAGTGTTATCTCTGTCACCTATATGTGAAGTCTTGAATTTCAAAACATCAACAATAAGTTGGGAGGAGATTTTGTGGTTTCAGGGTGCTGATAAGGTAATCAGTAAGTAAACCTTTAAACTGGATGAAATCCAGAAGCCTCCTTATGCATTAAGGTCTTTCTTAAAGATTGTATACCTTTCCACCTTACCTTTTATCCCCTTTTCCTATTACTCTATCATAAACATAATCATTCTTTGAAATACTCTAAGCCAAAGTGCCTTGTTAGGAATGTAAACACTTAACTGTCTTCTATTGTGTTCTTGGATGAGATTTAACCACTTAACATAAAGCTTTAAACTTGTTAAACCTGACTGCACTCTGACATCATCATACTCAATCTGAACTCGTCTTGGAACAAGTTAACAAACACGATTCAATCAGCAGAATCCCTCACCATCTTCAGAAATCACTTGAAGACCTACCTCTTCTGACTCATATAATATTATCTCTCTCTCAAAAGCAGTTATCAATTGCTTTGCACTTATGTGTTACTCCATGCACCTGCAGCACTTGTGTCAGGTGGAACATGGAGCAAGTGTTGCAGCACTTATTCTCAAAGGCTTCCCCTTGATCTACTGGGGCTTGAATTGTACCTCATTTGTTGATAATTAATCAAATGGATATAATAAGATATACTGTATATTCATTATCATTTTGTACCAACGGTGGTGGTTACACTGGGGGAAATATTCAAACTGAAGACTCCATGTTTATTATGGCTGCACCATTTTCATCAGATGGAACAATGTTTTGTGCATCATTTTATACACATTTCCTATGATTCAGCCTGACATATTGGATACCTTTGGAGACTTTAGGATGCCCACCAGAATTTAAAATGGCGTTTTGTGGGTTTGAACAATGTTTGGCCACACAGTATGTGTTTGTATAGCTACAGCAGGCTGCTGCTTATGAACATTTTTGACTTTTTAATCTCCTCAGAAGAGGCCTTGTTTAATCCTATAAACATCTGGACTTAATATGTTTTATTAGACTGATAAGTAGTTATCAAAACATATTTGTATATTTGTAGTTTGGAGATGGGGTTGATTTTGTTGTGCTTTTTGGCAGGGGCAAGATATTGACCAAATTTCATAAATACAATTAAATTAAAAAGGCATGAACACGAGAGATACACAAATCACAAATAATCACTGTAATTTTTGTTTGACATCTAGAAAAGCATGAAAAGACTGAAACATGTTGTCTCACAATTTTACATAACTCATGTTTCAGGTGATTATTTTATTCAATACTGAGCGCTGGAGTGAGCGGATTGGAACAGAAAGAAAAGAGACATGAAAGACAAAAGAAAAACAGAAATGGAATTAAGACGAGAAGAAAGGATAAATAGATAAAGGGACAGACGGAGGGGAGGATTGGTTTGTATCTTTTAGTGATGACGATTGCGTTCAGCATACTAACGACGGCGCCCCTCAGAGGGATCCGAGCCCTCACACTGCTGCATGACATTGGCTGAAAGTCACCATGGAAATCAGGCCTGTGGGCGGTGTGTGTGTGCATGTGTTTTTCTTACAGGGATTGCAGGGTCTTCATTTATGCCCTCCAGGGCGCCGGTGTTAAATCAGATGTTTGGCTTCCCCTGAGCTGACTGTGAGCCCTGTGTTTACAACAGTGACAGAAGCTAGCTGGATACACTCACACACACCCTCACACATACACCTTGTCATATATATATTGTTTGGCCTGTTATTCTGCAGTTTCTTCTCACAGCAACCAGCAGAGGGGGAAAGAATAACAAAACAATTAATGTTTAACTTCTATATCACTCACAGGAATGTGTTTATCTGTTTGTATTAGATAAGAGTCATAAGTGTCTGAGGAAGAATAAATATCTCTCAAAACTAAAATTGGAAAGGACAATTCTTTTATCTGCAATCGTATTACATATACCACATTTTAAATGCTCCAGAGAATGAAATTAATTCCAGTCAACAGCAGGATGTCGGATTTATTTGTCTGCTCTGCCAGCCGCAGTAGCAGATAACCGTCAGTTTCTTTTCTATTCAGAAATGCCATTTGTCTATTCAGTATATGAAAGTGGCTGTTAAATTTTGCAGTTCACAGACAGTGCAGATGGTGGATGAAAGGGTACCTCTCCTACTAACAACCAGTTTTGTGGGTAAGATGACTGTACTCAGAGGGATTTTACAGCTTTTAACACAGAGGCTGTAGTTATGATATCGTTCTTGATGATGTCTCTTGGAAAGATTCATGAGAGACCTGAGAAATGCAGGAAACATGTATGCTGCTGTGTTTGCCTTGTCAGAAATGACCTTGTTAGTATACTGGTTGTCTGCAAAATGTTTACATTGTGTGTTTACCTAGTGTCCTCTTAGCCAATGAGCACAGGGAGGGACAGATTGCATGTTAATCAATCAATTAACAATCAATACTCTTACTGTTCCATTTCCTGTCAGTGGAGCATCTCTGGATATCTAACTTGTTGTGTAACGTGTTCAGTGTTGCAGAGCTTTTTCTCCCTGTGATGCTTAAGCTTATTTCTTCCTTTGTTAAAAATGGCTTTTTTTAGAACATAGACAAAACCGTTTAGGCAAGCTGTTTCAGTTCATGTCCAAATGGAGAGCGTTGGGTTTGTGTTGTTTTTTTATTTCTGAAACACATCTTTACAGCCTAAGTAGTGCTATTTTAGTGTTTACCTACAAAATGATCAGCTTCGATAATTGGATTAATTTGGACTCATTTAGAACTGTTATGTATTACACTGTAATAATGCTGTGTCTAGTGTTGTCCCGGCTGTCTTTATAATCCCTGTATTAAGGGTAATAATGTGCACTTTAGTATCTTGGTTATTCTTTGATATCCACAATAACCTTATTTTATAAAGGAAATGAGAAACTCAGTTTGTTAAAATGGGTCTAAGGATTAAAAGAAGTCTGGGTAAGGCAGCAGGTAGATTTCTGATGGAAAAAACCCCCAAAAACATGACTTTATTACATACGACATAAGTGACTTTTTACGTGTGAACATGTGCATGACAAAGACAAGGAAAGCATTGCTGTAAAAGCACTGCAGAGGAGCAAAGAAAATACTTCCAAAATAATTAAATGCAAAGTCTGGCTAGAGTTGAAAGTACAATAATTAATTAATAAGTTTAATTAGTTTCTCTAAATAGTCTTTTTGCTGTCTCAATACAGAGCCTGTCGACCAAGTATACTCCAGTCCGTCCAATGCTCTGTTGCACCAGGGTAGAATTTTATCTGTGAGATAAACTATTCTTCTTTTTTAAAATATATTTTTGGGGGCTTTTTGCCTTTAATTAATAGCGCAGCTCAATATGGAAAAGGAAAGGTGGAGAGAGAGAAGGGATGACATGCTAAACTTCTAATACACTTGCCAGTATGCCAGTATTCTTTCTAAGATACGGAGCCAGTGGGGAAGACATTTGATTACTGAACAACAGTACAGTAAATAATCTGCCCAGTAATTGCTTTCATGTGTGTGCATGTAAACAGTCAATGATATTAGGACATCCTCATGTTTTGTAGTAGAAGGAATGTGGTGGGAGAATGAGGTGATGCCAAATTTGAATAAAATACTTTATATACATATCTGTTGACACACCTGCTAAAGCTCCAACAAGTGTGCCGGAAGTGGGACTGCAATCTCTTCAAGTGCACAGTGATATGATTCAAGGCTCTGGTGGGCTCTGGCTGCACATATTTAACTCCTCTAAGCATTGAACCTTATGCGAAAACTATTGCGGCGCACATGTTCCAGCACTTACAACAAAGGCCTGTCAGAGAATGTACAGTATAGAGCCGTCTCCAGGAGTTGTGAGGGCCTCGCCTCCATAATGGTTGAATGACAACAAAAAGAAGGGCTGTAATCTTATCGCCTCTTCCTCATTAATCTTTTTCTACCCTGTTCAAGTTACAATTTGAACACCCTTGAAATAAGTTTTCTTTGTCACAGGAAGAGATGCTAATTATATGAGATTTTGTCTCTTTTCTGGAATGGAAGTGTCTCTTGTATAAGAATTTGTAAGCACATCATAGCATGACAGTCTTTCATTTAACTGTCTAAGATGATAGAAATAGTGCCTAGTTTACAATAATAAATGTGAACACGAATCAATTATGCCTTTGGTAGCAGTTAAATGTGCCTTATGCTGGATATTCATGCTTTTTCATGTCTCATAAGCAGCATCATGTTGGTTATTAGTGCTATGAGCTTCATCTTCAAGACTGATTGCCTTGCCATGGGCCAAAGGCTGCATAGCCACCGGCCTTAGCTTTGATGCTCTATTGTACTAATAGCTTTTTAATGAGCCATAAGTCGCATCCCCATCCAATTGTGCAAAGCATTTTGTGCCCTTCGGCCCATCTCTGCCAAAAGAAAGAGGCTGCCTTCATGCTTCAAAGACATTACCACAGCAATATATAAAGTAGAATACATTATCATAACTTTGACATGAATTACATTGTTGGTTAGCCAATTGTTCAGATGAGCACTAACAGGCATTTGAGAGATACAGTAAGTGTGAGCTAACATACAGTAAATTTACGTATCATTTCAGCTATACGTAAAAGCTTATAGGGAGAGGTTTTTTGCATGTTTTTGCCCATTTACTCTACATACTGTTAATACATCACCAAGTTGACCCTGTTTCAGAAATGTGGGTGTACTTTTATCTTCTGTTCTAGGCAGCCCTTTTTCCATTCATTTCCATAAGATCATTTATACTAAACATTTTCTGCTGACCATTTTTGCATGGACTGAACAGTTTTAGATTTTCTGATGTATTTTTCCTGGCAACCTCAAGCAATTAGTCAATTAAACATGTTGTCAGTCAGCAGATAGTTGATTTTAATATTGGTTTTGGACTGTTGGTTGGATAAAACAAGCAATTTGCAGACATCCCCTTGGGGTCTCGGAAATTATGATGGGCCTTTTTTCACTGAATTCTTAGCTCTGATGGACTTAATAATAAAGTGATTAACAGAAAAAGAATATTAAAATAGTATATATATGTACATATACACACACATATATATATATATATATATATATATATATATATATATATATAATTATATGTACATTGTGATTAAATCACAATATATGAAAATGGTCAGTAAGAATAGTAAGTACAGTTAAAGTAAAAACTGTATTGTTATAGCCCTTAAAATATCTTAGGTGTGCTGTAGCTGAGTAGCATATGTGTGGCTGTCAGAGCGCCGGAGTGTGTGAAAAGTGAAATTATGTGAGAAAGAGAACGGCAGAGGTGGTAGAGGAAGAGAGAGAGAAAGAAGAGAGTGAGCGCACAAGAAGTGGCGCGCGTCTGTCGGCTGTGCAACAAGCTGCAACCAGTAAAGCTATTGGGAGGAGGAAGGCAAAAGGAAAACCCTGGAAGGAATAAAGATCAATCAGGAGATGTGAGAATGTGAAATAGAGAGAGGCAGGAAGAAAGCGAGACGGTATAAGAGAGAGAGAGAGAGAGAGAGAGAGAGAGAGAGAAAGGGGAGGAGGAGACTGTGTAGTGTGTGCAGGCTGAAAGGGAAGTGAAACAGACTGCCGGGGAGCGACTCAGTGAACACTCTGATCAAGAAAGAGAGGAATACAGGAAATACAGGGAAAGTGACAGAGACTGGTTTGATTGGCACACATGTCATGAGAAAAGCGGGACCTGGCAATTTTTGATTCAAGTTTGATCCATTAATGTTCTCTGAGTTAGTGTGGAACTGAGTGAATTAATGAGTTTTCCCAACTCGTCACTTCAAAGCTTTTTGTCTTGCATAGCTTTAAAAATGACGTAAAGAGGTGCAATCAATCTCTGAATGTTCTATGGGGATTGTACACACTCTGTTGGACTGTGCTGTCAAACTTGGCTCTGATTCTTATTTTACCACCTTGGCTCAGCTTCTCTCTCTGTGAGGTAGGTTTTCTGTTTTCACTTGAAGAGGAATCAGAATAGAGATATTAATAAAATGACAGATATATTGTTTTAAATGAGCTGGCAAAAGATGAAGATATTTGAGGAATCTCTTGGGGTTGGAGTTGATAAAGATAATTCAGTTATATGTAATAAATCTGGGAATTTTCTTCATGCAAGGAGCTTAAATGGGCTTATTGGCCCCTTGGGATCCCAGAAAACCCCCTTGTGAACCTCTTATCTTTATGGTGTAAGATCTGAATGCGATGTGTGTCATCTTTAGTGTTTGAATAAGTGCTAAAAAAAAGATACTCATTTCCTCTCTTTTCCCACATTGCACTGTCATGCCTGAAATTTAATTTTTAGAAGCCTAATGAAAAAATATTGGAGTAAATGTGCACTTTTTGCTTGTTCTTACCCTTGAGCTATCATTTTATTCCATGTGCTAAGTGGGCATTTTTGAGCATACTCTACAGCATCTCTGCCTCTTGTTCTCTACCCCTGCCAATCTGGTTTGGCATTGAGCTTGCAGATTATATTTAAGCAAAAAGTAAAGGTATTTTATCCTCGTGCTCAGTGCAGCCTCTCTAAAACAGCTCACTGTGTGGGTACACTAGTCGTGATCCCCACTCGTGTTGTATGGAGGGTGTGAACGTGTCAAGGTTTTTGGAGCTCCTGCGCGTCTTCAGAAGCTCCACGCCTTTGCTCTCAACAGTAATAATTAATTAATAAGCATCACTGATTCATTACATTACTTCTCAACCTGCAGGTCAGAACCTTTAGTGGGTTGTGAGATGACACTGGAGGAGTCATTTATGTAATGTGAATAAATATATTTCTAAGTGTTTGATCATCCCCTTTAATCTCTTTGATAAATTCATTTTTCATTTGAGATGCTTCATAGCCTTCAGGGTATCTTTAATTCAAAGTATTAATAGTAGATAAAAGTAAAATAAACTGTAAAGCAAAGGTAGCAAAGTTCATCATCTTTATGTTTCTTTGTGTACTGAGGCTTTCTTTTGTTAAGAGCCACTGAGCTTCTATGAACTTACTGAACGTCTGGCAACTACATTTGAGACAGAAGTTTTAGTAGTCACATATGTGAGCTTGTGACTTGAGGGTTGAGTGTAAATCCCAGATTCCAGATGTGGTGGAATTTATTGGAGGAAAATAGTTTCAGGATAGACATTAAAAAAAGGCAACATGGACATGCAGGGAAAGAAAACGTATTTGGTCTGTTGCATACAGTTGCATACAGATTCCAAAACTCAAATAAAGTGTTTTCACTGTTTCATCAACTTCATATGATTAGAGCAGACCGAATGGAATACAGTTAACAAAGGGTCTGGTTACACAGTCAAAGTCAAAATCTGTTTGCCTTGTCTCAGTTCTGATGTTAATTATATTATGTTTTGACATGTGGGAGAAAAATAAGTGGTCATAAACTGTGTTTTGGCATCTGATATTGATAAAAATGTGTATAAATGTGGGTTTTTGGGGTATCTATATGTAATATCGATATGTACGATGATATATATATATATCGATATATCTTAATTTCCTTCCAACATAAACATAAAAAGTGATTTATTATTGAGTGTCTGTCAAGTTGTACTATTAATGAAATCTGTAAGCTAAACTTTCATCAAGCACCCACATAGTTGTGGTTGTGCCTCTAAGGTTCAATGATTGAAACAAGTACCCATAAAGAAAATGCAACAAGGTCAAGTGACATCACTAGATGCATATTAGTCTTATTTGTCACAGTTTGACGGATACATTTGCATCACTAGTTGTTTAAAATAGTTGTAAAGACAGATTTTAAGTCAGCATTTTGGTTTTCACAAGCTACTGAAATATTAGCAAATGAACTGAGTCCATATCATTATCATAATTTGTTGAAAATATTTTGTGGAAAAGAGTGATACATTTTGTCATTATCTTTATCTGTAAAAAGACACTATATTTGTTGCTGAGCGCTTTTTCCTATACTGTTTCTGCACTGCAAACAGTGATCTTTAAATTTTATGTTGATGACATTTGAATTTCTGTGGAACTCTTTCTCTTGTCTGCTCAACTGTGTTGTTACAGATTGCACTCAATATTTGACATTTCTGTTTGGCTGCATAAATCCTCTGGGTCTTGAACTCTTTACATTTACTCCTCTGACTGACAGATGATGAAAATTATCTACAGCTTGCACACCAACACTGACCTCACTAATTGTTTGTGGCCATGCATGAGGAGCTGCTGATGCGGTGAAAGACCACAGTGATTTGGATGCTGTCAATCAAGCAGTGAACTAGGCTATAGGGCAGGCCGAGGGTTGTGGTGGTTGCTGGGTCTACCCTGCACAGGCATTCGTAGAACGGACACACTGACATTTATGTGTGCAAATGAGTGTAAAATCATTCCGTAGTAGTTCATGTACTTCCAAACTTGTCAGGAGCAGTTCAACTTTTAAACATTTAGTAGGGAAGACAGATTTGTAGCACAAGATTATTTTAGCCAGTCCTCACTTCTTCAAGGTGCTGATGTAGAGTTATGAGCTTGATCTGAAGGTTAAAATGAGAATTCAGATAATATGGTAAGGATTGTAATATGGTTTTCCACCACAAACAAGTGCAACATTTATCTTTGATTGCTGCAGTGTGTGATGTTGGGCTAGACACATTTTGGTTTATTTTGACAGAGTTGTGCTAGTTTCTGTGTAAAGCCATTTATTCTTTGACTTGTTTTTACTGTGACTTTTCCTCATTGACTACACTTGGATCGTTGCATTTTTATATTCCTCAATTAAATTTCTTTTCAAGACTGTGAAGGCTGTGGGGCTAGTAAACGAGTCAGATGCATAACCCAGAGACATGCAGGAGAGATGTGTCAATGATTCAAAGGCTTTGTTAAGAGCTGGACACTCAGAACATAAAAGCAAAGAAAAACAGGCAGGCAGGTAGAAAGTCAAAGACGACAGGGGAAAAGTCCTAAAAGGTAGGCATAAACAGGTAATAAGAAGGCTAAATGGCAGTAAGCACAATAGTTAGTCTGGCAGGGAAATTAGGTATACTGCAGGGAAACTGAATAGGCAATAAGGTGTGAAAGTCAGGTGATGACTAGAAGTGGGAAATATTGATAAGTGCTGCAGGGTAGGAATAGTTGACTCTTAAATTACAGAAAGTATGTGACACCAGGAAGAAAATATTCAAACATAGCAGTAGCAAGTTAAGCTGTGCCTTAGATATAAATTACTGAAAAGGAAGGAACCTTGTGCACATGTCAAAGGAGTGCTGATAAAAGTTATGGAAGTGTCCCCATATGGACAGGAATACAAAAAGGTCTGTGTGTTTAGTGTGAGTGTGTCTAGTTCCGTCCAGGCATGACAGGTGATGAATGGGTTGGATACCTTGAAGCAGATACAACAAGGAAATAGAGACAACAAGGGTCAGTGCGTACCGCGGTACCTTAACATTAAATGAGTTCAGGGATGGAGGGACGGCTCTGTTTCCTGAAGGGACGAGGCAACGAGAATAAAAAACAGGCAGGAGTGGATGAGAAATGGCAGTATGAGACCACCTTTATATATGACATGTGGTTTGACAGAAAGATTACAGAGGATATTTAGAAGTATTGTCTGTAGTATCCAGGCAACAGTCAGTGCAACTTCACGTCTTCTATCACATGAAACAGTCAGTGAAAACCATTGGATTTACAAAGTAACGTGAAATCCACAGCTGCAAACAGACCTGTATTTATTTATTCAAGGCATATAAATACGAATATATGAATACAAATAATATTATAAAGCAGTTATATCAGATACAGAAAAGGGCCATGTATTTGATGTGCACACAAACTAAATTCTCTAAGGGGGTTTCACATTTAATTTATTTCAGCAAGATTTAATAGCTCTGAATTGATTTTCAATCCTCACATTTAAAAGGTACCCTGTGGAGTTTTCTTCTAAACAAACGGCAAAATGAAAACTGAAAATACAAATTAGCTGTGTCAAATGCCTCATAAAACATTTGCAAAGCCGGGTATTTTAAATATTTTATTTAATATAGCAATCCTGTTCTTTGCTTTTTGAACATGCATTGTTACATTTTATGCTGTTTCTTGCCAGATTGCTGCCACCAACTATCATTATCTACCACAATCATATGCAAGTATATGTGAAACCTTGTTCACGTAGTCCATGACAAATAAAATGGGAACTCCATAGTGTTCCACAGTGCTCCATAGTGCCACAAGTGGCCAAAAACAGAGTACCTTTAAACAAGAAAATAAGTCAATGGTTTCTGGCTTTTAAGCTGACCCTTTTTGACGGTTCAGACGAAACGACTCATAAAAGTGTTTTTGTTTTACTATGATGTTTAAAACTACAATATAACAATGTCAAGCTACTTCCTCAAACAACCACTCTTATTGCTTCTTAATGGGAACAGTGTTTGATTGTTACAACTGACTACAGGTTTATGGCAGTGCTACATTACACCTTATTGGTTTATAGCAAAGAAAATTTACGTCTAAACTTTTTTAACTTTTATCAAAAACCATAAGTGACAAAGAAAACACAGTGTTGCCAGGTTTTAAACATTGACTTAGCAGCAGTTGAAACTCCAGGCAGAATAATCTCCACAGCTATCAGAAAAACACTGATGTTTTTCTCCTGAATGGCAAGGACAACAAGCTGCATCATTGTTTGGCATCTCTGAAATGGCTGAGAGAAAGCTAAATCAATTAGCCTCAGGAGACCACGCATTGTCATTCGCATTGGGTTACTGGTGGCGGGCGGCCAGCAATGGCTCATGAAACAGACGCTCACTCAAGGAAAAAGGGAGGAAAGGACTGAGAGGGAACAGGCCCAACTTATTGGATTTGCTCAGGAAAGTGATTACACCTTCCGCTTCCCTACAACCCTGCCTCCCTCTCTACATGTTAGCTGCTAAATGACAGTGACACACCCTGCCAGGGTGTTCCTCGTGGCTGCTTTTACAGCTTTGCTTGAGAGCCCATCAGAGCCTTCAAGTGCAAACACTTTACCTTGTATAGCTATCGGTTTATGCTGCAAACTGAATTTCCTTGTACTGCCACTAGCAGGGCAGTGGCCTGTGCTTGTGCGTGATTGTGTGTGTGAGATTAATGGAAAGGAGGGCTGCTTATGTCTGTCAGCACATGATATACTGAATATGTGTGTGCATTTGTGTGTGTGTGTGTGCGTGTGTGAAAGAGAGAGGACATGTGTATTGTCTGCAGTGTGTGTTTGACAAATTACTGATGGAATTGGACGGAGCTGGAGTGGCGATGATTAATCAATTAAAGTGTGCAGGAGAATTAGGCTAATGAAGGTGACAGCAGGGCCAGTGTTCCCATTCAGCCATGACTTGGCCCTTTTGATGGGTGTAATGCAGCATTTTACCTGTTCTCTGGGTCAAAACTTTAACTAGTGTTTTGATTAAGATAATGGTTAAAACACTAACAAACTGCAAATCCCTTAAATTACCTGACCTGTGTCTCAGAACAAAATGTGGAAGTAGCGTGATGTTGTTAGTAGTACTTCAGAAGCTGTTAGATTGGAGGTCCTGGTAGATGATTGGATCTGGAAAGCATGCAATCAAGACAATCAATATTGTTTTTTCAGCCTTGATCACACTCTTCTGTTACAATATAGTTTATTTAATAGGGTTTTGAGCCACAGTTGCACTAAATTTTGTTTGTGTGAAATAGAATCAAATTGGTGTGAAGCTGGCCATAGTGTGGATTGTGACTTAATTGCTATGGAGAAATGTGGACACTAGACCAATAAACATGGCACAATTTTTGATTTGGGTATTGTAGCTTTTCCTGCTTTTGCCTTCATTTTTTACACAGAATCATGAACAATTCCACTTGCGAAACATATTGTCTTGACATTCTTTTCCTCTAGTACTCTCACTCTATTTACTTTCTAGAATTACCCGTCTTTGCTATCTATTTTGTCACTCTTTCAAACAGCTGTTATCACGCTTTTCTTCATGGCTCTTTCTTCTTCTAACTGTCTCTCTTTCTCAGCCAGCTGCCCACTATTCTTCCAGCTGTCATTCTTTTCTTCAGGATTCAAGCCCCCTCCTAATAGTGGTGTTTATTTTCTGTCAGGCACTCTTTGTCCTAAACAGAATAGCATGCTTATTACACACACATTCACACTTTCAAGATGCATGTGAGCATTTTGATTCCTACATAGAGACACATTCAGATCCTCCCTGTAGAATTGCACCAATTAGCTGCAGTTATGTACTTTCCTGGGTCTGTTGTGTATTTTTCCTGTGGCTGGATTCATAATGTATTTTATTCAGGCATTTCTGGAACAGCTAAGGGAAGGTTTTTTAACTTTATCAGATATTGGCAGTAAAAGGTGATTTTGATGTTCACCCCTTATAGTCAAAGATCTTATTTTTAGAATTACCATTTTCTGAATTATAAAGGGAAAAACCCTCAGAGGAGATGCATTTTGTAACTTCCACTTAATCTGTGACATCTTGCCATGTATACGTTTATAAGTATAAGTTTACTTTACATTGAATAGTGTTTTTTTTAGAATGAAAACAAATAAAGCAATAATATAAACATATTTGTTTCATCCAGGACTTAGATTAAGCCCAAACTATCAATCTTTAGAAGTCTAAATCTTGTCCTGCTGGATTCTCCTAATTTTTTACTTTAAGGTTGGTTTTACCTTGAAATTATTGAGTTACAGAAATGCTTTGAATAGATTAAATTCGACCATGGTCTGACGTAATTTTTATAGTTGTTTGTAGGGATGTTTTGATTTTATAATAACCTTGCACCTTTTGCGGCTGTTTTGTTCATGACTGTAGTGCTTGTAATTTTTATTGATATATAATATATGTCTTTTGGGACATTTTTTATTGGAGTAGTTTTTATAGTAAAATCTCCTCTCTGCAATTATTCTTACATTAACACTACAGCAGTTTTTTGTCACAGAAAAAAGTGTTAAGCGTACCTTTCGTTTGGTTAGTTTCTGTTGATGCATGGAATTATATGTTGGTTGTTGATGCTGCTCTTTGATTGATGATTGATTGAGTCTGAATGTGATATTGGTGGGCAGGATTGTTTGCCTGGTTACAGGAGAGCATTTAAGACGCTGATCAATATGTTTACAGCCTTTGAAAAGGAAACAGGCTGAGGAGCTTTTACAAGGCCCTTGGATCAGTCAAAAAGAAAGCCATTTACCAAGAGGCATTTGACTAAATTAATGAGCTCAGTCACATTCCTGGCAGAACAATTGCAGTGCCCATCATTCAGAATATAAATTCACCATTCAACACCAACTTGTCTGGCTCAAAAGCCAACCTGACTGTAATGTGTCAATATAGGTAAGAAAAGCTGCAGTACACTTAACATTGTCAAGGTAAAGGTACTGTCAATACATTTGTTGGTAACACATGACATGGAAGAAAAGATTCACTTTCAAACAGTGTAACATAATTGATTTGTTTCTTAAGATTTCAACTAAATGCAGATCAAGGTCAATTTGAGATTTGAGTCTTTATACAAAAACTGTAACATCACAGAATGACAGGATAGTAGACCTTTGTCCAATAAACAAAGTACATATGTCCATGTGACTGTGATTCATCACCTTCAGGTTGCTTGTAATTGTACAAAAATAAAAATGGTCAACAATTTTTTAGACCAAAGAAATTAAAATGTAGTTGTGTGCAAGCGCTGCTCAATCTTCAAATGGGAAATTGGTCCGCAGCCAGGTAGGTTTCTATTCAATTTCACTTGTCATGGACTAAGGCTAACAGACAGGGAGGAAGAAGGCCAACGGTCTTGGAAGCCAACCTGTTCCAAACTTTGGTCCTCATTTAATTTTTAAATTACCCCAAATTTACTGCCACAAGCTTCAAATCATAAACTATGAAGGCACTTGGAAGTCACAGCAAGGTAACAATACTTCCACTCTTAAGTGGAGACACACTGGTTTTATATTCAAGTCTCAGAAAGTGCTGTTTCACGCCACATTCATGTCAGATTTAGTGTGAAATATGACCTGCTGATGGAGTTTAAAATCAACTTGTGGCTACGGTCTGTGGGTTTTTTTTGTGGTTTTTTTTTTAGATGTAAATCTTCAAAAACTGGATCAATACAGGAAGCAAAACTTTGTATCAACCCATTACAATTGTTCAGGAAAATATAATATGTGGAAATTACCTCATGAAAACAAGGAGTAATTAGCCTTAACCACTGTTATTTTGGATGTGGCCATTCCAACAAGTTAAACATGAACATTGGTTGCACACAAGTTGACATCCCATTCGTCTACTTTTACTGCTGTGACATGAATGCATGCTGCAGCATTATTCACCAGAGAGGAAGAGGTAAATCTCCAAAGTAATCCTTGTCATTTGCTGGCACTGAAGCAGACACTTACAAAATCTCCCCTTTTGGCTGGAGTTTCTCCCTTGGGACATGTCCAATGTGAAATGACAGAGAAAGAAAGCAAGGGAGCATTGCCAACAAGAAGACATAAATAATAAGAATAATATAAAGGCAAACAAGGAGCAGCAGACGCAGAGAGATGACTAAACTAAATAATATAAAGGAGCTATCTTGTGTAATGTTATGCAAATTGTAGGCTTGATAATAAGAGCTTTAAGCATGAATGGGTTGCACAAAGAAACAGAACAAACATCATATTTATAGAGGTCTTGGAGTCTTGACATGGTTAGGAGACCCTTGCACCTGCGCAGAGCTTCCTCCCATCCTCCCAACAGCTCACTAATCAGTAGGGCTGGATGGGGATGATGGGGCTTCCGAACCTGCCATCAGCCAGCTGCTTTCTACCAGGCTCCCAGGAAAAAAACAACCAGTGTGAAGCAGTTATGGTGTTTCTGCCAATAAGTAAAAGCATCACCATATTTTTTTTGCCATCAGAAGGGTTGAAGAAATCTCACCCTCAGAGCAGCATGTGGATATTTTGTCATGTAAATCTCCTAAAAATAGTATATATTTCTGTATAACAATCATTATTTGTGACCAAATAAGCAACATTTAGGTTTATGGGAAAAACTACAACAAACTTGCTGCCACATAAATTGATAACTCAAAATCTCCACTAATCTGCTTCATTGGGACTGTATGGGTGTGGTTGTCAGATTTGGTTGACAGAGGCATCAACAAAGTGGGAGAAGCCACTTCTAGAAGTATTTTTCCCTTTGTCAGATGGATAACTATAAATACTACAATACCCATGGGCCTCAGTTGTTGTTGCTATTCAGAAGAAACTATATTGGCACAAGAAGCTAGTTAAAGCACTTTCTGAATGCTTTGTCATTGTGATTTGGAAGAAAATTGATTTACATCCTGAACCGAAGGAACCCAGAAGAACTCCTCCAATTGAACAACTGAACTGTTGTCAGATTCTCAATCTAGTATTGTCTGCTTGTCTGATTGACACAGTGAAATATCTGACTAACCTTTTTTCTTATGTGAAATAATAAGGTTTGGTTGGGTTGAACTTTGGCAGATAATCGTGTGCTCATGCTGCTTTGTAAGCAGCATCAGCCAATATATTCCTTTAGGAGAGTGGCACATTAGAATCATATTTCGAAATGTTTCCCAGATATTTAAAATGTGTCACAAACAGTCTGTAGCACTATAATTCCAATACTCTAACCATTTTTAAACTAAAATGCCAAATATTCTGTAGTTTTTCATTAGTGAATGCACTTGGAATGGCTCTTGTGATTGGCTGCATTTACTTCTTTTGTTATAGTTGCTGTAATTGAATACCTTTGCACTGTTGGTCATACAAAAACAAGACATGTCAGCTTGGGCTTTCGGAAATTGTGATGGGAATTTTACTCTTTTTTCCAGTCAGATGATTATTTGATTAATCAAGAATTACTCTGCAGATTGACTCATTGTGAAAATAATGGTTAGTTGTTTTAAGTGGATTTTCTTGTTTATTTCGGTCTTTTTTTTATCATTATAGGAATATTCATACTCACTACAAACAAAGTTTTGTCCAGGTCACTTGCTTGACTCTTGCAGTTGCACCCATTCATATTGTTGCCTGTTTAATAGAAAATTAATGTTTTTTTAGTGGCAATTTTTAGTGGTAAAATGTCTTTTGTGAGAAAAAGGATTGATATACTGCAACTGGTTTCCCTACAATGAGAAGTCTACCCAGTGGGATTTTGGATTTGACATTTGCTTTTGCCCCAATTGCAGTGAATGGCGTTTAGAGAGATCGTGAAACTGATCAAAAAGTCAAACAATGGATGTGATTACGTCTGTTATGTAAGGGTAATAGGTCAAAATCTGTCTATACATTTTACTGTGTGCATCTATTGTGTGTGTGTGTGTGTGTGTGTGTGTGTGTGTGTGTGTGTGTGTGTGTGTGTGTGTGTGTGTGTGTGTGTGTGGAGTGTTTGCTTTGAGAGGGAATGTTAGAGAGCCTGTGTGTTGACAATCTACTTCAAATTGAATGATGTCTGGTTGTAGTGATTGAATGATTAGGAAAGGGCAGTTACCACATTATCTAATGCAACAACAACCGCCATCTGTATCCAAGAATCTCTACAATTTGAAATTAACAGCAAAAAAATAATTTCATTATTACATTTGATGAATGTCCTGAGAGCTGCATTGCCTTCCGGTGAAATGGAATATGCGTCACTATGACATGCTTTCCATTCCCTGTTGAACTTCAATCTGGATATTATTTTCCTTAAGCATGTTGCAACAAATAACCAGCAATAATTCAGTTTATTAATTTGCACTTATACACATTCAGTAAATAGATCAATCTAGCAATTTAACTACCCTTTCGATGTTCAGCAGGGGAACTCTATTCGACTGATATGGTCTGTTAAGGTCGATAAAATCCTAAAACAGTTTGTAGTTAGAGTAGTAACATTAAAAATATATAGAATTTATATTCACTAACACAAATTGCAAGCTCTGCACGATTAGTATGCGTAACAACATCTGTATTATTAATATTATCATACATAAAGTATGTAAATTCTGCTTTCTGGGCAAGGAGAGGAAATGTGTTTGGGTCATCAGTGACTCACTTTTGTGTTCTACATTTTGTGTGAATGGGTGTACAAGCTACTATGTTCTGGTGGGTCCCTAGTTACACAATATTGTATTTGATTCTTCACTTTTAAAGTTGACATATTTGATCTGAGCAGGATAGTACAGTTTATTTGATGGCAAAGAGATTTAGCTTCATTAAAGAAGGAATATTACTCCTCAAATGTCTTCTTCTTACCTCCAGTTTTCTGTTGACTTTGATGTTAAAGGGTCTTATTGTTCACAAGTATTTTATTTTTGTCTTCCCATTTTAGTCATGGACCACTGACATTAAGTAGTTGGGCTGAATAAGATTCCAACAGGCTTGAGTTATGAACAATAACGCCGGCGGCATTTTGATAGTGACTCCCACCAACAATGTGGGGAACTAGATGAGGACAGACTACTGTCTTGAGAATATGTTCTCCAGGAATCGCTTCAATGGACAACATGGAGCAGGTGTTGCCCCTAAAGGAGGCACAAAGGCTAAAGTCCATTCTCCCAAAAAGAGGGCTCCAAACCCCAGGGTAGCACTAGTTATTCGGGGTAAAATACATCGTCTCTTGCAAGGGTCTGCAGACCACCATGTCCCAGATTCACACCTATATTATGCAGGTATTGAGGAGGAGGAAGAAGGAGTACAGGAGAGCAGAAAGGAGCACAGAAGTGTATATCCAAAGGTTAGCCACAGGGCTGAAGCCTACTCTCCAAAAGTGTCAAGCGGTAAAGGACATGGAGTACCACAGGGGCCACCATGTGTAGGAGAGGTAGAGCTGAACAGAGAGGGATGTATAAGAATACCCTGCACTTTGCAGCATAAGAGCTGCAGATCCCCAGCAAATCTGAAACGAATCTCTTTTGAGGGTGAAATTCGGACAATTCCTGAGGAGATACGACCACCCCTGCACTACAGTCCAATAGGCCCAGACATGAATGGTACTAAATTTGCCGGAGCAGCTGGAAGTGATTATACTTCACCCCGTATTCGGCCAAAGAGACCCTATTCTACTGGTGACTGTGTGGACTACAATTTCAACAGAGCTCTCCCAGGTACGCTGCTGGAAGAAGATGAAGATAAAGAGGAGGAGTCAAGTGCAGTCATTGAGCACATTCTGAAAGAGCTAAGGGGGATCAACAAGATCCAGGAAGAAATCTCCGACCTCAGGGATTACCTGACCTCAGTTCGAGGATCAGTTGAGGAAGTATCATCCTGTGTAGATGCTGTATTGTTAGAGATTGAGGGCATTCGTTCTAGCAACAAGGCTGGTTCAGGGGTACACGCAGGTACCTGGTCAGGGGTAGGGTGCAAAGATGGACAATCCCCCCGCAGAAGGCCTGCTAGTGCTTATGGCAGTTTAGGGAGTGCGATGCCAAAGTCTCATTCAAATCTTTTCCCCCAAGTTTGCAATGAGCGCCATAGCACCCATGGAGAATTACTGTTACCAAGAGCAGAAGAGTCTACTGTGTCCCCAATTGCTGAATCGATGGATCAACAGGAACTGGAGGAACAAGAGGATACCTCGGACCATAGCTCCGATATCCCAGTAGGTGCCATAGCAAGAAAGCTCAGCTTTGGCTACCTTGAAAGGCAGGATGGCCAAGACTGTCCCAGCACGAGCTCCTTGTCCTCTGGTCATAGTTCCAAGTCTGAGTCAGATCTAGAGAGACCATCTTGTAGTCATGGAAGGAAGCAGCAAAGAGCTGATGAGGGGGAGGAACATTGGACTAACATTGGACCACCACACGGTCCCACTGGGGAATCTGTGTGGCATAGGGAAACTGCTTACCTTAGGGGCAGAAGTCTGGAGGAGCATGGTGAGAGTCCTCTTTTCTGTGAAGGAGCTGGTAGCTGGGATCAGTACAGAGGTGTAGGACAATATGGTACATCAGGGCAGTGCTCCACAGGAAGCTCAGAACATCTCTCTGTTCGCTCTGGGAAACATTACAACTCACCTGCCAGTACTTCTAGCAGGGAGGAGAGGCATTCTCGGAGGAGAAGGCATCAAACCCAATCTGGAATTCATGTTCCAACAGATACCAAACTTGAAAACCCCACTGTAGGATATGAGTGTGCTGCAGATTTTTCTTACCCTCAAAGTTCTGGTTACCATTCAGTTGATGGCCCTGATGGAGAAGCAGAACAATTCAACTATGGGCAATCAAATGATCTGAGCTACACAGACTGTCAAGTTGATACCTATCAGGAAAATTATTTGGCCTACGAAGAGTCTTCAGCCGTGACATGGACTGATGCATCCTTATGTACTACTGTAGCTGATGTGGATAGGCCATTCACCCAAACGACTGAAGCCAGTAACCAAAGCTTAGAAAACAAACTCCCTCACCCTGGCAGTGCAGACATCCAAGCTGGTGGTTTCAATGTAAAGCGCATAGGCCGAGCTGTACTTGATTTTAGCTCTGCCTTGCGGGGAGCATTGCGCAAACTTGAGGTACCTGCAGCCCAGAATCCTGGAGAGGAAACAGACTTTGAAATATCAATGACTTCTGACCTATCTACAGCTGAATTGCCTTCAAAACCTTTATGCTATGAGGCACAATTTGAACAACCATCTGACAAAACCCTGATAGGTGGTGTGGTTGATTGTAGTTATGCTATTGGGGAATTGAGTAAAAACGATACCCAAGACAAACTGGATATTTTCTCTGTGGAGCCTATGCCTGAAGAAGCCAACAATAGCCTTACATTGGAGTCTACAGACACCTGCCAACATCCTACTCGTTCGGATAAGATCCCCCAATTCCCAGAAGAACTTTCAGTCTGCCCTGACCCAATTTCCAGTAGCACTGCAGCCCTGCATCCACATGATAGCCTTACAGAACAACCTGCAGAGGGGCCTGTAGAAGGTCCTGCAGATATGACCGTTAAAGCTCAGCTTTCACAATGCACCACTACAGAATCCCTCTCAGTGTCCCTCTTGGCTGATGAACCTACAGCACTGGAGGAGCAGAGAGAAAATGAGGTACCACAGCCACATCAACCCGTCACAGACATTGTGGCCCAAGTGGGCAAAGCAGAAGGAGATGCAGCAGAGCTACCCATGGATATAAGCCAGATGGATGAACGCAGGCTAAAGTGCCTGAGGAGCTTCCAGCAGATTCTGCGGGAGAAGAGGGAGACCAGGCGCAACCTCACCAGTATGACCATGTCCACCTTCTCTCAGGATGACTTTGAGCCAGGTAGTCATCCCTGGATTTTAAGTTGGAATCAAATTTTGTTTCAATATGTTGCACTTTGTCTTGGTCAGTAAATTTCTGTAAATGAGTCATTTGTTAAGTTTCAGATCTCTCTCTCAGAATTTTTTTTTATTTTATTCCCACCCTTTGTGCTTTAAACAATCCTTGGGGTAAAAAAGCATTGGTATTTTTTGTATTTTAGTAAATAATTTATTTTCATAATTTAATGTTTAAACGGATAGATGTTATTTAACTTTTAGTGATCAGAAAAGTATTGGCTTGTTTGCTCAAAAACGTTTCTCTTCCACCCCACCTTTTTGTCATCAGAACTTCTTACTGAAACCTTTTCGTCTGTTGCATTTGCAGTGCAATGTATATATTGATAAAAGGTAGTTATATACCCCCATTCCAACAGGTCCCTTGAGTATTTACTGTAGCCTACCGAATGGTCTCTGCTGATACTATAATATTCTGCCCCCTTGAGATCGATGTATCACCTGCCATTCATGAATCCCTTACTCCTCTCCGAGGCTCCAACGATAGCCATTTGCTGAATTAGAAAACATTAATTATCTCCTTAGAAAGCAAGCCTGACATTAAAGAGGAAGGAGAAGGGAAATATTAAGAGACATTTTCATGATAAATTATACATGTTAATGAAACATTTATAACCTCAGAACCCTGTCTATCTGAAAAGTGAGTGGCGGCATTGCTTTTGACATTACACAAGCATTTAGAACAACATGAATAATCCAGGGTTTGTCTTGTTGTTTCGCATGATAAGTCAAAATTGTCCATGACTGTTTTTCTTTTCTGTCTGTTTCTTTTTTTCTTCTTATGCTGTTTTACAGATGGAAGTCAAGATGGAGATCAGGTTACCTCTTTTGTGGTTTCTCTTCTGTTAACATTATTAACATGACATCCTCAAAAAGTTTTTCTTTCTGTACTTTTTTCTGTATATTCTTTGGACATTTTCTCATGTCAGTGTTCTTATTTAATTTTCCTTTGTATTGTGTATATCACTTTCTGTCAGTTTCTGAAAAATAGCTTAGGTTTTACTAGATGTCAGTCTCAATACATTTGTGCTCTACTAAGAACATTTGTTGTTTCAGTCATAAGTGTAACAATGTCATATACAATATTGACGAAAAATAATGTTGATGTCAAGTCTGTTAGGGTACCATGTTTGTATGTCACTGCTGTATTTTCTTTAATTAGCTATAAAAAAAAAACCATGCTGTTAGGAAGCAAAAGTCAATATTCAGCGTACGTTTACTGGAAGCATGTGTGGTTTGGCAGGTGTTTACAAGGTGAAACCAGATTTATGATGAAGTATGATTGATTGAAGGGCCCTCTTTGGCATGCAATACTGAAACTCAACCAACCCAGTTCAGTCCCAGTGCTTCTCTCTCTCTGTTTTTTCTTTTCACTTCACGTTTCTCTCGTGTTTGTGCCTGTGCATGCTCCAATGTCATGAAACCAATAAAAGCTTTCAGCCTTCAAATGGCTTAATTTGTGACCTTTGACGTTCTATTTCAGAGCCGAGATCAAGATGGTGACCCCAGCAAGCACCCATGGGCCAAGCCAGGGTCAGTAAACACTTTTTGGTGTATTTGTGAATGAGAATATGATTGCCTCAAAGCAGTGTTTGCACCTGGATTTCCTTTATTTAAATATTGATCATCACATTTTCTGTTTGTGTCTGTACAGGGGAAACACACCGTTTGGCATTGACAGCATGCCAGACCTCCGCAAGAGGAGGCCCATACCCCTTGTTAGTGAACTGGTGAGTACATATCACTCAATATGCCTCCTGACATGTTAATTTGGACCTTTATGGAACCTTGACTTTTTCACAACTTAAACTAAACATTGTTAAACTATATGAATACGAAGAACAATTTGAAACAAATTCAGACATAAGAGCTCCTTTACTCATCAATTAAAAATGTATTTAATACTGCTGGTGGCATTTGATACTCTGATCAACATGGTGTTGGTTTCCTATGCTGCTGGATTGCGTACACTGTTAGTTTTTTTTTCTCACTGCAGCTACTGTTGGTTATTGATTTCTGCTGTAATGGCCTGTTACCTTTTGCTTCAGCATTGGAAGTAGCAGAAAAAAGTCATGTTAACAAGCTGGCGTGATACCAGTTTTACATGTTACAATCAGCTAATTTGACCCTTCAGGAATGATCACTTGCACTTTCCTCATGTGGCTACAGGTAAATGACAGATGAAGGAGAACTTCTGTAGTGCACCCACTGTGTAATATAAAAAATTTTTTGCAAGCACCGAATTGCTGAATTCAAGGTAAAAGCTGCTGATCTTCTCAGAGGGGAATCAGTTTGTTTGTCTCTAACCTTTGTTTTTTTTCCCCCTTCTTTTTCCTCGCACCTGTTGTCTCCTTCCCTTTGTTGGCCCTCAGGCTATGGTGAGTAAAAGAGAAGTGAGATTTTAGCTGCTCTGTCTTATTGTTTATTTGATGGGTTTTATTTCAAACTCTCTAATGGTCCTGATGGTAGTAAAACATTTCAATCTTCTCTGTGTGAAGTTTTCTTAAGTGTGTTTACAGAAAATTGGTAAGAGCATGCACACACATACTGTCATACAAATATCATCAAATTCATTGTTCACCTGTATTTCAAAATGTTCTGACAAACACAAGAAAAATCAATTCCTTCTTGGGAATGCTTTTAGCTTCCCTCAGCCAATTGATTCTTAGAGAGCGAGAGGCGTTTTCTCTGATTGGGTTTTCAGCTACAAGTCTTAATTAACAGGTTTGTTTTGCTGTGATTCATCAAGTCAACAAATAAATAACACACCTGCCTCTCTAAACAAACAAATACTGATAAATGTTGTGTTAAATTGTGTCTTTCTCCCTTTAGTCTCACATTTACTTTGAAGTACTTCAGGGAGGCTCAGACGTATCTGAGTAGTTAGAACTGTGAATATTCAGTCACTGAGATATAAGAAACTTGACTCATCTGATTAAAGAAACTTGTCTCGTTTGATTTGAAGGGGATCCTCTGGAGTGAAGGTTACACTCTCAACAGCAGAAAAAGCAAAAAAGAACCCATGAGGTTTAAAGAGATACAAAAGCTCTGTCTAGTCAAGTCTAACTTCAGCTTACGCAAATCATAAAGAAGGAAATTGTACAGATGAGATTGAAACAATTTGGAGATAGCAGCCCAAAGAATTAAAAGCAAAAAAGTTCCTGCAAATGTGCGTTTTCACTCTTTTTTGTCGCCTCAAATGATTAATGCTAGCCTAATTCAAAACTCACCGGAGCACTGTGCCCAATCCATGATATATATCCACACAGAACACAGCTTTGTTCACCAACATTAATGCTGGATGCATTGATTGAAAAGCAGCACATTTTCAGACCCCTTGCCGGGCGCATTCCTGCTACTGTACCTTAACTTCTCTTTTCAGGTGATAGCATGTCTTCTTATGTGGTCTTGTAGCTGTCGGAAAGTTCTCTGTTGAGTTATTAAGATATCTGGAGATCTAATAATCTCAGCATTATAAAAAATAATATTAAAAAAGACTACTCTTGGTGAGCCATAGCTGGAGAGATTAAGCACTTCACTAAGCAGTAAGGTCTGTAATACATTTCAGAATCTTTGTGGACCTGTTAACACAATATTCAGGACATAGTCACCTGGCATATTTGCTATCTCTACATAATGAATCACTATGGAAACAAGTCTTATCCTTGAAATTTTCAAAGTTGTTTGTGAGTTAATGTCTTCAAGTAAAATAAAGGAAAAAAAACTAAATACTAAACTAAAACTCCAACTAAGAAAAAAGCCTCATTGCACTTCATTCAAATAAGAGATATAGAGTGCTGTAGCAAATGGCAGTAATCACTTTAACTTAATGATAACTGACAGCATGTGTGAGTGAGAGTGAGCTGCCTTGGTTTAAAAAAAACTGTGCATCTATTTCAAGGACATTTCTCAGGTGTATCACAGCTTTAAAGTGCTGCTGTAGGATGAAAACTGCATTTGAACTCCAGCATATCGTTTATGCTGCAGATGAAGGAAGACCAAAATCCTGTCCAAATCCTGTCCAAACCATCCTGCTGCAGCACATCCACCTTAACACACATATTACACTGAAACACTATAGAGCACTAGGCTATTTCTTGGCTCTGAGCAGTTGCCATGCAACCAGTGATAACTCCAGGAAGTTACTGGTCCCAGTCCAGAAACAGTCCTGATAGCTCACCTGGTAGAACTTGCCCCATGTACCAAGGCTGAGTCTTTGCTGCAGCGACCATGGCTTTGTCTTTTACCTGTGGGCCTTTGCTGCGTTTCATCCCCTCTCCCTGTCCCCCCTTTCCTTGATGTCATAGGCTTTCATTATCAATCAAAGGCGAATATATAAATGAGAAGATAAATACCACTGTCATATTTAACAGATAGATATGACAGTGGTTTTAATCTTCTCATCTAACTCTTTGCAAGAAAGCGTGTTTCCCAAAATGTCAAACTGTTCCTTTACTCAATAACATCTCTCAGTTTATCTTTAGTTATTATCAGTTCAATAGTCAGTACTAACTACAAACGCTATAAGTAACATCCTTAACTACAATACATTCAGTGAAGATGCTTACAAATGTAATAAATTAAACATGTGTGAGAGTTTGTCCTCAAGGAGGGAGAATAGGATAGATGTGTAACATGTTTTCAAAAGTCTTTGTTCAACAAGAGTTTCCATGACTATCAATGTTGAAAGAGCCCAACATCACACAGAGAATTGATTTCCCTTTTTTTTTAACTATAGATTCTGTTTGGCTTTTTCTTTCTTCTTTACCTTGTTTGTTTTTTCTCTGTGGCTGTTGTGATTGATGATTTCTCTCTCTCTCTTTTGTTTCCAGTCTATGATACAGTCCAGGAAAGCTGGACTCGCCCACACACTGGCCACACGGACCTCCCTGAAAGACGAAGAGCTTGTGAGTGGCCATATGCCACACACACACACACACACACACACACACACACACACACACACACACACACACACACACACACACACACACACAAATATATATGTATATATATATATATATTTATATTTACATATAGTATATACTGAAATGAAGATATGATTTTATGCAAGCTCAATGTCAGCTAACAGGGATCCACACAAACCTTAACTTGTATTACAGACAAACACACACACAGTTTTTCATCCTTTTCTCGCCAACCGTACTTTTTGAAGATCCAATATACTGATATACCGTAGGCTCTGAATTTTGCTGAGTCAACTCCAGGCAGCATCAAGTTTTAATAGAGCCAATGGCAGCAAGGCTTCACTGACTAGATGAGGTTTCATTATTGTTTATTATGGTATTGTTTTCACTGTGCTTTTCCTACTCTACTGTGTCAAGTCATACATTATATTAGGTGAAACATGAATTATTCAAATGGTTAAAGAAGGTCAGTGAGTGTATCAGAAAATAATACAGTAGAGAACAAAGCAACTGGCAATTTTGAAGCATTAGAATTTATTTTAAAAAAGTGAATAATAAAACATTAAAAAAATAATCTATTTTTAGCCTTTGACAAAATCTAGTTTTAATAACTTTTAATGTTTCTGTTGATATTGTGCTTGGACTACTTGGTGCATGTTCACATTGCTTAAGCTGGTCCTGATATTTATTACAAGACCTCTGTTTTTGATTGTATTAAAATGTACATAGGTGCATGTTTCTGGTCATTCCGATTATGCTATTCACTGACTTCACTGACACTGACATATATCCAGAACATGCATATGTGCCTTGTATCTTACTGACCATACCAGATTTACAGGTGAGTGTTGAATATATGTGCAATGTTAGCTGTTGCATTATTATCAAATATACGATTATTATAGTGACAGATGGAAATAGCATATGTTCAGAAATATGCAACATTTTGTGCTGGTTCGAAAACACAGACACTGAGCAGATTGTCTCAAGCTTACAACCTGTGAAAACATTAAAAACTTCTGTAAACATGATGCTGAAATCTTTTAGCCATCAACTCATCCATACTTTTAGTCATAATAACACTGGAAAAAACAATGGTAGAAGCTATATGAATTGAACAAACGATTGAACACAGGTTAGATCAACAGAAGCAAACGAAGTTAGAACAAGATTGAGTGAAATCAGAGGCAGAGATGACAGCATGAAAAGCATGTAAACATAAGGCATGAGAAACCCATAAAAGAAGTAATTATTTTTTATTATAAAAAACAGTATTCCCTACCATTAATACCACAATATCACCATTTCTACTATAATAATAATAAGCATATTATAATCACTCACATACCCCCCTTTTTCTTCTGTGTTTACCAAATCAAGCTGGGCTTCTAGTCAAGGTGTCCTCTCATCCTGTGGAGATGTGTTCACCTCCTCCCACACTCCTCCTACAATGGACAACAGCAGAATTTAGTTAATCAATAAAGAAGCCAAGAATGATAAAAACACAAATTAGCACTGTCATACACAACCACATTTCTATATAATTTTAGTGGTAGCCACCTTCAAATTATCCTTTTATGAATTTTTTTAACACCATTCAACATCATTCATTAATATCACAGACAATTCTTTCTTAAATGTGACATAAAATTAGCATGTACAGGAGGAAAATGATTGTAGCTCATATAGTTAATAAATCTTTCCCTTTCCATTGTTGTTTTCTTATTCTTGTTTTTGCATTTTTCTCCATTGATCTCCTTGCATAAATCTCTCATGGCCTTTTCTCTTAACCTGCTTCTTTTCTTACATCCTCTACCTCTGTCTCACTCCTCCTCCATCCATCTTCTTTTCTCTCTTTGCTCCAATAGAAAAACCATGTGTATAAGAAAACCCTCCAGGCTCTGATCTACCCCATCTCTTGCACCACGCCGCACAATTTTGAGGTGTGGACAGCCACTACGCCCACCTACTGCTACGAGTGCGAGGGTCTGTTGTGGGGCATTGCGCGGCAGGGTATGCGCTGTGCTGAGTGTGGGGTCAAAGTGCATGAGAAATGCCAAGAGCTGCTGAACGCTGACTGTCTGCAAAGTGAGTAAAGTTATTAATCTACCTAAAAATTTATTGAAAGCCATAAGAACATTTTACATCTTACATTGTTCCAGTGGTTACTATATATATATTTCGCATAATTTGAACATGTCATTTCTAGTTTTAGTTTTTTCACTTTTACTCTCTTGAACTCATCATCCACCTTTCTCTTCTGTTTCCTCTCATCAGGAGCAGCTGAGAAGAGCTCCAAGACTGGGGCGGAGGACAGGACGCAGCACATCATCATGGCTATGAAGGACAGGATGAAGATCCGTGAGAGGAACAAACCAGAGATCTTTGAGGAGATCCGGAAGCTGTTTGACATCAGCAAGATGGTCCACGCCCAGCATATGAAGAGCATCAAACAGAGCGTCCTGGACGGCACCTCTAAGTGGTCAGCCAAGATCACCATCAACAGTAAGTTCAGTGAACATTTCTACTTGCTAAAAAAAACTACCAAACAGTTCCTAAATAGTTACCTAGATACTCATTGGGAAAATGTACCTTTTAGATATTGTTGTATTCAATTCATTTTGAACTGGAGTAAATATGTTTTAGATGACAGAAAGCTTGAATGTACGGCAGTAATCTTTACACTGTCCTTTCCTGAGTTGTCATTACAAAGTCTCTTCTGTCTCTCTCTTTTTATCAACTATTATCACACTGAGTAATATTTCCTTCTTTGCTCTTCTGGCTTTTAAAAGACACAAAACATTACAAAAACATGCTTCAGAAAAGTAAAACCCTGACATTTTCTTAAATATTTAAATACTGTACATGCTCTATCTTGGTAACCCAAATATTGACATTTTCATTTAAATAAATGTCTAATAATAAAAAATAGATGCAATCCAACTTTATAGTAATGCATCATCATCAAGGAAAATTATTCAGAAGTGTGATGATTCCTTTCTCTCTCTCTTCTCCAGTTTCTCTATTATTACTAATGCACCTACTGGGACTTAACAGTGTTGGCTTTTAGCAACAATCTGCAGAATATACTCAAGGTCACATGGCCTTCCTCTCAACTTCCCATAGCCTGTTGACACATGCAATCTTTAGTATAAAGCAATATGTTCAATAAGTGAAACTAATCATGTTCTTGGTCATTTCTTAAAATTTTTTTCAGGTTAATGCTTAAGATGTTTTTATAAAATATATATATATATATTTCATATTTAATCGGAAGTCAGAAGTTGAGACATGAACTTAGCTGACCTCCCACCCATTTTCAGGCACGTTTTAAAACTGTATGACATTGGTAGAAAGTTAAAAAAGCTGTTTTGCTGCACATTCAAATCCCAGGATTGGGTAGGAAAAGATGGATGGCAAAACTAATCAACAGTTTAAGCCTCTGGGCCCTCAAGAAACCTGAATAACACGACGGAGACGGCTGTGAAAACCTGCAGTTGTGTGAATGTGAAGCATAGTGTCGCTGAACCAGAGTCAGGTTTCTCAAGATAAATATGTCAAAAAAAAATCTCACATTTATGAAAGTTTCTTTTTTTATCTGTCAGTCTTGTTCTGAAGTGTTTAGAGAAACTTTAACGGGTTATCTGCAAGCTTCATTAATTTAAACAAACATGCCTCCCCACCTCTCCTGTCCTCCCTTTGCCAAACATCATCAGGACTGCCGCTGTTACCAAAGCAACCAGACACATCACACCATATAGTGGCAGCAGTGTTGCCATGGCAGCCATCACACCTTGTCTCCCTGATCACCAGTGATGATCTCCATTAAACAGGAGATACAGGGACAGGAGTTCAGCTGGAGCTTTTTTAAAATTCATTCACAGTCAGGTGCTAATCATTGTCACTTACTTTTCTGCTGATCAAGGTCAGTCCACATACTCACAGATATTATCAGGGACTTTTTTATGTTATAAAAAGATTTTTAAAAATGTGTTAGGCTAGATTTTAGCTAAAGGCTTCAAACATTTTTATAAACTGAATATTTGCGAAGTGGTTTCTCCTCCAGTGTGGCTGCTGCTTTCTGTACTATGATAAATGAGATAAAACCCATATTTGTCACAAAGCTTTACCCAATGCTGTCCTTTTAAACAAAGTGGAGAAAAAACGACAAACATTCTTTTAACACGTCTATAAATTACTCAAGTTGTTTGAAATTGCCACGTTTAAAGTTTTTCATCAGATTATTTTTTCATTTTGCATAAAGCAATCTTGTCCCCAATCATTCAGACACACTTTGAACTCAAACTCAGTTTTGTACGTAAGAAAAGTAATTGAACTTGATAGTGAGGATATGTGGCTGACAAGAGACGCTCTACAGAGAGCTCTTTGAAAAATCCATTGATTTCATTAGGGAATATCTCAGCCAATTAATATTCAAAATTCCCTTCAGCATAGATAAAATATGTCACCAGCACTGAATCAACCACTATAAGATATTACAAGGACTGATTTGGACAGGTGTGATGTTGACTTTCAGTGCACAGGAAGTCAAATGCTGAAATAGTTTTGTATTTGTACAAAAACAATATAGTTTTTGTGTTTCAGAATGTGGCTTTCACCTGTAGGTATAAACAAAAATTTTCTCTGTAGCACATTTTAAGCTTGCACTGATCCGGTGTTAGATTGTTGCTGGACCGGATCGGATATTGGCCATAACTAACCAATCCATATGAAATACAGTTTCTTCATTAATGTCATCATAAAATATAGTGTTTCACTTTCACTGTGGGCTACTGACTCAAATCAGTCCCTGTCCTCCTGTTACTGTACATGATCCCAATTAGTTCCCTAAAGTGTAATACACAGATTTTAGATTTAGGAAAAAGAAAACACTGGTACTGAATCAGGAAATGGTATTAGCTGAGGAGTTTTGATCAGTGCTCTATTTTTAGATAAATAGTTCAACAATTTGGGAAACGTACTTATTCGCTTTCTGGCGGAGATTAGTTAGGAAGTTAGTTAGGCTTACCACTATTTCTTGGCTTCAGCAGTTGCCAGGCAACCAGTCCCACACATAATCCCTGGTGAAACGATCAGTTGTCATTTCAACACTTAAATCTGTATGGATTAAACAAATGAGATACATGTTAATTAGTAAATTCAGATGTGCTAGGAGGCATATTTCATTATTGTTGGACAGAGCCAGGCTATCTCTTTCCCCCTGTTTCCAGTCTTTGTGCTCAGCTAAGCTAAGCAGCTGCTGGCTGTAGCTTCATATTGTATGGACAGATATTTGACTAATTTTAATTTATGCTAAAATGTGAATAAGCACTCGTCAGCCTTCCTTGAGTTAAACAACCTCCTTGTTACATGTTGACCTTCCGTCTCAAACAAATGTCTCCAGACTCAATTCATGAGCCTTTAATCTCCATCTATCAAAACAGTTTTCTGTAACTTGGATACAAATGGAGCCAGACAGAAGGTCTGCTTTGTTATCTTGACAGACTGGTACAGAAACAGTATATAAAGGGCATCACTACTGGTACATACCTGAACTCTCTGGCTGTTTTTTTTACCTTGAAAGCCAGGCCAGGTCACTGCTTCGAGTCTTTTTAAAAGACCTCTTTGGCTACTAGCAGCAGAACATCGGTGACAACAGTTGTAAAAGTAATTTGGTGAGAAACGTTGTTACCCAACATCTGCCTGTGAGTCACGAGTATTGTGTTACAAGGCTTTGTATAACTGTGTGGGTGATATCTTGTGTTTTTATGTGCGTGTGTGAATGAAACAGAAAGATGATGGTAACGAGTAGGTGTTTGTTGTTCTTATGCAATTTTCAGAGTCATTCCCTCTGTTTTTTCTTGTGTGTGTGTGTGTGTGTGTGTGTGTGTGTGTGTGTGTGTGTGTGTGTGTGTGTGTGTGTGTGTGTGTGTGTGTGTGTGTGTGTGCCTGTTATCAGTTGTCAGTGCGCAGGGTCTCCAGGCCAAGGACAGGACGGGCTCCAGTGACCCATATGTCACGATCCAAGTTGGGAAAACCAAGAAAAGAACAAAGACCATCTACGGCAATCTGAACCCAGTCTGGGAGGAAAAGTTCAGCTTGTAAGTTCAGCTTGTTATTTTCTTCCTGGTTGTAAAGCTCAGCTGCAGCCCTCAGAGATCTGGCAAAGTGCAGAAAGACAGTGTCACTGTCAAATTCACCTTGCATTTGTGTTCGAATGTTTCAGATGGTAAACCTAGACAGATCATTCCAGTTATTTGGAAGTGAGGCAGACATCTTTAGTATACCACATCATATACAATACATGGAGTCGTATGAGACACCTATGAGAGTATGCAGGGCCTTCAGGAAGAAGTACAAAGTGCTAATTATGCAGATTGGATGCTGCTCAGAGTGTTATATTATTATTACATGTAAACATAATATAATATTTGTTTTTTGTACTGTCAGATCCAACTAGCAGGTCCTCCATTGTTATTCAGTGCATATATTACTGCATTATTATAACAGATTAATTAACAAGAAAGCAACTATTGCTGTCAAAATGTCAAACATGTATTTTACAAAAGTGATATTTGAATGACATTATTAGTACTAGTGTAAGGAATAGGTACATCAGTGCATTTGTGAATGCCAATGCACCTGTTATATATATTATTGTTTTTATAGTATAGTATTTCTTGTGTGTTCTTATTATGGTAAATTCAGGGCCAATTCTACACTAGGTAGAAAAACGTGTGTGATGCATTCATATGAAAGGAGAGATTTTCAATATGTATTGGTAAAAATCAGATCCAAACCTGACAAAGTTTTTCTGAAAAGTTATTTTACCTTTTAGTTCGAATTTTCTTTATATTAAAATATAGATAATTAAATGCCATATAAACAACAGTTATATGCTAGACATCTAAGAAAAGCCATCTAAATAGTTTTTCCCTTGGTGCACAGTTTTTAAATATATTTGAACATATGTTTACTTACTTACTCCACCTTAGCCATCTGCTCTACCACTCACACATTTGTCAAAACAACCCCCCAACCACCTGTCTGCTGTCTCCACAGCGAGTGCCACAACTCATCAGATCGTATCAAGCTGCGTGTTTGGGATGAAGACGATGACATCAAGTCACGAGTGAAGCAGCGTCTGAAGAGGGAGTCTGACGACTTCTTGGGTCAGAGCATCATTGAGGTCCGAACTTTGAGCGGAGAGATGGACGTCTGGTACAACCTGGGTATGTAGTCACTCAGAGCTGTGGGAGTAGGGGAAACTGGGTCTATGGGTGTGTGTATATTTCTGTGTTTGTGAGATAGATATATAATTGGTATGTATGTGTGTGTTTGTGTTTGGGAGTGTGGGTTTTGCTCATTAGCACAGCATTTGGAGTGCTCAGTGATTTAGTTGTCATCTTAGATTCAAGTTCAACTTAAGTTCAACTCTGAGGGATGTATCACTTTAGAGTAATTGTGTGCGTGTGTGTGTGGGTGTGTCTCCATTTACAGAAAAGAGAACAGACAAGTCGGCAGTGTCTGGTGCCATTCGTCTTCAGATCAGTGTGGAGATCGAGGGAGAGGAGAAGGTGGCACCGTACCACGTACAGTACACGTGCCTTCATGAGGTAACACACACAGATACACACACACACACAAACTTACACCAGTAATGTTGAAACTGACAGGAATAAACTGAAGTAGCAAGTCTAGGAGTAACTGAAGGAATCTGTCACTAATACACACACATGCACACTGGTACATTAGGAGTCCATAGAGTTGGGCCCTTATCAGGAACAAAACATAGGTAGCAGCAGGTCAATAGCACACCATTTAAGAGAGAGAAAAGCAGGAGCAAATCCTCACAATTAGATAAATGATCCAATGAATGATCTGTATTATGACTTTGCAGCAATTTGTAATCAAAATTTTTGTTGTTTAATTCTCTGCAGACACAGTAGACCAATCTATTAATTGACAAATTGTTTAAGCATTAAATTTGATGTTTTTGATCAAAAGCCTTTCAGTTTTGTCAAATTGTCTCTGATGTTTGAGGTTGTTAACATGAACAGACAAATCCTTTAAATTGTAATTATGCAAGAAACCAAAGTTGCTAGATGTGGACAGTCACCTCTCTATTGTATGTTGGAGGTTTCTCTGAATAACTGCTGGCTGTCCCTTCTTTGAACACTGCTAATGTTTTCTTGTCCACTCAACCCTTTTCGTTGTAGAACACCTTCCACTTCTCAACCGATGTGGAGGGAGGCGGCGTAGTTAAGATCCCAGCAGCTCAGGGAGACGATGCATGGAAGGTCTACTTTGATGAAGTGCAGCAGGACATCGTGGACGAGTTCGCCATGCGCTATGGCATCGAGTCCATATACCAGGCCATGACGTAAGCTCAGTGTTACAATGTCTGTGTGTATCTGAATATATTTGCCAGGCACTTCCCATTCAATTCATCCAACAGGCAATGACGTCAGCTAATTGAGTGCATGCGTGGATAAATGAGATCAGGAAATACCTCAAATTAGTGTGTTTATAGGCCTGTGTGTGTGTGTGTGTGTGTGTGTGTGTGTGTGTGCGTGCGTGCGTGCGTGCGTGCGTGCGTGCGTGCGTGCGTGCGTGCGTGCGTGCGTGCGTGTGTGTGTGCGTGCGTGTGTATGCATTTCTGTTGATGCGATAAGCGATGGGCGGGGTTGTCATGAACTATAAACAGCATGCAAATTAGTTTATCTCATCTAATGAGAAAAGATGACCTGTCACCTCGGAGATTTCCAGGCTGTTTGATTAGATCACTGCAGGCAGGTGGAGCACACACATTTACATACACACACACACACCTACACATTTACACACACTGTTTTAATTACATTAATAATGTAGTAATTTGACCTTAAGGGTGTTTGTTTAGTGTGATAAAGAAGCACAATCACATAACATAATCATACTGGGAAGCATTGAGTAAATTGAAGTCGTAAGCAGTAATGGCCCAGACTTTGTCCCAGTGGAAATGGGGATATGAGCCAATCCTAACACAGCCAAATATAAATGGTGATTGAAATACACATATGTAGCCATTATAGAAGAATTTCACTTCTCACTTAAAGTTCACTAAAGATACATTTTGGCTCCTTCACTAGAACAAAAATTCATATATGTGTCTTTTTTATGGATCCTGTCTGCTATCTAGTATTTCACGCTGCTGAATTAGTTACTTGCACTCAAATAAAATAATCGTACCCTAAAATTTCTAAAACCAAATCAAATTGTGACTGACTTCTGGTTTCACATGGGACTCAAACTCCAGTCTCCCAGGTCAGGACTTGTGGGAAAACCTTATCGGACACATAGTTTTATGTCTTAAAACAGGTCTGGAGTGAATCTTTAAGTTGGGGTACTTGTAAAAGACAGATTTAAAAATGAAATGCTTGGTCCTTCAGTTCCCATGATGCAACTTGATAGTGTCTTTCATTAGACCCTCCATGCCTGATAAATGCCCATGTTTTCATTCAGTTCAATCCAAAAGGACCCCTTATTACATCACCAGGGTTATTACCTCAGACACAGAGCATATGCAAGTCCCCTTAATGATATTTATGTAAAGGATCTATAGTCTTCTTCCAGTGTCTTAATTTGTCTTGTAACTACAAAATGTAAATAAGCTGTTTCGTTTCAAAGATGTGTCTGGTATATTCTTAATATTAACTCATAACATTTGGAGAAACTGGCTACTGGTGATCTGCTCCTTGTACCTCATCCCCACTTAATTTTCTTTTGTTGGCTTCCCTCCCTCTCTGTCTTCTCTCTCTCATCTCCAATCATTTCCAACCCCTTTCTCCCTCCATCCATCTGATCCTGCATCCTCCTTCTTCTCTGTAATTTATCTCCTCCTCCCTCCTCCTGATCCCACACCTCTTTATGCCTTCTTTTCAACCCCCCCTCCCTTCTGTGTCCCCCTGTATCATCCTCCACTCCTCCCTCTCTATGTCCATCCTGCCTTTTTGTAACCTCTTACTACATTTAAACTTTCAATCTCCATCCAATCTCTGTCCTTTTCTTTCCTTCACAGCCATTTCTCTTGCCTGTCATCTAAGTACATGCTGTCAGGGGTGCCAGCAGTGATGAGCACCCTGCTGGCCAACATCAATGCCTTCTACGCCCACCCCACTGCCTCCACCAATGTCTCTGCTCCGGCCAGATTTGCAGCCTCCAACTTTGGGGTAAGTGACTACCAGACACAATAAACACTGATAAAAACAAATGTTCTCAACACAATCCAACTTTAATTACAGTGGATGGGAAGCAGGTAATTTTAGATAAGAGCTAAAAAGCGTTTTAGACAAGTAGTCCCCTCCAGATTATTAGGCTTGACTTGACCGCACCAGATCTATACACATTTATCCTAAACTTAAACATCTCAAATTTTAAATCAGTTCAAAACTGCTGGTCTTTAGTTGGAGGTCTAATACTCCAATGGTAAAAATGTGTAGCTCATCATTAGATGATTTTATCACTGATATAAGTTAAAGATATAACATTATGGTCAGCAAACTCAAGTTAACAGTGCCTCATTATTGCATGTTATCCATAGACTGTATAATTAAAAACAGACGTAGTCTCCGTGACGTCACACATTGGTTTCTGATGAGCCGTCGTGAAGCTCAAAGTGTGGTGGCTCTGGCTGTCACCATCTTGGAAGTCCTCACCCTGCCAGCTCCCAGTTAATCCAAAAATGTGCAAATACATGGAGCGTGGATGGAGCTGAGGTGGGCTGAATGAAGCCTGGTTACTGAAAACAGCTGCCTGTGATGGCACCCTCCTGTCACTCAAAGAGGCCATACCCTTAATAATGCATAACTTCAAGCCTTGATATAATTTAAATGGTTCAGTTGTTGCGAACGGAGAAAGCTATCCCCCCCATCCCGCTTTCTGTACCAGGCTGTAATAGTTATTTCTGTTGTGGCCGTTGGAGGATTTTTTGTTACTTATATGTTGGTTGTGTTGCCTGCTGCTTGATGTTACCAAAAAATGCTTTATTAATGTGTGGGGAAAAATACAAAAAAGAGGCAAACTGATAAAAAAATACAAGATAACATAGTAAAAGTGTAAAAATCTTAACATCAGTTTGCTAAACATGCTTGCAGACCAGTAATGTTAGCCAGCTACGGTTAACAAAACCAAAAGTTCTATTATCTAATTGTCAGTCTACAATTAAAAGGGTATGGACTGAAGGCCAAACAAGACTGTTTTCTGTACTGTACTGTACTCAGTGGAATGCCTACTGAAGACAGCCTCAACATTGCAACATTTTTCAAGTATCTATATTTTTCTAGCTCTGTAACTGCCACATAGACAATTCTTGTCATCTGTCTTGATGTCAGTGCAACTACATGTGACATGCTCCTGCAATTTGTACTGCAGGGAAACAACAGTTAGAGAATACTGGACCAAATATTGTCTATAACTAAAGTAACTAGAGTTATTGGCTCTGTTCTCTGTTTCTGTATTCACTGCATCCTTTGTCAGTCATAACAGATTTTTTAGACACTGCTGATTTAATTCTGATGAAGCCTAGGAAATGGGATATTCACAACAGCAATCAGTCCTAAAAATAAGCACATATATTGGTTGCACCAAATTACAGGTCAAAACAGTGACAGTGACATATGATTGTTTGTCTTCCGGGAGCAATGTAAATACATAACAACGTTAAGATATTGAGGGAATGTTAAGAAAACATTTTATGTTATCTCTTTATTTAATGAATTTTTACTTTTAAGATGCTTTTACCAAAACAGTCACCACAAAATGCTCTTTTCTTCTTGATATATATATGATATATTTAGGATTGTACAAATAGCTTTTAGTCACTGCAATGACACTGACTTAATTTCCCTGCAAGCGCTATGAAGAGTTGTACTCAAGTTTATCGATTTTCTGGCTTAAAACAGAGACCACACCCACCAAAAAGAGTGGAAATGCATGGTAAAACACATATATCAACATACAGAGGGAAGCTTGACTGATTTTTAATCTTTTTCAGGTAAGAACTGTCTGAATGAGCCTTAAAGCTACAGTTCGACCTAAAGTAGGCGTCTTCCCACAGAAGGTGAACCGGGTTGTCTGTAATACTTTGTAAAGCGGTTGCTTCACGTAGAGATCCATGAGAATGACCTGTACAGAGCCGGGAGGTGCTGTTCCTTTCTGCTGCTAATAATCGTCCTCATTAAAATCAAAATGTGTTTTCACTGTGGGGCCTTTGGACCGGCTCTGAACCTTGCGGTAGCCCACATTTGGCACGCGGGCCCCACAAGAGCCACCGACGGGGGGGACAATGACAGCTAGAGGCCGAGCTTAATGACTCCTGGGATCTTTGCCAATAGTGCCAACTTGAGTTCTGCTAGTGGTTGCACTCAGACTCCGGTGATATACGACTGCAGGCAGCGTGTTCTTGCTTTAATGGGTCAGGGGATGCAGACTTTTACTCTCACCATTGGCTACAACTGTGTGGGTCTGTTTCTGGGTTTCCAGCTTGGTAATAAGCCCTGCTGCTGGATAGGTGGATACATTTATTTGTCTCACTGAATTTAGGCATTTTCTATCTGGGTAATTCATTTGTTTTAATTAAGCTATTCTTTCTTTTCCTGTTTGATCATCGAGAACAGTAACACTCCAGTGACTTGACAGTAATTAATTCATGACTCAGCTTGAATTAATGTATGAATCGATGCATGACATATCATACACTCTAGAGTAGGGTACCAACACTAATTAATGACAAATTGACTATTAGCTAATGTTTTGGCTTCAGACATGAAAATTAATTATTCCAAACTGACTATGCTTTAATACATTGATTAACCTGTGAGCGCTAAACCATTACTTACTACTAGGGAAAGTAAGTTTATTTATATAGCACCTTTCAACAACAAGGGAATTTGAAATGCTTTACATTAAACATAAAAAGGCGTGAAGGTAAAAGAGTTAAATCAAATAAAGCGATAAAAATAATCTAATGGTGTTAAAATTAAATGATAAGTAATAAAATAGAACAAAATATATCTCTACTAAGGTGAGCTGATGTTAGAGTTGCATCAATCAAGTAGCACAACTTTCAAAGCTCTTAACTCCTCCCAACTCACTAATATGGCATTGGTTGAAACTGACACAGTAACCAAGATCAGCATTAGCTAGTTAGCTGCATTTCAGACAAAGATTATTGGGACTTAAAACATATTCCATCACTAACTATGTGTACTATTGTTGATATTATAGTATAATAATTTTGGTGCATCTCTTATTCAGCACTATTATATGTGTAATTTAGTTACTCAAAACTAATATAATTAAATTCAAGAACAAGTAAAAATATCAAAATGGACTAGTGCTCGAAGGTGCCTACCATTCCAGTTGCGGCCTTATTCCTAATATGAAGATAATTTATTGTTGACTGTTGTTGAATCCTGAGTGGATCCGGTTCAACCAGAGCTAATTTGGTCTAATTTAAATAGTAATGTTTTTATATTGAAATTATGGTTTGTCTCTGATCAGAGGTATTTTGTAACTTTACAAATCATTTGTCTTTTCTCTTATGATTTCTTATTTTTGGTTACAGAAAGAACAATATACAGGCAGCAGGGACGTTGTTTTTTTTACCATCTGTTTGGCCACACTATCTGTCTCTTTTCATTTGTTGGAGCTTTTTTTCTTGTCTCTCTTTCTTCCCTCTCTAGTGCAGCTGTGCTTCCTCCCAGACAGACCAATCGAAACTCACACACTTTATTTCCCTCCTTCTTTTTTTTTCTGTTTCTTCATTACTTTTTTTGCTTAAACGTTGAGCCAAGCCAATGTCCAATGTCCAATTCAATGTGCCTGTTGCCATGGCAATAAGGTGATTTCCTTATTTGTGAAACTTCACTTCAGCCTTTCCTTCCCTTTCTGTCTCTCCCTGTCCTCCTCTGGCCTGCCCTGTAAAAGATGCCATTATGTCAATCTCTTCTTCCTCGCTTCTGCTCTTCATAATTCATCTGTGAAATCACGTCATCAGCTGACAGTTTTAGTAACACTGTCTGTTATGTAGTACAGGTGGGCGGGTGTGTTTATATGCATGCAGACTGTGTGTGTGTGTGTGTGTGTGTGTGTGTGTGTGTGTGTGTGTGTATGTCTGCACCTCTCTGTTTCCTTGAGAGGGAAGCTGTTGCCCACAATGAATTTTGCCATTGGGAACAAACATTATTCACTTTTGGGTTGTTTTTTTTACCATAAATTCCCTTCCCAGGGAATAGTTTTTGAGCAAGTACAGTGTGCTCCTTTTCAGTTAAGCCCATTATCTGTTATACACTTTCACACCTGAGAGCTCCCTAGTTGTCAGCCACAGGCAATACTAGTGAAGCTACTGTGAATTGTTGCTCAACTTTTCTCAAGCTGCTTATCTGAAAAATAAAATCTCAGCAGCAAAAAAAGCTATCTTAGAGTTCTTTGAATGCTCCCTGATCGTGAACACAATTATTTTTAATACAATATTGAAAGTGTACTTTCTGTAGCAGAGCAGGTCATGGGATGACTCGATTTTTTTTTTGTGTATTATCACAAGATATTTTTTTTTTATGATAATACCAAAACCCAGATTTGCAGTGCCTATTTTACTTTCTAATCTTTGCTCAATTTGTACTTTCATGACTTGAATTGTGACTACACCTGAGTGGGAGAAGAGGTAGAGTAGTAGTGGGTGTCAATAATGACTAAGCAGCTCAGTGCAATTTTTCTATAAAGAATTGAGCTGAGATTTACACTTGTGCTGCCTACCTGCAGTATTTAGGAGGATCTATTGACAGAAATGGATTATGATATTCATAGGTATGTTTTCATTAGTGGACAATCACCTGAAAAAATGAGTTTTTGGTTCTTGCACTTAATAAGGTGAGAATAGTTCCTGAATGTAGAGGGAAATGAGAATATATAACAATCAGGATTTTAACAAGATGCTGGACATCAGTGTTTTGTGTTAATGTTGTCTATAGTCAATTTTCAATATTTAATATCTTTACATTTTTAAGTTTTCATTACAGAAATGTGGAAATATGTTACTCACATTTTTAAGCTCTCCAATTAAAAACATACAATTTGTATATGAAGTTTAACATCTTTAAAAGATTAACCTTTCTATTATTATTCTATAAATAAAACTCTCTCGTAAGGTCCAACAACAGCTATGTTTTCATTAGTATAAAATAACCTTAAAATAAGAATTCTTGTGTTGTCGTTACCTTGGAATGAGCCATTTTTATCTGCAGACGTTGCAGGCGGCCTTCTGGGGGGTCCACCATGTTGAACCGCCATGTTTCTACAGTAGCCCAGAATGGAACACTTGCTCTACAAAGGGCATTTTTTCAAGGTTTTCACAGCCCCTGTGAGTCAAGGGGTTTCAATTAGCTGCAATCTCCAACTTCACCTCAAGGTGCCACTTAATCCCTATACACTGGTCCTCTAAAATACAACTAGGTCACATTTTATTTTATGGGTCACACAGTATAATTTTCTCATAGACAGGAAGTGAGAAATAAAATGAATTTCTCAATGATGTATTACAAATACTCAGGATTATGTATTACTTTTCATTATAGGGAAAACAGACAAAATTTAACTGGTACACTTTAATTAATTCGCATTCATTGCTCGCGTAACCTCTTTTAGTCAGTGCATGCCAGTTCAGCTGAAAAGTAAAGTTTATAATAAGACATTAATGATTACTTGGGTTTACTGTAAATGGATATCTTTCATTAGGATTTTTGTGGTATTTAAAAAAACATTGTCTCTATTTTCCCTTTAATTAGTACATAAATACATTATGCTTTACAGGAAACCTCTTATAAGATTAATAAGAAATTACAAGACTTGGCTAATGAAGGGTGGCGTGTTTTGTTACATGTTTCTGTTGTCCTTAATTTTCATCTAAAATCAAGTCATCAGAGCGGACACAGACACACACTGAAGGAGAACTGGGACTGTGTCTCAAAGCTAAATTATTTGTCACTAAATTCTATTTTGCTCCTCGGCATACTTATTGAATTGTTTCCTGCTTTGGGCATCATTGCCTCCAGGACCAGAGCAAGACATGCTGTTTCCTCCCAAAATAATGTATGGCCTTGTGCCTTCATCAGCTTGTTTAAGGTAGCTTTTATTAGCTTGTGTGATTCTGCACCTGCTCCACAAGGAGTTTGGTGTTGAAACCAGCTTGGTTACATCAGTTGTAACCAAGCACCAAGTTTCAGATTGAGGGAGAACATATGTTTTGGCTCTAACAAATAAATTAACTAATTAGTAATACATAAAAGAAAAAAGAATGAATGCCAGTAATAGTTAATGATTTTGCCATATTAAAATCCTCAAAATACACAAAAAGTCTTCTTAAGTAATGAAAACTCTGATTGCAGTTTTTAATACAAAAAAAGCTCCAAAACTTCAGCTCCAAATGATCATTTCTATTTTCCCCTTCAAGCCACTTAACTTAATTGTGATGTGAAACCTTTAGGCTTGTAATATTAATTATTCCCAATTAAAAAAGACATTTATCACATGATGAATGATGAATTGAAACATATGCCAAATGTTTTATGGTCACATAAATTGTGTCACAGCAGCAGAGGACAGGGATGATTATGCACCTCGGGATGAGAATCACTGCTGTAGACCTGTAGGGAGTAACCTGTCCCTCACTGTATGGAGAGCAGGTAACAAGGAGAATGGAGCCAATTACAATTATTATTGCTACTGTGTGTGTGTGTGTGTGTGTGTGTGTGTGTGTGTGTGTGTGTGTGTGTGTGTGTGTGTGTGTGTCTGAAGAAGAGGAAGGCCTTGCTTTAGGGAAGGACAATGTGACAACGTGTGAGGTTTTAAAGGTGCAAACTGATCGGTTATCCTTGTCTTTCTGCCTTTTTAGGTCAGGTGTGTGTGTGTGTGTGTGTGTGTGTGTGTGTGTGTGTGTGTGTGTGTGTGTGTGTGTGTGTGTGTGTGTGCGTGTGTGTGTAGGTGTGTGTTTGTGTTTTCCTGGGCTATGAAGGTTAAGGTTAAGGCTTGGTTTTAGAGATGAGGTTAAGGTGTAAGGGTAACCTTATTAAACTGATTGATATTGACTGATCCAAATCAAATACATTTTCTTCATCAAAATCCTTATAAAACTTTGTGTGTTTTGATGTCAGTTACAAGTCTGCCAACTCAGTTTTCTTAGCACTACAGTAACCCCTTGCCTCATGTTGCCTTTCATTAAAATGGTCTGAAATTGTTCCATACAGTTTTAAAATTTTGGGAAAAGAAAGCTCTGGTTCTAGATCAGTAATTGGTATCGACAACTCGAGACATGAGTTGAGGTTTCTGATGGATATCACAGAGAAAAAGTTGGAAAGGTGCATTCCTAAAAAAACTGTACAGTAACTGATTTCCTAAAACAGCTACTATACTCAGCTTAGTATTTACAGCAGCAAGATGGTGTGTGTGGGATTTAGTCAAAAGGTTTGTGCACTCATGGCATTGAAGGATCACTTTGTGACAGATACCCAGTGCACACGTGTTTGGACCACAATGAAGCTCTAAAACTTCCGGGGGTTTGATAAACCCACACAATAAAAACAGACAGAATATTACCAGTCTTATCCTCCTAGATTAGAGTTGAGCTTGGGAATGTAGTTGTGCAAGTTGGTGTTAGGAGATTTCTCTCTCCCTCTCCCTCTCTCTCTAACTCTCATAAGTCACATAGCTATAACACCCTGTGTCTCTGCTTTCTCTTCCATAATTACTAACTGTTTGCATTGTTCCTTCCACCATGGGACGCACAGATAGACACAAACAAAACAAGAGTTGAAAGAGTCTTTCAAGACTTGATTAGGATTTGGCAATTGTTTTATTGCTCTTTAGTGCCAGTTAATGTTGGCTGTTGTTCATACTTTCATCCAAAGATAAAAATGAAGGGAAACCCTTTCCAATATACTAACAATGCGCATGCAAATTGCTATGCAACCATGAGTGTCTACTTTTCCAGTGAAGTAAAAGATTGAAGTGTGAACTTTTCTACTGTTATACAGTCAACTGCACCAGTTTTGGATTTACCTGTGTTTTTACCTATTAGATAAATGTGTTTATAGTGCAATTTTTTGCAAACTATTGAGTGACTTTTGTCTTTATTTCCAGTGAGGCTGGAAACCCTGCATCCCTTTCTTCCTCCTCCTCATTCCCTGTGTCAGACAAAACTCATTTTGTCTCTTTAGTTTGTCAGCCATGTCGTGACTCCCACTACGCCAGAGAACTCTCTCTGTCTCTCGATTTCTGTTTGCTTTCTTGGCATGACATGCAAATGTATTTGTGTTGCCAAAACATATTAAGGGAAGTAGTGGATGAATTACAAAAATAGGCTATGGGGATACCGCTGTTGGCTGTAGCTCAGGTGGTAGAGCTGGTTGGCCATTGATCATAGGATGGTTCAGTCCCCAGCTTCTTCTGTCCATGTGTCTCCATGTCTTTAAGCTAAACCCTTAATTGTTTCCAAATGAGCAGGCCCTGCATGTGAGTGTAGAAGTCACCGCACAAAAGCATCAGTTTATATGAATATAACATAAAGAATTGTGAAAAGATTAAAGGTTTATTTCTTGTAATTTCTTGTCCTGGTTGGTTTGTCGATGCCTATGGTTACTGTACTTAAATAATAGTTTAAGTTGTTGTTTACAGTGTAGCCATACAAACTGAAACGGTTGATTGTGTTAATAAAGATTCATTCTCTTAATAAACAAGACTAAAGACAGTCAACAACGTCATGCAGCTCCTTAATACTGAACTCAGTATGTGAACTTATCTTGTCTGTATTCTTGAGGCCTTACAAACCTGTTGAGTCCATAAAACATTTGCAAAGCCAATTTTTTGCTCAGTGGGTTATATGACATTGACAGCAGGATGTGAATTGTGGCACCTGCTTGCCGGAATACAAATAACTTTGGGCACTCTTTGGCAGAGCAAGGGAAAAGGTTTAAAAATGTAAGAAAGAAAGACTAATTTATTTATACATGTTTGTTTAAATACAGGGTTATCATCAGGGTGTCATTGAAGGGCTGCACAACACAAAAAGAAGCTTTTCATCATCAATAAGGGTCATAAAGTGCAGGACTGTTTTTCCAAACTTAAACATACTCATGTTTATCTAATGGTCTTACATTTTGGACATGTGTAGTAAAAATGTTTCTCCATTTGGATATACTTCCCAGACAACACATTTCTTTCTTGTTAGTATCCATCCAAAGACACTCACACACAGTCGGTCAGACTCATGCTGCAAATTGCTCATATCTGTCTCCTCCACACTGTCTGAATAAGTTCAAGAATCTGAGCAAAACCTTTGTGCTCTTTCTTTTCTCTTTCCAACAGAGAGATCGTTTTGTGAAGCTCCTGGATCAGCTGCATAACTCTCTGCGTATCGACCTCTCCATGTACAGAGTAAGTTTCTGCTCTGCTGGTGTTGCTGCTTTTATTGTTGACTTTGCCACATACAGATCTATAGCTTCAGTCCATCCCAGTGCATGCAAGTTTGCCCCCATTCTTTCACAAAAAAAAGGATGTGATGGGAAGGCACAGTATAAATCTGAATACAACAAGCCAGCATAAACTATGAGCATAAAATACTTTCTTCTTAGCTCCTCAGATGTTGTTTATTTGTCTGTCTCTTAAGTTTATTCTGCAGGGTTTTCATATAGTTTATGTCAGGATGATGTGTCTCTGTGTTTTTTTCTTTATTATTTTATATTTATAACTGTTGTAATCAGTTATACAGAGATTAATTAAAAGATGAGTAAATTGGGAGCTCTATATGATGAACATTAAAAATGCAAACAACCAATATAATAGCAAAAAAAGTAGTCCAAAAAGGTAAATAAACATTGCTATTCAAAGAAACAAATAGTTAATTGAATTGTTTAAGAAGTGTGTATTTGTGTGCGTGTGTGTGTGTGTTTGTCTGCAGAACAACTTCCCAGCCAGCAGCAAGGCCCGCCTCCATGATCTCAAGTCAACAGTGGATCTTCTCACCAGCATCACCTTCTTCAGAATGAAGGTAGAAACTAAATATCAGCTTAATTATCACCAAATCACCAAAAGAACACTCTAAAGTCATAGACTTGTATTACATAAGCTAAGTCTCCACTCACATGTCCACATACCCCAAAATTTGAAGTATTTTTTGTAGATTTTTGTGCTTTTCATAGGGGTCGAGCACACACAGAGTTGAGCTGCAGTGTTGTAGGATTGATTGCAGCCACTGACTAATGTGTCTCACAGAGTGAGCTTGTGCTGTCGAGTTCAGGTCTGTTATAGGAAGATTGATTCCAGAGGAAAGATCCACGACCTTTCCTCTGTCCTCCACTGTGTGTGTGTTATTGAGTACATGTATCAATGCGTGCAGGTTTTAAATCTCACTTTTGCCTCAATTTGTCCAATTATTTCTGTTTATATTATTTCCACTGATGTATTTGTAATGCACCTTGTGATTATTTATATAATGTGTAAAAGCCATATGACTTTTATGTGCTTTTTCATGGTTCTCTGATATTTGAGAGAAAGTTTATAACTTACTGGCAAAAATAAATCCGTAAATAAAACTCTCATATGGTGAACTCAAAAATATTTGGTAATCACAGCTTCTTGAAAAAAATGATTCAATAATGTTTGAATAATGTTAATGTATGTGTAACATTTACTATGTGGTATATGAATGGATGAATGTCTGCGTGTTTCTGTAAATTATATTTAACTTGTCTTCCCAATGTCTGGTCTTATGCAGGTCTTGGAGCTGCCGAGTCCTCCAAGGGCCGCCAACGTGGTGCGGGACTGCGTCAAGGCCTGCCTGAACTCCACCTACGAGTACATCTTCAACAACTGTCTGGAGCTCTTTAACCGCCAGTTCCAGCCTGCCGTCCAACCAGTGAGACCATTGACACGTTTTGGGCTTAAATACTCTGTAAAAATGGGCCAGAAAGAAAATATCGCAATTCACGATTTTATTTCTTACCATGGGAATTTAATGTAATTTCGCTGATTCCTACACAATACTGGAGTGTTGAGGTCAGAGACTGCTGCAGAAAAGCCTGATAGAAATAGTCAAGGACACTAGCACGGAACTGTTCTACAGGGTGAAACAGATGCAGCTATTGGTGTTTTTGCACTATTTTGATGTTCTCTGTGTGAGAACTATAGTTTGGTCCTGCCTCAGCAATGGTATTTTGAATATAGCACCGAGGCTGTAGTCAACTTCAATAATCAGAGGCAACTTTACACAAAGTCACCTTCACATTTTTAGGGCCAGTGCGAGCACATTCATATAGTATACTCTGTATAAATCTATTAATAGTATGCTATTGTTAGCATGCTCACAGTTAGACATTTAACATGCAGTCTTGGCAGGATGCTATGTTTGCACATTTTGTATCACCCTTTTCACATTACACTCTCATGCTGCAAACTATGAGCCACTAACTGACCTAAATCAATTATACGGTACTGGAGTAGTTCTTTAACTTTGTCCATTTTAGAGAATAAATCATGAAAAAAACGGAACTGAATCAGAAACCTGTTGCTTCACGTCATTCAGTTGCTCATATTAATTTCAGTACATACAGCATTAATTGGTGCACTAATTAACTCCATCAGCCAGAGAATTGTTTTCACAACACTGAATATTTTTAACTGTGCCCAGAAAGAGTCATGTCTAAATGTGTCTAAACTCATTAAACCAGTCTCTGTTTAGTATAAATTAACAACACTTTGCATAATAATGAAGAGCCAGAAAAAAACCTTTCAATACAGTGGAGGAATAATATTGTAATTAAATTATTCAGTGTAGATCATTCATTGAAATCACAACTGTTGAGCACTAAAAGTTGTTTTTGTTCTGTGCTGCCACCCATTTCATAACAACATGTTTCTTTTTGCGTTGCTGGACATCTGGTTTTGGATTTAACTTCTCATAGGTGTATAAACAAATCATGTTTGGCAACAAAATTCTTACATCTTTTCATCCTCTGCAGCCTGAGCCAGAGAAGAAGAAGAAGGAGAAGAAGAAGAAAAAGGAAAAAGCAGAAGGAGAGGAAGAGGATGACGACGAAGAGGAAGACGATGAAGAGGAAGAGGAGGAGGAGGAGGAGGAGGAGGAGGAGAAAAAAGAAGAGAACCAGCAGGAGGAGCAGGGCCCAAGCATCCAGAATCTGGACTTTTGGCCTAAACTCATCACGCTCATCGTCTCCATCATTGAGGAGGACAAGAACTCCTACACACCCATCATTAACCAGTCAGTACTGAGTTTTGTTTTGTAGGTCTGCGATGAGGGAAAATCCCTTATTATGCCATAGTTAATAAAAATCCAAATCCACTAATTGAGAAAAATGTGTTTACCACAGCATCATAATGCCACATATAAGCAGTACACATGGACATTTTTGGTTGGCTTTGCCTTTTTTTGTGTATACTGTATTAGTATTACAGGTTACAATGAATAAAAAGTTTCAGTGACATTAATGTTTAAAACAGTAATTTGCATTTAGTGACTGGAACTTAGTGCGTGGGCAATGGTCTCAGGTCGCAGTTTAAAAATGATGATTCAAAGTTGCTTCTAAAATCGTTGGAATATTTGCTGTTTTTTAAACCTTCAAACATTTATTTGATGTTATTTAGGATTTTGTGACAGAAAGTAGATTATTAGTGTCATATTATTTAAACTTGTTCCTGCAGGTTGTTTCCCTTTAATGACGTTACTGCTGTAGACACAGCAGTAAGCTGATAAAATATTGGCTCACTAAATATTAATATCAAGTTTTTTTCGTTACTTTCATTCTGAGAAAACCCCAAGTTACTGTGTTTGTGTTTGTGTTTGTGTGTCTTCTGCTTGATCATATGTTTGTGTATATCCATCTTCCTTAAGGATGCTCAGGTCATGTGTTTACGTGTAATCCTACTTATGATCATTCACACATAAAGCAACCCGTGGCAAGTTAAATACAAAGCACAATAGAAAGCCTGGACCTATCCAGTCGCCTCTCCGCTAGCTATGCTAAATGTATGCTAATGTTATGCAAATATATTCTCTTTGTGATTATTTTTACAATTATTAGTTGAATACATTTCATTATGATTGTACCTGTATGATTATATGTGACAATTAAACTTGAATATTAACATAGAGACATAACCACGTGCAGAGTAACTAATACTTTTACTGTTTGTCTTGTCCTGAACTCCGACTTCTTCCTCCCTTTCAGGTTTCCTCAGGAACTCAATGTGGGTAGAGTCAGCGCTGAGGTCATGTGGATGCTGTTTGCTCAGGACATGAAATATGCCCTGGAGGGTAAGATTGTGTGTGTCTGTGGACAGTATGTGTGTGTATCTGTGTGTGTAAGAGAGAGTAACAACCCAGACAATGTTTTTTTCCCCATCAACACTCTTTGTTTTATTTGCCATCATCTCTTCCAGTTTTGCATAAAATTGACCACTACCGCTGGAACAATGGTGAGATTATAGACAATCATGATGCAGCTGATGACAAGATACAGTCAGAAGATTCAGTAGTGGAACAGTTGCTGTATTGTTGCCTGTATGTGCTAGATCACAGATTAGACTTAGAGAACCATAGTTATTGTCTGAGAACCAACCTGGGAACCGGTCATGGTTATGGAGTCCAAAAAAGTACATTTTGATCAAACTTCTTTGGAAAGCAGACTCTCGTATGGGTCATCACAAACCTAAAATAATATTTAAAATGCTATAAAACATGTGCCCAGATATGGTGCCACAATAAATACTGTTATAGTGACAGTCATTCCAGGTCATGTGAGTCCTGGTAGAAGCAGATATAATAGTTTCTAACATTATGAGAAACTGTCTATACCATAAATGATTTGATGACTGAGGCTCTCCACATTGTACTTTTTAGATAAATGCATGTGTGTTTTCAAGCGTGAGAGCCATTGCCATCAGACGGCTTTGACACTTGAAAGTCCCTCTGTCTCATTTGAAACCTGCTTAGTTACTCAATATTCTGTCCTCTGACTGTGTCTCATATTAGGCTTATAGAAACTGTAGAATCTATAGTATCCTGAAACATTGTCTGCCACTCTGAGGCCTGCAAAACCTTAACACTGTAGAATGTGTTTGTAGTGAAAATGTCAAGTCTGCTTATAAGAAAACACAAGCACCCGTAGAGATGCTGATTTTGACAGCATACTGTCCAAAAGTTTTTTATTTTGTGTTCAAATCAGAAATTTGATAGCTGTGTACTCCTTCAGGAGAGCCATTTCTAGACTTTCTTATCTCTGTGTCTAGTCTACCTTCCAGCTCCCCTAGTAATGTGTTATTATTTTTCCTTCTTTAAAGCCATTCTCGTTTCACTCATTGCTTTATCACATTTGCTTGTTTTTTCTGAACTCTCACTGGTTTGTCTTGTAATTCTGTCGCCATCTCAGCTCCCACCACATTTTGCATCCGCAAAGTTGATTTCTATGCTGGTAAGACTGTGTATGTGTGTGTGTGTGTGTGTGTGTATATATATATATATTTGCAATTAGTCATTTATAGCAGAGATTCCCAACCTGTTTTGCACCGTACAACGGGAGGGAAGGTCTCCTATGAGACTTTTTGTTGGTTGCACACATTTGTTTATAATTAAATGGGTGAGCATGAAAACAAAACTAGAAAACTTATTTTGTCTAAATTTCATTGCGGTGGCTTGCAATATCAGTTACCTTGTTTACTGGTGACCTGCTTCACTGAAAATCAGTAAATAACTGTAGGATGTAGGAATGAGGAAAAATGCAGCACAGACTGATGCACCAATTTTAAGGTAATTACAGCTTGCCGTAGCCTATGAAATTACATTATTATATTTTTCGTTTTTTAAAACTTGCATATGTTTCCTTGCAGGTTGGGAACCTCTGATATATAGGAACGTTTGGTTTGTTCATGAGAAAATGGATGTATACTTTCTTGCTTTTGACATTATTTTTAATGATATGTTGTTAAAGACATTAAGTATCAATTACAAATACTGACATCTTTCCATAATATAAGACCATTTTAGAACTACAGAAATATTTTAATAAAACAAGTACATTGGTGCACTGTGGCAGTGACTCCTCCACCACTTGCTACTGTTTGTTTGTAATATTGGAGTTATCACATAATCGGATCCCAAAATGAAATCAGACTTGGTCTGTAGGATTGCTCTCATTCCTCCTTTCATTTGTTTGTTTCCTGGTTCATGTGACACAAACAACACTGAATGGATTTTGATGAAAGTTTGGGTGAAGAATCTAACCACAGTGTTGAAGCTTTTTTTAAGTACAACCAGCCCAAGCAAATCACTTTGTTACTGTCCTGCAGGAGTGCTTTATTTGTCTGACTCTCTGGCAAGTTCAAGGAACTTTTAGATCTTTTTTTATCATTGTTGTTCCCCTCAATGAATTTAAGAGGACATACTCTATTTGTTCATTTGATTATTGGTCTATCCATCTGTTACCTTTGATATGTTATGTAATGCTTTCTAGAATGTAGTTGAATGGATGAATGATGCACCTCAGTCCTATGGTCTGAAGTTCTGCTCTGTATCTGAAGTGTCAGTTTGATGAAAACTGAGGAAATGTCTGACCCAAATTAGGATGTGATCTGTTCATTTTTGGGAAGCAACATGTGCATAGATGGTTATGATGCTCTTTCTGATTCTCAGCTCACTACCTTTCACGAAGAATTTACAGCACTAAAGATTTCACCAGGAGACTGTAACCATACAACTGCTGTCACACACTTCCAGAGATAAATTGTGGTGGTGCTTATGTTTATATCTTTGTGTTTCTCTGTGTGTGCGTGTTTGTGTGTGGTTGTCATTTTTTTTTACAGAACATGAGAAGCATAAGCTCTGTAAGACTGCTGACTACATGAACCTGCACTTCAAGGTCAAGTGGCTTTACAACGAGTATGTTAAGGACCTGCCCGCCTTCGCAGACACTGTGCCTGAGTACCCTGCGTAAGACACACACACACACACACACACACACACACACACACACACACACACACACACACACACACACACACACACACACACACACTTTATACTTATTATCTCACTCTTTCCCTGTCTCCTCCAGACAAAGGGGAGCTCATCTTGATTGATCATTTCTCCCTTTCCAATGAGATTTTGCCAGTTGTTACATTCACAATAAAAGACACACACACGTCCACACATTCAAAGCACTCCTCACTGGGTTTGGACACTAGAAATATGGATGACAGAGTAATGGCAATAATAATATTGTGATTTAATTGATGCAGCAATGAGACAATGAGATAATCAACAAATAAAAAGAACAACAATGTGACAAATTCAGTAAGATATGAAACAAATGGACACAGATAAGACATAATAGAACAGGATAATTAATAAAGTTTTTTTTAAGATTTTAGAAGGTTTTGAAAAAGGGATTTATAAGATGTTTTTGAATCTAAAGCTGTAACAACATCTGGTTTATGTTTTGTCAAAGTAACAATTTTAATAGACGACTCAACTTTATGGTTCATCAAAGAGAAGGTTATTAACAAAACTTTGATTTGTTATTGTTCCAGATGGTTTCTCCAGTTTGTCCTGGCCTGGCTGGCAGAGAACGAGGAAGTGTCAATGGAGTTCATGCATGGGGCTTTGGAGAGAGACAAGAGAGAAGGGGTGAGTCAACAAAATGAAGGCTTGTGGTCAGGAAAACAATTACGCCACCATAAAGTTTTGAGCTCTGCATGCATTTATCCATCATTATTTAAAGCTCAGATAGGTTTTTTGTCTAAAGTCTTTCACAATTTTAAAAAAGGATAAAAAGTTATTTGAAAAAATCCAAGTGAAAAACATATTTCAGAAAGTGCTTTTTGCAAAACAGACTGTGACAGTTTATTGGGTGTCTAAACAGTGAGATGAACCATTATGCTTTCTCGTCTTGTGATAATGTTCAGCATCTTGCAGTTCCTAGGCAACACACCACAGCTGTCAATTATTTGTGTTTACTTGTATGCCAGCAAAATAAACAATACTAATGGCAGGGGCTCAAAAATATAGTAATACAAGCTGAATAAATCTATAAACTCACTATAATTTGGGGGATGTAAACAGGAAGTAAAATGTTGCAGTGGAGTTATTTAGATAGCTGTGGGCTTTTACATTATGGCAAATTTACACCATAAAAAGTATGCCAACATAGCTATAAGCTGTTTGTGTTTGGAATGTACCCATGGATGTACAGATGACCCTTATTGGAGGATTTTTATGTAAAACTTAAAAACATGATGATTCTCAAGCACCGGAAAATATCAGGACACAAATGTAAAAGATTACATAAAAGCAATTTTGCTGCTATTAATTAACACTGTTAAATATTAAACTCCTCTGCCACAATTCCTGTTGCTCATGAGAAACTGATAAAACTGGTTTGTTTTCACATAAAACCTACTTAGTTTAACAGCAGTACCAAAGCTAGTATCATATAGCAACTATTTCCTGATTATTAGTTGTTGCTTCCAGGAGTTGAAAGCGTTTCCTTTTTTTAGTTATTGATCGTAGAAAAAAAATGCGCTAAAAATGATAGCTTTCAGTGCTGACATTCACAACAGAATGAAAGACAGCTTCAGCCTTGTGACCTTTTGTTCCCCGGCGCTTTGAAGGATGCTTCAATTCATTTAGGTGTAGCAGAGTTCTGCTTTTGGTCAACCAGTCCCAGTTTACTTGACTGATGGGCAAGTGTTGTCTGTTGACCTCTTGATGGCTGCACTTCATCTTCAGGGAACACTTTTGTTGCTCTGGGTGTTTTTTGAGAGGCTTGTGGGTCAGGGCCAGCACTGAGCACTTTGACTGTTGGAAGTATAATTTTAAAGCTCTCCAAATGTTTTTATTGGTCATTAGAGAAGTCACACTTTTCACTGTACAGTGGGCACACAAGCTGATCTGTGTCTCCATCACTAAGGGCGCTTTCAGACCTTCCTCAAAGTGGGTAAGGACGGGGGGATGCTTGTTTTTTATTTTCTTCATGGCCCGTAGATGGTGGCACTCTCTTCAGGCTTGCTCACATGGCTTTGTGAAGGCTTATCAGACACCAAAACACTTCACAGTTTACAGCCATGTCAGACACAAGATGTATATAAGGCGGACCTCCACCGATACACATTCAACCTGCGTTGATATGAGTTTATGAGCCTGTTTGTCACCGTTAGTACAGAATCCAGTCTGCAGTGCACTTCATACACCTAACTCAGGGGTAGGCAACCTGTGGCTCCGGAGCAGCATGCAGCTCTTTGGCTCCTCTCCAATGGCTCCTTGTGGCTTTGAAAAATTTTTTGGAAGTGACATTTTCATGTATCATTGTTATCGGGATTCTTACTTTCTCATATTGTAAAAATCGGTAAAATATTAAAATGTAAAAAAATGTGCGTCATACATTACATCCTGACCTGGACAATATATATTTTGACGAGATTCCTAATCCAAAAAAGAAAGAAAATATAATGCATGGACAGATTTGTTTGCTTTCACCACCAAGACAAGTTGCTGACCACTGACTTAACTAATAAACCAGAGAACTGTAGAGTAACATTGCGCTTAGAACGTTTTTGCATCATGTCTACACTTCTGTCCATGCTCGCACACACTCCCTCTATCTCTTTCTCTCTTTTTTAAACGAGTGCAGTATGTTTAAAGTTAAAGTTGTTGGAGATAAGTAAGCGAACTCACATAAAAATGAATAAATAAATGTCTAATACGTACATCGTTGATGTGAGTGTAGCAGCAGACTCGAGTCGATTATCTGTATATTGGCTAATAGAGAATACGCTATATTATGTTACTCAGCATACATATCTACCTCTTTACTCTCTTAAGTAGCCTGATGGCACAACTCTTTAACTCCATTAGTTTAAAATTAGTTTTTATTGAGGAAATGTTAAGTGCTTATCGGCCCCCTTTGGCTCTTAAAGAAACAGTTATGGATCCATACACTGTAGGTTTCTAAGAGTAAGAGAGACAGACCACAGGATACATCAGCAGGACGCAGTCACTTGGGAAATATGTGGCATGGTTCTTTTGACTACCACAAACTACCACACCAAGCCTCTGGGCACCATTTACCATTTCCATTTGCAATTTAGCTGATGAATTTATCAGCAGGAGCATGATATGTGCAACAGTTCAATAATCCCTCTATTGCCAGACCAGGACCAACATTTCAAGTGAATGATAATGATTGTAATGGTCCGACTGCCCTGAAATCTGTGGAGTAATTACACAAGAACAGATACAGTAGCTAGGAAAAGAGAAAGAGTGGAGTTACTGTTTGATTACAGGAAAGTAGAGAAGGAGAGGATGTATGAGTCAGTAAGGAGGAACAGTAATTTTTGAAGAAGCAGACTGATAATGGAGAGAGACTTTGCTGTTTTGATTAAAAAAGGAGACCACTAGTGCTCTAACATTTGTCTTCTTGTCCCTCCGCCTGCAGTTCCAGCAGACTTCTGAGCACGCTCTTTTCTCCAGCTCGGTGGTGGACATCTTCACTCAGCTCAATCAGAGCTTTGAGATCATCAAGAAACTGGACTGCCCCGACCCCACTGTGGTAGGCCATTACAACCGACGCTTCGCCAAGGTGAGATGCAGGCTGCTACACAAACATGAACATAAGCAGACGCACATATACATTAAAAAAGCTGTAAAAAAGCTGTGCTCTCTCTTGCAAAAAAGTGCTGTTGGTAGATCAGGTCATATATTCTCTATTGAATCTAGTGGTATGTACATTATCCATGCAGATAGTTTTGGTTATATTTGGCCGTTTCTTCAGATGAATGTTTGAATGTCTTTTTGACATTGGAAACTGTTGTTATTGGGATTATTTCTTGGGTATAAAGTGAACTTTTCCCAGTGAGGTAGTTTGTCCACAGGTTCCCACCTGGTAACATGAGTTCAGTAAACTTTCACCTTCTCTAGACATTCTTTTTAGATGATTAGAGGGAAGGTTTTCAGACGTTCAGCCAGTGTTTGTAAGTTTGAGCTTTACTAACTTTCTTGTGTGTCGGAGACAAAGTTACAATTCCTTCATTCATTCCTGCATAAACATACTGGTTGCTTAATAAGAGTGGGTTGAGTGGGTTTTTCATAATTCCCATTCATCACTGAGGCACAGATGAGTCACATCAGAAATGCTTCCTGGTGTGCTTTAAATTGTGAGTCATCTTAAGAGCTTTACCACTCAACTCTTCCTTATTCGACCCATTTTGAGATATTGACTGATGAGTTTCAGGTATTTGTTTGCAAAATGTATACAGTGTAATGTTTTGTGTTTTGTTATTGAACCTTTATCATATTTTTTTCTCAAAATTTAATTGCAGTTGCTTTTAGGCATGGCCATTAAATCTAACAAACCTTTCTCTGTAGAAGAATTGTGTGCACTTATATTTGTGTGTGTGGGTGGTGTTATGGCTCGATCAATATAGGACTCATTAAATAAAGAATGGCTAATGTAAGACATCACTCTGAGCTGTCCAGCTCCCTGTCCCCAACCCTTGACTCCCTTTTCATTTTCTGCCACTCAACTCATGCTAATCTCTCTCTCTCGCTCTCTCTTTCTCTCTCTCTACCTTTTCATCTCTTCCCTGTCTTAGGTTTAGTTTGTCTACCATCCTTTTGTCTTAATCCTCAATGGACTCGCCATCTTGTCTTTTCTTTGTCCTCAGAGTTTTTTCCATCCAAACTTGCCCTATTTCTATCTTCTATTCATATATCGTCCATTCTTTCTCTTTTTTGCCTCTTTATCGCCTCTTTGTCACCCTGCAGTTCCTTATTCTTTGTATATCTTGCCTTTTCTCCTCTTTCTCTGCTGGCTCCAGGCCAGCACAGTTATAGTTCATTTTGGAAAAGTGTTACATGACAGTATAGACCAAGACAGCAGCAGAAAAGGGTAAAATACAGCAAGAGGAAACCAAGCAATGCAGGCAGCTATCAGGCCACATGTTTAATGCATGAGTGTAAGAGGGCATCTGGCTGACTCAGCGGAAAGAAGGGAAATCTCTCACAGTGAGCCCAAGACGCTGTGAGGCAATAAGCACAGTTCTTGTCATGTTGACCAATAAATTAACTCACTGAATTATTTCAGTACCCTGTGGAGTTTTTATTGTAAACAAACATAACAAACATTCATCGTTTCTCCCCATAGGGCATTGTGTTTATCCTTAAGGCCTAACAAACATGACAGATGGATTTCCTTCTTTACATTTGCAACTACTTTTTTGGAATGTTTTGAAACCTGCATTTTTTTTATTGGTGCAGTGGATCAATGCACAGTACATCACTGCAACCAGCTCTAAATCTGTATAAAGCTGTGGGACATCATATAGTAACCATGTCTTTCATTTGATAACTATGGGCAGGAAGATGTTTGCCTTCTAAACTGGCAACTCAGTATCAAATTTGATACAAAGAGTGAAAAGTAAAGCAGTGAAGGGTTTTGGATGAGTTTTATTCTCCTGGCAACAAGAACAGTGCTTTGTTTAAATAAGATAACAGAATTGGCTTGTTGCGTGTGAGAGCTTATAGCCACCATGGCTGAATAAGCTAAGAAGACTAGAGAAGAACTGATGATCAAGAGAGATCCAATGAAAAACATGTCCCTTGAGTGCCGCCTACAGTCTGTGATTGGCAGGAGGGTCATTTCAAAAACAAGAATTAGCACATAACACCTAATAGATGTTGCCAAATCAGTGAACACATAAAGCTCAGTGCTTTCTGTGATCAGGCAGCATTACTGTGGTACCAACCTGTCACTTTGTCACTCCCAACAAATCCAGTTTTATCCCTTGTAACTCTCTAGCTAAACATACTGGATTTGGCTACCAAAAGACTAATTTGTTTGATTTGCGTAGGCCCTTTGCATACTTTGGTAGAAGTTACTAAGTTAGATATTTTGTAAAAGAGGGGTTTTAATCAGTTTTCAAAAATATCCATATACATGTAGACAAAACATCAGGCATCAAACATTCAAGTCCTAAGAGTCAGACATGCCTTGCCCAGCCACATCGCAACTTACATATTTCATTATTAGGCCTAGACTTTTTATTGCCTTTATTTGATAGAACAGCTGAAGAGTGACAGGAAAGTGTGGAGGGGAGACGACATGCCGCTGCAGTAAGGACTCAGCCTTACTACATGGGGCACACACTCAAGCAAGTGAGCTACCAGGGCATGCACCCTGGACTTACCCCAAAGGACTTGAGATGTGACTTGAGACTGATGTTGTAACAAACCATTTGATTACGGACATCTTCCCTTACAACAAACACCTTTGCCTACAGCTTTTAGCAAAAAGACAGAGACGCACATTTTCAGTCATCACAGAGTGAATATTTGACTCCTCCTCAGTTCAAACAGCAGTGTCCTGACCTGACCAGACAAATCAAACTGAAGGAGTAAACACCAGTGTTCAGATTCACTACTTCAGAAGTTCCCACAGTAAACATGTCCTACGTGTGTGTTATCTTGTTTCCACAGACGATCACCAAAGTGCTGCTGCAGTACTGTGCCCTGCTGTCCAAGAGCTTTCCCTCCTACTGTGAGAAGGAGAAGATAGTGAGTACTGCTGCGTCACCACTCTGCTACCAAACCACTTCACTCTTGAGCTCATCTCTGATTTAAAGAGAGACCAAGCACTTTGAAAGCTAGTGCAGTCTCTGTGGAGTGGATTAATATTTTAGTTGCTGCTGCCCACTTTCGTAACTCTTTAACCTCTATCTCTGTTGTTTTCTCTTTATCTGGCTCTTTCATCTTCCTGTCATCTCCTTTTTTCCTTTACTGACTCATTCATTTGTATTTTTACTTTCTTTGACTTTATTGACTTTTCCTTCTATACTTGACTTTCTGTCTCCCTCATTGCGTTTTCTCTTGTCCACTTGCACCTGTTGTCTCCCTCATCTATCTTCCTGCAGCCCTGTGTGCTGATGAACAACATCCAGCAGATGAGGGTCCTGTTGGAGAAGATGTTTGAGTCAATGGGAGCAAAACAGGTGAGCATTAACAGATGTACACACGCACACACACACACACACACACACCTAACACTTGACCTGCACCTTTGGTTTTTAATCATCTGCCACTGAGACGAGAGTTTTGCATTTCAACCTGCTGCCACTGATTTCACTAATGAGGTCTTTCTCTGCGGTTCAAGTCCAAATATTGAAATATATACTGAAATAAATGTGTTTTGGGGTTCTTTACAGTACAAGACTGAAAACTTCCATTTTTCACTGTAATATTCTTATTCACAAGGTGTTTTAACATGGCTTTCCCCATCAAACTTGTAGGAAATTGTGTTGTGAAGACAAAACAGGGTAGTTTAACGTGGGTGACTCAGACAAACTCGGGTTGACCAGAAAGATTTTACCAGCCCGGAGTATATTTTGAAAAGTGAGACTTCAGTCTGTTCAAACTGTATTCAAGCAATGGCAAATGGAGCAATGTATGGCAAAGATGTTGCCTCTGCAGAGATCATAAAAGACAAAGATTTAACAATATGTATAATAGAGCAAAATGCACTGATTTGGAAATCAGTTTGGGAAACTAGTGTTTTTCTACATTGTCGTTGTCACTGTGTATGTTTTGGTTTTCACCCCTACACCTAACAAATGAAAGGAAACAGATCTTAGAGGCTGCACACAAAAAAATCATGCATTGTTGGAAGTAAAATATGGAGTTAAATCACACATTTTTTTCTCTGCCGATCGCATGCCAGAGATGGCTTTCCAGAGGCATCCACGCCATAGACAGTTCTTATTAAATGGTGCTGAGAAAAGCTCCAGCCAAATATCTCACAGACAGGAAACAGATTAAGATTCTTGTCAGCCCTTTTTGTCCTGGTAGTATTGGTATGTTCCAGACAAACCTATTTGGGTCAACTCATCGTCCTTCAGGTGTGACCTAATTACTGTAATGGAACCATTTTATCTGTATTTGGGTTCATTGGCTGCTACCAGGAGAAGAAGCAGACTTTATATGCATGCAGGTATCTTTTTGATCTGTGTCTTTGTGGACTTATATTTGTCAGTTGACATATTTCAAAGCTTTAAAAGAAGAACATAACTTTAAAGAAGAAAAATAAGAATAATGGGGTTTTGTAACCTTTCATGTGCAAATGTGGAAAACATAACTAAAATGCAGTTGAGAGCACTATATTTTGTGTGGGAATAAATAAACAGCACTGTATGTATTTGTATGTACTTATGAGTTCCCTATCTCCTATTTCTCCTGCGACATTCACATCACTATTCAGTCTAGCTTGAATGTAAAATAACCTTGCTGATATATTTTTAGAATATCAATTGTGGAGAAAGCTCAATATTAATAGCTCATGTTGTTTTAGTCATTTGTTTGCAGATGAAGGTGCAAAAGGTACAGCAGGTGTTCAGAAACAAAGTGAAACTTTAATGTGTGCATTTGCATACAAAGGCAGCAAGTTCATTTAATTTAACATGAGATTGAGTGTGTGCGTGTGTGTCTTTCTCTCTACAGTTAACTGCTGAGGAGGAGAGGGTATGTCTAGGTTTCTTTTTTGCCCTCGCTCCCCTTTCCTGTGTTGCTCCTGGCACACAAACATCCAAAATGAACAAGTTCATTAAAGCAAAAACCCACCCTGAACTTCTTGCCAACTGTCAAACCTCTTTTTACCCAGTAGTATGCGTGTCTATTTTTAGGTTGACCCCAATTTACTGATAAACAAGAGACCAACTCTTTATCCTCCTCCTTATCCTCCTCCTCTTCTCCCTCTTCCTACCTAGACTCCAAGTTTCACTCCCAGAAATAGACATTGGTTTTTATTTTCAGCCTAATATAATGTATGTAAAAAAACACTGTGCTTTTTACTGCGGTGCTGCTTCTTTCCAAAAGCTTGAGAACGAGGAGGAACCTGAGGAGTTTGATGAGGAGGTGGGTCAGCAACCTCATACCTCCTTGTTCTGTTTGGATAAAATTACTTTTTAGTGTTTTTATACTGGTTGTCACACACAGGTGTACCTAATAACATGGATCATGGCTGTTGTCCAGTTGGGCCCTTATTGTGTATGTTGTCTGCCAGCATGTTATTGGCTACACCTGTGTTTTTCCTGCTATGACCAAATGTCCAGACATTTGCACATGATTGCCTAAAATATAACTTTATGCTGTCACATTAAGATTTTGCTTTTATTGTACTTTAAGAGCCCTAGCCTATAAAACACAGCCCCAAAACAAAAATACACAGAAGCATGAGAACAGGGGTGTCCCTGCTGGAGGTTTTGCTTGTGGCTAGTAGAATTATAATTTTCATAAATTAGTGTCTCATTTAGTGTTTCAGTGGACACCGGAATAATCTGAGACCGACTCTAAGACCGAATCTTAGACTGTCTCCTTTTCTTTACATTTTTTATAATCACATTTTCTTTGTCCTACATTTTATATCATTTGTTTGTTTTTATTTCCGTACCATCTCCACCAGGCCATCAGTGACAATGAAGGGGAGGATGACATGGTGGGTAGGCTGCATCAGCAAAAGCTGCCAATAAAAAAAACAAAAGTCACTTTCATTTTTTTTCTAATTCGTCTTGTCTTTATATTTTAAAATAATTGTCATTTGTTTGGGGGGATTGGGTACATTTTTATGGCTACCAGTCAGAGGAGTCTAAGGTGAGAGGGTGCATTGTAGGTCATTCTGACCAGTTTATTATTCAGTACAAATCCTTAAATCTTGTAATTATTTTTGTCTCATTTTCTTTTCTTATTGTTTTCCATTTCACCACCAGTCTGGTTGCTCAGACTCAGAGGGATCTGAGGTAAGAAGAAATTAAGGAAGGAAAAACTGACGACCAAAGCAAAAATCCACCATTTCCCTGTGAACTTAGACATTTTATATCATATTAATCTGAATATTTGTAAGGGAGGAAGAAACTGGAGATTTCACAACTTTTTAACATGTATTCATTTTGTTGGTCATTGAACATCTTTGTAGAATTAGAGGTTATCTTGCACTCTGGCAGTAGTCATATTTTTATTATTTGTAATCAAAATGATTACAGTCATTGTCATTTGAAGTCATTTTGGACTTGAGGCAAGCAGAAATGTACAACTGTATCATGAATGCTTCATTATCATACATTAGCGTCTGATTTAGTGAATACTGATTGTTTGAGTGGATAGCAGCAACATCTGCAAATTATGTTGAAACACACTGTGTTGTTGTGTCCTTTTAAAGCGTTTTTACAACAATAAATGTAGATGTGAAGGGAGGGAAAACGGCAAATCATTTACTTTCCCGGTCAAGATTTATTTGGTCACAATCACACAAAGAAGACTTTAAAACTCCTTACAACAGAGCACAATACAAAATGTCATAAATGATTGTACATGGACAGATAATCATAGGAAATCAAACATTTTAAAATTCCATCTCCAGTTGTCCAGTGTGATATGGAATGAAGGTACAGATATGAACTTGATTTAAAACCCCTGAAAACACATTTTTAATTTAACTATTTCTTAATAGAATTAAATATTAATGACTAAATAAGCAAAAACTCCCAAGATATTAACACTCAAAAACTCACTAATCTGCTTCTTTAACTCTGTGTGGGTTATTTCATTGACAGGGGCCTTGAAACAAGCACACAATTGTTATCAAAGTGGTTTGATTGGTCAAATTGGTGCATGGAACCATGGTACTACAGGTGACATGACCTTTTCAAACTGAGACCCGCCCTCTTCAAACCAGGAAGGAGAGAACACACAAAAACAAAAATTCAGAACACATAACACTTAAATAGATTTAGAATTCAGTTCTGTATGTAGGACCCCATTGATCATAGCTAGAAACCTAGGAAATACATTTTTGGGAACTTTCAACCTAGGACCAGGTAATTGGTTACAGCAACTCGATTTGGAGGGAAACGTGATGAAAAAAAAACCCCCTCAGAATCAAGACCATCTATTTCATGGCTTGAGGTTTAAAACTTTGGTTGTATTATTTTTCTGCTTTATGAGAAACAAAATAAAAGAACATTTTAAATATATTTTTAATATTATATATATATATATTACCTAATATCAAGTGACTGTTACCCCTTTGAACTCCCCATCTGTTTCTCCTTAAGCACAGTTGATAAATTCGTCCATATCCCTGATGCCAGAACCTCCATAAAGCCTCTGGTACCATGCTAGCAAAGCTCTTAACACATTTACAACTGGGCACTAACACAGCCTCCCTCCTCTCGTGAGTGCTTAATAGACTAGACAGTGGGCTGCCGGATAATTGAATTTGATAGTGCATAAAAATTTGTATTTAGCTGCCACTAAATGGCTTCTTGAAATGGTTTAGTTTGTCAGCTGACTGTGGGGGGTCTGGGATGTTAGAGAGGATGGGGAAAATCTGATTTGTAGCAGAGGGTGAAGAAGGGCAAAGTAGGGTTTCTCAGCTGTGCTGGTTAATGGCTAAAGTTGCTGTTATCTTAACAGATGCTAAATGGGATGTTATGGTGAAGATACAAGCTAAATGTGTTGCTTCTTTGTTATAATTGGGGCATCTGCAGGAGAGGATATTTTGTGTCTGACATTATATGTATATATATATACGATATGTGTGTATTTTGCTATGAAAATTGGTCTGAAAGCAGTTGTGTGCCAGCAAGCGTTTAAGCATGTGTAAAAAGTTATCTCCAGTACTCAGGCCAATTTAATTGAACCTGACGATTAATCATTTTAAACCTTGCGCTCCCTAATTGATGCTCTTCTCATGTGCTAATTGAAAAATGGAAATGGCAAGTGTTGTTTTGATTTATCATTCCTTGAAGACTATCTTCATAAAGGAGCTGTGGTACCATATTCAAGCCTCAAAATTTGTGTTTTGGCCGTCACCATGAGAGTCAGACGGAGCTAGTGGCAGCGAAGTTTCAACTTGTCCATAGTAGGAAACAATGGCGGCTCGCCTGGTCACACACAATCTCGTATTAATGCTAAACAGTACACTAAAATGTGTTTCTGAAGCGGTTTTAGGTGAGAAATAGGCAACGCTGTAATCTTGCTTTGTATTTGATCAGCGCTGCCTAGTTTGACAGTTTGACCTGAGTTTCATGCAGTGCGCTGGACGGACTCACTGAGAGTGACTTGTCAATCTTAAGGTAGCCACACCCAAAAGCATACGCTGCTTTATCTTCTATTTTACTCTAAATCAGACTATAATTTACTAAATGAACATCATAATGTATGGAAGACTTGACACTAGCAATTGAGACCATAAACTCTTTAGCAAACTTAGCTTTGTCCATTATATATATTGTCAATTATTTTATTGTAGTGATTAGGGAGGATTTTGTAGAAACATCAATACATCATCTGCATAGAAACCTTATAATCTTATGATGCGTATTGGGTGATGGTGTTTGGATTCCTTTTATGTAGACGTGTAGACGAATGGCTGCTTCTATGCATTTGATGGAAATGATGAATAGAGAATGGTGGTTAGGGTAAAGGTCAGAGGTTTAGGTTAACATTATATTAAAGGTTATGTGGTTGCAATGGTTAAAGTTAGAGGGTAGGGAATTCATGATGTCAATGAAAGTCCTAGGGTATACTACAGTATTAATCAGGCCATGAGGACAAACTTGTTTACACAGTCACATTGCAGGGAATCATTAGAGTTTCCTGCAGTCTTTCTGTGTCATACTGCTGTTTATTGTTGATTAAGTTCTTAGATATATTGTATTTTAATATAAATATAACATAATTATTTTAGCAAAAAGGCCTGATTGCTAATGCCGTGCTGCTTCTCCTGTCCTTTTCTATCTGCCCTGTCCTCTCCTTTCTTGAATTGGCCCGTCTGCCCTTAGGTTGACAACAAAGAGAAGGAGAAAAAGGTTGGTTGGTCAGGCCCAGTGACGGTTTGTCGTTGTGTTTGAAATGAGACCTTTGTGCAACCAGGACATTGTGTTTTGTGTGCTGTGCCGTAATGTGTGAACTAGACCCCAAATGCCTAGATGAAACTGGTTAAAAACTTAACTTCTATTAAGGTGAATATAAAGAGTTTCTGTTTGTAGGTGATACATTCTTGTTTCATTTTGTACTTTGCACTGATGTATTGCCTGTTGCAGCTAAAGTCACTGATTTTGTGTAGAATATTGGCAGCATATCAAGTCGATTTATTACAGCAACATCACAGGTGAAACTGTGGGTGTTGTATTGGCCCTGACTTGAAGACAACAACGTAATTGGTTTAAATCAAATGGCCTGGCCGTCATCCTTGCGTTCTGTTACTGTTCTCTGAATCCCAATCTGCTAATGGAAAAAGTCCAACATTTGTCGCTTGATGAAAATGTAGATTGGGATCTTGCTGTAACATTAAATATCTGTTTCCACCAGACATCTCTTTTTACAGCAAGCAGCACTAAAAAGATGTTCCCGCAAAGTGCTGGGTGCTATGTGGCTCCTGCTATTACTCTGAGAAGATTGAAAATCTGGTTGAAGTGGGGAACAAAAACTTGAGATATTTTTACCTTTAGGCACTAATAAGAAAAATGCTGAGCTCTCACAGAGAACTCACGACTGTCGTGAGCGGACTGGAAGACACACTAGAAACATGTAGTGGAATATTGAGCTTTAATATTCTTCACTGTGCAGATCTTTTCTCCTAAAACTTAGTCTTGATAAATTAGAGCTGGTTATATTGGTTACTTACCAATACTTATTTGACACATTACTTTGGTGAATTTTAGTCTAGGATGTTTTAGTTTGTCAAGCAGTTGTTTACCATATGTCCTCCTGTAGGATGGGTCCTCAGACTATGATGACAGTGAGGAGGAGCAGGAGAAGGTTAGCTTTCTTTAGGTTCCTCCAACATTTCCATAATCAACCTCTCCTCTCCTGCTGCCTGTCATATCAGAGTTGACTGAAATATTCACATGTGGTTGATTAGATGCTCCATTCACTCATTCAACTAAGATTGAGTGTGTGTGTGTGTGTGTGTGTGTGTGTGTGTGTGTGTGTGTGTGTGTGTGTGTGTGAGAAGGTATGCTGCATGTGTTCATGTTTCCACAATTTGTTTCCGTTATCAAACATTACCATTCCCTTATTGTCTTTCTCATGTCTTGTATTTGTTGTTTTCTGTCTTTTTCTCTCTTAATATGTCTTTGTTTCATTCCTTTTTTGTGAAAAAGCTTGATAAGGAAAAGGTGAGCCATCAGTCCAGGACCCTTGTGTACCCTTTCATACTAAATTATAAATGTTATGTTGTATTTCTTTTTCTTTTATTGACTTTTATGTCATTTGTCTTTTTCTTTTTCTTCTTTCCTGTTTTCACATCTTCCTAGTCTCAGTCCAAGAAGGAGAAGGTGTGTTTAAGCATTTGGAGATGTGTGGTGTATGTATGAATGTATGGAATGATAATGTGAAAACAATGTGGTGAAAGGTGTTGCTCATAGTGCTGAACCTACATAGAATTATTACCTGAGTCTCACCATGGCTTTACAGGGCTTTATAGAGAGTTTCACCCCATTGTTTAGCTGTTCAGCCCACAACTTTAATGTTTTGTTTCACTCTCACCACACTGTTGTTGTTTTCGCCCACAATAGGCAGCTGTTTTCAGAGAAAAGGCTCTAAAACCAAACTGTACACTACCTGCTCAGCATCTAACAGCAGACAGACACAGTTAGAGACTTGCTGGTGAACATAGTAGAGCATGTAGAAGCTAAAGATATTTCCCTTAGGACTTGCTGGAGACCAAAGATAGAGCTAAAAGAGAGTGAATATTACATTCATCAGGTGGCCATAACTGTTGGATGTGTAAATAACCAACATTTAACAAGTTTGCCATATCAGCAAAAAAAAAAGCTGACGTTATGCCTATGCTGTGTTTATAACTTATTACTGCTGCACCCAAGTGGCCAGAAAAAAGAACTGTTATTGCAGGTTCACCCAAAATAATTTACCTTAATTTTAACTTCAAGTCAAGTCAAGAAAAAACTTTGGATGGGCTGGAAATTTGTACACGATGGGATCCAAAATCTGTAGTTACATTACATAAGTGAACTGGAGGAGGCAGGAGCTTGTGTGCTTCCTCCTCCAAAAGACACTTAGTAATTACAAAGACCCCATTGTGAGAGGTACTAGCTGTTCAAAATTGGAAAAAAGAAAGGAGAAAAGTACAGAAAAACACTGTTAAAAAGTGCTCTTTATAGTTACCAGGCTCAATTGTAGTTTCTACTTGTCCTGAAATAACCAGTACAGTCTGACAGAGGGATGGTGAGGGATGGACAGATATATTTGCCTTCATCTCTGACAACATGAGGCCAAAGTGTAAATTGTCACTCATCAATAAGTTGTTTTTCAGTCAACTCCACTAGTGGGGTCCAATTATGTGTTTTCCTTTCAGCTGTTTTCACATTAACACACCTTCAGGCACAGTGGGCGCAAGTCATTAGTGAAATGATTTGGTGATGGTTAGGAGGCTCTAAAAAGCTCTAGACATTTAAGTTTGTTAAAATTTTTGGGGGTCGACTGGTGTTAATGACCCTAATGCGGTTCAAAGTGGTTGAAATTACGTATTTTGTCTGATTATGTTTATCCGGACACTATCTGGAAGTGTAAATCCTGTGTGTGCTTTATGCAGAGAAGCACCTTGTACCCTTTAAATGTCAAGGCTTGTTTTTAGCTAAGTTTTTTTTATCACCCCTCAGAGGTGGGTGGGAACCTCCAAGCTGGATATAAAACTTGAGAATCAGCTAAACTGGACCTATGAGGGTCTCACCTGAAGCAACAATAACCTTTATTAATATGTGAGTCACTGTCTGGGGGGACTAGAGGCTAAAAGGGAAGGTGAACCTAATAAAAGTGCCAAAAAGAGTGTGTGTGTGTGTGTGTGTGTGTGTGTGTGTGTGTGTGTGTGTGTGTGTGTGTGTGTGTGTGTGTTGGGTGTGTGTGTGTGTGAATGTCGTTATGTGAGCCTGTGTTTATACTAGTGATTCTAGCATCTAAGCGTAGCTCACTCACAAATGTGTGTCCTTGCAGGCTGAAAAGAAAGACAAAGAGAAGCAGGTTGGTTTGTTTGTAATCACTCTGGCTTTCACCTCCTCTTCCTGTCAGTTCAGCTTTTCTAATATCTGTTCGCTTTCTCTAAAACTATTCAGATTTGCTTTCCTTCCTGTGTAATATTCCCTGAACCTCTGATATTTTAGTGTAGTTTTACTGCAATCATTGATTGACTTCATCACACATCATAATTTCAATTACATTTTTTTAAAGCTAGCTTAATGGAAGGGGTTTGTTTGCAAGAAAAAGAGATGAATGGTGTTTGCTTTTCTTTTTTTTAAAAAACATTTCATTTCTTGTCTCTGCCCCAAGGAGGACAATAAGAGCAAACAGGTGGGTGCTTATTGTGAAATGCAGATAATCATCCTCCCTATTGTGATCAACCAGTGCAGACGAGTACAAATAGGGATTTGTAAAACTTTGTAAAGCTTCAGTGGCTCAACTTTTTCCTGTATTCATAATTTGTACTGATTTCCTGTAAACTTACATAAGGTCTAATGATTGCTTGTGATGTCCTGAATAATTGTTGAAAACACTGTCAAACATAGAGAAGGAAGCTTGACATCAGTATGTTAAAAAGTAACAGAAGCTTTGACTTGGTTCTTAATCTGGGGTCTGGGGATCCCCAGGGGTCCTTGAGGGGGTTCCAGGGGATCCCCAGAAAAATTGGGAATGTTTTAATTTCACTTTTATATCGTTAACTTAAAGTGAGCTCAATGAGAGAATGTATGAGTGACTATTCTGCTCATAGTTTTCACTGGCGTTGGTGTGGTGTAACACATGTATTAACTGTTGACACACTGTCTGTATGTACTGCACACACTCATGGTGTGTATTTGGGCCTTAGAATGAGCATGAAGCCTAATAAAGCAGAGGACCTGACCGAGTCAATACTTCCATTCTCTGTCTGCTGCCCCTGTTGACTCAGATATTTCCCAGAATCCAATTCAAAGAATCATTTCCATTTGCCAAAGCACTTGAGTTGACCTTCAGCAGAGGCAGCACCACTTGATTAAATTCAAGGTTTTTTTTTTCTCTAGAATGAAGCTTTTTTCTTTGAGCTTAGTCATTTCATTTTGTTTCTGTGTTTGTCAAATTTTATTTAAGCTCTTTCACCATAGAATTGTTGGCTTATCATTTCCCTTAGAATATTTTGTATTTGCAGGGATAATGCTGACAAAGGTGAAAAACATGACTGTAGAGGACAGCTGTCTAATGTTTTATTTTGTTTTTTCCTTACCAGTCAAAGGAGGAAGTAAACAAGGTTTGTTTGCACAGTCATCTTGTTTTTTCCTTTGAGCTTTTCCCTCCGATCCACCTCTTAAAGGCAACTCCTGAGTTTAGACTATTATCCAGTTAGGTATGGTACAGTAGAAATCCTTGTGTTACAGTTAGGCTTATGTACAATATTAATACTGCAGGTAGTAAGACAGTAGACTCAGTCTTATAGACCTGTGTTTTTATGTTTGCACAAGTTTTACTATATTATTTTTGAGTGAGTTCAGTTAATCGCCATATTGTTAACGCCATATTGTTTAACTACACATGTGCATGTGCAATATGGCTACTGTGTGTAATCCGAAGTGGGCAAGGGATGATCGTCCTGTCATCTAGTCTGTGTTCTTTTTGTTCTTTCAGGTACACAAAGTACTCAGTAGAGTATATGTACAATGATACTCACGTTGCAGCTTCTTGTCTTAATGTGTGCTTTGGTAAAAGCTATATCATATAACCTATAGGGCTGTAATTAGCTTGGGCCAGCAATGTATTAAGTGTTACAGAAAACATCTACTTCAATTAGCTAAGTATCTGATGATTCATTGTCTGCCAAATAATTCTTGTTTGGTATGAAGTCCGTGTGCAGCAGTGTCATATCAGACAGCAGTGAGACATGTCTAAAGGTGATGTCAGTTTTCCCCTTTGTTTTGTAGCATCGCATAAACCAGGGCCAATAAACCAAAAGCTTTTATTAAAATCACCCACTCACCATTACCCAATCCTCTAGACAATATCAAAAACACACCCAAAATAAACCCTCATATTATTTTGACCTGCTCTATACCATAATGTACAACCTTGTGTATGTGTATATTATAGTTTGTTTTAATCATCAATATCCTTCACAGTACTGTGTGATGTTTCTTTTTCTTTTTACTTTTGTGTCTTTTCTTGTTTTTTCCTTTCTGTCTTTCCGGAAAAGACTGAAGCCACAGCTGCCACAAAGAAGGTACAGTTGGGTGGTAGAGAGAGATTACAGTGTTGGACAAACATTTATTACCTGCAAAGGACACTTCTAATTTCAGACTGTGATTCTAGTGAGGGGAGTGTGTTTATGAAGGCTTATGTGTGTCCTTTTGTTCTTAAAAGCAGTTGTTCCAGTCATTCACTTTCTCTCTCCTCCCAGGCTTCTGTGTGTGTCCTTTTGTTCTTAAAAGCACTTCTTCTTAGTCATCCACTTTCGATCTCTCTCAAAGTCTTGAAGAATTACACCAACTGAATTGAGCATTGTTAGTACCTCTGAAGTTTACGTGTTAAACACCTAAACCTGGTAGTTTATGCGGGAGATAATATTTCTACATAGAATATGATGTAAAATATACATAGGCCTACTGTGTTGAACTAGTAAACACTATGTTTCTATATGGTAACAGTGGTGGGAGATTGGAAACTGTACTACTAAAATCCATAGCACTGGGAATGAATACAAAAGCCACATATCTATATTATAAATGATATTTATATTTGACTAATTTGTGATGTTAGAGACCCTATATGGTAATTGAAACAAACTCTCCTGACACAAATTATTACATTATCTAATGGATACTGTAACAATAACAAAGCAGTATGCAAAGTGCTAGCTATCAACAAAGCTAGCACAAGCTATTTGCTTGGAGGGACTGGTTTGAATCCCAAATACAAAATTGTAATTCATCCTCTTGTCTGATATTGGAGGGGATTTTATCCTTGATTTCCATTCATCTCTCAAGGACACCTCACACACTCATATACACACTCACCTCCAAATGCCTATAAAGATGTTTGACTATGCTTGCCACTTGCAGTTCACATAAACACAGCTGTATATTTTATTTTTGGATTCAGACCAAGAGCAGACTTTGTCTGAAGGGACAGAGTGGACAACCCAGCCTTTCATTCCTCTCACTGCAACATTTCCCAATTAAATTCCAAGATACTAAAACACTGTCACTTGAAAGTCACAACCCTTCTTTAGTCCAATTATATGTTATGGCAGTTTGCCCAACGCCCTCTATCTAATAACACAGTTATCGATGGCATACCTTCTACAAAGACACTCTAGGATGCCTTATCTTGCAATCGTCTAGCCACTTGGCTGGTATAACATGTGGTGCATACTTGAGGTCCAGCATACTAATAAGCCTCAGGCTGTATTTTACGGGTTTATTGAGGCACTGTTACCAGGCTCCTCAAGGCCAGTTTATCCTACAGGCTGCATGACTACTGAAAGCTGCACATTGCAGCTTTAGTTTCTTGATAGTAACAAACTGATTATTAAATGTTTGTTCACATCATATTGTAATTACAATCAGCCAAGTGGAAAAGATGATCACATCAGCTTCTTATCATGAATTTCTAAAACAGGAGTTTTTCCCGTTCTTACCTTTCCTGCTGATTTTGCATGAATGCAGCATAATAATTCATTTTGGTTAAAAAAGGGTACACAGGTGTTTTCACTTATCCTGGTTGATTACATATTGGTGTGTTGAGCCATCAAAACTGTAATTTGATATGTTTTCTACCTCTCTGAATTCCTGGATTCATGGCATGTATTAGAAATGTGTGATCTTTTAAAGCAGAAAGATTGGACTTAAGATGTTGCTGTCATTTCTTTGTATTTACCTGCAGTTGAGTCTAAATGCAAACCATTAAAAAACCACGAGGATAATTGATGACCCATGAATATTGGATGTCATCAGAGATTAAAATTGACAAATCTGCTCTCAGAAGTTGGATTGTGCTGTCTAAAACCACTTCCGGGGGCCCCTTGCGTCCAATGCCTTTAGGTGCTGAAGTAAACTTCAGCAGAACATCAAATGCCTGCCAGATCTAGGAGTGCTCTGCAGCTGAGCCAGACCTCTTAGCTCAAGGGTTCAGTATGTAACATGCAGGACAGTGTGTTGGTAGAGATTGATTATAATATGCAAAACTAACTTCATTAGTCTTTTAGTGTAGTGTAATCATCTAAGCAGAAGAATCGTTGTGTTTTTGTTAACTTACCTTTTGTTACCTTACTACACAGCTAGATGCCACTAGCAAACTCCCAGTTTGTAATGTTTTCACCCTAGAAGTCCATGTCATTTCATTTCACAGATCAAATTTAAATACTACTGGATACTGAAAATGCCTAAAAGAAATCCTTAAAATCCTCAGTGTTTAAGAGTCAGTTAATTTGAATTAATTTCTTGAGTAGCTTCCTCCTTATTTCTACTTTGAACATTAGCCTCACTGTGCTTCCCATTTTGTTCACCAGATTCAGCTTTTTACTCTCAAGAGGTCACTGAGGATAGAGTGACAGCCTCCTGCTGTCAAAGTTCCACTTAATGTAAAAAGATTTTTACTTAAGGTTCCTGGTATATTTTTATAGAGCTTGAGCTTGAGTAAATAGTGTGCTCTTAATAGCTTGAAGCGCCCTTTTCAGACACGAATGGGTTGAATGGGTTTGAAGAGGCATGAATAAGCTTGTCTTCCGTTTCTCCCGTTATATCTACAAACTCTTCTCAGCTGAAATCTTGTTAAGTCACGACCTTTGCAATTTGCATTTTAGTCAGCATTTCTTTCCTGTTTACTGATCTGTATACTGTATATCCGTCATCCAGCAGCATATTCACACACACAAAATATGGCCATACTGTAAGTCATTGTGTGTGTCTCTGACTCATACACCCATTGCTTTCATAACTCATTGACACTGAGAATGAATGAGGTGTTACACACTCTTACTCATATACACACTTGAAAAGTATTCCTGCACTAGACATTGTACATCTGCTGTACAATGTTTCCCTTTTCAACCACCATTCCACTGTGTGCACAGTTCAGCTCAAACATCCAAAAATGCATTGAGGAGAAACTAACCAGATGTTGATATTGATTTTGGTTTTTCAATGCGAGGTTGTTGGAAAATGTTCAACTCACAGTACAGAAATAGATCTCACAGAAAAGACTCGTTTGTTTTGGTTGTTTATTCTTATTGTAAGTAGAACACCAAATGATCACTTGATCTAGCACCATAAACATAGACAACACCTTTTAGTGTTAACGGTGAAGTTGGACTGTAACCTCCTAATGTCCACTGGACACAGCTGTGTCATATTGTAGCAGCAGTGCTCCTGCTAGAGCAAATCAAAGTCTTTCTATCCAGTCTGTCAGTGTTAACCATACATACAGCATATTTGCAGTTCTTGATATCTTTATAGACCTTTGGCCCCATTTATCAAAGCATGTCCCTATGCACAGGAACTATGGTATTAAACATGCATACACACACCTGCATGCAGTGAACAAGGATGAATCCCACCTGTTCTACACCCATCTGCTCGTGCATGAACAGGCTTTTTTACAAAGTGGTTTGTCAAAACATGTTAATTTGCTTAACAGTTACAGTGATTTCAATTAAAACCAACTTTATCCAAATGTAATAGATCCTTTTTCAACCAGTTGAATGATCCCCTTGAAACAGCTGAAAATAAGCATTGGCCCAATTTTAAGCTTAAACACAGTTGATAAATGAGGGTGCTGCTCTATTTTTGCTGTCCCTGCTTGTGTCTTTGCATGTGCATACATGCTTGTATTTATTTACATTTGACATATCGCTTGTGTTTAATATTATTTTTCATTTAATCTCAATTAAGATCGTTTTTAAAATGCATATAGGCAAACTTTCTTAAGTTTATATTCATATTAAAAGCAATCTCCTCAGGAGTGAACAAATAGTGTTAAGGTCCTGGACCTAGTATATATGATATAACACTTAATGAATAGTATTAAGGCTTAGATTTTTAATGAGTAAATGATCTTTTAATAATGATATTGTAATAATGCATTGAAAAACATTGAAAAAGAGGGCTAAAACAGTAACAAAAAGGACAATTTTAATAAAACTGGATGCACTGGACACCTGAGATGCAACATTTTAATCAAGTGGCTGTTGTAAAAGGCTTTAAATGACCTGTTATCGCCTTTCTCCTCCTGTTCCTTTATATATGTGTTGTAGCTGGATACAGAGGCTGCTGACATCCTCAATGACCTGCAGGTGAAGCTCAGCACAGTCCTGGACAACTTCAGCACCATATTTGCTAAGAGGTAACACGCACACACACACGCACACACACACACACACACACACACACACACACACACACACACACACACACACACACACACTCACACAGACACATACACAGTCGCCCATTCCAATATGTCCTATGGCCTTGCAGCAGTGTTTCCGACTAAGTTTGTCTCTGTCTTTGTCTCCTTCCAGTTTCCAGACTCGTATCAACGGCTGCATGCGTCAGATGGCTGAGATCCTCTATCAGATCAAAGGCCCACCCAACCACAACACTGCAGAGGCAGATGCCGACTCCATGCTGAGGCCCCTCATGGAGTTTCTGGATGGGAAGTAAGTCAAAGCATGACACACACAGTTGCTCTTGTTGTAAGCTCCTGGCAGACGACTGCATGAGTGGGTCTCTAACCTTTAATGTAGATTATGACACCGCTAATCTTATTTACTAAAATGAATTAACATACCAAAAATCACAATATAGCAATGAACACAAAATAGATAGAAAACCACCAAAAACAAGGGTTTTTTTTTTTTACCTCTACAATGACTACGACTGTGAATGAAGACTGTTGGACCAAACACATTTTAGCTCACAACTTTGGTGTCTGTGTGTGATCCAGTCTCAGTATATTTGCTGATATCTGTGAGAAGACGGTGCTGAAGAGGATCCTGAAGGACCTTTGGAAGATCGTCCTGAGCAGTCTGGAGAAGACCATCGTCCTGCCTCAGAGCAACGACAGTCTGGTAAGGACCACCCTATTCGTCACAACTAAACGCCTCACTCCAACCCTAACCCTAAACTTCACCTAATTCTAACCATAAAAGAGTTCTCCACCAATCTAGCATTGCACTCCTGTAACATCATTGGACTCACTATGGACAGTAAAAAATAGAACAAAACAAAAAAACAATCAAAATCCATGCAGGAGAAGCAGAAATCTCGTCTTTTTTATTCCACGCATTCTCCTTCCTTGTCAAAACCTGGTGCCTACCCACAATGCAACTCAGCCACAGACAGTTCAGTTGGAGATTTGGGTGCGTTATGCTAGTTAATGTAACCTTGAGCTGCTAACCTGAAGCAGATATGAGGACCAGGCGACAGAAAGGTCTGATAAACTCTTTCTAACTCTACACCCCAAGATTTTTCTTTTTAAAACTTTCTTCAGCTCCAACAGACACTGACTGAAGTCCGACCTGAGGCAATTTATCAGACTTTGTGCATCTCCCATTTGAGCCACAAAAGGCTTTATACAACTTGTTTTTCATTTGCAGTAGTACTCCCCAACACCTTTAGACAGACAATGTGTAAAAGTGGTGGGGTTCCCCTTAAATCAGTTCTTAACCTTCATTCAGTCCTTTGAAGAAGTGAGGACAAGAAAAAATGTCCTTTGTTGCAGAAATGTCAGTGATAAGGTCCAGCTTTACATACTGATGAGAGTGATTAGAGGACAGTGAAGGAGACAGGATAACACACAAACAGTTACACAGTTATTAAAAGACAGTATTTATACAAATCACATACACTATTGATACACTTATTGATGACTGTTTTAGTAAATCTTGTCTGTTCTCAGATCAGTTTCCCTTCAATAACTTAAAAGTAAAAATAAAAGTTTGTGTCATGTTGCAATGGACCTGCAGACAGGGACTGTTTTGAAAACTCTTAAAATTGTATGCCAAATAACAACAGTTTATACACACATTTGATTATATTCACATTCAACATCCATGTGTTTGTGTTGTTGTTAAAGGTACTGTAGCATATATAGAATATGTTCGGTATATGTTATGTTTTCTAGTGTTGGATTATTGTAGTATCTTGTATCTCAGCTCCAATGAGATCAGGAGCTGTGCTCTGCTGCCACCTAGTGGTGGAAGTCAGCTGGAGTGTTTCTATTATGCAAAATGTTGGAATGGTCTTTACCTAAGTTTGTACCTGTTAGATTCTTCTGTGAATATGTTAATCATGTTAAATGATACAGAGAATTGTGTCGCACAGTGAAGCATGAAAATGTCACATGAAGTCTCAATATAATCCCTCCCTATCCACCTCTTTCTCTCTCCTCTTCCTCCTCTCTCTGCAGGGTGCACAACTCCTCACAGCAGCCAAGGGACTGTCGAACCTCAAGGTAACACGTTCAGGCTTTGTGTCAAAAGACACTTGAAAGCCGGGATTTTGGTTTACTACTTGTTACCATCTGTTAGTTATTGAAGCCGGAGAATGGGGTCACATGGATGGGCCTGGATGCTAACAAACAAGCATTGCCATACACACATTTGTATGCCATAATAGCTTTATTAATGGAAACAAATTATTTTTAAAAATGCCACAAAAATATTCAAAAGTCAAAATGGAAGTTCTTGTAGAAAAAAGTTTCTCTCAAAGGAGAATTTAGGGGTTTCTTGGTGATGTTTAAGTTTTTCAGCATCTACAGTAGTAGCTATTAGAAGACCACACCTCAAAGCACTTGTAAATGGGCCTCAATAGTCGTTGGTGGCTACCTGTTAACACACCGTGCAGGAGGTTGCATAAAGCCAAAAAGTTGTTTCCCCTCCCCGCAGCATTAACTTTTGAGCACTTTACCGCTAACTGCTGCTCACACAGTAGAAGTCTCAGAAATATGTTTCCCAATTATTTTATTTTTATTTGTTATAAGGAGTTCGGTCTAAACCTGCTCTATTTGAAAAGTGTCCTGAGATAACTTCTGTTATGAATTGGCGCTATACAAATAAAATTGAATTCAATTCAATTCAATTCAGTTAGTTAAAGAAAGACACTAATAATGTATGTGTTTATCCACTGATCTGCTCAAGTTCACGCTCATTGAGATGTACTGATAATCATCATTGGTCTGCTAAATGTATTCATGTGATTATTACCAAACAACTGGATTCAAGTGAGCACAAATAAGTGACCACAAATATAGAAACTATGCTAAATAAGAAAGGCCTGGATTCATGACTTTCTGTTTTTGTTTTTAATTTTTTATTTATTTTGAGTGTTCCTCTTGAGAGAAAAGGTTGTCTAACATCAGTCTGTGAACTCTGGTTGCTGTAGGGAGGTGGTGAAGCCAAAACCTTGACGCCCAAACAGTGTATAATTGTTGATGCAGGGCTGGAGACAATCAAGGTAGGTGGAGACCTGCACGTTTACATGTCAAGAACTGGACAATTGTTAAGCATTGTAAAAGATAGTAATAGAAAGTTAAGAAAAGCTTCCCAATCATTCATGTCAGGTAGCCAACACCAAACACAACATTAGTCAAGACAAACTCAGACTTCTAACAGCTATTTTGTCAAAATTAAAAACATTTCTTGCATGCTTAATACTTTTTTCAACTTTTTGATTTGATAAGAAAATAAAATTCAAACTCATGCTTTTAGTTATTCAATTGAATGAAATGCAGTCTTATTAGGAAAACATAGGAATAATTTGAACAAGAAGAAAAACAAAAATTATAACACTTATGTACATATTCAACATATGATATAACATTTTATTCTGTTACCAAATGCATTCCTTTACTGTATATTATCAGTATATTGATTTGCTGCACAGTTACTTTCAACATCCATCTATGTCAAGCACCTTGCCATATGAATACAAGACAATATACAGTACTGTATATACTACACTTACACTAGTCTAGTTTCTATTTAAGATTTAGGTTTTAATGTTTTCATTCTTAACTACTTCTTTGGATGTCCTTATGTTGTTTTTCTGATTCCTATGTGTGATTTTGCAACTGTAACAGTGCAGCTTCCCTTTGGTATTAATAAAGGACTCTACCTACCGCAAAGGATTTATTTCTTAGCTTCACCCTGCTGCTCTCTTTTCTTTCAGCAATACTTCCATGCAGGAGGAAATGGGCTGAAGAAGGCATTCGTTGAGAAAAGTCCTGAACTTGCCTCACTGCGTTACGCCCTCTCCCTGTACTCCCAGAGCACTGATGCTCTCATCAAGACCTTTGTCACCACACAACACTCACAAGGTGACCATAGACACACACACACTGCATGTACAGTATAAAGGCTTTACGGTGGTTGTATGTCCCTCTTGTGGTTCAGACTGACTAAAAAGTTCCCTAAACCTCTCTGCTCTTTCCTGTCCACTCAGTGCATGATGGGATGGGCATCCGAATCACTGGCAATGAGAAGATTCGCCCTGACAGGGGTAAGTCCACTACACTCTAAAATAAGGGGTTTCTTGGGTTACACTGGGAACCATTGAGCTTCCTCTAGGGGTTCCTTGTAGAAAAAAAAACAAAAACCCTCAGTTAAATGTGGAGGAACATTCAAATATGAGAGTTTCATGAAATTAAGTACTTTTTGGACATCAGCTGTCACCGAAAGGGTGCTGTATTAACTAATAAGCACAGTGTTCCAGTTTACACGATTCCTTTGTTAATGACAACAGGTGTAAAACTGTAATGTGATTCAATCTCATCAAGCTATTTCTTAAGCATTGCCTGCTGCAGAGTTTTCAAAGGCAAGGCCAGCCTTGAAAAGTCATTTTATAAAGAGTAGAATTTCCTCGTCATCCCTGATGCAGCAGAGCACATGACTCGTGTTGGTACGGTTTTTAAATTATGCTGTAAATTAGAAAATTATCACTTTATCAAAAATGTACTACAAAAGTATAAAATATGGTGTCCTGTCTTTAATGTTACCCACTTTTCAAACTATCATCATCACCCTCTGTAGTAACAAACCACATTTTTTGCAAGTTTGCCCAAAGCTGAAATGTAAGATAAGAAAGTGGGTCACTGCAGCAATAAGATCAAGATGTTAATAAAGAATAAAAGAAAAACATGAGAGTAAGCTTTGAAGACGTTGTTAATCATGTTAATGTGCGTGTGGTGGCTGTGTTCTGCAGGCTCGGGGATAGAGAAACACATCGGAGAGGCTCTTCTGCAGGTCGACATGATGCTCGGGAAAGAACGCAAAGTCAATGTCAGAGGTGAGACTCCTAAATTCAAATCCTACATCTAATCTCTTTCCAATTCAAATATTGAGCTTAAATCCAGGACCAAATCTTGAATTAAGCCTTTAAACGACCATACTTGTGGTTTTGAGTGTTTAGTTTACCTACTAGTTGTTTACACCTTACTGCAAACCATTGTCCAAAGCACAAGTCATCTATAACCCTTTCACATCATCACATGGGAAGGCAATTATTAGCAGAAACTCTTCACTGTTGGTACTTCCAAGAGTATGAATATGTCATCTGAACCTTGAGATTAACACCTGACAGCAACAACACCAAGAACAACAAAACAAAATCCATAAGACAGTCTCATCACAAGATACATTTTCCAAGATCAAAGATGAACATTTAAACCAATTCTTCTTTCTGACTCAAATTTAGCACCAACAATCAAAAAAATATTCCTCTTGATGAATAAAAGTTAAGGATTCCCTCCAGACATGTTGTTAAGACATATATACAAATAGTCTGATTGGAACAATAATGTGTGTCAGTTTTTTCCACAATAAAGTATAAAGTATTAAAAAAGTTGTTTTCCTGCTGGACACAAGATGTCTCTACATCACACTTGTATAAGTTGCATACTGGAACGCTGTATATGTTAAAATAAACAGTCATGCGACAACAGTCTAACAGTACCATCCCCAACACTTTCCCTTTTCTCACTTATGTGCTCTCCCTCTCTCTCTCTCTCCTTCTGTTTTCTCTCCATCCAGTCATCGCAGCGAACGACATGAAGTGGCAGACATCGGGGATGTTCCGGCCTTTTGTTGAAGTCTCCATGGTTGGGCCCTTCCTCGCCGACAAGAAGCGAAAGTTCACCACAAAATCCAAGAACAACAGCTGGTCGGCAAAGTTCAACGAGTCTTTCCAGTTGTGAGTTGGAAACCTGAGCTCTTACACCTACCAATGAGCTACAAATGTATGAGACGCAATAAATTAGTGGCTGATTTTTTATTTCCTTTTCTGCTCTGTAGTGTCCTGGGCAAGGAGTCCCCAGACTGCTATGAGCTCCAGGTGACGGTGAAGGACTACTGTTTCGGCCGGGCGGACCGGGTGGTCGGCATGGCTGTGATACAGCTGCGTGACGTCGCTGACCGCAAGAGTTGCGTGTGCTGGTGTCCCCTGGGGCCGCGCATTCAAACCGACGAGACGGGCATGACGGTGATGCGTATCTTGTCTCAGCGGCCTGCTGATGAGGTGGCCAAGGAGTTTGTCAAGCTGAAATCTGAAACTCGTCCTGTGGAGGAGGGCAGATGAGCAGCAGAGACAGTGAATCAGAAATGGTGAAAATGTGAAGCTGACGTGGATCATGGTCAGGGTTTAGAGTCAGGGCTACACGTTGTTCACAGCTTTGTCTGGTGTTTATGAGCACTGTCATCTTCATTCTCAGTAAACAGAGATCATCAAAGCTTCTGCCTGATCAAATTCAACACGGAGGAGATCCCACAAGACACAGTAAACACAAGCAAGTTGACTATTGGCCATAGATATGGTTAGAAAGAAATGTATTTAAATCAAAAGGTACATTTTGGATGGAGATGCTCTCTCAGAGTGTTGAAAAACAATAACAATAATCAGCACCAGTACCATCACTATCAAGTGACGTATGGGTTAAAATCACCAACTCAGTGGTCACAAATTGTTTTGGCTCATCTCTTGAGCTTCTGATTCTAATGACTGACTATTTTGGTCATCTGTAGCAAATAAAAAAAAAATGTATGTGTCATCTATTGGCCCTCAGAGCTGATCCACAACTTTTTACCAAACATCCATTCATAAGAATGAATGGACTTGTGTCTCTGTCTACCTGACAGCAAAAAAACTGACAGTGTGTGAACATGGCTTTAGTTTTAAAACTGAATGCACCCGAACAGGAAATTATGACAGCTGTTAAGAGACTGTTTAATGAAAGTAACTATGACATGAGATGAGAGTTGGAGGAAGTATTCCCAGATTATTGTACTGTTTGAGCCTTTGAGGCCTTTTAACTGCTAACAAATGTCTTGCAACATCGATCCACTGTTGAATCTGGTATCCAGTACTGTTTTCCAAAACCAGTCATTAACCAGCTAATTAATGTCACAAATAACACATTAAAATGAACAAATGTCATACTTAAAATAAGAATTTGGGAATTTATTAGCCAACAATAATTCCCCAACCTGAGTAAAAGAACAAAAATAAAACAGCTTATGGTGCTTTTTAGAAAGATCATGGGTTGCTCGTGCAACATGCAACACACAACGGGCACATCACATGTCACTTCCTTTAATCCACACCAGTTGACACCCGTAGCACCAGATGTATCTTACATCTAAGAAGAAATAGCCAGGATACAGTAGCCACTAAGGGAATGAATGTTATAAAAACAAAAATAAAGAAAAGATGACAAACATTACACCGCCTTAAAAAAGCTGGCCAGCTAATGTAGGACGGAAACTTTAAACATGAATGGATTGTACAACATTGACTTGTAAAGTAAAAAGACATTGATTTTTCTCATAAGCAAAGAATTATGGGTATAGTAGTATATGACTGACCTCTGGACTGTGGCCTGTCAAACAAAGTGCAGATAAGTATATATATCTGCACTGAGAAGAACCGCTGCATCAGAGGTTTTTAATTTAGCTCTTCTGTTTTTGCCAAGTGTCAAACTGTGAGTGAACACTGTTTACCTGTCCACCTGCTCTGAATTAAAACAACCAAAAGCTGACAACATGTTTTCAGGGCTTAAATCGTGTGAACACCTTTATGGAGGACCAAGAATGGACCTCTAAGAATTTCTTTTTGTCTATCTTTATAGTTTTAAATTGGATGAGAATAACAGTCTTTGAGACGCCACAGCCTTGCCATGCATGCACAGTCATATGTTTCTGAATACCAGATTGGTGTTTTGCATTAGGTGCACTGCAAACTTGGACTACATGCAGGTTGTTCCATTGATTGAAGTGTGACTGGGTTTGATCCACTCTCTCGTCTGTTTACTATGTGCCAAGGAACGCAAGTGTTCAGCGAGCCATGTTCAACGAGCTCTCTTCACGTATTTTGTGTTGTTTACAGACAGATGTGGCCTTTGTAAATGTCCCACTTTTTACTGCACGTTTGCCAAAACTAGCTGCACTTTGGCTCGAACCTCAAGAGGATTTGTTTGGTAGAATTTAGATGAGGTAGTCTGGAAACTAGTTTAGAGTTTTGTCTTTGGTTCTGTCATATTAAAGTTAACAAACATTTAGTCTGCAGCACGGTATAAGGGCATAAAAGGGGGATCTTTTACAGTGGCCACAGCTGTAGAAACAACTGAACTCTTGCACTGTTTAAAATACCTGTAAGTTTGTAAAGTATAAAAAATAAAATAAAAGCCTATGAACAGAGCATGTATTTATTGTATACAAAGTATAGAATTGTGATCTTTTTCATGTATGTACTGTGAAATATGAAGATTGATCAAATGTATGTAAAGTAGTTATCATTATTCTAATGTGACATATGTTGAATATACTTGTAACAATATTTTGTATATAAAATATTTATGAATCAAGACAGTGTGTCCTGGCTTTTGTGTTCCTTTAGCTTTATGTTCTCTTCAGGTGTCCTTAAGCAAGGCGTTAAACCCCCTGTTTACTGACTGTAATCTACAGTATTTTCCCAAGACTCAGCTCTGGATATATCAGTCTCTGTATCAGTGTGTTTGTAATGAACAGAACAGAGCTCAGACCGCACAAAAAGTAAAACATCCCCTAAAGAAACCAGCTCCTAAACGCAGCCAAGTAGGCCTTTTTCACAGGTTTAACATTTGAATTTGTCTGAGCAGAAAAAGTACAGCTGTTATTGGTAAGATTTTTTTTTCCTGCGTTAATGTAGTACTGTCAGTACTTTTTTAATGGGCAGAGAGCTCCCCCTTGAGTTCAAATCACAGATAGATTTTAGGCAAAGGTAATAAAACTGTGGTGAAATAATTACTCAACGTAAGACCCAGGCCAGAAACACAAATGAATGCTAATGTTGCTCTCTGTCTGTTATGCTAACTTATTAACTATATTGCTGCATGGGTGCACCTTTTGGATTGGATCTGGTTGTCTTGCTGCTAATTGACGGGCAGGACTGGAACACCTGAACCAAATGCATTTCAGCTCTCTCCGTGCGACATTTGTGATCCGTGAACCACATATAAAAAATAAAATATACAAAAAGTGAAGCCACACACAGGCACGTTGAGTGTTGTCAACACATTTATTTACTTCTCTTACAATTGTTTCAAGTTTATACTATCTTTATCATATGCGAAAAGATCTTTATCAACACAGTTTGGACAGACAGCATGACCATGACAGTAAGCTTATTTTTTCCCTGGGACTTGTTGCAAAAGTCTCTCGGTGCTGTTGCAATATAAATACGAAAATAAAAATCCTCAGAATCAGTCACAATCTACATTCAGTAATTATCTGATGAGAGTAATATACTTTCATTTACATTCACTGCAAATGATTATTATATAATACTGAATATTGAAAAATCTATATATCTTAATACTTGCTATTAAAAAATAATAACTGTATTTATAACCCATTTATATTTTCTGGAAATAAATTAGGAATGAAATAAATATTTAAAGGACTGGTCCCTGCAAATCTGTGAGTAATGAATGTAAACAGAGCTTTCAAATGATGAATAAAACCTAATTTAGAAACTTATAACATATTATTCCATAGGCTTTTGTGTGTAAGTATGACTTAAAGGAATGTTAAGTGTTGCAAATTAAATTTCCATTATTTCTAATAAAACATGAATGCAAAAAGAGGTAGAGACACATTTTTCTGTTCTCAAAATGGTGAAAAAAATAATAATTTTTATATAAATTAATTGAAATGCTGATACTGTTGTGGACTGTTATGGCAGATATGTATGCCATATGAAAAAAAACATGTATAGAAAATGTTTATCCTGTTTTATACATAGAAAACAAAAACATAAAAGTTACTCTTGTGCTACTTTTATAGGCGTCGTGGCCTATTTTACACTTCATACCATTAAAGCAGGCCACGGTAGCTCTGAACTGATTGACTTGGTGCCCATTTGAATCATTTCGCCTGAGAAACATTACATAAAACTAAAAATGGTTAAAGACAAAAATAAGGATCTTAAAAGAGCACTCCCATAAGCATAGCACTATAACACTGACAAATACCATCTTTTTTAATCCATACATTGTTCTCCCCATGCTCCTAGCATTAGTGAGGTCTGGTGATAAGGTCTGGCTAAAAATTGGAGTTTAACCCAAAGGCGTTGGGTGTGGTTGAGGCCATGGCTCTAAAATATAATTTTATGTTGAAGGATTGAGATTTCTATCAATTGGAATGAAGAGGTTTAGCCCAAACCATGAAAAACCAGGCCAAAAGTGCACAATTTATGTGCATAGTGCAAAGGTTTGTGGACACCCACAAACTTTAGGCCATAGTATGTGTGAACTTTCTGTTCATTAATGTGTCCAAATACACACCATGTGAATAAGGATGTCATTAAAGATAATTAAAAGGTCAAACCTTCAGATTTTCACATGCGTTAAATACTATTCATTTTTGTCTTTTGGCAGCATGTTACAGTTCAAAGTCTTTCAGGCTGTGCTTACTAGCAGCTGCTAAACATTATAGATCTGGCAACATTGAAGTGGCACATTGTGTCATCTTTTTAATTATGACTGGCTGTTGCCCTCAGCTTGTGCATTGTTTTTGGACCCCCCGTTGGTCTGTGGGGACTGTAAGTGGTCAGGGAGCAGGACCTCAACAGAAAAGCTGATTCTTTTTGCCTGGAAGATGCTGTAAGTGTTGTCAAATCTCAGAACATCTGGGGAAGACAAACAGAATAGAACAGTTACTAAAAAGCTGGATCTCCACACTGATATAATTACACATCAAAAAGCTCTCTGCGCATCAGTCTATGCTGAGTGTTACAAGTTACTCACAGACTCCTGGGCGTTCACAGGTCAGTGATCCATCCTCGGGTACTAAGTGGGCGTTGTAGCGCTGGCTGGGCACGACTTCGAGCATCTGAGCTGCCTTCATCCATTCACCCTTTCTAGCCTTCAGAAACACCCCGAAACCAATGTCTGCACCCTCAGTAGCAAACTGCCACCTGCCAAGATGGAAAAAAAGGCAAATCAATAAAACATTGCTTTCTGACTTTTTTTGTGAATTTCATTGATTACAAATTCATTGGGCTAGGTGTAGCATTACAACCACACAGATTGGGATATTATGCCAAAAAGAAAAGATATGTATGCATCTGTTAAGCTTAATATGATTGGCTACTGAGATTAGAATTCCACTTTTAATTGTTATAGTATGATTTAAGTTGGAAAGGGGAAGGAATAGGTAACTTTAAGAGGTAAAAAAAAAAAAGGTGAATTTGATCCTTAAAAAAAAAATGTTGCTTATGCTCCGTATTCTACTTCTGTATTAATAATTAACTGTTTTAATAACTGAATTTAATCAGCCTCATCATTTGTTCACTGATTTAAAATCATTTTAAAACATATGTTTTTCTTTTCCATTACAAATTCAGTTATAATTTTGTTGCGTTATCATTTTCTGCTCTGAGTTTTGGATTTTTTTTTTAATACTAATCTGAAAATTATAGCTGCTACTATATAACTACCTTTCTTTGTGTACAAAAGCCAGATTTCCACAAAAACAAAAGGCTACAGGCTTGTGGTATGTTTGGCTTTGTTATGCTTATTTCTACTTAATTTATAGCAAGTTGGTATTGTTAGAAAAGTTATTAATAAAACATTTTTGACAGGTTTAAAACTTTATATTTTATTTTTTTATTTTCACTGTTGACTAATCTGTAACTTGTTATTTCTTTTAACGGATTCATTATTTAATTAAATGTCAGAAATAGTGAAAATTTCAGTTTTTTCTAGGCCTTAAGGACACATTTCCAAACTGCTTGTTATGTCTGACCAACAGTCCAAAACTAAAAGATATTTAATTAACAATGTGATAAAACAGCAAATGCAACAAATCCTCACATCTGAGAAATTGGGATCAGTGAATGTTTGCTTAATAAATCAATTTAAAATCACTTAATAACTTTTTTATTGCTGCCACTGTAAGAAAACTCCAGCTGACCTGAGAACGCAGCCCGGGAACAGGATCTCATAGTCCAGCTGTTGGGAGGAACCTCGGCTGACAGTCATACACTGCTCGTAGTCCACCTTAACATGGTCCCGCACATAGTAGGAGGTAGGAACTGGTCCGACATGGTTTATCTGCAGCAGAGACCATGCATAAGCAAAGTTATGGGTATGGGTGTTAAAAGGTTTTATATCATATATGAAATGATGAAAGTCTGGGGGCAGGAGAAATTAGAAAAAAGAGAAAGCTATCACTTACTGTGACTGTGTGACATTGTCTGAGTGCTTGTAACTTTATATGTTTTGCACAAAAAAGAGAAATGTTCTCCCTTTTCCACTTTTCTGTTTATTTACATCAATAAAATAAATAACAAACCGATCAACTTCTGTGGTTTCTCAGTACTGTACAGTGCAGTACAAAAACCAACCAACAGAGGGCAGTGATTTCCTCATGTGAGGTGTGATGAGTTTAATTCAGTGTCATCAACATTATGTATATTAAAGATGGCAGACACTGCAGACACAGCATACAACACACAAACACACACACACACACACACACACACACACACACACACACACACACACACACACACACACACACACACACATACAATTTATCCTCATAGACTTTGGAAAGCCTGTCAGTTGAAGCAAGAATAATTGCTGGATATATTCAGAAAGATCTGTCTTGGATATGAACATTATTATATGGGAAGTCAAACTCATCTGAAACCACTTCTGTAAAAATCTTGCAGAACTTTCAGACTTTACACAACTGTTGTTGGGAAACTTCCACTGACAAAAAGAAAAAATGCAGAAACAAAGGCATTACTACAAGAAAAAAACAACACACATTGTCATATAGTCCATTAGAGAGTAGAACTTCGTCAGGCATCTCCTCATTTTGATTCTTTACATAGACTGTGCAGAGATTTGACTGAACAAGACGCGTAAGGCTCAACAGTTTTCAAAGGATGCAGATCACCAAGATTTAATGTCAAATGTTATCTTTGCTGCTTATCTTTCACTGCAATTTAAAATAGACAGGATCCTCCTACAACATTCTCAGAGAATATTTCCTGTAAAAAAAAATACAAATCGAAAAATAAAATAAATTCTCAAGACTGTTTTAAATATTAACCGTCAATAGAGGGCCCTAAAAATGCAGGAAAATGCACACGCACTGGACCAATGTTTCTTTGAACTCTTTTGTTACATACAATCTACAAATTGTATGCTATACGTGCATTCTTTCAGACCCATTAATGATGCCTAATTCTTCAAGGAATAGTTGGACATTTTGGGAAATACACAATGTTATACTTAGCTTAGCACAAAGACTGGAAACAGGCAGGGAAAGCTAGCCTGTCCAATAGTAACAAAATTCGCCAGCCAACAAACCAAAGTGTAAACATTATTAACTTTATGCAGAGATAAGTGCTGGTCTTTTTCTTGGCAGACTTCCATGCCAGCTGTCCCCCTCCCCCCCCCGCTTCAGATTTACTGTACAGATGTGAGAGTGCTATCAATCTTCTAATCTAATTCTCAGTAAGAAAGTGAATAAGGGTATTTCTCAAAACGTCAACTCTTTCTTTGTCAAGATAACTCAATTCCTACAACCTAACCAAAATAATACAGTACAATGTCAAGGACACACAGCTAGCTAGCTAAAAAAAAGTGTATTTAAAGGTCCAGTGTGTAACGTTTAGGAGGATCTATTGGAATGGTAGATGAATTAAATGTATAAAGAAATGATTTTTAGGTTACTGTTATACTATTATTATATAATAAGAAAAAAGAAAAGAAAAAATAACAGAATGAGTCTTTTTTATCTAGAGACGCTGTGGGTCGCCTTCCATTGAGTCCGCCATGATGAAATGCCATGTTTCTACAGCAGCCCAGAATGGAGAAACCAAACACTGGCTGTAGATAGGGCAGTTTTTTGCACATTTTGCGGCCACCATAGCTTCTCCATCACACTTGAAACGGGAAGGTGAAGCAAATGAGTTGCAATCTGCAACTAAACTGCTAAATGCCACTAAATCCTACATACTGGACCTTTAAAAAAAAATAAAAGTAGAAAAAAGAAAACACTTTGAGGCTGAGCATCTCAATTCCTTGAATCTTGAATGTAGCCAAAATGAATTTCTCTCTTCCTGTTCCTCATCTGTCCTGGGCCCAATTATTTATCTACAGAAACAGTGACAAACGCAGGGTCAGTCTACTGTATTATTTACAAGTGCAACTACTCAAGCTGCTGTTCTCTGCATTTCCTCGATACTACACTGCCTACTAAAGCAGGTCAGGTTAGATCTCTTGTGCTGAGGCCATTTCTACGCAGCGAGGCAGGATTGCGGGGATGAAGTGGGAGTATTTTAAGTAATTTCTCATCTGCAATTTCCTGTGGATTGTGTACAAATACAGTCCTCTGTCATTACCTGTTATAATTCACACAGCACACCATCTGGTCAATACAACCGGGCGGCCCACAAATTGGATCCTTTATGCATCAGTTCCTTGTTTTATTTCAGAGGGGAACTGTATTTAGCACGTGTGCAGCTGTATTGATCCACTGTGCCATGGACAGCCAGTCCAGAATAGTCCTTGCGTTGTCATTGAGCTGCTGTGATCAAACTGACTCATTCATGTGTAACAGGATCCTTGCAACGCCAGTGTTAGCAGCATTAACATTTTATGAACCGGTGTAATAGGAAAGACACACCACTGTGTTCAGTTTGAAGCCTAATTATGACATTGCATAATGTGTAGGCAAATTATTTCTTTATATTGTATGCTTGGTTGTGATAAAGTGGAAAAAAAACTGGAGGGGGAGGGGGAACTCAAGCAAAACATAGTTTGCCAGTCAAATAAACCCACAACATTTCAAGTGCACAGTATGCATATTAGCCGCCGGCCAGCCTCTCACCAAAGCAAAGCTGTAAGCTGCCAAACTAAATGAGCACAGGATGCAAACCAGTGAGAGTAAAGCAAACTGTTACAGGTCTGATTGTACAGGAGGGCAGATCAGCAGTTGTTGGAATAGACTTGTATCTATTGCAGGACTGCTGGTACTATCTGACAGTTGTTGCTAAAAGTAAAGGTGTCTTATATTGTGCTATAGTGACTTAGTGTAATTGTATCAGTAAAATTAGACATTTCTGTTAATCAAATGACTGATTCCAAGAAAACTGGAATCAAGAGCAACAACTTTAGTTAACTGGTTCTTGTTTTATATGTGTGAAGAGACAACTTGAACGTACAAAACCTGCCTCTCTCTCTGCTGCCTCGTATCACTCCGCTTTGATGTTGACCTTTGCGTCGTCTCATCTCTGTTTTTATTTAGCGCTTTCTCTTTCTGCTGAGCCAGATGGATGACCCTTGTTTATACATAGTCGCTGTGATTAGCTAGCTACCTCTGATTGGTTGTTTAATTCAGACCAAGTCCATTTCTTTAAAAAACAAAATACAAAAATATATTGCCTACTGCAGCTTACATTGAACATTAGTTCCTTGTGTTATGTGATTTGCATACATTCGACATTTCATGATAAATATTATCCATATTGATATTGTGACATTGCTTCCAACTTGTCTGTAAGCTGTGGCTTTATCTGCTGAGTGCTGAGTGTCACTCAAAGAAAAAAAACTGCTGGATTTGGGGGGGAAATACCTTCCTATAAACCTACATTATTATTTCTGTCCTCATTGTTGCTTTTGGTTTAATTTAGGATTAAATAACTTTTTGTGGAGAAAACCTGACAGCAGACGGCTTGCTCCATCTAAGAAATCTTAAGCCAGGTGGAACACTCAGTTCACTCAATAATAGTGGAAAATAGTAACAAATATGAAATAATATAAAAATAGAAATAATCTAAGCATAAGGAGCGGTAGGAACAGGAACTAATTAACACGACAGACTGTACACTATTATAAATTCACTGGTGCAAGGCTCAGCAAGGACACAAACTACACTACAATTAGACCGCTTATTTATACATTTTTTTATAATTATTTTACATTGCATTTTATATTGCTTTTTTTGATATGTCTGTGTGTTGTTACTGTGTGTAATGCTGCTGCTACACTGCAATTTCCCAGCTTGGGATCAATAAAGTATATCTATCTATCTATCTATCTATCTATCTATCTATCTATCTATCTATCTATCAAAATTATTATGAAAACAGAATTCGTCTCCAATGTTAATAGTATCTCAAATGAATTAAGCAGCATCTGAAACAGAGACTTGTCTCTTCCAACTCATCATCAGCCCTCCTTGATACCAAAACACAGCACCCATGGGTGTGTGCAGTTTGGTTTGCTGATTCACAGACTCACCCTGGTCCGACAGCGAGGGTCTCCATCAGGATCCGTCAGTTTACCCCCATATATCGCTGGCAGTTGCTCTGCGTCAATGTACTTCAGTAAAACCTCCTGCCAGTTAGCTGTCAAACCAGAGAAACAACAACACTCATTTCTTCAGAAAGGAGAGGGAGGTCAGATTGTTTGGATTGGGGTGAATTGGATATATTCTCCAAAATAACATGCAGGGTTGTGTAGTGTCTCACCCCCGAGGATACAGATCTTTTGTCTTGTGTTCTCACTCAGAAAGTGCTTGACGAGGTTGTAGGCCACGGGAAAGAGTTTAGGGGCTGCAGGAGGAAAACTTAAAGGTGTTAACCAAACGTTCACCAGCAATAATCAAAACTCTTCAAAAACAGGATGTGATGATGAAATAAACTACGACGATTGCAGGAACGCAGGTGGAATCCCCTCATCCGGATGATCATTGTTTAGTATAATATGCAAACATGGAGGATGGACAAATTCACCTTTAATGACAAACAGCCTTTTCAAGCCTTCTGGGTAGTTGTCTTCAAACATCTGGAGGATCTGGTGACACAGAGGAACATAATGCTGTATTTGGAGATGTCCACCAACCTTATAGTCTGCTTCATGTCTTAGTTGTGTGAGCGCTATATTTAAAATGTATGTGTGTGTCTCTGTACCTCTCCATATGTTTCTATAGCAGGCTTCCATAAGTGTTTCAGACCCAGACCTTCAACGTCGTAGATCATAGTGATTGACTCCACGTTCTTCCCAAGCTGGTTGAAAACAGTGACAGAAAGACAGGAAAATTAAATTTGCGAAAGTATGAAATAACCTATATATATTTAATAAAAATCACTTTGTATAAAGGTTCCTGCCAAATTAATGTAATGTAATTAAACTGAGAGATAAATCCATATAACATATGTTACAGGCAAAATTAGCAACATAAAAAATACAGACAGATATGGACAAATAACAACAAATTATGATTTAAATGAGCAATCTGTAACCTATGTACAGTACTTTTACTGTAAAAGAAAATTAAAATCGTAAGTGGTAAAAACAATTATCATTGCTATTATTATTATTATTATTATTATGAGCATTATTATTATTTTTACTACACAACAAGAAATAGTCCTGTCAAAATTAAATGTTAACAGGTAAACATGGGCAGGATAACTAGATATCATGAAATAGTAATTTGAAAATAATTGATAAAAACTAAACTGGATAAACTTATCCATGAACAACACGTCAATATGACCATATAGTGCTTATTTATCAATATAAAGTTGTATATTGTGTTTCTTTATCTTAAGATATATCAATTAAAAGAACTTCAGTTTCAAAAAGTCCAAAAAGAGATCATAATTTGTGAATCCGTTTTTATTATGTCCTACCCCAATAGATTCTCTCAACCCCTTGTGTGGAGCCCCAGGATGTTTGTTAGGGTAGGCATGTGCTCTTGGCTCATTTTTAGAGCTAGGCAAGATCAGTCCATTTCAATAAACACAACTACACCTCAGCTAAAGATACATTTTAGTATCAAGTGCGAACCCGATCACTGGATCTCCGTCCTCTGCTCTTACCCTCTGCGACTGCAGGTTACATTCCTGCTGCAGAACCTCACAGTCTCTGATCTTGGACTTGATGAAGTCTTGCTTGGAGGCAGACAAGAACAGGCCTTTGGGATCCACAGGTCCGATGACATCATACCATATGGGACTGCCCTCAAGGTCATAACCACACATCCCTCCGGACAGATACTTCTCTATCACCTGCAAACAGCAGTCATTTTAAATGTCAAACCACTGCTTTCTTTAGTCATGTATAGGAAGATTTGTCAAGAAGATAATTCACAAAACTTTTAATTTGAGAAATATATTCCCTTAAATTATTCTTAAGCAGACTGAACATACAAGAGGTTATGGTTTTTACCTCCGGTGGACGCCATTCTGCTATTATTGTGTCTACTTTTATCTGTTTCCTGAACTCCAAATGCTGTAAGAAAAGATGGGTACATGTTAATCATACAGGATTCATTTTATACAGTAAGTGCATTAAAACCTTTTATTGATATAGACTGCGCGTACAGTGGCAGATCTGCCCAAGCACAATGTAGTGATTTAAGTGGCTTAGGAGGTTTCAGACAGTAGGTGATGTAAAACCTGCCCCATCAGCAGGAAGGGGATCAGTTATATACCGCTGTGTACATGCCAACAGCTTACAACCACAAGTACACCAACAAATGGGAAAGAAATGTTTCTAATTGGCTCACAGGTCATTTTCACATACACATTTACATTTTACCGCCTAGCTGGCAATCATTTCTAGTAGCTACAGGAATAATGGAGATACCTGAACAAGCTGGTTGTGGTGTAGGTGTAGTTCAGATACATTTTATCTATTTTATTTATTATTCATTATTTGATAGGGACAGAGCATGCCGAACATGCCATAGTTAGCAAGAATGCTAATTTACATCTGGAGTCCCATAGTCACTGTAACTAAATCAGTTTAAATAAGGTTTGTACAAAAGCCTTAAAAAAAACCCCAAAGAAAAGTCTTATTTCTTAATGTCTATTACGAAATGGTGAGTGCACAAAAAGCTGTTGGCTTTGCATTAGGCTCACGTAGAAAAGCAACAATGCTATTGCTATTATGTCACTAATAGCCACTGCTAATGGCAGTTTCTACCATGTAGTTTGGTGGATGTGTTGTTAGAAAGTAGAGATTAGATAGCTAGCTAGAAGTTAATATGTCAGGACTGTGTGTCTCGTTGTAGAGGGTCTCTGCCCCCTAGTGGAAAATAAATCAGTTCATGCATGCAGATATAATTACTCTGGTCCACCGAAGAGGTTTTGCTAGTTGTTCCATGGACTTATATCTGAATAAAAACTTGTAATCACCCGATTGGCCCCAATCAGCTTCCATTATTCTTCAAGTCATTGGTTGTGCTACTGTTTCTTGTTTGTTTTGTTTGATCAATATACGTATCTGTGCAAACTGCAGTGCAAGTGACTGGTGTATGGGGATGGAAATGTACATACGCACACTTTGAACATTATTCATTATTTAGCCAAATAATCACAAACTCACAACAGGGGCATTGTATATTTGAAGTAAAAAATTACAAAAGGTACAGAAAAGATCAAACTAACAATTTAAAACCTCAAACAAACTACACATTACACATAAGATTTAAGAGAGAGTAGGTCACACATGCCCCACACGCTGCACCTATTGACTGCCTGTGCACAGCGCAAGAGGAGAGGGAGAGACCCTGTTGCTGTTGGCAGAAGAACAATTACTCTGAGCAGCTGCCATGGGAATGAATTGCAATATAACAGAATATATTTCTTGCTTTATCCCTGATGGTCTGAATAACTTATTAAATTAGTCTGTAGTCACTTTTTAGAAATAAAGATGTAGGCAAGTCTGAAAAGTCACCAATTTGGTAACACTGGATTTGAGTGTATAAGCATGTGTGTGACGCCCCTTCACTTTTTTTTTTCATTTGAATTGTCTCAGACACCGTTTCTTACGCCATCGCTTGGGCGTAACCACACATTCTTTGGGGAGGGCACGTCCCCTCCAACACTGAAAATGTACCAATCTGTCCTAGGTGCTATGTTTATTATCCTTGGGACAACGAGACATCCTTAATTTCGATCGGCGCAGTAGATAGTGACAGGAAAGGCAGGAAGAGAGAGGATGACTTGCAGAAAGGCCCTAGCCTGGATTCAAACCCGGGCCGCTGAGGAATCAGTCTCAATATGTGTTGCACGCTCTACAAGGTGATACACCGGGATGCTTAGTATTCTGTCATTTTAAGTACTCATTTAATCCCTTTCATCTACATCTTATCCCCTCAGGCTGCCATGATGACTCAGTTTCCCCACAGCGAACCATTACCACACTGCTCCTCTCTAATCTGCAGCCACTCCTGAGCTGATGGGCTGAACAGCCTGTGCTGGTACTAACTGCACTTTCACACACAACACAAATTAGTCACAGAAAGAGAAGGCTTTGTAGTTGTACATGCAGTGTATGTAGTGTATTGAATTTCTATGAGAGTGTGACACTTGCAGGTACAATAAACAGAGAAGCTGGACATGTTACCTTTCGGAGCATGGCCTCAGACTTCTGGACATTGAAGTTTCTGGCTGAAAAAGGAGTAAGAAAAGCAAAAAGGAGGATGATAAATACAGACATCCATGATCCATTAGTGATGCTGAATGTTAAATGGCCTTTAACCAGAGAGCAAAGGGGGACAATTAGAGTGTGATTTCACCAACACACTACATATACTCTTATCTTATCTTATTTTATACTAAAGCAAGCAAGAAAACTTTATCTATAGAGCACTTTTCAAGTTCTTTACAGGGGGAGGGAAAGGGAGGGAGGGAAATAAAAAAGACAAAGAAGAAATGATACAAAAAAGGAGAATAAAGTGTATTCATAAAAATAATAAAGTGTAAACTTAGTTATAAAGCCTGAAGAGGAAATCCCCAAAACACTAACAACAGCAACAGGTTTGTAGTTAAAGCTTTTAATGAAGTGCAGCAACCCACCGGATCCTGTCTTATTGATTTATCTGTTCAGGTACTAGTTTGAGCACTTTTTGCTAAATACTGTGCAAATATTTTATAAAACAACAGAATATGTGTCAATGGAAACAAACATGACTAAAATGTGATGTGAAATGTGAACAATTATACAAGAGTTCTTTAAAAGTTCCCCCTCCATCCACAAATGACACAATGGAAAATGTATTAAAAGATGAGAAATGCTTAAAAAAAACAAAACATTTCCCATTGAAACCTTCTTCTAACACGGTCAGTATTAAAACCATTGTGTCAGTATGACTGATCTAGAACAGAGTTGACACACAGTGCACCGTCTAATACTCCTTCTAAGGTGATTAGCTCCGCTGCTGACAGTCTGGTGGAAAAGCACAACAGTGCTGTTGTCATGAAGTGAGACTTACAACCTACTATAGCAGTGGATTACACTGTACCTAATGCTCCATTCTGGCACCTTAACTAGGACATAGAGTGACTTAAAATTACAAAAGCACAGAGCAGATTCTGGCACATGACCAGGGCCATGTAGTATTTTGAGTCAGTAATAAGTATTATGCTCTGATTACAGTGGTTTTGCAACTTTTAACTGCTAATAATATACACAGTGCTGGATGACTGGATGGGTCCTGCTGCTTCTTAACACAGAAATGTATCCCATAGTATACTGAGGTTATGTGTAATTATTTATCATTAGAGAATGCAGGGGGATTTTGTTAAACAAACCGTTTGATCACTGTGAAAGCACAGATACTTGATGATCTGAAATAAAGTTGTCTTAGGATGTGATAGAAGTTCATGGTACGAGGACAACCCATTCACCTCATTACACATTACATCACCTCAGATAACATTTAATGATACAAGAAATACGATTTAGATAACACGTAGGCAAGACAATAAATCTTGTTGTTACGTGACTCATTACTCATTTGGTGGATAGTCGGTTATAAACAAATCAAACAGAGACAGTACTAAAGGTATTTTCATGCACCATTTGGTAGCTTAAACAGCTAAAATCCCTTAACATGACTATGTCTGGAAAGAATATAAGCCAAAGTCAAAGGAAGGAACAGTTTTGTCATCACAGCTTCGAGGCTGAGACAAGACAGAGTCACATTTTACTTATGTGACCATGATGTCCAAAAGATGACTAAGACTGGACTTCAGGGGCTCTGGTAGAAAATGTAGACTACAGTACAGTACTCTCTCTTAAATCACTCCAGTGCAATTGGAGCTCCTCAGAGATAAATACTGTATACTCGTAGTTGGAGTGTGCGTCATCTGAGGGCAGACTTAGGGATCATTTGTTTAGAGGAGGAGGTTCGTTGGCCTCTAGTACAGGACTCTTCCTCTATCATGTGGAAGAAGCAGGGAAGTGGATCTGTCTCACAGTTTAACGTTTGACAGCCTTAACACAGGAATGGCTATGTCTCATTTAACTCAGAGCATATATGTAACAAGCTGTCGTAGTTTATGTACTTAATTTCTGATTTACTTCTCCTTTCTGACAGCGACTCTGAATATGTTTATGTTTGCTGTCCAAAAAGTAACGTATTACACAAGAAGTGATAGATATTATATCTATTAAATAAAAAGAACAACAACTCAGGAGGCCTCAACAGTAAATGAGTTCAGAACCAGCCAGGAAGCTACGTTTAACTGTATATCTATATACTTTAATTTAATTTTGAATGAAGTCCAATTTAATTCTATTCTATGATTCTATGATAAGGTCGGCCATTAGTGCTGCTCACTGTGTGCAACCTCATGCTTTTTGCTTCAAATCAATGAACTGGACTTGAACCATTCAGAGCGTGCATTGGCCAAACAGACCCTCATTGTGTGTGTTTGGAGCTGTGACGCTGACCCTTCTGAGAGCCATTTCACAACTGCTACGGTCATTTAGTAAGACTTCATTAAAGAACAAACAATACGCTGTCTCCGCCACTCTGAGTTCTTGTTATGAAACGTGTTTGGAGGGAACTTGCAGGGAACCCGGGGGAGCAACAGAAACACAGCAGCAGAGAGTCTCCTGTTGTCCATTGTAGTGCGCCTTTAATGCGATTAGCCCTGGATTAGCCTAATACACAGAGTGCTAGAAAGTCTGCTCCAGAACTTATCAGCACAAGGCCTCCTTTAATCGATGCTTCCCAGTTCCTCGAGGGTTTTTGCTAAAATTGACACTAAACGGTCGCAACAATCCTCTCCATAACTCATCTGCCTCTGTCTGATCCACAATTACAGAACTGGACTAAATCTACCTGTGGAACATATACTTCATATCATATGTGATATGTGTTAATATAAACCATGTTGATATTATATATCATATTTATACAATATTCTTATCTTTTTTCACATTTCTATTTACATATTTCTATTTCTATTTATTATATTTATATCTATATTTATAATATATTATTTATTCTATGTATATCTTGTATAGTCAAGTATCTATTATACATATGCTACATATCATATCATATCTCGTGTATATATATGTGTGTACATATACTGTATTGTGTACATATATTGCATTATGTATGTATGCACACCTTGCACAAGCGGAATATATGACACATATCTACATTATATCAATATTAATGTATTATATCTATGTGTATACATGTATATCTGTTCAGTCATCATATTTTTTATACATATACATATTATTATTATTATTAGATACTGTTATTAACAATAACATTACCATCATATCATCAGTACTATTACTACCATCTTGCAACTACAACTTCTTTGCACCTTATCTATCTATTTATCTTTTTTTATCTTTTCTACCAAAGTATTTTATTCTATTGTTGTATTTTATTCTATTTAAATGTACCTGGCTGCTATGACGACCCAATTTCCCTTTGGGGATTAATAAAGTCTATCTATCTATCTATCTATCTATCTATCTATCTATCTATCTATCTATCTATCCCACTTTTAGTTTGTAGGTGTATAGAGTCTCAATACAAAAACATTTTCTACTTAAAATAACTCCCTTCTGACTTTTTTTTTTTAAATCAAGCTGAAGACTTAATAATAATTTTTTGTGGGAAACTGAATTTAGTGATGTTTCAAAACCCGCAGATCCCCTGCCTCAACCTCCCCAAGGAAAATCTGATTCTTGGAATCTCTCAAATTTAGTCTGAGAATTGAAAAAAAACTGACGTCTTTCTGGGTTGGTTTAGCCGCTGCTGAATAGCAGGCTTGGTTTTTAATTTGTGGTTTGAGTAGCGTGTTCAGGCTTGGAATGCATGAGAGTCTCTTTCTCAGTCTCCGCAAACTGTTTAAATGTGTTGCATCATGTCCTTTCCATGTAATAAACCACTGCAACTTCTGCTTACTGCACCAGTACAATGGGACCATCAGTTTGTCTCTGTGGAAACATGATTTCAGGCAATGATCACAAATTCACCATGAAGGAGAAGGATGATGGGAGAGGTTTTTCTTGTTGCGCATGCTCTGGTCAGGGAAAAGCACCAGGTGCCTCGTGATTATCAACTCACCTCTGAGCCAGCGTAACAGGAAGTGGTCATGCTGAGCAGGAAGTTGAGGAAGAATGTCTTGTATCCTCTCTCGAAACTGTAGCCAGAGGAAGGAGAGACATGTGATTGACACATTGTCAGGAAAATCTTTAATTAATCTTTAGATTTAATCTTTAGAGTTACTGACTGTGGAGGTAAAAACAATCTTGAGAAGTGCAGTACTTTTTATTTATTTAAAGCTGTTTATATTTTCACTCATTCACTTCAGATTAGTAGGTTTTGTTTCTTAATGCTGTTAAAGCTTGTCACGTACATATTTTAATGGCAACCTGCAACATTGTATGTCTGTAAACATCGTATGTCTGTAAACATCTTGTGCATAGGTAGAAAAACACTCAAGACAAGCCACGTGTGTCAGATCATTTTCAACTACAATGCACTGCCAAAAGTATGTGGACACTCAAGCAAAATATGGGCATTAAGATTCTGCTTTGACAGCCTCCACTCTTCTGGTTTTCCACCACTTTTTAGAACCTGGTTGCAGCGATTTGCTCCCGTTAAGACTCAAGAGCTTTAGCGAGATGTGCAACAAAGCCAGGGACTCACTCAACATTTCAGTTCATCTCAAAGGTGTTGGATGAGGTCGAGTTCTTCCACACTAAACTGGGAAAACTTTCTTTATGGACCTGACTTTTGTGCACAGGGGCATTTCCCTGTTGAAACTGGAAAGGGCTTTTCTCAAAATGTCGGAAGCACACTACTGAATACATGGATCATCAATAAGGTGGACATGTGTGTCCATAGTTTTAGCCATACAGTATAGTTGACCTTATCTAAACATACAGCAAACAGATTCCCTGCAAACTCAGCTATCTCATTGTATGGAAGTGAATGATAAACACAGGGACTATGAAGTATAGTAACACTTTTTCTAATAAGACAGTCTTTATAAAGAGTGCAACCAATGAATTTATTCATGTTAAATGGCCTAAATAAAAACTAGCCCAAATGTCTTTACTGTATTGCATTAATGCAATGTAATACAAATTTGTTAAGTTTCATTTGTAGAAACCCAAGATAAGGGGCTGTATTTACATCTCCAAAAACGGACTTACACATTGTCATTTGTAAATTAAAATATGATAAAAAATTATTCCCCCCCTCTCTCTTCTCGTTGGAAATGACGCCCTTACTTTGCCGGTACACATTTATGAGAGGGCACCCTTTGTGGTAGCCTATGACACTGCTTATTGTATAACAATCACAGGGCTACCAAGAGAGATAATTATGGAGAAGACATACTGCAGCATAGAGCACAATATTTACACTACACGAGCCACTACTGTAATTATCGTTATTATTATATTAATATGAATATAGTTACCTGCTCCAGTGCCTCAGCCTGTTTAGGACTGAGGTCTCCAACTCTTCCGCTCATGTCTGCGACAACAAGATTCAAGATAAAGACAGAACTGCTCCAAAGTCAAACTAACAGACAGACAGACAGACGGACGGACGGATTTCTGTCTCTGACGCTTCACGGAGAGGCTCATTCACGGCTCCAGTATCCTGTTATCCCGGCTGTCAGCTGCCTGCAGGTGACAAATACGCCCAGAAGAAAAAAAATGTAAACACGACGTTCGTTAGTCCAACCGGCTGACTCCGGCCAAAGATAGGACAAATGACAAGATGATTACTCGCGACAAGAAGAAGGAACCAAAGAGAGGAGAAATCCCACCCCTTCTCCAAACTAACCTTTAATAATTGTGAAAAATAAAGGTGCATTGTATCAGTATTCTAAACTACAAATAAATCTAATAAAATACTGATAAAGTGCATGTCATTTTAATAGAGAAACAACCTTTTTTTTAATGTTAGAATATGTTTAGCATTCAAGTACAGCTCAGACGAAGCTATGATGTATGTGTTAATAATCATAATCCAGTGTATACAGTTGCTATCTAGACATATCAAAATATATGTAAATCAAATGTGTGTAAAATCACATATAAAACAATCATACTGATCAAAGCACTGAAAATCTTGCAATTATTAACTTAGACTTAATTTGGCTGAAAGTCGATAAACAATATTATTGATTTATTGCTAAGTCCTACTAGTGCATTAATAAAGTTAATTATATATATATATATATTACATTTGACAACAAAGGTAGTGAGTCAGTGACTAGTGAGTGATGCATCTTTTTAAAAAAGGATCTTTGGTGTTAATCTGAAAATCTTACACATGCGTACATACAACAGGAAGAATTAAAACAGTTTTTTCGTTTTACTCAGTGTTTGAGTTATTCACATCAGATACTACTGCTACTCTTTACATTTCACACAGTGAAAGTGTCTCAGTATTAGGCGACATGATGTTGTCACACTGAGCAAGTGTAAAACGTGTACAGTCGCTTAATTTTTCGCTCACTTACTCAAATGATCGGACTATGACAATGAACATTATTACTCCTCGTGTGAACAGAAGTAAAGGATCGGTCTGAAGGCTCAATACATCACTGTAGCTGTATTAGTAACGTGTTTGAGTCGTGGCTTTAAAGCGAAGAAGGAAGTATGGGAGAGGACTCTCTCGAGCTGCCACATTCCTCTCTGATTGTATAAAAACTAAACGGTGAAAAAGCTGCAACGGAAGAAAAGCGAATTTTATCTCCTTTATTATTTCAGTCCTGTATATATTTAACTAAAACAACTCGATTTTGGACTGAATTTGTGGAAAAGCATCCCAAAGCCCCTACCGTTAAGCAGGTTTATACACCAAGATAACAATTCTCCCGCTTCTTCCGGTCGTAGCCGGAAGCTACCTTCGCTTGTTTACATTCGCCGAGGGGTCTAGCTAACTGGCGAACAACAAAACGCTAGCAGCTTTTCCAAAATGATTGGTAACAATTGACCAGGTTTGTGTATTTATTGCAGTTTTCAGTTGTATTTTCTCTCTGTTGTTGTTCGAGCCATGGTTTCAGTTCGCTGCTGGTGCTGTCTCTGGGTAATGTTACCGGTCCTCTTGCTGCTCGTCGCGGCGGAGCAGGTCGCTCGGGTGGAGGTTTTTCTGGAGCAGCGGCCCGGTGTCAGCGCTCTGCTGCAAGGGGAGGTGGTGGAGTCCAGCAAGGGCAGCAAGAGCTCCGAGCACCGGGACGAGGACCGACAGGAGCTGGAGGGAGAGCTGGTCCTGGTGAGTCATGTATTGCTATATTGCATGGTTGTTGTTTTGGACCGTTAATAACATGGCAAATATGGGTGAATACCGGGAGAGATGACACTGTAAGAGAGAACCGGTGCTGCAACTAACGATTCTTGTCTTTAATAGATATTTTTTTAGTAATGAATATAATTCAATAATAATGTAAAATTTACCAGAGAGCACAGAAACCAACATGATATAACCATTGTTAACAATGATTAGGTGAAGTTTAAATATTTAGTAAAAAGTAAAATCCTGATTTACAGTAGGAAGTAAACAGGAATGTGAGCTATAATACATTTATAAAATACAGTGATTTTTCAGTCTACCACTGCCGAGGAGCCCATGAACAAGGCAGCATCACTAGTGCATCTGCAGGGGAAACTTTGAGGTGCATGTCAACACCCACCCACAGCCAGTTGCATGGCCAGTTTATGTTTAAAGACAGTATCAGAATTTCCACCCAGGGATGTTCAGCCTGCTTTCTGTCCTCAGGTTCAGGATCAGGAGACTCAGGAGAGCGGAGGAAAAGATGAGGACAATGCCAAAGAGCAGGAGGTATGGATCGGGGTGGTGCCTGTGGAGATGGACGACAGCAAAGCCTCCACGGGAAACCAGGAGTCCTTCGCTGATGCAATGGTCAATAAAGTAAGGGGTTCAACTTAACTCTAAATCTGTAGTGGATTTTGTTCACACTGTTATGGACTGATAGAGCAAACTAAACATGCATCCTCTCTTTTAAAGATGAAGCGAGCCTTGGTCCTCGGAGCGTCTGCGCTGATCATCCTGGCTCTCAACCAAAACAGTGTCAGTGAGGTAAATCTGCATAGACTCAATCTCCAACCTGGACCCTATTTCCTGGACCTGAGGTCTAAGCTGAGAATTTAAGCTTAAGAGACACTTTGTCTGGGTCATGTTTACGATCACAAATCTGCCTCTTGCTGTTGTAGATGGATCTGTCTCAGGTGCTGTCCAAGCCCATCATTGTGATCCAGACGTCTGAAAATGTCACCAAGCTGATTGGAGCTCTGCTCAGGTACAAAACACCGTATTTATTACAGATACTGCGAACATGAACCTTTCCCTCATAAGACTGATAAAAAGCAACAGGATACGGTTTTATTAATCAGATGAGTCACATGCTTCCTCAGTTTGTGGCTGTTAGCGGAAATAATGCAGTGGTTTGACCTGCATATCAGTAATCTACATGACCATAAAGCAAAATCTAAACATGTTCCAACTGTGTACTGAACCTCAATACTTTTTGTTGGAGGTCTGCTTTATTTAGTTGAAGGTCTGCTTTATTTAGACACATTCTTAGTCTTGTTTCTTTATTCTTTGATCTGATATTTCCTGTATGAGATGATAAACTTGTTCATTTTATACTGTTTGTTGCATAGGATGAAAAAAAAAAAAAGCTTCCCTGTTAACAACTCTGGAATAAACACCACCAACTTCCGGCAAAATGTTCCCTGTAGTCCATCACACAACCCTTTGGTTCATGAATCTCATTATCGAATAAAGACAACATGTAAACGTACTGTTGCCTTAATCTGGTTCACAGTAATCAGGTTAGTGTGTAAACATAGTGACGGAGGATCTTTATTTGCACTAAATGGCAGCTCTCTCTCTCTCTCTCTACAGGGGTCTTCAAGCCACAGCAAAAATCACATACAAGACGATTCTTCAGGACAACCTGGTGAGCTCCTCAATGTATCAGCTGACAGTGTTTTTCTCAGTTGTTAGCACCCTCCAGTGGTGAGTGAACAGATGACAGGCTGAGCTGACAGTGAGCGCATGCTGCTGTGTGTTCGGGCAGGGAGCCACGCTCACGCTGTGGTCCAGCTGCGGTCGATCGAGAGGAGGTCGCTACGGAGAGTGGCAGGGGGTCATCTGCACGGGAGAGACCAACTCTCAGGTCCAGGTGGGGGAGCAGAACGAACACACCATCAGCCCTGTTAACATGTTTTCTTAAACCTGCTGTAAGACTTCCACTGATTTCACACATCAGTGTTTTTACATGTGTTGAGGAGTGCTACTGCCTATGTGAACAACACTGTATGAAGTCTGATAAACTGTGAGCTTACCAGACCTCTGCAGCCCACTCCTCTCAAAATAACCCTTTGAGCTATAACTATACAAAACATTCATTATTATTTGATTTTAGTCATTTGATGGTGTTTACTTTATTATAGTACAATTGCTATTACAATAATAAAGATATCACATTGTAAAAATACAATTTGCTGTCTGCTGCATAATCAGCAGCTCATTTGCATTTTCTCCTCTTCTCTATTACCGGAGCCATTTTGTGAGTTGTCGTCTGTTACAGACTGATTGAGAGTATTAATAATGTAATAAAGTAATGTCTCTGTTTGTCCATAGAAGTACCTGCAGCAGCTGTGGGACACCGTCCTCCTGGTGGCTCTGATCCTCAGCACTGGAGTCATCGTTCAGGCTCGCTGGCAGTACCAGGACCACCAGCTCAATGACAACCTGGAGGTACTCAGATGTCTTTACTGCTGTTATCATAGGTTATTCTTTGGTTTCAGTGCAGTAAAGTTTAATAGTAAATAAGCAAAATAAATGTTGCATGTATCTTAACAGATCATATCTTCTGTGAGGAGAAAACAAAACAAACAAAAACAGCATAACATGTTTACATCATGCTGTGTTGTATTCCTCAGCTGCTTCCTAAACAGGTCATCCTGAAGAGAATGTCGTCCCTGAAGACCAAAATGTATCGTCAGCCCAAACCGTGGCCCGCAGAGACGGACAACTGTGCGGTCTGTCTAGAACCGTTCAACAACAACCAGGTCAGCCAACACTCCTACACTCCCTGATTTAGGCTATATATTTTATGTTAAAGTTACAGAGGTATATAGACTAAGTGCAAGATTCTATAGTGCTTTAATATGAGCTGTTGTTGTGTGGTTGCCCCAGTGTTTGCGAGTGCTGCCGTGTCTTCATGAGTATCACAGAGATTGCGTCGACCCCTGGTTGCTGCTGCAGCACACCTGTCCCCTCTGCAAACGCAGCATCCTCAGTGAGTTTACATCACAGCATCACACACATGCAAGTTTTTAGAGAGTGTTTCACAGCTCTCTGGTTCAGTTTTCACCAACATTTCTGAGCGGTGTGGTCAGATTGCTCTTTTGCACCTGTAACAACACCCACTAAGGATGTCACAGTGTCCTGGAGGACACCTGTACACTACTGCACACTACCGGAGGTCAGCAAAAACAAGATTTTTAGGGGGTGTTCAATTCAATGCATACACTAATAAAATCCTACATTTATATCATATTCAGTTTCTGCCAACAGATAAACATTTAGATCACTAAATGATACACACTGGACCTTTTTTGAGAGTGATGTTCATTACAGTGGCACTATTGCACGGGAATGCAACAGTACACTTCCACCGGCTTTAGTTTTAATAGTTTTTATTTTTGTGTTTAATGGCTAAAGCTGCCCGGCAGGAAAAAGAGTGGCTTCTGAAAAGATTAAAATTTCAATCCTGTTGGAGTTTTTTAAATTATACATCAACTGTTAAAATAGTTTCCCTGCAGTAGACACTCATTTGTACAAAGAATTTGCTGATCAAAGCCTGAACCTCACATGACCCTCTGCCTTTGCTTTTTTATTTCTTAATTAATTATTTAACCAGGGGAATACCTTGAAATTGAAATAGTAATGTTGGATACTGTCAGACCAGTTTAAGATCCAAACACATTTAATTTCACATCATAGAGGACTAAGAGGAAGGGAACCAGGGAATATCTGGCATTTTAATAAATTGTTGATTGGCTGTCTGCCTTTGTATGATTCCAATAAAAATACTTAAATAATAATAATAATAGAAATCAATTATCAAAAATATAATTTCTAAATCTAGTAGCCGATTTATCGTATCAGCTTTAGATTTAAATGTCTGTCTCTCCTGTCTAACCCTCTCCAGGCAGCGTCTGCAAAGACAGCTAACAGTCACCTGACCGCAGAAGCAGCGGCTCTGGGATTCAGTCTCATCTCTTCCTCGGCAACACTCCAGTAGCCGTTTTTTTTAAACTGACCTCAATCTTCCTCCTTCCAGCAATGGATTGTGGGAGCAAATACAAACTTCTCACAGCAGCTGGCTGGCCGTCTGGACTGTGGAGCAGTCCAATTTTGATGCCTGACCTTCCGGTGGGTGCAGCAGGTCTCACAGACATACAGTGGTAGTGTTAAACCCAATACTATGAAGTACTGCACCTGTACTGTTGTGTGTGGACAGTACCTCTTCCTGGGATCATGTTACTGTACAACTGTGGAAATATTTGTTTGTATGTGTGATATACAGCAGTGAATATGTGACTCTTCACACAAACACGTTCAGATTTTAAATGGGCAAACACGGATAACAAGAGCGAGTATTCGCGAGTCAGTCGTTTTTGCATGGACATTCAATGCTTTATGGTTTTAAGCATGGACGTATGGATCGACTTTAGGTGCCAGTGATGTCAGTGACCTACCCATCCGAGTGGACTAACTGACCATTTAAATGTGACTGATTTCATCTTGTGTCCAAACTCATACTTTGCTATTAAATGTTAGTCATAGAGGTTCTGTAGTTGTAGTCCAGAAGTAACTGTGCTACAGTCGGTACAGACGTGGAAAAAAATGTTTGCACTTGTCCTTTAATATGCCTTATGACTAAACTGCAGTGTGAGAGAAACTCAAACCACAAACACACTTCCTGAATTGTACTTTAAAACTTGAGTTGTGAATGTTAAAGTAGCTAATTTAGTTGCAGCTGAATTGTTTTAAATCATTAGTGATAGAGATGTTAAACAGGTAGGTTGGTCAACATTTTGTAGACGCTTTCTTCCTTCTGTGATCATTTTTAACTGCTTCCATCCTTTTAGTAGGTCTGTTTGAAGAAGTCAAAATCAGTTCTGCTCTAATGCTTTCTGACAGAAGTTCATCTCATATACCATGTGAAAAACACATCCTCTTATTCCTCAGACGTACAGCTGTAGCTACTGTGAAATCCAAGTTAAATCCACTTGATCTTCATTTTGTCAGTGATGACTCAAGCTCAAAGGATGTCAAAAACATAGTATTATTGTATTTATTTTATGTTTTTTTGCAATGTCAACTCCAAAAAGCATTTACATGTGCTTTTTTTGTTACAAAATGCTCCGATAGATCTGTTCTCTTTATAGAAAATAGTGTGTGCATGGCAACATGTCGGAGGTCTCCCAGCAGCTCGTCTGAGAGACATGAGGCCTCTCTGTACAGCGCGTGCTTCCAAACACAAACACAACAGCATCATTATGAGATGGTCATAGTGTCGATTTCTTTTTCTAGACTTATTTGTTATGTTCTTACGAAGGCTGGACAACAGTGGTGTGAACTCGGTGGATGTCATCACATGCATGCACTCAAACATTACATGCAAGCAGCCGTCGCACGAGCTACTCATACAGGACGAGTATTAAGAGCAACACAGTCTGCCACTGATGTCCAGACTTGTTCACCGTGTCAATAATTGTTCTTCCAGCTACAGAACGAACTGCAGTCTCTCCAAAACGCTGGATGTTGCTTCCTTTTATTCCTATGCTGTCTAGTTCATGATGATGATGATGTCAAAGATCGATCACTCTGGATCTTAATAAACTGATTTGTTACTTGGCAAAAATAAAGTCTCATTCTTTGTCCTCAGTCTCTGGCTCACACTCAGGACTTTGGTTTCTAATGAGCTATAAAATAAATCATTTGGGCCAAAGACCTGAATGTCTTTCAGGCTCAAACACTAAAAGTAGATGTTCAGAGTCTCAAACAACAAGCTGCTTGGCAGCTTCTGATCACAAAGGGCCAAAATATGGCCATGCCAAAGAAAGTGAGTAAACTAATGCAACCTCTCAACTTCATCAGTCAACAACTAAAAACCCTGGCTTTCTTTTTGAGCAAAGACGGCAACTTTGGTGCTACGGTGTGATTGTGGGGACAAATTGTGGGCACCAAATTCACAACCTTTAACCCAGAATAACAACTATCCCCAGTTTTTCTTTCCCTTCATTGACCCACACCTCAGCCACCTTCCTGCCGTCCCTCCCTCCTACCATCAGTCTGTTTGGTTCCAGCAGCAGGTCGTGATCACGCGGGTCAGGAGGGGATCATGCCTTTGTTCCTTTTGCGGTCGGCCATGGAGCGGCGGTTGTGGTTTGACACGCGGCTCTTGTTTGCCTCCTTTTTGCGTCTGTCTAGGAATGTCTCTGTGGTTTGTCCTTGGCCTTTAGGTTGGCCCACCACGTTACTGGGACGTGGCGCTGGTCGGAAACTGGACGGGGAGGAAGAGAAGTCAAAGGTTTGTCTTTACAAATTAACATGAAGCACTGAAATAATTATCTTATGTATGTACACACATACATACACACACACCGTATAACGGACAGATCATTCCAATTTCCATTCAGCTTTCATCATTTGATACAGAGTTGTATTTATGTCGTACATTTTAAATGGAAGAAATATCTTTTTTTCATGAAGAAACTTCTTGGATGGAAACAGCTGGACAGAGTGACAGCAAAGTGAATATTGACTTTACCCTTTCCTTTGCTGCATGGTAGCTCTTCTAGCCTCAGCCCTCTCCCTCAGCAGAGCTGGGTCCTGCACAAACTGGTCCCTGTTTACATTGTTCTGAAATAAAATGAATTCACATACAAAGAAATGGTTAGAAAGTCACATGAGAAAGCAACATGCAGATGTAGTGACATTACATTGTAGTTAAAATTTTTTAAAGCCAAGAAACATTACGAAATTAAGAAATTAGAAAAAAAATTATTCTGCACTTAAAAGAATATTGTGTATAATATGGTCAGAATTTGCACTGCAACACTGGTAAAATAATAAATAAAACTAAAGTTTTACAGCAAAACTTTTCTAAATGGGTAAAAAAAAAAAAAATTCTGTGATGTTGGATCTGCCATTTTTACCGGTATAGGATCTTCCTCCTCTTCATCTTCACCCTCCTCGTCCTCCTCTGGTTTGTTAGCTTTCCTCAGTACCTGTGGGACCGTGAAAGGCCTGCAGGAAAACACAAAGTGAAACTGAAAAAAGTACACTGACTGAGACATATTCAAAACTTAGAAAGCCATCTGTCAAAAGTAAAATGTGTTTTTCTAATTCTGCTTCGCTGTGTCCTCCACTCTGTCGTGACCAAAAAAGACTGACACCAAAAATGCAACTTTGTGATTTACCTTCTGTTCAGTAAGCTGTCTCCATCCAGGTCATTAGCTCCCACTTGGTTCATGTCGTAGGTGTCGTCGTACTCGTCGTCGTAGTCGTCCAGGCCGTAGGTGGCTGCACTCTCACCGGGTTCAATGATGACCTCGTCCACCACCGTCTCGTAGGCCTGATAACGAGCTCTCTGCTCCGCTATGTGCTGCTTGTCGTTCAGCATCTCTCGGGCGCCCTCACCTTTCCTGCAAGAGTAAGAAAACACGGCAACGTTATATTTGACCTCAGACAGGCTGAGTTTGTAAGGGAAGTATAACAAAAAGAGTTAGTGTCATCTGTACATCCTGTTTGGCTTTGCTTTAAGGCTCATTTTGTTATTCAAATAGGTACATCAAAAGAAGTCAAAGGCTTTTAAATTGTTTTTTAAGAGAGCATCTCCTGTGTGTGCTCACCTCCTGCCCTTCCAGATACGAGACATGTCCACCTGGTCCCTGCGGAAGACGTCAAACTCGTCATCATCAAACACGTTGGATCTGACATTCAGAACATCTGGAAGATCCTCCTTCACTGGCCTGAAAGGACAGAAGAGGAACGGGGTCAAACACAGCAAATTCCACATTTTCAGTCCATCTACCCCTACACATTCTGGATTTGTACACATAAGTCAACAACACTCAACTAAGCAATTTATAAAGAAGAAATAACATTCTAAAATAAGAGGATAAGCTCCTTTTTTCTATTTTATATAACATCTTTCATCAGACTATTAAACTATTTTAAAATGTCACTCTGCAAAATAAATTATTTATAATGCACAAAACAATCTTCTCAGAACTCATTTTGGCAGTGTTTGTATGAAGTCTTACTATTGTAAGTTTAGAAATGTACATTATGATGATTTCTCACAAGATAAATAAAAATTAATTGATACTCAACTCACAAAATTGACCTTGTTTTGAACAATAGAGCAGCGCTTTCCACTTGAGAATCTCAGCAGCACGAGCCACATGGCAAAATATCAGCTTGGCATTATACATTAAGGCCATCCCAGTGTGCACTGTTACCTTGGCATGGCTCGGTCCAGTTTGTCCAGGTTGGGGGCCAAGCGGTCCTCCAGGATGTTGTTGATGACCAGCTCAGAGTTGAAGTCGTACTCCTGCAGGCAGGCCAGCAGAAAGCCTTCACCCAAATCAGGCAGCAGGTCCTTGATACATGAGAGCAAAGACTCCAGCTCTGCCCCGCTCACTGAACACACCGCACCCTGATGACACACACACACACACACACACACACACACACACAAAATAATAAAATACATACAATACATTGTCAATTTTAACAACAGGATGGAAAAATGAGTTCTTGTAACAAAATGTTGGTAGTGATTAATAATGCCAAAGGTCTTTAAGATTTCTATACATTTTAATTATTCTACCTACTCTATATTCACGTTTAAATTACTATGTTTTTGTTTACTTGCCTGTTCATTTGATAATATACTGTATCTGCTGCAATGAAATCCATGTTATTAATATTCCACTATTATAATTAAAAAACCCCAATAAAAATATAATGAAATATAAAAAAAAAAAGCTGGAACAATTAGCAAATTACAAGATGAACTCAAAATTAACCTGCAACTATTTTGATGATCAAATAAAAACAAAAGCTTTTCAAATGTGAAGGATCTGATGCTTTTCTCCATCACACATGATAGTAAGCTGAATGTTTTTGGTTTTTGGAGTGTTGGAAATACAATACAAGACATTTGAAGACGTCATCTTGTGCAGTGGGAAATTAAACATTTTCTTTCACTTTATAGACAAAACATATTGCAGTAATAATTAGAGAGCTCACATTGTTTCCTATTCGGGGAACATCCAACATGGCCTCTGCTCCCCTCAGGCTCTCTTCTCCTTCTCCTCCTCCTCCTGGCTCTCGGGCCTCCTGAAGTTCAAAGCCAGCTGAAGCAGCAGCAGCACCCCCCGCTGCGGCTGAGGGGACTTTGTGCTGAATCTGTGGTTTCTGTCGCCCAACACTGTCCCAGGCACTTTCCACCCCCTGGAGCAGGTAGGAAGTCCGGGTCTCATCACTGAGGGAAGTAGGTGGTTAAGGAAGTGACTGAACAAGTGTGGCATTACTATAAACTAATACTGAAGCCTATTGATCTTTAATATAAAAAACATTAGGAAAAGAGTGAAAAGGGCTCACTGCAATACTCCAGAGCTCAAGATGAGGTCATGGCATGTCCTCCAACTTTTGTCTAACCAACTTTCCCAATAATCTCTAATGTAAGACCAGCAAAAGCATAACATTCTCATTTTTCAGAAACTGAAACCATCAAATATTTTGCATTTTTGCTTTAAAATGAAAAAAAAAAATCAGGATAGTTGCTGATTAATTAGATAGATAGATAGATAGATAGATAGATAGATAGATAGATAGATAGATAGATAGATACTAAATATATTGTAGTGGTAATGTTTCATTTCATGAAGCACAATTCACAATTGAAAACAACAACGCCCCTAGTTTTTATGCATCTTTTTCTTGAATTTGACTGATAAGGATACATGACAGGGAGGGCCTGTTGTAGGAGGCTGACATCGTCTGCGATGGGGAACTGCTCATCATAGTCTGTCAAGAACCTGGAAGGACAAAGAAAGAAAACAGCAAACCCGTTCATACACTTTCTTATTGTACATGAAGAGATAAAAGTGAAACACCAGCCCCCCCAGAGCTTTAGAGGTGACCTCTGACCTTAACCATCATTTTACCTTTTCTCAGTCAGAAAAGATGTGAAATGTGAAAGGAGCTCCTCTGCAAATGCCAGCATGTTTTCTCCCCTGCAAGGCAAGAAACATTGGCAAAATTCATATGTGTATGGTAATGCTAATTGTGCTAAGATTCATGTTGAGAGTTTGGGTGTCTCACCCCTCCAGGATTGGCTGTAAACAGGTATGATGCAGTAGCAGGTGAGCCGTCTCCACCATCTTGCGACAGGAGTGGGACAACCTCTTCCACAAATCCTCCTGAAGACTAAAGCTGGGTTTGTGGGATTATTCACAGTCATTCATTTATTCAGCAAGTGGGTCTCAATCTCGTTCAGCACTTCATTATGGCCTTTTTAAAAAGTATTAAATGAAGTAGAAACTCACCCTTTATCATCAAAGTTTCTCTTCCTCAATGCCTTCTCAAGGTCAGGCACAGCGGTCTCATAGAATGAGGTCAGTCTGTCAGGAGAGAGCTTGCCACTATGATTAAATCTTATAACAAAACTGGTAACAACGAACTCAGTCCTACAAAAAAAACTATTAAAAACTATCTCTTGAGTTGCCGGTAAGGTAATGCTACAACAGACTCATATAAATAATGTTCATGTACATTCATATACATACACAAAGACACCCATAAAAATTTGTATTATTATGTGAAGAATACTTTTGTTGCATAATGATTTACTACAATTTGTCTGTCCTCCCTCTCATTAATTTCTATTTACTTGTTTAATCATTCATCCATTTATTTTGTATTGTATTTATCACAAATAACATTAATGACCCAAATACTTTTTTGCTTGACCTGACTCCACACAGCTTCTCCATGCATGACCATTTTAATATTCCATATATTGTCAGCCTGTATCCAACCCTACGTTCCTATTTGTATTTGTCATTCCTGTGTCTTTCTTGTTGTAAATAAAAAATATTTGTGTGTATATATATATATAAAAAAAAAACAAAAAAAAAAAACCTATACTGCCAGTTTACTGCATCATTTACCTGCTGAGGAAACCGTTGGAGTGGAATCCGGAGCAGGCGGCAGGGAAAATGTCCAGGAAGGCATGGATGGTGGTGGTTGAGTCACACAGGTACAGAATAAGGTCTACAAGTTCCTAGGACAGAGAAGAACACGCATATATTATTAATGACATGAAGCAGTAGTATTGCTCTCTGTGTACGCAACCAGCCATACCCTGGTTAAGGTCTTATTCCAGTTAAAACTTTTAACATGAAACACTGATTGTTACTAAGCCTTCATGTCACGATTAGTAAACCAGTAACTGAATATTTAACAGTCCACACAGTTCAACTTCCATCAATGCCCATTTTAGTGAATATTAGACATTAAAAATGTACTGCTCCCTGCAAGGTTGTCTTGGTGGAGTTTGCAATTCTTACATTTAAAAAATGTATTCCTAATGAGGCTAATTAACTTAGTTTTTAAGGAGGGCCTGATTTATTCACTGAGGCTTGAACTGAAAGTCGTCCTCTGCAATCAAGATGTTTCCATGCAGCCTGTTAAATACTAATACTATGTTTATATGTGAGAACGTGCTTGTGCCAACACATATTTACTAGACATTGTTATTAGTTCATTAGTATCACATGCAGTGATAAACAGTTGATGTTTGTGTTTGTCTGACCTGCTGGCTCATGGTCATGGCAGTGGGCTGTTTGTGTGCGCTCAGCTTCATCGGCTCCATAGCTGTGGCTCCTTCACAGTACAGACCACACTTATCCAGGATAGTGTCAAACACCTGAAAGTGACAAAGAGTAAAAGAAGGTGAGAATGAGGAGGGTGAGAATAATCCCACATAAAAAGAGATTTATTCTAAATAGTGTATTATTTTTGTGGCTGAGGTGTCAACTCACTTACTTAAATAAACTTTCCATATACCATATATCTTACCTGTAACACAGTGGGCACCGTCTCATCCAGGTCACTGTAGTAAGATGGCTGCTGGGTAAAGATGTTCTCTAGAAAAACATTTTTTTTCAAAGAGTAACAAACATTTAAAAACTAATCTTCACTTCATATCTTAATCTAATGGCTATATACCCCATCAATATACCCCTCGATGATTTAAACTGAACCTTAAACAACTCACCTATCATCTTATGCAGCAGCTGGCTGTTGCCCTTTCCGAAGAGAACACATAGATCCAGAATTTTGGGAATATCGAACAAGAAGTTATCATAGATAATTTCTCCAAACACAGCCGGGGTGATGAAGTTATCCTGTGGAATAGGAGCACAAGGCAAACACAAGGCAACAGGTCAAACAGTAGGACAAGAGGCCTTTATATGATAATATGGTCAATGCCACTCCCAAGTACAGTTAACAAATCAAACTATAATTGCTATTTCTACTGATTAGCAGATAACTAATCCTTCCCTAGACTGCATATGTGGGTACAGCTCCTACTTTGGACTCTTTGTGTGTGGCCATCCTGAGGAAGGTCAAGAAGACCGTCCTGTGGACGGAGCGTTGCATGTCGGCCACCGCTGGGGAGGAGGGCAGGGCGGAGAGGTCGAGGCCGCGAGGAGCGAGATGCAGGTATGAATCTAGGCATCGCTGCAGAGACTCATCAAACACCACCTGGTGGAGGAGACACACCAAAGCAGAGGAGGGAGGGAGGGAGTGGGAATTTACAAGAAGGAAAGAGACAAATTCTAGCTGCTTTCACTGAACCTAATAAACAATGTACATGAATTTTTACAGCCGCCACGCACCTTGTGGGTTACTGAATAGAAAGGGAGATGTGGCTCAGATAGATATTTACATGTTAGCAGTCCCTCACCTGACACCAGAACTTGTCATGGGGCAGTGCGAGCAGCCACTCCAGGTCCTCTGTGATGAATTTGGCACGTTCCAAAAACTCCTCCACCTCAGCGGGAGAGCCATCTTCTGGTGGGGACTTGTAAGGCACAAAACAGCGCTCCTCCTTCCTGGCAGGGTGCTGATGATGAACAGAAAGCACAGGGTTTGATTCTGATAAAAAGTCAGATTATTGCTGGAGAAGCACAGACTGCTGTTTGGGTGTATGCCTGTATGACTCACCAGTGCAGGCAGTGTTTGCTCTTTTCCCAGCGGGCCTGGCTCGGTCACCTGCTGCTCATCCAGTGGCACTTGCGCACAGGCCATGGTTTCTCCCGCTCTAGTTTTTTTTTTTTTTCCTACCAAATTATACCAACATAAAAACATTCAATATAGTTTTTGTTTTTTTAAAAGGTATATTTTATAGTTACAGTTTCTAAGTACTGAAGTATTGTACCTGTTAAATCATGGAGCACAAAAGCTTTGATAACTCTATATATGTTATTGGTATAGGAAATATGTCGTGAGAGTATATACACATGTCTTGAAACCCTACTTACTACTTTATTATTTTTTGCTTATACTAAAATACTTCAATCCCACAGACTGTCCAATCCAAACTAATGCTGTGCAGTAAAGCACTGTTATAATCTGAATCTAACTTGCAGGAAATGTGCACAAAGCCACATACTGTCTTGGTTTTAGGTCTAATAAGGGTGGTGAACAAAGCAAACTCAATATGTAACCTATCTAATGATGTAACGTTATGAAATACCTTATTCAAGCACAGCTGTTGAATTGCACACGTGTTGCGGTTAGCTGTTAAACATCTGTATAAATTGGATTTGTGGGGGACTTTTAATCCAGACATAGTAAACATTTGAATGAATGTCTTATCAACAGTGATAAATTAACTTCTAACGGTAACATAGTGACATTTAGAGGACATCAACAGGCTGAATCATCATCCTTTACCTCCTGTTGACAGATAATCCGTTTTAGTATCTAAACTACAAAAGGGAGCTACCATTAGCTAACGTTAGCCAGCCCGCTAGTGAAACCTCAGCTGAGTAACGTTAGTTAGCCATGTTAACGTTAACCAGCCAAATTAATCACAAGGAGCCACTGACAATGAAAAGTTAACAATAACCTGTTCACCATTAACGTTACAGTACCGTTACCATAGCTATAACGCAATGTGTTTAACTGTCAGCTAACGCCCGACTGAAGAACGACGTAACGTTAGTCCGGTAAAATAATAACTCGTAATCTGTCCGATGTTTGTGTAAGTAAACACAACTGTCAGCACATCAATGAATGGAGCGAGGCTAACGTTAATGTAACGTGGCTAACCAGCCGGTGACTTTATAGCCGTCCTCTTGTGACTCGTAGGTAATAATTGTAGTTATACCTTATAGGAAACAAGTTGATATATCTGCTCACCTCTTTATGTGTCTGTCTGTCTGTGACTCTTCTCAAGCCATCTCGCCAAAATCGTCACGGCTTTCAACAGTTTCAGTTTCCAAAACGTTTTCTAATCACCTGCGCTGGGCCAGGAAGTGACATGTTTGGGTTTTTCTTTTTGCATGACGCATGCGCATTAAAACTACACATGGCCGATGTTTACCGCCACCTTGTGGGCACCAGAGCGCAGCATCAGTATTACTCTATTACTGTAATCCAGTGGTGGAAGAAGTCCCAATTTCTTTACTGAAGTAAAAGTAGAAATACCACAGTCAAAGTCCTGAATTCAAAATGTTTCCGGAAAATGTACTTATAAAGTATTAAAAGCAAAAATAGTCATTGTGCAGAATGGCTCATTTCATAGTAATCACAATCAGAATCAGAATGAGATTTATTGCCAGGTAGGTTTTTACACATACTAGGAATTTGTCTTGGTGCAATGGTGCTTAGAATATACAATCACACAAAAAAATAAAAAAATAAAAAGATAAATATATAAATCACACAAAAATATACAAGTCACACGAAAATCACACAAGAATAAAAAAATATATATATAGATAAATAAAGATAAGAAAGATAAGAAAAGATAGGAAAACTGTACAGAAGACAGGAGTGCATTAATGTAATGCATATATACAGGGTGGGTATAAGAGTCAGTGACAGTGGGGGGTCTGGGCCTTGTTAATAAGGCCATAATATAATAATAATAATATAATAATAGATTATTATATTATCCTGTTTCTATCACTAACAATGCACGTAAAAGCATCATAGTACTGCATCATATCAATAAACAGTTTTTTGAATGTAAAAAGTAACTAGTTATTATAAAGGTCAAATAAATAAAATAGTGTAAAAAGTACTATACAGTATAAGCAGCATATAGAAGTAAAAGTAGCTAAAATGGAAACACTTACTGTACATAAAATGAAAGTATGTCAACATTCCTACTTAAGTACAGTACTTGAGTAATGGTACTTATACTCCACCACTGCTGTAAAGTGTGGTTCAAAGTCTATCTAGTTAAGACATTAACTGCAACAAAAAAAAGAAATATATGAAATGCACAAGTCCAGACTTTGAGCTTGTCTGTCATAAAAGGTATTTTATTGCATCCAGCCCATTCCCAGATGATGGTCACATTAGATCCAGTGTGTTATGTAGTAAAATCCAACTTTTCTGATGTCTGTTGTAAATTCTGAATTTTATACCTAGAAATGGAACTGAAATGATCCACTCTACAATTAGCAGACGATATTTACTGGGAAAAAAAGAAAAAAAATCCTTTAAATGCTCAAATTATCCAGTGATAATCGTAAAATGTCATTTCATTTTTAAATGCGTTGGTTCCTGAGCGCTAACAATTTACCCCAGTACCAAACTGCAGGCTCGTTCATTCGCATATAGAGCCTTTGACTTTAAAGGTAATTTAGTAAGATTTTTCAATATATTCCTCATATTTTACAAACTTGTAAAAGCTGACTCATTAATGAACAGTGAATTGTGGTAGTTTTCAGAGATATTTCTAGTCTGAGAACACAAATTCTCAATTTCTACAACTGTACCAGAGCTTTAATGACTGTGGGAAGCGTGGTTACAGGAAGGAACAATAACAGGCTATTAGGAAGGCACCTACATTCACCTATGATGAATGTATTAATTTACTTTCTTTTTTATAAGTTAGCTTCAGCTGGCATTGTCCCAAACACACCAACCATGGTTTGCTAGAAAGGTCTGACTGTGCTGAATCCAGCAATATATGTCACGTAACTGTAGCAGGTATGGTCAGTGGTCTACATTAAGAAATGTATGATGAGTGCCATCAAAATGAAACTGCAATAAATGGCTAGTCTGTGGTCAATAAAGGGACTACAGAATACACTTCAATATAGGAGATATTGAACATGTGCAAAGTGTTAAAGTAGAATGAATCTTCTATCTGATTATTTTTGGACTTTTGGATCTGAATCCACCTGCTGTGCAGAGAAACCATCCTGAGCCAAAACAAAAGTCACAGTACTTTCTCCCAGGAGTAAGAAGTTGTCCTTGAAACCTCCAGTAATAGGCACATCCTTTCCTTTCCTATCTTGGCTAACTAATCTGCAAACGTTAGTGCCTCACAAAAGGAATATAGAATATTATACCTGAATATTGAAGCATTTTTTTAACAGAGGAGAGCAGTTCATTCACAAACACATAGAATCAAATCTGCATTAAATTGGTTGAATAAACCACGTCAAAATCACTTAATGAGGACTCTTGACACATGATTTTCTTGGAAAAGGATGTTTATATAAAAAAAAAAAAGAAGATTCCCATGACACAGAGAGAAGGCTGATGAGGATTTCCCATAAATTACATTAGGTACAATATTTTTCAAAATTATGCATTACACATCTGAACGCACTTTGATAAATCATTCAAATTGATCATTGGTTGGTTTGTTGTTTGGTTGTATGACATTGAAAAAGAGTGTTTTGCACCAATAAAGCTGTCATAATATTGTCTGTGTGCTCCAGAAGTCATTAGTCTGTGTCTGACCATAACACCATGTTATATTACCATAATTGATGAGAAATTCTGTGTGTGTATGGTCTGGCATACAGTTAAATGCAATAAGGTTTTTTTTTGTGTATTCTGGTAGCTGTCCTATTTGTTCAACGTAAAATACTAAAACAAAGATATACAACAACAAACAAAAAGACTGAACTTTAGTCTACTTTCATGGCTTGTGGTGTAAAGCTAAACTGAATACTTTATCTTGAGTATAAAACATCAAATAAATATTTTATGGCTCAAACAACAATAAATAATCATCATACATATCAAGCAGCAGTAATACTGTACCTTATGGTACCCGTTTTAATGGCTTGCCTTCTCCATTCAGGAATAACAGAAAAAAGTATTTTTATAGTAGGCTAACATAATGTGACGGCCAATCACGGCTTCCAGTTTCTATCTCTACTAAATAATAGTACAGCTCTATTCAATGCTCATATAAGATGTACAGAAAAGTGTGTAGCTTTTGGTAATGGATCTCTTATCCTGTGTTGAATTTTGAATTTTTGTATGGAGAGAAATCTGTGTACTGCTGGAATTAACACCACTGTAAGACATCAGTAAATATGGATCAACAGAGACCCAACCAAACTTGTAGTGTACACAGTAGCAGAAAGGATGATGGCGCTATGGTTGTTATTCTTAACAATGCTATTAAGTTTGTTGAAGTAAAACCTGTCACATTACAACATGACAAACAAATAGCCCCCTGAACACACCAAAAAAAAATCACCATTACATATCATAAACCGTTTTTCACCAGTTCCTCTCACTGTTAATTACACTACATGGCCAAAAGTATGTGGACACCCAAACATCGCACCAAGGCTTATTTCAAAACCACGGACTATAATATGCTTCTATAACAACCTCCACTATTCTGGTTTCAGGCTTTCCACCAGATGTGTCCAGATGCCACAAGAACATAAGTGAGGTCCAACACTGATGTGGCCACAAGTTCTTCTACACCTAACTGGACAGACCATTTCTTTATGGAGCTGGCTTTGTGCACAGGGGCAAGTTGCAACAGGAAACACTGTAAAATGTTGCCTTAAAGTTGGAAGTTCACTATTGTCCAACATAGTGTTGTATATTGTAGGATACAAGCAAGATTTCTAGGGCTGCAAGTAACAATTATTTTCATTATTGATTATTTCTTGACTCGTCAATTAATCGTCTGATGCATATCATATTATCATCTATTATTTTCATTTGAAGGGCTGGAAGCAGGGACTTTTTGCCATTTTGCTTAATAAATGTTGACCAGATGCTTCATTGTTTTAAAGATTAATCCACTAATTGCTCTTTAAAGAATGTTCTTTGGAACTAAGGGGTTTAGCCAAAACCTGGCTTTATGTTGCAACTTGGAAACTGGTTAGAAATCTTTTTTTATCTTGCAGCTGACAGTATTTTTTTTCATCCAGATGGTTTGAAGAGTCTTTAAGGATTTAGGAAATACCTTCAGCTGTAAATGTTATTGATTGATCCTCTGGGTCTTCCAAAGGTGCTATATGCTATATGCTTAGCTCTGTGAATAAATAGTAATATTTAAGAGGAACAAACCCCACCATGAAAAGCAATGGGCATAAAAGCATTGTGAGCAGTGTGTGTACATACTTTTGACCATATACTGTAATTCAGAGAGTGTTTGTCATTACACTCAATCTAGATACAGTATATAACTTACTTAATTGTCTATCATTATTACATGTTATTAATATGGATATGGTCACAGACCAGTAGACGAAGTGTGCATGTTTATATGATTCAGCTTACAGTATTCTGTTAAAACTGTACAGTAAAAGAATAGATCATTCTGGGAAAAATAGTCTATGGGATGTGTGAAGACCACAGATTTGCACTTTGAGTTCAAGAATACAAGGAATAAAAAAACTATTCAATGCTATATTAATAAGGGGCACAGATGGTAAACTATGTGGAGAGATGCTGCTATGGACGCTGAGTGTTGTTGCGTCTGATCTGGATAAAGCCACTTATATCAAAATCTGGACTTTGTCACTACATATCTGACTCAGGCTTCATTAGGAATTTCTAACTGCATACCGAGAATGTAGACGAAGAGTCCATACTGAGGAGAATAAAAGTGTGCCCTTCCAAACGCCACCGTGTAGCCCTTCACCGTTCTCAATGGTCGGGCCATATTTGGTCTTCAAAAGTCTGATCATTTTTCCTGTTTATCATGTATAAAAAATATAACATCAACACACAAACGACAAAGTCCAGCTGGAAGTCAGTTGGATATTGACACTTCAAATTCCAGTTAAGGTCCGATTTGTTTTTGGTATGGAATGAAAAAAGGGGAGGGGAGGGGGACTGTTAAAGTCTGGGAGGATAAAGACTCAAGGATGTAAAATATACAGTTGCTGTTACCTGATTGTGCTTTTCCCACCTCCTGAGGAAGTGTTTGGGGCATAGAGGATTAGTGATATAAATACTCTGTATCTACTCAATCTCAGCAGTTGAGGCTCAATGACATCCACTGAGGGAAGAATAAGGGGAGAAAAATAAGAGCAGGAGCCAAAATGGCTGATCAGTAGTCTGGAGAAAGGTTTGAGTGACTGGGTGAGTATTGCACGTCAGTTTGCGTACAGCAAGGGAGCTGGACTTCTTTAACTTGCCTTTGCGGGCTGAACGCTGCTTCAGCTGATATTTCGAGACTGTTAGAGGGAGCAGCTGTCAGGAAAAGGTTGACCAAAAATGAAAAAAAAAAAAGGCTGCTATCCCCTCCGCTTGGGATCTACTGCATCTGGGAACTGCGCACGAACGGCTACTTAGATATTTTTGACAGAGAAGTGTGCGTACCTGCCGCACAGCAGCCAAACTCCCCAAACTCCAGGGTCAACAATGGGAGGAAGATAAAAAGGAAAAAAAACTCCTCTTGGGTTCATTTTACACCAGCTGACATCTCAGTTTCATTTCGTACTGGTCAGAGCTGGTGTTGGTCCAGAGGAGTCCAGTGCTAGCCCAGCTGTATCTGTCCAGAGTAGGTGGTGAGGAGGAGCATGATGGCGAAGCCGGTCAGCAGGCCAGCGTTCTGGATGGCAAAGGTGAGGAGGAAGCTGCTGCCGCCCGCATCCTCTTCCTCACGACTCACCTCATTCATCTCTGGAAACTGAGAAGCATAAAACAGAACACTGTTTATTATAATAATCTTAATAATCTTATATAAATAGATCTTTTTCTCTCCGATCAAGAGAACATCCACCCTTAAAACACAACAAACACTGACCATGTCTGCCAGAGCAATGTAGAGGAACATTCCCCCTGCCAGGGCAAAGATCCAGTTGGGGGAGAAGCTGTTGCCAGCCAGGATGCCAAAGCCCATGCCCAGGTAACAGCAACAAGCTGAGAGGAAGTTAAAGAACAGAGCTTGCTGTATGCTCATTCCAGCATTCAGCAGGATCACAAAGTCTCCTGGTAACAGAAAGAGAGGGAGAGCGACATAGAGAGAAGACAATGTATTAAAGAGCTGTCTGCGCAAATCTATGTTAAACTGCAGATTTCTGCCTGGGAAAGATGTTTCAAGAAGAGAAGAAGACCAATTTCTTATACTAAACACACAATGAAAATCACTTGAACGAATAAGAAGATTTACTTCACAGGGTTTCTGCAGGTTTCGAAAGGTTCAACGTAAGTCTTTGTAAGACCTTTTTTATGACCAATTTAAGACCGATTTCACACCCATACTGGCAGAATAAGTACACAGGACATTAAGGTCACAGTCAGTATTGGTTCCATGTCGGTTTCATTTTGTCACAGTAGGATCAATCCAAATTTGTCCCAAAAAAACGAACAAACATTTAAAAGCTAGACTGAAAAATGCCCCTTTATTTAAGTAATGTCTTCATTAATCCAGTACATTTTTAAGACCTGCTGAAATTCATTATTATTGGATTATAGACTTTTTAAGACCCCGTGGACACCATGCTTGAGACTTGCAGCCTGGTAGAGGTTCAAGGCAGCAACGTGGCATCAGAAACATCTGCTGGCTCAAATCCCGTCCCGACTCACCAAGCTCGTGGGGGAACTCCTCACACAGGATGGCCACGGAGGTGCTGATACCCTGGAAGACGGAGGCGGTGAACGAGGCGCCAATGGCCAAGCCGTCGATAAAGTTGTGCAGACCATCGCTCAAAGTGATCATCCAGGCAAGTGTGCCGATGTCAGAGTAGGACGTCCCTTTCAGCCAATAGCAGCCACCGCCACCGGACCGCCCCCCGCTGTCTGGACTCTGAGAATCCTGGGATAAACAGAGCGACACAAGATTACAGGTTAATATGTGTGGACAGAGCAGAAATATGCAAATAGCACATCATGAACAAGGAAGCGTTCAAATTCAGATGATAATTAGGCTACACACAGAATTTTAATGTATTTTATATCACTTTTGGATGAATTGCCTATTAAAGTTGTTCCTAACACTTCTGCCGATCCCTGGTCACAGATTGAATAAGTCTATAAAATGAGAGAAGTTTGTGCAACTGAATAACTGTTAGAGGCCTGAAGAAGTATAAAACAACATTTTTTTGCCCCCCTAACCCTAACCCTGTCCAATTAATCATCTTGCAACCCTTTGAGGCGTCTCAAACCTTGTTCCCAACCTTGTTCACCTTTGAATAGGCAGATGTTTTCTTTAATAATTATGCAAGTACAGCTACACTTTTTGGGTCCACTTCTATGGATGACCCACTTTTTAAGTTAATCTTCTCCAGTATTAATTTATGTAATAACCCTCCATTTGTTCCTTTGCGATACTGAATTTATGAACTCATTCTCAGTAATGAAAATCTACTACTTTAGTAACATAAAAATGCAGACATGCAGTACAATTCTTCCACAACTGAATGAATCAAAGTCTTCTCCTCCATTCTCTGCCCCCAACCTTACCTGTGGTGTCTGTGCAGGACTGAGCATGAGCTCACCCTCCCCTGTGTCCACCTTGCCCAGAGCCAGACTGCTGGCTTCTCCATTCTGCTGCAGCTTCTCCTTCTCCCCCTCCTCCACATCCCCGTCGGGTGTCGAGTAACGATCTGCACCAGGGTAATGACTGTGACCGTGGCTCTGAGAGACAGAGAGAAAACAGATATCACGATCAATAAATAACAGATTTTGACACATACATTGCTGGGGGAAATTTCCTTCCTGTCAAATGAAAGAACCTTGAACTTCGGTAAATTAATGAAAGAAGAAAATAGTGGCAATTATTAATCTGAACATAGCGTTTCCTTGAACCTTCCTCACAATGTTCTGTGCTGCTTTTGTCCCAGTTTAGCGTCCTATGCAACAGTTTCCTCTTGGGAATGTGTCAGTAACTCATAGTTGTTTTCATTTTTGTTGACAGCTTAAAAAGCTATATTGATATGATTTAATGTTAATCCGATCAACGGCTGTATTATCCAGAAAGGCTTGAATTATCAAAACGATACTTCTGCATTAACATTGTCGTTGTAGCAGCACTATTTCATAAAATGGTTCAATCAAAACCACAGAGCGCAGGTGACATGACATTTCTGGTCACAATTTCTTTTCTCTGGGATTTTACAGAGCCTCTCAGGCAGCGTTCACTCTGTGGTTGAGCTCTTCAAATACAAATAAAAACCCAGGAGATTCTGTGTGCCATTTCATTAAAGTTTTCAAGGCCTTTATGGTCACTGTCTTATCACAGGTAAGGGTCAGAGCAGTGACCATTCCACTGAACAAAATTACATTCCTGGGTTTTTCCTCCTTTTTTTTTTGCAGTGAAAGGAAAATCTAGGTGCCAATTTAGGTCAAAAAGTATTTGTAATTGGATCAGCAGGGTGATGTGTTAATTAGATATATAAATAATAAATATAAATAGTTGTTAATTAGGTTGGATGGACCATATGGCTCAAAGCTCAGTAACCACAAGGTGGAGGAACTGGCCCGCAATGACCCACCTGCATGTCCTGATGCTTTCTGAGAATGATATCAACAGCCATATACACTCCTACTGTGCTTTGGCAATCAGGCAAGAAGTCAAAGTTGCCAAGTGGCCAAGAGCCAAAAACAATTCACACCTGAACAATTCACAGTCCATCAGGAGCACAAACTATTCAAATAACAAATATTCAAATAACAACGATACTTGAGAAGCTGGAACCTGTTAATGTAATATATTTACCTGATAAATTAACCACAGCATATTATATTTGCACACTCGTGTGTTTTCAGTGTCAGTATTCTTTACATATAAACTTTGTAATATTAATCCATTAGTGATTACACAGGCCATGGGTCAAGTGTACAAAACCCAAATGATGAATGATTCTTCAAAGCCAGATATCTCCACTGTGGCAACTAGTGGGGGGAGTACAGTGAACGTCAGCACTGACTCTGGCCCAACCCTCTCATACAACTGGTTATACCTGCCACTGATGCACACATAAGCAGGAACAATTTAATTGTACGTTATGATGGACCACAGAACAAATAATGTAATAAAACATTCAGCTGCCTGACAACATTGTAACAACATGGTTCAGTTTGTTAACTTGAAGAAATATTAGAGGACAAATGAATAAAAGAAAAGATCACTACAAGTCCAACTTGGAATGCGTCATTTATTAAGGTTCAAGGATTTTTTGATTAAATGTCTTAAGCAAGTTTAATGTATATCATTATCATAAGTGATTATGGAAACATAAGAGAATTACGGTTGGGTGATAATTCAGTATTATCATTAATCCATTTTGAGTTGAATCATGTTGTGATGGCATTATCAGTTTTTAGTTTCAAACTGTTCATTTCAATAAACACCCCTTTGTTTATTTTCTGTGGGAATCTTGTGTACATTCATGTTTTCAAGATCCAATTAAAACAGTCTTGTATTGCCAGACTCTTCTATGATCTGTCAAACTTGTGAGTTGAGTGATTTCATCCAAACTATTCTTGATTTCGTAAAAATAACTGGAGAACTCAAGAGACCATCTTAGTTTCTCCTTTGCTTTGGAGTTGTGGTTTTCTGCTCGTCATACTAGGTTGTGTCTTTGTGTGCCTACCTTGGATACAAGCTGCTGCCTTAAATAACAGCTCTGTGAGGCTCACAAAGTACAGTTTTGTTGAGACTACTACAGCGATATTGATTCAGTGCTACACTTGTTTAAACTGTGCCAAGCATCGACATATAGATCCATCAAGATGGATGACATAACAGCTCTCAAAACATCTCTATTGCCTTCTAGTGGCTGACTGCAGTATAAGTCATAAAGTCTGCTGGCTTCATGTTATCAGATATCAGTCATGGGCTAACCTAAAAGTTAATGTCAAATACATTTTTCCTAAAGATGGTTTCTGGCATTTTAGGTAGTTTTTAAATCACACTCATATATTATGTTCTATCTATCATATATTAAGTGCTATTTTTTCTGATAAGTTAGGTTTTAATTAGTTATTTGATTATTATTTAAATTTTAAAAAGAGAGTTTCACATCATGATTGACAGCTGAGTCCTGCTTGCGACTGAGTTGGCTGGGTGTATGGGCGGGACCTTAATACCACTGCGCCAACCCCAATCACTAGAGAGAGTCTGTATCAAACATTTTGGTGTCATTTCCTCCTGCTTTAACAATAAAACAATAAAACAATATAAGGGGAATTTCACATCTTTCTTGCTATGTACTCACCCCGTTTTTCTGTTTGAGAAGCACTCTGAGGACCTTTTCAGTAAAGAAGAAGAGGTAAAAGCCTCCAAACACCACTGCAGACTTGGACACGTAGAAATCCACCATGGGGTCAAAACCAAAGGCCTACCACAGGGGAAAGAAGATGGTGTTAGCTTCTGATGAATATTTATAGTGGCTGCTATTACAACATTACTGCCTGACGTTGCTTAATGTGCATATTTTTAAAATGAGGTATTGTCTGAAAGAACTGCCACATGTTTAACCAGGTCTTTTGCAAGCAATTCACCGACTACAAAACTTGTAGTCGGTGAATTGCTTGTTTTGAACCGGATGTGTGGATCTAGGCTGTGTAGTCAGCTGTCTCAAAACAAGAGTGAAGTTTCATTTCTGGCAAAAAGTAAAAAAACATTTTCCCCATGTTTATATTCGCTGTCAGGGTCAACTGCTTTTATCTTTGTGGAAAACTTCACCCTGCTGAATGTCTTTGGCTGGTTTAACTTTTGTCCATCGTTAACAATAACATCAACTAGAGCTGACATCCTTTTAAGATGTTGCAAAGATATGTCAAAGCAGCCTCTAACCCGAGAGACAGGTTGAATTATGTATGTAATCTTCTCCCCTTCAGCAGACACAAACTTCCCATAAATCAAACCACTTAAGCTTTGAGGTGTACAAATGTGTTTTTTTTTTTACTATTCATCCCAGGTGAATTGATGCAATAAATTACACAACAGCGTGGCCGAGATGGGTGTGTAAACCGTCTAGATAGCATTTCAAACGACAATTGCTCTTATTTGTGGGTTATGGCACTCTAACTTCAGTGTGTTGATATGTACCTAAGCTTCCTTCAGTTACCCCCACTTGTTAAACTTCATGTAAATGAGAAACCTGAATTGATTAAAGAGGTACATTTCATTTCATTTGGGCTACATGGCCATTATTTATTTTTAATCGGGTTTCTAACAGTTAGGGTATACAAAGATTTCAGACACAAAAAGTAGTAGTAGTCGGCAGCCTCATACAGTATGCGACCAATACACTTAAAATATGCCAGCTTTTGCATTACGGCATTAATTGATTCACTGAGGGGATTAACCAATTGTTTAGTTGAAGAAATCCTATGAGTGGTAGGATTGGGTGATATGATGATTTGTCTACTGACTGTTATGCTGCTGGAGTGTTTCTAAAAGGGAAACTATCCCAGTTCCCAAATATGTAGTTTTTAAATCCACCAATCGTTCTGATCCTACTTTGATTCGTCAGGTATTTAGTTAACTGATTCTCATCTAGTTATTTTATCTATTAACAGTTTCTCAATTGATTTTTGTTACAGTTTTCTTCTAAAGTTTATTAGGTGCAGTGAGCTAAAACTAATGCAGTCTGATACAAAAGCCCTGCAATAAGTCCTTCTTTCATGAAGGTTATAATGTTAAGTTTTGCTGTTGGTATTCAATGCGCTTTCAAATCTGCACTGAGGCTCTGTGAAGGAGCTGCAGCTAAGTGAGTCACAGCAGCATCGACACTACCTCTGGGATGAGCTGAAACAGGGCGTTGGAGTAGAGGGTGCCAATGGCCAGGGCTATGAAGTAGAGCAGCAGTCGCTTGTAAAAGGTTTTCTTCATGAAGGGGACCACGCTGGCCCCGACCAGCGAACACAGAGAGATCAGTGTCACACACAGGATCCCATAACCCCACACTGATCAACGGAGAGGAGGTAGACGAAAGAAGGGGGTAGGTGAGAAAAAAAGAGAGGTAGTTAGTTGAGAACGGATTTTATCAGATTAATCACCAGGGTAAGGAACAAAAAAAAATTGAGAACACCAACCAGTTAACTCCCTGAAAAGAAAGGCAGAATTGAATGAAATAAACCTGAAGAAATAAGGAGATTTCAGAGATACCTGCAAGTCTTTCCAAAGACAACAGGCTCATTTGTTCATTGAAAACAGATCAACAGAAGTGACACCACCTTTCATTTGCATGTGAAGCCAACAGTGTGTTCCTTGAAGCAGTCCCTTAAACCCCATGCATTTCTTTTGATAGAGAAGGGAAGTGATTAAAGCAAAATTACAGTTTACTGAAACCTTGTGCACAGTCACACACATGCACGCACGCACGCACACACACTTTGTCCTAGTCCACTCAGGTGCATCTGGACCACTGTCCTAGCCTCAGGGTACACACTAGCTATCACTGCAGACACAAAAGGGGGCAAACAAACTTTAAATAGCCCAACAGTAGCAGAAGGAGCACTGCTAATGAGGGGTCACATTTCAATTTGAAGGACGCTTTAAGGGTTCTGTGCTCCATTTCTCCAGGACTGTCTCACACAAACTAAAATGTATGAATCCCAAAGCCAAAAAACTAAACAAAACACTGTTATAAGAGTCTGTTTAGCTGTTCTACATGCTGCAGTGATAGAAAAGAGAGCTCAACCATCTCTCTGAGAAAAACCCCATAGCTGGCCTACATCTCAATGCCAGGGAAAGTACAGGCACACAAACAGACAGTGCACACAAATATAAAACACCCCACAGTGAAGGCAAAGCAAAACTAAAAGAGTCTTACACAGTACTTGTTAGAGCCCGAGAAAACCATAGTAAGAAAACAAAGGCAGGAAGCAGATGAAACAGATATGACCACAGGACAGACAAAAGAGCGCTTGGGCAAAGGTGCACTAATTTCATACACAGCCATGTGACACTACAGTGAAACTAAAGAGCCTTTGGCGTTTGTGTTTTTTAAAAAGCAAAAAAAGTTTTGGGATGTGAAAAGACAGAAAGATGTATGGGTGAATGGCAAACCTCTGGCAGGAGCTGCAGGATGGCAGTGGAGAACAGTGTGCCAATGGCAAGAGCGATGAAAAAGGTGAGCGCATACTTCATATAGCGCGTCTTCATGAGAGGCACGATGAAGACTCCGGTGAGTGAGAAGGCATTGATCACTGTCACACTCAGGAAAGAAAAGCCCCACACTGGTGGTTTGAGTGAAAAGAAGGTTGGACGGAAGAGGAAGGTGTGAGATTAAAACCATCTGTCATACATAATGTGTGGTAATGCAGCACGAGCAATGCATCATGAATCAGCCTTTTTATTTCAATAGAATCCTGTTGTTATCAAATAAATGCAAACTATAAAAAAATTACTGTTCTGCTACATAAATTAATGATATTACTTTTCTATTGTGAAATACTAGATAGTTTCACTTCTTCTAGCCCAACTACAATTCCAATGAAAGCATTGAGAAAAGGGAAAACACTTTTTGGTTAAAATGCTCACAACTCAGACATATGCAACTTGTTTTCATGAAGACATTGGTTTTAAAAATCTCGAGTCAAAAAGGTTGGGAACCACTGCCTTAACTGACACCTGTAGAAAAGAAATAAGGTTAGTGCACATCAGAAGTTTACGGGTAAGAAAAGTTAAACATTCTGATCTGTGGTGCCAGATAACTTTTCCCCACTGAGAAAGTGAACAGAAAGTAGATCATGGGAGCTTGTGGTGAAGGCAGAGGCAGACTTCTCCTTACGATGTAGATTCTTTTTTATTTTTGCTTCATTTATCTTGAATTCACTGCCTTGTAAATTACTTTATTTTTTAAAAGTGGTATATAAATAAATGGATTATTATTAGTTATAGTGGTAGCAGTAGTATTAGTAGTAGTTTTGGTAGGGCATCAAGGGCACAAGTAGTAGACTTAAGAGAAGATACAACTAAATCAGCTATAACTATTTTAAAACTGGTAAAAAAGAAAAAAAAGGCACTGTTGGGGGAGGGGTATGTTAATGTAATGCAAGTTATTTGATCTCTGATAAAAGCTGAAAAAGTATCACATTTAGATAATGAGAAATTATCAGTATATACAAGAGATGAATTTCCATGGCATCTGCTTCCCCGCAGCTGGCTGATCTCCACAGCCTAGGCAAAGAAAAACAGCACTCAAGCCAAAATAAGCTGCCTACAAGGACAAGTGTGAGGTGAGCTGGGGCATATGAGTGGATGATAAGGGAAAACAAATTTGTCAGTGGAAAATGAGCGACAGAGCCAGAGAACTAGGCTACTAAAGCATTTCTCCTCTACCTGCTGAGGAGGAGTTAAACTGGGTTAAATGTAAGAAATGAAATTTGTGAGCTGGCTCAGCAAAGCTACAGCACAATGTAATGCTTATTTAAAAAAGAATATAAAGCCATTGATGCAAACAGTCATCACATTCATCATGAAAGCTGTTATTTTTATTTTAGTGCACACTAATGCAGTACTATAAACATTCCTGAAGCGTTGCTGCTTTTAAACATAAGGTCTGCTGCAGCCTTTAGGGCACAACATCACACGTTGACCAAGCTCTCCAAGTCTGTCATTAGCAAGCTTTTTATACCAGCTACATACTCTAAAGCCCATTTAGCCTCCATTCAACAACAACTCAAAAGCTTTTTAATCAACAGCCAATGTTGTGCTCCAGTTTCCGAGAACTTCAGATTGGATGCAGATGCCAATATGGCTTCCAGGACTCTCAAGGACATCCTAGTGGGTGTGTACAGTCTGCAGTCTGTATGGAGTTACAGTGGGTCAGCAGCCAATAAAAGAAAGGCAGTTTGTAGGATGCTTCTCCGTCTAACTTTACCTGGATGAGATCTCTGCTACATAACAGATATGCTGACTGTGGCAGATTTGTGGAGCCTAAAGGACGTGTGGGTTTTTAAGCCAAACTGAGAAATGCAATTTGAGCCTTGGCTAACTGTGCATGCTTATTTTGGCTTCTATCTCCTTTGGGGACATCGTGATATCACTATCTCTAGGCAACAAAACACACTTGGAGCTCAAATCTGATGAAGAAATGTGTTTGAGGTCTCTTTGTATGAGGTTTTCATTGGTAATGATTGTAACTGAAAATCAGGTTGTAAAAAATGATATGTTACAGGGAAAAACTTGTAACAGAGTCAGTCATTGACAGATATGATGATGATGTACTCACTCTGGAAGGAGCAAAGTAGTTAAAAATGTACAATGGACAGAAGAAAAAGCTGTAAAACTATGAACTTAAACAGCCAACAGCCAGCACAAGTTTGACCAACAGAAAACAAAAAGCCATCATGGTTTTTAAAAAGTAGTACAAACCTCTCACTATTCATACAATACAATACATACAATATCTAGATACAGTTAAAGGATAAGGCTGGCAATATTCTATATTTTTGCTATTGTCAACTAATTCTCTGTTCAGCCTTTTATAACTTTTTTGAAATAAGCACTATTAAGTTTGTAGGAACAGAAAACTGACATATAGAGGAACAAATTCTTCACTTCTTTAGTATACAGTGCTTTATTCTTATTAGTTTTAGTTATTCTTATTAGTAGACCAATTTGAATATCACCAGACTTAATCCTTTAAAATTACCATAGAATGTAACCTGATGTTGATTACAGGAAATTTACCTTGACAAATAGCAAACATTAAATCATTGAGTAACAACTCAGTGCTCACCTTCAGCGTCTGTGGGCCGGGGGGAGGCGTCACTGCTCAGCTCCTCCTTATTTTGCGCCCTGCAGGTGCCAGCATCCAATTGCTGCAGCATGGTGGGGCACAGCTCCTGTAAGCGCTGTCCATCTAGCCGTGACTGCTCGTTGATGCTGTAAATAGCCAGCGTGTCCGTAGGCAAGCACTGGAAAAGAGATGATACCTGTCAGTTAGTTGGCCAAAAGAGGTTACCATTCTACCTGAAACAAATGAATTAGACAGGATGCCAGGTCCGGGTGCTATCAATTTTAACTAAGCATGTAAAGGGCAGGGTCACATTTTATAGTGATTTAGCTTTAAAAATACAGACATGAGCAAGATCCTGACAAAATGAAGTTTGGAGTTTCATTTGTGCCAATGTTCTGTAATGTAATGTGGACAAACCAATCAAACAGCATGTGAACACATTACCTTGGCCCTTAGGTATGTGTGAATCCAATGATTAAGATCTAAGCCATTTCCATCAATTCTATATACTTCATACTAATAAAATTTGAAATTTCTTATTTTAATAACCCTACAATTAGAAATAACATATCATAAGTAGTAGGTAAGACTGCTTAAGATTTTAACAAAACTGGTAATCATCTGGTGTTAAAAAGTTGAATTACAATGAAGACTGGACAAATACAGATGGAGGAGATGCCTGAAAAGGCAAATAGGAGAAATACAGTAGCTGTCAGCTTATGAAATCCATCTATCTCAGGCATCAAATTTCACAAGTGTACCTAGATAAATATATAATTTCATATCATATTAGGACACAGAAGCCAGTTGGAATTTAATCTGCAAGGACAAAAAGTGAAGCTGAATCGAACAGAAGTGAGGCTTTTTGATAGTGACTCACCACATAATTAAAGTGTATGAATCACTTTGAATCCATCACAACAGCAGGAAAAACATTCAATATTCTATTCAGCACAAACAACCAATCATTCTTTCCTTTGTGGCAGCCAAGTTTTGAATGCAACGCGTTCAGTGTCGAACAGTGAAAGGTATTTAACGACAGGCAGGTGACACGTGACCAAACACGTTACTGAACAGAGGTACGTGGTTCTAACAAACAACCCACAATGCGGCGTGTCCAACATCCAACTTCTGAACTTGTGTATGACCTGAACCTGTGTATTTATAACTTCGCCACTGTTACTCTCGGAGAATATATTCAAAAGCAGATCAGCAAGTGAGTCAATCATCCACGACACTAAGCATGGGAAATATGCTAAATATTTCAGCTATGTGGCACCGGTTGCTCCTGCTTCTTCCAGACAGGAATAAAGCCGGATTTACACTTCTGAGGCTCTGCCAGACCTGTGTGTGCACCTCCTCAAAAAATGTGAACACACATGATGGCTTAGGAGATACCACATGGAGGCCACAAGACCACACCTACATAATTCTGTTACTGGTAGAGATGGTTGATTGTGAAGACAACATGTAGCACAGTAAAAAAATTAAAAAAGACTTTAATAGAACAGAACAGAATCAACTTTACTGTCAAATATACACTATTCTGCAGAGATTCAATCTGCACCTGTTCTACCAACAACACCGAAGAACCGTATCAACTCAAAGCGAAAAGATAAGAGAGGAGAATGTTTTTGTTCTCACTTTGGAGCTGTTGGATTTGGGCGGAGCAGTTATAGGCGTCTCTGCCACAATGCTGCCGTCACTGTCACCTTCAGTGCTCCTCCGGCTGAGGAGCACCAGCAGAGCGCGCAGCTGGGGCACCGTGATGGTGCTGTTGTCTCCATGGCGGGCCAGCAGGTCCTGGAGCACCTGGGCAGGGGACTGTGTCTCACTCTCCCCCTGACCAGTCACTCGGCCCAAGGGGCAGAGAAGCGCAGTCAGGGCCAGAACGAACATCAGCTGGGACCGGAGGAGGGTGATGGTCATAGTGGCATGGCCATGAGGGGACCAGATAAGCATGGCTTCTTCACTGGCTGGAGGATTTTAATCTGCGGGTGGAGACGAGAATAAGAGAAATACTTTCAAAACAAATTGCTCTCGGAACTACTTATTGTTGGCTCTAAATGGCAGATTGTTGTCACAAATTAGCTCTAAATGTAGGAAATGGAAGGGAAACAAGACAAGATCAAGGGCAAATAAATGTTTTAAATAAACAAACACAAACTAACTGTGGACTCCTAAAAGAAGATAAAGGTGAAATTCCCACATGCAGACATTGAGGGTTTTAACACTGTTTTAATTAAATAATAACATGTTTTTCTTTGTGTTGGAAATTAACAGTGACATGATCTCTGCTCAGCAACATGACAAATATAGTTTTTATAATTCTTGTCAAAAAAATTATTGTTGAATGTAAACATAAAAAAAAAAATTCAAACCCATTCCAACACATATAGCTTTTTAATGATATTGCAGTATAACGTATTATAAACATATATACAATTATGACTTAAATTAATATTAAATAATCAGTAACAACCCAGAGAAACGTATTAATCATTTGGTGCCAAATGCCAATCTTTCCTTCTCAACAGTTGTAAATACTCTGTTCTAGACACAATAACTGAGGGTCAGTTAACGGGATTGGTACGTAACCCTTGTAAGGACTGAATTTGCATGGAGCAGCTTTTAGGTATGTGGAAATCCAGTTTTTCAAAAGATAGGAGGCCAATTTTAACGGCAAATCAAACACAAAGCACACAAGTCAACTGTTAACACAAAGCACACAGAGGGAACAGGAAACCAGTGGCATAAACACAGCTGCCAATTACAGACAATTATAGCGCACACACACACTATCAGCGACAGTGACACCAGTGTAATAAACCGACAAATGAATACATTAACACCATCTTTACACAACACAGACATGCATATTGGTATGAATACTGATATAAGTGTATACTACTGCTTACAGCTAATGGTGGAATTGGGATTTAGTAAGTCAGTAAGTAAATATACCCAGTTTGACACACCAGAATTAAGAAAGAGATATTTAAAATCAACCAATGTGGGTGGGGAAATAGTATGTATGTAATCTTATGTACCTGCATCTATTTTTTCCCTGCCTGACAGAAACTTTCTAATGTTCCCAGCCGCCAGCTCACAGAGCACCGATTCATTTCAGTACACCCTGGGCTGTATAAACACACCCATTCATTTTTTGTAAAGAAGCACTCACCTTTTCCTACAGAGCCTCTAATGGTCGCTGGTGTGTAAAAAAGCTCTTGAGTCAGTCTGTCTGCCCTGAGGCTGAGCGAGGCCCACAGCTTACCCGGGAGCAGGGATGGAGTTGTGGGAAAATAGCGAACAGAGGGGGGGAAATGCCTGAAGAGAGCAGCAGGCTCCTCAGGAGCGCAGCAGACTGTGGAGGAGAGAGAGATAAAATGAAGGTAACGATTCACCGGTGAGGAAGATAAAAAAAAGCAGAGAGAAGAAAAGAAGAAAAGTGCCAGTGAAGAAGAAATGAAACCTGAAATGGCAGCTTAAATTTTCTGTACTCGCTCTACTCATTGACTTTCCTTCTTTATAGTCCAATCAAACACTGAGACCACACAATCAAGCACCGAGCCAAACCCACATAATTCCTTTTCTGAAAAATGCAATGAGCATTCCTTTTGCATTCTTATTTAGCTATATGAAGAGGAGGCCATTAAGTTAGCACTGGAAGAGCACAGGGAAATACTGTAGCTCTGCAAACATCCAATTCAGCTGCTCTCGAGAAGCACAGCACACTGCCAGCTAATACGATCCAGTTTCTGTCACTGAGAGAAACCAGAAAATGCCACAGGCATAATAAAAAAAGACAAACTCCCACCTCTTTATATATTAACTGCTGAGATGCCCTTGAGCAAGACACTGCACCACCAACAGCTCCAGTGGCCAACAATATTTATCCGTGTCCCTGCTGGGCAGCTGTGTGGAAGTGTGAGACGATATGAATAAGTGCAATCATGCTCACTTTCCCCAGATAAAATACAACTTGTAAAAAGGTCAGTCTGTCTGCTTTCTCCTACTTCTAATTTGCTTTCAGTCACCAACTTCTCTCTCTTTCTCTCTCTCTCTAAGTCTCTGAGCTGAGGAAGCAAAGAGAAGAACTCTCCTCATCAATAAGTCACCCTCTCCCCAATGAATTGTACCTTCTCTCCCAAATCCTCCTCTTCCACTTGCTCTAATGAGGCGTGGGGGGAAACAAAGTACAGAAAATATGAACAAAATCTTTATTCCTCTTTAACTCATTTCATTTCTCTCCCCAGCACTTCTCTCTTACACAATCCTTTTAAAAGCTGCAGGAGCTCTGAACCTTGGCCTCCTTACTGCTGGCTGCTATAGTTAGTGAAACACAGGGCGGAGGCCGGAGTGGATAATAGTGCTGAAACAATTAGCTGATTGACACAGAGTGGCTAATCAAGGGGTTCAACCCCACAACAGATGCATAGGATTCCCTCTTGGTAATTGTTTTTATTTTTAGGTTTCAAAATTATAAAGTCTCCATAGCCAGTCAATGATAAATCTTGGATCACTATAAATTACAATAAAAAACCCTCCCAACCAGTCTTTTTCCCTTGTGGTTTACAACTTAAACTTTAAAAAAAACTCTAGTCCCCCGTCTGCTCGGGACTCTCTGCAAACTATTCACAGACCCCTGTTGATCCCAGACCCTAGTCTGAAAACCACTGGGCTAATCTGCAGATTTAAATACCTGACAAATCATAATAAATTCATCGCAGCAATGCAAAAATCCCCAAAATTTAACATGACGAATGTTCAGAGGCTTTACAGAACCAGAGATATTAAAGGGATAGCTAAAGTTATATGAGGAAGCTGATAACCCTGGCAATAATCTGAATATTTGAGCAACTCTTTCAGGTTAAAGTAAGGTAAAACAAAAAGAAAATGTTCATCTCTATCATCTCAGAGCAGGTCAGGAGTTTCAAGTGGGTAAATGTACGACAATAAGGCCAGCTTCTCTCCCTCTAACACACAGGAAGGAGGTAAAGTGATATTCTCTTCCACATTCATTTTTCATTAAGAGAGAAGGAAATGTTTACGAGTTACTAAAGTCAGCAGCACATGAAACACAAAGACAGTCATGCCCTGGATAAACCTGTGCCTTCTTAATGTGTTTACATTTGGGTACAACTATGTTGCAATCTAACATATGGCCACACACACACACACAGACACACAGACACACACACACACACACACACACACACACACGGGTTAAAGGCAGAATCCATGTGGCATTTAAGTGTCAACAAATAAGCACTAGATCATTCTTATGACATTTAAATAATAGCTGTTAATAACCCAGACAAAGGCGAATTAGTAGTGCAATCAGTTTGCATTGGGAAATAACAGGGTTTATGGGAAAATGTGGTCTTTAGTTTAGAAAACAAAACACTTACAACACCAGTGGGAACAAGCCGGAACAATACACCATCCCAGCTATCATTCCATTTGTTTGCCAGCATTATATCAATGTAAAATAGGTCGGAGTATATGGACCATTTACATGTTTCTCCATTAACCGAGCTTTGTGGACCAAGACACAGTAGAGAGACGGTAGTATGGTGGCCATGGTGCTCAACGTTCACACTTAACATAGCATGCCTGTTGCACACTGTGCTACAGTATATACACTCACATATATAACAAGATAACCAGTGAGAAAGAACAGCTGTCACCTTGCTTCGTCGATGTGATAATTACCCAGGACTTGGTACGGACAATAAATATACACATGCACTCTTGCTCCTAAATAAGTCCTTCTTTTTGCTTTGGAGAGCACACAGGTCCACACAGCTGAGCTACAATAAACACTGACGGAGCAGCAGCTTTCTTCGCTCCCAGGTCTTTGCCTTGGTCCCACTGTGGCTACAGTCCAATCAAAACAATGCTGCTTTTAAATGTCAGCATGTCAGGTCGGGCCGATGTCACCATACACTCAGAATCACCACGTCTGTTCTTGTGGTGCGTGTGCACTTGCCGTCCAAGGCCTATTTCTGGAGATAAAGGGTGGTGGGAAGAGACAGGCAGTCTGCAGCAGAAACTTTAGTCCTTCAACGAGACGGAGCAGCCCTCTGCCATGACGTTAAATATGAGTTTTACAAGAGGGCCGGCAGTAGTGGAGAAACAAGGGAAGAGCAGAAGGATGGGAAAAGGTTTAGTCACAGTCGGCTGGACTCTAATCCCGCAGGCACGCAGCTGATTCTACTCTGCTCACCCTTTCAAATCTTACTGTTCTTAGAAAATCAACAGTTTTCCTTTCGTATTTTACTTCCCTCCTATGATGTTTCGTATCAGATTAGAAACCACACACAAATAAGCACAGACACTAATTACACACTAATTACTTACACTTGCTTCACTATTGTCACCAGGCAATCTGAGCACTGGGAGTCAGTAAATGAGTACATGTAGTGATTAGGCTTCATAAAGGGCAATCAAACAAACCATTGCGTTATCAATGACACACACACACACACACACACACACACACACACACACGGCTCCTACAGCCATGTGTAAACAAGCTCAGTGAGAACTTTCCGTTGTCATCATCAGTTTCACCAGCTGACTTAGAAGAAATAAAATCTGATTGGTCACCAGTCGAACAGGAGACACTGGCAATTCAAACACTTCTCCACCAACCAGGTCGTGAGCGGCACACGGCAAGGAGCGATATCTGAACAGAGAACGGTACATCAGAGACTGCTTACAGTTTTGCCAGGAATTATGCAACCAAACAAACTACTCAAACCCACACAACTGTCAAATAGAGTAGTGAATAATTAAGGTGCTACGTAAGCTCAACAACACCTTCAAATGCATTGCATCTGTCACACCAAAGTCTCCGCTAAGAAATGCAAGCTTACATCCCTCTTACAATGATTGGGACATACTGTCACACTTTTTTCTTTAAGGTATCTCTTTTTTTTTCTTCTTCCAACTGAGGGTTAAGAATCATGGCTAAAAGGTTCCCCAATAAACATGCTCTCAGTCACCATCAGCAATCGTTGCACACTTTTCTGACTTTGTCTATTGGGTCTCTACTCTTTTACCTTTGTAAAAATGTTTAGAAGAGAAGCCACCCTCGTTTATTTTCTATCCTGCAGCAACAAAAATCTGGTGGGGTCTGGTGATTCCAGTCTAAAACAACTACTACTACAGCCCTGCCCCACTGTCACCTACACCATTAACATATAGGCCTGTGATAAAACAAGGCAAGTCCTCAAAGAACCCAGCCACATGTGTCTGCTGCCTCAGAACCAGCAGAAACAATTATCCTTAGTGTTTCTCATGTTTTCTTATGTCAGCTTAAAAAAGACAGACTCCTGCTAATTCTAAAGAATAATGCATACAGTACCTTTTATGAATGGAGACACACAGACAGCTACTTCCCCTCGCTAGTTCCTTTTTAATTCAAAGCAGTCTCCGGTTTGTCCCCTCAGGTCTGCACACTCAACTGTCTCATCCTGGGTCACTTTATATACTTGTTGGAGAGCGAAGGGCAGGTTAAGCTGTGCAGCGACTCATCAACCTTTACCCAAGGCCCATAATTATTGTTTCACTCCTCAGGCTGATATCATCAACAGAGACTGTCATTAGATGAGCGACTGATGGCTGTGGGCAAGATGCTCGTTCACCGAACGCGCTCCACTCATCCTGAGTGTACAGCAAAGGGCCATTCACCATCAAATTAAAGAGTTTAGACATGACTTGGTCTGTCTCAACCCCTCACTTTTACCCAGAGGTTAGCTTAGAGGTCGGAGATTGAGAGGCAGAAAGCCACAGAGCACAAGCACTTAAGTCCTGCCAGTGGAGGTACCAGATGTGATCTGCCTGTCAGATCGTCTTGGTTGTTCTTTTTTTTTCTTCTTTGAGAGACTTTATACTTAATTACTTACTTAAGTACATTACAAGAAGAAATGTTGCACATTTTATTTGACTATCTACATTTATCTAACAGCTTCAGTTCTAGTTACTCAGCAGAATATTACAAGCAAACATATGATAAGCTCTAGAAATATAATGATATGAAACATGCCAACAGTGCTTACTACATTTAAAAACCTCTTAAAGATTAATGCATACAGATTTATCCCCCTAAAACTTAAAATAAACTTAAAATATGTTTACTTTTGGTTGCAGTAGCAACAGTTTGAAAGCAAAATATCTATCTAGGTTTATTTGTATCACAGTATTACTGAGGGTTCACAAACCTTTTACATGCATGAGAAATAAGAGTAATATGTGGGGTCAAACTTCATTCAGAATTAGAAGTAACAAGTATTCCTTGCATTAAAGATGCATTTAACTATTATTGTCTTTTCACCCCTCTTCCAGACATGTAAATAACTACTGCTTAATTCCAGGACTATTCCAGGTTTTTTATGACCATACGATCCCTGACTGCTAGTCTTCTCTAATGTTTCTCGCCATTGTACAGAAAACAGGCAGAGTGTGTAACAATCCGATGGATTTAATGGGGAACTGTATTTATCAGTATGCTGACTATTGCAGAATCGTTATGATTTTAAGGAGGAAAAAGAGGAACAGCATCCATCTGGCCATACGATGCTGTGACTGGAAGAGTGCTCATTGTCAGGTTTGCTGTATAGACCCACGTTTACACACACACACACACACACACACACACACACACACACACACACACACTCTTTCCCTCCATCTCCGTGATTTTCCCAAAAAACAAACAAAACCGCCGAATAATGGAGAAGATTAAAGTCAACGAGTCACAGCATTTAGTCTAACTTGATCTAGCTACATTAGATTAGCTTACCCAGCAACTCCTTCATTCAAACACGGTCTGACAGTAGTAAGCTAACCCTGCTAGGAGAAACCCTCAATGTGTACAGACGTTTCATTTATTATGAGCCGGTTTGAAATAGCTAGCTAGTACACGGTCAGGTGTGTTAGCCAGATTCTTAATAGCCCCGGACAGTTAGCTTACCCGGTGATGCTGTTGGGGGCAAGAAAAGCAGGGTTGACGTCAACTGCTCTCAAACAACAGCGTCCCGTTCGGCTCCGACCGACAGACAGGCAGACAGACAGACAGACAGACAGACAGACCGGAGGTGTCACACTCGGTAAAGAAAATGTGTCAGATGTGGACAGCAGGATGTCTGTGCCACGCTTATTCACAGAGGAGGAGGAGGAGGAGGAGGAGGAGAGGGTTCCTCCTATTCAAACAAACCACACACAGCAGCAGCGCGTGGAGGATGTGGTGGGGGTCATTTTCAGTAGTGACGTCTACAGTTCGCACGTTTCAAGATGGCCGTGTCTCCCTCGTGCGGTCGATAGCGGGTACTGCAAGACTTCAGATTTTATTGATTGATTGATTTTTGTAAGAACCAGTGGTGGAGGTAATATTCACATGTTTAAGAAAAAACTCATTGAGGAAAAGAAGCAAATCCTCACATATGTGAAGGTGGAACCAACCAAGTGCTAATTAAATAGCCAATTAATAATCAATCAAATAATTGTACCAGCTGATGCTTTTAGTACAATTGGTACAACCAGGATTTTCACATTGTGGTTTTCCTACTTTTACAAAGGTAAGGGGGTACACATTTCCATTACCTATTTTATAATCTCATGTTTGTGAGATTATGTTTGATTAGTTTGTTTTCAGCATGTTTATATATTTAATTATCATTTCACTTAGCTATACAGCTGTAAAGCTCCTTATTTCCCTTTCTTCTCCAAGGACTGTATGAGGATGATTATCATCATATTCCTCGGAAAACAAAGTCCCTTGTTGGGGAAATCTTCCTTGTAGAAAATTCAAATATTTACTAAAGGGATTTAGGAGGACTAACATTAACATTAGGATGATTCAACTGTTTTCTTACACTGCATTGTATTTTTTTCGTTTACTTCGCTGTATATTTAGGTCTCTCCACGACCAAACTCAAAGGAGCAACACATGAGTAATACGATAAGAGTGTGACTGACTGCCTCATAATTTCCACTGCAAAATACAGTAGGGCCTATAATGTTTCACAGAGACACAATTAAGGTGCTGATATGGTACTTCTAGTTTCCAGTTACAAATAGGACTTCCGTCATTGATACGGGAAGGTATCGATTTATTGTATAATTTGTTGTTTTGATAGTGAACAATATGAATCTCGGATAAAGTCCATGTAAAGGAAGATTCCCGTAAAGAATGGGCTCGTCCGGGATTTGAACCCGGGACCTCTCGCACCCAAAGCGAGAATCATACCCCTAGACCAACGAGCCACATATAAATAAGTTGTTCTTCACGAATCAGCTGACAAACTGTTTACATATTTATCTTTATTGCAACTCATTTTTGACATCAAGGGTGGCATGGAGACCTAGATATACTGTCAATGAGATTTATCGAGGCACAATAAATAGGTCAGTCTGGGAGATTTTAAAAAAGTCGTAATTAAATGACGACTCAAGAACGACTGTCAGTGAAACCAAACATAAATACATATAATAGCCAAAACACCTATAATCAATAGCTGAATAAATAAATAACTAAAATGACAGCAAAACCACAACATTAAATAAAATAAATCTCAATTTTGCTTATATTTTTATTTAGTTTTTGTTTTTCCTTATCGATAAAATGTTACAAATAACTATCCAAAATAAACAATAAAATGTAAATAATCTTTTTACTAATATGAGATATTTGAGTGAATTAGAGGCACAAAAAAAACAATACAAATAAAGATACTTACTCTACAAAGGATCTCATAGCGGCTATTTACTGAAGCTATTAATAATTGGTAACTGATATCGTATCGATACGCTCGTACGCTCACGCTGGCGTGATGATTCGTCAGGCGGAAGTTGTTTTGATTGCGGAAGTGTGCAGATGCAGTAGGCGCAGCCCACTGAAGCAATCTGTTTGGGACTCTGTCATTTGAACGTATTTTGATCTATCTGTATGTAGGCTTCTGGGAGCTTCAGTGTACATATCGATCAGGTAAGGATGAAGACACAGTTCGTCGATGGTTGCCAGCTGCTTTACCATTTTAAACTCGTGCTGTAAACAACCCTGGCTGTTGCTAAGTTAGCTAACGTAAGTTAGCGCGGCTAACGCAATGTCGTTGAGTGACAGTTCTAACGAGATATCAGGCGCCAGTGGAGATTAAAAAAGATACACTTTTATCACAACAACAGGATTCCAGTAGAATAAATGGCTAAATAATTCCCAAATGAGGTGAAAGATAGGTTGTGTCACTCACTATTTGAGCTGAAAGGGCCCACAGTTTCACATTTAGTCTCCTCCAGCAGTGGACCGTTTCTGAGAGACAGGAGGATGATGGTTCGTTGGTAGTCAAGGTAACTCTCTCACGTAATGTTGGAGTTTTCTTGTATCTAAGTTAGTATTATAAAATCATTATAAAATATATACATTAAGTAGGTTGATACGCGTTGGTTGACTGCAGTCCTACAGTTGGGTTTGCTTTTTTTGTTTACATTTAGTTTCACTCATTAGCAGCGAGTGGAATCGTGTTTTCACCCTTTACTTTAGTAAAATAAACAATACCATACTTTAAAAATACTCTGATAAGTACAAGTAAACGTCTTGCATATTAAATTTTACTTTAGTTAAAGTACAGAATCAGCAACATTTTATTATCAGCAACATATTTCAAAAGTAAAAGTGCTCATTGAGTAGAATGGATCTTTTTAGAGTTTTATATATATATATATATATATTACATTATTATACATTGGATTATTGTTGCTGAGGCATTAATATGTAAGCAGCATTTAAATGTTGTAGCTGGTCAAGTTGAAGTTAATTTGAACTACAACTGTGTCACTGCATCATGTTTTATAAGTTGCTCATATTTAAAATCTTGATCCTCAAAGTAACAACTAACTATAGCTTTCAGTTAAAAGTATGAGAATAAATTTCACTCTGAAATGTAGTAAAGGTATAAGATATAGTACAAGCAAAATGCTATTGCATTACAATTGTACTTATGTACAGTATTAGTTACATTTACATTTCCTGTTAGTCATCAACTGTTGTAATTTGTGATAGAGTTTGATAACCTTTTAGAAAATGTGCTTGATGCTACCTTTATCATGTTTTAAATGAACAACAGAACAATGTGGAATAAGGTAAAATACATTTTACAAAGCATTGCTGACCTTTTTTCCCCTGTAAATGGTGGCATAGATGTTCAATTACTGATCATTTTGTTGGCTAGACTGATGGTACAACAGTTTAGGCTAAAGACATTTGAATAATACTGACATTAACAATTTCTTTAGCAATACAAAGGAAGTAAACAACACTAAACAGCCGTTGAGTTAATCCACCTTCCTCCTCTTATCAGAGCCACACCCACTGATTACACTTGGTCCTCTCTGTGGTTCTGTGTTGTGTACTGACTAGCCAAGAAGCCATCATGGAAGGAATCAATACAAGTCACCTGCTTTATCAGCGTGCTGACTAATAGTCACATTTGTCTTCATTTGATCAATGAAAGAGTAGAAAACCTTGAGTCATACAAAATAGACCCTCCCAGCAGAGTCATGGCTTTCTTCTAAATATACTCAGCCAATGATTTTCAGACTGGGTTGGGGCTTCACTACAGGGTGAAGACTGAGAAAGACAGTGCCTCTTTGTGCTAGTTTATACATACATGCATAGTTAAGAATGAATAATAAAGCTCAAGTCTTCAGATCATCACAGCATACACACATTAAGTCTGAGATAGTTTTCTGAACTCCAAGATTTCAGCATGATTTGTTAAAATGAACTAAAATCCGACTGTAAGCACCCTAGATTGTGTTGTGTTGTTTTTAATAATTTAGCTATTAACTAGTTACAAGGACTGGAGCGCTTGCTATTACATGTTTACATGATTTGATCTTGGGTGGAAGATGCTTGGCATACGTGATGGAAGGAAAATGTTTGTTCACAACAGAAAAAAACACAAGCTATTATTATTATAAGGAATTATTTAACACTTTAGCCTAGGCTATTGAAAATCATTAAAAATGGAAGAAAAAGATGTCAGACCAGTGTTATAAACACAAACTGTGTGTACAGTGTTCACAGTTTGCTTCAGATTTATCACCACAGCATTAAATTGACTGTATTCAATCTTCATCTTGTCTTTCCAGCGTTCCAGCTTGAGCTGTGTCATGATGGCGGACCACAATGATATCAGTCTGCAGCCGGAGGAGAGAGTCCGCGCTCTTACCAAGAAGGGAAGCTCAGTGGAAGTTAACGAGGATGTGCCTCCGCGCCGCTACTTCCGCTCCGGCATGGAGATGATCCGCATGGCTAACGTCTACACAGAGGAAGGCAACATTGAGCACGCCTTCGTCCTTTACAATAAATATATCACGTAAGTGTTTACAACGATGGGCTGGACTGACTGAGCTTTGTTTGTATTTGGTACATTGATTTAAGTACTTATTCATTTGTCCATCCATGCAATTGGTTTGGTCATTTTTAGTTTGAAGTTCATTACACAAACCAATACATTCTTGTGGGTTAAAATGTCAAGTTGAGAGAAATCATGTAAGGAGACGAAAACAAAGATCTTTCTCAGGATTGGGTTGAAGTAATTTTGGCCCTAGACAAGGTTGACTAATAAATAACTTAAAAACAGAGTGACTTCAACATGTCCTCCTCAGTTGTTACTCTGCATACGTCTGATAAATTAAGTACAGTTTGTGGGCCACAGTTTTGAATATGCATTCTCAGTGGAGGCGTACTCAAATATTAGTCAATAGCAATTAATAACCAGATTTATCTTTTCTTTTCACCAAGGCTCTTTATAGAAAAACTTCCCAAGCATCGGGATTACAAGACCGCTAACATTCCTGAGAAGAAGGACACACTAAAAGTACGCATACAGTATTTATTCTGTCCCGTATGATTGATTTTTATTGTTTTTTGAGGAAATGTTTAAACATTTGCTAAATTTTCTTTCCTCTCCAGAAACTGAAGGATGTAGCATTTCCTCAAGCAGAGATTCTGAAAAAAGCTCTTTTGAGGAGATTTGACCAAGAGTATGCACAGTATCTTGTCAAAAAGGTAAACCGTCATCTCCTGACACACTGAAATGTACATTAACTGCATTAATTGCTATTTGAATGTATCGTCACTGTCGTACGGAACCCTTGTTGGTTTTCATACTTTTCTTTGGTTAAATATTTGTAAAACCAACCGACAGACGTAAAAGGTGACCAATAGCATCAATTTAGGGGGAAAAAGACCAAATATGTAGATACAATGTGACAATATGCATTTTGACACTTAACAAACATACTTAGGTTACGGTATTAGGATTTATTACTAATATAAACATATCATAATAAACAAAAATACATGATACACATTTACAACAAGTAATGTACACTGGTTTTGCTATGTGTAAAGCTTAAAATGGGTGAAACATTTGTCAGTAACACTGCAGCTGCACACTGCGGTTGCAATAAAGGGAGGCCTTTGAGTTTTAACAAGAGTAAATGCTAAAATAATGACACAGACCTTTTTTTAGATTATTGTTACTGAAACTGCTATTAGGTCAAAATCAGCATACACAAAAAGAGACCGCCTGCTGATATATATGATGTGTTTGCCGTGTGCTTAGAAAGCAGAGGAGGAGGCCATGGCGCGGGAGCAGTCCAAACAGCGAGCACTGGACGCAGAGCGGGAACGCGTGGTTGAGATGCAGCGGCGGCAGCGGGAGCAGGAGCAGTTCAGTGCCTTTGAGGAGATGATCCGGCGCCAGGAGCTAGAAAAGGAACGGCAGCGCGTGCTCCTGGAGTTTGCCACGCCCGCCACGCCTGCTCCCGACACGCCCCTCATTCCAGGCATCAAGGGACCCTCGATTGTGTCCCCCACCGCACCACAGAGCCCAGGGGACCATTCTGGGAGCACCAACCACCAATACAATCGCCCTCCTGCGACCATCGGCACACCTGGCACCAGCCTGCCCGGCTTTGACCGGTCGCTAAAGCCCGGGTCTCTGGTCAGCCCAGGGAACAACAGTGAGTTAATCTTTCTCTGACACGAGGGGCTGGCCCTCAGAGGATTTAAATACTGCCCTACTGCTTCCAAGTATTTATTCTTCTGAGCTGATTTCTTTCCCCTTGACCTACTTAATTTCCTGTTTACACCATGCCTTGTTTCAGAACATCACAAGAATTGAGCTTTTGTTTATTCCTCTACATGTTTTTTTGCAGATACAATGGTGGATGCCCTTCGGCAGTTGGCTGTTCCTGCTGAGCTGTGCCGAAGCTTTCTAAAGTTGGCCGAGGCCAACACAACCCGAGCTGTAGAAACTTGTGGCATCCTGTGTGGCAAACTGGTAAGACTCTGGGACAGAGCGGCTGTGTTGGACCCGTTCACTCAATAGTTTGTATAAATGAGATTTTAATAAAATGTTCTTTCATCATGTTTTCTAAATAAGGTTTTCATAATTGAATTCCATAACCTAAGATGATTTAAAAATGAATTAATGTTTCAGGAATGTGTAATTGTAGAATTTAAATTAAACCAAAACAACAGCTGACCTCCCACCCTAGAGGGGTAGAACATAAAGAGACACATCTCCCACTGTCCCAGGTCTGCTGTGGCTTTTGTTTAAATTCCATCATTTGCTGGTCGGGTTTACTCAAAGCTCTTTCAATATATTTTTTTATGAGCATGACGGAGCGTTTTTGCCAGCAGCAAACCAGTCAGTGCTCTGTTAATTTTAGTCCGAGTCCTTGGATAGCTTTTTGGCAGATGATGGCTTTGCATAATTTAAATGATGCTTGTTGTGTTCCAGACCAGAAATGCATTTACTGTGACCCACGTCATCGTACCAAAGCAGTGTGGCGGACCGGACTATTGTGACACAGAAAATGAGGAGGAACTCTTCCTCATACAGGACCAGTACGATCTCATCACCCTGGGCTGGATACATGTGAGTAAAGTTGGGCAAATTCTGGTCAGTGCTGTCAAACAATCAACTTCCAGCAGTGTGAAAATCACAGAATCAGAAACTGTGTCTTTATTCTCAGGAATACGTACTAAGCTAATTTATTCTGAAAAACATGTGTTCCAATAAATGTTGTGTCTGATGTAGTGTTATACTGACGTCTGTCCGCTGTGTTCCAAAGACTCACCCCACACAGACGGCCTTCCTGTCCAGCGTCGACCTGCACACACACTGCTCCTACCAGATGATGATGCCAGAGGCCATTGCTATCGTCTGCTCGCCTAAGTTTAATGAGTGAGTCAGAAAACCCCCGGACTGTCCTCTCGTTCTAAACATAAGATGAGTGGGGGGAAGATTGGTGAAGGAGTTAATATTAGCTGACTCCCATTCCCATTGTTGCGTGTGTTTTTCTCTGCCAATGTATCTCTCTATACTAAAAGTGACTCTGTGTGATTGTGTTTGGCCCAGAATTGGCTACTTCAAGTTGACGGATCGAGGAACAGAGGAGATCTCCACATGTAAACAGAAAGGCTTTCACCCTCACAGCAAAGAACCACCTCTATTTACAGTGAGTACACCTCCACTGTGAGGCCATATGTGCAAATACATATTAATTTTTTTTTAAAGTGAACAGACTTCAGAAATGAATCATATTGTATAGTTTGGGGGTGGACAGATCTTCTTGCAGGAACACTATAGATGTGGGCAAAAGGGGTCATCAATAATTACTGTATACAGTCATAAAATAAAAATGTTATGCATGTTAGAACTGTAACACTTGAGAGATTTTTGATTGCAACTTGGGTAAACCAACCCGATACGTAGTATTTTATTGTTTTTCTATATTTTCTTTTTTATTATGTGTTTTCTGCTAGCAGCACTGCTGCATTGTGGCTTTTTTTTCATCTGTCCACATGAGCAGACTCTAACTCAAATCCGTTTCTCCTTCTCAGCACGCAGGACATGTCACCATCACCGATGACACTGTGTCCATGGTGGATTTGCGGTGATTTTTCTCCCCCTTTTTCACCAGAACACTTTGACGGTTTTATCAAACTGGAGACATTTTACTGGGAAAAAAACACTTTCAGGACGGAACTGAGTGAATGCCGGCCACGAGTTTACCATTTATATGGACTTCAATTGTTCTTGAAGGGAAAAACATTGTGAACTTGTTTTTTTTTTTGCTCTTTAAGAAAAATTCTACACATTATTGCACTTTCCACAACTACTATCTGCTTTATGGACTGGCAAACCTCTGGCTCTTCAACCCCTCTGTTTTTGTTAGTATGTATTCTAGCTCCTTAATGTTCAACTTAGGGTTTTTTGCCATTAATAAAAACGTTGTCAATGTTTGTCAGTGTCAGACAAGTGTCCAGCCTTTGTTGGCATCATAAGTTCTGCCTGACAGATAAAGTGCCAAGGACGAGAACAGGTGTTGGAGTTGTTTACTGTGCATCATGAAGTCTATAGTCTGTAATCATGTCTTTATTCTTTTGACGTGTTTTCTTCATAAGCAGTTGAAGTGCTATGAGTGAAGCGAGAAAGGAAAGCCAGTTATAACTCAGGTATGCAGGCAGTGTTGCTGTTGCTGTCCTGTATTATATTTTTCTATACAAACACTATCAATCCACAGTATCCTTTATCTATAAAGGGTTTTGTTTGAAGTTGAATTCCTACCTATGATGGATAAACCTTTTACTTTTTTTTATTTCCCTATTCTTTGTGTGTGTGTGTGTGTGTGTGTGTGGAAAGGGGTTGGAAGTGGCTGTATAATGTGTCCATGCTTCAGAGGAAATGCGTGCAAGAGGCAATATGAATGTACCTTCTGCTACACATTACTACACATTACTAACCACCTGACCATGGTTCATGCCTCTAACCATTATTGTTTGCTCTTGATACAAAAAGTAAATGATTAGCTCTAATTGTGCGAGTACCTTCAATGAATTCAATGCCAAGATAAAATAAACTCATTATAGGTACATTTTTTCTGTATTGTTTTGTTTGTCATGTTTGTCTAGTGTCATGTAAGTAACATGGTAGGTAAAAGCATTAAGACAGTGACAGATGCAAAAGTTCTGAATAGTTCTAATAGGAAAGATCCTAGGAAGGTGGAGGTAATATGTATCATTATAATATAATATTTTTGGGGGTTTGGCTGAAGAGGAAACAAATCTGTGGCACTCAGTTTCAGGAATAGTCAAAAAAACAAACAAACATTAATTAGAGCATGGCTGAATGTGTGTTCAGTAGTATTTTTTAAAATAATCTTTTCAGAAAGCAAAGCCGGGGAGACACAAGAAATCTTGTGATCAGTGGCTCCATGCTAGTGCTAGTGTTTAGGTTTATTCATCTTAAAAGTGGTAGGATAGTTTAAAATATAACTTTATACTAAAACTTTTTACATAATTCAACTTGTATTTGACACAATAATGTGTAAAAAGTGTTTTTACCCATTCTTCCAGCTGGGGGCGGCAGAGGGCCCGTAATATGAGCGCTACGTCGTTAATAACGACGACGACCAAGAACACAAACAGGAAGCTACTAAAAGCGAACAGGTTTCGGGGGTTATCGGCAAAAGTCTGTCGTATTATTACAATTAATCTTTCAGACCTCCACAAAGACTCAAAATGGGGAAGCGACAGCACCAGAAAGATAAAATGTATGTATAAAACTTTTCCTGAACAACACACCGCAACACTTAAACGCTGTTGTTGTCGTTAGCTTAGCTCACTGTATGCTAACGAGCTAACGTTAGCTAACGTAGCTCAACTAAAGTAACTATCTTAGCATTAACGTTACTTTAGCTTTATTTAAGGTTTCTTCATTGTCGTTTGTCTTGTTTTTCATTCTTATAGGTACATCACTTGTAGTGAGTACACACATTTTTATGGAGGGAAGAAATCAGGTGAGTTATAGCTCTGAGGTTGCTGTTTGGGTTATTTATGTTTGTTTGTTGTCATTTAATAACGTTAGTATTGTACTCTTACCACCAGGTTGTTTTCACACTGTCATATACTGAAGGATGCCTGTTTATTAGGTCTGCCTAGCTAAAACTAATGCAGTCTAATATTAGGGTAGATTCATATTTATCCATCTTCTAGATTTGGGGTTCCCAACTTTTTGGCCACTTGTGACCCCTCAAAACAAAGCAGTGTCTATGTGTGATCTCTTGCCAGTGATTGACCAGTTAAACCAAAGAATGGTTTCCTTTTCCTTGTTGTGTTTAAATAACTTTTACAGTCCTGAAGAGGTCAAAAAATGTCAGTAATTTACAGGAAAAAAAGCAAAGATTAGATAAAAGACTGAAACACTGACTGTTAACAATAGTTGGAAACTACTGCATTAACTTGAAGTAAAATGTCTTTTAAAATCGACAAGATGTATGGAAATGAATGCCATTTTATGCTTTATTTCAATTTTTCTTTATGATTTTACTTTTCAGAAATCCCACAGGCAAACTTCAGACGACTTTCATTTGACCACTGCAGGTAATGATGGTGAATTAAATCTGTTTAGTTGTATTGTGCACTTAGTTTGCTATTAGATCAGTAACAAATTGTAGCCAGGAGTAGATTATATTTGACAGGAATTTGTTGTATTGGTGGGCAACATCTATGCAATGACATCTGTTGAAATCTGTCTAGAAATATACTTGTTATAATTGTAAATTATATACCATTTGTCTCAATTAAACTTTTCTTTGAATCATTTCAGCTTGTCCCTTCAGCCATTTGAGTATCCTGTTTGTACTGAGGAGGGAATCGTCTTTGACCTGCTGTAAGTAGATGTCTGTGAGTGCTTTCAGCTGCCATTGCGTGTTTATGTAATACCCATGCAATGTACTAGACAAATTCCCAAACAGGTTAAAGGTCATAATCTAATTATTCACTCAAATCAATCAAATACCAACAATGTCTTATTGCCTGCTAGTTTAATGTTGAGGGTGATTTTGATGATCAGTCTGTTGCATGATTTGTCTGTCAACTCAACACTAGTTCTGGTTGAGATATCTCTGCAGCTGTTGTATACATGTATACGTACATGGATCTCTTAGTAATCCTACCTCAAGCCTTGTATATTTATTGGTGGCGTCATACTGAACACAATAGGTAGACAAATTGTTAAAGGCCAAATATATGAAGAGGGTGAAGGACGTTTATCATAGCTCATTTGTTTTCGTGTTTTTCTTTCTTCCTCATGTTTCAGGAGTATTGTCCCATGGATCAAGAAGTATGGTACTAATCCAGCCACTGGAGAGGTGAGCAACCATCATATAGCCAAACAGCATTTTAGGCAACACACTGCTGTAATTGAATATGTTTTGGTTTTGGTCTTGGTCTGTTGGTCGGACAAAACAAGAGATTTAAAGATGTCACCTTTAATACTGAGAAATTGTAATGGGCATATTTCACTATTTACTAACATTTTATATACTAAACAATGAACAGATTAATTGATTGTTGAATTGTTGCAGCCATACTTCACGTACTTCAGAGGTTTACATTTTTTTTATTTTCTTCACATGTATTACAAAACAGTATTTAATGGCAGTATTTGTTATGAACTGTTCAGTAGTGTAGTTTTATGTTCGGTTAAGTATATTTATCATAATTATTGAAGCTGAATATAAACCCTGAAAAACATCAGCTCTAGACTACAGTTTAAAAGAAGAGTCCACAAAGATGCTCTAAGAGTTTCGTCAAATGCCTCCTTCTGCTTTGAAGGAAAAGGGAAACATCCTGATTTTTTAAAAAAAGTCATTTTTGATTACATTATTCTTATTGTAGCACACTAACACCTCCGTATTTTTATTTCCCACAGAAACTGGAAGCAAAGTCCCTCATCAAACTTAACTTTGCCAAGAACAACGATGGTAAATATGCATGTGTTTAATGTACTTGAGCCTGATTTACATAGAAACTAGGGGCATAATACATTTATTTTCTCATTAGAGCTGAATAAGCTTAATTTTCCTGATTCTAATCACCAAAATTATCCAGTGGTAAGGAATAAAAAGGTCAGATTCACACTTATCTTACTGCACTGCAGAGCTGCTTGAAAAAGACATTTTGACTTAGTGTTACAGGGTAATTTTTGTAAAGGGGATAAGAGCAAATTAAAGTAGAGGAGGAAGATGTGGGATGGATAATATAATTCAGCAGGGAGCCCATTACATGGGATGCTTCTTGACTTCTGGGTGAGATGAGTTTCCAACCTGTGGCAGCAGATTGAGAGTGGCTCTGCTGCTCTTCTTGCTTCTGACTTTCTTTTCATTTTGTTCCAGGAAAGTTCCACTGCCCAGTTCTGTACAACGTCTTCACAAATAATTCTTACATCGTTGCCAACAAGGTCACTGGCAACGTGTTTTCTCACGAGGTGGGTGAACTCATGCAAAATGCAGAAGTCCAGCCCACATGGTCTCACAAGATGTGACATCACACCGAATTAGTTCTGTGCAGTTTCTCTGGTTTTATATAGATTTTTTTACAAAGTAGAATCCAACTTTTTTAAAACATGTTTTTCATTATCATTTAATTTAAGAAAAAAATAGGTATGTAATATTGATATTGAGTGACAATTCCAAATAAATAAAAGGAAACATAAAATCAATTTCATGTTCATGTCCCTCTCACACAAATTAGTAGTCTTAGTGTGTGCTAAGTGAGGCTTTTGTTTTCATAAATAATTCTGTTTCCACTCAGGCTGTTGAGCAACTCAACATTAAGACCAAAAGTTTTAAAGATCTGCTGACTGACGAACCCTTTACCCGAAAGGACATTATAATACTTCAGGTGGGTCAGTTCTGTATTGTTTTATAAAGCTGAAAGCACATTATTTTGGGAAAATTAACATTTTAAGTTGATGCTGAATTTGCTTTTGTTTTGTCTTTGTAGGATCCCACAAACCTGGATAAATTCAATGTGTCCAACTTCTTCCACGTAAAAAACAACCTGAAGGTTTTGGATCCAGGTGAATAATCAAACTGTTGTGTGTAATATTTAAATTAACAATTTGGAATTACGCTTTGTAATTAACTTCTAATTATCATTTATAAGTGGAGTTACGCCATCATGGAATATGAAAGTGCTTTGATTAAACCATTTCCTCCCTCTCGCTCTCCTTCCCCTGGCACATTCCAGATGAGGAAAAGGCCAAGCTGGACCCAGCCTACCACCTGAGGACCACCAATCTCGAGACCAGGGAGACCTTAGCTGAGCTGTACAAAGACTACAAGGGCGATCAGCTCCTGGCTTCCACGATGAAGGAGCAGCAGGCCAAGAAGACAGATAAATTAAACGCTGTAAGCAAAAACACTATGATGTTAAAGTTAAGAGAAAGTAAGTGGAAAAAGGAGCTTCCTGTCATGCAAGGCTAGTCTTAACAATGTCTTCATTATGAACTCATTTCGTCCTATGATTACTTAAAAACCACCAGCTCCCCTTTGACTTAAGAACCAGGTTCAATCTCTCACAAGGAAGGCTGACCTCTGACCTCATGGAAGAGGGCAACTAAAAGGGGACATTTGCTACCAAAATCAGTAAAGCATCAAATTACATCAACTTGCTGACTTTTCCCAGCGCTTTCAGCCATGTCACATGGTCTTTTGTTTGCTTGTTTGTCATGGAGATTACATACTAGTTTAAGTAATCAAGGTCCATTTACTGGCTTTTTCTGGAGCTTTCAGTCATACCACACAGTGCCCAGTTCTTCAGTTATGTTGCTGCAGCCTTTCAACAGAGCATTAATGTGGTGAAGAAGTGTAATTTCTACTTTTGTACACAGGAGGGGGCCAAACACACAGTAATACATTAACCGTATTGTGGGCAACAAGACAAACAACTGCATCCAGGAACAGAACAAAGAATGTTTACAGTGCTGTGACAGTGACAACATGTCAATGTCTGAAACATTAGTCTGAGTGAGACATAGGATTGGTACAAAGCATATTTTAGATATACAACAGGTTTATATTCTTTATTTTGAAATTCCCCCTGGACACTCACCATAACCTTCACACAGACCTACTCTCAGCCACTTTAAGTCTATTAAGTGTAGGGGGATCAAACACACAGATGTGTAACAAAAAGGCTCAACCATGGTCACCACTGCAACTTTGTCCTTGAATAACCGCGGGGATGATGTCTGATTAAATTTAAACGGCAACTCTTCTTTTCTTATCAGCTCTCCTTTGATGCTACGCCATGTCTTGTTTTTACGCCAGATCTTTTCCTTGGTTGCTCTCGGCCTCGAGTTCACAGTCGATGTGATGCTCTGACAGCATCTGAGAGAACAAGGAATATAGGTCAGACAGAGCACACAAGGTGAAGTCTGTGATTTCATGTGCCTTCACAAGAACTAGAGCAGAAGAATGCTAAACCAGGACTGTAGAGTAGACTTGAGTTTTTGGAATCCATTTTCACTTCTTCGCTTTCATCTCCCTGAGCTGTTATTCTGTTGACTTAAATAACTCCTTCAATCCCACTGCGTTGTTTGTGGTATTTTTGGATATCCAGATATTCAGCAATTTTATTCTACTATAATTTAAGCTCAGAGAACCTAAAAGCATCTCCAGAGCCTCTTTAATTATGAGATGGTGGAAATCTCCCCAAGCTAAGGGGGCTGTGCTCTTAATCATTCAGAAGCTGCAGAGGCTGTCATTAAGCTAGTTTGCATCACTTGATGCACCACTTAGCGCAAACGAGGGGACCAGCCAAGTATGTGGCTGGAAAGAGGCGTGGTTGAGTGGGAAAGATTATTCTTCAACTGGAGGGTGAAGCTTCGAGCTCTTTCTAATTAGAAAGTGGTCTGCCCTGTTGAAGTGCCTCTGAGCAGAAAATATGCTCAGTGTGTTTAGCTGATCCTGATTCCTAGTGGAATATTTCACAACAGGGATAAGTATACAAATAAGGGTTCTTCAAATTGTAGTCCAAAATCCAAAGATATTCAATTATATTGATATAAAAGTAAAAAAAATCAACAAATCTTCACTGGAACCAAGCTGGAATTAAGTCTGTGTTGACCTGCACGATTATATGATTATTACAGATTCATTTTCTTTTCTTCAACTAATGGATTAAATAGTGTTCGGTGTTTGGTTGATGCTAAGATTTCTGCCATTCAGAACTCCTTTCTATCTCTGTTTAAATTAAAAAAAATTAAATAAAAATAAAATTAGATATTCAGTGGCTTTTGAAGACAACAAGTTAACCAACATCATAAAAATATACATTAACAGGAAAAACACTGTAAAGCTAAAAACAAAAATAAATAAAATCTTTCTTTTCGCCCCCAGGCCCACTACTCCACAGGCCGAGTTTCTGCCTCCTTCACGTCCACAGCTATGACTCCTGCAACAACACACGAAGCAGGCAAGTGAACATCGCGCACAAAAAAAACCCTCTGTAGATTCCCAGCAGACAGAAACATTCACCTCTTCTGTCTTTTGTTGCTTTAATCTTTGTTTATCCAGGGAAGACTGGCTAGTCATGCCTGGTCTTTTGCGGCAAAGTGCAGCTTCATGCTCGCACAGCTGAATGTAGCTGCAAGTGAGAGCTGCTCAGTTCAACTGTGTTTTCTTCTCCTGTCAGCCTCTGAGCTGCTCCATGGGAGAGTTATGTGGTTATGCAACTTTATAGTAGCTTCAGTACACTTCAGAAGAGGAGGACAATGTTTGGATTTGGTGACCTAGTTCAGGTTTCTGGAAAAGGATGGCATGCCATATATTTTTATGGATGTGTGTCTCAGTCTAAGTTGCATAGAATACTGAGGTATGTTGTCTTCACAGTGTATACATATACAAAACATAAAGTTGAATGTTGGAAAGGATTTTTATTTTATGTTCTTGTTTGAATTTTTATCAGATTTTGTATTTTTCTTTGAGTGACCTATTTTAGTTAGTAAAACAGTAATTTAATAATGTTCATAAGAGAATGACACTTTCATAAATCTGAATAACAACCTGCACTGCAGACACTCTGAGGGGTTTTAAAGGTCAGAGATCTTACTTCAGTTCAGCAATGTCAAGCTGAGACTCATAAACATTCAATAAAATGTTAAGATTGTTTTTAGAAATAAGTAGCCTGATTTGCCGATCATAATCTTGTCTAAATGTTGTCATCTACAAAGACACACTAAAATAACTAAATTTGTATTTTTATGCTATAGATGCCATCGCAGATGACATCGTGCGTTACCAGTATGTGAAGAAAAAAGGCTACGTTCGTCTTCACACAAACAAGGGAGATCTCAATCTTGAGTTGCACTGTGATAAGGTAATAACACATTTATTCACATGTACTTGCATTGTTGTAGTAAAAATGCTTCCATAGCCTTAGTTCCTATGTCCTTCCACATGATCGGAAGGAGCAGCATTTCTTGAAAAGAACACGTTGCCAACTCTTAAGCATGGGGGTGGGTCTATCATGCTTTGGGATTGTGTTGCAGCCAGTGTCACAAGAATGATTGCATGGGTGGAGAGAAGCATGGCTTACAACTCAGTACGAGCAAATTATGGAAGCAAGCCTCACACCATCTGTAAAAAAAAAAAAAAAAAAAACTGAAGCTCAAAAGAGGATGGCTTCTATAACAGAACAATCCCAAGCATACCTCAAAATCCACCGTGAGAGATATAAGCTGAAGGTTTTGGAATGTTGTCGTCACATAGATTTGCCCTGAGCAGGTGGTTAAATTATATTTAGGGTGATGCATCCAAACATTGAAATCAGCCTTTTACAGAGTCTGTCCCTGAGGTTGCCAAGTTAACATCTTGGCAAAAATGTGTTTCTTGTATGCCTCCTTTTTAAGGTTAGGTGTGGGGCTCCAGAGAGACAGCATGAGTTCCAGGAATGCATTTCTGCCCTTGTAACCAGGCGCTTCATGTGCTTGGTTTTCATTGGCTTCTGAACTGTCGAATCAGAATAATGACGGGAAAGTTGCAGCAGTTAGACAACCTGCCCTCCGTGCCCCACATCCTCCTCCCCCTCCCCACCTTCCTCCCCAGTGGTTTTCACACAAGATTGCAGCTCTATTCGTGGCCTGCTGTTTATGAATTAATGAGTGCTGTTTCACTGTCACATACACTCTGAATCACACAAATCCAGAGCCCACCTCCCTGTAAAAGGCCCATTTGCTGGCCCAGCCTTGGATGTTTTAGTCGCCCCTGCCCTTGTTGTCTTTAACTTAGGTGGAATGTGAGGGGGCAGATGTTTGAGTCTGATTGATGATTCGGCCTGTACCCTAGTCATACATGATATCGAGGAAGATACAGCTTTATTATTATTCAAAAGCACCATAGATACGGTAGATAGGCTTCATCTGAGTGGGATGAAATACGATATTTTGGATGACTAAAATGTAAATTTAGATAAAGACAAAAATAGAGATATTCCAGTTATTTTCTTTGAGTCGCATTACAGGTTAAAATCAAACATTTGAACAACAATTAAAATAAACCAAGGAAAGGAAGGAAAAAAAGCCCAAACAAGCTTATTTATCTCTGCCTGAATCATTTTAAAACAAATTCACACAGTGGAAAATATCATGTTATGACCTATTCAGATGCTTCACATTGGGGTGAAAAGTAAAAGGAATAAAACATGAAATTAAAGTTCCTATATATGCTATTAGAACACTGATTAAATGTACACAATTCTGGCAGGAATTGTGTTTAATTAGATGTAAAACATACGGTTGTATATTTTAAATTATTGAAATATTTTTTATATTTTACGTCCCTCATTCCCTTATGTTTTAGGCTGATTGCCTGCAAAATACTTGAAAAATAAAAAGAGCCTGTAAGCATACATGAATTAGGATTTTAGTTTTTTTTTTCTTCTGCATCAGCACACATTGTTTCCATTCTGACATCAGTGATTACAAACAATTTTAGGCACTTAAGCATGTTTCTAAATTGGGTTGCATTTTAAACATTCCCAGGCTCAAACACACACACACACACACACACACACAAAGGCATGCATGCAGGCACGCTAAATTAACCACTATCACAAGCAGCAATGTGGAGAAGCAGATGAAGCTGGAGTCTTGCAGATAGAGATCTCTGACGTGAGAGTCTCTGGTTAAAGGATTAAGATGAAAGAAAGAGGAAAGGCTTGAATATTTTTCCTTGCTATGCTTTTTATTAATAAATGTACCAGTAATCTGTTGTAACATTAGATAACTGTTTTTAGGTGTTCTTTTGCATTGCAGAAATCAATTTTATGGCTAAAAGGGTTCAAGCGAACCCATTTTTTTTGTCTAGTGGTTTAAAACAATAAGCCTCTTTGTACCAGAGTGCTTTGAAAATCTGGGATTTACAATAGAGGAAAAAAGAGGCAGAGCGTTGAACCCCAACTGTAAAATTGAGATGTACGGGGAAATAAGACCGATAGAGCTTAGAAGGACCTGTCGCACAAAGAAAGGCCAATGAATAAAAATAGGTTTTTACGAAAGCATCTGGTGATTCTTGGAAACCACCAACCATTGTTGCCAAGGTGAAAAAGTTAGTTTCTCATACACACACACAGACACAGACAGAAGGGTTCCTTAAGGCTGTTGACGTTAATAACAGTAGACCTGACCAGCGTCATAGTCAAAGCCACGCCTCCCGCTTTGGGGACAAATACCAGCTTATTTCACAGAGTGCTAGTCAGTCAAAATTAGCTTCAATCAGTGGGTGTTTTGTAATGATTTACAAGATACCTAAAACGTTTTTATGAGACAGGATGTACTTTCAGCAAGAGGAAAAATCCAGATGTCTGTTGTTTTTTATACTGGCAAAACAGAGCTTTGTAGAAAAGTACTAAGCCTGGCTTCTAGCTATATAGATATGCCTCAGGCAACAGTTGAACTCTGCTTCACTGCAGAATTATGTGTATAACAAACACTTTTAACAGGTCACACAGAGTTGCAAATGTGTGACTTTGTTTGTTTATGTGAATGCAAAGCTTCAGCTATGTAAAAAAAATGATGAGAGGCAAATAGCTTTGTTATCTCTCCTCTGTGTGGTTACATATCTTCTGTATTTTTTATGCAGTAGTCTCCTATTTAATTTTGACATGGACTTTCTACTGTTAATTATATGAGTGAGAAATGATTTGAAGATTTAATCAGATATGAATAGATGTGATGATAATATTGCCTCTGGCCATCGTATGGTCTTGTTTACCCATAATGTATTTATCTCCGGTAGGTTGGAAGACAAATCATGTTAAATTTATGAAGGTACCCAAACCTTGCTTCACCCTGATGGCTTGTTATGTAGTTTCTGACCATATTTTATGCAAACACATCACGCTAATATCTGTTAAAATTTTATATTGACTATAGTGAGTTTTCCCAGGCAGTGGGAATGGTTAGTGCCAGTTCAATTCAGCTATACTTTACTGTCATACCAAGGTATGAAAAAAGCAAAAGAAAAGCTTACCTGTTGGTCCCAAAGTTGCAGTACAACATACATGACTCGATACACTATATACAATAGTTCAACATAACAGTGCATAACAGTGGACAACTGTATGATTGTATTAGCAACAAACAAAGCCACAGCATATGTGTGCACCATCTTTCCAGGTCATTTTGCCTGCTTTAATTAGTACTGAACAAAGAGCAATTTAGGGGTTTGAAATAATAGAAACATGTACAATGACAGCAGCTATTTATTGAGGTTAAAAATCATACAAAAAGGATATATATACACCGATTATCCAGTCATAACATTATGACCACCTGGGCACCCTGACTGGTCTGCATCTACTCAGCCCCATACCAACAAGCTGTGATGCACTGTGTGTTCTGACACCTTTCTATCAGAACCAGCATTAACTGTTTCAGCAGTTTGAGCTACAGTAGCTCGTCTGTTGGATCGGACCCCACGGGCCAGCCTTCACTCCCCACGTCTAGCTATCACAATTTGGCCCTCATCAAAATGTCGCTCAAATGCTCATGCTGCCCATTTTTCCTGCTTCACATGAACTTGAGGACAAAATGTTCACTTGCTGCCTGATATATCCCACCCACTGACAGGTGCCATGATAACAAGATCAGTCTTATTCACTTCACCTGTCAGTGCTCATAATGTTATGGCTGATGGGTGTATATTAGATGACATCAAGCTGGGATGTGGCATCAGACAGGTTTTGACATTCACCAGCTAGTTTATCCAAGTGTTAAAAAGGTTGAGTGTGTGGATATGTTACTGGGTTTATCAAAAGGTCTCAGACATTTGATTGATTTTTGGCACACAACACAGAACTTTCAGAAGGCTCAGCCGTTATTTCAGACACTGTATGTATGTTTAGCCTGTATTTTCAACTGCATTCTTACTCATTTTAACACTCATCACTGATTCCACTAACAATACGCTTGTAGAGCAGCTGATATTATTAGCTGTGGAGAGCACATTCAGTATGTCAAAACTGGGAAACTGAATTGAACTGAAATTATATTCATAAATATATATATATATATTTATATATAGACAAAGGGTTCCGTGTATATATATATATATATATATATATATATATATATATATATATGAAATTATATCTATTGTGGGTGTTTGTTTTTTTAAACTATTTCTATGTCTTCTGTCCTCCAGGTTCCCAAAGCTGGAGAGAATTTCACCCGTCTGTGTAAAAAAGGCTACTACGATGGGACTGTCTTCCACAGGTCCATCCGTAATTTTATGGTAAGGACTTCGACCAGATAAAGGTGCTCTTTAGTGGTTACTTAACACCACTACAGCCACTAGTGTACTTCAAAAATACAGTGGTAGGTGTACAACCAAAACAAAGTACCACCTTTGGCTTTGATTGCTTCATTAAGAAACAGGCTGACAAAGATTTCCAAATTTAGAGAGATATTTTTTATGTTTTCCTTGTGAATTGCATTGGATAAACATGAACGCTAAATGTGGGTATGCTAAAATTTGGGTTCCATGCTCCTCCTTGTTGGAACTTCACTCGCAAATCCTCCACAGCTGAAAGGGCGGGGGCCTTACAGAGAATCATTTTGTAGCAACAAACACTTTTAAAGCAGTTTGTTAATGGGAACAGAAATGTGGAACCTTGCTTCCCTTAAAGCAGTTCATCAGGACCTTGTGAGTGTACTGACCATCCTGAGATGACACTCAAGAATCTGACAGTTTCACTTTGACACGTAAGATGCCCACGAGGCTGCTAGTAGCCTTCAGGCTCAAACAGTGAGAAGAATTGTTTAACGATGATATGATGCAGGTGTTTTACATGTGAGTCTGCTTAGGTACATGGGACTTTTAAACATTACATTGCAACCTTGCAGTTTGTATGAATCTGCTGTCTCCATTCAGTCAAAGAACAAAAAGGCATTCATAGGCTTTGATTAGTATTTGCTAAAACAAATTTAAAATATCATCAAAAGCACATTTTTGCTGGTGATGTAGAGTGACATGGAAGTGAACTAGACATTTTAAGCCCTTGAATTATGTGAAACTAAACTATATACACAGATCTAGAAGTGTTGTAAATTTCTGAGAGCTCATCATGTTGCAGTGAACATCAAGCCCTATTGATGGTAGGCTGTAGAGCTTTTGTAGTAAATATTTTACATTCAAAATTCTTAACCAAACACCTTTTTATATGTGTATATAACATTAATCCAGCAAACATGTTGGATGAATTTCTTTACTAATTCATTAATCAAAATTTTTTATGCATGTTTTTAAATGTGTATTGGTTATCTTTCTTGTTTACATCATTTAGCAGTCTTCCTTTATCGTTTTACCCATGATTTAGGCATTATTTCAAACCCAATATTTACTTGAAAATGTTTAATTAACCAGAGCTTTGATAGCCAAATGGTTACTGCACACACAGCGTTGCCTGTTCGATTCTAGCCAGTGACCTTGCATGTCATGCTCCCTACTCTCTCCCCCTGTTTTCTACCTCTTGCTTCTAAATCAGTCCAATAAAGCTGAAAATTCAAGAAAAAGAAAATGTTTCATTCAGTATAACTAGCCATAGTATACTATATGGAATTATCCCAAAATGTTTTTAGGGCCATTTGTGCTATGAGGAAGTGAATTAACTATACCTGTCTTGACTAAACTGAACTAGTCCAATGAAAGCTGTGCCACAATTGCACTACATCCTCTCTCTAATGTCAGCCTTGTCTTACATGAAGAGTTTGACTGTTATTTACACATTTTAATTTTCTGCTTTTTGCTTTCTCCATTCATTGTTGTTGCCACTCTGCCATTATGCTGTCCTCAGTAGTGTTGTAGCAATGTGACATTTTCAAGCCAAAAAGTAGGAAGAAATAAACATTTTCCCTTTCCATCTTTTTCCTCATGGTGTCCATGTGCATTGTTGTACACAATCAGAACAGGGACCCACTCATCACATCTTTGCTCCATATCAGCACTAGTGGTTACAACTCCCCAGTGTATCGTTAGACAACAAGTCTAAAGAAATGCACATGCAATGTATGTATTATACTCTAGTGTATAAACAATAATACTAAAGTTGAGCCTCAACAATGAACAATACAGGCCTGTATTCTGAAATCTTTGTCTGTGGTTAATGAGTCTCATTTGACCACTTTACATAAATTAGACATTTTCTTATTCTAAGTACTTGACTTTGTCAATGTGCAGCAGCTAAGGTCAGTCAAACTTAACAGACTTTTTTTGTTTCCAGATTCAAGGAGGGGACCCCACTGGCACTGGCACAGGTAAGATGAGCACTGCACTTTAACCACATTTTGAATTACATAACACCTCTCTGATGAATTATTAATAGTTCCTTTTTGGAAGCTTTGCGTAAATACGGCTTGCATCTCAAGATGCAAGTCAAGAGTGTTACTAAATATACTCTGTGAAGGCACATGGGAGCACAGAAGACACTTGTGTATACACATACACACACACACACACACAAATAGAAAGAGAAATGATGTAGATGAGAAGAGGGCTGAGTGAGGGTGCGGCGAACAACCAGTCAACCAGCATTTGGTGTAATTTTCCTGTTTTGAAGAGGCAGCTCAGTGTAATTGACTGCTAGGCCTCATACAGTTAATTTCCCCCCTTCATGTCGTCTGTGCTGCTCTGAGAGTTTGCAGCACAAAGTGTGCTTTGTGTCTGTGGGCGTCTCTGAACACTACGCAAAACGCGTCCTCCATGACAGATTTATGAAGGTGCAGAATTCCTGGCCTATGGGTTAAAATCCTCCTCATCACCTGGACTGAACAAAGTGTGCCCATGAACAGACTTCTAACTGGCTTTTAAAGGTGCAGTTTACTAAGTGTTTAACAGTCCTGCAGCATGCAGTGCTTGTGTAGTTGCTAGCATGTAATTTTGTGTATCATTAAGAACACCCTTTTCCATTGTTTTCCTTTTTTTTGTTTGACATGTTTGTTTTTAAACTTGTCAGACCAGAGCAGGGGTGATAATTTTCATCTTTTGATTCCTTGTTTGATATTTTTTAGAAGAGGTAAGAAAGCTGTAACATGCTCTCTTGTTCAGTTTTTGTGTAGGGGGTAGAGATGGCAAAATAAGATATTGAACCTTGATATGGTAAATTTCTTGACACTTGGATTTTGAGATTTAAGTGTCAAGAAAATCCTACAAAAATTGGCCATACATTTTGAGTGATTCCCTCTCTTTCATTGCGTGTACATAAATTGGAAAGAGACACATCCGTCAAACTGCTCACTGTAGCATTACCACGTTCCACAAGTTCAGAAGCGCCTCATTTATCTAAAACCCTTCAGAACCAGATGCTTTGGAGAAAGAAATGTTTTAAACATTGACTTCTAAATGAAATCCCAGACATGTATTCAAAATATGAAACAGGAAGCACATGCTCCTGTATTTTGAAATGCCCAAATAATGCTTTCATTAGTGGAGATGCTTCACTGTTGTCAGTCAGTGGAGGATATTTTATTTCCTGCTTTCTTTCCTATTAAACTGGTTTAGTAAGTTTGAGGTTGAGCTGTTGATTTAATTCAAGGAAATTTTCAAACATTGGAGGAAAAGCAGTTTGATTTATTGGTTAACTCTTTTGTCAGAATGAATTTCTCTCCTCGTCCTCCTCTCTTGCTCTCCCTTCATTTATGATCCAGTCGCACTGAGGTAAAATGTCAGCGAGTTGATAAATTATGCAGAAATGTCACCAGGGAAGTTGATGGCTGCATCAAGCCTTTGAGTATGCGTTTACACTCCAGCATAAACACACATACGGTACTTACTGTACCTATATATGCACACACGGTTTCATGCACGTACACCAGCTGGCAGGATGCAGGATAGTGAAACACACCTCGGGGTGACAGATCCTCTCCCCCTGTTGGGAGCCAATAAGCTCCTGCAGTGTGTATTCCTGTATGCTCATCATGATGATTCTTAATGATGAAGTCAGTCTGAATAATGATTCACAGCTGAAGGCTCTCAACATGGCTCCATGTTCAAGGGCAAACAGGTCTTTTGTATCTAATGAAAATATTTGGTGCCTTATTTGTGTTTCTTTAGTGGTGCAGTAATTTGATTAAATAGTGTGGATAGAGCCAGTCATTAGTGTCAGATACTAGTTAACTCATATTTCACAGTATAAAATGTAACGCATTATCGCATGTATTGCGCATTATGGAGCTGAAAATTAAACACTGTATGAGCTCAGTCGTATCAGTTTTACTCCCTAAAGTGTACTCATTTGCTTTACATACATCAAATCCCAATGTTGTAATTAAATGACACTGAACTGATGTCCTACCAGCAACATTAAATTTAGTTTTGAGATGATTTGAGTTTCATTGACAACAAGAGTTTGTACAAACAAGGTTAACATTTACTCTTTATTTTTTTTTCTAACAAGGATGCTTTTGTTTATAAATTGAAGGAACACTGGTTATTTTTACCTTCCATGTTTCTCACAAAACACATTGTGTGTTTCCTTGAGGCTTGACAGTTGCTAAGCCGAGTGTTTTGGTTTTTAAACCTGCATTGTTTACAGTTAGGTTTATGTCTTCTAGCGGTTTCATTTTTACCCACCTTTTGCTAGTGGTTTGCTGCATTTAACTGTCGATCAGTGGAATAGCAATAAACTTCCCTTCATTTGATAAACATGGAAATCTGTAATGTAAAAGCCTGTTTGATTTACCATTATATCCAGTTGACTGCAGTCCTGGGCATCTTGTCTTATTTTTTGTTGCTGTTTTCTTCTTGTATGCACTACGCATTGGCTTTACCGCCTCCATGCAGTCAACAGGAATGTGTATTTTATCTCTTCCGTATCCAATGCACGCACAATACAGATCCAGAAGAAAAATGTATCTGTAGTGTCATGAGTGGTCAAAAATGTCCCAGGGTGCCTTTATTGACGACATTTAGTTTTATCTAATTTGTCAGACCTGTTTAAGACTGAGAAATGCTTTAACTTCAATACACTGTTGAACCCTATATTGTATATCATACTGAAATTTGAACTGGCTGTATTGAGACAACCCAATAGACTTTTTCCACAGCTGACATTTTGACTTGTCATAACAGGGAAAGTCCAGGTGTAACTGATAACATTATGACTGCTCTGTTTAAGTGTCCCAGTAAGCAAAGCCAATGAACAAGAATGCTTTACAACAGGGGCCTGAAACCTGCACGCCAAAATGGACTACAGCCAACGTTTATGTAATAAATTACACCTACACAAGACGTCTGTTGTGAAAAGGGTCTGCAGATTGAACAAACACATTACAACTTTACCTGTGCATCTTAAGCTTAAGCAATAAGAAAAAAAAACAAGAAAAATTTGGGGGGGTTTCTGCTTCAGTGGATCATGACAACATACCCTCTATATTTTTTAGGATATTGTTGTCTGTCAACAGTATTACCTGCAATAATAATCAGATCCCCTGTGTCTCTCTCTCTTTGTGCCTTTCCTTCCTCTCTCACCCACTTCCTCCATTCCCAGGAGGGGAATCCTTCTGGGGAAAACCTTTCAAGGATGAGTTTCGGCCCAACCTGTCCCATACTGGCCGGGGGGTTCTCAGTATGGCAAACTCTGGTCCAAACACCAACAAGTCCCAGTTGTAAGAAATGTTTCTTAAAAGCAGTTTTTCCTAAAGTTTGAACAGCTGCTCTGTGCTAGAAAGTCAGTCAATGGAGAATTATGTTTTGTTTTTTCTATCTCTTCCATCCTTTGATTTCTTTACTGAGGCCCACTAGGGGAATAAAACAAGAAAAATGCAACGCTGTCAGAATTAATACCATATATAGAATGTGCAGATGAGCATTTTATGTATTATGGCTTTTACTTATTTCGTCGGCATTTCTTTCATTAAAAAGTCTATTTGAACAATTCTTCTCTGCGCTGAAAACATGTTGTAAACCTCATAAGTACTTAGATTTTGATTAATTACTTAATTTAGCATTCGTTTGTTTGTTGATGTAGTCCTCCTGCGATGCTTTTCTAAACAGATCATGAACATTTAAAGAAAATACATTAACACTTAATGGTCCATTTAGGAGGATCTATTGGCAGAAAAGGAATATAATATTTCTAGTTATGTTTTCACTGCTAGATGCCACGAAATCCTTCACACTTCTCATTTAATCTAATTTAAAATGGAAAAAAACAGAATATTTAATAAACACTTACAATTGTCATGGTATATGCTTATAACCACATTAATATGTGAGACAATTTATTATATGTTTTGATCTGATTATCTTTTGATTGATGGAGCTTTTGTGATAAAAGTCTATAAATGTAAACAGACGTGGCTTCTGCACCTACTTCAAGGCTCCCTTTAAGATTTTTTGTTTCTTTCCAATACTTCCAATCTCTTTCACATATTCATTTACTGAACCTTACATTTCTTAGATTTTTGATGTTTTGTTGTTTTTGTTCTGTTTTCTCTCAGCTTCATCACGTTCCGGTCGTGCACCTACCTCGACAGGAAGCACACAGTATTTGGAAGGTAAACCGTCTTTTCTTTTCATGTTTTCAAATTGACTCCACTGTGCCTTACAGCCTGACAGTGTTTTGTGTAACAGCTGAGGCAGATGGCTTTGAAAGGTGAAGATTGTGACAAACATTTGCTTAATGCTCAGGGCCATTTACACAAATAGTTGGGTCATCTTCTTTTTAGCTCTTTCTTTCTCTTCTTTCTCTTTCTTGTCTTCTTCCTCTTAGTCTTCTCTTCAATCCCTGTCTCTCTTTGTCACTCTCTCATATTATTCTTTAATACATATTTGGTTCCTTTGGAGCTCCAGACACTACCAACAATATTGTGACTTCCAGTCTGATTCCTGGCCAAGAGCTGTGAAAAATTTAGTAGATGCTGACTTTAAACTGATGGCTCTGTCTCTCTCTCTGCTGAGCTGGGGATCTTAAATGGTTGTCTTCTTGGAGAAAGCCCTGGCTGTTGTCTAAAAATATTCAGACTGCTTTCAACTGACTGATTCTTCACATGGTCAACACACTTAAAAAGCTTCTGCTTCAACCAGGAGTCCAGCTCTTTATCCTTTCCAGACTGCAGTCTTTGCACATTTAATGGGACTGGCAATGTCAGTTCACTTAACCTGATCTATAGATAAAGTGAACTCTTTCACAGAGAACAGTTCTGCTAAGATGAAAATCAGTCTGGGCTGTTTTGGGGTTTTATTGTCTGGTTTATGAGGTGTGGCCACAGCCAGGTAGTTCAACTTTGAACCTATAAGTTTAAATGCTCCCTCAGGACCAGGGGTATTAGAAAGGATTCCTTTTTGTTAGCCTTAAGGCTGCTTCAATTTCGTAGTCAAACTACATTTCAGCTGTATTGCTTCAACAACTGATTACACATTTATCTGTATTTTTTCCTTCTCATCTCAAGTGACAGCACTGTAAAGAACGGTCTTAATCCTCCCACAGGCTGTCTTAATGATTTTTCTTTGTATGTTGTTTTGTAGTTGAATGGCTTTTTATCCATATTGCAGACCCTTATTGTCCATTTTAGTACCAGAAATAAAGCTGTCTTGATTATTAGTTAAAAGTGAAATATCTTAGGTCACAGTTCTGTTATCTGTTGTGTGCTCTGTGTCAGTATTGCTGCTTTTGTTCTAACCAAATCTGTGATCAATATTTATACCATTTCCTGACCTGGAAACTGCTTGAATGTTTTATATGACATTGGAAAATGGCCACACCATTTAGGTGTTACAGTGAATGTGAGAAAGAGGCTTCAGATGGGAGTTCTTAATACAAAATGTGTTGTTGGAAACAAATGTATTGGTTGATTCTTGGCATGAAAAGAAACCAAAATTGTTTTGTACTAATAGATAGTTTTGCCTGATATTGGGAGGTCAGTGAGTCATGTCGTGTGGGAGCTCCTCTGTTCATCTGAACATGTGGAAGCCGGGCACATGTGGCCCGAGAAGCACTCCTTGCTTGCTATTGGGTGTACATGTCTTCTCACTCTCTACATGGTAACAGGAAGCCCCCACAGGAGCAGCTGGATAAAGAGCAAAGTGAGAGCAACTTCTTAAAGTGCTCGGCACCAGGGGAGTCGCTAACAGATCGCCCTTTTGGCCCTTAGCATTGGACTCTATATCTTTGGTTCTTTTTTCTACTGTGTTTACAACATGAAGCCAATGTGCTGATAACACAGACTATAATCATTTGCTTTGAACAGCAACTCATATCAGTTTTGTGAAAAATGATATACCAAAAGTTACAGGTTGAGATGGCTTGAGGACACTTCAGCAGGATGGATGGTGTCACAGGGATTTGAACTTAGTTTCTTCCTCAAAACCACTCTACAGCCCTCAAGTCGTGATTGAGCACATCAGTCTTTACATAAGTCATTTTGAAAGTCTCCAATAGTTATTTTATTTTTCAGTATTTTGTTGTGAGGGGATATGCTGCCCTTGTTTTATCTTCCCTGTCTCAGATCAGTGTGATCTGGGACCTGTGTGGGGAGCCCAGTTCTCGTTTGCTCCCACCAAGATGTATGGAGGATTTGTCAAATCAAGGATGTGTATCATGTGTTGTGTTCATCTCTTTTGCAGGATTGTTGGTGGCTTTGAGACTCTAACAGCCATGGAAAATGTGGAAAGTGATCCCAAAACAGACAAACCAAAGGTAGGAATTACTGATGTTCAAGGTCCTGATTGGCTTAAACATAAATAGATTTTACTTTGAAATATATGAGTGTACTCACTGGAATCTTAAGAAATATCCCTTCACAAATTGTTTTTTTGGGTCAAATTACATTTCAATTTACTATGTTGAAATGTTGCTGAAATCATTGTCCAGTGCAAATGACAGAGTGCAACTGTAGAATCAGTCTAAGTTCCTAGATCGCTAACATTAATAGCAGCTGAAGAATGCAAGACTCAGCCATAATGTCAGTTTGACCCTTACATGGATCTTCTAAAGGTCAGGTATTAAGACAAGAAATGCAGCAGGGGCCAGAGAGAGATGAAATAGCAATGACAATGAGGGGCTAAATTCAGTTTTTGCAAAGCAGAAGTGTCATTCTATTATTCTAAATTACAAATAACTTGTACAAAAAAAACATACAACAAATGCAGCAACATTATTTTAAGTTTATATTAATGTTACTTTCTCATTTTCTTTCACAGAAAAAACTTGAGAAGCAGTTCTCAAGACTTTTTTCATGCAAACTTCTAATTTTTCCTAATTCTGACTCTGTTTTACAGTCGGAGATCAAGATCATAAGTGCGACTGTGTTCGTGGACCCATACGAAGAGGCTGATGCTCAGGTTTGTGTGTCTCTCTGTGTGTTTGCATACATGAACAATACTGACTTTATGATAAAACACAGAGTGAACCAATGTTCCTTTCAGTTATACATCCACATAGTAGTACTGTCAAAGTATTTGGACAGTTGTTTTGGGACACATTTTTCATCGTTGTGGTTCTGCACACCAACGTATTGAATTGAAACAGTGACTGAGGTAAACAACAGCTTGAAGGGTGTCTTGAGGTTGTCGATATCAGGTCAACAATATTGTGATGAAGTAAATTTTCAAATGATTAATTTGAGAAAACATTCACGGATTGAAATAACTGTATTGCTAATGCATGCTATAACAGGGCAGCAGTAGGCCTAAAATGACTACACTGGTTTCCCTGAAATTAAAGCTGGAGGTCAACACTTTACCTTTTTAGGTCATGGTCTTACGAAAACTGTCCACTGGATCTTGTTGTCCCACTTGCCTTTTTAAACACGGATTGCACAGTGAGCGACAACATGGGAGTAACAGTTACTGATCATAAAGTTCTGTGGTGTGAGTGCAGCCACTGTATCCTCTGATCTGATATGTATGTAGTTGTGGGGATTTACATGATTTGTGTTTTTCAGATTGCAGCAGAGCGAGAAAAGGAGCTTCAGGAGCAGGAGGAGGAGAAGCAGCAAACCAGCATTGCCCAGAAGAAAGCCAAGGAGGAGCAGGCACCAAAGACCTTCAAAGCAGGTGTAGGGAAATACATCAACCCTGCCACAACGTAAGGACACACACACTTGCATACTGATTTACTATTCAGCAAACTACCCTCTTCTCTCTGCCTCTGCTTTTAGCAGTGACTCATCCATAGGCATCGCTGACGTATATAAAAAGCTGCATATTCACAAACAGGCAGAATTTGAATTAACATGTCAGTGAAGGGAAGAAAAATGAAGAAGTTACATCTAAGACACTTTACACAGTGTATAACCCAGTAGCATTTGTGGGATACTGAAAATACTCAATTATCCAAAATAAAAGTGCATTAACTGAACTGAAAATGTTGTACTTTGGCTAAAGTGCATATTAATAGATAATTATACTCATGATTTTTCTCTCTTTGATGACATTTTATCTTCAGAATTTACCCATCTTATCCCACTCCTGTCATCACATCATGTTCTCATATTTAGATTTATGCAGAGCATGTCAGTACTAATGCTCCCAAATAACAGGCCGTCCATTTCCCCAGACAGTTAAATGTAAAAGTGACACGTGGTGTGTTTCAGTACTCATTAATGGTCTTTTTAGGGTTTTGTCAGTGGGGGAAAATGCTTGTTCATTTTAGCATTTCCAGAAAGATTCTGCTCAATAGAGAAACACCGGGTGGGAATGGCATACATAAGGTTTATCTAAAATTAGTATTGTGCTTTAAAATGGTTTATGCATGACTAGAAATTATCTATTGTTTGAAAGAATACAGTGGAAGATCATATGTCAGGCTGTGTGATTACAGTCATTTTAACCTTGTTTCTGGGTTTAAATGGTGGCATGAGATATTTTTTACATTTTATAAATGTCAGAAAAACTCTTACTAATCCTACATCAAAGGTTTTTTCTAGATTTGACATTTAATTAAAATATATATATATATTTTATCCACTCTCAGCAAATTCTTTAAGTTTTTAAACTGCTTGTTGACTCTATGAATGCGTCTCACCACCCTCACCAACCCCACCACATAAAACCATAGGCAGCGGTTTACACCAAACAAGCTCAAACAAGCCGAGTTTAGCTACTTGCTCAACACTAAACAGAGAGCAGAAGAAATGTCTGCTGAGGAAACCTCAGTTTTTCCAGTTTGAAAATCTAGATTTTAGATTCATGTCCAGCAAAGTGAAATTATGTCAGTTATGTTATTTGATCCGCTGTTCATATATTGCAATATCAGCTTTAAGTTTTAAATATAATGTTTAGGTTATATGTGTACATTTGAGCTGGTTGACCAACTAGTCAATTGAGTCATTGGAAATTAATCTGCAACCATTTTGTTAATTGATTAATTGTTTTGGTCTTTTTAAGGAAAAATACCTCCAGCAATTAGCTTTTCTTCTTTTTAGATCTTTTATAATCTTTTCAGACTTTTTGTCTTTTGAAGACTTCTCCTTGGACTTTTGGAAACTGTGATAGACATTTTTTGTACTTTTTTCTGACCTTTGATTCGGTTAATTGAGAAAATAATTGACAGATTAATTGATAACGAAAAAAATCGTTGTTGCAGTCCTAAAGGTTAGATTCATAACAAGTAATGGGGAGGGCTCATGTGGATGCCTGATTAAAGGAAAAAACCTGTTTTTGTACAGCCTGTCTGAAGCATCCTCTCTTATACAAATTCATCTATGACCTTGTCAGACCACAACGAAATAAGCAAAAAATGTTGATGACTTGCCCACACTATAGTTTCACCTCCAGTAAAGAGAAGAATAAAACATAAAAGGCCTGTATACTTTATACAAAGGAACAAACAACAACATCTACAAAGAGAAGGATGAACAGATCAGAGAAACCCATAATATACAAGAAACTAGAGGCACACATCTGTGGGAAAACAGCTGATCATGATACATATATATATTTATATATATTCTTCTCCCTCAGAAAACGTCCAGCTGCTGAAGAGGAAAATGGGCCGTCCACCAGCGGAGCAGTGGCCAAGAAGTCCAAAGGCAAGACCAGCTTCGGAGACTTCAGCTCCTGGTAGCATCGACACATTCAGCATTTACCAGTCTGTATTTTTACTTTTCTGGTTGAGCGTGAGCTAAATTTATTTCAAATTCATACTTATCTAATTGTTTTTTATCTCTCAGTAGTGTTGTTGTCTTGTCAAATCAGAAATTAAAGTTACTTTTTTTTTCAAAGATGGTATCATTATGTCATTTTATACATCTTCCTTCAAAGACACCGTGACTATTGATTTTAAGACAATGTATAAATATATCAGCACTTATTAAGAGGAAACACTAGTCAGTATAAAATGTAACCTTATATTCATCATCCAGGATAGTGAAGACAGGGCCAAAACCACCTGATCGATATCTTTTGGTCCTGGACAGTTTAATCAATGTTTGGTCCAGGATGGTCTAATCAGTATTTGTGACCATGATTAACTCCCAACACCAGACGGTGGTTGTGAAGAGAGGTTTCAGGATATCAGCGTTCATGTTGTGGTAAAGAACGACGACATGCAGCAGTTTCAGTTCTGAGCCGGCTACTTTGGCTCAACTCCAGTGTTTTAATGGATTTTCTTGTCACGTTTCTGTAATCATTTAGCACCACCGGCCACAGAAAGCTTGAAAGTTATAGATTGTATCAAAGTCAAGGCAGCCCACACATAAAAAATTAATCTCAAGCTTGGTCACTTTGTTATGTCCACACTGGTGGTCTGGTTATTTTAGGACACACTCTGATTCTCCTCACCTAACACAAACCCTTGAATAGTTAGATTTTAGTTTTCTTCATTTTAACTATTGTGTTTTTTTCAATACCCTTTTAAAATCCAAGCTGACCAAAATAACTTTCTATGAAGAGCTTCAAGGTTTGGAAAATGTAATAAAATTACCTGAAAATGCTCTCAGTTCTCTCTTCATTTTAATGAGGAACAATAAAAAAAAATTACACTATTGTTGTTGCCCGTAGCAGGCAGTTGGGGGTGTGAGAGTTGCATTGGATTGTTCTTCTGTTTTCAATAGCCATTATTAGATTAACAGTCATATCTGTATTGAATTGGCATCGTGCCTTTTTTATGAAATCTAATCCTATCCACTGTGATGGCAGTTTTTGTTCCTGTTTACCAGAACATAATTTGAAAATTGTTTTTGCAAAATAGGCAAAAAGCTTTTGAACTGTAAAACTCACAGACATTTACATATAGCTGACCTAGAAAATGTTCAGAGTAAACCAGAGACAGTAGAAAAACATGAACTGGGGGTCTGATTGAAGCTTTGAGGTGCTCACTAGAGTTTTCCAACAATAGACTAAACCTTTTCTTATTCATCTTATTTCGGTCAGCTTCGGTTCTTTTAGCTGACATAGTGTCTCATACATCGCTTCTTCTACTTAACCTGCCAGGTCCATTTTTGCTGGAGAATCTTTCGTCTCTGAAGCATGAAATTTACTTGTGAATGTGTATAAAAGCCTATATTTATTGAAAATCATATTTTGTGTGTACATACAGTAAGAAAACTGAAGACCTGTTTCAAGAACAAAAATGTTAGAATAGCTGAAGAGCACATGCTTCTGAAACACTTCGGGAAAGCATTGGATGTGCAAACCTGATCATGATGCCGGTGTATCTGGTGAACATCTGCGATTAGACGTGTGCTTGCTTCCAAAAAAAATCAGTTTTGTCCATAGTCCTAGTGTTCTTGGTTTATCTATTTTATTAATCAGTAGTCTGATTTTATGTTGGTTTTTTTCTCACTGGATAACATTTATTAGAAGTGCACAGTCTGTGTTATGTGGAATTTCAAAAGGAGTATCATGAAGTACATTTCCAAAAAACACCATTTTCTATACACTAGAAATGTTTCCTAGAAATACCTAAAATAGCAAGAGCAACAACAACAAATGTAAAAGCTTTCATGGTCTGAGAGCTGAATCAACAATAACAGGCATGTAATTGCATGAAGCTGTGTGGGATCATTCCTTGTTGCGCTGGTGAAACGGTGGTATTGGTGATAGCACCCTTGTGTCACATAACTCATAATTTATTGGATGCTTGGTTATCGCCCTAATGCTGCTCCACTCGAGCCTCATTATTTAGCTGTGGTCTTGGCAGCAGCCGCCAAGCTTTGGGCTTTTACCTGAATGAATGCACCCTTGGGTGTCCTCTGTGTCTCCCCTGCAAGAGCGAGATGAAGCTTTGTAAATACAGAAGGTGGAAAATGAAGTTTGTGCCCTTCAAAAGCCAAGTTCTCGACCTACATGATTATCCTTTTCACACATGAAGTGCTAAAACTGAGCCGCAGTGTGATGGGAAAGTCCTTCGTTGTCCCAACTGTCCTGTCAGCACAGCGGCATAAAATTACTTCCAGCAGGCTGTAAGTCACTAATTGAATGAATAATTGAGGTCTGTGGTCCTTTACAAGCATTGGATTGGTGATTTGAGACTGTGGAGTGACAAGCAAACAGTAACGTTAGGTAGTAACTTGCTTACGTAATGTAGGCTACTCACGTGTTAAAGCCAACACATGGCTGAGTTACCTGATTATTAGACCTGTAGTGAAGCCTTGTAATACATACTGTTTGTGATGCTTTTATTCTTTAGTTTTTATTGGTGTTTTTGTTTTCTAGAGACAGAAAACTGTTTCTCAATAATATATGATCCAGTTTCACCAAAACCAGTGACACAGTGGGTGGTGTGTGAACACTGAGTTACATCGTGGAAAAACAGGCGTGCATGGTGCAGAGTTGGAACGTCAGAGACACCATTCACCCTATTACAACTCCATGTAGGATCAAAATGCTTTTCAAGCTGTTATTTTAAGGTAGAAAAGTTACATAATGTTGCTTTAATGTTTGACTTCCGTGACAATAGTTTTGAAAAAACATATCTGAACTCACTTTTCCTGAAGCTTTCAACCACATCTCAACTGTCTGTGTCACATGAAATGAGGTTGTCTCTCGGCCTCCTTGTGCCCTGTTTGGACACAGAGGAAAACACACTGGCACATTTTTGCTGATCTTAAAGACACAAGTGTGATTTTCAAGTAAGTTTCTTCATTGTGAACTTGTACCTAAATTTGATCATTGCCAACCGAATATGTCTGTGTTGTAATATGCAGTGTTTTATCTCATCTGACACACTATTGTACAGCATGGTAAAATAGATGGGTTTTGTCTATCTGCATAGTAAAGTCTGTCATTACTGAGTCCTGAGCATTTGCAGTGTTCAAAAATGAAAGTATTGGTATTAACAATTTATGAAATGATTAACTTTATAATATGTTTTAAGCTAGTTATTATACTAGTAGTATGGTTGTAATAGGAACAATAGAAAATTGTTTAGCATTTGCTCTACAGACAACTTCTAGTTTCAGTAGAGAAAAGTTAACTTTAATAGGCAGGAACAGCTGTCTACAATAAACGCAGTTATTAGGTATCATGTAGACAGTTATGTTGGATACTTACAATCATTGGTACTGCTTGGATCCAGTTTAGCTCATATAAAAGGCCAAGTAGAGGACACAGTCTTTATAAAGTCCTCACCCTACCTCTTCAGTACTGTAATAAAAATTGACCAGAAACCTCTTTAAGTGTACGTGCTTAAATTTGTAATGCGAGTCAGTGCATATTATCATCTCTCCCCACCCATTCTCACTTTTTATTTCTAGGCCTCCTTTTGAAGACATCAGCAGAGGTACTGTAGGGGAAGAGAGTGGGTGTACGTTGAGGTACTCAGCAGTCAGCTACTCCCAATCCAGTTCAGCAGCATCCTCCAGATTTATCACGACTCTTTAAATCTCAGTTGTAATACTGTAATTTGAAATTTTGTAATGTCCTCATTCTTTTTTTTTGTAAATGATCCACCGAGTAGCCCTGATGCAGGACTGTGTACACAGTACAAATAGTCCTGCATCATAGCATGTCCGTCAGTCAGTCCACCACTTTGGTCCAGACTGAAATGTCTCAACAATTATCTGATGAATTGCCATGAAATTTGTTACGGACATTTGTGATTCCCAGTGGATGAATCCTCCTGACTTTTCACAAGCAACACCATGACACTGACAATTGTGGTTTTAAATAAAATGTCTTTATATATACTGGATGGATTCCCACTAAGTTTTGTACAGGCATTCATGTTCTCATCAGGGTGAATTGCATGTTAGAATTTAGCTCAATGCACCACTGTGCATAAGTCTACAGTCTTACACCACTGTTAGTATGGCTGTAGACTCTAAGTCTAAGGTGCTCACACAGCCGGGGTAAACATAAACCAATCTTAGCCAACTATCTAGCTGGCTAACATAGGCAGCAGGGTGCATGCAGATCCTGTAGTCTGTATAATATAAAACATGAGTGCGTGACTTGACTTATCAATGTGACAAGCTATGCAGTGTTCCAATTCTTATTATTTTTATTTACAGGGTATTCCATTAGTCATACCATTAATAAGGGTTGCCCTTCAGGTTAAAGCAACAACCCCCTCAAAATGTCTGCATGTCCCTGCTTTGAGGAAATATGAACAAGTTTTCCACAAACTATTCTTTTCATTTACCAAAACCCTGCAAACCTCTCAAACTTAGCCTAAATAAAATAGTCTAAAATTGCCAAAGTTCCACTCAAGGGAAATATTTACAAAGAGTATTAAGGTTCAATACTAAATGCAGCATTGTAATGAATAGCAGTTGAAACAGCCTTTGATTAGACACAAAATTCATGTTCATTTGGATTATACTGTCAGCTTTAAACAGTGTTTGGCCAAAAACGTCTGGCTTATAGAGATGTTCCCTCCAGAGCCCATGCAAAAATCCAACCTTCTGCATTACCGGGCCCAGAGGGACCTGCTGTCAACACCAGTGTGACCTTTTTATATCTCTCCTTTTCAAAATTACAACCATCAGCTGTCTGTGTGTTTTCATTTCGCAGGGCAGCCCTCCATTTTACACGCAGCAACCATTTCACTGGAACTGTTCTGAAAGTGACAGAGATCACTTGTTACCTTTTAAGACAAGGAAATGAATCACCCATCCTGGAAAAGGAGGTAATCTGTGACTCCCAACACTCCCTTCCTCTCTGCACCACAGCAAGGGCAAAGGGTTTATTTGAGCTACATCACAGCTGTAGCTTTTTAATCTAAAACATTTATGATGTTGAAGTGAGCCACAGAAGCTGTCCACTGTCAGAAAAAGCTCCTATACAGACACTGTTGTGGATTATGCTTGAAACAAATCTCCACTCAGTCATATGTAGAAGCAGTTAAAAGCTGTTTAGAGCCATTAAGTGAATATCATTTAGTGTTACATGACAACACGTCACAGCTGTCTCTATTATGCTAATACACAGGTATATCAAGTGCTAAAAAACTAATGTTGTGCTTTCAGGAAAGGAATCCATGTATAGTGTCAGAAAATGATATACTGAAATGAACTGCCAATGTAGATATTACCTGGTTTTATGTATATATGTGTACATGGAGAAATATCAGTTTGACAATTAAATAAATTGATAAATGTATCCATTTATTTAGAATGAGTTGGAAATATCTGATTACTCTAATCTAACTATCTCATTTATTAGCAAGATAGTGTCAGCTTTGTCCCTTAGGTCAGTTAGTTACGTAGCAGTTACCGAATAACGTGTGTAAATATTTAGTAATAACTAATCTCTATGTGGGGGTACATGTAATAATAATATATAATTATATTATATAGGGACATTGTCACAAGTATTAACGAAGGAAAATAAGACAAATGTATGCTTGACAAACATTTTACAATTCTTAAATATTGTATATGTAATATATTGCTTATAAATGCTAAATAGGGGGCTACAGGCATCAAAGTGTTTCCCACTCAGCTAAGCTTGAATTTGCAATAACTTGGTGCAACTGCCTCCTGATAACAAGTTATGGTAAACTTGAGCATGCATAATGAGGCTGTTCAGGATGTCCCTAAATCATTTTTATGCATTTGAGCTGCAGTAAAAAAGCACGTCTTCTCATTTCATAGCACATTTCACCGATGGCAGCCTCACTGGGAACTCGTCTACCAAATGAACGATAACTGTTTGGAATTTGTGATTATGTTCTTGTTTGTTCAGTGTGCTTTTAAATGAATTCCACTTAACTTTTACTAGAAAGTAGAAACGGTAAACAATCTTGATGCTTCTTCTATGTTGCTAAGCAACAAAGGCAGCAGCAGCCTTTGTGTATGAAAGGGACGATCCAGGCAATTTGATGGCTTTCAAGGGACAACATGAAAGGGTTTGAAATCAACAGTGCTGCTTTTCCAAATATATTTTACTGGCTGTTCTTTGTGAAGGGGACTGCAGGGGATTATCAAAATGGCCTCTGTATGCTTCTAACATCATTCACCAGACCTTTCCACACAGCAGACACAAGGAGATCAAACGAAATATCATGATTACTGCAGGAAAATTGAGCATCTGCAGCAGTAAATAGTAAATGAAAAAAAAGATTTGAAACAAGGGAGTAGCAGTAAAGGGTCTGTTAATCCAAATTATTTCTCCCAAAAACTTTTCCACTCTTACATCTAGACCTCTGCAGCCATCCTTATACATCACCAGTGGATGCCTGTGATTTGTTGCCCCTGTCACCAGGATGTCAAGAATACAGATGTCATCTGCTTGTGCCAGACTCAGAAAAATAGACACAAAATTGGCCATAAAAATGGCGACAAGCATGGAAGATGCTGTATGGATTTTTGTGAATTCACTAGTAGACATAACTCTGTCTTCATATTTCTCTGATGGTTCCATTTGTCTTCATAGTTCTTTGATCAAGAACATTAACTCCATCCAGAAACTGCTACCTAAGTGTCTGTGTCAACGAACAATAATATCGGTGGGAGGAGTTGATACTGATGGGTTTGGGCAAAACAAAATAACCAGCTTCCAACAGAAATCTGTCAACATGAACACAAGGCCAGGCTGAATAATGTGAATCTATATGGCAAAGAAATCTCACAGGCATCCTTAAACCTGCATTAACATATGTTTTGGCCATCCTTGCATCAATTTCCATCCACTTCTCCGGGGTTTGGTCACTATGGCAGCAGGTTAAGCAAGGTATTTCAGATGTACCTCTCCCCAGCAACATCTCCCAGCTCCTCCTGGAGGTAACCGAGGCGTTCCCAGGCCAGATAAGATATATTATCCCTCCAGCAAGTTCTGGGTCTACCCTGGGGTTTCCTACCAGTTGGATGTGCCTGGAAAACCTCCAGAGGAAGCCGCCCAGGAGGCATCTTGATCAGATGCACCAACCTCCTCAGCGCGGTCGTTTTGATGTAGCAGCTCTACTCGGAGCTCCTCACCCTATCTCTCTGAGCCCAGCCATCCTAAACAGCATACTCCTTTCGGCTGCTTGTATCTCATTTTCTCGGCCTCTCTGCTAGCAGCTATGGCTATCGGGTATATTGTCAACCTTTAAGAACGTGTTAACAAATAGAGGTTCATTTACACATCCAGCAACATTAGCATTCAGTTAGCGTTGTATCTGTGTTCACCCAATAAATGTAAGTCCAACATGAACTCTCCTTTTAGCTCTGGTTCGGTCTCCATCAATTCCTGAGAAAATGATTTGGCTCTTTAGCTGCTCAATGTTCTAATGTGTTCACCAGCTAGTAGCTAACATTGTCTATCTGCCATCTGGTGCTGGGCAGGTAGTTAAATGACGGTGATGAGACCATTTAGAGTGAACCAAACAATAAAGTTATGGTTTGGAAAGTCTAAATAATGAGCTTTAACACACTACAATGCTCCGTGAAGCTGAGGGGAACTGCAGAGTTGGGCGTGAGTTTGTGACCCCTTTTAATACAAAATAACTTGTAATGTTTTTCTTACGTTTGTTTTATATGCTATATTAAAAATATAACACTGCACAGATCACATACATTATAACACATTAGATCACATACATTATAAGTTTTACCAGGTAGTTTTTTTTCTTTACTTTGAGTGATTTTGTCTATAGCCGTACATGTTTGTTTGTTGACGTAGGAGGGTTATCTGTACCAGACTGCATGTAGAAAAGCCCCGCATTGTGACGAGCCTTGGGTTAATTGGTTATATTAGTACAAAAAGAGGACTGGTTGCAGCTCCAGACAGCTGTAAAACATCTCAGACCCTGACGTCCGCCCTCACCTGTTCCTTTCAAAGAGATAACTGCTAATGTGACAGCCTCCCTTGTTAAGTTGGTGCGTCAGCAGAAGATCTCAGACACTCTGCGTTTGGATACACATCTCTGCCTCAGTCCTGTCCTTTCAATTACATCACTCACCACCTCTCTCATTGGACAAAGTGCCTGTCAGCCTGACACACTGACCAATGGTAGCTTGTGTGGCGCCTGGTGGTTCGGTGGAGGGGAGTATGGCAGATGCAGTGCTGTAGCCATGGCGACAGTGGATGCTGAGCGCTGCCACGACTTTGTGTAGGCAGAGTCTGAATGGGGATGACATCACTCAGGGAGACAGGAGAAAAACAACATCTCCTTCAGTTCCTGTGTCTGTTTTTCTGCCCATGACGATAACGCCAAATGTTATTTAGAGGCTGATGCAAAACCAAAGACGTTATGGTGGACAGAAATACCTAAAAATTAAATTTGATGTCCTGCAAAGCATACAGAAACAGTTTATGTCTTTATGATGTTGTGTGTAAAAAGATGTTTATGCAAGCCAGCACTAATAGTTTTTCAGTGTCTTTCACACCAGGAAATGTAAAACAAATGCTAGGATAAAACTGAATTTAAAACACAAATATAGCAAAAGAGCATGGAAGCGTCAAAAATCCCTGATTAAAAGGGTGGGAAAGCTTTAATTGTCTGACTGTAGAATTAATATACTATGAAATATAAAACTCCCAAATATACCAAAATACCATACGAAATGAATTATTTATTTACAAATTTAAAATAATTTGAAATATTATTTATTGATACATTTCAGATAATACTAGATTAATAAGTAAAAATGGTAAGAAAATAACATTTCAATGCGGCTTTACTGACTGTTTTAAGTAGCTGTGGTTTGGGAGGGACTGCCTGCTGCATGTATTGTATATCCAGTCTGATAAAAGGCCAATTTCACCCCAGTTACACCAGTATGTAATTGTAGGTTGTCACTTGTGTTGCTGTTTTCCACTGCATGTACACTTTACCATTTCCCAGGTGACAAAATGGGGAACAAACACTGTACCGCCATTGTTGTTTGGATGCTATGCACCTCTTCCTTGCTGAACCTCCTCTCATCCTCTCTCTCTTTCTCTGGCTCTGACTCACCGCTCCGGGGATGAGGGCCGGCCCCTCCTTCAAATGACATCAGAGGGCTTGAAATAGCAGCAGCATTAAAGCTTCCAGTCATGGGAGCCTGCTGCGAGGCCTGCAACCCAGGGCAGCCACTTCCAGCTGAGGGGGAATGAGCACAGGAGGGACAGAGGGACGGACGGGAGTGAAAAAAACAAAGTGACAGAGGAGATAATGAAGTGGTGGTAGCAACAAGTCAAAGGGGGTCGTTGGCTCAACATTCTCTGAGCACTAATATCGCACGCAGAGGGGTGCAAAATATGAGCAGCAATTATGTTGTGTAAAATGAATTGTTCCAAAATAATATTTCACTGATGGACCATCTTTGTATAGTCAAAGCATAAAATGTACGTATTTGGTTGTTACTACGCGGTTCCTAACACCTAAAGTCTGAGCTTTGTGTGTCTAATGTGTATCATAACAACTTTAACTGACTTTAAAATTATATTTATAATCTTATTTTAGCTAGTAATCTTGACATACTTTTTCAAACTTTCTTTAAAAGTGTGTAGTGCCTAGCATGCTACCCTAGTGTCTCTACACCAAACCTTTCTGTAATCACCCGTTAGTCAAACAGTGCAGCTAGTTTTATTTCAAATTTTAGTTGATAAAGTTTAAGAGAAAAAGCACCACCTATAGAAACTTGGTCTTCCATGATGGCAGTGTAGGGGTTAAGGGGCTCATGCTAACTTTCCATTTTAACAAACAAATTGTTGTCTTTCTATTGTTTATAGCTCATAGCCATTTTGTCAGCTGCTTGGAACACAGAAATTGAAAGCAAGCAGGATCACTTATCAGTCAAATTATCTATTGGGAGGTAGGCTTGATGTCACTTCAAGGCAGTCTGAGTTTAACTTGAAGCAGCAATTAGTGGTCATTAGAGGAATTGCATGTAAGACAATATTTAACATCCTCATGTTTTCACTAAAACTCATTCATCCATTTAATGTTTATTGGATAGGGACAATACAGTTTGCATAGAAAATTGCTTTAAAATTAACCAATGTATGAGAGCATTTGTAATTGTTCCAAGTTGAAACATTCTCAGTTAAATTGATTTAAATACAATTTCATTGCTTCTCTCCGTGCTCAGTCTGAAGACAACTTTAGGGAGGACTTCAGGGTGGATGTTTGGGCATACAAAGAGTGTGACTTTGACAACAGCACCCGCATTTCGCCTTCCATTTCCTATCCACCATCAATAATGCTATTTTTATTTTTAGCATTCAGTGTGATAGATCAATAGATCAGATCAGAAAAAGCTCATATGAACTGCTTTTGGAGCTGTCACTATGATGTGTAGGTAATAGCAGCATTTACCATGAATGATGAGTCACTCCTTTTTTAAATCATCTTGCAAGAGACACAAACAAAATGTATAAATTACTTTAAATAAGACCAGTTAAGTAAAGGCTCAACCTCCCTCCCTTTCTCAGTTTACCTCTCACTCTTGTTTCCCTCACTTACTGTTTATCTTTATCTGTCTCCTTCCTGTCTCATACACTGGACCTGTCTATGCTGATGGAGTGTGAACTCGATATGGTCATTCAATGACTGGATGCCTGAACTATGGCACACCCCCCTATATACACACACACAAACACACACACACACACAAACACAGAGACCCTCCTGTGGAAGAGCTTGAACCGTGTGACCAAGCGTCGCAGAGAACTAGGTCAGGAGACATGAGGACTGTGAGCATGAGAATAACTCAGGCCGACATAAACAGCCAACACCACTACATCCTGTCTATCTGCAGCCATCCCACCAACAACAAACCCATTGCTACCCCCCCCCCCCTCTCTCTTTGTGTACAGGATATAGTCCTGTAAAGGTTAGGTTTGATTCACCCTAGGGACTGCTTTTCTGAAATATGCATGCACTAAAAGTAGCATGAGGTGCTCTGGATAAAAGCATTCACCAAGTGGAATATGCTCCGTTTCTCACATCAGCACTCAGTCGTCTCTAACCTGCAATGTCCAAGAAGGAATTTTGTTAAAGATGCAATATCAGTTGTGCGTAGAATAGATGCCCCCCCCCAAACATTTCAACATCATGTCTTCATTAGGGATACTATAATGTGACAATCAATACATATATATACATATAATTTATGGATGCTCGCAATTTATAGTATAACTGCCAAAACAATTCCATTCAAAACCACTGTAATATAAACTGAGATACATAAGAATGTCTATAACATATAAACTCAATCTTTAAAATATGTTGTCATGGAGGACTTTTATTTCCCCATCTTTATTGGCAGTGAGAATGCTGTATGTCACCTTCCATGAAACTTTTTGAGAAATCTCTTTATTGATTATAAAGCAGAAATACAATAAATGTAATAAACACCAGGATTTTTAACGCTATAACTTTCCTTTCTCTAAGCTGTTGTTCTGAGCCTATAATGGATTTGGGTTTTTTTTTATTCCAAGAACACCAGCTGCTGCAAAATGTTTGAGGATAATTTTCAGTTCTTTATAAAGTTGCAGTTTATTACTGATATAGCCATGTGTGGAAAAGGAAACTGTCAAACTGCAGGAATTAATTTGCTTGGTGATGTTGTAACTTTGTTTAGCACCTAGCAGCTAATTTGCGCATAGCACAAGCTGTAGTGGTTTTATACATCCATGGCAGAAACACTGGCTGGACTGATGTGCAAACATGGTGGGCAGTGCCTACTCAGGTATGTTAAAGTGTTGTAAATGTGGTTACCAGTCACTGGTACTTGCTATTAGCAATAATTATGTATTCATCAGCAAGAGGTCTTAGCCGTAATGAGATTTCTGCTTTGAAACAGCATAATTTTAACATAAAGCTTAAGTAACTAATGCCTGTAATGGGAGCACAGGTGTTGAACACTGCCAGTTTGTTATACTGTGTTATTGAGCTGATCTTGCTGGGTGCATGTTAAACTTTACTGTTGCTTCTTTCTTACCGCCACTTGTACCATTATTATGATATGATCAGGTATGTACTCTTGCAGTCATAGACTGATGAGAAATAAAATATGTTGTTACTATATTAAATTAAATTGCATGTTGCAGCTTTAAGAACAAGTCAGGGAGTGTGAGATAAATAAGAGGCTGACAGACTACTTTGTGCTTAAAGACAAGCCAGTCACCTCAAGGACATCAAAACATGAGGCTGTGTGGGCATCAGAATCACAAGTAAGGAGATGGTTAGGAATCACTATGCTGGCAACAAAACATGCCATAGCAACTCCAGTCAATACAACAAACGTACAGCCTGTACTTTATCAAATGATTCATGTCTAATTAGCAGTGCTGCAGCAGGGCTTGCAGCACAATTGCTTCATTATGAGTTTACTGATGATCATACACAGCTTAAAACAAATTTAAAGTTATAGATGTTGCATGATACTGTACATCATATTTAGGTTCAGAGCTGTAAACATGTTTGTAGCCATGAGAACATAAATCAGTCACAACGACCCCTTTTAAAGGGTCAGTGCACCCAAATCACCACTACATATTGTGTCACTTACCCTAGCAATGCAGATACCTTTTAGTTTCATTGTCCCAGAATGTTGTACATTCATGGTCCCCACAGGATTAATCACACTCTGATGATTCCTGACCTTTCATATAGCGCCAATATGAGGTTGACATTTGTGGAAAACTGATAACATTCCCATTAGCCTCAGCTATAGTTTGTGTTTAGTGGTAATTAGCTAATGTTAGCATGCTCACATGCTAGTTGAAGATGGTGAACATAGTAGACATTACACCGGCTTGGCATCAACATTTTAACATTGTCATTGCGAGCACATTAGCATGCTGATATTAAAGTCCTCCACTCAAAAGTCTGTTTTTCCTGTTCCTACAGTGTGATGTTTGAGCTTCACTGTGCAGAATGATGTATGTACCATGTTTGACAGTCAAAGGATGTTTTCACATTCATCTGCTGAAAGTGGGAAGGTTCTCTGTGCTCAGTGAAAATCAGATTATAAGGGGTGGGGCCTACAAGCATGATTTGTGACATCCTGGTCCAGTATGCAACTTCTACAAGTGTGATGTAGAAACTTGGAGCCACCAGTGCACATACACTGAGAATGTAAAGATTCCAGAAGAGACTGAAAATAATAGATGAAAAAAAGACCAAAACTATATGGTATATATATATACAGTATATAGGAAATTACACTGAGCTATAGCCTCCTTTGATCAAAGTAGTGATACTGTTTCTATGTGCGACAGCCTTTTGCCAGATGCTCACAGATCAGTTTCAATGTGATAGTCTGATGATCTGCTGATGCGACAAGTGTACGTTTCTGTTTCTTCCAATGACCTCAGGCTGGTGGAGTGGCAGGTGTGAAGCTGGTCACCTTTCAAAGCAGGCAAGAAAGGAGAATTTTATTTGCATTGCAATTTCTGTTTTCAGTTTATTCCATAATGTGTGCACTTGCTAACTTACTTCACACAAAAGTCACATAAACAGGGAAACGTTCTTCTCATAATACAGACATTAATATTCACCCTTCCTTTTAACTTACAGCCACTGCAGGTTAAACAGAGTGAGACTGACTGAGAAGGGCCTTCACACTCTTCAAATGAGATAAAAATATAAAGCAGAACATTTTTATGAGGTAGGAGAAAGATATTTGTTCAGTGTTATGTTTAGTTTCATGTTCCAGTCCTGGTTTATATGTATTGTAAACACTATAATGCCATCAAATGTGTTTCTTTATGTATATATATAAATATGCACTATTCTATCTTTATTACACGTCACATGATAGTCTCTTTACTTGTTCCAATTTTCAAAGCCGTACAGTTAAAAACATGGTTTACAAACTCTTTGATAGTTACACAATTCTTACACAGCACTACCTTTGACACTGCAGATCAGTACATCATGACTGACCATGTTAGGGACACTGAGGGAAGTACAAAGGCTTTTAAGATCACGTTATGAAAGAGGAAGTTCTCTGTTTGACTTTAGGGCTGTGTGCCATTCTAATCTATTTAAACATGCAATCATTAACCAGGAAGATGAATACAAAAATGTGATGAAAGAAAAAAACACAGGGTCAAGGCCTCTCTGTATATATATATCTGATCAAACCAAATTCAATCATTTAAATTCTTGGGATTGGATTTAAATGGCATGTTCAAAGTTTGGTTGTTGATCTGTTTTGACATTTAATACCAGTTCCTTACTTCCACCATTTAGCATGAACAAACAGTGGTTAGCGACTTATCAAGAAATAAAGATACCTGAGAACATAAACACAACACAACCATCAAAAAAACGTTATCTTGTCAATAAGGAAGTCCATCAAACTTTGTTTTGCGACCAACAATTATAGAGTATGAATTTCAAACAGTAGAAAAAGCATTTACTTTGCACATTGCATAATGGCAAAAAAGTTAGTACACTATTACAAATTTGTTTTTAAGAGTTATTAGAATGCAGAAAACACACTAATAGTTCCCTTTTTGTACTTTCACAGCTTTGTCAAAGTTATATGTGAATATGTATATATATATCTAAAGTGATATTTAAGGGCACTCACTTGTCTAGGACTGAGAATGTAGACTTAATTTGATCATGACCAAAAACAAGGATGTTTGTTAGATATGTTTTGGAAAGTCAAGTCAATTTTATCAGTGTGGCAAAGTGAGAGAAAAAGTAGAGTGTCATCAGCAAATAACTCCCGAGCTACAGCACATATATCAACAAAGCTGAGGAACCAATGCATGTGTAATCACTGCACATTTCCTAACATTTGACTACAAATGACACATTTCTGTCATTACAGAAATCCAGTTGTTTCGTATATCAATAAAAGTGTGTCTTTTAACAGTCAGTTTTAAAAGTTGGCAATGAAAGTTTATTTACTAATCTTTTCATCAGATATTTCCTGATCTTGGGGTGCCCTGGTAGCTCATCTGGTAGAGCGGGTGCCCCATGTACAAAGGCTAAGTCCTTACTGCAGTGGCCTGGGTTCGATTCCAACCCATGGCCATTTGCTGCATGTCATCCCCTCTCTCCCTACTTTTCTGTCATTCTTCAGCTGCTCCTATAAAGGTAATAAAACCTAACATAAAATCTAACATCAGACTATATTTTAATTAAAACTGATGAAAAAATGTTGTATTGGCATTGGCACAAACCTCAGGTGTTGTATTAGCACCAAGATTTAAAATATTTGAAAATGTAGGTATCAAACCATTAGTTTTAGAATTAATCCAAAACAACTGTCAAATCGTGTCAAGAAGATGTCTGGCTGCAGCTGATGAACCACGCTAGAGTTTACTTCTAGGTCAGTAAAAAAAAAAGAAGAAAAAAGAAGAAGAAGAAAAACTGCAGGTCTCTCAGTTTTGAACTAATTACCTGACAGTGTGCCAGCCTGACACTCTGTCCACTTTCTGTCTGAGACTCACACATCAGTACCAACCAGTGAATTTCATGCTTCAGTAATTGTTTTACATTTAAAGGGCATTTGCTGACATATTTTCTGCCAGGCCTGTAATATTTAATCACAAGTACAGCCTCTGTGGTAAACTGTCAAATTTAATTTCGTCACCCTTTCACACATATCACAACCTCCATAGACAATTTCCTTTTTCATCCCTGTATTTCTGCAACATGCTGATGTTCTGGTTTTATTTTCATTATGTTTAATGTTCTTGTGACTTTCCACATGATGGTTCTCATAATGTAAAAATATATAAGCAGTGTGCATTTTGTTTGTAAACCACAGCAACATATGACCTTTGGAAAACAAAACTAAATACCTCTGTATATACACCGTGTATACGTTTACTTTACTAAACCAGATAAAAATGTAACTCTGCAATAGCTATTTAAACACATACTGACCTGCTATGCACTTAACACTTATGAGAAAATTGGAAATAGAAAACAAATGAAAAAACCTATTAGCAGAATGGTTGCATAATCTTCAGAATGACCTAAAGATATAATTAAAAATTCTTTAGAAACTGTGCAAAACTACATAGTTTATATACATTTTCCTGCTTGGGAATTGGCATCAAATATTTTTGATTTACTAGGTATCTCATGATACTGATAACATTTTCTCAAGCAAATTATCGCCATGTGTAAAAAGTCAAAAATTGGAATCAAAATGTGGGTATCTTCTTGTATCTTCAGACTTGTTGTCTATACTTCTATTTCTATCTGCACCACAGGCAGATGAAACTGATTGTGAAACATCACGTAGCCTATGTATTTCAAAATCTGATTCCTTTGAACATGATATAGTTCAAATAAGTATGTCACTTTCCAGTGCCTTAAAAAAAGTCCCTCAATGAAAACATTCCAAGTATTAGTCGTAACCTAAAAACGAATGACAACTTCACACAATCCACAACTTAATGCCATTGAAAATTTATTGTGATATCTGATAGTTTACATTAGAGTGAAAACAGACATGTGACATGGCTTTACTAATGCAAAGCAATGTAGTCAAATAAAAAGCATATATTTTTGTTTTTAAATTTAGGAAAAAATAATAAAACAGGCACGACATACAGCCATTATAAATACAACATGCTTTAGACCTTAAACTGTAGTTTAACAGTCCTAAGAAAAAGAACTTGTACAGTCTTTTCCCCCTGTATACCCATCTTGCCTTTGATCAACATCCTTTCAGGTATGTTTTAGACAGTAACAGAGCTCGAAAAGGCGGTAGCCAGTGTCACAATAAAACAAAATAACAATAAAAGTAAACAGATTGCAGCAGCAAATATCTACATTTTCCATCCAGGCTGCTTTGACGCTGTTAAGTTCAGAGAATCAAAACATTCTACAGAAAGACCATGTCATAAGTGACAGGATTTCTCCTATTTAATTTTGGTATAGCAGTTGAATCTCCAGGAGACACTCGAACGTGATCCCTCCTGGCGCCTTCCTGCCCACTGACACATGACACTGATGCATTCGATAGAACCTGGTTCTTATTTGGTACACATCGGCGGTGACACTGGCAACTGCTTTTTGTTGGTTCAACTTGGGCTGATCAAAGATAGATTATAGAGGCTCTGCAGTTGGGTCACAAATCTCCAAGCTGGTGCCATCTTGAAGGTCCTTTGGAGAAACTGGCTGTGGGCATGTAACAGTTAAGAGGAAAGTTGGACTACTGTGGGCCCATTCAGTAACAATTTCAGCAGGTATGGACGCTCTGATGAGTTTTTTTTTTATTTACCTACCAGTGCCTTTCTCTTTGCTCTTTGAGTTTCAAAAAAGTTCACCTAGTTAAATTTAACAGACGGCTGGGTTTTGAGATTTTCAGCCAGATATGTTCATCATATCAGATAGTGAAGGCTGGCTGACCAGATAAAAGCCCAATTCAGGAGGTGCAACCTTCAAAGGAAGCAGCCCTTGAAAGTGTGTCCTTGGCAGGAACTAAAAGCCTGTGTGTGCTCTCCAAACGAGACAGTGTGGCCTCATGGACATAAAACCAATGGTGCATTCAGGTGCTCCTTGACTACTCCTAAAGTCAATTGGAAATAAACAAAATAATCACACCACAAGGTCCATTTGGTAGCTGTTCTGGAGCTTTCAGTTGTATCACACGATCTTCCTCAGTAGACAGTTACCCATTTGTCATAGAGTTATAGATGTTTACATTTCCATTCCTGTTGTAAGTGCTTATAGAAAAAGGAAATTTAAACATCTACAGTTCCATTACTGGGAAGATCATATGATATGACAAACTTTCAGTCTCAGTAGTTTTCAAGTTTATCTCCAGGAAATGGCTGACAAAGTGGTGAATACCAAGTAGTAAACTCAGGCAAGTTTGTGATACCAGAGTTCATGAAATGTAGCTTACCAGTAATTTACCAGCACTGATGACCACAGGAACACAAATATCGATGAGGTCACATTTCCGACTTTACGAATCGACAAAGACCACTTGAATGCACCATTAACATAACGCCAGGCTGATAAATCTTGTTTCAATGCCATCTCTGGTTTCAAGTCAGTTGCACCTTGGCTGTGATGTCATGGTGTACTGACACACCCTGGAGTACACTTCTACATCACTGTAGCCAGGTGAGAAGTTGAACCACCAGGAGTCAGCAAAAACAAGACTATTAGCTGCTGCTGAGATGCTCTTTAAACAAAGAGTGTGCAGTGGATTCTGGGCCCCCCGAGTGCGGCAAATTCAAGCAAAAGAGGGCTGCATTTGAAGGAGTCTTTCAATTAGAACAAGCCTGGTTTTACCTGTTAGGTGAATGCTAACAAGCTAATATTATTAAAACAATGAATCAAATAGATCAGGGAAGTAACAGTTAATTTTAGGTCAAAGCCAGCACAAAAATGAATAAGAAATACAATCAGATTTTCACAGCCCAGCTAAGGACCTCCAATATGGCTGCCATAGGGTTGGCATAGCGGTACATCGCCTGAAAGCCCTCTATACAGGAGACACTGACTGTGGTAGCGAAAGGGTCTTGGTAAAGGCTCTCCCTGCGACATGGTGGGAGATTCCAGCTCACCCTCAACGTCTACATGGCTCAGCAGAGACCTAAACACCAGCCCTCTAAAGGGTTCTCACCACATAAGCTAAATAAACAAGCTAACAGAAAAAACAAAACAAACAAACAAACAAACAATTGGGGTAAATCACTTCCAATCAAACTAACCTGGCTCTCAACCTCACAGATCATTGGGAGAGACAGTGAAACCAAAGAGCTGCAAAAGAAAAAAACAGGACAAATAAAAACACTTCCAAACCAAAAAGAGGAAAAAAAGAGAAATAAAACTGTCTGAGGAAAAGAAACTAAACATTCACTTTCGTGTGCAGGCATGCATGTGGGCTAATACACATGCATGTGTACACACGCACACACGCACACACAGCCAGAGGTACAGTGAACAAAAGTGCTTCAAGTTGGGGAAGTAAAACAACTAACCCAGTAGAAATACGTATAAAACCTTAAATATGTTACTTTATGTACAAAAACTGTAACACGGGCCAATATCTCAGCTGTTTGTGTCTTTATATTTTCAAGTAGGTATCACTGCTAACTATTAAGGGTTTGCATTGTCATCGTTTTTAGGATAAAAGGTCGTGTGATCTGACTGACCTTGCCGGCAAAGTAATCAATCACTGCTGATTATTAAATCTCTCCCATCCCACCCTGCCCCACCTTGACCTGCTGATATCGTTTTTATTCTTCCAATAAAAAGTCAAACAACAAGCCCTGGGCATCCCGCATTGTCCAAACATCGTCCTCTCTGCTTTACTGAAATAAAGAAATAATATACTGAATATCCATTCTTTTTGCACCTCTAAATCTTTAACATAGAAAATATATGTGTGTATGTATACCAAGTCTCTGTTGTTCAAAAAAAAAAAAACAGGGAAGAGCTCTTTGAGGATTTTGGTAAAGAACGTTATTTTGAGGGCCACTTTGAACCAGAAGAGGGGAAGACACATTGGTTCACATGACGGTTTTCGGAGTTATGCACTGCACAACAGAAAAAAGGAGGGGAGGCCGTTCATGTTTTGAAGAGGCACAAGATTCATACGGCTTAGAGGCAAATCACAGACACCGTCCACAAAGAGACAATTCATATACTCTAAGAGAAAGACGGATAAGCATAAAGTGCAAAAGACCTACAAGAGCGGGAAGAAATGGCGGGATTTCTCGGATAGCAGCAAAGAATCTGAAACTACACTTTTCTCTCCAAAAGGGGGGTTCCAAATAAAGCAAGAACTGAGAGGAAAAGCAGGATTTGTCGATATAAATTAAATAAAATCTAACCAAATTGTCTAGAAGTATCTAACAGACATCTGCTAAACCCACTACAGTCTTAACGGAGAAGACGAAACCCTCAAACCGTCCAGCTCAAACCTTCTTTCCAACAATCTGTCGTTCATCTGTGAGAAGGCCATTAAAAAACAGACAAGAGCGAACAAACTTTTTGCCTCTAAACTGAGATGAACCAAAGGCCTCTGCAAAGTGCAAACGAAGTAGCATTGTTCAAGTATGCCACTGTGTAATGCGTGAGCACACACACACACAATGCATATATACACACAGTCATATGCATATATACATATGTGCATGACAGCAAATATATATATATAGAATCCATGTTCCAATATCTACGTACTAAGAACATTTTCATAGTATTTATGGATATGTAATCATAGTATGTGTATTTATATTCATATGTAGTTGTGTCTCTTATTGTTTCATTACTAGACAATGGAATAATACAGTCTGCCCTAATGTTTTATGACATGTGGACACTGACTTCAGGTTCCCCAGTCTAGAAACTATTTCTGCTCCTTTTCATGTCTTTTTCACTCATGGTACTGCTGCAAAATGGGACCAGCCACAATCGCATTTAGCCAAACACTACAAATATTTATATATTTATATGTGTGCTCATATATATATAATAATATATATATATATATATATATATGTCAAACAAATACTAGGTGCTGCTTTCAATGCTTTTTGGGTGCTGAAAAGTACCAGAAGGGGGGGAAATAAGGGGAAAAAAACAAGAAAGAAAAAAATATAAAAACGGAAATCAATACCACACTACTGCAATCCCATCCTTTTACACTTTCTTAAAAAAAAAAAAAAAATGATGCTGCTACATATTTAGAACTACAATAAACTCCCTTTCCCCTCCGCTCCTCACCCGTCCCTGATTGCTCATTTGGACATCAGCAAAGAAAAACATGCTCTCAGCTATGGGCAAAGATACAACAAGCCAAAAGACAAACAAAACAAAACATGACACACTTGACAGGGAAATAAAATGCTAACCAGTAACATCCATCTGCCATCAAACCAAAACCTTACCAAACCCAGGAGTTAAAACTATAGCAAATAACATTAAAATAACGAAAGTCATCAAAGTCATTCGTCTCGCTGGATGGGCGAAATAAAGAAAACAAAGAAATGTCCTTTCAGTGAAGTCTATCTCCATTCGCATAGTGGTCGCCATATCACCACAATCACTTGTAAGCGTGGTTCGGTGTGGGCGGGGGAGGGAGGGTGAGGGTGAGTGGATAAGGGTCAAACCCAAAAGCTCCGGAGCTGCGAGGGAGAACACACAATCTTTAAAGTAACGACAGGACTCCTGTGACGTGATTTTTCAACAGTTGCTCCACTTCCTCGTCGTCATTTTTCTTTTTTGTCATTTGTTCTGTTCAGTTTCACGATGAGCCGGTGGGTGTGTGCACGTGAAGGAGGCGAGGGGTGGAGGTCGTGGAGGTTTTTTTTTAAGGGTGATGGGGTGGGGGGCGGGCGGTTGGGGAGGGGCAGGGCGGTCGATGGTCGACACTCCACGCAGTTCATTAAAGAGCATTCCAAGGTCAGAAAAAGATATAGTACGGCTGGAGCGTCACTCCCATCCGTTGTCCTTGATCATGTGAGCCAGCTCAATGATGAACTTTCCCTCTTTGTACTTTTGACTGCTCTCAAACGCGTGCTCCTGTGAAAAAAAAACACAGAGAAGAGAAAAACTTTAGTTAGAAGACCAACTTTTGCCCACGATAAACACATAGAATAAAAAAAATGTGGTAAAGACATGAGTACTCATTCATAGATAGATAGTACCAGTAACGCACCACTGGATCAGTCATTGCCTTTATTATAAATTCCAGTGGTAAAGTTTTCAATGATACCAAGAAAGATGAAAAAAAAAAAAGGTTTTATATTCCTTATCTTTCACCCCGTCTTGCTGCTAGATATTAACAAAAGGTCATCTAGTAAGCAGTGTGTTTGAATGGATTTGCATTTATTAGATTGACAGCAAGACTATTTTGTGTTCAAGGTCAAGAAAGAGAAAAGTTTAAATATTTTTTAAAGGTTTTCATAAAGCTACAGGAGTAAATCAACTCTTCAGTCTAACCATGGTATTTCATAATTTCACTGATTTTACTTGTGTGTATTTTCCCCACATGGAGAAACTCTAATGTCTGATGTTACCGTAGCATTTGAAAGGTCTTTTAGTTGCTTTTAAGTAAATCAAGGAACTTAAGAATGCATTTAGAGAGCTGCGGGGGAGGCATACATCGTATAATACAATATGCAAAAACTCAGAAGTGTTCGAGTCAAAAAACGAAATACAAAACAACAGCACGACAAATATGCACACATTTATTCATCTGGCCTCATTATTATCTGAGAAAAGCAGGATTTTAGAGAACCAGAGAAAAACACAGTGCTAATTAAGAACACTGAGAATTCCTCCAGTGACCAAATCACCTTTTTCAAATGCTTTGACTTCCTGTCTGGAAATACATCTCTTGAAGTGCTGTATGACTTCCGGCCCAGTGTCCCAGTCCTGCTGCGCTTCAGGAGAATCAGGATGTTGATGTGGGTCTCTGTCTTTGATTATTTGCTCAGCCTGCTTTGCCTTGTAAACCAGGTCTGCTCTGCTTTGCTTTGCTTGCGGGCCTTTCTGAGAATCTATAATTGTTTTTGTCACTGAAGGAGCAGCTTTAAGTGAGTCCCTGTCTTATACTTTGTTCAGTTATTTTACACCCTTCTATAGTCTTTTCAGACAATTACCAGGACAAGCCTCTTCAAAATGGCCTGACATTTAATCACTGTAGACTCTCAGAGGTACCAGTCTGGCTGTCTGCAGCCAACCTTTCGGCACTGTAATTATCTTGAGCGCTAGGAGACCAGAGTGCTCAATCTCTGAGCCTAAATACAACCGTGAGCAAAAAAAACCTGTCACCATGGCTTTAACAAGCAATGCTTTAATGAGAGCAACCTTGTTCTTTTGACCTGTAATAGCATAATTTGTCCCCTTGGAAGCCAAGAAACCACATAGTTGCACAACAACACAGCGGCAGGTGTAAGTGGTGCATCAAGAAACATTTAGACGGAAAGTAAAAGGGCTTAGGTTAAAGTTTAAGCGACTGACTTACATATTTCCAACCCAGGGTGGTTTTACAGTTTTCACAGTAGATATCAGCCACAGCATGTAAACCTGTGAGGAGTACCCGCTCCTCCGCTGGCCCGCAGCCGACATTCACCCTGCAGGAAAGACAGGAAGGGGAGAAAAGGTCACAGAGGTCGGGGAGAGCTGCGGAGGAAGAGCTCAGATCTTTTATTTAAAGTATTCATTGTGAATAAAAGGCCCAGTCAAAGTTTAGTACTACATGTTGACGTAATAATTATTACAAATTACTAAAAAATAAATAGAATTCCCAACTGGAGATACAAATGGGATATTTCAAATTCTATCTCAAATATATCTCCATATATGAAATATTAGGTTTAATGTTGGTTATTTTCTCGCACTTGAAACAGTTAAAAGGGATTCCTTGAAACTCCAAAATAACCACTAACTGCGACCTACTGCCAATGCTTAAGTACAGAACATAAATACATACTTATTTGTTTAGGGAAAACTACTAAAATAAATACTTATTTGTTCAGGAATTTTTGGAAATATTTGCACTTGTCTTTATTTGCATATGTGCTGCTGATAAGCTTTTGAGTAGCATTTTAAAGAACATGCCATAATAATACTTGTTTTAGTACTATTGAGACAAACAATATATGTAACCAATCTACATGTAGACTTCTGCAACACTAATATTTTCCAACGAAGGAATCTATTTTTAGGCTAAATGTCTTTCTACCTGAAAACCACCACATCCCTTCTAGTGCTTTCACATTGGACATGTTTAGAATTATTTGGACTCTAGAGCCCGTAGAGTGCTTCTTTCATTCAATTCATTATGGCGAAAGAACAATGTAATCCAGACTCGGTAGCACAAAGCAGTTGCACCATGACACCTGAAAATGTGTGTGTGTGTGTGTGTGTGTGTGTGTGTGTGTGTGTTTGTGTGTGTGTGTGTGTGTGTGTGTGTGTGTGTGGGGGGTTCATTGAGACTGAGAGCTGAGTCCCAAAAACCAACCAACCGAAAATTAAACCACTAAAAGTGATTTGTGGTTTTAAAAAGATGGATGTTAAGCAGCAGTTACTGTAGCATGGACTGAAACACTCAACAAAGAGCACATCAGCTCAAATTTGGTACATGTCTAGGTTACATATAACCATTGTTTCAACAGCATTTCAATGGCTATATTTCAACTTGTAGTGAGGACTAAAAATGTTTAGTTTTACCTAATATTTTGGTATTATTTTCTGCACCCATATATATATATATATATATATATATATATATATATACACACACACTGTATAGGGAGGTGGTTTGGCATTGATTTTGAATGTTATGTGACGTTATGGTAATAATGTTAGTGGCAGTAGTGCACTGGTAAAAAGCCCACCTCGAGGGCAAGCAATATTTCTTTTTGAGGAAGGTATTAGAACAGGGGAGTTTTATTCACTTTTTATTGAAGTTTGTTTCCAATTTCTCAATATACTGTGTTACTTATCACTGCTAGCTATTAATAAACTGGGAGGTGGTGTAACGCTATCCCCTCTAATGCGATGACTGACCAGTAGTAGTCACCAGTGCAGCTATGAGGACCTGATCCCTCACTGGCTTCCCACCAACTAGAAACAATTATGGGGTGGCTATCGCTCAGGTGGTGGAGAGGGTATAGTATTAATTGAAGGATAGGTGGCTCACACATGATAAAGTGTACTTGAGTAAGACACTGAACCTCAAACTGCTGCTACTACTACTGCCTTATATGGTGTGGGGGAATTATAAAGCGTCTGGCGAGTTAAGCTAATGTAGCGTAAAATATCCAATGTTGAACCCAGGAAGAAAACCCAAAGGCATTTCCAGGACAAAGTTGACTAATCTCTATTTCACCAATTTATTTTGGCCATGTCAGATAAACATGCCAACGTCGGCCCCGATGGCCTTCATCAGAGCGGTGCCTGTATAATGTTCTACATTTTGCGCATGTATGTTAAAACATATATGTGCAGTCATCCTTGCAGCAATGGAGAACAGCTGCACTGTGTTAGTAAAAGGACAAAAAACAAGACTAAACAAGTGTGACAGCAAAGCAGTAGGCTTAGGTGAAAGGGGGGCAATTGAACTCAAACAAATGCACTCAGTGTGAACATGGTTTATAACTCTGGCCAGTCCAGGTAACTATTATTTACAAGCCCCAGATCACTTGTAAATTACACTGTGTGAACCTGAATAAACTAAATGCACAAAAAGAGTAACAAAAGCAAAATGTTCCACTCTGGTCACAGTAAATGAGGTGAGTTGTAGGTGTGGGACTCATACTTACACTGAATTAAACAGATAGGCTCTTCCTTGACTGCCTTGAAATGACTGAAATGAGAGAGAGAAAACCATGTAAGCAGACAATACACCACACTGCTGAGTACAAGAATGTCAGCAACTGATGCCCTGGGGTGCTTTTCTCCCAGTTACTGCTGTGCATACTTGTTCTTCCACCTTGTCAAGGTTCCCACACACAAGCTTGGCTGGAGGTAAGAAATAAAAATGAGGCTCAGAGAGGCGCTGAAGTCTGAGCACGTAAACATCAGGGAGCAAGTCTATCATCACCACGTCAACTTTAATGACGAGAGATTCTTGTTTCTTGAGAACTGAACTTGGATTCCTCTCATTTCCTTGTTGCTTACTGTTACATCAGAGCAGAAAAACTTTAAAAATGTACTTAACTATCTGCAAAATACTTGCCAGAAATCAATGTAAATGGATTTTAGTAATTAAGATACAGGTCAAAATACAGGCGGAAGGTTGATTTAAATACAGTGACTTGCCCAAATCAATGAGATTACATAAAATCTAGATAAAAATCTAGGTTTTCCTGCAAATTCAAGATGTCAAGCTTCGTTGTTGACATGCAGTGTTACAGACATTCAGCGTATTTGTAGAACAACAAAGCAGTTTTTACAGCGGCATCTAACAGCTGATAGAAGACACTTTAATGCCTGAACAATAAATGAGCATCTGAGCTATCTCAATGAAATGCCAATAAAAAAGCACAGCCAAGATACAGTTTAGTGTGATATTGTGTAAACTGTGCGCACACACACACACACACACACACACACACACACACACACACACACACACACACACACACAGCTGATTACAATACTAAGCCCTGAGTTCATGATTGAAAACATCCCTGTTAACTCCAAATGAGTAAATGCTAAAACCCTGTTAGCTCGACTGCATGGAGGAATAAGTTATGTTAAAAGGCATCCTGTGGTGTTTTCTTATAAACCAGTACTGTTATGTTTACATTCAGTGTTTCTTACCAACATGTAATGTGTGTCCTTGAGGCTTAACAAACATGTTTAATGCATTTCCTTCCACATGAGGCTGGAATTAAGATACACCTTAAAGCTTTAGAAATGTTTTGCATTGTTGACATCCATATTTGCCAGCTTGCATTCTTCTTCTTTCTCTGCCTTTTGTTGCTACATTGTACGTTTCACCTCCAACTATCTATAAGTGAATAGTGTGAAACTGTCGGTAGCAACGTGTATACGTTTCTCCGTAATGCAATGAAACACAAGGAACAGTATAGCACAACAATACCACAGACAGCTTTGTAGAAAATTTGTCTGCGCCACCATGCATTTAACCGATGTGTCTATGCCAACCACAGTGGCAAATATGCTGGTGTGAGACTACAAACATGTTACCGGTCAACATGAAAACCCGCCAAAATAAATGGCAACAGGTAAATGCTGGAGAAACAAAGAGGGCACACTGCCAACAGATGCAAAAAAGTAATGCTAATAACCAAGACAGACAGGAAAAGCTGCAAGCGTTCATTAAAAGTTTGATTCAAAATAAGAAGGCTTCCACGATTTGGAAAAAGTTGACTACTGTAAAATGTTTGCTGCTCTAAATGGGACAACGTGATGAAACATTTATTAGTAATGAATATCATCTACATTTTGAAAATATGGCCGTTTTTTCTATGAAAATACATATACCAGATAGTGGACTGAACCCCTTTATTTTTTCCTGCTTTTTCAAACTAAACCTGAAGAATGAATAAATATAGTCAAGTTAATATTAACCTCAGCAAACGTTGATGAAAGTGCTATACACAGAAATACACTGAAAATAAAAAGATAAATAAGATAATAGACAACATAAAAGCAATCATGTAGTTGTGATGAATATAGAAGCTTTATAAATATCCTGCTGCCTGTCTGCAGTCCACACATGATGTTACTGTATATTAATGTAAACACAGAGCAGTAAAGCCGTCACAGTGGGTGACGACAGAGCTTGCCAGGCTTCTCTCCTCCAGCCTCGTCATCCTCGGCCGGCAGACAGGCCCCAATCGGCTTTACTTTTTCCATTGCAAATGAGTGGGGCAGATAAGTTTGTGGCTGCGGTTGAGGGTGCTAAGCTAATACTCCCTAATAGGAGCACCAGCTGCCGCCTCTGCTGACCACATCCACCACCAGTGAGGCTCAGGGGACGATTTTCAACAGCCCGAGCGTTTGTCAAAACTGGAAAAGTTTTTATTTCAGGTAATAGGAGTTTGGTTTGGAACTGACTAAGAACAACACATGTAAGAAGAAGAAAAAAAAAAAAAGAGGATTATTGTTCTTTTCTCTGCTCCCTCCTTTGGTCACCGTAGGTGTTGATGTCTTACTGTTACATCCTCAAGTTCATTGTTTGTGTTTGAAGTGAAGTCTACACACACAATCAGTCCCGACCCACAAGACATGTGACCTTTAGCTGTGAGAGGGAACTAGGTCGGTCCCTGCGGAGTCAACAACAAGTCCTCTCCACAGTGTTTAGTCCAGGGGAGGGTAGAGGTTACTCCATGTGACAAGAGCTGGGTGTCATATCTGTGCTTCACTGTGGCTCGGTCATCAACTTAACCACTGGCAAAAAAGGGACGGCTCCGTCTCTCGCTGCCCTTATCTGTTTCCCACAGTCTATTTTTACTTTGGCTGCGTTTTTCTCTCTAGCAGAGCTGCTTCGCTGTAGATCACTCGGCTTCAAAAACGTCAGGAGCAGGGGGGATGCTTGTCACATAGCCCGTTGATCAAACAAGATCAGTATAAAACCAAAACGGTTGGATCGTGTTTTTTTGAATGCAGACAGCAGCCAGACAGCTTTTGGGGTTGCACTAAAGCCCCCAGACTCCAACAACAATCCTATTAGACGGCCAAACAGGATCCGGCAAGGATTGTTTCCAACAGAGTGCAGCAAGAATCAGATGCAGGCTGGAAGAACTCCCACAGGTTTTTTTTTTTTGCTGCTTAATAAAACATGAGCAAACGGGAGTGTGGTTACCGAGCTCATTTTGTTAAGCTGCTGCAATTGCACTCATTTTAAAACACTTGTTCCCAAGAAATGAATTCTACAAAGCAAATCTCAAAATCCCTGAATCCTCTTGACCGCACGGGACTGAAGGGAACAATACCTTGCACACAGAAATCCCCTCCTTCAGCCAAACACACAAAATACAAATCCACCCCAAGAGGCAAAATTGCAAAAACCAGTTGAAGCATTTTGCCTCTCTGGGTGGTTCTCTGATGGTCTCACAGACAGACAAAACTGTCTCACAGACAGACAAAACTGTCTCACAGACAGAAAGACTTCACAACAAAGATTGTATGTTGGTCCTTATTAAAATGTGTGACACAATAAGTCAAACCAAGTTGTGAAATACAGATTACCTTGAAGCTATTAACAAACCTGCTGAGCTCGACTTAAACCATCTGTCTCAACAGATGCCGACTGTGGTAGGTGAGGGTTCAACTTCTTAAACCCGAAAGCTTAATTTCACTTTAAGGGAAATATTTTGAAAGGTTAAACATTTAATATTTACTATCGTACATTACGTCTTGCCATACTTTTATCTAAAACACTTCTCTCATCATTTTTACGTCAGTATAGTTACATGCTGGCTAGGATTTAAGGCATTTAAAAGCTACTTAACTGTCAGTTGATCATGACTGAAAACGTAGGCATTTGTTACTCTTGTGGACTCAAGTGACATGACTTGGACTTGTCACAAATTTGATGACTTATGACTCAACTTGACTTGGACTTTAACACCAGTGTCTTGTGACTTCACTAGGACCTTTGACTTGAAACAACGTAATACCTTCCCCCAAAGACTAAAAAGTATGTTATTTAAAAAGTCACCCACTAATCAGTTCATTTCCTAAACCAACTAACGTTAACTTCATTCATTCCCAGCCAGTCGACACTTAATTCCACAGATCCACTTAGTTTGAATCAATCCGACAGCATCCAATGAAGCTGCGAGAGAGAACCCTGAAAAACGAATGTTACGTTAGTGAGTGCCAGTTAGAAAAAAAGATTGAAAAAAGATAATTCTAGTTCTGTTGTTAAAATTGAGTTACATTTAATGAAGAACGCATTCTGCCTTGTTTAGGACTCAAATTCAAAATTTAGGACTAGAGAGCAAAGACTTGAGACTTACTTGTGACTTGCAAATCAATGACTTGGTCCCACCTCTGCTCTTTGCTATATGTTTACTGATGTAAACAAACTATAAACTTCATCAGAAAACAAGTATCTTGGGTTTAGTTGTTGCAATTAAAGTATTTTATAATAGTCAAATAACATATTCTGACCGGGGATACACTTGGTTCGATTATTATAAAATTGTTCTGCTATTCAACTAGATCTGGTCCCATACAGGACCATATGGTGTGTTTATGCCATGTTGAAAAAGTGGACAACATGATGTTTGTAGCGAAATTTTATTAACATCCCCCCAATACTGGACTAAAGAGGTGGACTGTTATTTCCATCCTCAGAGCCCCACTGCTAGTGTGGCTCCTATACAGGTTAATAAAAGCTTGCTGACACAGAATACCCTTGGTTTAATTATGATATTACCGCAGCAGCCTGGGTTCGAATCCAGCCCCCATGTCATCCGCTTTCTCTCTCTCTCTCGCTGCCTTTCCTGCGACTTTCTACTGTCACTATCCAAATTAAGCGAAATACCAACTTAAAAAATAAATTAAAAACAAAAGTGTGTCTGGTAATGGCAAGAGAAGAAAAGCGTGAGCAATCCATTAGAGGGGCTTCCATCAGTCTGATGGGTGGGACGAAGCCAAGGTGCTGAATAAAACGCTCAGCCTCCTCCTCAGTATTCAGGCTGCATCGTCCCGCTCCAGGACCACGTTCACACTGCAGGCCTTCACGCTCTGCTCTCAACTGCTGCCCGCAGTGCTATCTGATTTCAGGATGGCGCTCCTATCTGCTGCAGGATGTAACCCATATCTGATAAAAATATGAACTGACAGCAATGTTGAAAAGATGCAGCGTGCTCAGGATGACAATAACAACAGATGTCAGATCAGATTTTGTGCCTACACTTCTTGTTTTCAGCACGTTTTGGGTGAAGGTGTTGACTGAAATAAAGCCAAGTCGGTGATTATGTTTCCTTACGCCTTGTTGGACATCATGCCAACAGAGCGTCATCCGGTTGACCGTTCGCTAAGGGCATTTGTACAATCATAGCTTAGGAGCTCTAACTAGGCCCAGCAGGCCTGTCAAGGTTTGGATTCCTCCACATGCTGAAGCAGTATGCATGGGGCTGTAGTAAGACTGATTTACAAAGAGTTTGTATGTTTTGTTTTCTATGCATTTGTCTCTGTATGCTTTAACGTAAGCTGACAACGTTAGCTGTCACCCAGTATTATTTGGCCAATTAACTGGCTTATTAAAATAACTCAACTTTAAAACAAATTACAGTTTTTGTTAGAAAAATCCACAGTCAGAAGAGGAACATTGAATGTGTGGGAACCATGATGCTACTTTATTAGGCTAACGTTAGCGTCTGTCCTGTTCTGTACTTGGTTTGGGGAAGTTCACACACACATCCAATATTTGTTTTTTCTGGTTTTAAAACAAGTTTTCCAACTATCTTATAGAATTAGCGTTAATTCTAACTAGCATCAGTCGTCATTTCAGCTGACAAAAAGGATATTTTTGGCTAGAAACAAGAATCTTGCTTTCGTTTATTTTTGCATGAATATGTTTATGAATGAAAAACTATAAATAAAGTATAAAAAAAACAAACAACTAATTGATTAATAAAGAAAATAATCTGCATAATCTGCATAAGTATGTGTATCACTGCTGATAGAAGAGTCCCAGGACTGCACAGCCTCAATAACATCTTCTACATCGTTTTACTGCAAAAAGAAAACTTCACCATTCAGGTGTGCGGCAGTAAACTGGCAGAAGCTTCCCATATTTAGTTTAGTGGTTGAGGGAGGAGGAGGAGAAGGAGGAGGAGGGAGGACACTGTGCCTGCCATACTTCCTTCTGGCCCGTATGCTCAGGTTAATCCTCTCTTTCTAGCTGCTCCATCTGCATCTTTGCTCGCCGGCTGGCATGCCTCGAAGACTCTGCGCATTAGCTCGGGGAGGGGAAACAGTTTTTTTTATACCTGGCTCAGGAGATTTCCAGCACTCAAACTGCAACTGTGGAGAGAAATGTGCCAGAACCTGCAGAGCTCTTCCAATACCTCCCTTTGTTGTTACCATGGCTGGGTAACTAGTTTCTGCCTCTCCTACTCTGTGACCAGTGAGAAACGTTAATAAAGAAACGTGGTACAGAAGCATGGCACTGTAGAAATATCACATGGGATGAAAATCAAACACGGACGAGGCGAGTGGCCCTTGGCAGTGTGTAGTGGAAAACACCAGACTACAGTGTCATCTTCTCCTAAGTAACATAATCGGCTTAGAAGGGTTGATGCTGAGGACTGGTGATGCTGCCTTGGACTACTGAACACACAAATGCTAACGAGGTGTGGCAGAGCATAGAGAGCTTATTAATAGATCTGAGCAGGGTGATCAAAATCAAGACGTTAATGAGAAAAATTTTCAGATATCGATCTATATTTTTAGATTTACTAAGCAAAACAAGCCAAATATTATCTAGTTACAGTTTCTTAAATGTCATTTTACATATCATTTTATATCAACATAAATATAATATCTTTGGGTTTTTTCGGTTGGGCTGGTTGGGTCTGAAGACTTGATATTTGTGATCTGGAAACTTTTAATGGGAATATCTTCTTTGACATTTTAAAGAGTGAGTAAATCAGTTGAGTAATCAAAATGATAATCAATAGTGGAAATAATAATTAGTTGCAGCCTTAAAGATTTCAAGTTCCATGCAGTGGATTGTGTTCCGCTTCAGTGCATTACAGCAGACTCTTTACACGCATATACAACTTCAATAATACAACTGAGGTTGTTTTTGAATTACAATTTCTATGCAATTATTAATTTGCATAAGAAAATTTGTGAAAAAAACCCCAAAATACTACAAATACCACAACAGCTTCCTGCAGGAAGTCACTGGTTTAAAGTTTTGCAAATTTGGCTGTCTCCTGTACATCCTGCATGCTACCTGTGGACTTTGATATGAGCCTCATGCCATAAGGGAAGTTCTCAGATTGTACATACAAACCTGCATGACAGGTTATCCTTTTATTACCTCAAATATGTATTCCTGATTGCTTCCTGTATTATCTCTAGTGGTGTATCTGAAGCTACCTATGCCTGTGTACATTAGGAACTACAACTGATAAATGCACTTCCCATGTGTACTGGCATTAAAAAATAATAATGTGCGAGATTAAAAACACAACATAAAGTGCACATACAGATTATGTTCACCTCCCTGATTTAAAAAAAAGACTCACAATAAACACGTGCAGATGCAGATGATTTAAAACCACAATGGTCTTGGTTACTTAAGGTTCTACCCCATTAAGTTATATTTGCCCATTGGTCTGTTAAACTAACAGCTCATCAGATGTTTCTAGATACAGAAACTGTATCAAAGCAGCAACATCTTTGTGACATGTTTACAGTGTCAAACCTCCAGGTAAAAGACAGACTGTCCAAGACAGATCCCTTCATTAAATCCAATTATTATTAAAGTGGGTTATTTAGACTAATGAGGTAATTTGTTAAGAGTGGCCTAATGGCATTGACCCAATAAACAAGGAAACACAACCCAGTCAACACTCCACTCCCAACTGTAGTGGTCTTGAGTTTTTGACGTTGAGCTAGGAGGTGAAAAGTCAGAGATGAGAAGTCGGATACAAGCACAAACCGTGGAACTGACATGAACTCTGACTCTTACTCAAAGGCTCCACAGCAGGGTGGATGAAGCTTTAATTATATCAAGTTAAATCCCACATCCTACTCGCTGCCCTGCTAGCCAAACACAGCATTTCCAATTACTCCATGTAAAAAAACAAAATGCATTTATTAACTATCTGACAATCATGAAGAGTGGTGGTGAGTGTTCACAAATAAGCATTCAGACTAGGCCTATCTTATTATTTTATTAGTAATTAATCTGCAGATTATTTCCTCGAGTAATCTATTAATACTGTCAGAAAATGTCAGAAAAAACTGAAAAATGCCCAAATTAAGCTATTCATATATATTGATGATGACTGTTTTGTACAACCAACAGTTTCTATCATGACTTTTCCACGTGAGGAGTACATGAGGGACATGAGATACAGATAGGAAATACATTTAATGTGGTCCAAAGTCCAACCAACAAAAACGTCATACATGTTTTAACAATCTCGCCTTTCTGCCTGTTGTCAAACTAAATCAGAGACTGCTTGACGTCCTTTAACGACGTAATAATACCTTCAATAAACCTTTAAAAAGTGGCAATTTCCAAAACCCGTACGATGTGTGTTCCATTAATATCTGAGAAAGATCTGCCCTATGTGTCCAAACTGATGTGTTTATGTCAGGGGAATCTGAGTAATAAAAGTCAGCATTTAAAAGGCCAAACACCTGCACAACCGAGACACAATGAGACACAAGAACATTGCACAGAGGGGGGACATTTGCCAAAACTTGAACACAAACATCCAGTGATTACGATAATGCATCCAAAGCCTTCACTGTGAGAGTCACCTGTTGCCCTAATGCTTGCATTAATTGCATTGTATTTTATGTTAAAAGGATGTGTGTGTGTGTGTATGTTGGGATTTAAAATACATTCTTAGTTAGTTAGTTATCTTCATTTTACAGGATTTTGGAGATAGCCGTTGTCTGAATAAATAATATATAATAATATCACATCCTCCACCTGACCTCAACCACAACAAATCCAAACATAGCCATCTTTAGCACGATGCTAAAAAACATGACCATATATGGGAAAGTGTGGCTTTAACCAGCCCACAGTAGCGTTTCAGTATTTGTCCTATCTAAACAAACAGCAGGGGACAGAAAAACAAACAAATTTAAATAGCAATGTCTTAATAATGCACCGCAATACAAGAGGAGTTTATGCCTATGTAAATATAAACCACAAACCAAACTGGGCCACTTTTACAATGCAGAAGACTATTTTCAGCATTCACTATTCAGAACTCCCTGAGACACTGCTTCTGTGCGGTGATAAATCTAATTAATTAGCATTTCCCAGTTTGAAGCTCTCTGGTGTTACTGGTTCTCCAGGATTCCTGTTCCAGTGTCAGTCCTGAGGAACCTCGGCAAACAATGTGGCGTGACTCTAATAAAACAAAGACACAAACATGACACCCTTTTACATTTTCGGCCTCTCCCACGAGACCTCAGGAGCACCGACGCCCTGAGCTCATAAATATCTTGCTCTCATCTGTTTGTCACATAGAAAGGGACAGTCGAGCTCGTATGAAGTCAGAGTCACGCTGAAGAGGTCAAATGTGCAGCTGAAGAAGAATTCTGTGAAGAAGAAGAAATCTGTGTTTTGGATTTGATTGTTATGAAAGTTATGATTTTAGATGCCTGTGAAGCAAATGTTCTCTATCATCAAATGTTTACCACCATAAAGTGAAGTATAGTTACGTCTGTTTAGGTAAACTGAAGAGCAGTTAAATGGTCCTAAAATCAAACTTACAGTATGTTTTCTTTTTGGATGACATTGCTATGGAAAATCACCACCATTTGACTTTTTTGCACTTTACCCAGACATTCGGAACATCCACGAATGCTTCTGAGGCACATAGGTCATCAGTACAGTACACATTTCCAAAAATATCCCAGCTGACTCGCTCACAAAAACCTAATTTACAAGCAGACACTTTAAGAGCTGACCTGTAGTTGGAGCTTTGGCACAGTCTTAATTGTAGATTGTGAATGGACTTCACTCTGCTGTATCACAGCCAACAATTCAGTGTGCCTGAATGTGCAATGCACATTAGCACACCGTTTAATCTTCTCCATACTTTGTATTCTACTCAATTTGTAGAAGCAATTCCCCTATTCCTCCTCTATTCAATCCAAGCCACGTGGAATCACAAGAAAGTGAAAGTGATGTGTTGAACTTCAAAACATGCCAACCTGCACTGATAAGAGCTCTGGTTTCAGAAGAATAAAACAGCAATCAACAATTCACTGCCTTCATCCCTTTTGTGTTTCATAGTGGGTTTTGTATCAAGACTGATACTGAAAATATATTTCTGTTTTTATAAATGAGTGGCCATTGATTAATGAATTAGAGGAACGTTGTGTGGTTATTGTCGGATTTTTTCCTGCATTGCTACTGAACTGTGCAATAACACTAACACGAATATCAATGAGGCAACCAGAGTATTTTTAAAAACACTCAACACATCTGTTCAGCTAACTCAAAAGTCTTCAAAGCTGTACTTTTTCTGTCATTCTCAGCTGAAATTGTTAGTAAATTATAAATGGTTGTCGACCAACAGAAGATTTGATTAATTGCTACGTGCATATTTCAACAAAAATGCCAGCTGGTTTGCATCTGGCTGTGCATTCTTCAAGTTAGAAATTCTTCTTTTTTGTAACTATATGAGCTGTGTTGTACAAATTAAGTTTCAGTGTTATGACTAGTGTTTTTTTCCATGTTAAATGTGCAGTCTCAGACCACTGAACTTCCTGATTACAAACAAGAGGATGTGAATCAAACAGGAAAGTGAAAAAAATAACAGCCCAAATTGTCTGACACTTGACGGCTTTAAATCTAATGTTTCTTTCTAAGCTGTTTCTTCTGTGGCTCAGCTTTCTTTGAGGAAAAAGTGTAATATTATATTATTGGGTATAACAAATAAACACACAGTTCTCATTAATCATTTTTCTCTGCATTATTCTTGTTCTTACTTTCTAAACTCGCATTCATTTTCCATTTTTCTTTTCTGCATCCAGTCAGCAACAATTTAATTTCCCACACAGAAGCCAATAAAACCTGCATCCAAAACTTTAATCATATGACACCTCATTCTGCCTTATCTGAGTCTTTCCTGTGTGACAATAAATTCACATATCTGATACGGCGGTTGAGCTGTTTACTGAGCTCTTCTTGCTGCCTGCACTAACAAGCTACGAGCTTCCATGTCTCCGAACCGCAGGAGGCAAATGGATTTCGACACAGAGATGGCGAGTGCGCAGATTGATCATGTTTGCCATTTGAATAACCAGCTTAGTGCGTGGTGAGAGTGCAGCGCACAGGGAGCACACTGTCACCATCTTATTATAAACACATAAAGGTCATTGCTTCTGTCGCTGCAACTCTGGTTCATCTGACACTTGATAAACTTTACTCAGTCTTTGCTCACCAACTGTTGATTTAAGGTCAACATTAAAGCAGCACTTTGGCAGCTTGCACGTTTCGTGACTCCAAGTGTCAGCAACTGTTTGGACAATGCAGACTTCAATACCTAGAAATCCTGTAACTAATTGATACTGCTATCCTTCAGAGGGAAAGACACCAGTGGATGTAACAGAGTCCAGTTCGCTCCAAGCTCAGGTTCAGATTGGTCACTCTCCGTGGGCATCCTACTGTGTTGTTTTGTTTGTTTTTGTCTCTGCTAGAATTTATTAATATGATGTGGGAGGATTTATGGGCCGGTGGCCACAGACCTATCAATAATTGTTTTTGGACCTTTTCAGGCCCAAACTGGTAGTGTCGACATTTGATAAGAGCTCCACAACAGCTTCATACTGAAGGAACTGTGTGATGTTAGATGATGATGATCCTTCACATATTTTATGGGACTCCACAAAAGGGACACAATATCATTTCCAAATAATATCCTTGAAAATGCATCTAAAATCCCAGAATTAATGAATATGCAAATTTACAAAGTTTTCCTGCTGGACACGACATGTCTTCTTTTTCACTATGAAGTCCATTCTCAGTGTATGCGTCTCTACAACACACTTGTATAAGTTGCATACTGGACCAGTCAAAGTTGGACTCAATGTTAAAAAGTGGAATTCATTCAGTGAAGTTCAGAGTTTTATTTCATCTTCTGACAACAAGGAGCAGCTTTAATTTTCTTTCTCTTATAAAGCACCTAAAGCTACTATTATTGTCTCAAACCAATGAACTTCCTTTTTGCAAACAAAAGGATGTGAATCAGACTGTAAAGTGAAAGAACTGCTATTCTGCACCCAGTTAAAATGTGCTACACCAGCAACTCAATCTCTCTGAGAGCAGCCACTGAAATCTCATTGAAGGCTTTTCAGACAGAGATATACTGTATGAAATGACACTGGTTTCCTCCATGTGGGACCTGAAAGTGTGACCAGCAAGCCCCCAAAAACTGTGATTGGCTATGAGGCGAGTTTGGAATTGTAGCCACACACGGAATTGCAACTTCCGGGAGCATCATGTTACACAAAAAGCATCTTTCCTCTCATACACAATCAATAGAAAAGGAGCTGCTGTAAAACGGTGTAAAATGACTTATTTCATCTGTTTAGTCCAATTTGGAAATTCTATAAAAGCAGTATTATCAAATTCTCTGTTATTTCTTTTTACCATTCATGTGTGTAGAGAACAAACAGGAAGTCAGTCTCAGGCATGCATGCAACTGGCTCCGCTTGAGTTTGACTCTACTGCTGCTCTGTAGGCCCAAAAACACACAAGTGTATCAACTCAGCAAAAATGTATATGTTGTAGTTATAAGTTAGACTAACAAGGAATATTTGGATTTAGCAAATCTGATAGCAAGGACTCCAACTCTTTTTTCCCTATCATAAAGGCGAATGTGACTGCAGCCCTTATTGAGGTCTACAAACGTAACTCTAAACTGGACCAAAAATACCCTAAAATTCAATGTACTCATCATTTGTGTTTTCATTGCATTTTTGCACAGGCTTTAATTTAATTTCTGAAATATCTGCAAAATAAAATGAATTAATGCTCGTTTACAGGACGATACAGGATGATGAAAATGTACTCAGGGCTACAACAAGTCTTGAGACTGATAGGACATGGAGCATTATGTTTTAAAATACTTAGAGATCCATGTCGAGGTTTGCTCAGTATCGTATTTCAAATTTGCCCTTTGAAAATCTTTTCCAGTACACCTTTAAGACATGTTCCTGCTATATTAGCTGGAGAAGAACTTCTTTAAATTCATACCAGCACTGCCAGACACTTTCTGACAGAATCTCTCTGACAACAGTCTGACAGAAACACTGCATTAAACAACTGACGTGTCTTATTTCTATGAAATCAGAAGTGCCCCGACTCCCAGACTTTAAAATGTTTATGCTCAGCAGGAGTGGATTATTGGTGCAAATAATGATGATGAAGTCCAGTCCAGTCAACTCATTTGTGAACAACCTCTTAATGTTTTGAAAGATTTGGATGAATTTCAAGTCAAGAAGTTATATGTATCTCTATCTTACACCTTTGACCTCCAAATTCAACAGTGCAGTCTTTTTTCTCCTCCATCTCACAGTTTGTAAGCAAGCCTCTGACATCTCAGTGAGCCACCGCAGTGCTTTCAATTCAGCCCTTTTTTAAAAAAAATTTACTCAAAAACAGCAACAGACACAAAAATAGCCGAGGCAGTTTTGACACTTTAAAAGACTGACCGGCTCTTTTGCGCTTCACAGAAACGACTTCAATAATAATGCCAGCAGTGGCTGTCATCTAAGACTCTGAGAATTTATCGGCAGAAATAAAGTACAGATGCAAGAGCAGACAGGTACACAAGCTTTGGAGATGCAATAAGGCAGGTGAGCATCAAATAAAATTACACTGCTGTCAAACCCAAGTGTCATTAGTCATAACTAATACCACAGGACAACACTCAATCACTGCCGAGTCCCAGCTGAGTGAGAGTTCACAGTTTAGCGAAGCACGGATTTACTCTTTTAAAATATTACCAGGACAAGATTTAGCATCATGGCTCATAATGCCATCCAAAAGATCATCAGAGACCAAGACAGCCATTTCGATATCCAGATTAGTCTGTCAATTTATTGGTGTTTGATTTTAATAATTAAAGACCAGCTCATCCGGCTCATCAAACTTGTTTCCAGCAGCACCAGGCAGCTATTTCTTACAAACAAGCTCTGACAAAGACCATTGTGCCCTACACATCACCAAATGGCAAAAACACAAAGTTAGCTGGTGAACATAGTGGAGCATTTAGCAGCTAAAGAGCCAGATATTATAGAGAGTTGGTGGACACCGATGTCTGCTTCATGTGTAAAAAGTGAAGTCCACCCATGCATTCTTGCAGATAAGTTGATAGGAGTTGGAATATGTAGTGATTTGTGGCACTAGTTTTTCAAACTATTGTACTGTAGCTGGTGAGATAAATGCTCCATGCTAGTGCCGGTCGCAACTGTCAAGTCAGCTGTTGGTTAGCAAAACTACAGTCCAAGTGTCAGCAAGACAGGAAGTTCACACAGTGTGTTCAGAAGATGTGTTTGTACCATTGACTGCTGTCAAGACAGTTTGATGTTGGTCAAATTTCCATCTCAAAGTTCACTAAAGTGGAACTCAGCAAAACACAGCAGCAATTATACTGAAATGAATCAATTTTTCTGTGATAATATATTTTTTTAACATTACTGAATGGGTCTACACTCACAGTGTATTTCAAGTATCTTCTACATTTATGTATAAATATGGCTGGTGGGAAAACTGCAAAGCAGCATGTAGCCTTTTTAATGTGTATAAATATAGATGGACCAATTGAATGTCATCTGAAAAGCTGTTTGGTGGCTTCAGGGAAGGACTGGACGAATAGTGAATTAAAGAAGCCGTTGTACCTTTGAGATGAGCTCGTCGTGGTTGGCCAGATGTGCCCGGCAGTGGATGCAGCTGTAGGTGCGGTGGCAAGATGGCAGGTAAGCCTGGAATGTCTTAGACTTGGTCATCTTCACCATGTCAGTGGGGCAGGGCTCCTCGCTGGTGTCAGGGCTGGCACTGGAAGAGTTGCAGCTCTGCTGAACTTGCTGACAGAAGAAACACTGGAAGATGCAAGCAAAAGCCGTCGTTGTTGTGGAGTGGGTGTGTGGCACGCTCCACACAGACACCACAAGAGAAAATCAAACCTGCAGGGCGAAAAGGAAAAGAGGGGCTGCGGTGAGGGACACGCGTTCCATACTTCCTATTTTTAGAGCTCATGATCTTGATTGCATTTCCAATATAAGCGCAGCTCATTTGCTCAAGCAATCATCTGATTACAATAATCTATTATGTGATTACAATCGCATGTTGTTGCCGACCAACATGGCTGCATGCTGATGTAATTTAATATGACCCGTCAAACAAACCCTTGTTTATGTAAAGCCCCGTAACATGTCTCACTTGGTCACAAGCTATTTTATTATTCGGTTTATATTACAGCAGCGCGTCCTTATTTGTTCTGTCCCACTGGGCCGATAGATGTAGGAGGAGATTATTGTAGCTTCAGGGATAAGAGTTAGGTGTTTTTGTTTGTTTGCCTGTCAGGAAAATTATGTAATCATTCATAGAATCCTTCAAAAGGACAACATGTGTATTACTGACATTTATCTTACACGCTTTATTTTAACTGCAAAAAGAGTTGTTTTGTTGAGTTTAGTGTGGCAATTATAGTTTCAATTAATGTCCACTAGCTCTGTTTTAATTATATATCCTACGTAAAATATTCAAATTTTATCATTATGTTGATTCACAAGTATTATTGCGTTAAATATCATTTTGAACTGTAGATAATTGTGGACTAGTAGCGACACTAACTCCTGTCAGTCAAAATAAAGAGGAAATACTACATAGTGATCAGTCTTTGTAGCAATTAAATATGTTTTTATAACTTGTTTTATTTAGACTAAGCTATTAACTAATGTGCCAGCTTCAGCCAAATTATCATCTGCAAATAGTTGGCATGCTGATGTTAAAGGATAATTCTGGTTTATTTTAACTGGTTTTGCCACATATAAGATATTGTACTCCCCATGTAAACTGCTAAAATCTGGGAATGTGGTAACATTTAAGAGGATTATGTCTTAATGAATCCCCCTCTGAGTAATCCTTTTTATTTTTAAGTTTCAAGACTATAAAAGTCTTCATACTCAATCAAACTGGGATCACTATAAATAATATAATTATATAATTATAACTATAATTATAATCTTCCCTTGTTCTAACATAAAATGTGATACAAGTTAAAATATTCTATTCCCTCCTTTTGCTGGGGGCCCCTGTTGGTCCCTGGACCCCAGCATTAAAACCAATCAGACAGGTAGTCGACAAGCCAACAGCTGAGCCAGATTATCCAAACAGCATTGCGTGGAGGTAGAACTGAAAGTGTGAGGATCTGAAATGTTGGTAATAAGCCTCTATTGCAGAAAAGCAGTAAGCACAGTAGATCAAAGCTGAACCAGGAAGTCAGTCTGTAAACTCTAACACATTTTTACAACAGACAGGGTAACCATTTTACAGTGTGCCTTCATTTTCCTTCACAAATAAGTCTGCCTAACCTTGGGTTTGTTTACAATCTGTCGGATCGTCTGACTGCTCCTGTTTCTTGCTCCTTTGGACTTCTTATTAGTGACTCGTTCCCAGATCTCAGCAGTTACTTAGGTGAGTGCAACGTAATCAGGAACAAAAGAAACCATGGCCAAAACTACGAAAAATATGAGCCCGGTTTAAAACAAACAAACAAACAAACAAAGAGGGCAAGACAAAAAAAAAAGCACACACAGCAGGACACAGCGTGAAAAACATATCTCCAAACAGAAGCTTTATCATGTTTTCACGGCTGAGATGAATTCAGCATGCCGGCAGGAGATTCAGCTCTACAGAAACAAACGCATACCAGTTCAGTTCATACGCAGGACACACTAGAATAGCCGATGAGACAATGTAGCCAAGACACAATGAACGTGTGACCTTTCAAAAAGAGACTCAGATTGACAAAAACATCTCTGCAGGTGTACAACGCCAAATATTCACCAGAATGGAGACCTGCTCCACCTCTTACTGTACTGCTGTCTGGACTTTGGTGTGGCAAGAATTTGGATTCCGGCTGACCAGATATGACGTTATTGCTGACACAAGCACAAAAATATGCATATTCAATCTTTCAAAAAGCCAATTCAAAAGCTAATTCATTTCCTCAAAAGAAATGCCACACTCTAAAAAAAATACCTAATATATCATTCACATCGTCAAACAGACCAATTTTGTTTTATATTCTTCATTTCTATTCAAATAAACCCTTTTCTCTGCCTCTTTTTCACGCTGCTGCCTTGGTCTCTGTGCTGCCTGCTGCCTTTTATGACCCTTTTATTTATCTTGTCTACTGAATTATCATTATTAATAGTTATGTTTGTGTGTTTGGGTCCGTGGTTTACAGCGAGCAGGAACTAAAAGGCTCAGCTGTCAAAGGGAATATTTTACACAAGCGTTGCTCCTATAAACATTTCTGTCTGTGTTCAGAGATGATGGCTATTTGGTGTCTTTAAGTGGACACTGAGGTTTGAGGTTACAGAGGTTTGGAATGAATATGCCTCTTACTAGTTTACTTTTCTCCGGTTTCTTACTGTTACGCTGTGTTGTGTCTTGTTTATTGATCATTCTTTCATTTCTATGCGAAGCACTTTGTATAGCAATCTTGTCCAAAAGGCACCGTGGAAATGAAGTTTATTTTCATTTGATAAGCTGTGATTCAAACACATTCAGCTCCAGTCACAGTTCACCAGCACTGCAGACTGTGATGGAGAGTAATTGAGCACATGCACTAAAGTATTACACTTAAGTGTATTAGTATTCATGTTTTACTGACTATTATCTATTTTGTTTGTTTGTCCTTTTATCTGTTTTATAATTGCATCGTTATGATTTTTTAATTTTTTAATTTAACTTAGTCTCTAATTATTCCAACTGTTTACATTTGTCCCTGTCTTATAATCAGCTTTTCAGTCATCTGTAAAGCCCTTTGAACAGCACTTTTCTTTAGGAAAGTATCATTGATTTATTGGCCACTTGGGAGCAGCAGAACAAGCTACAGGCACAAAATCTGACATATTATGGGTTTATAAAGTTATTATTGTGTGAGTGTTAGCCAACAGTTGCTTATCATCCAGCCGACACAGAGCAACACTGAATGAAAAGTTAAGAATTTGAAAAGTCCTTCCTATGTTCTTACTAGCTAGATTCAAACTAGTGATTTAAAACTTAATAGCTAGTAAAGAATTTGAAAATTGGTTGCTAGGAAACATCTGCTTAGCGCTGTCTACTCAGAATAACTTTCAATAATCATGGTTTCAGTGGTACAAAAGACCTTTTTTTTAAATGCCTAAACCCAAACAAACTGGAATTGGAGGATGTGTAGATAAAAATGTCTCTTTCTTAGGTAAAACACAGTGATTCTTATTTTCAGGTGAGTATACGCTGATGAAAATATACTGATGAATACTACACTCTATTTCTGCCATATACTGCCAGTAAATCCCCCTCTTCCTACACACTGGACCTTTAAATGAAGGCTGTGAATACTTTTTTCCACCACTGAAGGCAAGTGAATGGCTGCACTGTTCTCATGGACCACCTGTCAGTCAAACAGCGTAGGCGGGACTATGACATCTTGTGTATTTTGTTGTTGATAAAAATTAGACGGCCTATAGGTGGTGCCATTTATCTGCTCAACCACAGTGGCTTTCACTTCATATATTTACTAGAAAAATATATTATGAAACATGCTTTATGTGCAGTGGGGGGGGGGGGGTCTGTTTTTCCCCAGAAAGAAAAACCAGACACAGACGACAGTAGACAGTATTAGAAAGAGAGTGAAAAAGAAACTTATTTATTTATGCTACTGTATGATTCTCAAGTAAATTATACTCCATAGTCAGCCATATTTTGTAACCTGATACTTCTTTTGAAAGAGAATGTGTAAGTTATAACAAAAGACAAGTGTGAGGGGGTTTATTCTAATCTTTTGATTCATAATCTAAGTGTTGAAACTCATTTAAAATGAACTACCTGTTGTCCTTTAACATTGTGTACCACAGCCAACAGGCTCAACCAGCAACAAGGCATAACAAAGGTTGCGCCTTGTTAAAAAACACAATAACCCTGCTGCATCCCTGAGAGTGAACACACAATGAGAACGAGCTTCAGCGGCTCTAGAAGTTTCCAGTTGAGCTCAACGTGCAGCAACAGGAAGAGCAGCGCCGAGACAGGAGCCAGCAGCCAGACGACAAAACAAAGAAGCTTCCGCAACTCAACAGGAAGCAGCCGTGACGTGAAGCATGGCTGCTCTGCAAACACACACACATAAACACACACAGACACACACACACACTTACACGTCTGGGAAGGTACAGAAGCCCAGTTCAGAACCCAGCGCCTCCAGACAACCATATTTACATACATACTGTATAATCTGCACAGGTGCTTGAGGCATAATCCCTGCATGAAAAGGACAAAATCCCCTTTATGAATTAGCCCAGTTTAACCTCGGTGGCACGTGCATGGGGAAAAGGTAAACACACAAACACACACAAACAAACACACATAGAAACCAGAGCTTTATAAGTGTGTCACACTGGAGCATCCTCGCCATCACTGATTAAATTAGCTTTGTGCAGTAGAGGAAGAGTTGTCTCTCACATACACAGACAACAGCATGCTGTTATTTGCATTTAGACAACCCCCCCCCCTTCCAACACACACACACACACACACACACACACACACACACACACACACTGACAGCATGACATGACGCACACACCTTGCTTTTTTCTTCAAAAATGCCAAATAAGGACAAGTGGGGAGCTGTTTGTTTGTTTGTTTTGGTCCCCTGTGAAGCCAAGTTGCTGACTTGAGGGTATCTTGAGGGTTGACAGCACATGGTCTTATTTGTGTTGACTTTTTATGATGTTACTTAAGCATTTTCTGTATTTTCACGTCAACACAACAGCTGAGAAATACTTTAAAATGAAGCCTTTAATCTTCAAAATCATCAAATCATTTGCTGGCACTAGAATCTGTGTCTCTTTTGTTTCAGCCTTCATCAGTACGTGGAGACGGGTTATTCTGTTTGTTCTTAAGGATAAACAAAAAGGAGAACTACAAAAAAAAAAAAAAGAGAGAGAGAGAGAGAGACATGAGTTGAGACGACAGGTAACACCAGCAGGAACAGCTGATAGTCAAACTGAGCAAAGTGAAAACAAAGAGGCAGCACAGTGTGCGTCTCTGGTAACCAGTAACAGGAAGAGTGTCCAGACAAAAGACTCCACTCAATGTAACCAAAAAAAGCAACACATCTCCGACACAACATGCGCTCTAACATCCTCAATAAGTTCATCTTGACATTACAGCCTTCTGCAACCTCCCTCCGTCCATCTATTTTCCTCCATCTCATCTTCTAAATGTGTTTACCCCCCCCAACAAAGAGCACGACGCCAGCTCAAGTGCAACAGTGTCGCTGTGCTGGCTGGTTTGTATTGTTTTGTTTTTTTCCGAGCCTGATGCAGTCTGTGAATCCAGCACGACACCAGAACAGTGTTTGCTGCTTCTCTTTCAGCTTTTTTTCCTCCTTTTTTTTTTTTTTTTTGTTTCTTTCCTGAGGTAAACATTGCCCTGCTGCTGTACTCACCACCTGGATCAGATCTGAGCAAAACGCAGCTTGGTGGAAAACTGCTTGCTGGAGAAAGAGAGAGATGTTTTGTTGAGAGATTTTTTTTTTTTTAAGAGTTAAATAAATGATTGTCGTCGTCCCAGGCTCTGGTCCATGGGTGCTGCTGCCAGATGGGAACTTATTGTTGAGTCCTTTGGGTGCTGACGGATCTCATTTTTCCCAACACGGGCTTTTGTTGTGTCTTTTGTGTGCGTAATGGACTGGACTGGTTACTTTGGTACGGAAACGTCACCACGTGGGAGGGAGATGGAGCTGGGATTGACAGCCGGGCTGGCCCATAGGTGGCTGCGATGCATTCAAGCTCCCGTGGGAAAGATGGAAACCAGGTCGAAAGTAGTATTCAGGTGGAAATAACGTTAATTTCACATCTTATTTGTAGTTCATTTAGTATTGTGTATGTACTTACGCATTTTCTACTAGACCTACACAATTGTCTGTTCTTTCTGTTCTTTGACTTTCTTCTAGCTGCTGACACTTCAGTTTCCCAGCACATGATAAATAAACTTCATCTCATCTTAAAGTGAATCCTATTGTAAATAGCTCAATTTACTCCAACTTCATTTGGTTGTTTTTGTTTATAGTTTTGCTCAGTTAATAGTGCTGCTTTTGTATGGGATCTATAAATAGATCATTTCGAGGGCCCTCCCCCCATATGTGTTTCAAGTTGTTGACTTTGGCAACTGAAGCCCAACTTTTTCTCCAGTGGAGGTCAAGATATTTTGGACGTGTTTGTTGCCTGGAAAATGTATTAGCCTGCTGTTAAACATGACCTCAAACGCATCACACGTAAAGTGTCTGTGCCTAACAAAGTTGAGGATTATTCATCAGAAGCAACAACTTACATATTTCAGTTTCAGAAAAATGAAGTTATTGTTTTGTTATTGCTGGAAGAGATTATTTCCCATGCGGCCTGAACGCGCCACCGCTGGGAGGAGAGAGCGCGCAGATACCCGGATGTGTAAATAAATACAAGATGAGAATATGAATCTGACTCCTTTTCATTTTTCTGATATGAAAAATAGAAATTCTTGTTTGTCGTGCTTAGTTTTCCACCTGCAGCTGTCTGTTGTTATTAATTAAACACAGAGTCACATTTGGTTTCTGCAGCTGATATTTCCGACACATTTACCCCTCAAATTGCATGAGAAATGATTCCCAGATAATCCGCCTGTGCACTGTTTAAATGGCATTGTGGCTGAAAATCCTTTAAGATAAAAGGACCCTGACCTGATTTATAAGGATGTCAAACACGGCAAAGCATGCAATCTGCTATCATCATGACACCATATGAGAACAGAAACACCAGCAAGCAGAGGAAGGTCAGCTGAGCAGCATAGAAACACTACAAGAATATTATAGGATGAGTTTTCCTGAAAAACAGTCAAACAGTTCTCTGAGGTTTTGCGCCAAAACAAGCCTCTCCCCATTTGTTCATTTTAGAAACAGATCAATAGATTCCTCGAGTGTTTCTTTTTTTTAAGCTTAGACATATGATACTGAGCAGCAGTTCTTATTTTATAGATATACATATAGGAATAAAAACAAACAGCAGTAGACCGCCCCCACCTCTACCCCCACCTCCTCCTCCTCCTTCTGCTGTTTATGTGTCAGTAGGCTACTGCATCATCCGGACATTGAACAGGTTCACTGCATACATATATATATATATATGCCATAGATAACAACATTAAATATAATATAAAATCACACATTAATCTGGTTCCTATACCCCCAAACCAAAGCCCCCCCCGACCCTTGCTGTCCTGACGTCGAGGACGCGCGTCAACAACAATTCATGGTCTCATTCATGTTTACTGCATTTCATTAGAAAACAAACAAAAACAACAAACACATTAGACAAAACATTGACAACGCAGCAGGGGTCCCGTTGTGCTGCGATACAGTGAAGCCCTCAAATGTGTGTGCATGTAAACACAACACCGCAAACTGCAGCTTCCCTCCGAGGTGCAGGCTGTGCGCGCGTGAGCGTTATGAAATCCATCCTTTCACTGTGTTTTTGTCCCCTGTTCACGTGGCATCATAAGCCCCCCTCCCACACACACACACACACACACACACACACACACACACACACACACACACACACACACACACACAAAAACTGACCCGAGATCTGCAGCCAAAAGAGGCGCACAGACGACGACGGCGATCATAACGGAGATAGCGCAAACCATCAGCTGAAAGGAGCTGCATGTCGGGGGCTTTTGCCTTTTAATGAAACTCGAAGATCAAATTGCAAAACGTGTGTCATTAAAGAGGAATTGTAACCCTATATTTAACGTGAGCTGGTTCTTATAGGTCTACAATTGTAGAAATCCTACAGAGGAAGAGGGAATCCAAACACATCTTAAAGCACGATATAAATAGCACACTTTAAGTTTCTAGAGGAATATTACAGACTGTTATACGAGATTATTAGCCTTCTTGAATAGGTTATTAAAGTGCTCTTCATGCATTGCATACTTTAATGGATCTGCAAGCATCCCAAAACATAAGAAGCCTAATCCCATCATGAATTTAAGCACGATATAAATAGACCACGAAAAAACTAGGAATCCCTCGGTGCAACAGGAAGCAAACATAAAAACATCATAAAGTAGGGTTGTTATAACACACTCACCAAACAGACACACACTTTAAAAAAGCAGTTTTTACTAACACACTCGTGTCCTCCAGCAGGTCACTTGCTCTCCACTCACCCCAAAAACACTTCGCCTTCCCCCCATCGGAAAAACCAAAACAACCCGGAGAAGGAATCTGTTTTCTCCGCTGGAGCTGCAGGAAGTGTTGATATTAGGAAAAAAAAAAAAAGAAGAAAATAAAAACAAGACACCTTCACCGTCCCATAAAGGTAGCAGCAGCTTGTCTAGGTCGGGCCGAGTGCCATTCAAAAAAAAGTCTCAAAAAACATCAAATCTCCTTGGAGGATCTTCACTGCGTTCATAAACCATAGACTATCTGCGCTAAACCGTGAGATCTGCGGGATATCTCCGTGGGTCCGGTTCGAGTACAGTCCCCTCCGTGAGGTGGGTCAGAGTGTGTGCATGTTGGAGCAGCTTGCAGCTTTTCAAAGGCTTTTAACCTCTATACCTTTAGCTCTCCGACATCAGCGGCAGGACAGGCCGAGCTGTCCCGTCTGCGGCCTTATTTATACTGAAATCCTAATTAGCTGTGTGATGCGCAGCGCGCTTTGAATAATGCACAAACACATTCACCAGCTCGGATCTGCCGCACGACACTGTCCGGTCGGTTTAAAAATCTTTCTCTCCTCGTTGGGATGAGTTGTGAGAGCTGATTTAGGTCTGAAAACATAGACAAAAAGTGGAGAAAAAGCGGTGTTTTATTTCCACCTAACAGTGCTGCCTTCGAGTGCTTCTGGAAAGACGAGTGTTAAGAATGGAGCGCCCAAGAACAACAACGTGGACATTATTATAAGACATTATTATCGTCCCACAGAAAATGGAGTTTAAAGCCAACACGAATCACTGGAATACATCAAACAGCAAGCAACTCAATTATTAAACTATTCCAAATGCATTCAATCACTTGACATAAAATGACAAAATATTTCCACATAAGGCACAACTTACTTGTTTTTGCAGCTTTCGGCCACATCTGGATATCTTCCTCTGTGGATCCAGTTGTTCAGTTGTCATTGAGGTGGTTTAGTTTGGTTTTTATAGACAGGAAGCATTCAACAAGGAACAAAAACATTTACCACAATAACTCTCTACACAGTTTGTTTGCAGTTTCTCAGTTTTCCAGGTTGAAAAGTATCGATTTTTTCGTCGTAGGGCTATTTTAAGCTTTAAAGCAAGTTTGGAAACTTGAAATACGATTGGTCACGACATCACGTGGATTTATTTATTTATTTTTCCCAGGGGGTGAAGGCAGAAATCATGGACGCCATGTCAACAGCTGATGCACTGTTTAATAAGTATATAATTACCACTTTCTTATGTTTGTTTTCGCTGTTGAGCTTTTACAGCCTCAAAAAGATTTAAGACAAAGTCTGCTGGATGCCATTCAGCTGCTACCTTCGACCGAAACAACCAAAAGCACATGTATTCATCTTTCACAGATTTTCAAAAATGTTGATCTTTGCAGAGGTACGTGAAGGCAGCAGTAACCTAGCTACACAGCCGGTTCTACAAATAGCGTCCAATCAGTGAGAAGAAGAATCTCCGCCTGACCAATCCGCGGCGACGGAGGGCGGGGCTAGAGGTCCTCAGCCAATCAACCGGAGGCCAGACTCTGGACAGCGCGCTGCCGTGGCTCAGGGTTGTTTTTGGCTGTGCGCGCCACCGACACAGACGCGTGCCAAAATCTAATACCCCATGGCGCGCATGCGTGACTGCATTGCAAGCACGTGGTCAAGAAGCGCAAGTAAACAAACCCCCTCAAAATCAATACCGTTGATTGACGTTTTAATACTGGTGTTTACTGTAGTTTAATCATATATATTTATGTCATGGTTAATATATTTATATTTTATAAATCATATTTTATAAAACAGTTGAATTAATTATATTAAGTTGACTTAAAAAAATGTTTTTAAATCTAATTTTGATGTTTCCTTTTTATCCACTTTGTTTGTATTTATTTTGATTCATTATAATGGATTTGTGAAGCACATATTTTGTATTAATGTAGATTTAATAGGTTGATAAATGTATATCAACCCTTCATTTAAAAAGGAGATGTTTAGATTACTGCAGTGTAACTCATCCTTTATTCTGACAGGATCACGTTCACATTCATTTGAACTTTTAAAAATTAATAGAGTTTTCTGGCCTGTACAAAAATGAACGACATTAATTTATGAATCAAATTGCTGAGTGGACAGAGGAGAGACTGCAGTAGATGTTATCAGACAGTACGACAGCGCCCCCTAAAGGACACTGTGGCATTAAGCGCCTACGATTCAGTGAGAGTGACACTTTCCAATCTGTTGAACATGAGGAGTTGTTCCTTCTTCGGTCGGACATTATTGCGTCTATTATGCATTTCTGTTTACACTAGCTTTAAAACAAAAAATCCTTGCTGATTCCTCTTCATTCATTTCCCCTGCACCGTATATGATTTAAAACAGATATTTAAAAAAAAACTTGTATTTTCTTTTAATTTAATTGAATACATTTAAAACTTAAATTTAAAGTTTAAAGGACACATTATAAACCTCTATGACCAATAAACCAAGTACAATTCTTAAACTACTGTACTCAAGTATTTCCATTTGATGCTACTCTATACTTCTAGTCCACTACATTTCAGAGACAAATACTGAACGTTTTCCTCCACATTCATTTATTAACTTTAGTTTCTAGTTACTTTGCAGACTCAGATTAAAAAAGGGTTTGGGGAAGTTATTTGCATACATTTTAAGGAATATTTCTACATTTGGGAAATACACTCAATGGCTTTTTTTTTGTCATAATGTGGTTGAGATCGATACCACTCTAGTATCTATATAGTATTTTGCTAGCTTTGGACAGAGCCACGCTGGCTGTTTCTCCCTACTTCCAGTCTTTTTAGTAAGCTGCAGGCTGCAGCTACATGTTAGGCATACAGACCATAGACTGCGTACAGGCGTGAGAATGAAATGGATCTTCTCATCTAACACGACTGCAAGATGAAAAGTGGCAAACAATAGCAGCCACACTTCATGTTTTTGGAGTAATACACCATTTTTATTTAGAATGTTCACTCTTCTCATAAAACACATTTAATTGTATATCGTGTTGCTCCAAGAAACTTTTATTTTGCAATTCTCTATGTAATGATAGATGTTAACAGCAGGTAAAGAAGTCGTCTCTAATGCTTCTGAAATCTGGGTCGTGTTTTCCTGGACTCTCACAAAGAGACTTCACAGAGATGTTAATGAAGGTACAGTGTTTTTAATGAATGTCTATTTAAATGTAATGGCAGAGTTGCAAAAAAAAAGAAAAGAAAAAAGAAACATTAAAAAACAGATTTCAAAGTGGCAGTCAGTCTTTAATAATAGCAAAGAAATGCTTCGTTCAAGTCAAATCCTTCACACGACAGCAAAATAAAACTGACCGATCAACTCAAACAATTTCTATGGCAGGTCAAACAGGAGCCTTTAAAATACAACCAAGAATCTTATTTTTTTTTTTTCCTCTTTCAGAAATGTTAACTACACAATTAAAGGTTTATACTGATCAAAACATACAGAGTGAAGTATTTCCACTGGAGACAACTCAAACAAGATTAGTGTCTGATAGAAACATAACATTCATTTTACAATAAAAATATCTGCACAAAAACAAAAAAATAGGCTCAAGGAAAAAGGGTAACGCAAAAATATAAATGTTTGCTTTTCATCTTTTCAATACAGTCACAAATCACACAGCTGTGGCAACAAATCTTTTTTTAAATTTACATAACTGAAAGATAAGGATACCCACCCGTGATCCCTCCCATCCCTTGACTTGATTGTGTTCATTTTTAAGAGCATATACTGCGATTACAACGGATTCCCGACTAAACAAAAGCTGCACATCAAATCTTGGATATCAAGACTATCAAAAAAGGCACAAACAGACAGGTTGCACAAAGAACTCAGCAGAAGCTTTTTTTTATACAACTAATCCCAGTAAGGTTTCCAGTGCCCTTAATGTTCTAACTAAACCCCCCAAAAAGACTATCTACAGGTAAGTCAAGTCCCGGCAGGCACCTCGGATTACAAGTCCCATCCCAACTACTGTAGAAGCAAGTGCATTTAATAATCGTGTGACAGATGGGTGTACACAGCGGGTGTGAGGAGTACTGGGACAGACGAGTCTTTACCTCACGTTAAACGTCTGCTCAGGTGAAATTTGTGAGTGCAAAAAACTGTCATTTCTGCAATGAAGTTTTGGTCATAAACATTTTTCTTTTTTTTTCCAAATGTAATCAGATAAGTTAAATCTCTGTCGACAGAACCAACAAAACCATTTTTGGGGGTGAAGAGAGGGAACTCTCATCAAAAGTGTAATTTTTCTAATATAACTTTGTATAACTTTCTGGTCATTTTTTTCTGGTAGCACCTTCTTTTTACAGTTCTGTTATCTCCTAATATTTCTACATCGTTAATAATTTTGATAGGGTTCACTGTTTAAGACATGTATCACAGTAAGATTCTAAATATTTGCTATTTTACTCTCTTTCATATCATTGTTAACTTAGTATCTCTGTGTTTTTGGACTGTTGGTGGGATAAAAAAAGATTATCTGAAAGCTCTGGGAACTTTTTCTTTAGACCATACAATTTATCCCAAAAAGAATCCATTAATTAAAACGATGATGGAAATAATCATTGTAGCCCTACTAAACACTGTCAATGGTTAACCTGTAGTTAGTACCATATTACATAATTTACCTAGGAATATTAAGAATTTACAGACCTGTAAAATATTCCACAAGACACATTTGTTGCAGGCTAGTTATCTTACTTGATTACAGAATAATATGTATTGATCAGCAATTTAACAACATCTGAAAGTCTTGCTTTACATCCAGTGCTTTTAACTTCTAATCTGGCTGCAGTGATGTAGGAGTGTACTCCAGGGTGTGTCAGTACGTCGTGACATCGCTGTTGGGCGTGGTCAGAGGTGCAACAGACTGACTGACTGACTGATTATGGCTTGAGTGAATTTCAGCAGAGCGTTAGCATCCTCTCTTAGCCCCTACTTTTCCCCTCAGTTTCAGTCTGACATTATTCAGCCAGAAGAAAAGAAAAACACGAAGTAAAACTGTGGTTCTTTGGCTCTGTCCACTGGGATTTAATTCGACCGGAGCAGCTCTGCCCTCAGAAATGCTCAACTCAAACTTGCTTTTTGACATGTATGCAAATGTAAATACCAATCAAAAGTTGAGTTTAGCTTCGACAGAAAGGTAAAAATCATGAGTTTACAGCTCGTCTAATACTTTTGTCACAGATCACATACATCGTTGTCGTCATTGGAACGAATAAAAATAAAAATAAAAATAAAAATCTGCCAAAGCAGCTTGATACTCCTGAAATGGTCTAATTTTAGGTTGAAGCCTCTGAAGCCTCTAATGTATCACTTTAAGTGCCAGTGGAGAAAGATTCTTGAAGAATTCATTCAGGTAAGATTTTGCCTTCTGATTAATCTGCTTTGAGATGCTTTAGTGTTTTAAATAATACTACTTTGTTTCATTCATTAGGTCACTCACACATTATCAAATGAGCTTTTCTTTTGAAGTTGCAGTACTGTAACCGAACAGAAAAGGCTAGGTGTAATATAACTGAGGCCCACTTGTAAACAAACAGAAAAGATAGCCGTTAGACGGTGCAGTGATACTGAACTAAAATGACACGGTTGGTTGATGAAGCCTCGGTGCTTCTGGCTTGTTTTTTTCTCAAAGTTTGCACAAATATAATCTTTAAAGTCATAATTCCTTTTGCTTGAAATAGAGTCTCATAGAGAGTGAATTAAACAGTCTTAAATCAGTGGTTACTGACAAGAAGTGAAAATATGGTACTTTTTAAAAATTCTACTGCAGCTGTCTGCTGGTACTGACACTGCCAACTATCATCGGCGTGATAATGTGCAATTTGTAGCAAAAAATGTTCCAAAGGATGTAAAGTAAAACATGATCTGTTACATTTGAGTATTATTTCAACTGCATCACGCCTGGATCCCATTTCTCAGGCCCAGGAAAAAACATGTTTGGTGTTTTTTGTGATATAAATACAGATATATGGTTATTCTCCTATTTGCAACCATAACAAGACCTCTTAGCATGCAGATGGAGTTTGGCTAAAAACAAGGAGATCGAAGTCTGTAGACTTTAACACCAATGGAGACAAAATGAAAACAGACGAAGAGAATGCTGAAGCAAAAGAAAGAAACAGGACAAAAAGCACCATGTGATTGGGAAGTGTGATATACCACAAAAAGGTAGAACAGAAAGAGCCTGAGCACTCTCCCAGCGGATCTGCCCAGTTTGTGTGGCACTTAACATCATCGTCTTTGTATACAGAGCTTATAACAGTCATGCAAAGGGCACAGTATTATTCTAACAAGGCGAAAGAGAGATTAACAGAGACTGAAGTAGAAAAAGAAAAACATGAAACAGGACGAAAAGGGAGGCATGACAACATCTCCTCCACATGAAACGAGTGGTGATAACTGAATTCTTGTCCTGACGCAGTAAATTTTTCCCCCATATGAAAAATATCATACTGTACATACAGACTTGTATGAAATAAACAGACTTTTCCTTTAGTTTCTCATGGCTAAGGCAGAAATTGATGGCGAAAACTGTTCAATGCACCTGTAATTTGGTGCATTCATACACAACCTGACATCTTACTGAAGCCAATGAGAAATGAAAACGGGCATTTTTAGTTTTTAATTAAAAGAAAAAAAAAAAAAGATTATAAATGTATCTGATTCATCTTCTATAGTCACCCTTGCAATTGAAATATTCTTAAGACTCTTTGGGCTATATATATATATATATATATATATATATTATATATTTATATATATTTGCATTTGGGACTATGCGCGTGTGTGTGCATTTGGGTGTGTGTGTGTGTGTGTGTGTGTGTGTGTGTGTGTGTGTGTGTTAAGGAAATACAAGGTCTTTGTTAAAATATAGATCCTCATCAACACCAAGTGATGGCTTGTGGCCTGCAAAGTCTCTGGCTGATTATGTGATTTCATTGCATAAATCAGTTTATTTAATTCAGGTTTTTCTTTTTTCAAAAGAGATAAAGAGAGAAAAAAAGAGAGATAGAGATCAAGGTGTCCCTTGTAACAGTGCGACAAAAGGTTAGAAAATTCAAAAGACCTTTATGATGGATGATTCTTAAAAGTAATCTACCATTGTTTGTGCAATGTAGGCAGAGTTATAACCACGACAGCTGCACCCAAAAACACAACAGCTAGTCTATCACTGTCATTCAACTGGACATAAAAGGTCTTGAATAGGAAATAGCCAGAGCCAAACGCCTTTTGAGACACACAAAAAAAATTGTTTATCTTGGCTTAAAACACAAAATCACCCCCAAACCATAAACTGTGATGTGACCCCCCCTCCCCCTCGCCTCAGAGAGAGAGAAAAAAAAAGGGTAATAGAAAGAAAGATAGAGGATGATTGATTGATTGATTGATTGATTGATTGATTCCTGACGCCATTCCTGAGCAAAGTGGACTTGACGAGTGAGACCCAAGGAATCCAGGTGATGTGGTCAACAGGAGAGGAAAATAAAAAAACAAAACCAAAAAAACCATCACAGCAACAGTGTGGAGGCGAGGAGGAGCAGTGGCAATGCAGAAGCCAGTCCACAGAATCATCTGGGGGGGGAGAAAAAACAGTGACTGTGTGATGAGCTGTCACATATTTGATTTCCTCTTTATTTGAAGTAATAATTAACTGCACAAACATATAAATGTGTATTCTGCTTTAATGTATCATTGGATGACATAACACCTGTAGCAGGCAGGGTTGCCAATAGTCATTTGCATTTTTGATCCAGTTCCAAGTTGGTAAAACAACAAAATGATTCAGTACCAAGCTGCTGAACCCCCAATACTAACATGAGGTTAATGAAAAATGCCATTTTCTACACTGTCCAGTGAAGCACCTCGAGAGTAGGAGTGAGCCTGTGTGTGCAGCACATATGCAACAGGTGCTAAACTGGCTAACACAGTAGGAAGTTCTGCTGTCTGTTGCTTCATATTAAAATCTTCCACCCCTTGTCATTCTTGTTCTCCACTGCCTTTCACTGAATATTTGGCACTTATTATTCCTTTGGCACATATATATTTACCTATCTAGTATTTCTTTGCTTATATCTTTAATTGTTTTAAAATGGTTGATAGCCTTTTAAATTTGTGTTTAAATTTTTCCTGTTTTAAAATGCACTTTGTGTATGAACTACGCTATATAGTAAACTTGCCTTGACACTAACCCAATCATCTGATGTGAAAACATAATAGTGATTCTCCTTTAGCTTCTGAGCTGAAACAGCAGCCTGGACCCAGACCTCCAAAACCACACAAATTTCTGTTCATCCATTCAGTTAGTGAAGGAATGAAGTCTGATTATCAGGCCACTGAACATCTGACAGCATTATTGCCTCTGTTCTGGTGAATTTAACTTTAATGTGAGTTAATCATGTACCTCATAATTAAATACACTTTTCAATAAGCAATTATATTGAACTACTAGTACACATAAATATGTCTGTCAGCTCCATCTGCCTCTAGACAAAACAAAGTGAGATTTATCTGACAAATTAAAGTTTTTTTTTTTTTACAATAAAGCTCAAAGAACATTCCCTAGAAACAAATGTATTAGTAGTGGTGGATGTTGGCGTAATGTAGATATCAGCCTGACCTCTGACCTCTTCCTGTTGAAAGGTATTAACGTCTTAACTAGAATTATTGTGGGTTTTCAGGTTGGTTGCACTAATGCTCCGTACAGGTCTACCCTGTACTGGGAAGCATTAGCTGAACATGGGTGATGGGGTATTGGGGCATTTCTAGTTGCTCTGTCTTGGAATGAAAAAAATGTGACGCCTAGAGAGACTCGTAACTACAGCACTACTAGTGTAAACCACACTGTTAGAGTGAGAGGTGACCACCACAGTGCAGAAACACCACAGCACAGAACAGTTTCATTTAAGATTGAAATAATGACACTTGCATTCAGTTACAAATGTTTATGTAAGGACATCCCAACCCATTTAATAAAGCATTTACAACTATTATATTTAAGTAATAAATGTCCCATTAACTCTGTCTTCTACTTTGACCCCCTTAATGAGAAACGGCTGCAAACTGTTAATGGTTTATATAGTTAAATATACATTAACAGGAGCTACAGGCACTGAAATAAGGTTTGAAGAAACGCATTTTAAAGCTGCAAAGATGGTTACCACTGCAAAGAGCAGTGATGTGCTTTCTGCTGTTCTAATTTAGGAGATGTCACACTCTGTTCCTTTTCAGTAGACCCATGTTATGCATCGAAATGCTGTAGAGAAGAAACACAGTAATTACACAATGCCGATGATAGCCTATAAAATGTAGTACTGATAGTTATTATCACAGCAAGAGGCCTGTCAGGGAGCAGCTGGTGGCTAGCAGAGATTAGGAGGGAAAAGACACCACATCTTAGGAGTGTTCATTACTGTGGGGAATTATCAAGTTATCTTGTACTGCTCCTTTTAATAGAACAATATGCTTCCAAAAGGAACTATATTAAATGCTTATACAGACAATGTCACCGGTATAGTGACATTTTGTGCTTCCGGTTAACATGGGCAAAAATGACCTCTGTCATCCAAAACATTTAAAGGCATACTATGCAGTTTTCCGGTTTTGTTAAACAGCTACCCCAAGAGTCACTGCGGAGTACTTGTATTTAACGTTAAGTGTCGTAAATACCACTCACCAGAGCCGTCTCTATATATACGTCTCTTCAGACTTGCACTGCTGGTTCTGTCAACGGCGTCCCTCTCCTGCTTTGCTATTGAGATCATTCGCTATACTACGAGTTCGTTTACCATAGAAATGACTTCAAAGCTGTTATATTAAGGTAAAAATCTTGCACAGTGTGCCTTTAAAAACCATTTGGTTTCCCCACCAGAATGATATCCTTACATTAAGACTAACAAGTGACACAAAGGTTAACTTAAAACTCTGTTTTAAGTTAAGAGCTTTTTAAGTATTTTATATAGGATTTGTATTTGTTGATGACCTAGCTAGCAGCTCCCCTAAACAGAACAGCCCACTGCACTTACTGTAAACTGTGACACATAAAGAAATACTTTGCGAACATAAACTGTGTTTGTGTATATCTACCCTCAGGTTAGATGCTAGTCCTGCACCCACAGGCTGCACTACAACTTTAAAATATCTAAAGATCAAGCACAAATGTGGTACTGTTAAGGTTTTGCTTTGTGTGCAAACTGACAGCAATGGAGCAGAATTCTACTTGGTGGTGTACAGTACCTTTGAAGTTTAGATAGATGGCTTTTAAAGTGGTTTTATCCTGGTGAAGAACCTCTACTTCACTCTACAAAAGCAACATTTACATCTATATAATAGTGTACTCTGTGAGGTCTTTACTCGAGCTCTTGAGTGGTGAGCTGTTAAATTTAATGCAAATGAATCAGTAGTTTTTAAAGTTGTTTTCATGATGGAAACTCAACTATACAGCATTTTTAAAGCAGCGGAGGCAGAAACATCCGACTGTGTCAAGGATAACCCTGATCTTTTTGACCATGAAAAGTTGGCTGTTTCAAGACTTCAGGGCAGCTACTGGTAATATTGTTCTGTCCCTGTAGGTCTGTCCCTCCCTGAGTTTATGCAGACATACCTGTGTGAGATGTTAGGACCTAAAGGCGGGCTGGAAACGTGCAGTTTCTTCAAAGATGAGCTCCTTCAGTGTTTCTTTGGGTAGGTCATCCAGCTCCATGTCAAACTTGAATGGGGCCTCAGCAACCGGCTACACAGAGAAGCAGAGAGGACATACTAATGTGACATTGCAGCTAAATCTACCGCACCAGCCTGTTTAACAAATGCTCAGGAATAGTGAAACATTGTGTGGCGTCATTCCAAACAGGCCCATATAGCACAAGCTGACTGTCTCACCTCATCTGTGGGGTCGTAATATTGCTCCAGGTAGGGGTGCGCCAGGGCCTCCTCCACCTCAATTCTCTTGTGAGGGTTAAAGGTCAACATCTTGTCCAACAAGTCCAGAGCTGGAGCACAAGGATGAGAACATTTGACAGGGAAAAGAAGGAGTTAAGTGATTCTGAGCTTGAAATAAGGACTGAGCTTGCCGGCCCACTAGAGGGCACCATCACACCCTCTACGCTGTTTGGATTATTTCCAGGTAGAACACTATGACACATTATTTTATAAGACATTACTGATTTAAGGAAATTCAAAGCGGACTTATTTATTGAGCCGATATAATCTAGTTATGTAGCTTGAAATCACAACAGCATAAGGCAAAGTTCATATAATCTACACTCAGTAAATTATTATTTCTCTTCTGCGAAAATTCATGTAAATGAAATTGTTTAGCTATGATGACACTCCCTTGTCTACAGTACAGCCTCTTAAACGATACATGATATTCTAGGAACTCCATGATCAATGGGAACTGTGTGTGTTGATGAAGAGGTAGTCCTAGCTCTGACCTTTGGGATCAGCGTTGGGGAAGAGGCGGTTCCACGGCACTTTGCAGCGCAAAGGCAGCGACAAAAGATAGTTCCTGGCCTTAATGTTGATGATGCAGTTGAGATCTTCCTGAGAGGGAGAACCCAGGATCCCTGAAGAGAAGATTATAAAGAATTACTTTGTGATTTTGTATATGATAGTAAGCAAATGCACAACTCTAAATGAAACACTGTCTACTAATTCACACAGCCCCTGCTTAGAGGCCTGTCAGGGAGCAGCTGGTGGCTAGCAGAGATTAGGAGGGAAAAGACACCACATCTTAGGAGTGTCATTACTGTGGGAAATTATCAAGTTATCTTCTACTGCTCCTTTTAATAGAACAATATGCTTCCAAAAGGAACAATATTAAATGCTTATACAGACAATGTCACCGGTATAGTGACATTTTGTGCTTCCGGTTAACATTGGCAAAAATGACCTCTGTCATCCAAAACATTTAAAGGCATACTATGCAGTTTTCCGGTTTTGTTAAACAGCTACCCCAAAAGTCACTGCGGAGTACTTGTATTTAACGTTAAGTGTCGTAAATACCACTCACCAGAGCCGTCTCTATATATACGTCTCTTCAGACTTGCACTGCTGGTTCTGTCAACGGCGTCCCTCTTCTGCTTTGCTATCGAGATCATTCGCGATACTACGAGTTCGTTTACCATAGAAATGACTTCAAAGCTGTTATATTAAGGTAAAAATCTTGCACAGTGTGCCTTTAAAAAACCAGAATGATATCCTTACATTAAGACAAACAAGTGACACAAAGCTTAACTTAAAACTCTGTTTTAAGTTAAGAGCTTTTTAAGTATTTTATATAGGATTTGTATTTGTTGATGACCTAGCTAGCAGCTCCCCTAAACAGAACAGCCCACTGCACTTACTGTAAACTGTAGTCCTAGCTCTGACCTTTGGGATCAGCGTTGGGGAAGAGCACACAGCCCCTGCTTATAGTTTTTAGTTATATAGGGAAGTTTTGACAGTCTGAGTGCACAACAAAAATGACAGATGGGAAAAGCAATATGTGGTCTAGCACGAAGACACAAAAAGTACGACTTGATAAATGCATATTAACAGGTACAGTATCTATGGATTGGCACCAGAAAGCTGTTGCTACTAACAGACTGTGTGAACTTTTTGTTTTTAGTCTAAAGTCTGTATAAAAGATTAAATACTACAGCACTACACAAGTTGTAAAACACTGGATATGAAGAGAATTAATACCCAAAATGTGGTTAAGCTGATCCAAGTAGTGCTTCCCGGGAAAGATTGGCCTGTTGGACAACATCTCAGCCAGGATGCAACCCACTGACCAGATGTCTATGGACTTGGTATAGCCCTGAGAGTGAGGAGCACAAAGACATAGTCATGACCACAGTCTATCTAAAAGAGGAAGAAGACACTTTTAGTATTTCCAGATGAGTACAATCTTTTTTCACTTTCACTTTTTTTGTTTTGTTTTCACACACACACACACACACACACACACACACACACACACACACACACACACACACACACACACACACACACACACACACACACACAACAAACACACACACACACACACACACACACACACGGAGAGATTGTGGAGCAGTTAGGGGTTCAGTGCCTTGCTCAAGGGCACTTTGGCAGTGTCCAGGAAGTGAGCTGGCACCTGCTTCAGCTACCAGTCCACAGTCTGCAGACAGAGCTACTGTCGCATTAACATAGCATGAATGCAAACAGTATTATACGAGTAAGTATGGTAGAATTAATTCATTACGGCAGTGTTAGTGCCACAATCTTCTAACTGTTTAACAAATATATAAATATATATTATCAACTGATTTTTTTCAACATTTTACAGCAAGTGAGGACACTCACCTTGGAGTTGAGCATGATCTCAGGTGCTCGGTACCAACGAGTGGCTACATACTCTGTTAGGAAACCAGTGTGATCATGGTCGGGATCAGCCACACGAGCCAAACCAAAATCACAGATCTGCAGAGAGAAGAGTGACAATGACAATGTTGACTGCAACATTAGAAGATACGAGATCAAAATAAGATGGATGTCATTTCATTAACAACTTAAAACCCTCAACAGATTGGAAAAATGTCCAGTAAGTCACTGGATTTCTTTTTTGCTAATAAATTCTTCATAGAAATATGTTTATGAAGCCCAGTCTATCTCAATCGTTAACTTCTCTTTGAGACCCTACCTTGAGATCACAGGTGGTGTTGAGCAGGAGGTTGGAAGGCTTCAGGTCACGGTGCAGGACGTTGGCAGAGTGGATGTACTTGAGCCCTCGTAGGATCTGGTAGAGGAAGTAGCAGATGTGGTCGTTGCTCAGGTGTTGAGTTTTCAGGAGCTTGTACAGGTCTGTCTCCATGAGATCCTGGACAATATATCTGCACAAGACCAGGTTAAAGAAACTTCTGCTTTAATATCACTGAGACCGCACTCCGTGTCTTTGATGCTTATGTTTTTTTTTAAATGCATAAATTTGTCCTGACCGTATGAGTCACATTTTCTCACCGTCTAGACCACATAGTGATGTTCTAAAAAAAATAAGATCTCTAGGTATCCAATAGGGCTGGGCAATCAATGAAAAAATAACTGAAACATAATGACTCTCTAACCGACCTAATTTTAGTCATATCAATATGTCCAACAAATTCCTTCGAACAGGCTGCTGCCGCCTACACCTCAAGTACAACAAAGTCATAAAACATGATTTGATTATTTTTTTACTGCTCTGCACTAGTATTCAAACTACATTTAGGTTTTACTGGCACACTCAAATTAGATTTTGTTAGCATTGCAAAGAAAACAAAAAACCTTGCATCATTTAGCTGAGACAATTATCTTGAGTGTGGTGTTACAGCAGGCTGGCAGAGGCACAGAAAGACAGCCACACTGTTGACTTGATTAGTATTTTGGGAAACCTCACAATTCAGTCAAATCTCAAAGTCCCTGAGGTGTCATGGTGGTTAAATGAGCTCGTACTCTTGTACCTATAACGTACTGAAACAACATCTGGCCCATGTGTGCCTTCACCTAACTTGGTGAAAGATTGCGTAGGAGAGATATTTTATCTTGAAGGGTTTACTGTTGTTTTTTTGGGTGAATGCTCATTTTATCTGGCAAGCAGGAAATGAGTTGATTAGCTGTGGGCTTAACTCACAGCCATTTATTTTTAGGTAAGGCAGAGTGTAAAACTATACAAACTGCATTATGAAAGTGACAGCAACTACTGTCTCAACCAGTTTGCTACTGTTGTTGCTGCTGGGCTACAGTGAAGAGCCTCTCTGCCCAATATATGGTGACAGGTGGCTATTATGTAATAAAATACAACTTGAAAACCCTTTTCAGCTACAAATGCTGGAGCTGAAGACCATTTGTACGGTTAACACAAGTATTAGGTGTGTGTTAAAGGATACACATCCTTCATCTGGTCAATGGTTGGTGTTCGGATGATGTCGTTGATTCCGATGATGTTCTCATGTTTGAAGCGCAGAAGGATTTTTATCTCTCTCAGGGTGCGTTGGCAATACGTCTGGTGCTCAAAGGGGCTGATCTTCTTAATGGCCACACGTATCTTGTTGTCCCGATCATAGGCAGAGCTGGATTATTAAAAAAAAAAAAAAAAAAAAAAAACATACACAAGCCAACAATTAGACATCAATGTTGAAGGAACACAAGGTTTTGAAAAGGTTCTACTTCAAATGAAGTTACAATGTTACAATGATATGCAAGGTAAAAGGGAACATACTTTGACGGGTACATTTGTCCCCAAGGATTAGCTAATATTAAATGGCAGCCATAGCAACCCATTTGGTGGCAATAATACGCCGTGAGTGACTGTGCTTGCAGCTAAAAGTGATGCAGTGTGTGTGATGCAGTTATGTCCATAAATCAGAAAGGTACAGCAAAGGTTACTAAGCTTGATGACATTTTGGAGGTTTGCACAAACTGCAGTAAGCACCTGTTTCCTGTAGCTCTTCACCTACAACAGTTCACTGTGGCCGTTTCTTCTTTCACCATTTATCTTTAAAATATTTTTAAGTGACCGAGATGAAATAACAAAAGAAATTAACCATATCTTAGTGTGCAGACCTAGTTTTTTGGAACAGTAACAGTCAGGTGCTAATTTCAGTGACAAATGCTGCTTCCTGCCTGTGGTTTGCCACTGGAAAGCGTTTCATGTGAAGTAGTAACAGCAGGAAATGTTGGGTTTGCACTAGCAGCATCTTAACATAGCAAATACACCTCCGATACAGTGTGGGGCAGAGAACGGCTGACGTGTCTGTAAAAGTAAGAACAGGAATGTAGGAGTAGAACAAAACTCTCAACCACAGAAAATGTTACTTTACACAAGAGCTACTTAAGTACTGATATCTGACTGACCAGAGCCATCAGTTTAGTATGATGACACACAGCTTAGTTGACTTCAGAGATCATCTGTGCTTGGTTCAGCTACAAAGCAGGTCCATAATACTGGAGGTCAGCTGATATGAGAAGATGCAGTGAAGTTGCATAACTATGAAAAAGCTAGTGAGCTACACCAAGCCAGAGGGAGAGAAGCAAAAGAGCTTACACATCCTGATCAAGATAAGCTTACCTCATTCTGGTTTCCCACACATTTTATGACTATACTAGCATAGTGTTTAAAAAGACATCAAGCTGTAGTTGTGACAGCAAAAATGTGTCATACTGTGGACTGGAGCATCAATGTGTTTGTTTAAATGTAAGCAGGTAACATCCGGTAATGTATAACTACGAACAAGAGATGCCGGCCACTGTTCGTATCCCTATAGTACGCACAATTAACTATATGCTCAAAAAAGTCAAGCAACCTCACAAAGAGACAGAAAATCATTCAGTAAAACTCAATTACTATTCAATAAATATTCTTCAACAGTATTCCTCTCAGCAATGCCTGTGATGGAACAATTCATCTTGTTGAGTGAGTATGAATGTTAGCAGGCAGTGAGATGAAATTGAATCCAATAAAAGCGTAGCATATACAGGAAATGATAAAGCATGTTTGCATGCATGGGATGTCTGGGGTCTGGAAGATCTCACACTTAAATCAGATCGTGAGAAGGGGCAATAACTTATTGCACAAAGCTTGGGAGGAAATTACCTTTCATTACACACATACTTCACAACAGAGGCGATTCACTGTGCCCCCCCATTCAAAGCTGAGATAGGTGTCAAATATACTGGTAAAAGAGTAAAATTAAAGGATTTGCTAATTGTGTCAATATTTTCAATATATTTCAATATTAATATTCAATATTTTCATGCAAAGATGTGTTGGCCTTTAGCTAAAAAAAATATCAAGAAAAAAAGCACTGCAGCACTTCACAGACAGAACATCAGAGTATGATCAGATATAAACAGGAAATAAATACCAGCATTCCCTTTGGCATAAAGAGATAAAGAGTGGAGGGATGTGGTGTAAATCAGGATATTTTTTTGCCTACAGGCCTTTTCTTATAAGGATGATACTCACAATTGACTAATTTGCACCAACAAGTATTTACATGTTCAATGTCCACTACAATCTTGCGAAATGCATGCTTTTAAATTGTCTTGTCATTTCGTGTCACTGTGTTGAAACTGCAGTCTTCCAGCAGCTGGCATGTTCAGGTGTGTCAGGAGTTTGAGAGTAGGACTGGAGGATAATTAAACAGTATCACTCAGTGGAAACTTATTATGATGATAAAGTTATTTTTATATATCCTGTTGTCCAAATTAAGCAAAATGCAATAAAAACTAACAAAAAAGGAGTCACTGATCTATATGTGTAAAAATGTCTGACTGGTTGTCTGAGAGTGTCTACACCCAGCAGACTAATTGTTCAGTGCAGCTCTAAAATCTTGGCCGTGCCCGTGATGAGACACCACCTCCACACCATTCCAGGTACAGACATGTCCACTGTTGAATTTCTGTCTCTTTTCACTGGCTTAATGGCTGTTTCACACACACTTGGGTTTAAACCGACAAATTACATGCAAACTTTAACTCCAAAAAGTGGTCATCTCAGTACTGTTTTTAAAACCAATGAAATGGGAATAAAAAGTTGTCTGGGTGTTGCCTTCAAGTGCTGTGACTAATACATTCATATGATTTTAGTTCATTTTAGGGTTTTGTGTCTTGATCACCAAGGGACATTGAGGTTTTGATGTAATGTCAGAAATTCAGTCCACCTATTTTGAAGTCTGTCACAAAGAATGCCAATTTATAGTTTGGCTGGGTAAGAAAACTGGCCAGACATCGTCAGTGCAACTCACCAACTACTGCCAAGAAATGCAAATTACTGCTGCCAGCTTCCAAGATTTTTTGGGTTTCTAAGTCATCTGGTCTCAAACTGTTGCAATTTACAGCCATTTGGTGCCATCATAAAATCAAAATTGCCCAATAAAGCTGTACTTCAAGATAAGACATTGATACAACTTTCAATATTAATGGTTTCCTTAAGCTCTTAAGCTTCATCATTTACATTACACATTAAAAACAACAGAAATGACTGAAAAACACCCACATAGTATGACAAAATAAGAAAATAAGTTGCTATAGTGATGGGGGTGTAGGGACTGAAATGTAAACACAAGTGTGCCAGCCTTCTGCAAGGGAAATATGAGTGACCTTCCTTTCCACTGTGAGAGGAATATGTGTGTGTGTGTGTGTGTGTGTGTGGGAGGAAATAGTTCTCCATGTAACTGTTCTACACCAGAAGACACCCTCATGTACAGAAGCAGGGAGCTACAAGACTTATTCATCAAAGCTAACATCTGATCCAGGGCAGAGCCAGTTTGGCACAGATTTATCTTCAGATTGTTTTTAGAACAGTCAATGGTACAGCCTCCACCACTTTTTGTCAAAGTATTGTCTCAGGCATGATGTAAACTCACAAGCAGACCGTCTTTACAAAACTATGCCATCTCCAACTATATGGACAATTATTTATGCATCATTTTTAATGGTTACAAATAAACTAGGTGCCTTATTTTTAGGACTGACACCTTCTGGACGGCTGGTCGATTGGTTGGTGGATATGTTACTTCTTAATCCATTATTTTCAAGGACAAGAGGGACATACACAGACCTAATGTATTATTATACTGAGTCATAGGCTACATTGTTAGATTACACTGATTATAAATGACAATAATATTCAAATATATTTTACTCAGCAAATGTGTTTCTGTTTTAGTAATTATATGGTTTAATAGAGTCAGGAAGTCAAAGCAACCATGTTTTCATAACTTCAACTGGCAGCCTTGAGACTGCAGGGCTTCATTTACTGAACATTTACTCAACTCCAAACTAATTTACACAATTCCTCTGATGCCTTAAACACGGTATTGTCATTTGTATGAGTATGCATGTCTGCACAGCGATCTGATACGTTAATGACTTTGCTCAGCAGATTAATTGACAATAAAAAAATGGTACGTACTTCCAGCCCTAGGGTTTGCTGCCTTTTTTTTCTTCACAGTTAATAAAAAAATATGTTTGCGGTTTATGACTGCTGGTGGGACAAAAACAAGCAACCTGAAGAAGCAACTCAGTGCTCGGAGGAAATTGTGGGTTCTTATTTTTGCATTTTTACTACTGCTGATCATCATCATCGCTATATGAACATGCACGATGAATATATTGCAGTAGACTGAAAGGCGATGAATAAGCGGCAGAAACAGTAAAGTGAATGAAGTGAAAATATCTTGAAAATTACACAAGCTAACAACAACCACGCTCATTACTGGAAATAAGTAAATTATTTTGTTTTTAAATGCACTAAACCGTTGCCTCCTGTCTTTAAATGTATATGGCACTTTGTCACATCAGTTGTACGTGACCTTACCAAAAAGGACACCAGTGGCTGTGTTCAGTGCAGAGAGAAGTTGAGGACAATCTTAGTTCACACTACATTTCACCATGTTTACTGAGGCAAGCCCATCCGTTCCTTGTCAGTTTGCCCAGGCATGTAAGTAACAGAGGGAACTTTTGAGGAAGTACAAAGTACACAGAGTTAAATGCATTTAGTATTAATATGCTTCCGTGTACTGGTGAGTCTCGAGCTGCTCAGCCTTATCACTGAAGGACGGAGACTTTCATTTCTGAGAACTTTTTAACTCCAATTTTTTAATGGTTTTCATTTTTTCTGATCTGACTTTGTAATGTTTGGCGGGGAGGAGACCAAAACTGGCTCCATGTTCATAGCCAGCTGATTGTGGCACCTGTCAAACACAGCTGACTGTGATCCCTCCCGGTAAAAACATTGGCGAAGCACTTCTTATACGTCGATTCAGTAGGAGGCTGCACATTAAGTGTTGCTGAGTTGCTAAAAGAAGAGCTAAGTGGATCATTTAAGCCATTTATGCTCAAATGCTCAAAACTCACTGATTCCAGCTTCACCAATATGAATACTTTAAGGTTTCTTTATGTCAACTTTTTTGGAAGGACATATTTTTTACTATTTTCTGACTGACGTAACGATAAACTGATTAATCACCTAAATAATTGGTAAATTACACAATAATGGAAATAATCCTTATTTGCAGCCTTTACTGAAGGCTAGAATAAAATCTTTAGGAATGGCTGAAACTACCTGACTACTAAATCAACAGCAACACTTTACAAAAATAGGCCTATAGTACGGCCTTCTGACCCCCTTAGTAACTTTGAATAAATAGCTAAAAGAACTTTCACATATTAATACAGGTGTGTCAAATTTTCTTGTAACTTAACCTCTGTGCTTCTCTTAATAAAAGATGTCCCGGTGACAATAACTGCAGCCTCTTGTATGTAAATATCTGCCATTAGCTGACTTTCCTGCTTCCTCTGCTTCTGTGTTGTTTTCTGAGCATGCTCAGTGCCCAGTAAGGAGCTTAGAGGAGGGGGGAGTACAGAGAGAGGAGGGGGTTCTGTTTCCAAGGAGATGGGAATACAAGGCTTTACACTGCAGCCGCTGTGTTATGCAATAGGGCTGTTACCATGACGATGTTCAAGGGGTTGGATTGAAGGAAAAAGGGGAAAGGCTCACAACAACCACACGTACCAACTGAGTGCAGATATGAACGTCAATGCACAAACTACACTGACATTGCAGAGTCCAACACTTCGCAAAGGCTTTAAGGCCAGCGCGAGCTGAAGCGTCAGGTTGGAGGGACGGGCTTCAAACGACACTCAGGCTGGTGTGCATTTGTTGCATTAAGCACTGGTACTGTAGGACTGTCTCTGCATTATGCTATTTACAGTACACTCTACTAGAGTGTGAGACCAAGTCACATTGGGTTATTAATCACATCACTGATTATTCAATGTGCTACAATGACAGTATATTGTTTCAAGTGTACTGATGATAGTATAATACCCCCACATACAATCTCTAACCTCTTGAATGTGTCCTTCATTTTGAATCGCTTATTCTACATTTGATTTGTGTACTTGTGTTCCATTATTCTTCATTGTTGTTCAATCTTTTTCTTAGAGCTATCGTGTATCATTTGCAGTCTCTGGTTTCAGTAGTAAAGACACACACACACACACACACACACACACACACACACACACACACACACACACACACACACACACACACACACACACACACACACACACACACACACACACACACACACACACACACACACACACACACACACACACACACACACACACACACACACACACACACACACACACACACACACACACACACACACACACACACACACACACACACACCTCTTGGCTTATTCATTTTGACCATGGGGGTCTTAAGCCAAGTAAAATTACAATTACAATTTGAAGACAAAGAAAAACATCAAATCAATTCTGCTTTGCACAGTTAGTCACTTATGGATTTACTCATGGGAACTATTACAGATCTGGCTGCATCTGCTTTTTTGCTTATCCAAAAAGACTTCCTGTTTCTCTGTATACTGACCACATTAACCAGTTTTTGGCAAGGTGACTGTGAGGTGTTTGTTTAAAAAGGCTTCTCCCTCATGCTTGCATGACTGACTGCTGGTATACTGAGCATAAAATAAGCTCTACATGATAAACTAACAGCGATGGACTGGAAACCTGGTGCGTTTCTCTGCCTTCTTAGACTGTCACGATACCAGAATTTTACAGTCGATACCTCTTTTGATAACACGGTAAAAAGACAAAAGTCCTAGGCACACAAACTTTTTATAGCTTCAGGATTATAGAATGAATGGTATCAAAAAAGTATTTAGGTAACTATACTTTTGACAACCTTACTGCCTTCTGCAAAATACATGCTATGATAAGCTGCAGCATTACACTGTTATTTACAATGGACACAAATGAAACACTGGAGCACAAACAGCCCTTTGATGATATACAAATGTTGCCTCTGTGATGGGAAACCAACATGAAGATGAAGCTACTGGTCAGGCACCTTGACTCGCATTACTGGGCCCGTTTTGTGTTTTATTTCCCTGCCTTAACATGAAGAATACAACACTACATAAAGACTGCAATACACTGAACATGACTTTTCTGCAATAAATGACAGAAATTCACATAAGTTCTTATTCTGTCCATGTCTTTTAGGTTTGAATCCCAATTAGCATGACATCAGATTAAACATATCTAGTCCATTTACCTCAAAACCAAAAGTAAACTTGGCTGCACACCCAGCTGAATTACATACTGAATGCAGAGGACCTCACTAGAATTAAAGCAAATGTGGTGTGTAAACAACAGCTGTGGACACTGTGAGAGACGTCGGACAGTAAAACACGTTTATGAGTTTAAATGGCTCTTTTGTGCAACCTTAAAAAGGTATGTCTACTCCATCTGATCCATTGGTCAACACTTTCCTTCAGTGTGAGTATTTAATGTAAACACAGGTTTGATGATGGAGGCACATCAGTGGTCAAACACACACAGGGTAAAAACTGTAAATACTGTACTGTCTATGTGAAGGACAGCAGCCCTCCTACAAAAGCACTTATCTTTTTTTATTTATCTGCCTATACGCACTCCGCCACTCCCATATACAACTGCTGCATAACCTCCAGTTCTCAGGACTGTGGTATCTCTGTTTGAGCTTGTTATCAGCAAGGTCGTAGATTCTACCACCATCGAGTCTCTACATTTAACCAGATTCGGATTTTGTTTTGCATACTTTAAAATTCTGCCAATTAAATGAAGCGCCCTCTTGTATCTCTGAATGAGGATAACCAATTAATACAAGAGCTAATAGGACATTTAGTAACACTGTACAAATATCAAACTGCACTTCATCTCCGTGAATCAGGATTTAATCTGTGTGATGCAAGAATTCTGTCACTGATTATTGTCAAACTGTCACCTTCACCTGTAATTAGTTAGTCAATAGGAAATGAATCAACAACTATGAAATAACTGAATTGTTTGTTTACATTTTTTTTTTTTATGTGATGGTAAACTGAATATCTTTTGGTTTTAGACTGCTGATTGGACAAAAGAAGACAATTGAAGATGTCATCTTGGGTTTAAGACAACTGTAAAAAAGGTGTTTAGTTTGCAGCCGTAATACCACAAAACATTTAGAGAAGATTGCTACAGCTTTTCTTCTTGATGCACTTTCTCTACAACCCTGAAGAAAAAAAAAAAAAAAAACACATCAGTTTGCAGTTTCCATTAACAGCTTGTTTATTGTACCACACTGGTGATTTGTAACTTATGCTGGTTATTTGAAACATTAGCCAAAAGGGGTGGTAAAACCCATGGTGCATCAAAGACAAAGAAAGGTTTTAAAAAAGGATGTAAAACCGTTTGTTTTACATGCACAACAGGTGAGGCTGCAGAAAAATGTGCACAGAACATGAGATGTAAGAACTAAAGTATGGAGGAAGGTCCACCTTGAGTGACAGCGATGTAAATTTAACACTGCTTTGTGCCCACAGTTGCACAACTTCATGATAGCTCTGTGATGTGTGCTGACTTCAATGCAATTTCAACTTCTGCAATAATACTTTGATATAAAAATGAGCCTAGGAGATACAATCAAAGCCATCTGACCACTTCTGTAAATGTTACTTTGCATGACCTCATCGACATTGTTCCCCCCCTCAAAGGCCAGAACACATTCATATACTGTGATCTACGGAAAAGGGTTTGTGCTCATTTGAATCAGTCCATTTCCTGAGTAATATGTGGTTGCAACACGTCAAAGGCCAACATACAAGAGCAAGACAGTAATAAGATGCATCCGTCAGGCCATCACGATGAACATCAACGTCAGCTTCAATGCAACAAGCAGCAGTGTGTGAATGTTTTACTTGTTTGTTGAACCAAAAGTCATCTTGCTCATCTTGGCAGTCGTAATCACCCAAATGACACAAATTACATCTTTTTCTGAATTGCACAACAGGATTTCAGAGTGTCAAGGCTCTCATTCTCTCCCTCCCTCTCCTATTGGCTGTGGAGTGGTGGTACTGATGTCAGAGGCAGAGGGGTTGCCATGGAGATGGGCGCCACGGTGGCATTTCAAGAGGACGGATCATGGCAGAATGAAGCAGAGCATCAGCAACGGCTAAGAATCAGGCTGGTCAAGGAGTCGAGATCAAGAGTGGAAAGAGTCAAAGTCACCAGGGGGAGGACAAGAATGACACTAGAGATGTGTCAAATGGTACTTTGTGGCAAAGAAGTACACTGTATTTCCCAACAACTACTTATATCTTAAAAGGACTAAATTAAATCCACGTAAAATGTCCAGGTGAGCTTTGTCTGGATTCTACACGTGGTTATTACCAGTCTGCATGGAAAATCATTGAACACGCAACTACTAAAATGATGATGATGATGATGATGATGATGATGATGATGATGATTTGTTTTTAGGTTTCTCTATTTTATCATTGTAAATATAAGACCTTTGGGTTTTGGACTGTTGTTCAGCCCGAGGGAGTTGAGTGTCACATTTAGCACTGAGAAATTGTGATAGGAAATTTACAGTATTGTTTTCTACAACACGATTAATCGATTAATTGTAATTAAAATAATAATTAAAATAATTGTTAGTTGCAACCCCAAAAAACTCATTTGGTCAAAAGCTCCAGATCAAAAGAAAGCTTAATACCAGTTTTAATGATGCGTTCAGGTCATGTCAGAATTACTAGAACAATGAGCTGTGAGCTGCCAAAAGCTGATCAAATGAAGAATCCTTTTTATAGCATCCAAAGTCTTTCAATAGCCATTGCAACTGAAACTGACAAATATGGTGCCAAATCCTCTGATATTGGATAAATAACATTATTGATAGGGATGTTCCTAATGACATATTTTCCTGTCAGTTAAATGAAGACTTGTATATAGACTAGTCGAATAGTCTAAAAGTAAGAGAACACTCAGAAAACAGTAAACAGTGAGCACAATTTTAAGACTCTGTAAACACACAAACTGCACACACACAGCCATGCTTCACATGTTACTCTGCTAGATACCCTGGTATATCCTGTTACACATGATGCGGGGGCAGTTTGTTACATTACACTAGAGAGGGGAGAAATGTTTAACCGACAAGTCGACTGATCAGCTGCGTACATTCCCTAGTTATTTACAGTCCACCTTACAGTCATCATGTCTGCAACGACACTGACCTTAAATGGCAGATCAGGTATTGGCCGTGATGTAATCAGTCAACATTAAATACAGCTTCTCTGTGGACATATATTTACTTATATATGGACATACGTACATTTACATGTACATTTAAACTGCTCGGCTAAGAGCGCTGTCAGTAGGGAAGGAAAGACACATGACACGACATTTCCTTGGGTCCCCAAAAATACATCCACCACGTGTGAAGTCAATAAGATGAACGGTGGTTGGGAAAAGGGAACACATGAACAGGCAGAAGGGGACTAGTTCCATTATAGTTAGATGTCCGTTCATTTGCAGTGGGACTTCATTGAATACAAGTACACCGCTGCTTGTGCAAAGTTGGGACCATCCAACCCCTTGGCAGCACATCTTGACCACTGATATTTGTATCTGCTGGACAACTACGTATGATACCGCCAAAAAGCTGGCATATGCAGGCTAATGTAAACCCTGGCACCAATCCAGCCCTTTCTCTCCAAATACTAACACCAGTTAATAAAATGTATTGAACAATGTAATGAATAACAATGAACGAACAACAAAACAAAAGCTTATAAAGGAGAAGCAATGAGATGCCAGCCCATTGTTTTGTTTCTTCCAACTTTCCATGAACATGCCCAAAAGGTGAGGACTAACCGACTACCAATAATCTTTTTAGATATAAAACTTTTTATAAACATGAGCCGCATCAGCAGCATTCCCCCATGATCTAACTGTTCATGTGGGCGAGTTGAAAAGGCAGAGTATGCCACAGCAGCTTGAATATCATCACAGAGGGTGATACAGTATCTCGCGATTGTGTAAGCAGACGGTGTGCACGAACTGAGGCTTGTGTTAAGAGGCTCAGCGCTTCGTCAATCTGCGCAGCCCTCAGCCACTGGAAAGCCCTGACATGCAACAGCCTTACCATCAACAAGAGGCTATTGAAAACAAAAATAGGCCTACTCTGAGAATGACACAGACGTGCCTCACAGTCGACCGCCCTCTTACCATGCAGTCAAACACCAGACATTGTAATACAGCATATCCTTACACAAACTCAAAACTTTGTAACTTAACGCACTAATTACCAGACCTTTCTTTATACAAACAACTCAAGAGCCTAAAATTCATGATTTATATCTATAATGGCAACAACCAACCTTAAGTGCAAAAAGTACAGACTGATTTTAAGCCTTTGCCACGCCTTGTCTTATTCAGATTTGCACAATCGTGTACAATATACTACAGCTGATTTGAAATGGTACCTACAGCTAACATATTGTAGACGACATATAGAGATAACATATCAGAGCCACAACTTTATAAGTTAACGCTGATCATGTAGGTCTAGCGTCAGACATGAGACACTGATGAAGTGTTGTCCATCCCCACAACTTTTCAGTAACAACCCATGAACAGATACAAATCCTTGGCCAACGTTATACTCACCTATCACAGATAAGAGAGCTATATTTCATGTAAGAATGTGTTGCAAGTGTCCTATCTTTAGTATAGTCTTTGTTATGTTGGTGTCATACATTTGTACCATGTGTTTTGAGATTTTTTATCATTTCAAATTCATCTGAACTTGATTTTCGGAAAAAGTGACAGCTCTACCCTGGCTTATATTTTGTGTGATCACGTTAAAATTCTTCAGGACTGCACACTGAACTCAAGAAAACAGCAGAAAGCAAGACAAGGACACAGCAGAGAAAGCTGTTGTCATGGCAACTGTAAACAGCATTTCAGCTTAACTTAAGTAAGCTGAAGTTTCTATGTTTTAGAAAGGTTTTTTAACATGCAAGCACAATGCATATGCTGTCACTTTTGTTTTAATGTTGGAATATTTATAACTAAAAACCACTGTAAGCTATCGAAATGTCTTAAAATGTATTCATGATCTTTTCTTATTCTGCTAAAAACCTGTGTGAAATGTGTATTTATGCATAAAATGTGCATAATAAAATATGAACATAAAGCCAGCTTTTCGGTCTCATAATGCTTGCTGAATGCAAACCGGGGGAAGTCGCTTATAAGGATAGAAACACCAGTACAGAGTGCCACCACAAAGAGCTTGATAAGGAAGAACTTCCTGATGCGATTTGTAAAATACTTCAGATGCAAACCAAGGGAAGTCTATGAAGTACATGCTGCACCACTTTCCTCTGGCTGCTGCACATCAAAGCAACATGACCAACTGACTCAAAACTACAGGTCTCAAGAAGAACACAGCAAGTGCAAGGAGGCTGAGGCTGACACGTCGCCCACTCCAACTGCCTTTGAGCACGCCAAAAATACAGGAACAACACCAAAGTACAGAACTGGGCTTTTACATGAACATGAGTGAAGATCACATTAAAACTGGAAGAACAATGGGATGTTCATATGGCTTTTGCTGCTGGTATAGAGGTTGATATAATCGTTTAAGGGCTGAAAGATGAAAATAGTCATTGAACAAAGAAGGGAGGAATTGCTCTAAAAAGAAAAGTACACAAATCTGAATTTGTCTTTCTGAGTCACAATGTTCTCTCAACTTATATAGCTACAGCAGTTTATGTTGTTGCATATTTAGTCTCACAGGACCCACAAGTGAGCAGGGCTTCTAAAAGAAAAAAAGGCCACATTTAATGGACACAAAGTTTGCCAGCTTAGAGATTTTGGCATCGCAGGGAGACAAATACAGTTCCAGTTCCTGTAACCTTAGTCAAGCATGATGGACTTGTCTGTGCCTGTTGCCCTAATTTATTATTGCTGATGTCAGGAAATATTTAAATATGTGTTTGTTTATCTTCAGAAATCTTTTTGGGATTATTTGCTGTTGAGATTCTCTTGAAACGAAATGTCAAAGAAAAACAAAAATACTGACTTTATGCTTATGCATTTCACAAAAACCCTGATTACTTATCAGCATCACTGGTGGCCAGCATGGGTAAAAGATGACAAACAGAGCTCATGGCACTGTTGCAGCTTACAGAAACTGAAACTTCATTATCATAAAGTTCAAAGAATTAAAGGTCACAGTGCGACCCACATGGTTTGCCTGACAGGTTATCAGTGTGGAAACACCACGACGGTGAGAACCAAGCATAAAATAAAAAATCCCACAAGTAACCACTTGTAACAACATTAATTGTTGTGTTTTTGTTATAAGTAAAGCCATGCCCAGCTTCACTTATAACAAAAACTTTGTGTGAGCCGAGTTTCAGGCAGGTGACTGCAGAAACTAAATAACTTGAACTAAAAGTTCTGTTCATTCTTCTGTTGTCTCCTAAAATAAAGATTTAAGGATGGCCAATCTGTATGTTTGCTGTTTTGGATCCAAACACCAAAATATCTTTAAAGCAAGAACAAAACCGACTGGATTTGTCCAATAAATTTTTATGTTCACTTATTGTGTATTATGTATTTATCTTTACAAAAGGGACAGTGCACATAAATCAACAACAATGTAAAAGTGCCAGGGTTATCAAAACAGCTTAGGGGACCCACACTCACAACACAAAAAAAAATATCTGTTTGCGAAAGAAATTAACAAACAAAATGCATGAGTATCTAGTATTAATAGTTTAACGTAATTAAAACATGATACATTCAGCGCACATTAAGTCAGCTTAAGACATAAAGACAGTCATCTATCGGTACTGATTAATCAGCATTGATCAGCTGATATGAAGCAGCAAATCTTTACCTACCAGCATTTTTTTATTTTTTATTCTTTAAATGATTAATCAACTGTCATAATTGCACCTTAATACTGTTCAATCAATTGTTTCATCATCATTATAATGAGAGGAGAATTTCTGATATGATTTTCGTTTGAACTGCAGTTCTGTTGCCCAGCCTCTAGCTGACCATCACCTTACAGATTTCAACACTTTTTCTGAAGTACTATCATCTCTTTCAATAACCAACAACACAGACGACTCTTTACAACTGAACATCCATCCAACACTGGGGCTTTAATGGTGACCCGTTCTGCTTGCCTTGAGCTACAGTATGTTTGCAACCGTCATTTGTTGATAGGGGATCATATGAGTACTAGCCATGGCAGTGTGCTTTTCACTAAATAAAATAAAAAAAAAAAAAGGAGATGCTCAACAAACTGCTCTACACTGTAGGCTGGCTATGTTTCATATCAGTGCTCTTAGAAAACCCAGCTCCGCTCAGCACAGAAGAAAAAATATCTACACTGCTGTTGTTTGACACAAGGACAATATATTATGTAATACAGTACAGTGTGCACATTTAAGGTCAACTACATGACCACAGGCTAAAGCAACAAGATTTAGTGCTTTGGAAAGAAGCGAGTGGGATACTTAATACAATCCTGAGATTTTGTTAAAATAAAATCTTTTATCAGAAGGAATACCACAGATTTACACAATTAAGGTAACCATTTCATGCAGTAAAACGGGATAAAAATCTATAAACCACAAGTAAAATTGTGCACAAATTGAGTTTTGATGAGTTTTTCCTCTACTGCATCCCTTCACTGTATAACCAGCCATCAGTATGTTACTGAAACAAACGTACAAAGAAAACCACTTGAGGTACTCCCTCCTCCACTACATATTTAGGTATTTCATGCAAATATCACCTACATAACATAGTGTACAGCTACCATGGGTAACAACCTATGGAAATGTCATGGTGATAAGATGTAGTAGTATCAGAGCACAGTAAATTCTGTATTGACTACAACTCAAATGGTGAACTAGTAAGAGTGGTATTATACTAGCTTGGGAGCTTAAAGTAAATGAAAATAAAGTGGAGGACTGCACACACCCTGTTGGGGTGCCTGTTGTATAAATAGTACTGACAAAATACCAACAGTGTTCATTTTACAAGCTTTGTGTTACATTTAAAAGAGTAGAAGATGAAACACAACCTCAGTTAACGGGGGCGCTTATGGCATTTTATGTAGAAACCTGTTTTCCATTCATGCAAGTTAGTAGCACTAAAAACAGACGTCCACGTTAAAAGTACATCGGCTTCTTGTCGACGGTCATTACAACGCAAAATCCACCAAACGTGAACTTTATAAAAGTCATCCAGTTGAGCCGCGATTTAATCTTCATTCCTCGCAAACGCCCTCTTCATTAACTGACAGCGGTCTGACACTGTTGCTTGTTAGCTAAAACATGACATTAGTTGTTTTTAAACGATAAAGATTTAAGTTAACTACCATTACATGAGGCTAAAAAGGCACATGTGGGAACTCTATACAACATGCAAACAGCTAAAGTACGTAAACACTTACCACACCATCCCGTAGGCTCCTTCCCCGATGTAGGAGAGGTTGCTGTACCGAGGCCCGACGTCGAAGGCCTGCCCGCGGACCAGCTCTGCTCCCGACCCGGGGCTGGGGCCGCAGCCAGCAAGGGCAGACACCGCAGCTGTCGCCATTATGAGGACTGCCTTCTTTTTTTCTTTCCTTTTTTTTTTTTTTTTTAAACAACGCTAACAAATAAAAAAAAGAGCTACTAAGACCGGAAAATGTGTATATGTGTGTTTATATCCGTCGTCGCTGTTGGCTGAAACCGGGCTTTCAGTGTGGCAGAGGCCTTCACTACGTGTGGAGGGCTTTTTCTTCCCGTTAATGTGCGTTCACAGCGACCACACCACTGCTGTGCTGTCGGAGGGAGGCAGGCAGGGAGGCAGGCAGGGGCTAGTAGCGGAGAGGTTGCTGGCTGCTGCAGGAAATAACGGAGGCGGTCATGTGATCTGGTGTTTTCTTTTTTTTCTTTTTTTCCCCCTTCCTTTTTCCACGTTTTTTTTTCTTCCGGATGGCCAATGTTACCTTCAGGTACCGCCTCGACTCTGTACAACAAGCAAAAGAGTAAGGTGGCTTGATCCAGTAGTAAAGGAATACTCTGTTACAAGTGTCAGTATAAAAACTAAAAGGACCCCATAAAATGGTTCCTGTGAACTTATTGTATCATTAAACCAGGAATTTACTGTTGTAGTTGGTTGAGGTGGAGCTCATTTTGAACTATTGTACAGGTCTGCAATTAATGATTATAAATGAGTTGCCTATTTTCTCTGTTAATCAATTGATTGTATTCGGAAAATAGTGAGAAATGGTCAGACCTAGAGCAAAAGAAAAGCAGCAAATCCTCACATTTCAGAACATCGAATCATGAAAAGTGACTTAAATGATTATCAAAACAGTCATTTAATTTTCTGTCAATCAGCTGCTAGCAGTTTAATTTATAACATCATATTTCATAAGCTCTTTGTATGTTTTGTGCAATAACCGTCATTTGTAAAGTAACTAGCAATTAAAGATGTCAAAGATTTGCTGTGAAAAGTACAATATTTCGTCTGAAATGTAGAAAGTGCCATGGTAAGTAAGTACAAATGCCTCAGTTATTACAAGATAACAATCCACCACTCGGTAGATCACTGAAGTTATAAACAACTTGTATTAACTTTTAACTAAATCGTATTGTAACAATAAAGATTTTGCAGAAGAACCATGGCTGGATTTACTTGTTTGGGGAACCCCCAAAAGGTAGTTCACATTATACCTACCTTGCTCTTCACACGCATTGTATATTTAAAAAAAACTGTAATGTTGTCCTGGAAAGTGGTATGTGGGAGTTGTGCTACACTTTTGTGACATTCTGGATGATAATATGGAATCAAATAATCTAAAGTTGCTTGTGACATCCATTTTTATTGTTGCCTTTTTAAAAGGAGGAGAATTGGGAGAGTGCATCCTTTCTGATGACGTATGTCCTTGAAGTTAGGGGTGTATGTTTATTAGCTGCTGGATTCAACGCTGTTCAAGCAAATTCAATATCTTGTATTTACAAATGCCCAGATGGTTGGTAGGTGGGGAGATCTCTGATCGCCTGGTATTGTGAGACTAATAAAGGATTAACTTTTCAGACCTGTAAAATCCATGAAGCAACATGCTTCCAACAGCGCAGCACACACTTGTGTTGTTTCAAGGCTGTTTTAGACTGAACGTTTGGGAAAATAGGGCAAATGTTAAAATTATTAAATGATTAATGAATAATAAGAAGTATTCATCAGATTCTGCAGAACAACTTTCCCTGCTTTAAGTTTGTCTTACAATCATAAACAGATTATCTTGATAGGAGGGCCCTGCAGCAAACCCCTTTAATCCCTGCTCCTCCCACTCTCTGCATGCACAATATGAGCAGGTTTCCTATGCTAGACAACCAACTAGCCCTGGGTTTGCTGTGTGGTCATTTAGTTAAAACCCTTAATTTGTGAAGGAGAGGGCAGTGGTGGTTTGAAAAAGGGGAGGGCAAGGGAGGTCTTTTATTGTTTTTCTCAGCCATGATAAACTTTATTTAAGAGAAGATGACTATTTTGTGAACCACGGAAAGCTGTGAAGAAACACTTGAATGTAAAGGATTGATTATTTGAAGTGCTTTTTTTTTTTTTTTTTTACAAAAAGAAGAAATACACCTGTTACATGTTGAAAATATAGTTATTGAATTGAAATAAAGGTTATAATCGCAAACCCCTAAACTTGAAGGGAAGTGAAGGGAATTTATTTCAGTTTCAAGCTGGACATATTTTCACCTGAAAATCAGCAAAACCACTCTGACAAAGCTGTGCTGTTATAATGAAGTTTTATAACTAGGTTCGGGACCAAAGACCACGCCTTGCACTCGTCTCATTTCCGCTCAAAGTGTACTTAAGCACACCTTATCCGTTCACTCCCTCCTTGACTCAGTTTCAGCAGGGCTGTGTGACAGTCAACAGACATGTGGCGAAACAATAACAATAGCATAAAGTGTTAAACTTTGAAGGACTAATGGTGGCCCAAAGGTTTGAGAGTTGTACTTGTGACCAGGTTTGTAGTTTGATTTCTGGACTGACAGGATAAGTTTGGGTAGTCAAAATAAATGATTGTGTTGATTTAAAAAAGAACTGACAGAGGAATTAGAATGCTGATGTTCTGTTCTCTGACATCATAATGGACTCAGCTGCATAATTCTGGCCTCATTCCCAAATCAACTGTTGGAGAGGTAAGACCACTTTACAGCTGTGATAAAAAAACACTTTTTACTTGAGTTTTTATGTTTAGTAGTAGTACATTTATTTTCCCTGCATTGTGCTGTCAATTAAATTACTTTTTTCATTAGTTATATTGCAAATGTCATTACAGTCAATCATGCATCTTTTGCTGTAATGAGATGCAAATATAGGTTTTGTCTTGCATAACACAATTTTAATGTGTAATCTTTACTTGGTTGCATGTGTGCAAAATGGACAGAATTTGTAGGGTTTTTTTTGCAGTATATAAAATAATTCACATTGACAGTGACAGTCTTTGTACTTGTGATCATCTGCAGCTTCTTTTAGATATACCATGCAAATTAAAGATTGTGATTTATAACTAGGGGATTTCAAGTGATCGCCAAAGCATTGATAGGTGGTTGCTACATGTAGGTAATGAAAATACTTCCCCTGAGTCTTCCAGCACTTCCTCCTCCACATCTTGATCGTTCAAGTTTTCTCTCCACTGCCCGACTATGAGGTCAGGGAATGACAAACTCAGAAACTAGCCAAACATTTCTGTAAAAACCTGATAATGAATCGTCCTATCCCTCCCTCCTGTCAGTATGTTTAAGTCTGTCCTGTGAAACATCACAATTATCTGCCTCACTTTGTGAGTAACGCTTGGAGGATCTCACTGTTGCTGCCCCTGTACAGAGAAAGACTCACTGTTCGTTAGTCCACTGTCCTGCTATCAAGACACTGATAGTTTGACACTGTAGACATAACCTCTGACACAAAGATGGGCAAATCTTCCCATGAGCCTCAAAGCTCTGATTAGTCCATGTCTTTGGACTAGTCAGAGCTTGAAGGCTGACTATGATTATATCTTCAGACGGGGTCAATAGTTCTTCTTTCAAGCTGTGAACAGCCTGGACAAAGCCAGGTTTAACAGAACCCGCATTAAACCTCCTCAAGCTCAGCCTCACTGTCCTCTTCCCCACTCCAGTCCTTCTGGTCTGAACTGACTGTGGCCTACTCAGAGACCAAAATTAGTTAAATATTATAGTATGTATGAGGTGTGTAATATGTGATAAGTGAAAAGTAAGTTCCATTTTTAAAAGATGTTATGATGACTTAAGATTGTCCTTTTTAATGAATTTGTTTGACACAGATGATGAAAAAAATGGAAAGGTTGTTCTTTAAGGGAGCTAACTTTCTTTCAAAAGCTTGTCATATCAGGCATCCCAAAGTCACTGTCAAGTTTGTAGATCTCCCAATGGTGACAAGATTAGATCCACATTAATTGAGAGGGTCTCTGAGGACATGGCAGACATGCAGCTGCTGTATTTCATATTTCACAGACTCTATTTTGGGTCATGATTCATGATAATGATGTAAAAAAATAACAACAAACATATAAATGTTGTTTAATTTCATTGATTGATATTTAGGAATGTATATTTGATGAACATTTTATCATACAGGGCTATTAATATTGTTTGTTTAAACATGGTCATATACAAATGGGTGACAAACAAAACTAAAAGATACAGTATAGACCTACAAGAACTTCCATACAGGGCTAGAGGGTTCCCTGAATGTTCTGATGAAAATGAAAATTATACGAATCATATGTTAAGGCACTCACAGTAACAGGATCTTAACCCAAATGACAAAACACCAAACAAGGGAATACATTTTGGAAGAATTGTTTTGCCTCTAGTAGAGTTCACAGACTAAAACTCTTTGTGTTTGTTTTCCATTTCATTTTTCACCCATCTTCATTTCTCAGTTATGAAATGAGAAACATTTCCTCCTCTCTGATCTACAAGGTAAACACAAATAGTAATAACAAACAGTGTCCAGAGATTTTATTTACACCTGGACGTATCGGGATAAAGGCTATTGAAATACTTTAAGTTAATGTGGCAATATCACGAGGTAAACAACTGTTTTACAAGTACAGAAGTATTATCAGAAAACGTTTTACTTTATTCTCTAAAGTAAAAGCACTCATTAGCAAAATGTCCTGTGTCCGAGTGCAACTATCAACTAAAGAGTATAAAGTACCATAAAATACCTGAGCAATGTACAGTAGCTACTTTCCACCACTGATTAAGAGGAGGAAAAAGATGACAATAAAGAAGAAGGTAAGAAGGTAAGGAAACACAAAAGAAATGAATCTAGAAATGAATCCACTGATTCAGTGATTCAGTCATTTTTCTAAAATGAAAATCAAGCCCAGTAATCAAGTTACAGTAATCAAGTTACTTTAACTTCACAGCAGCTTCCTGTGAAGCCACAATCCTTCAGTTTCACTTATCAAGTCTCTTTATTTTACCCTGACAACCTTAAACTGACATGACAACATCCTAAGACCTGTCAGAGTCATTCACAAGACATACAGCTTGCTCATCAGTCCACCATCAATTTCTGTATTCAGCTTTTATCAAATTACTGAAAATATTCAATTGTTTATTTTCTCTCACTGTGAAGGACACACTGACAGTTATCTAAGGAAAACACAGACCAGTTCTCTACTCAAACAACAGTGACAACATGGTTGCTTTTAAGGTAAAACTGTAGTGACAAACAGCCACTCTGTGTTTTACAGAAACTAAATATCATAAACAGCCAAACAAGGAGCTCAGGAGTGAAAATGGGACAGTGATAAGAAACATGGACAATCCAAGATGTCTGTAACAAAAGCAGTAAGATAAATCAACAGGAAACAAATAATCCCAAAGATGTGTTTTTATGAATTTTAGCGACACCTTGTGGTCACATCATTATTTGAAAAAGGCATAGTGCAGTGAGACTGTAACTGCAAGGGCCTGAAATAATGTTTAAAAGCTAAATGTTTGAATGTTTACTCATCATGAACAGTAATGCTTGGTAGCGGGGAGTGTAGATTTATATGAGTTGTGTCTCAAACAGCTAGTTTGTGAGAAGATTAGCTACAATTAATGAGCAATAAACCTGACAGTATTAGCCTTTTGGGAAACAAACGGTTGACATTTTACAACTAATACACACAAATAGTTACTTTACAAAAATGATAACACTATTTTGTGTGCGCTTCTTCAACAGAAGAAATCAGCTTAAAATTCATGTTGGGTTCAAAATATTTCAAATGTTAATGAACAGAACTCCATCTTGTGGTCAAATCACTCACAGTGCAGCCTGATGGACAGCTATGAAAACTAAAATAGATAATATTCAAGTAGAAACCAGAGACATTAACCAGAGACATTACAAGCGGCAGGTTAATGACTACTGACTCAGAGTTTTGACAGTCTGAGGGAGGAGTTGAAGAGTTTGATGGTCACAGGCAGGAATGACTTCCACACGCTCTGTGGTGCATCTTGGTGGAATAAGCCTTGCGCTGACATTACTCCTATGTTTGACCAGCTTATTGTGGAGTGGGTGGGGGACATTGTCCAAAAAAAGACATGATACCAGACTGCTTTAAAACACCTTTAAAACATTAACAGAACATTTATGTGTTGTTAAATATCAAAACAGTGATCAGTTATTGATTTTGCACATCTTACATTTATCATAATCATTCCAACTAATGAATATGTGATCTTTGACGTCAATAAGAGTATGCATGAATTAAATGATAGTGGAGGTGGCTGTGGTTTACAGCAACACCAGGTGAGTTAATGATCTTAGCTGGTACTCATTGAGTAATCACACTCACCTGTCTTAATGCAGTAGTGTGCTGGACCTGAGTTGGCGAAAAACAGCTGGCTAGTTGGTGGAGAGCAGGTGTGGAGAGGAGGACGGCGATTTTGGTGGAAAGTTTGACAAGAGTTATTATTGAATTGGCGGATTAGCAACAACTATACTGTGGATGTAACAATCATGGGTGATACTACGGACAGAGATAGCGATAGCATATCATTGCAGGATGTAGGCTAAATAGAAAATGAGGAGCAATAGTTGTAGAAGCTCAGTTTCTAATTTGGAGGTGGGTGACATGGCTAAAAAAGTGAATTCAGCAGTGAGGAAGGAAGATGAACAAACTGAATGGAAAGTGATGGTGACATTCAATACAGAAGGGGGACATTTTCACCCACTAAGACTGACGATGGCAATTGAGAAAGAAATGGGCAAGATCAAGTTTGCTAAGTATTTGAGCTACAGGAGACTTATGATTTTTGCTAAAGATCAATCACAAAGAGATAAGTTTCTTAGAGCGATAACACTGCATGGTGCTCATATCCCAGGGAAGGCAGTAAAGCTTAGAGGTGTTATTTATGATGTACCGCTGGCAATAACCATGGATGAGATCATACAGGACGTGAAAGGAGGAAAGGTAGTGAAAGCTACAAAGACTACAAAGGCAAAGGAAGGGTGTGAAAATTGACAGCCTGTCAGTACTCCTTGAATTTGAAAATGTTTTGCCCAAGAGAGTAAAAATGGGATATTTGAGTTATGATGTTAGTACCACTGCAATATTTTAAGTGCCAATGAATGGGACACACTGCAGGACTGCAGGAGAACATGAATATGGAAAACATGGTCAAGATGCAAAAATCCAGTGCTGCAACACAGTGCTACTTTTGGAGGGTGTCCTGTTCATAGACAAGCTAGATAGGTACAGAAATATAAAGTAACAAACCAGGTATCTTATGCTGATGCAGTCAAAAAAGGATAGGAAAGTGAAATAGTCAGCTTGAATGTTAAAAATATGGTACATATTGCAAGAGAGTCGGAAAATAATAAGTAATAAGTAATAGAGGATCAGTCTCTGACAACAAGGCAGCAGCAACCAGAAACAAACCCATGCATAAAGAAGATTAATGAAGATACATTGACTGTGGACAAAATCAGTGATATAATCAAGACAATTGTAGAAGCAGCTATAGAGATTGTGGGAGTTAAAGAAGTAACAGCTGAATTGATTCCTGAGATGTTCAACTCTTCCAATCATGATGGACTGTCTCAAGGTGATTAACTCTCTCATGGTATTTCATATCCTCCAATGGAATGCCAGAAGTATAATTGCAAATAGGCAAGAAATTTGTTGATGATCTGCCAGTTATAGCCTACCATATGTTATTTGTATACAAGAAACGTGGTTAAGACCACATTTGGATTTTGTTATGCCAAGGTACAGCTCGGTTAGATATGACAGCATTGGAAAACAAGGAGGAGGATGTGTAACATTCATTAAAGAAAATTAAGCATATCAAATATTAAATATTATAAATGACTATGAATGTATAGTAATAGAAATGTGTACTCCAAGGGGAAATATCAAAATAGTCAATTTCTATAATACTCACAAGAAGTAGCCTAATCAATGCAATGCAAATATTTCATGAGATCTCTGACAGTGTCAATAGAAGAGAAATATGGTGTGGAGATTTTAATGCTCATAATACTCTGAGGGGAAGTGATCATACAGATACAAATGGAAAAGTAGTTGAAGAACTAATGGAGGAGAGATTACTAACTTGCCTTAATGATGGAGAAGGACCAGGGTGGATGTCAGAAGGAATTCAGTTGCATGTTTAGATCTTACTCTAGTCTCCGGAAGCATAAGTCATTTATGTGAATGGGATGTAAAGAATGATAGTAACATAGGGAGTGATCACTTTTCAATACTGAAATTCATAGAATTATTTCT